>NC_030677.2:48658173-49961622 GCF_000004195.4 Xenopus tropicalis
GGTCACATGCTAGAACCAGTATTAGGGCCAGATGTTTAAAATCTGCATTTCTATCACTGTAAGGCAAATATTTTATATTTTGTAGAATATTTTTGGCCTCGGAAACTATTATTCTTTATCTTTATATTAGCACAAGCTTAATAGGCAAAATTGTACAATTTTGTAACATATTAAATGGGACCCCCACCCAAAATCCTTTTTATGCACAATAAAACGGGATATCCTTGTAAACAACTTTCCAATATACGTCCATTAAACATTCTCAGTGGCTCAGTGGTACCCAAAGTTTTTTAGTAAATGTAATTGCAATGTAAAGCAACATTTGTTTAGCCCTTTCTGTTCTAAGTCTGAATTTGAAAATTCAGATGTCAGTTTTCCTTCAGGTCAGGTAATCAGCTGGCTTCTGCTACATTGTTTCCGGAGTCAAAACCTGCATAGAGACATACTACTGTCAACAGCAGATGTATTTACCAATAACTTTAATACCTTCCACTTAATATATATATATATGGGGAAGTTGCTTACAGTTTATGCAACTTATATTATTTTGCCAAAAAAACTAGTTTAATGGTTCAATAAAAAAAACAAACAAACATAGTGTCAAGTATTTGGAGACATTGGAAGATGAAGGTGCCTGTCCCATAGAGCTTACGATCTAAGTGGAATTATAGTTTATGAACACAAATAATGTAGCAATTCACAGTGGTTGGGCCATAAGTGCTAAGACTGAATCAAATAATGAGCTAGTGCTAAAGAGGCGGGATCTGAGTTTAGTTCTCTGCCATTCGATTATTTACATGTGTTTTTCTATTTATAACCAATTGCAGCATGTCATTGTAACACAGAGAAACCTGTTTTATTTAATTAGAAATATAAATTGTACTGGAAATGAGCAGGAATGTTAATGTTTGCAGCAAGGCCATCCATAACTCCTTCCCCCTCCCAGCAGTGTTTATGTGGCTTGGCGAGATAATGCAGCCACATTTCCAGGGAGTTAGCAATGTGACCTGGCCAAGGAATAACACTAAAATGCCCCGGGTTGTGTGAGCAGTGCTTATGGCAAGCAGCATTTAGCCCCATACAGTCCCATCCATCGTTTATGAATATGTTTTGTGTACAGGCTGCTTAGTACCTTGTGTTTGTTTGTTGTGCAGCCCCAATTCATCTTTCCCTGAAATGTTTTCTCTTCATCTGTTCTTCGCTTTCCCAGTAAAACCTATAAATGGCTATGAAGCGAACTATAACATTTAGCTTCTAATAATCACAATTTCATGGGAAAGCTAAAGACTTAACTGCATAGTAACTTACACCAAACGGAATCCTGAAACAAATATTTGTATTTAGGAAATCGCAAAGAGATATTTCTTTATGCCAAGAGATACGTTTCATAACAAAAATCATACATTTTTTTAAGATTAAGTGCTTTTTGTTGGGTTCAGATCAAAAATAATATGCACATCAGAGCAAAAATAGTTACACAAATTTGAATCAAAAAGAGAAATATAAATGTGTCAGTTTTTAAATATTTTATTCAGTCTGGGCCTTAATAATGCCACTTTTATTGTTAGCATGATAATTATTATTATTATTTTATATTATTCTTATCACATAGACAACATTATTCTAATTATATTCATTGTGCTAATGTTTCTTTTAATTATAGGTGGTAGGAAAGATTAGATCCTCTATATCAGTAAATGCATGTTGCATGTTGTAAGAGACATTTGGTGGGGGATTAATAAGATAATGGCCTTTATAGATACAGCGTTATTTTTTTATAATTATATTTGATTTTATTTGATTCCAGTTAATAAAGAATGTATTGATTAGATCCAAATACGTTACACAAAAGGCAACTGTTAGCATCACTGGGGCACGATAGGACTTTTATTCACAATCGGGGCTTTATAGTAGCAGATTTGGGGTTTGTTGTACATTCTAAAACAAGAATAGGGAAGGTTTGGCAGAAGAGAAACTTGGGCTCTGTGTTTGAATCGCCGGACTGGGCCTATTCACAGAGCAGATAAGTGTAATAGAGTCAGGACTTGTTCCCATTAGCAGACTGAGATCATTCATTCCTAATGTCTCCTGCTGCTGATTGTGTCAAGGAATCATTCACTTCACTAACTATATTTCCTCCTGTTTTCTTTTCTCCCTCCTTTTATCATTTCCTACCAGAACGAACTTTTGAAAAGCACAGTTTGCAGTAACGATAAGAAAACCAAAGGCAGGACTGGTTGGCCGCAACATGTCTGGGCTCTGGAGCTTAAACAGTGACCCTCTGGGACTGCAGGAGAGGAGCCTCTCTATGTATCTGTACGTGTCCTAAAATAATAACTCTGTATTTGGAATGGTCCATTTTTATTTATGTGCAATTTTCCCAAGGACCCACCCAATGTGGATCTCCGCAGAGAAACATTCCAGAAAGTGAAGAGGAGTCTGCAGGTTGGTACAGGGGCTGTGTCTGTCTGTCGCAGTTTGTGATTGTTACAGTAATTTCTCTGTCGCAAAAACAAAAGACTCCCTGGCATTACTGTGTATGTGAAGTGTATCCCTTTCTTACAAAAAATAATAAACAAAGTGGCCTCTTTTGGTTAGAGATCTTCCTCGGATGCTACAAAAGTCAGTTCCTTCAGAAACAGCTGCGACTTTGTTTCGGTTGCGTTATTAACCCTTCCCATGCCGCGGGCAGAAATACGCACTTTCTTCTTTTTTTCCCGTTTATATTTTGCGTTCCTGTGGCGAGAGGAAGGATTTCATGTTGCCAGATCATTTGGTGACACTGAAACATTTGAAGGTGTTTTCATCAAGTTGTTTTTGTGCACTTCTGTCCAGATATGTGGAGTTTAAATATTTGAAGGTGTAAAAATGTTGTAAGTGATCAATAAACCACTGAGTGTTTTTTTTTATTTTGTTTATTTAAATGTGCTGCTTTTATATGTATTGCTGTGTGTGTGAGAGTGCGTATGGCTGAGAGATGCGTGTGTGTCCCAAACACCAGATTCAAATAAAGGAACCATAGCTTTAATTTAATGCTGTGCCCAGGTCATGTGGCAATCGAAATCGATCAGTAGGGATGGTACAGTAAAAATGTACAGTATTTTAGGTAATTACTCCCAACCCCTGCTAAATGTTTAGCACACTCTCAAAAATATTTTAAACAAAAATCATTTTAAAACTATATATATTTTTAATAAAGTTTTAATCTCGGCGCTGGTTGGTAGAAGGCAGGACAAAAATGATACACTGATTATTATGACATTAATAGGACGCACAGCGTGCGAGGGAATAGGGCTTTAGTATCTAAGGTAAGATAAGAGCTGTCTCTCTCCAGGGCTCCATGTGTAGGGTTAGGGGTTAAACTAACTCGGCCAGAGCGCTGGGCCCTTCCCTGCCAGGGGTCAGAGATCTGTAGCTGTGGACTTGTGCCCTGACACTTGCTTTTGTTTACAAGTGTTCCCAATGCAATCTGCATTCCTTTGTGGGTCTATTTGGTAAGTGACCAGGGATTGCTGAGCCGCACAATGTGCCAATATATTTGCCTTGGAACCACTGTATATTCCTTTTTTATACAAGCTAAATAAATCCTCACACTTTATTCTCTTGCATTTATATAAAGAGACACGCACACATTACACATTATTAATTCATTAGCAGAATAAGTGTTTATTGTGTTCTATTACAGACACATATTTTTATTGTGCTCAATCTGTAATTGTTAGGGGTTGTATAAAGCACACATTGTATATAAATATATATAAAACAGGAAGCATATAAGAGTTTGGGGTTTATATTGGGAACTTGTAATGGCAAGAGGACCCCTGCTGCAAATCCAAATTAAAAGCTCACCATTAAACATTTCGTTTTTAGGAGCTGCAATGTTGTTGCCAGCTAAGGAAATCTCTTTAATTACTCAGTAATGTGGATGTTGCCGTTTTCTAGAGAGTAATCACTCTCCCAGCAAAAAATCTCAAGAGCCCAGACAGGCCGGAGCCAACAAAAATGTAGCTTTTGACGTTAAAAGCTGAATGGTGTAGCAGGGCTGTAGGGAAATGGATTGGTAGATTGGGATGTCAAGATGTTGGCCTGTGCTCTGTTAGCAGAGCTTGCCCATAGGAAGATAACGCTGGCAAGGCCTGGATTCTCATCCCATCTGCCTGGTGAGCAGGGCTCCATGGGAATATATGGAAATATAGCACATGCAAGTGTGGGCTGCAATGCAAAAAAATAAAAATAAATAAATATAATGATAGATATGAAACAATTTCTCTTTCTATTTATACTATACTCGGGATCGGGGGTGTATTTTGATAACTGATTATAACAACATAAGACTACAATAACACAAAAGCAACCTTGAATGTACTAAATACAGGGGCGATCTTATAGGTGTTTGTAATCTGAATCCCTCCTTATGTAAAACTAACACTCTCAGAATTCTTCCTTAGTGATACAGACAGACCCAGAGAACAGTGTTTCCCGTTAGTTACCAACCAAGCAAGCTGTGAAAGCGTTAAAATAATATTTTAAATATGTACTTGCAGTTATTAGAGAAACGTCATTCGTTGTTTATTTAGTCTTTAACTCTATCAGAACTGGTCATCTTACAAGGTTCAAAATCAAAAGGCCCGCAGGGTTGCACACTAAAGGGCTAATACCCCAGTACCATTAATAATGTGAGCTTCTAATTGTGTAAGTATTCTCATGTATCTCCCATACTGCATGTGCTGCTCCTTGGCGCAAATGCACGATTTTATGGGGAAAGGGTATATTTTCCTACCCAGGTTGTACAGTTAAATCAAGCGATTTTTGTTATTGAAATACATAAAACGGGGAGTAGTGCTCATGGGCACCCATGAAATACCAGATTTATATATTTAAAAGCATAATGACAAGGGACTGTCAACTCTATGTGATAGGTGAAGGTTTGGAAGTTTGGCAAAAGAAAAGAGGAAAAAGAAAGAACACAGTGTGGATTCATTTATAAAAAATGTTTGATGCTTTGGGAGTAAAAGAGAGAACCCAGAGGGGCATAACCTACTGATTAATGTGACTATTACCTGCATTGGCCACTATATAAAGGAACTGACTGATCTGGCTCTGCGGGACATTAACTGCTGGTTTAAAGAGCTAGCAATCTGTTATTTACCATGGGGAATATACACAACCTCTATGTCTCTACAGAAGGAGGACACTGTAGTATGAATATATAGGTTTAAAAGAGAGCGCAGATGGGTGCAGCCTTTATTACCCCAGAAAATAACAAATACAGCTAAACTAGGACACGTTTCCATAATGGCCCTAATGAGTGCATGAGTTCATTGGTTTATTCTGAGCTCATAAACAGCCCTAGGGGCTCTCTGGGCCCCAGTAAGTGTGCGATGTCCCATTAGTAAGGCCCTTCCAGAGAAGGATGAGGTCTGTGCGCCTCCCAGCAGGCAGGTTGTTTCTTCTGGTGCCCCCTGAGCTGCTTTCTGCGTGGTACACACAGGGTTAAACAGAAGCATTTTCCCTTTCCCTGGAGTTAATAGCCAAGGGAACGGGTTTGTACATCATGTTACTTGTGAGAAATGTCCCCTCCAGTGGGTAATTATGGGTGATTTGTTTTCTGTGTCAGAGATCCAGTCAGAGATAGGGTCCCGGGCAAGTGAAATCAAAGCACATATTTACAAATATTTAAATCCATAAAAATCATTAGGGATTCCTGGTTTATCTGCGTTATCCATGCAGGTATTTTCTGTTATCAATATTTACAGAAATAATGAATATGTTAATGTTAACAGTGCAGATCAATTCATTCAGTGGTGCCAGTAGGTCTATTTGCGCAGCCTCTCAGATCCTCGGCATTGCAACCTCAGCTCTGGCCGGGCAGGGGTTAATGGGAGACACTTGCACATTGGTCAGGACCTAACAGCTTCTAACAGTTACCCCCAATGCACTGCGGCGCTCAACCGAAGTTTAACCCTTTTGCGTCCAGCCAATCAGTGCACTTGGCCCTCCTCCCTATTGTGCATCAGATGTTTTTCTTTACTATGAAATAAGTTTCCTTCCATATTTCCAAGAGCTTATTTGGCTTTGATGAGTGCGCAGTGTAGCTGTGCCTGCTTCATTCCTGGGCAATCTACAAGTCCTTCCATGTGCGATTGCTGACATCTGGGAGCGATTAGGGGCCAAATCCCTCCCCCATTGCTGCTGCTGCCGCAGCCCGTGTCTTTGCTGGGCCCATAGACAAGCTGACGTCAGATCAGACGGCGCGGAGCCATCCTGCTCTTGGGTGCAATCAGCTCCCTGCTCTGCAGCCCCGGCCCGGCCTATTCCCGCAGCTGGAATGCGGATGCTACAGGCCAGATAGCAGTGGGATCTCCAGGCCAGATACACAGGGTCCCTATCTGAGCTCCCCTGGGAATCTATAATAATGGAGATGTGTGGGTCAGCCTCTCTCGCCATATTCAGGCGGTGGCTCTCTCCCAAAGCACACAGGCAGCTTTATAATGGCCAAGAGCGAACTATTAAACAAACTGTGAAAGTTTTATGATAATTCCTGTTTGGGGAAGATGTGTTTCCAATCATCACAAACCGGTCTCATCTGCTCATTATTCTCCAAGCTGTGCGCATAGCGCTCTGCACCTGCTGCATTGGCCTTTAGTTTGCGCAAGTCCGGCCCAACAACTGCTCTCAACTACATCTCCCAGAATTCCTTGAAAGGTTCTAAAGTAATAACAGGGATTGGTGCCTGGCTTCTATGTTCCTAGCTCACTCTTGTAGTCCAAGATGAGGTTAAGCGTTTGGCTCACAAAAAAATGTAATGTATGTTATTACAGACAACCGGGCTACAGCTCCATTAGATCAGTATTAGAATAGGTAGGTAAGGAGGCAGTTACCCCCTAACTACCCAGCAGGCATGTACTCAACAAATTCAGCCCAGACATGTCCTAGTGGGGTTTAAACCCCTCTTTGTAACCCAATATACCCAAGGCCCCGATTTTAGTAACATCAAGTACTGAGGTTTCCAATACATGGAGGCAGATGAATTGGCTTCTAATAAATTTGACCCCAGTGTGTGTGTGAATGTGATAAGGAAACAGTAAGCTCCATTGGACGAAATGATGTTTGACTATGTTGGCGCTACATGAATAATAAATAATAAAAATTTTAAATATGCAAAAGCATTTCCCAATATTGATGTACTTCACATAAGGAGGACAGTAAGTAAGTGTTTGGTACCCTTGTAAAAAGGGGCAGTTCAACTTAGTATGAACAATTTGCAGTTTGTCTTCCTTTGCTGGTTTTGGGATTTACTTTGTCTGTTTTTAAATATATACAGTTTTGTACTGCAACTCTCAGGCTTGCTTGGAATTTCAACGTCTTCATTACCCTACCAACCAGGCAGCAGTTTGGATTTCAGAATGTTAGATAAATAGTGGTGGACCTTACAGAAAGATAAGCAATTGCAAATAAGAATAATAAAATGGAATCCTCATGATCAATCGTGTTGACACACATATAACATTTCTAGTTGCAGGCTGAAAAAGGCAGAATAGGAACGTTAATAATTAAAAAACATAAGATAAATCATGAAGGCCAGTTGAAAATTTGCTCAAAATTTGTCCACCTCTAACATAATAAAAAGGTGAATGCCCTTATTAAATTGGGTTTTTAGCAATATTATAGCAAATAAGCTTTCATCCCGAAATTATACCCAGATTTACCTTCAAGCAAGGCCCCTACCCTACTCACTAGAACTATGTGGCTCTATGGGGCAGAGACACAAAAACCAGAAAAGGTACAGTTTGCCTTGCTATAGGAAACTGGAAGTTCTGAATAACACGAAAAATATCAGCCCCATCCTGTAACCATTGGCAACCAATAATATGCCTGTTTTTATTATTTTGGCTGCACAAGCTCAATAAAAGCTAACTGCTAATTGGTTGCTGTGTGTTTTGGGGATAGAGGAAACATCCTATGTTATTTCTTGGGCACTGGGACATTCTCCCACTGGCATGAATGCGTTTGGATTTGGGTTACAATTCTGCTTGGGAGATAAACACAAAGCTATAAACAGTTAGTAGTTATATTGGTATCAGGAGCAATGTCACATAGCAAATAAAGCAATGAGCCATGTTAACTAAAGGGCAGCTCCTACTGTTTGTTTTAATATGCCCTTGTTACAGGCCAGTGCACTGACATGAAATCTGTTACTCTTCCCCCCTGTAAGCAGATCCTCTCCTCTTTGTGCAGCAATAACAGTCTCAAAGTGCTGTGCTGGGGATTCCATTGCCATAAAGTCTCCCCAATTGCAGGGCAGTCACTCAGAGCCTGTATATTACTTTCACTATCCGCAGATTTATTGAGTGCATAAGAAATCCTAATCTGAGAAGAGTTCTCTTATTAGAGCCCCCTTGCCAAAGCAAGATTTTCTCATCAGATTTATATCTCGTAAAACAAAATTTGCCAGTATTAAACCTACCGAGCCCAGGCGAATTAAACGAACGGGAAAAGGGTGAGGGGTCAGTTACAAGAATACAGGGTCTTTACAGTTGTGTGTGTGACTGGCCCTTTAAAAAATAAATGAATAGGGAAATAGAACAAAACTGCATGTTAGTAGTGGTAAATATACAGCACAAGCTTTTACCCCCCTCCCTTTTATTTACCCCAAACCCCTGAGAGGAATATACACCCCAGCGTCATTATGGCTGTGAGGGGTGTAAGTGCGATTGTGCAGGCCACAGACTGTGCGATTAAACAGGGCAGAGTGGCTGGAGCTGTGCGTGGTGTTGTGCTGAAGATCTGGAGCTGTGCGTGGTGTTGTGCTGAAGATCTGTCTGTGCCCTTTGGTGCTGTCAGAAGTGACAGATCCCAGATGGAGCAGCTACTGTATGTGAGATTGAGTTTCTCAGCACAAAAGTCTTTGCCTCCTTGCTAAGCGTCTCCAAAAAGCTCCGCTAAGATCCTGCTGATCAGTGCTGTGTGCCAGTCTCTCCCTCCCTGTCCGGCCAACTGCTACCGGCGCACTGCTGCTCCACATCTGTGGCACCCATGGGCTACTGACACAAGGGAGCCCTGTCAACTGGTAAGTGAGTAGCGACTGGGTGCCAGGGTTTATATGCGAGTGTTGGTTAGCTATGGGGACACTATAGTCGCCAAAATACAGGCTGGGCTGAGCAGTTATATATGTAATATGCGCATTAATCACCAGTCAGTCAGTAGCAGGGCACTCTGTGTTTTATAGGCGACACTAGATCATTACTCTGTATTTTCCTCCCATATCTAATAATATTTAGCTAAGCTGTAACGTTTTAGAATGAACGAGAAAACCATATAAAGCTGTAACTGAGAAAGGGGGAATAACTATTTGAAGTCAGGGGAACAGACTGGGTCCGTACCGTGCAGCCCTACTGAAACTCTGAGGGACATGGGTTGTAGTTCAATATCCTTACTGCAATAGTTTTACTAGGGGAACACTTGGAACTAATAATCGGCCATTAGTATTAATCTCTGTGTATGAGTCTATTATTAATATGTGTGTATATTTGCCTTTATTTGTGCAGCAGGCAGCACTATAAACAGTTTGTTAGATCATTATCTTTAGTCCCTGACCTTACGTAGCTTAAAGTCTGATTTCCTTATATATGTTCTAGTTTAATATGTGTGTGTGTTGGTTTATGTATCATGGATGTGCAAGTATATGTGTGTGCGTTTGTTTAACTATGATGTACGTGTGTGTGTGTGTGTGTAGTTGTCCATGTATTTATGTGTGCCTGTGTGTTTGTAGCTGTGCAGTAGAAAGACAGAGCCATAATGCCACCTCAGACTGATGATTAATACAATATGTACATGTACAATATACTAGTATGTACTTATACTGAGTAGCAACATGTACAATGTGTATATCTTTATGCACTAACATGTAGGCTTGGGGTCCCTAGATCGCTAAATTTAAATTAAAATGTTCTTCCCCTCTCAGTTTTACGTGGAGATAAAATTACCAAGACTAAAAGCTGCAGTTGCACTAAGGGGAAGAGGAAATATATAGAACTGTCTCTTTACACACAAACACACACACACCACACATACACAAGCACATACACACACACAGCATACATACACATACATGCATACACACATTAATCTTATTATTATTACATAGATATATAAATATAATTCTTTGATCTGGAGATTTGGGAATTTGCAAGACCTGTCTTCAGCTGAAAGGTGATGTTTTGCAGCTTTATAAATGCCATAAATTCACATTTCCTTTTTTAATCAAATTTTGTTTTTAAAAGAAACCACCTTAAAATCCGTATTTATTAGTAGCACAGACAGAGGCAGGGATGTGATCAGACCATAGCAATCCTAAAGGCAAAAAGCACAGACACTGGCAACCAAAGAGCCCCCCGAAGTGCAGCATGGGAGACTGTGTGACAGTGCCAGTTGGCCCAGGGCATGCTGGGTAGAGGGGTAATGCAGTGCCCATGCCTGGGTTGTGCCATAGGGGGATCATTACATTGTAGATACGGAATGTGAGCTTTCTGCTCTCTGCTCCAAACTCCATCTCACATATATGCTTGTTTGTAGCCCCAGAACACACAAAGAACCACTTGCCCTGCATCAAATTAAATCGCAGCCTGTGCTAGAGGCATAATTATGAGCGGTGTGCTGCAGAGCCTCCTGCGGGGAAGTGCGAGCTGCGGGACACTGGGGGAAGGACCTCCCAAGTGGCAATGGCCTGATACAAACAGCGACTCTGCTCTCTGCCCCTCCAACTGCTGCTGCCTCTCTCTCTCTCTCTGGCTCCTATGGGGCACATACTGTGCCAGCCTGAGACAATGGGAGGTGTCCTTCTCTATATGCAGTGTCATCTATATATCTCCTTATAATGTAGTCCTGCTGCAAGCTAAATTCGTACACAGTTTAAATCTTAAATAAACCGTTATATTGCCTATCGCTAAAGTAAAAGCATTCTTCCAACCCTATTATCCGATACAAAGACTGAATAACTTGACCATCATTATTTAATTGTAACTAACATAGATCTTTAAGATATTAAGATAGAATTGAATCCCCTCCCCCCATACCAAACATAAATAAATGAGGATCAGAGCCTGCATTAAAATGTCTGATGCCAGTTTCCTGTTTCGAACAGTTTGATCCCCCCCCCCAGATTTAAGGTACTGCAAAGAGAACAATCTTTATAGTCAGCTCTAAACAACAGGATTAAAACAGAAAGAAAACAAACACATAGAAGCAGCTTTCTAAAAAGACGATAATAGAATGCATAACCTGTTTATTTTGTTGCTTATCATCTTTTCTTAATTAACCAGATTAATAATACCTTTAAATAATAAACTCTGATCCTGCAATAGTTACTAGAAACTAGCGCCTCCCCAAGGGCGCAGCCTGACAACCATAACGTCTCTTTGTAGAATATTCTGCGCTTCATTTAACGCTTTAGGCAAGTGTAACGCAATCTTTGTAGGATAGTTTGTATTTATATTAAAATATTTAATATAATATTTAAGTAATTGTATGTGAGATAACACTGTATGGAAAAAGTACCCTAGTGCTATCTGTCTATGAAAGAATACTACGATCATATCCAAAAACTCGCATTCCCCAAACCTAAGAATTTTGCATTATAATTTATAAATATGCTTTAGGTTGACATCATGGTGTTATTTATTACATTTATCCTTCGTATATATACACTGAAAATAGAAAATGCACAACCTGGCTTGGACTGTCCAGGACATCTGTGTTGCTAATATATTTTCGATAGAATTATCCTTAATACAAGTTATTATGAAGATACACAATCCAATCCGATATGAAAGATTTAGAAAGGGCACACTGGCTCCAGGTAATAGCTATAATGGGCTGTTATTTTTACAAACCGTTTAGAACTGACACTGAGTGACCTCTGACTCAATTAAAATCATTTTGTGCCATCCGTGGGATAGAGGATAAATTAGCCCGATCGGTGCTGTGTGAGCCGGCGGCGTCAGACTCAGCCTGTGAGACTGGCCAGCTTAGTGAGACTGGCCAGCTTAGTGAGACTGCCCAGCTTAGTGAGACTGCCCAGCTTAGTGAGACTGCCCAGCTTAGTGAGACTGCCCAGTCTGCAGGGAGACATCAGCCTGTGCCTATATGGTTTTATTTAGATGCACTCCTATCTGCGACTGACTGCTACAGTTATTTCAATGAAGTCATTACAATTGCTATTGCAGCGCTGATTAACCCAAATAAATCTTTCAAGTGGTTTTTCTTGTAACCGCTGGTAATTGTATCTCTTCTCCATATCATAAATATCCTTTGCCCCTGTACCACCCAATGAGCACAATGAGCCATCTCCCATCTAACAGCCACATACAGATATAACTAAATAAATGACGACTCTGAAAATCCATAACAATAAAATAATGTGCATTCCGCCCACCTCCTGCACTAATCATAATTAGAAGCTCAAAAAATATGGGCCCCTAAAGTGACCCTTGTGACTGCCAAGTCTATTGCTGGGTGCCCTGTCCGGACTAAAGTAAATCTATCTATATATACATTATTCTTATTTAATTCGCTGCTACCCGAACGTAGGAATACATGTTGCTTGTGGGTTTTCTATCATTTGAAACAATTCTCAGTATTACAACCATTTTATTATTGAAACGGCCGAATCGCATAGACACACGCAGAAACGTTGAGAAACAGATCCTACTAACAGGCAAAATGTGTAAATCAGGGTTATTCCCTTGTACTTTACAGAATATCCCAAATATTGATTAGGGCTTTAATATAGTATTCATAATATGAAGTATTACTATTGTCAGTATAATATTGCTGTCATAATTACTGCTTGGAGTATCTGTTACTATCAGCATACTTATTTTTTATTATAATGTTAGAATTATTGCTTGCTCAGTGTTATAATCTGTACATTGTTACTGTTTTACAGAGTATAAGTAAGTTGGTGCCAGAGTTTCAGTAACCCAAGTACCCATGCAAATAATAATAATACAGCAGCTCAGACAATTTGCTCAGTCTCTGTACTAACTACTGTAATAATGCTATCATTTACTGCAGTTTACAAACTATAGATACTTCTGAACCTATTGTAAAAATGTATATACCAAAAAAGTTGTACATCTAACACAGAATGTTTTATATTATCCTTAATAATTGTAACAAAAAAAACTAAAGTATGTATGTATATCTTTATTTAAAGTCCAGGACATGACTGGGAAGGGCAATGGGCAAGTGGTCAACAGGCAATGGCAGAGGAATAAGGCCACAATGGACAGTGGTTGCCATGTAAATACTTATCCCAGAATATTCCCGACAGAATGCACAGTTACCCTCAGTACTTGCTGGTATTCCTTTCCTTGCTCGTTGCGATACAAATCAGATTCATTAATAAGAACTTTACATATTTTTTAAACACAGTAAATGACAAACTAGTTTATTGCGGTCATTTGTCAACGATGTCAGCCGAAATTTGGAGCTGCCAGATAGAGTGCCTATTTATTCATTATATAAACCAAGTTCCCTGTGCATTAGTAACTAAAAATACCGTAAAAGTTATTACATTGCCCCCCCCCCCCAGTATTGCAGTCCCACAAATACAATCAGACGATTCTCGCTCAGTTCTAAACATGAATTTAATATTGGATGTGAGTGGTTATTGCTATTTCCCGTTCATGCAACAAGCTTCCTATTTTTCCTTACTAAGGCGTTTCAGAGATAGGGCAGTGGCGCAAAGTTAGCGCAGTAAATGATTTATATGGAGACAATCGACGTGTGTTGGGAATCAGGCAGGGATAGGGATATTTATTAGCATCTTTCACAAAAAAAGTCTCCAAATCCTGTTGTTTGAATGTGATATTAGGAGGGTTCTTTGGGGATATTGGTAGAATATTGTTTTTCGGCCTTTCACAAATGTGCCCCAGTGGGGGGTTATATTGTATGTATAGAAAGTGCCCACATTATCAATAACTGTTTAGTGGCAGCCCGGCAGTCTGAGCTCAGTCAGTAACTGCCACCCCAAGGTTCATTAGCTGCCCTGGGTACAAAGTTGTATTCGGTGGCCACAAAAAGTCGGTCCTTAGAAACGCCAGAGCACCCCCTCTTTAAATCTGTCTGGTAATGTAATTAGCCTATATGTCTCATCCCAGCACTGTTTCAGCATAATTCTTGCCTTGTGAAAGAAATAAAATAAAAACTGTGCAATATGCCCAAAAGTATTGCTCTCCGACGATAACAAATACCAGTGCCCATAGCAGATAATGTTAAATCTTTGCAGGGCGAATCGAATTCAGGGCTACTCTCTGTTCTCTGCCCAGTTAGCCGCACTGTAGCGCTGTATTTACTAAAGAAAGGAAAGGATTTTGCATTTTATCTCTAACTTTCTGGGCATTGATATATTCGATCGTAACATCCAGTTGTGGGATTCAGTTGACTTCACCTAAAAGAAGTGGACAGAAGGGACCCGGGGACATTTCATCAGGGTATACCAGTAGGAAGAACTAACCAAGAGTCTGAATTGGTCAAACACCCTTTAGTCGATAATTCTAATCGTATGGCAAACGCACAGTGTGGGGCCAGTTGTGAGGTGTGACGCCGAAATATGTAGCTAGACTGACTTGGGGGGCCAGGGTGGGGATCCCTATTCGGACAGAGCCAGAAGCAGTAGAAATCCCCACATTGCACACTGTCACCCCATTGTGTTCTATATAACATGGGGGGTTCTTAAATTCCGACACCAGCAGAAATCCCTGAGCCGCCCTGTAGCGCCAGCCTCTGGGGAGAACAGAAGGGCACCCCAACATCACCCCAACATCATAACTCCAGAACAAACATGAACAAACGCTCTAATACAGCCCAGCGGGATTCTGCAGGCGATGACAAGTGCAGGATGCAACCATTTACCCTGATTTCAGTGCAGGATACAGAAATAGATCAGGGAAATAAACCACTGGGGGATATTCTTATCACCATTAGAGAAATAAATGCCCCACATAAAATGAACAAAGCTAAATATGCGGATTTGTTGTTTGATTTCTCTACCTCAAAACATGTTCTATTTTTACAATATGACTGGAGGAATAAGGTCACACTGATTCCCAAGCACAAGATCTGTGGCTCAAATGATGTGCACACTGGTGCCACCTACCGTCGGTTTTGAATACAGCCCTGCAAGCCAGACGTTGGTTGGAGTGTTCAACAATTCTTCCTTACGAAAGTTACAAATAAACTCTAAAATATTCATTGTAATCGGTGTTAGTTATATAAGATGACATTAACTATTAATTACTATTAAAATTATCTTGTGAATTATTAGTAGTAACAATGTGCTTTATACAGCATCAGTATATTTAAGTACCACTCTGTGGACATGTACATCATTTATATCAGTCCCTGCCTCAGTGGAGCTTACTGTCAAAGGGCCCTATCACAATTATTCACATTACTGTACATTTGATCGGTTTATTATTATTATAATTGTATTATAGATTCCCTATTACGCCGCCTATATGTATTGTGAATGTTTAAAGGAAGCTAGAATACACAGAGATAACCCACCCAGGTGCAGGGAACTGCAGGACTCCCTGCTGATAGCACCCAGGTCCCATTGGAACTTGTAACTCCAAAATATTGGGACATTAGAAGTCACCTTGGAGTTTCATGAGCTGTATAAAATATATTCTCCAATATTCTTATATTTTACAATAGATGGTATATTCATATAATTATTATTCGACCCTGGCCTGGCTGCTCTCTGGAACAGATGTAAGTGCGGCTGCCTGCTCATTACAGTGCTTATATAGATTAAATATTTATTTACAAGTAGTTTTTTTCCTGATTTAGTTTGCAAATATTTGCACAAAACTGAATTTTAAAACCAAAATATGTTAAACCTGTGCTTTGTTGTGTATATTTTGGACCATGCTTTATAAGTTTCAACTCATTTTCATACACAGATTTATATTGACCTTCTGCCTTGTATCATATTATTCTATCATGATGCTACTTGTGCAGTAAGTTTCTAGGCTGATAATAGTTTCTACATTAATTGTGAGACCCCAGAGCCCTGGGTCCCTATAGATCCAAGCAGGAGCTGCGGCTGGCAGGGGGAGCAGTGTATACAGATACAACGGCTGGCACCTATTTACCATTTCATGGGCACCTCCTGGGCAGACTTTCCTTGGTCAATAGCACAGCATGAGCTTTTTATTAGTAATAGGGATGCGCTTAGCAAGGCACAATAATATAATCAGCAGTAGCTTTGTGTTTGGGGTATCATTAGGTTCATTAGTAATAATTCATTCCTGCTCCCACTACCACTCGCTACCTGTTACTGCTACTAATTCCCTGCCGCTGGCTTCCCTGCCTTTCACTTTGTCTAATTTGTATTATGTACTACAATGTAGCAAAGAATTACAACTCTGGCATAAAATAGATCACAAATACAAACAACTTTTTATAACTGTACAAGTGTCAGTTGTAGAATATCTAAAGAGCAACACTGTTTGCTCACACACACACACACACACACACACACACACATATATATATATATATATATCTTCAAGAATCCTGAAAAAAGGTCTGAAGGGGGACCGAAACGTCGGATTTACAGTGATGTGGTGTGAAATAAAACTTCCATAAATTTTATTCAAGAATGAAGCCAGCCCTTCAATATATAATTTACTACTTGACCACAGCACTCACCATATACACATATATACATATACAGTATATGTGGCGTTTGTGAATAACATCAGCATTCATTTGCAATGAGAGTTCTTATGCATATAAATATAAGTATATACACACATACACATATTCAAATACATACATATGTATGCATATATACTTTTGGGCTATTTTGTGTTATCTATCAATAATATTATTATAGAGATAATGCCTTGGCTCTCAGACTTCCTGACAATGTATTTTATTTTTTTGAATATACATTATTACTATACCAGTCGCTGCAGTCAGAGTCACTCGGTTCATCTCAAGCAATTAACTTTTTTCATGAATGCACCTAATATGAATACACCAAGTACCCAATTATAGTCCTGATACATTTCTAATGTACCATAAGTATTATCCTTAGTTCATATCGTTTGCTATTTCTTGTTAGTTTTAGTATTTTTCTTTGCGGTATGTGCCCTTATTATACCAGTGAGGTGAGGGTGCCCCCCCAGTAAGGTTCCATGTGTAGCTGTGTGGGAAGCAGAGCTGTGGGTTCTAGTAATGCGGCTGCTGCAGTTTAGCCCCCCGCACCCCAAAATCCCTCGTTGTGTCAGTTACCGATCCATGAGAATGTGCCTTTATAATAAACCCCTATTCCGAGCCTGACAATTAGCAGTAATGCTCCTGTGTTTATCATAAACTGATATACGAACCTGCGCACAAATGATGTATGTTGCAAAATTATATTAAAATTCCTTGCGAGATTTTCTGCTTCTTTTTGTTTGAGTATATATGTTTCGTTGTTGGAACAAATTTCGTACAGTCACAGTAAAACCATCCAAAGTCGTTTCCCCGACGAAAATGATTTTCGGAATCTAATGATTTAGCATTGTCGCATTTCAGTAATATATGGATTTTCGGTACCGATCGCAAAAAAATTCAGCTTTCAAATTAAGGTTTTTAAATTTGTCTACACTTGACGGGATTGTCACTTTCAAATTGTGATAAAATCTTTGTTTGTTTCACAACGTATTTTCCTTAATGAAATGCATGTTAAATGGAATTATTACTAGGCGCTAAAGTCTAAAGTCACTGGCCAAACAAATCTTATAGCACAGCGCTAAGTCATATACTCATATAGGAAAAAGAGAATCCGTTTCTACATGCTCAGTCCTGTCTGTCCTTTAGTTTTAGAGATTGAAAAATAATTCGATTTATTGTAGATTTCATTTAAATGCCCAGTATTTTATTGTTAATAAAATAATGTTAAGTGAATAAACGCAAAGCTAAAATAAAATGTGCTTAGGTAAGACCCAGATATATAAATATTCTAATATTAATACCAGGTATACATGCATTTTGCTGATGTCAGTGGAACTAAAGCCCCTCATACACTGCATTACTGTGACACTTTTGCAATAGTAGAAATATATTCTAATTGAAGTCCCTGCAGTGCTGCCACCTTATCTGCCCCTTACCTGCTCTCACTCTGCCCATGGGTCACATTCTGTAAGAAAGGTTCCCCTGTTTGCCCCTTTACCCCTCTGCAGAGCCACCCCCAGTGTTGGACTGGGATGCCAGGGGCCCACCAGAAAACCTTGCGCCCACTCTCCAAACTATTTTTCATCCACTTCTTACTCAGTCTCTATATTTTCCTAGTTTTTTATTTTTACATACTATAATTTATTCTTCTATATATTTAGTTGCTTTGTTCTCATAGAAAAATAAGTAATGGCCATGAATTAAACCAAATGGCTAGAAGCAGGAGGGCCCACTGATACCATTTTCCTGGTATCCCTGTGGGCCAGTCTGACACTGGCCATGACTCCACTTATACTGACACTCTCTGACATGTAGATCCCTGTCTGTGTCAACAGGGCAAGGGACTGGGAGAGACACTTGTTAACTTGTTAGGAGTGGGTTTATTAGCTGAAAGGTAAAGAGTATGGGTTCCCATTCATAATTATGGCAGAAGAAGAGCCCTTAAGGTACTGCAAACAAGCACTCACATTCCCACAAGCACTGTCTGGCTGCACACAATAACCCAATTAGTTCCACCTTGTAATCATAAGATGAGACAACCTGCTGCTTTTTCTCAAGGAGATTACTAACTAGTCATAAGCACTTCAGTGCCAGGTAGAAAGGGAGGCAACTGCTTACTGCTTCCCCTCGTAGGCATAAACCCAGCAAGTGAGAGCAGTACTTCAGTATAGAGTGAGGCCAAGCAGCTCCTGTACATGACTCCCCACATCACTGGGGTATATTGGAATGCAAGCCATGCAGGCAGTGTTCCTGTAAAACATGATGGTATAAAGGAGCATAAAGTGAAGGTTTACATTTAAAAGTGATAGATCTATGGATGCATTTGTTTTTCCTGCTCCCTTAAACATCTCTTACAGTTATCTGACAGCAAAATGGCCCACTCCCATGTTGTGCCTCAGAGAAGGCTGCAGTGTTCTGCACATTACAAGGAGGGAAACAAGTGTAAGTTGAATCTTTTCAGCAAATAGCAAACCCAGTGACCGTTGCCTACTTCCTAACAAATATAAATAGATCTTGCTTGAAAGGGCTGCTTGTAACAGGCATGTCCTACAGCAGACTCCTCTGCCAATAAGTGAGTAGGGAGTGCTGCGTCTGGGGTCATATTGTTTCCACAAATTGGCTGTGTCACTTACTGGAAGCGCTGACAAGTGCAGAGGCTACAGTCCTTCTTTTATAGCGGTATCTAAATCGTACCATTGTCTATACCATAAGGAGAAAAACATGATGTGGCTATTGGTTTGAAAATCTATAACGCTTGCAATGAATAATAATGCATTAACTTTGCTAAATAATTATAATTTTAGTACCTCTAACAGTATTAATAGGTTGGCATCATTACTCTTTATCATCTTTGCTTCAGTTACTGACACAGTGTGCATTTCTTTATGGTAGAGAAACCATCCAAACACTGATAGGAATGTATGGCTCATTTATAAATACTGGGCAGTTTGCACCTGGGCAGTATTCCTTAGCAACCAATCAGTGATTACCTTGCTCTAGCCATCTGCAGGTAGAACAGTGAAAGCAAACATCTGGATGGTTGTCATGGGATACTACCCAGGTTCAAATTTGCCCAGGCTTTATAAATGAGCTCCATAATGACATGTACTGTATGGAGAGTCTGATCCCATGAGCTTACAGTCTAAAGGGAAAACAAGATTTACTGCATAGGTAGCAGAGGGTTAGAGGCAGTGAAAATAAAAATATCAAGTAGTAAAATCTATTATATCTACCAGTTAAATAGATTAGAATTAATGCAAAAATTGATATAAATATAATAACAGTCTTTCTCTCTCTCTTTCTTTATCTATATATACTGTATATATATATATATCATAAACACATGTGCTAATACATGTTCTTTAATATCCATTATTACATTAATATATGCAGGGTAATTTAAATTTAAATGGAACAGAGAAAACCATTCACTGACTATGGTACAGCAATAAGAAAAGTACCGATATGAAATCCCTTATTCGCAAACATTCTATCCAGAAGTCTCCAAATTAAAACCATCTCCCATAGTAATAGTAATAGTAACACAGTACTTTGTATATTATGCCAAAAAGATATAATTAATCCTTATTGGAGGCAAAACAATTTGGTTTATTTAATGTTTAAATAATGTTTTAACTCGACAAAGTATGGAGAGCCAAATTCTGGATCTGAAAAACCTCAGGTCCCCAGCTTTCTAAGTAATAGGTCTTATACCTGTATTTAAAAAAGTGAAAAATAGTGTAAGCAATTGGCCAAAAAGCTGAATGTATGTGTAGGTGTATTTGAGTTTGGATAAGGGTGAGAATCTTTTCTGAGAACATTTCTAAATTTATTGTACAAACCTTTTATCTTGGCCACTTCTCAGTCCTATATACTCTTCTGACTGCTACAAAACACGTTGTACCATTTGCTTATTGATCTTATTGATAAACTGATAGTTGCCTTTGGCTTCCAAATAGGAAATAAAATATATTTCTTAAACCCAATTTGAGCAAAACTGAGTGAAAACACAACTTATAGCAGGTCATCTGACATTTTAATCACCCCCCAAAGAAAAAAACAGTAGGTATAGGATATTATATATATTGCACTGCACAGCAGAACAGTACACAGCAGGATTAGAGTACATGGGCCAGGCAAGCCTTCTTCTGCATGACTAATGTCTGTATGAACCATGTATTGTATGAGATTTAATATGTGCTCTGCTAATACAGTGCAAATCTATGGAAGTTATGTGGTACATAAATTGTAGGACACTATACATAAAATACAGCCCAGAAATGCTCAGAGATATAATATAATAGTTTAGATATTCTTTCTGCATTACACTTCAACCAGGCTAAGGTAAAGCCGCTTGCTGTTTGGCTAACCAATGACTTCCTTTTGGTTTAATCCCAATGAAATCCATGCTTATAGTTTAAAAAAATGTTTTATTAATGAGAAAATAAGGTCAAAACTGAAATTTGTACTGGGTGGGGGGCGGTGAATTCCAAGTAGCACCAGTGTGTTCTATTCACGCTGTATCTGGGAACTGCTAGTATATGTGGGATGTATTACACAAACTGGGAAGATTGTGATAGATTGAGTTTTTTGCCACAACACCACATTAATTGAGCAACACAGCCTAACACAGATCATTATAACACAACCCTCTTCAACTGGGGCTGTTAGCTTTAATAAGGGCTGTTCAGGTTAATGAATACAGACTAACCAAGCTAGGGGTACCACAAATGATGGGGGGAGCCATTACATCTGTTAATATGCAGCAAATCTGAATCTACTTCCCTAATGTCAATGGGTTCAATATACCAAAGTATCCAAGTAATGGTACTGTAGTAGGATACAGGGAATTTGAACAATATGACACAATGGTGTAATTGCCTGACTTGGTTACTGACCTTACTGACAGTTAGAGAAGCAGTAGGATATGCAACTGCCTACCAGGCATCCAGATAGTTAATATTTGGCATTGTCCTGAGACCAAAGTTTTCACCTCAAGAAAGAAAACGCCTCACTGATCCAAATGATTCCTTTTGTGTAACCCCCCCCCCCCCCCACACACACACACAGACACCTTTTTCAGTCTGCACAATGTTGCAGGTGCCTGGAGTTGGGTGATAATAATTTAAGAAACATTTATTTATTCTACAAAACTAAAGCTGTTATTTTATGGTTCTATAAGGACCTGGTGTATGCGAATGCTCCACAGAAACTGGCTGGAGTCGATCAGCGCATTGCTTGTGTTTCCCAGCAGTTATATGGATCAGGTTTCCTGTAATCCCTCTTGGTCCTGCTAGCAGGGGTGGGGGTGGAGGGGATGTTTGTGTGCCAGGCCATTCTGGTTATACCTAAGAGGAAAGGAGACAATGGCAACAAATGATCTCATGGTATGGAATAGCAGCACCCAGACCATACTGTGACTTCTCATCAGCTCCTAATCCTCATATCATTACTTTTAGTTTGTGCTATTGTAATGGCTGTTGTACCTCATGAAGAGCAGCCCTGTGTAGGCCAAATGGCATCCCACGTACCTTATTGTATCTTCCCCTGGTGAGGCTGCTATCCTGGGAAAGAAACAGCATCTTTAAAGGGGTTGTTAGCCTTTAAAGTAACTTTTAGTATGATGAGTCCAATGATATCCTAAGAACATTAGCAATGGGTCTTAATTTGTTATTATTTGTGTTTTTTTAGCTTTTAGGAATTTTAACAGCTATTTAGTTGTTAGGGTCTTATTTTCCCTAGCAATCAGGCAGAGGTTTGAGTGAGAGAGTTAGTATAGTTGGGGCATTGAATAGGAATATAAGTTATAAAAAGCAACAATAATAATACAATTGTAAGCTCACAGAGCAATGTTTTTTTTAGCGGTCGGGGTGAGTGACCCCAGGTGAACCGCCCCTTTACGTAATGCAACAAAATGATGGACAATTGTTAGGTCGGAGTTAGTATTTATAGTTGGAATGGTGCAAGGAGAGAAGGAGCCGAAGGGACTGGAAGTAAATGACTACTAACTCAACACTATCATTGGGAAACCTTGTTATATTATATAGTTGGGTCACCATCATGTATTTCCACTGTAGTACTGCAGTTATTAGTATGTGCAAACATATCAATACAGTGTATTTTGATCTGCAATGCAAGTGCCTAGCAGGCACACTCATGCACAAATCTCATGCAAAGCAGTGTAACAATAAAAGACCCATAAGCTGTTTGAAGTTTCTGGGTATAGATGGCCAGCATGGGGTTTCTTTATTCTTTTATTGTGTAAAATATCATTTTACTCCTAGAGTGCCCAAGCCATCACTCAGACTCACACATATATATTTTTTTAGATGTAATATTGGTGTGTAGGTGCCATCTCAGTGCATTGTACCTGAGTCTGAGCTTTCAGAAGGAGCCAGCACTACACATTAGAACTGCTTTCAGGTAACCTATCGTTTCTCCTACTCCCATGTAACTGGGGGAGTCCCAAGATGGACTTGGATTTCTTACTATTGAGTGCTATTCTGATACCTACTGGGAGCTGCTAACTTGCTGCCTTCCCATTGTTCTGCTGATCGGCTGCTGGGAGGGGGGTGATATCACTCCAACTTGCAACTCAGCAGTAAAGTGTGACTGAAGTTTATCAGAGACATTCATGGAAATGAGTTTATTCAAATGTAAAAAAAGAAGAAAAGGAGAAATGTTAGAGTATTAGTAAATGTGCCCCTAACAATATGTAAAAAAAAATGACCATATTAGATGTTATAGGAACCTCTTCTCCTTTTGACGCTTATGCACGTTCTTTTGCACACACACAAACACAGAGGCACAGTAATAATATATTCTCAATATGTTCTCTTTATCATACATACACATACGAATTCACACGTGAAGATTTACTAAAACTCTATTTTTTCTCGTTTTTTTTCAATTCCAATAAACTGATTTCCACAAATCTCTGTGACTTTTTCAACTTGTCTCACGATAACTGCATGCAACTTTTTGGAATTGTCACACAAAAGCCAGCGTCAAAAATGTAAAATCTCTAAAGATTCAAAGCAAAAAAAGATCTTGTAGGGAAGGGGCATCTGCCTCTGACTTGTACATAATCTCGACATGTTGTAGATGGAGTATTTTCGGATTTGGAATAGTCGCATAGTATATTTATTTCTCTGTCTCTTTCCTGCTGTCTTTCACAAATACACACAGCCACAATTCTTACCTTCTCTCTGACACACACAAACATTGTGTCTCCTTCGCACTCTCTCTCTCTCTATCTCTCGCTTACACACACATACACACACTCTATAACATTCCTGCTGGGTGGGTGAATATTTGTCCTGTATAGTAGTTTTGCTCTTTAAATAATGTGCAAATATATATAGAAAATGTATTCTGCTTCCTGCAGCACGTCCAGGTAATATGGTATGTTCATTTTATGCGACCAGAGTGTTGATGAAACATTAAACGCAGTGTAGTATGGAAGTAAAATTGCTCAATCCATGTAAAAGTGCAGTTTATTTGGCTATATAATCTCCTTTTTGGCAGCCTTACATCTCAGCCCAGGCTTTAGATCACATACATTAAAGAACATCAAAACCTGAAATGGTCCCAAAAACTACAGCTGTGAAAATTATACCCCTAAACTGTTCTCATAGGTAGTCAGCAGCCAAGGCCCTTAATACTGTGTGGGACAAATGACCATTTAGTAATTAACAGACCTGATCTGTTCTGGGTAAACTAATCCTTAGTGATCTATTAATAATTGGGCTCGCAGCACACTCTGCGGATGCCAGCTTCACACCATATATTTTCTGCTTGTATTAAACAGAGGAATCCCTTCCGTACATTATTCAACATTAAACACAGTTTACTTTTATTTATTTTGGTTTGGGTTTTACTGGTTTGCTTAATTTGTCAAGTCAAGACTGCTATTTCTTCTGGGTCTGTTAAGTAGAAATTCAGAGGAAATTCAAAAATCCACAAAAGTTGTACCTAGTGATATATTCTCTACTGTTTTCAAAGAACATAAAGACCAGATGTGTTCCTTATGCTAGCCAAGGATATGGCACATAGAGGCTATATTGGACTTTGTATCTTTATCTCTCTCCAATAAGCCACATGATGTTTTTAATGAGGAAACAATTTGCACTGACAAGTAATAACAGCTCTTCTTCACATTTAAAATTGCACAAATACAAAGAAACTGTGGTCGGAACACACAGCAGGGTTTTCCTTCATATTTACTATATGTAAGGTGCAACCAACTTACGTATTTAAAAATATCTTATATGGAAGCTGCACTATGGAAGCCAAAGTATAAAAAGACCTGCAATTTAGAAAATCACAATGGAACCCAACACAAGCTTTACTACTATTATATGGTCACATCTAATATATATATACAGTATATACTTCCACTAATGAATGTTTCTGGGCCTCTCTGTATGATATGAATCAGCTACCCTAGTAGTGATGGTGTAGGCTTGCAAGAATGGGTCTCACTGATAACATCACCCCCAATGTCCACAATACTGTATATCTGATGGTGAAAGTAGCTCTTTGGTGGCCACCATGGCTGTACAATTCAAAGTGCTAGGTTCCATGTCACAGAAGCAACAGAAGAATGCCTGGGTCTGCAAAACAGAGAAATAAATATGTAGAAAGGGTTCTCTTGTGGCACAAGTATTTATTCTGCAGGATACACAGAAATATTAAAACACTGTAACTGGCAACATTAGATAGACTGATACTGATTGGTTGGTATTAATTTAAAGGTACTGTCAATTTTTCCTTGTACAGGTATGGAATTCCTTATTCGAAAACCTGTAATCCAGAAAGTTATGAATTACGGAAAGGCCATCTCCCATAAACTCCATTTATTCAAATAATTACAATTTTTAAAAATGATTTCCTTTTTCTCTATAATAATAATACAGTACCTTGTACTTGATCCCAACTAAGATATAATTAATCTTTATTGGGGGCAAAACAATCCTATTGGGTTCATTTAATCTTTAAATTATTTTTTGTAGACATAAGTAATGGAGATTCAAATTAAAGAAAGACCCTTTATCTCGAAAACCCCAGGTCACAAGCATTCTGGATAACAAATCTCATACCTACTGAACCAAGCATAGACATCAAATTTTAGTAATCAAAGTTTTCGTTCCAATTTGCACCTGATCCATAATAATATCTCAAGATGGGATATTTGTTAACTGTATCTGACCAGCATTTTTATATCCAACAGTAACAGGGAATGGCTGGTATCAGAGGCGATGTAGCTATCAATTCAAGTCTGAGCATTTTTTCCCACAATGCAGTTAGTTTTCCCAGAATTCCAGCATCACTAGGGGGCAATTTGGTGTAACTGAGTTACTCCTACCACAAATTCTTCACCAGAATTACTGTAACTGTGTGCACATTTCGTTGCAAATCGGATACTTTTAGTTTTAATTATTATTTAATATTTGTAATCTAATTTTGTCATCAATTGTCTTTTTTGTTAATTATCTCATCGCAACTAACATTTGTGAGGTTTTTTTTTTTTAGGAAACAAAAAAGAGGTGCTTAAGGGGAATATGATCACTTATATATAAATAATCTTAAAGGGAATATATACCCCTTTTTGACAAAAGATCATTTAGTTGGAGTTATTAGAATAAATGTTTTTTTTTACACAGACATTCCCAATTCTACATGATACTCTGACCCTTTCCCAGCATCCCTGAGGCTCACAGAGTAAGGCAACCTCTCCCTTTTTTATTGTATTTTGACATGATAGATTTTAAGACTTGAAGTCTCTCTGCTTTCCATAGTGGGTGGTGCAAAGGGTGCCAGAATCCATCACTTCATAATGGAACTAGGTGAGGGGGGGGTTGCAAGGAGGGTGAGAAAGTGGTCCCTGCAAACAGAGGTAGACTATAATGGTTTCCTTTCAGTCTGGGAAGTCGGTATATCAGGTATTCAGAAATTATTTTTATCTTTTTGCAACATTGGACCATTGGCTCAGTTGGAAGCTAAGTAGGAATCTTTGATTTAATTGTTTTGGCATCCTTAATTTTATATTTCTGTGGCTTACTGTACACCAGTCCCTGCTTTATTAATGGCACTATTTTATTTGCCGTTTCAGGTACAAATGAGAAGGGGAAAGAGTTGCCTTGAGGACTGCAAAATGAATTATTAGTTGTCCAACATTAAAGGCAAGCCATTGAGGACTTTCTTTTTTTTCTTTAAATTGCACAAAGTAACAATATCCCTTGGCACTCACACCAACAACTTGTTCAGATGTACATCTGGATTATTGTTGATAAATGAAATATATACCCAAATGCATAAGCACGCTGCTACAGTATAAGACACTACATTTTCAGCTGCTGTACACTATGCACAACTTGGAGCAAGCAGCATTTAGAATTGTATTAAATTGGCACTCATTCTATGGGCTAATCTGAAATAACCATTAAACAGGAAAACAGGGTTGACTATTTAACTTTCAATATCTGAAAACTAAGAAATTAAATATTTCAGACACATGCAGTTAGTCATGTTTGAAGTAGACTTACCACTCTATATTAAGGACAGTTATTTGGATATTGTCCAGTCTACTGATTCTAATCATCTCCCTGTAAGGAGTTTCTTCTTCTCATGGCCTGGGTTTTCTCTCAGTACTCTGGTTTCATCCTACACTGCAAAAGCATTCAGGCAGGTTAACTGCCACCTTATAAAATTAATCCTCTCATGTGTGAATGTCCTTAGACTGCAAGCGCCACTGGGGCAGGGACTGATGTGAATGATGTATCATCTATTTAAAAACACTGTGTATATGTAAAAACACTATAAATAAAGAAAATGTTATTTTGTAGCACCACATTACCATTGCAATGGGAGACAGAAGACACTGCTGGTGGCCAATGAGGTACATGGGGCCCAGTAGGGACTGACTGAAAAGAGGTTTCAATATGCTTATGAAAAATGTCATATTCCTAAAATTAAGGGGAACCTATAACAAACTTCTGGTTACATCACTGATATTTGGGCACTGATAGAACTACAACAGGAACATCTCTAAAAAAAAAATGGGCTTACTCCATATTTTTCACCTTCATCACAAGGACTCTCAGTCTGACCAAGTAAAGGTGAACAACTGTAAATATGCCACTCCTTCCTGTCTGCACTCATACCGTCCTGCCTACCTGTGGCCTGTGGGCAATCACCGTGCTCATTGGTGATTCTGAGGGGGAGACCCCCAACAACTATTTTTGCGGGGAGGGGGTCTGAAAAGGCATGGTACACCAATGGTCCCTGGACAAGTACCTGGTAGCAGCCCAGAGTATGTTCTGTAAACTTCAGAAAGAAGATAGGGAGCTTCTTCAGAGGCACAGACCTTCGTTGGTAAAGGGCTGTGGTGACTTTCTTCTGGTAGATAAGCTTAAGACATGAGGTCTAGCATTTCTAGCCTAATTCTTTGTTGAGTCTTTGTATTTGCATAGTAATTTAAGAGAGCAGGAACTCCTGAACTTGCAGCCAAACAACCTGTAAATAGATGCACAGTTTAAAAGCTACATAGAGATTGATTGAAAAGGCAAAAAATAAGCGTGCACTCACATGCTGGGGGCTAAAAAGCCTTGAAATCATTATGCTGACTTGGAGCTTTACCTCCTTTTAAAGGAAGCAAATTAGTTTCACTAATGTAGATTCTCTGGTTCTAAACTATTTTTTTGACCAAAGCAATGGATATTCACCATTAGGCCCCTGGAAGGGGCGTTATCTCCCCTTGTAACTCCTGTTTGATTATAATTATGTTGTTTTGCCAATCTGTTTCTTAATAGGATATAAGGTCTACAATAGTTTTCTATCATATAGTTGTTTGTATGGACATATTAATTCAGTGTATCAAGATTATTTGCCTCAAATTTGGGTTAATACATTTATATTATTCTAATTGTCTGTTTGCATTCCAGCATATAACCTCAAATGAACAACAGACATTAAGACATTCAAATGCCTTCAATTATTCAGGCTGAAACCCAGAACCCATATTTACTTATTGATATGACATCTGCTTCTCTCTAATGTTAACATCTCTAATGGCTTATGGGTAATTGCCTATTAGTCCAAACTCTTTGTTCACATTTATCTTATTATCTTGTTCTTGGGAGACCAGGAATTTTGTGGCATTCTATTGTACACTTACCATGCAAATACAAATATGACTGCTCTGTTATATACTGTAGACAAAGGAAAATAAATCATATAGTACAGGTACCATTCCAGGGTCTCAGCATACAACTTTAACTATATTGTAAAATGGCAATCTAGGGAATTTGCATATTTAATTTTTATTAAGTTTTTTCAAAGCTGGTATTTAAGGCGTCAGATAATTTCTAAAGAAAAATCAAAACAAAAACAGTACAACATAAATAAAATACAAATGACATTGCTATGTGTTTTGCTATTTTTAGGCAGTACAGCTGGAGGCAGGGTGTCCTAGGCAACCCGGTCGGCCACCTCGCCCCTGCACCTTCCTCATTCGCCCCTTACCCCCCTTTGGCGCGCCTGCGCAGTTGAACGCGGGGCAGGGGATGGATCATTGCCCCCACCACATAAGGACAAGCGGCGGGGGCAATGACTAAAGAGCGCAGACTAGGGGTAGGCAGGAGAGGCTGCCTGGCGCCCCCAATCGTTGCGCCCTAGGCAGCTGCCTCTTCTGCCTACCCCTAGTTCCGGCCCTGGCTGGAGGTCTGGGGACTTGCAGCCTTACAAGGGTTTTTCATGGTCTCCTGACTGTTCAGGAGCTTCATAAAATGTAAATGAAATCACAGGGTTTATGCTCTTTTAATGCTACTGGTTGTATGACTATCTGTGCATGTATGGTAGCCCACCAATCTCTAACCATATCTAAGGATGCACTATGTTGGCCAGTGCATGGCTGCAGCTCCTCACTTTCTCCAGTTCTGATTGTTTGTGTTCTTTGCAACCATACCATGTCTGGCCTCTACCCGGCCAAAAGTGTATCAGATCCAATGTTGGGCTGGCCTACCAAGCTACCACGAAACTCTCAATAGGTCCAGGTGTCACTAGGCCCTCAGGCTCACCTAACCATTTGGCCTTTCATGCCTATACCATGGCCATTCCCCATTTCTTTAATCCAACAAATAGGGGAAATGGAGGTAGGAATAGATGAGAATAAGTAAAGATAAGAACTAGGGGGGAGATTTACTAATCCACGAACGGTCTGAAGGCGCCCGAATGTGTTTTTTCATAATGATTGGTATTTTTGCGACTTTTCGGCGCCGTCGCAACTTTTTCTATGTTCCGCGACCCTTTTGTTGCGACTTTTTCGTATATTTTCCGCGACTTTTTCGCCGCTGTCGCGAAAAAATCGGATTGGTTTTTCCGCCGTTTACAATCGCTCAATACGAAATAGTCGTGCAAAATACGATAAAGTCACGGTGGCGACGAAAAAGTCGCGACAAATACAAAAAAATCGCGACAGCGACGAAAAAGTCTCAAAATTTTAGTTTCCAATCCGATTTTTTCCCTTTCGGAATTCGGATTCATGGATTAGTAAATCTCCCCCCTAGGGTAATAAAGTATGTGAGTAAGAAGAGGAGGTCTTTGGTTTTAGGTGGGCACCTGGCACCTTCGACACTGACAAGATCATCCCACGTATGGCCGCCTTTATTTTGGGGGGCACTACTTATTCCTGCTTTCATGTACTATTTAGAGTTCGCACTTATCATAGGGAGTATTGCAGGGCTCCTAAAACTAAGTGAAAAATGGTATCTAAATGGTTCTTAACTTAAGGTCACCGAGCCATATAAATGAAGTGTAATGACAATATTCAGTCCTGGATGGCTCCTAATGAAACAAAGCCACAAAAATCTATCTTCCACCAAAAACCCTCAGCCCTGTGTAAACTGACAAGCCGTGGTATACAGAAGAAATGCTGGTGGCCAGTGAGATATATAAATATGTTATAATTTAAAAATGACTTGTTTTAAGCATCTTAAACATTGCTTTTTTGTGGTTTTAAACATGATTACTTCTTTGATGGCTGAGCTCAATGTTGTATACATTAGGAAGATCAATGCATTCCATTATTTCTACAAGATCAGCGACTCATATGTGACCCATTTTCATTTCGCGGCTCTAAGCAGAGTTAATGATGGAACATTTTCTAATTTCTACATTTAACTGCAGAACATGTACTGCAATGGACACGTCAAATCTGTTATAATATCAAACGGGGATGTTCACTGAATTACAGTTTTTTACACAGTGAAAGAAAATGTAATTTGAAGAAACTTTCTAATATACATTCATCAAAAAATGTAAGTGTCATAAAGTCATTTGTAAATGTAACTGCTGTTGAAAGCAAAATCTATCTAGGAGTTTATACTCTCTGCACTGTTGGCCCAGTCTCATGAAACAGACCTGGAGGAGAACTGGATTCTGCTACATTGTTTCAGGAGTCAGAATCAGAGAACTGAAAGGATAAACAATTAGTGCTCTAAAGCCCAGTAACAGTTACAACTTACCGTAAAAGCACTTAATTACTGTACAGTGGGAAGTTGAATAACATTTTCTTTCATTATTCAGAAGTAAAGATCCCCTTTAAAGGTTCTGAAAACAGAAAAGAATGAAAGTAAGAGACAATGAGTATATACTCGAGTATAAGCCTAGTTTTTCAGCACCCAAAATGTGCTGAAAAAGTCACCCTCAGCTTATACTCGAGTCGGGTCCCTCCAGACTGGCACCCTCTGTCCTTTGTGTGCAAATTAGGCCACCCACAACCAGACCCTCCAGTGCCCCGGCCCACTCCCAAATTCATCTTCATCTACCATCCTCACCTGTCCCATTCTGCACTAGACATTGCACTTTATATTCTATATATACCATATATAGTTTTGAAGGATTTATACCCTTTGTGTTTTAACTTGGTTGCTGATTGAGCTAAGGGGGTAGTACTCTTAACGTATCATTGTTGATACCATATTATTTTTGTTGACCCTCTTTTCCACTTACAGAGCTAGTTTACTGTTTTTCTTTGACATGAATATTTAAAAACATATACCCCACTGATGCCTCATTTAAATGTAATTTTATTGGTATTTATTTATTAGGTACCTCGGCTTATGTTCGGATTGGCTTATACTTGAATATATACAGTAGGCTTCTTCCCACTTTCCTTAAAAGGGTTATTCACCTTTAAATTAACTTTTAGTATGTTGTAGAGAGTGCTATTTTAAAATAATTTGAAGTTGGTCTTCATTTTTATCATTTTTTTCATTTTGTGGTTTTTACATTATTTTAGCTTTTTATTCAGCAATTCTTGAGTTTGGAATTTTAGCAGCTATATAGTTGCAAACATGGTGCCTATGTCTGGATGACACTCAAGTTAGGGGATGGGGAGGAAGGTGAGATACCTATTTGATTGCCCCTCATGAATGTGGTGCTACTGAACACTCAGCCGTTACAACTTTTTCGTAAATTGTCGCAATCTTTTCGTAGCCATTACAACTTGCACGAATTGTCGCGACTTTTTCGGAGCCATTACGACTTGCGCGAATTGTCGTGACTTTTTCGTAGCTGTCGCACCGAGTACGATAGTTTCGGATTCATTCAAGCTTCAGTATCGTGACTTTCCTTGGGCCGGGTTGGAGCTGCAGAGTGCCATTGAGCCCTATGGGAGACTTTCCTTGGGCCAGGTTGGAGCTGCAGAGTGCCATTGAGCCCTATGGGAGACTTTCCTTGGGTCGGGTTGGAGCTGCAGAGTGCCATTGAGCCCCATGGGAGGCTTTCCTTGGGCCGGGTTGGAGCTGCAGAGTGCCATTGAGCCCTATGGGAGACGTTCCTTGGGCCAGGTTGGAGCTGCAGAGTGCCATTGAGCCCTATGGGAGACTTTCCTTGGGCCAGGTTGGAGCTGCAGAGTGCCATTGAGCCCTATGGGAGACTTTCCTTGGGCCAGGTTGGAGCTGCAGAGTGCCATTGAGCCCTATGGGAGACTTTCCTTGGGCCAGGTTGGAGCTGCAGAGTGCCATTGAGCCCTATGGGAGACTTTCCTTGGGCCGGGTTGGAGCTGCAGAGTGCCATTGAGCCCTATAGGAGACTTTCCTTGGGCCAGGTTGGAGCTGCAGAGTGCCATTGAGCCCTATGGGAGGCTTTCCTTGGGCCAGGTTGGAGCTGCAGAGTGCCATTGAGTCCTATGGGAGACTTTCCTTGGGCCGGGTTGGAGCTGCAGAGTGCCATTGAGCCCTATGGGAGACTTTCCTTGGGCCAGGTTGGAGCTGCAGAGTGCCATTGAGCCCTATGGGAGACTTTCCTTGGGCCAGGTTGGAGCTGCAGAGTGCCATTGAGCCCTATGGGAGACTTTCCTTGGGCCGGGTTGGAGCTGCAGAGTGCCATTGAGCCCTATGGGAGACTTTCCTTGGGCCAGGTTGGAGCTGCAGAGTGCCATTGAGCCCTATGGGAGACTTTCTTTGGGCCAGGTTGGAGCTGCTGAGTGCAATTGAGTCCTATGGGAGGCTTCCAAAATCATGTCTGAAAGTTTTGCCTGCCGTTTACGAGCGCTCAATACGAAAAAGTTGCGACAATATACGAGCAAGTCATAATGGCTACGAAAAAGTCACGACAATTTACGAAAAAGTCGTAACGGTGACTAAAAAAACGCAAAAATACGAAAAAGTCGCAAAATGTTCGTTTCCAATCCGATTTTTTCCCATTCGTGATTCAGATTTGTGGATTAGTAAATGTGCCGCACAGTTTGTGCCCATTTGTTGCACTTCACAGCCTGCCATATACTTTGCCAATGACCCTGTTTGTTTCAAGATTGACAAGCAAGAGGACAGCAAAATAATGAGGAGGTAAAAAGAGTATCATACTGAAAGATGGAGCAATACGGAGAAGAAACGACTAAACGGAGACAGAGGCGGGGTATGAAGTGACGGAGGCCATGAGTGGAGGTGGCAGCAGAACCAGACATAGCAACTTCCCCAAAGGACCCTGTGCACAAGAACAGCACTGGCTTTCCAATGAAAAGTACAGATATACATGTAAATAAACCCAAATGAGGAACACATTTTCCTTCATGAAAAGAATTAAAGCTAAACAGCCAAACGAAGAAAAAAAAATATGTGGTTTAAAAATGAATAACTGTATATTCCTCCAACAACTATGCCTTTTTTCTGTACAAAAAAACGCACTCATTTTTCATTGTTACCCTGTCATAGATTTACATTATATTATAAGATTTATTACATTAAATGTAAAAGTTTGAAAACATTAGGAAACAACAGTTTATGTATGTTCAAAAGCTGTTTAGAAAAGAATATATTATTGGATAAGAGATTAGAAAGCACTAAGAGAGAATGGTTTTTTAAACAGAAATTTGGGGGGGAATGAAGAAATGAAATATAAATAGCTGGAGCCTCATGCTTTACATAAATATTTAGCCGTTTTCTAAATAGTTCTTCAGCAACGTCGAGCATAAAAAGTGATTACACAAAAAATAAAGGACAGGATATAACCTAATTTGTTCTTCATCATATCACCATTTTTAAAATAGTTGTTACCATGTGGGATAAAAATCATGTATAAAAGCCAAAAATGACTTGTTTCTTTTTCTGGAATAGAAACATAATAAACTGGTGACTCTGCTAGAAAATCTGGCAAAGAAACAGCAAAGTGGATACATGAAATTACACTCTTTGGCTTCTAAATGTAACAAGCTAGTGATGCAGTGGTTAGTATTGCTGCTGTGCAGCGCTGGGGTCTTAGGTTCAATTCCTGCTACGGCACGAGAAAAATCTTTGTGGTCCTACAATCCAAAAAAAAAACCCAAATTGGCAGGGGCAAATATTTTGTTAAAGTAGCGTCAGCGAGGAAACACTGCAAATATGTAAAATTATATCAACTGTGTAATTTCTTACTATCTCTGCGATAGCAGGACTGCAAAATATAGTAAAGCTGACTGCACACAAACTGATATTAACATATGAAATAAAGTTGTATGTGGCCCTCTGATCCTGACTCATAACCAGGTACTTGGATAAAAGTTTGTTTATTGATTGGGCATGGATTGGGCATGTTGGAAAATCTGCTGATGCAGTGTATCTGCCACCATATGAGATTAGTTGCCCATGGCAATGCAGATTTGTCACGGGGCAACTAATCTCCTCGTCTGCCACTGACCTTAATAAACATGAGAGCTACAGTGCTGAGCAACACCTATAGTACAGACCATGTTGTGATATTTCTGCCACCAATTTCACAAGGAGGTGATCCTGCAATGGTCATTTCGTATTTTATCTGCCTGGCCCTGAGCTGCTAAATTCTAACACAGTAGAAAATGTGTTTATAATGTGAGCTGCCTAATGTTCTTGACTTAATTATATCTCTATCCCATCTGGCGCCTGTCAGAGACATGAATACTTTTCAATATACAGAATATGTAAAAGATAAAATAGGAGCAATAAAATAGTCCATAATCCTTTTTCTTTCTTTTTGTACAAACAGGTTACTCCACCCCAGGAAAGGTGGGGACATGAGCGACTGGCGCTGGGCAGCATTTAACAAAACATTCATTCATGTTCATTCATCAATACATTCATCATGCAAAGTAAACCCAGCCATTATTAACTGCAAAGGCTGGTTAATCACTAGATACAACTTACCTTTTGCACATATACATGTAGAAGGATCTTCTGCCATCACTTGAATGCTTTATGAGCTCAATATTGGCATTCATTAATAAAAAAATGTCTATACGATGTTGTAATAAACTATGTCTTTAAGATGTTGTGCAATGCCAAGGATACAAATAGCAAGAAACTATAAAATTACCTATTCAGTTAAACTTCCTAATACTTACCAATGACTTAAAGAAGTTCTTCAGCCTTGCAAGACCCTGCTGAAAATCACCCCACTTTACTTGCCCAGCTAGTGTAATTATTATGGCCATCAGGTCTGGTAACAGCCTGTCAGACTGTAGATGTGACCACTGCCCAACCCATGGAATCTGCACAGTCCCTATGATCTGTGACAATAGGTGCTAAAAGCTATGGTTTTGTAATCATGAAATGTTAAGTTCAGCTCTGAAAGAGGGTGTTCAAATCTTGTAAGCACTGGGGTCAACAAGGTAATGTCAATTGCTTGCCCACATATTGTAACCCACAGCAACCAATCACATGCTAGTTCTCAAACATCTAACCATTAAATGCTACCTGCTAATTGATTGCTATGGTTTATTAGATGAGTAGCAAACTTGTTACATTATTCTCCTGTTTCTAAAGTTGTTCTTTCCCTTGCACTACACTATAATCAGGGTGCTATGAAACATTCAGTAACATTCAGTATGCAGATCATCAACTGTAGTTGGACATTCTTCCATTTTCCTTTTAAATGCCTAAATCTTCACACAAGTAGCCATGGTGCTTTTTAAATTATCATGCATTAACTAATCAGTTACTATTCCTTCTCCATTCTTCATAGCTTTGTATCTCTGTAGTTGCAGAGATGATTCATCTAATGATAATGACTAAAGACTAATTTGGACCTAGTTGGAAGTTGCTCACAGGGGTTGCTGACTGCAAGTCAAGTTTTGAATGTGGCAAACTGGTGTGGGCCAAACAACTGGATTATAGTGACAGGAATAGGAACTGTGAAAGCAAGTCCCTGATCCTGCGGGAAAAAAAACCTGTCTGATCAACCTCTGGCCATTTTTTTTGGGTAAAGTTGACCCGTTGTGGGTCCCCATGGGGAGATAAGCTGCTGAATAACTACACAATACATACAATTGGATTGCTTGTCCTCTTTAAGTGCATTTTCAGTTTCAATCTCTTCTCTGACTTAAATCACCTCTCTATGACTTTTCATAAACCCAGTTTGGCACTTGTGCATACAGTCGGCCACCTTTTGGAGGGGGATTGTGTGGATAATGGCTGGGACTGGCGAGAAGTAGAAGATCCATAAGGTATTGAGTGGTAGATTGAATAGAACAACAGCTCAGGAAATTAAACAACCAGCTAATGCAATAAAAATCAATACCAAACAGTTTTTAGGCTTGAGTGTCACTTTAATATGGCTTTGTGGCACCCATTGGTTGAACTGTGACAGTATATCCAATCAGGTTGTGGCAGAAATAATAATATATACAATACTATGTGAATAATATGGCCTGGACATCATTATCTGCTTGATTTTAAAAATTTGTTTAATTGAATTGTTCTAATACCAACAAAACTAAGCACTTAGCAGTACTTGTGCAAAATCAAGCAGGAGAGCAGGTTCCCTGATGAAGAAGATGAATGCTACAATTCTATAAAGTCTTTCTGGAGTCGTTTAGTGAGGGAAGCTTTGTGAAATATTTACTTGATCAGATTCTTCTATAAGTCATACAAAATAAAAATTTCAATTTTGAGGGTTTCCATGAAGGAAACTAAAAAGGCCTGTAGACAGAAGCTGTCATATCATCTAAGGTAATCAGGGGATTTATATCCTTCCAGCCTGACATACAGTGTGACTCCAATCCTTAACATCACAAATGGATAGGATCACAGCAATGCATTCTGACAGGACATATATTAACTCCACATTCTTTAACCATTTCAGAAAATAATACTTGTAAAAGAAAGCACATATTTATACACCCCAAGCGGAAATTCAATAAAGAATAGGTCAGTAGATAATTTCCATATTCAGAACATTAAAAATGGAACCTGACACAGTAGTAGAAATGAAAGGAAACCATCATTGCTGAAGATGAAAATATACATCAAGGTGAGGCAATATCTGTGAAGTTATAGAACCTATTCACGGTGTGTTAGTGTGAAGGACTGTAACTTTTTAGGTAACAATGAGTAGACATAATAGGTATGCTCATGTATGTTTTCCCTTCCAGGATCTGGTAATGATTGACAGCACAAAAATGGCCTCCTAGTCAATTAATGGATTCCCAAGCAGTGACTACTACAATTTTAGATAAAGGTAAAAGAAGCAGTCTGACTTTGAATGTATTGTACTTCACATACCAAAGCTCATGCCCAAGGAACTTCATCATCATTAATTTTAGTTTAATATCATCAAAACCTGCAACACTCAGCCAGCTGGACTGAGGAATACACCTTCTGCACAGAAATTATTAATCACATGTTAATTAAATATGTTAAAAGAATCAAAGATGCTCTAACTTCCATCTATCAGAAGCACTGTAACTTCCATCTATCAGAAGCCACTAAATAAAGGAGGTCTTGCCCCAAGAAATCACTAATACCCATGTCACACACACAGACTGAAACACACAAGACAGATCTAAAAGCCTCAAAAGGAAACAATATCAACAAGTAAAAAACCACCATACATACAAAGTTCTTATTTTTCATGTTCTTTTTAAAAAAAATACTATCTCCAGATAAGGAAACCATACAGCTCCCCCTATGAAAGTAAGCAATATAGTATTAACCATGACGAGATTTACTATGAAATGTTTTGGGTTTTTTTTTTTTTGCTACAAAAACTGTGCATCCCCCTCCCCCCCCTCTTTTCTTCTGTACCCCCCCTCCCCAAATGAAAAAAGTTATAAATAAAGATTTAAAAAATAAATAAATAAATTAGTATACACAGTGTTGTTAGGGGCAAAAAGATTTAACTGTGGCAGGCAAATATGGATAGTTTTCCATGTAATATACATTTATATAGTCTGTTATGCACAGTGCCATATTGATAAAGGAGTAGGAAGCAAAGGGTAATATCAGGATATGTATATATGCCAGTATGAGATGCAGCAGGAAGAAACTTTGTCTTGACAGTTCCCACGTAGACATTTATTCTTGTCCATTCATTTTTTTGTATGTAATTGGGCTAAATAAACACCATTTTCACTTGGATTCTTTGCACCTGTATACTGATCCCTATACAAGGTAGGGCTCTTCCAGTTTAAGCACCTGATACATACTTTGCTGTGTTTGCAGCAGGTTGAGCTTCCCAGTTAAGACTCCATTTCCCAAAATGGCTTGCATACTCTTATAATAGACAAGTAATGTAAAGTATCAAGGGACATGCAAAGCATTGTGGGAATTGGAGTCTTGACTAGAGAAGAGATCATGACTACTGCACCATTGCTATAGGTAAATTTAAATTCTTCCTTGAAAGATCAGTGGATTAGATCCATGTTTTTAAAGTTCCCTGGTTTAATTCAAACCCCCCTTGAGGTCCTAACTGGTCTTTTGTGGGGTCCCCAGACAAATCCCAGGGGCCCATGTGGGGCGAGCCTCACAGCTTGGATACTAATGATTTAAATTGCTAATTGCCTGCAGGTTACCACATTTATTTAACAAAACAAGGGAAGAGAGAGCAAGAGAACATAGGAAACAAGAGCAATTAAACTGGGCCTATGCAATGATGTATAGCAATGCTGAATTTCTTTGTACAGCACAAATTGTTTATGCCAGAAAAGTGATGGCTAATTTTGTTTTTTTAAGTTGGTGAATCATTTTGTTCCTTACGCATCTTTCATCCGAGTTGGAACAGCCCCAGAGAAATTTATGGTTGAAGCACATTAGTTTTCCTAGGTTATTTACATTCCCTTTTCAAAATGTAATGTGAAAAATGCCATTGCCCACTCTCATGCCACATTGTTTTATACTGATATATTTATTCTTGCAAAAATACATGATTCATTTAAGGACATTGGTATTTGATCTTACGGTGTCTGCTTGCAATGTGCAACCTGCCTAGGAAGAGACATCTGGAGATACAGCATGGCTGAATGCTCGTGTAATTTATGGGCAGATTGTGTATGTAACGTCATGGATATATATGCCCAAGTTCACTGCATTGGCTATTTATAGTGACCAAATTGATTTATTCTGCTTATTTAATCCACAAAAGCTTTCTACCCCAACCTGGCATGTTTTTTATATTAAAAATATATATATATATATATATATATATATATAAAACAAGGATTGGGGCCCCCACTAATTAGGATAGCATTTTGTTCAGATTGGTTGGCGCAGTGTACATACAATGTTATGTTGTTTTTAATTTTATATTGATGTATTTTTAATTGTGTTCATTCACATTTTTTTGTATGCCCTATGCAATTATAAATAAAATACACTGTAATGTGTGAAGAGATAAGATTTTTATTGTATTGTTTCACTGATTCTTAATGATTGTTTTACTGTATCACTTCACTGAACCTTAATGGTTATTCTAAAGGGTTATTAACCTAATTATAGTACAGGTATGGGTTCCCTTATCCGGAAACCCGATATCCAGAAAGCTCCGAATTACAGAAAGCCCATCTCCCATAGACCCCATTTTAATCAAATAATTCAGATTTTTAAAATTGATTTCCTTTTTCTCTGTAATAATAAAACAGTGCTTTGTATTTGATCCCAACTAAGATATAATTAATCCTTACTGGATGTAAAATAATCCTATTGGGTTTCATTAATGTTTTATTGATTTCTTAGGAGACTTAAGGTATGAAGATCTAAATTACAGAAAGACCCCTTATCCAGAATACCCTTGGTCCCGAGCATTCTGGATAACAGGTCCTATACCTGTACTACATTTGCACTTGTGATGTTTTAATGATAACTTATGGCACAGATCACATTACAGCATTTACTGCACACTTTACCGCAATAGTGACTTTATGGCGTGTATGCACTGATGTCACTTCTTATTTGCTGGTTTACTATGGATATAAATAGAACATGGGGTAAGTTAGGCATAGTTGCCTTGAGAAAGGTCCCGATGGGGACCGAAACGTAACGTTGGCTGTTCATGCATTTTTAATACACGATTAATTTTTTTGAGAAAAACTTGGCGTTGCTGGTCTTTTTTGGATATATATATATGTTGTGGATTTAAAATAAAACTATTATGGGGGAAAAACATTCAACTCTCCAGCTGAAGATTATCTCTAGTGTTTTTTACATCAATATGCCTGAACCTTGGACTACGGTGGTGGTAGAATTATGGAAGGTTTGAGCTTTTTGTCCTCTGCCCCCTGAGCTACAAAGTGCCCCAACAAAACCCTTGGAATCATCCCATGTAACAGCCACTTTAAAGGTTGACCGCTAATACTACAATCAACCATATTCTCTATAAGTGCAGATATCTTAAAGTCACAGAGAAAAAGTGATGTTTCGAAGAAGGGCATAGAAACAGTACACTCAGCCTATTCAGTCCCAATCCATGCATGTTAATGAATGTTGCCCTAATATAAACTAATATGAAGTGACTTATTCCCCTCTTAACTTTTTGCATACAATATTGTCTAGTAGGAATTCAGGGAAGGCTCCGCCACACCAGGGCTCATTTATAAAGACCAAGCAAGGTGCCTGACAACTAAAAAGTTGCACTTAAACAAATAAACTTGCAATGGTCCACCCTCCTACTTGCCCAGTGTGCCAGTGATTTCTTTCTATTTGCCTTAGACGGGTGCTGATGCCTCTACTGCTGAGCAACAGGAAGATAATGTTGTGTGAAGATTAACAATTTTGCAATATTTCTAAGGTTCTAGTCCAAAATTAAATCAACCAAATCGGTACCAAGAAGCAAGCATCTCTGTGTGACACACCTGCTGTTGCTGCAAGAGGCAAAGAATTTACACAGGAGTCACAAAAACAAATTGCATTTAAAGGGGGAATTTAGCTCAAAGTTAAGTAACAATAACAATAATTTTTTTTGACTTCCGGGGTCAGTGACCCCATTTGAAAGCTGGCAAAGAATTCAACAACTATATAAAATAAAAAATGCAGACCAATTGAAAAGTTGCTAAGAATTGGTCAATCTGTAACATACTAGGGGCGTTATGTAATAAAAGGCACTAAGTTTGCCCAGGTGCAATAACCCACAGAAACCAATCAGCAGGTAGCATTTACTGGTCACCTGTTTAAAAGCAAACATCATATTGGTTGCTATGGGTTACTGCTCCTGGGCAAACTTAGCACCTTTTATAACATATGGAGGTTAAAGTGAATTTAAGGTGAACTACCCCCTTTAAAGAAGAAGGAAAGTCATTTTGGCATGTTACTGCCAATAGATTCGCCACATTAGTGCCACCTAGAATGCTATATTTATTCTGCAAGAAGCATTACCATACCTGAGTAAAGAGCCCTAGAAGCTTAACATTACAGCTGCCATTTTAGCTTGGTCTTCATAGCTTCCTGCTGTATAGCTCTAGCAGTTATAGCTCAGATCACACATTCCGAATGGAGGAGGGAGGGAGTTCTTAGCATTCTTGTGGGAGGGGGGGTCAGGAGAGAGCTGCATAGACTCTGGCCCGGGAATGAAGGATTTTTCTGAAAGAGGAAGTCAGATACCCTAAGAACATGTTTACAAAAAAGGAGACAATAAATCCTGTGTTTCTTTTGACAGAGGACTCGTTTCTGTGAGTGCTTATGGCTGTATTTATATACCTATTTTACCTTTCCTTCTTCTTTAAGTCAATTGTTTACACAGAAACCAGACTTTATCAAGGTACAATAAATGATTTAGTGCAGCTGAGCTTAGCATTCTCTTTATAAAAGGCTGGAGGCCAAAAGCCTCAGCCTATGATTGACAAGCCTCTTGACTTTTTTCAATTTAGAAGGCACGTTACTAAAGTGTATATTTAGGGATTTGCTTTCAAAACTCTATTGAGTAGCTCCCTGAGCTTTTTTTGTTAGATTAACCTCTCCCCAGTTTGTTTCGTTAGCTTATAAGCAGCACAAACCATTTGTATGCAGTTATGTTATGTTATAGATGCCTCCCTGCTATCTGACATGGGCTCGTTGGCATTAGTCACATCAGTGCATTCGCATGGGTTGCACAGCTAAAACAGCTCCTGGAAGCAGAAAGGCAATTACCTGTCTAGGGCTGATTCATATTCCCCTGTAAAACAAGACAGTGAGAACGTGTTGACTCGAATGCATTTGAGTTTTTTATGTTGTGTCAAGAAAAAACAAATCCAATACCTCAGTAAAAAGTCTAGGATGTTTTTGATTTAGCAGCAGAGCTGGAGACAGAAGAGGAGAAATGAAACTTCCTTGCGACATTAAGTTATAAGAAATAACAGCCCAAGCAAGAGGAAATGTCGTTAGTAAAATAATAATAAAATGTAAACATTTTAAGCAGCAATATAATTTATGTCCAACATAAGGTTGAGTTATAGCCACTAAGTGTTTTTCCTCCTTCGTTATATCCATTAAACAGGCAACTGTTTTCCCTAGGAAAGATGGAAATCTTTGATGCCATGTTCCTCAAGCACATAACCTTAATGACCATGATAAATTATTCTCGAGGGGACCATTTCCCTGCCCGCCCAAGCAGAGGTATGGTATAACGTCAGTACAGCAGAATGGAACCAGCAAAGGTATGTCACACTGCACTGACTGGCCTTCACGGCAATTTGGCTAAATTGTATCTGCCAAAAGATAGCCTCATCTGTTATTTAGTGCCAGCAAGTTACATAGTGCTTTGCAGTTATCTTATGCAATATAAGCAAAAGGTAATAATAAAAATAAGCTTTTTTTTAATATTAGGGGTCAGTCACTGACTGCCACAAATACAGAATCGCTAAGGGGCTCAACACTGCACCCCATAGTGCTCATTATCAAAGCACCTGCAGCAGGGACATACCTGAGCTTTGCACCTTTTAAAGGATTAAAAATGCGGCAGCAGTGCAAAATGGCCGGTGCAATGCAGTCCTGTACTTAAGGCAGGGCTCTATAGTGTGATGCATCCACCAGCGCTCCTTAACTTGAGCATCTTAATGGCACACAAGTAGGGTTGTGGGTGGGGGCACCTCTACCTGTCCTCATGAACACAGTGAGCCAGTTATATATATATATATATACAGTGGCTTGCAAAAGTATTCGGCCCCCTTGAACTTTTCCACATTTTGTCACATTACAGCCACAAACATGAATCAATTTTATTGGAATTCCACGTGAAAGACCAATACAAAGTGGTGTACACGTGAGAAGTGGAAGGAAAATCATACATGATTCCAAACATTTTTTACAAATAAATAACTGCAAAGTGGGGTGTGCGTATTTATTCAGCCCCCTGAGTCAATACTTTGTAGAACCACCTTTTGCTGCAATTACAGCTGCCAGTCTTTTAGGGTATGTCTCTACCAGCTTTGCACATCTACAGACTGAAATCCTTGCCCATTCTTCTTTGCAAAACAGCTCCAGCTCAGTCAGATTAGATGGACAGCATTTGTGAACAGCAGTTTTCAGATCTTGCCACAGATTCTCGATTGGATTTAGATCTGGACTTTGACTGGGCCATTCTAACACATGGATATGTTTTGTTTTAAACCATTCCATTGTTGCCCTGGCTTTATGTTTAGGGTCGTTGTCCTGCTGGAAGGTGAACCTCCGCCCCAGTCTCAAGTCTTTTGCAGACTCCAAGAGGTTTTCTTCCAAGATTGCCCTGTATTTAGCTCCATCCATCTTCCCATCAACTCTGAGCAGCTTCCCTGTCCCTGCTGAAGAGAAGCACCCCCAGAGCATGATGCTGCCACCACCATATGTGACAGTGGGGATGGTGTGTTCAGAGTGATGTGCAGTGTTAGTTTTCCGCCACACATAGCGTTTTGCATTTTGGCCAAAAAGTTCCATTTTGGTCTCATCTGACCAGAGCACCTTCTTCCACATGTTTGCTGTGTCCCCCACATGGCTTGTGGCAAACTGCAAACAGGACTTCTTATGGTTTTCTGTTCTTGCCACTCTTCCATGAAGGCCAACTTTGTGCAGTGCACGACTAATAGTTGTCCTATGGACAGATTCCCCCACCTGAGCTGTAGATCTCTGCAACTCCCCCAGAGTCACCATGGGCCTCTTGGCTGCATTTCTGATCAGCGCTCTCCTTGTTCGGCCTGTGAGTTTAGGTGGACGGCCTTGTCTTGGTAGGTTTACAGTTGTGCCATACTCCTTCCATTTCTGAATGTTCGCTTGAACAGTGCTCAAGGCTTTGGAAATCTTTTTGTAGCCTAAGCCTGCTTTAAATTTCTCAATAACTTTATCCCTGACCTGTCTGGTGTGTTCTTTGGACTTCATGGTGTTGTTGCTGAATAATTACGCACACCCCACTTTGCAGTTATTTATTTGTAAAAAATGTTTGGAATCATGTATGATTTTCGTTCCAATTCTCACGTGTACACCACTTTGTATTGGGCTTTCACATGGAATTCCAATAAAATTGATTCATGTTTGTGGCTGTAATGTGACAAAATGTGGAAAAGTTCAAGGGGGCCGAATACTTTTGCAAGCCACTGTATAATAAACACAAAGAACCACAGTCGCAGGACATATTAAAAATGAAAAAAGTGTTTTATTCAACGTTTCAGCCCAGGACGTAAGCCAGGAAGTCCTGAGCCAGTAAAATCCTGCACCCAGGCATAACCTTTTGTTTTCTGTGTGCACCGCCCTGAACTTTTATATATCTCATGATGCTTCTCACACAGCTTCCCAGATAACTGAACCTGAATCCTCATTTGAATTCCTGAGTATTGTGAGTACTTATATACTTTTTTTTTTCATTCGATAGGTGAGTATCATCTTTTATTGTAGGTTAAGTGGGATTTTTCTGTACATTATTTTGTGTACAGTGGCAATTATACAGTCCACCATTTCATTAGACTGCTTCCATGTCCATTTCCGGACTGAGTTGGAAATAGGCCCTGGCATTTCCAGTACACAGAGGCCCAAAACATTTCACAGCAGCACAGGGCCACCATAAGAAATCACGGGGCCCCTCACAACAAAATTTTCTGGGCCCCCCTCCCACAGGGCCCCTCCCATCAGTATAAAGGACACACAGACATAAAAAGTATCAGGGCCCCCCAACACAGTGCCCCCAATTGCCCCCATTCACAGTGCCCCCCTAACACTATGCTGGCCAGGGCCCCCCATAGACAGTGCCCCCCACAGACAGTGCCCCCAATTGCCCCCATTCACAGTGCCCCCCCTAACGCTATGCTGGCCAGGGGCCCCCATACACAGTGCCCCCCAAAGACAGTGCCCCCAATTGCCCCCATACACGGTTCCCCGAAAAGTGAAGATTGCCTGGGCCCAGGATGACTGTCCCCCCTGTGCCCCCCCAATGGTGACCCTGCAGCAGCAGCATTTGCATTGCATTGGCATTTGCTAGAATTCACAGACTGTCCATGTTGATCAAGTTCTATAAAGGAGAATTTTTGACTGTGATTCAAAATAGTATATACAGTGATTTATGAACATCAGTTGATGAAAATTCTTTTTCTCTGGAAAACACGTTCTGTTGTGGAGCCTATACTCACTAGGTCCCAGTAAAGCTGAAGTCAAGATAGTGGCCCCCATGAGTTTGGAATTGCTGGGTGCTACATTTCTAAGCCTGGGTGCTATAGTACAGCTCAATATTAGTTAGACAGCAAAGCTAAACTCCAAGGCAATATAGTTGGCTTGGTATCACGGTGGTACATCCCCCCAAATAGAAACCAACTGCAAAATATGATGCTAGTGGCACAGTATACCCTTAAGGGAGTTACAAGAGTGCTTTAGCCACATCATGGCTGTTAAATGAATTATCTTTATTTACAGTATCAACTCGTTTTCTGTTGTAAGTATGCATCTCTTATGGCATTTTTCCAGGTCAAGCCCCCCTTGAACTTGTTTCCCTTTAGCTCATGTTACAGGTATATAAAAACAGCAGCGTATCAGTCATTCAGCCATGGTTCCAAAAACAACAGCAAATACGTTTTAACCCCAGATCTCACCCTAACTGACCTTCAAGCTGGGCTTTAAGGTGTATGTAAGACAGCAACTAGGTGTTCTCCCCAAATACCACCCTAAATGCCCTTCAGGCCAAGCCCCCCACAACCAATACCCCAGAAGAGAGTAAGTAGTCTGAGTGTAACCCATACTTTCCTTACTGTAGCTGTTCGAATTTCTATGTCTGTTTCAAGTTGCCAAAGGAGTAAATTAACATTATTTTGTATTCTTAGTAAACATCACGCATGCTTTCCTGATCCTTAGATTATTTTATACAGCAGATTTCATCCCTAAATCACAATTTCTCCAAATCCAAGTTCTACTGTTTTCTCTTTGCAACTGGTCATTTTTATGTCGGAGCTTTAAATACCCTTACACCTTGGAGATGCCAGGGGTCAGCGAGTCAAAATTTTGGAAAGACTGCAGACTCCAGGCATCTGTGTATTCCACAAATCAAAGCTCGGATTAAATAGGAGACTGCATATTCACATGGTGGTCCATAGCTATATCAGACCAGGGGGATTTCTTTGTCTCGTTTAATTAAATAGAGCAGTGGGATGTAGCAAATGGCTTTTGTAACATATTATTGAGATATCCAATCTAATAATCAGGGTTTCACAACCGAATCCTTAATTTATTTCATGTTTAGAAAATTGCCTACCAATAAAACAAAGAAAGCAGACAAAACTACAAACTGGTTGAGTCCTACGGGATTATTCACTTGAAATATTTATTCTGAGGCAATAAACCAGTAGAGACACTGCTGAGAGCCCACAGACTATGATGGTTTGTGCCAACAGAGTATTTTTTAAGCTTTTACACCAAAATTAAAGGTCATTTGAATATCAAGCCGGAAGCAGAATAAATAGGAACTGAGTAAAAATAAATGAATAAACCACTAAACCCCACTAACTATAAAGAGTATATGTACGGGATCCATTATCTGGAAACCTGTTATCCAGAAAGTTAGGAATTACGAGAGGGACATCTCCCATAGACTCCATTTTTACCAAATGATTAAGATTTTAAAAAATGATTTCCTTTATTCATGTAATAATAAAACAGTACCTTGTACTTGATCCCAACTAAGATATAATTACCCCTTATTGGGGGCAGAACAGTCCTATTGGGTTTATTTAATGGTTAAATGATTCCCTTTTCTCTGTAATAATAAAACAGTACCTGTACTTGATCCCAACTAAGATATAATTACCCCTTATTGGGGGCAAAACAATCCTATTGGGTTTAATTAATGTATGAATACATTTTCTTTAGACTAAAGGTATGGTGATCTGAATAACTCCTTATATGGAAAACCCCTGGTCCCAACCATTCTGGTCCCATAACTATATAATCATTCATTTATAATATGTGTTAATGAAAAAAACAGAAGGATTAAAATACAATTAAAAAAAAAAACAAATCCACAAATATTATAAACAGTCAAGGTCAGACTGGGCCAGCAGGACACAGGGGAAAAAACTTGGTGGGCCCCCACCCAGTCTCGAACCGTGCCAGCAACTTAGCCCTCCACTCTCAAATAACAGAACGCAATGTGTGTGATACAATGCAGTGTGCGTGCCGGAGGTGGAGAAGGCGAGACTGTGGGGTTGGGAAGTTTATGACTGAGGTGGGGGGCCCCAAGGTGGCAGCCATGGTGGGACCCAGAAACCCCAGTCTGACACTGTAAACAATCAACAAAATTATAATTAGTAGACTGCACATCTTGCACTACATGACTTCCAATGCCCATCTTGCCCTTGCATCAAATTACTTATTTATTTAAGCTGCAGTATTTTAGCTTTCAGGGCACCTAGGCTCACAGTATGTCACACCCTGGGTTTCCAAGCTGGGCTATACCTCAACTTTTGCAGGGGCACCATGCTTTCTTTTTAGTAGTTACCATCAGTGCTTTCATTTGGACCTAGCAGGATCAGTACCATCTCCCATATCTCAGCAGGTTTTCATCTAAAGATGCTGTAAAGGTAAGGACTCCCAAAGCCAGGAGGTCTCGCCAAGCATCATCTGGGGACCTAAAGATATCAAAGACAAAAACAATGCAATATTAATGGTTGCTCATACCTTAAATATGTATTTTCTACATGTTTAATTCCTTTTCATAGGTCAGAATATGCTCCCCACCCTGCATGAATGATTTTGCTAAAAGTAAATTTAAAAATCAAACTCACCAAATTGCCCCAGAAACCTTTTTGCCCTATTCATTCAGCTTTTATCTATGTACAGTAGGAATGTTTTATTTATATACAGTATCACTGTTTGCACATATGCTGTTTTTTGTTCAGTTAGCAGTTCAGACAGCGTTGTTGAAAAGGACAAGGACAGTTCAAATCAGGAACCAATTTCTGGATTTAGTGGAGGATTTAGTGAAATCCCAACTCTTTTGTTGGATTTGGTTGAATCTTAAATTGCACCCTGCTTTCAGTGCATGACTAGATTTTTCCTACCAGGGAGTGACTCTGGATAATCTTATTTGTAGCCATTGTTCCCTCTTTCTTTCATGTCATTCCGATATCACAAGACAAAGATTCCAAAGAAAAATGAATACATTAATTACTTATAGGCATTCTGTCATACTTTTATGGTATATTTTTATTACTACATTACACAGTGTACATTACAAATGAACCATTCTGCCATTTAAAATCCTTGAACCAATAAATGTATTTATTTAGCTGTAATATTGGTGTGTAGGCAGCCATCTCAGCGCATTGTGCCTGGGCTTTCAGGTAGCCTATTGTTTCTCCTACTCCCATGTAATTTGAGAACTCATGAATTAGGTGAGCCAGACTTGGATTTTTACTACTGAGTGCTGCTCTCATATCTACCACTAGGTGGGGCATGGGAGCACTTTTAGTAAGACAGGTGTCAGGTAGCTGCTATCTTATTACCTTCTCATTGTTCTGCTGATCGACTGCAGTGGGGGCGGGGGTTGATATCACTCCAACTTGCAGCTCAGCAGTAAAGTGTGACAGAGCATAGGTCAGATGGCTGTGGTTCCCTGGGAAATGAAGAATATGGCTAGCACCATGTGAAATTAATAATCGGTGCTCACTACAGGGATATCCCCCATCACTCATATGTGAAAGAAGTTTATTATGTCATATTAAGACACACCCTTAAATCCATATGTTTCCCTGGCACAATTTCATGTGCGGCAGGGCGCCATGCCGCCCCTAAATTTCTGCCTTGCCACAAATCCAGGCCTGACAGCAACCCCCAGCACATAATTACACACCTTAGGGACCATATAATGACAATTTCCAAATGCTAACAAACACCCAGAACAAACCCCTGACAGGTTCACCTCCCCACAGGCAGCATAGAGCAGGCAGAGTATGGCATATACAGGCAGCATTGGGCAGGCAGTGTTTGGCACACACAGGCAGCATAGGGCAGGCAGAGTATGGCACACACAGGCAGCATAGGACAGGCAGAGTATGGCACACACAGGCATCATAGGGCAGACAGAGTATGGCACACACAGGCAGGGTAGGGCAGACAGAGTATGGCACATACAGGAAGGGTAGGGTAGGCACAGTATGGCACACAGGTAGGGTAAGGCAGGCAGAGTATGGCACACACAGGCAGCATAGGGCAGACTGAGTATGGCACACACAGGCAGGGTAGGGCAGACAGAGTATGGCACATACAGGCAGGGTAGGGTAGGCACAGTATGGCTTACAGGTAGGGTAAGGCAGGCAGAGTATGGCACACACAGGCAGCATAGGGCAGGCAGAGTATGGCACACACAGACAGCATAGGGCAGGCAGAGTATACCACACACAGGCAGCATAGGGCAAGCAGAGTATACCACACACAGGCAGCATAGGGCAAGCAGAGTATACCACACACAGACAGCATAAGGCAGGCTCAGACAGCTTAGAACAGGAGACAGGGAAAGTGATCAGGACCACGCAAGTACTTTAAGTCTTGCTATAAGTATAGTAGCTACTGGAAACAGGAGTCAGCCAGAACAATACAGTAAACGACAGTGAAGATGTGATAAAGTGGTCTTTGTGTTTCCATTCTGTGGATTCTCATAAGAAATCATACATAACTATGTATGCTTTAGTGTAAACAAACATTGCTAAAGAAAATATCACTTTATTTCTTGAGCTATTGCGTTCATGTGCTATGTGCAATATTGAATTTGTACACTAGGTGGAGACAAACATCACATTACCAGCTCAGTATCCCAGGAAGTAAAACAAGAACAAGTAAAAGCTAAAATTTTATCAGAGTTCTGCCTCTCTTTCCAGAAAGCTGTGAAAGCTTAAAAATTAACATTTTGGCAGCAGTTTAACTACATATGTCAACCTTTGCTCCCAGCGTGGCCTGGTGTTTATCTTGGATTTCTGTTTCTAAGCCTATCTCTTCAACAAATGTTTTATGGAAATAGATATTCCTGTAGGATTTAATGTGGGGAAAAGGGATGAATCACAGAGTTCTTCATTTATTTTTCTAGTGCGGAAAGCAAGTATTACTGAGCATGACATGCAGTTTGTAAGTGGGTCAGACATGGTGGGACACCCATTTATAATAAATACTAGTATAACTGTAAATACTAAAGGTCTAAAGAGACCTTTCCTCTGTACCAATTTCCTTACAAAAACTCTAAGGAGGAGGTTTAGCTTACCTCCTTTCAGAAGAAACTTCTTGAGGAGCCATAAGGCTCAAACTTAGGGGTTGCTGCCACCTACTGACCAAAATAGAATTGCCATGTAACTATATACATGTTTCTCTTCCCCTGACACTTTTATCACTTGTGCCAATAATGGCCCCTTGCCCTGATCAGTCAAAGAAAGTTTATGGTTGCCTCTGTCTGGACACAGAGCTAGAAAGGAAACTTTGGACACACAGATTATACTTAATATTGTCTTGTCACGTGAGCAGTCTAAGGGTGAAGGCTACTAGTAGCAGCTACACATAACAATGATGATCATGTACTGATAAGTGTCTTTATGTGTGTTTTAGCAGAGGTCTGGAGGTGGGCATAGAGAGTACTGTTTCTATTTTTTCTGACTATACTAAATTGTGCAAAACTATAAGTTCCATGCAGGATGCTGCCACTTTGCAGAGCGATTTGACAAAATTGGAAAACTGGGCAGCAAAATGGAAAATGAGGTTCAATGTTGACAAGTGCAAAGTTATGCAATTTGGTAAAAATAATATAAATGCGAACTATCTACTGAATGGTAGTGTGTTGGGGGTTTCCTTAATGGAGAAGGATCTAGGGGCTTTTGTAGATCACAAGTTGTCTAATTCCAGGCAGTGTCATTCTGTGGCTACTAAAGCAAATAAAGTGCTGTCTTGTATAAAAAAGGGCATTGACTCAAGGGATGAGAACATAATTTTGCCCCTTTATAGGTCCCTGGTAAGGCCTCACCTTGAGTATGCAGTGCAGTTTTGGGCTCCAGTCCTTAAGAAGGATATTAGTGAGCTGGAGAGAGTGCAGAGACTGCAACTAAACTGGTTAAGGGGATGGGAGATTAAGCTATGAGGTGAGACTGTCGAGGTTGGGGTTGTTTTCTCTGGAAAAGAGGTGCTTGCTAGGGGACATGATTACTCTGTACAAGTACATTAGAGGGGATTATAGGCAGATAGGGGATGTTCTTTTTTCCCATAAAAACGATCAACGCACCAGAGGCCACCCCTTTAGATTAGAGGAACGGAGCTTCCATTTGAAGCAGCGTAGGTGGGTTTTCACGGTGAGGGCAGTGAGCCTGTGGAATGCCCTTCCTAGAGATGTGGTAATGGCAGACTCTGTTAATGCCTTTAAGAGGGGCCTGGATAAGTTTTTGAACAAGCAGAATATCCAAGGCTATTGTGATACTAATATCTACAGTTAGTATTAATGTTTGTATATATACTGTAGTTTATGTACGTGAGTGTATATATTGGTAAGTATAGGTGTGGGTGCTGGGTTTACTTGGATGGGTTGAACTTGATGGACTCTGGTCTTTTTTCAACCCTATGTAACTATGTAACTATAAGTCTCAGTATTGTCTATGGCAGGGTATTTTCTGGTGTTTTGCAGCTGTCACAAGTAGCTGCTGCTAAGTAGTTCTGTGTGTCTTCACCCTAATACAAATCCCACAGACAGAGTGCCTAGCCTCCTCTCCCCCGCTGTCAGTCAAAAGCTACACACCTGGGCCCACCTTCTCCCTAAGTAAATTTATATTGTCTACAGCAGTGGTTCCAAAACTGTTAGGTTGCCCATTATAGGAGGGCAGTGTTGGACTAGGCCCACCAGGGCTTCCACCATAGCCACGGAGGCCCCTTAGGGATTCCACCCAGCCACTGTTTGACCAGTATTACAAATTTATTGGCAATATATATTGGCTTTTTTTATATAGAGGCCAGCCTCGGCCCAGCCCATTTAAAAACGGCAGAAAACCAGCAATCTTCAGTGTGCCTCCATTTGCTTCTCATAAGCTTATCTCTAGCCAATCAGGGGTGGATATAAACTGCAGGTGCCCATAGGCCTGCATGGCTCGCCCCCCCCCTGCTCTCTCCCTGGTGTCAAATGCGTGTACAGATTCAGTACTTTGGACTGAATCTGATTGCGGCTTTGTGGCCATTCCACAAATCCAGGCTTGTAGGCACTGTTCTGCAGTATCTGGCTAACTGATTTGTCAGAACCATGTATTGGCCCCTAAGTTTGTCCTTAGCAGAAAGTGGAGGACAAATGCCATCCTTAGCCCCAGTTTCAATCATATCTAGCTTGTTTCTATTGTGTCCAGCCATTTGGGTTATTTAACAGCCATACTTTAGATACATCACATACTGAGCCCTTTATACATACAGTATATTTATGAATCTCCCTAGTGGCTCTTCAGTATAAAGCTATTTGTTTTTTGTGTTTCCTTAAGAGATTTCCCTAATAAAAGATGATTTCTGCTGACTGTAGAGCAATTATGAGCAACATAACTCTTCTTCAAGAAAATTCTTGTAAAAGGGAATGCACTGTGAGTTTGCTCTTTTTCCTTCCTATGAATTGTTAACTCTGTGGAACCTCGTAATCTCTTTTAATGGTCTGTGAAATCCATTGGCCTGAGCTTTTGTAATGTAAAAAAACAATAATGTCTGCGTGCCATTTAGATCATAACTTTTTAAACTCAGTGGATAAACTAGCTGCCAGTTCTGCAAAGAGCAGTAATCTTTTTTGCAAGGAAATTAAATTGAGTGTAAATTCACACCAGAGCAGTATGTGGTTAGTAGAAAGCAGCCTTTGGCATTATCTGCAGCTGGAATATAAAATAGAATTGCAACTGTGCTTCAGCTTCTTTCTATCTCTTTCTGCATTAAAAGGCAAATCTTATGAGCCATTCACCTTAGAGCAGGGGTCCCCAACCTTTCTTACTCGTGAGCCACAGTCAAATGTTAAAGACTTGGAGAGCAACACAAGCACCATAAAAGTTCATGGAGGAGCCAAATAAGGGCTAAAATTGGCTATTAGGGGCCTCTATGCACACTATCAGCTTACAGGGGCTTTATTTGGTAGTAAATCTTGGTTTTATTCATCCAAAACTTGCCCCCAAGTCAGGAATTCAAAAATAACAACCAGGTTTGGGGGCACTGAGAGCAACATCCAAAGGGTTGGTGAGCAACATGTTGCCCCCGAGCCACTGGTTGGGGATCACTGCCTTTGAGCTACTAGGGAGTGTCGGTGCCCCAGCACCATTTGTGAAAATTAAAAATGAAGCAGGAAAAGGCAAAACAGGGGTAGGACACAAGTTAACATGTGGGATTGAGAAATGCCTTTGTTCCATCCGCCCTATATGCAACCTCTAATCTCGACCTGTGGTTTTGTAACAAAATTAATTTTAGTAGACAGTGTACAACTATCCCCTGCCTGTGATGAGCACTCAGAGTTTTGTATTTCATGCACTGTTACCAGAGTGTGTTAACTGAATATAGATACACTACACTATGGGGGCCATTTACTAACTGTCAGACTAAAAGTCGATGAAAACTTTTCCAAGATTTACTATGCAACAAAACTGTGACCATTCCGAATCCGAAAATACTTCATCTAAAAGTTGTCAAGATCATGTTGAAGTCAATGGCAGATGTCCCTTCCCCTTCCTGAAAGAACTTATGAGACTTTTTCCCAAACATGTTTTTCAGTTCAGTTTTTTGTTTTTTTTTATAAATGTCAGGCACTCGTGCAAATGAGTTTATTTGAATTTTCTTTATTGTTGCTCTTTGGTATAGCCCTGGGCACTAGAGTTTTTATACTGACTTTTGGCTGGGGGACTAATGATTGTAAATGCGCTATAGGCAGTGTAGGGCTCAAGAAAAATAAGGAGCATTTACATATTTTGACCAAAGAGTGGTACTAACATCACATTTTTTTATATCAACATGTATTTACAAATCACTTTCCTTCACTCAGGCATATATGCCAACATGTGCCTAGAACACCCGCCTTTAGGTCTACAGAGCTGCTGAACACAGGCAGCATTGTAGTAAAGGTCTATATTTAATGATGGTAATCAGCTCAATGATGGCAGTATTAGATACTAAACATACTTTCCTAATAATTACACAAATGACCCATGGGTTCCCCTGTTCCTTAGGACAAGTTTTACAGAATGCTTTTTTCATGCCTGGGAAAGCCATATTGGTCATATGGAACATTGGTGTAGTTCAGAAGCTGTGGGGCCATCCACTTTAGTTGGCCTCAGGAGTATCTGTATTCCTGAATGTGCAAACCCCACTGTGAGGCATCAGCTTAACCACACCGTAACAGAATCAATTCATCATGAATTAATTATAAGGCAAAGCTTAAATTAGAATTTTTCTTCTTGTATAAAAGTAAATGTCTATATTTTGTACTTTCCTTTACTCACTAAGTTGGCCTTTCTTTGCCTGCTCTGAAGCAGACTTTTTGATAGCCCCCCACCTACCATTCAGAGCTTCGGAGCAGTTTGGGGCTGCACCTGCAATTGCCCTCTGTATTACAAAAGCTAAAATTCCAATTTAAAAATCAATTTTGTCTCTTTTTGCCACTCCTGGTAACCTGCGGGACAAGATTCTCACCTGGTATCATGGCACCAGCACCCCTGGAGTTACCCAGAACACATCAAACATTTGCATTTAGCTCAGACCATTAGGGCTCAGGTTCTCCAATGTAGAAATACTGTAGTTATTTCTTTTCTACAGGTTACAGTCCCCCTGTTTGTTTGCATACTTCCTGGTATACTGTACATAGGCCTACATAGCTATCGCCAACAGGCATTTGACTGAAATTTGATTTCCTTTACACATCTATTTTAGTTCTCTGGACTTTTATTTGTAAATTAGAAATTGTTTTGGGCTTCATGTGTCATTTGGAAAAGTACATCAATTTGATTTACAGGGCTCCAGCAGCAACTCATCCTCCTACAGCTGTACCCCCTCCAAATGTGAAAACCATAGGTACAAAAAAAGGGATATTTTCTGTTGATGTTAAAGGTGCCTTTTCTTATTCTCTGCTGCTGTTTGATCTGATCAGATAAAGCATTGCAATATGTTTTACAGTAATACAAACATCTAAATTGTCTTTAATTCTTCAGTTATAAATTCTACTGTATTTTTTATAATATGTTCATTGTGACATCTTGCCTTGGACAAAAATGTTTGAATGCCCTGTGTGTCAATAAATCTGTACTCACCTCTTTGCGTTCTCCATCGACTTAATCCCACTTCCCGGTACTTGATTGAAAGAAAGCTCAGGTATATGGGTCCTTATTTAATCCAGTGACCACCCAAGAGGCTCCCTAATGTTTCCCCTGCTATAAATTGCTAATTTGATGCAAGTGCTCATTGACAGGACCATTAAAGGGACACATAGGGGTTTCCCCATTGAAGGTCCTTAATATCAGGAATTTCACAAAATACCTATAAGGATAAAAACCTTTGCACCTCTTCTTCTCTGTGTCATAATTTAGTCTTTTAATGTTATATGCAAGCGGAATATTATCTAAAGTTCCTCAGACATGTTATCACCTAAATGTTCTATTGTTCACAAATGAATTATGAGCTGAGGGCTATTCCACCCCAGGCAGAAAGCCTTTCTCTGGGACTAGCAATGTCAGAGCACTAACAACACACCTAAAAGATGAAAGGAAAATCTCAGGCTTACTTTGGAAATGACAGGGATGACCCATTGAGCTCTGCTCATTAATACAGGAGACGCAGACCAATAAAATACATATTTTTGTGGACTACCGTGTTCTTCAGTATCCATTAAATAGCCAGTACACAAAACTCGCAAAGCATTGAAGGTCAGCAATACAATCAGAGGCAGCATTCAATCTGCACACAAGGCAGCATAACAAAATTGTGTTGATAGCACAGCAGGAAGCAGTAACCCATAAGCCCTGCAATTGCAATTATTCTTACACTATCATTGTACTTATTGCAGAAACAGGTTCCTTGAAGTTTCAAGAGCTCAATGAAACAGTTCTTAAGACAAAGATCAATCAAGTTTGATCAAGGTGATTTTATATGTCACTTCTTTAGTATTAAATCTGGCTCTAAAAAGAAAAAAATGCCTGTGCACCTTAGCCCTGGTTTCCACTTTCTGAGAAATGGTCGTCTTCTGATCAAGCTATTGGAAAATGAAAGCTTGTAACTGTATAAATGAGTTTATGAAATGTAATGGAGTAAATGAAAAAGTGTACAACATATAGGGACTGTATGAATGTATATGTGTATAAATTGTTTTTTTTTGTTTGTTTTTTTTAATCTATGAAAAGTAATGGAGTAAATGAAAAAGTGTGAAACATATATGGACTATATGAGGAGAAGGTTTCTATGTTATTCCAATTCTGTTCTATCAAAATCCTACCTCTGTGCTTGATTTGCAATTAATCTTTTGTGTATAATGTAGTTTCCATAACAAGAATTTAAATCCTAAGATGCTCCACTGTACAGCACATGTTCTCAGGCTACATTAGATGAACACAAGCACATTATTATACTGCGGCCACCATTTACCCACCACTTGCTGCCAGCCCTAAATCCATTTTTCATTGCCACTCACTGCCAGCCCCAGAGCTACGTGCATAGAGGGCAAAGCATGGAGGGAGCTGCGGAAAATATTTTTTCTCCCTGAAATTGGTCCCCCCTCCAGTTGCGCCCAATACACTTGTGTACCCCTGAGACGAGTGCATAACTAACATCCATTTGAATCAGTAGTGGTTAAGACAAAAGCGCATATTTCTGGGGTTATCCACAATAAAGGTGGAATAAACTCATTAAACAAAATGGAAGTAAAAATCAATGAAGAAGTCAATGCTGGCCTAACAAGGTTGACAGTCAAGGGGGCTTCTGGCTTCTGGTGGTAGACCTGATACTACCCTCATCTCATGGTGCTTACCTGCACTTCTGTAAAAGATCAGATTATTTGAAAAAAAATACATTTTAAGTTCCCAGGGCTGGCAAAAAGCCATTTGAACAATATTCTCACCTTGCCTCATGACAGAGGGTCCTTGTTGCCAGCAGACCTGGGAGCACTATATATTGCTGTGGAATAAGAGATGTAGATGTCTGACTAGCTCCCTGACTGGTAGCACCAGCTTCAGGTTATGTGTAAGATTCAGTATCAGGTTCAGTATCAGGTTTATCCAAACCTATGAGATTATAACCTAGTTACCCAGAGAGCCCCAGGGAGTGGGACCCGCCAATGGCAAGGGGAAGCAGGTGGAACAAGTGCAGGGGATGTGCCTTGGAGAAAGCTTTGCCTGTTACATACAGTATTTAGGTTTTAGAAGATAACCTCCATCTGGGTTTGCTGTTTTTAACAGGCCCATATATTCTAACTGGGAGATTTAGACTTTATAGCCCCTCTCCTGCTATCTGGCAGAACATCTTACAGCATATGCTTTTAATCAGCCAGCAACTATATTTTTGGCAGGCACCTCATTTAAATCAAACAATAGGTAAGAAATAGCATGTGCGCTCTATAGACTTGCAAGGCCCAGATAAAAAGTCTGACAAATGCTCTGGCTTAGTGCCAGCCGCAGATAGACTTGTTGCACAGAATGGATGGAAGTTATTTGCATTTGTGCCAAGAAAGTAATAGGAGTAAACCTGTAATTTAAACATCAGCAGTCCCTTTAATTTATGGCTTAGTGAGAAAAGAACCAGTGGTCCATAATCACATCAGACATGTTTCACACTTCCTAATAATTACTGTGATCCGCAAACCGCTCCAGAATTACCAGCATAAACCAATGTAAATGTACATTAAGAAATGAAGTTATTTGTCTTCCTACATATTTACTAAGCTCATGAGTTGTGCAAGGTATATATCATCTGTGGTGCTGTGTTGGTGAACTACAGCTCCCTATATTGATAAGCCGTTATGTTTTAAAATGTATAAAATTTAATGTGTTGATTTTCATCATAACTGGTAAGGAATAGAGTGAGAGAAGCGAAATATGACTCCATGTAAAGGGATAAGACAAGGCAGGTACAGACTGTGATTCAAGAGAGGCACTGTCATTTAAGGTACGCAGATGTCCAAACAGCATAAATGCTTCTTACAGCAGCCACTCTACTCATAGTCAGTCCCACCCTAGTAAAGGAATACAACAAAGGTCCCTGACTGACAAATTAGGAGATAGGGCAGGGTATGTGGCAAACACAGGGACATTTTGGTACAGTCATTCCCCCATATGTAATAAAAGGCACTAAATTTGCCCAGGAGCAGTAACCCATAGCAACCAATAAGATGTTTGCTTTTAAACAGATGATTAGTAAATTCTGCCTGCTGATTGGTTGCTATTGGTTACTGCTCCTGGACAAACTTAGTGCCTTATATTCATTTTTATTATTAGTGCCAAAACCTCTGCAAGTACCCTTTGCTTTCGATAATGCAAATACATTATCAAAAACTCAAAACGAAATATTTTCCCTCTGTGACACAATTGTTAGAGCACAGATGCAGTGATTTAAATGTTGTTCTACAGCATACAGATGTATTACAAAACAAGAAGGTAAGCACTATACCGGTAAATGTATTACATTACCACTCTAACAGATGTTGTGCATATGGGTATACACCAACCATTTAAATCACAACAAAAGGCTCCATAATGCTGCACCAACAAAAGGCAATCTTTATTGTCAAATAGTCAGCCATAATTCATGGCCCAAAAAGTTAAAAATAAGCACCATTTTACTCCCACTAATGCAATCAGAATGTCACCAATGAATAGGAGTATATTTATACTTACTGAGTATCAGCTACAAAATGATCAGGAGTAGGCGCACAAGCAGGCATATCAGGGAAGTTGTGCTACTCACTGGGTTCTGGGCCCTCTATGCACCTCTAAGACCAGGAAGATCAAGGTCAGGAATAGTAAAACACTATAGCAACATGTGATAAAATCAGGTTATTTTCTTACAGCTTGATGTAAAAGCTTTAAGAATGGGGTAATAAAATGTAACTCAAAGCAAAAAATCAGGTCTCTGCTTTCAAACAGGTAAACAAAAAGTTCTTTCTGCTGATTGGTTGCTTTAGGGCCGTGGCAGACGGGGAGATTAGTCGCCCTCAACAAATCTCCTTGATATGCCATCCCACCGGCTAGAATGTAAATCGCCGGTTGGATGGCATACACGGCGCGGCGATTCGCTGAAATCGCAGAAGTTGCCTTGAGAGGAAACTTTGGCGATTTCAACGCCGTGTATCAGGGAGATTAGTCGCCCGCGACAAGGGAGATTTGTCACAGGCGACTAATCTCTCCATCTGCCACGGCCGTAAGGATTACTTAAACAGATTTCCATGTAAGGGCTGTAAAACACGGGGAGATTAGTCGCACCACTTAAAATCTTCCTTGTTGCGGGCGACTAATCTCCCCGCAATGCCATCCCACCAACTAGAATGTAAATTGCCTTTGTGTTGGAAATTTGCCTTGAGAGGAAACTTTGGTGACTTTGGCAAATCGCGGCGCCACGTATGCCATCTCACCGGTGATTTACATTCTAGCCAGTGGGATGGCATTGTGGGGAGATTAGTCGCCCGCGACAAGGGAGATTTGTCGCAGCGCTACAATAGGCCTTTCCAAGCTAGTGAACAGTAATACATGGTCACACTGGACTCTCTCTCCCAGATGGGCCTTTTCTAAGTGAAATAAAAGTAGAGGACACCAGAGATTTTTGCAAACAAAAGTAACAAAAGGCTTTATTGACAAAGCACCACAGACTTATGCTTACAAATTCAATTGAGGTAGTGTTGAAATAGATGTCAGATACAATCAAGCCAGAGACAGTGATGTGACACTTTGTGGAGACGGCCTGATATGTTTAAGGTTCACCTTCTGTAGTTTCTAGTGAATGAGATCCCCAGATCCCCTACCATGAACATGGATCATGGAGAAGAATATAGTCTGAATTCCTCTTTAAAACTGTGGTCACTTTAGACAAGCAGAGTCTAGGGAAGAGCTATCTCCAACTATCAACCCTCTGGGTCCCTACAGGAGAATGAAGAAACACACAGCAGTCAACACTCTCAATGGCCTTCTCCAGGGCCACAATACTATCATGAACTAATATGCTCAGGGTCTCCCCTCTATTATAATGCAAACTCCTGATCTGCCAGGACCTCTTCTTATCCAAAAATCTTCTCTATAATGCAGTGCAAAACATTTGCTTTTTCTACTCTTCCTTTAATGTTTTCTTTTCAAAACAAACAATAAGCAATTCATAAGTAAGCTAAGAGGAGCAAACAGCACTTTGCAAATGGAATTTAAAACTAACCATGAAGATTGCTTTCTGTCTGCTGAAAGGTTATTTTGTGCAATTATGTGGGTTGATTGATTGCGAATTGCATAGATGTATACATCCACAAAGGACTTATTCTGGACTCTCTCCATTTGCTCTACACACAAAGCAACAGGGAGCCAGTTTGGTCGAGAATGATAAAATTTGTCAACAAAATCAGGCACTTTGTTTGCTAATCCTTAAGATCAATCACATAATTTAAAATAATCAACCATAGTGATTAAAATGTTCAAAATGGACATAAATCCATCCAGTTCAACTAATCTAAAAGCCTTCACATGTTAATCCAGAAGAAAGCAAGCAAAAGGCCACAGAAGGCCAGCTGGCATTTCTAAATCTCAACACGTTAAGGAAATTAAATTCCTTGCAGTCATCCAAAGTAGATATCACTGTATTAGTTACTGCCTTTCTGTGCTGGCATTAAAACCTCATGATGTTTTTAAAATTACCTTACATATATATTTATACACCCCAATGCATCCTTTATTATTAAAAAAACAACACAGATCTGCTAAGCCATATTGTCCTGGCGGCAAGCACAGAGGGCACAACAGAAGTAAATATTAGCACCTACCTCAGGACTGCAGGCCTGCTTGATTAGGTTTGTCTAATGTGCAAGTGCCAATCCAGTAGTAGAATATTATGACACCTTATAGGTAGTAGGTGGACAGGTATCAGAGCCCTTATACGGAAACCCATTATCCATAATGTTCCGAATTACGGAAAGGGCATCTCCCATAGACTACATTTTAATCAAATCCTTCACATTTTTAAAAATGATTTCCTTTTCCCTCTGTAATAATAAAACTGTACCTTGTACTTGATCCCAACTAAGATATCATGAATCCTTATTGGACGCAAAACAATCCTATTGGGTTTAATTAATGTTTTAATTATTTTTTTAGTAGACGTAAGGCAGGAGATCCAAATTACAGAAAGATCCCTTATCTGGAAAACCCCAGGTCCTGAGCATTCTGGATAATGGGTCCCATACCTGTATTTTAAAAACTCAGAATGTCATCCCATGCCCAGCAAGGACCCATGTGGTACATGACTTATACATGTAACCCAACTGGATTACCTTCCCTTTATATGAGTTCTATGCTGCCTTTTCCCTTGGTCCTAGTGTTAATTCTGTGTCCTGGGTTATAGTTTCTTTGCTGCTCTATTTTGTTTCCCCTTAGTTTTCCGTCTTGACTGGGTGCATTTTCTCTGATTTTACTTTTGTTCCTATATAATCTTTTAGACCTTTTCATGCTAGAGAGGTGATTTCAGTACATAGCCTCTTGTAATTCTGTAGAAAAGTATTTGACATATCAGCTTTTTCCTTATCCAAAGCATACTGTATATTCTGATCTGTAAGTGACACTACACTGATTAGTTTTTCCATTTTTGTTTTTAAAATACTTTTAGATATTTGATTAATGTTCCTAAAAATGAATTTCTTTCATTTTAGTCTGTCCTGTCCTGATTTCCTTTTCATGAATTTGTAAAGCTGTGTATAGATACTCAGTGATGTCCCTTTTTGTCTTTTCTAATTTGAATTATCGGTATACTTGCTTTCCACTGTTGATTTCTTCTTCTACTTTTTGTTTTAGAAGAATCGGTTTCAATTTACTTGTGAATACTGGTTACTAAGAGAACTATAACTATATCATTATTTATTTAACATCCTTTCCACACTCCCTGCTTGGCCACTCTATTTTTATAGGACAGCCTGTCATAGTGCTTATTATTTAAAGCTTTCATACGCCAAATTAACCTTTCTGATTTCCATTTAATAATTATCATACAAACAGGGTATTTATTTGTCATGGGTGGTAGGGCATATTATTCACCATTACATCCTCAATAATCCTAGTTACAAGGGTAGATGTAAGAGCAGGGCTGCCATTAGAAACGTTGGGGCCCCACACAAGTTATTTATATGGGGTCCACCATGAACACAAGTGCACTATGCCAACAGTGTAACAGTTCATAAAAAGAGTTGTATGTATGTATGTATAAGCACTACTTATGTACACAGCACTGTACAGCAGAATAGATTAATACAACAGGGGGTTATTAAAATAATAATAAATACAAAGTATAACAATAAATACAAGGTACAGTTGCAATAAAGTAAAGAATTAAAGAGACAAGAGGATGGAGGTCCCGGCCCGTAGAGCTTACAATCGTTTCATTAGTTAATGACGATCAATAACAATCAATTTAGTGGACTCCACAGTCAATGGAGTTTGCCCTAAGTTTATTGTCCCTCCTGCCCTTGCTTTGTGCTGCACAAGCTATGTAAACTGTATACGTTTAGGGCCCCAATAACTAGTCGGTATTACTGCATAAAAATAGTAAAAACATAGTCAAAATAATATGGTAATATGCCATTCTTTTAATTGGTGGTCAGTGAAGTTTATATGTAAGTTATGCAAGTTTCTTTGAAAGTAATGGAAGTTTTTGCACAAGTTACATAATTGCATAAGTGTAGGGGCCAAATGATGTTGCTGTGGGGCCAAATAACCACTGCTGAAACTTCTAATATAATTCAGTAGATGGCTTCCAAAACAAACAGCTGATAATCATCAGCTATAATCATCAGTTCATATAAATAATTAAAATGAATAATAAATGTGTTAATAAGTCAATCGGTTCATTGGGGGAATTAGAATTTAACTTATGTTGTTTAATTCATTGGTGGTCAGTGGAGTTTGCCCCTATCTGCATTGTCTTTTGCTTGTATGCAGGTTACCTACCTTCCTAGGCAAGATACATCAGTTTCTTAACTTTCTAGGCAACTTTTGCGGAATTGATGTAAATAGCGCAGGTTTAAATGTAACCATATACGTAACTTGCTCAATTTGTGTAACTTCCGCAACAACAGTACCCCCTCTCCCCACTGATGGAGACCCTGTAAGAAAGTAACACCTCCCTCCTCAAAATCTTATTATTTTTTTAATTATTTACTCTAGACAACATACAGTGACATCAGTCAAAAAAGGGGGCCTCTTAGCACTCCACAGGAATCCACAGGGCCACAAAATAATAATAAGAACTCTACCACAGAATTAAGTACTTTTTAAACTTTCTCTCATTTCAATTAAAAATCTTTTTTAAAAAAAGACTATGCATTTAATGAAAGTGCCTTATCACAACTGTAACTCATGGTTATATTCAGCACATGAATTTCCAATCATATGTTGTTAAGCTCCAGAAAAAGAAAAGAAAGTGTGACATAGCGTTTGGCCTGGAGCTCATTTACCTTCTCTGCAGACTAAAGACTATCTGTTTTGCTCCTGGAAAAGAAATGATCAGAGATGTTCTGGGATTTGTGCATGGCTGAGGCAGCCAGTTATTCTCAGACACTTCTGCCCAATGCCGGCTGTGAGAGAGAAGTTGTCCTTGCAAAAGAAACAAAGCTTCATTTATGTTGCACTCCTTCAGCCAAGCCAGACCACTCCCCCCCAAATCCAATCCATCTATCTGCCCCTTTACTAATACTGTACTTCATTCTATGCTTATTACATGAAACAACACACAGATAGACCAAGAGCTCTCATAGACTGGCAGAGACATTTGTGCATCTGAAACAGGTAGGATTTGTGCTGTACGTGCTAAAAAGGTTGTTTCTTCTTCTCAGGTTTAGAGAGGAATGGATGGGCTGTACATTGCTATATACTGTATTCATAAGAGAGACTTGGGGTTTTGAATTCATTGTCTGAGGCTCCATTTTTATCACTTTAAAGGCACTTAATGTCAATGCCAGTCTAAACAAGGTCATATTTTTAAGGTGAGTGAAAACCTAAATATCAGTTAATTAGTGCTAGCTACCCAGACATTAGCTGAGGAGGAACTGAAAGTAAAGTTCTTGTTCCCCTTTACACTTTTTTATACTTATAAAAATTTGTTTCTGGAATAGTGCAGGCGAATAAAATCTAATCATAGGAGTTTTCCTACAGTGTTTTTCCAAGAATAGTAAAAAATGTGAATAGTTCCAGCATTACAGCCTAACAATTGGCCTTATATAGAAGAACATTTACATAGTGGACATCTCTGGCTGCCCAAGTCATAGTGCCTGTACAGAACGGAAATATCATTCTATGGTAAATATCAGTTATATTCTTGGAAGAAATACATGTTTGAATAAAACATTATTTCTGGAATAGAAATGTTCCATTGATGGGCTCTACAAAGATGTAATTCAGCAACAGCTCCCTTTGGGCTCAGCCGTATGGAGTTTCACACACGCACATGGCATGCACATGGGGAGCAAAACGCTTTCTTCAAGTGCGCTCAGGTTTCTGTTCAAGGTAATATAAAAATGTACTGTATATCTGACAGGTAAAAGAGAGACTTGTCTAAGCCAATCATTGATATAATCTTTGCAGTGCTAAGATTTAAAGGACATGTCAACCCCAAAAATAAGTTTTTGCCTAATAAAAGAAAACATAATCCTATGCAATTTTCCAATATGAGTTTATTAAAAAATTTCAGTGCTTTAATTTATTTAATTTATTGAAAGCAGCATTTGCTAAACTCCTGGTTGTTTCTTTTTAAACAATGTTGCAAACATCAGTCTCCTCCAGCAAGTCAGGTCGGTCAGTCTGCTGCCTTGTGTTACATTGTTTCAAGAGTCAGAGCCAGAGACACAAAAAACATTATAAATTTGTAATGAACATGTATTGCAAAATTTCTTAGAATTTCGTTTTCTTTTATTAGGCAAAAAATTATATTCTGGGTTGACTTGCCCTTTAAATACATAGGCTCCTATAGGACCAGAAAGTTTGCCCAACCTAACACTAAGGGGCATTTTTTTTAAGGCATTATTATATTTACATAACAAAAGGGAACATTTTGTGTAATTTTTAGTGCATGTTTATAAAGCTATGTGTTTAATAAAGTTGTGAAGCCCCACCCCCTTCAGCCTGTGACTTACAGCATGAATGAGTTATTTGCAGCAGCAAAAAAAATGTTAGACCTAATAATCTGTGCCTTTTTTAAAAAAACAATGACTACAAATTATGTATGTAACTCACATATAATATATTCAGTATCTACTAAGCCTTTTTGGAGTCTTTAAGATAGTAATATCATTTATAAATGTTTTCAAATAAAGAGAGTTAAAAGGGTAGCTCACCTTTTAGTTATTTTTAATGTTATTGAATGACAAATTCTTAGCAACATTTGAGCTTTCAAATTGGGGTCACTGACCCCAGAAGCCAAAAATCTATTGATTTGTAAGGCGACAGTGTTATTTTTCTGTTCAGGTCTTGTCTATTCATATTCCAGTCTGTCATTAACACCACCACTTGATTGGTAGGAAATCTTGACCCTAGAATCCAGATAGTTGTTAGAATTCTAAATTGAATAGGTGCTAGTGCTCAACACTATTATTAATGCTTAGCAGAGGTGGGTTTATAGTTGCGTTGGACCTAGGCTTTACGCCCTTGCCACACTCCCAGCCTGCCCAAACTAAATATGGCCCATCTCTCACCCTACACCTCATCTTCCAAAAATTGCTGAAGTTCAGAGCTGGGCCCCCTAGAGACTATAGGGTTGATTCACTAAAGTGCGATAAGCGTTATCGCATGCTTTTTTGCGTTAAAACTGACATGAAAAAAACGTGTGATTCGCTAAAGTATTATCTTATTATGCGCTAAATAATGCATGATCGCAAGGCGTTAATTTTAACTCATTGTGTTAATTCTTGCGCAGAAATAATACTAACGCATGATTCACAAACACATAGACGCGCTAAATATTGCATAAGTCTGTGTGAAAATTAAAACCTACTTGGGGCAGGCGATAATTATAGAAAACTGTGGTTTGTGAGCTTTTGGCAACACAACATGGACTTGGCAGTGAGATTTTTTCAAGTATGGGGGACAATTATTAATATATGAACGCTCCTATCGTATTTTCTGCGATTTTTCATACTTTTCGCAACAATTTTGTACTTTGCGACAAAATTTGTGCAAAACAAATCATATTATTGCGCCGAGTACAAAAGTTTCGGATTCATTCAAGCTTTGTTATCATGACTTTCCTTGGGCCAGGTTGGAGCTGCAGAGTGCCATTGAGCCCTATGGGAGACTTTCCTTGGGCCGGGTTGGAGCTGCAGAGTGCCATTGAGCCCTATGGGAGACTTTCCTTGGGCCAGGTTGGAGCTGCAGAGTGTCATTGAGCCCTATGGGAGACTTTCCTTGGGCCGGGTTGGAGCTGCAGGGTGCCATTGAGCCCTATGGGAGACTTTCCTTGGGCCGAGTTGGAGCTGCAGAGTGCCATTGAGCCCTATGGGAGACTTTCCTTGGGCCGGGTTGGAGCTGCAGAGTGCCATTGAGCCCTATGGGAGACTTTCCTTGGGCCAGGTTGGAGCTGCAGAGTGCCATTGAGCCCTATGGGAGGCTTTCCTTGGGCCAGGTTGGAGCTGCAGAGTGCCATTGAGCCCTATGGGAGACTTTCCTTGGGCCAGGTTGGAGCTGCAGAGTGCCATTGAGCCCTATGGGAGACTTTCCTTGGGCCAGGTTGGAGCTGCAGAGTGCCATTGAGCCCTATGGGAGACTTTCCTTGGGCCAGGTTGGAGCTGCAGAGTGCCATTGAGCCCTATGGGAGACTTTCCTTGGGCCAGGTTGGAGCTGCAGAGTGCCATTGATTCCTATGGGAGACTTTCCTTGGGCCAGGTTGGAGCTGCAGAGTGCCATTGAGCCCTATGGGAGACTTTCCTTGGGCCAGGTTGGAGCTGCAGAGTGCCATTGAGCCCTATGGGAGACTTTCCTTGGGCCGGGTTGGAGCTGCAGAGTGCCATTGAGCCCTATGGGAGACTTTCCTTGGGCCAGGTTGGAGCTGCAGAGTGCCATTGAGTCCTATGGGAGGCTTCCAAAATCATGCACTGAAGGATCAAAGTTGGAATCCAGGATCCAGCTGTTTACGAACGTTAAATACGAAAATTTTCGGTTCACCAATACGATATTATCGTGACTAAACCGCTCATCGCGAGTTAAATAACGCAAACACCATTGCATTTAAATTAACGCAAGTATCCTTTAAAGAAGCGAATAAAAAAGCGAAAAATAAGAAGCGATAAAATTTTTACCGCATGCTATAAAAAGCGCTTTAGTGAATCAACCCTTATGGGTTTTATTATTATGGGTCTTACTATCTGACACTGCATGCAGTTATCTAATGTTGGAGACCCTGATTCAAATTCCAGACCAGATAATTTTGTACTTGCCCTAGATGGCTGTATTGATAGCAATAGTTTAAATATGGACTATTTTCTGGGATATAGTTTCTCTTTATTACAATGCTTCCTCTAAAGGACATGGATAAATTCATCCCCTCCCCATACATATTTCATGTGTTTCAATATATCATTCATTACAACTAACATCTATAATACACAATCATGCATTCACATTGCACAGGAAAGCCTTATTTTTGCTTTGTCATTTTTTTAAATGAAAGAGCAGTTCAGACTGGCATAGTTAGAAGCTACAAGTGCAGTTACCAACGTTTTTAGTTTATATTGGCCGAGTATAGCAGAGACTTTCTGCAGTAATCTCTCGGTGGTTACATCTTACGATGCAAAAAAAAAAAGATATGGCGCCAAGTTGTTTGGCATCTTAGCAAAGCCAAAAGAGTATCAAGCCTGCAGTTTTTCCCAGGTCTTAGCAGAAACAAGGGGGCTGTATTACAACGAGAAAAGCCAAACTTCTTATTTATAGTCCATGTAGACCTTAATGTTAGCTTTTTGGGGTTTTAAGCACCGCTATAATTTAATGAATCGTTTTAACTCTCCATGGAAGCCTAAACATGCTGAGAAGGAATAGATAGTCTTTCTGTACTGAACCTTAGAAAGGTGCATAAATGTGGCCAAACTGTGGTTAAATGGTGATGTGGTCAGATGTGAGGATTCCTGTGTTCAAATCTCTTACAATACAATAGGGAACACATGGGGCAGTTCTGGGCCAACAGATAAAAAGCTGACTTTGCTAAAATACAATTTCTATAAATTGTGCATATCTTTCTGTTCTGGGCATCTTAAAAATACATATAATATATTGGATACAAAAGACCCAATTGGCCTCCAAAATATTTAATCTTATGCCCCCTGTCAAAAAATGAAAATAATGGCTAAAACCAATAAAACCAATTGGGGGACCACTTTGTTTGGCCATTTAAGTGCAAAGAAAATTTTGCCAGATATGGAGAAGATGTAAATTCCTTCAGCACCATGTAATCTCTCCATTAGTAATTGGCCCTGCCAGCAGCTGATGCGGTCCCCGATCTGACTAAAAATCAAGCCTGCTTGACCGAGATCTGCCCAATTTCAGGCCAGATGTCGGTCGGGCAGGCCCGTCGTTAGTGCCCATACATGGGCGATAAGCTGCCGAATTGGTCTAAGGGACTGAATCGGCAGCTAGAATCGGCCCGTGTATGGCCACCTTAAAATTAGATTCAAGCCCAAGATACTAGATTTCCATGCCAGCTATTTTAAGCTAGACCACTGTGCCGCCATGCGGATTCTTAGGTGCATATGAGCACATTATACAAAAATAGGCAGAAAGGTGGAAACATTGGACCGCATGTTATTATTTTTGATAGATGCCAGGCAACTCATGGTGTCATATAGATTAACTTGTAACCCAGACAGTCATGAGATCATTTAAAGGTTGCTACATGTCAAGTGACCTGTAGTAGTCTATCCACAGGTAGCATTTCCTACTGATTGGATGTTATGGATTAATAATAGGGGGAGTTTTTATTACATTGCCACAATTAGTATATATGGGGCCGGACGGTTGGTTATCCAAGTCAGTGCCAAATATTTTATAATCTACGTTTCTTTTATGTAATTGAAACTTGTAATGTTTGTTAACATTGTTTAATCTGTTCATACTATAAGAAGTAACTATGCTAGGTATATACACAGTTTAATTAGAAACTCAATCCACCAACTAATTCTTCTCCAAACCTCAAAGCTATATCCTCTTGTTTCACAATAAACTCATCATTAGAACTTTCATTACACTATTAGCAACAAAATTGACTTATGGGTATTCAAAAGTCAGCCTACAAAAATGAAATATCTGTGCACTTTTTTTTCAAAAAACAACGGTTACAATAATTTCAAATCCAAAAACTCACTAGCGAAATGCAAATTAAATTAATTTACTTTTAGCCTATAAACAAAGGCAAAAAACCCCTTCAACTACATATATTTTATCAAGATTGATAGCTTTTGTCCCATTTAGGCCCATTTAGCCCATCTCCAAAGATGTAGATCAATATCTGGTCTAAAATTGGTTGATCAGGCAGACTTGATTTTCCAATTGGATAGGGGACCGCATCAGCTCAGTTTTAATTCGGCCAAATGATCAAATTAGCCTGGTATTGCCCACCATAGGTAGGCAATATCTGCTTGCTTGGTGACCAAATGAGTGGATTGGACCATGTATGGCCACCTTAACTAAGAGGTTAGAGTGCTCTGAGTGCTCTGTGACCACATTCAAATGCAAAAAGAGTTGGGGAGCAACAAAGCATAAAAAGTTCCTGGGGTGAAAAATAAAGACTGTTATTGGCTATTTGGTAGCCCCTATATGGGCTGGCAGTCTACAGGAGACTCTGTTTGGCAGTATACATGGGCTTTATGCCCCCAAATGCTTTGAGGCCACTGGGAGCAGCATCAAAGGAGGTGGTGAGCAACATGTTGCTCACAAGCTACTGATTGGGGATCACTGCTCTAATTTATTAAAAGCTTTGCTCATGTTTTTCACATACAATATGGCTGGAACTGAATGTTTTTAGTGTTTTTAGTACCAAATGTGTTATTCAGCAATGTATTGACCAGTGTGTGAGTTTTATTCTGTAAGCTACAGGCTTACAATCTGCATGCTCTATGCTTTTTGTGGACACTGCTTCAGGGATTTTATTTTAACTCTGCTGCAACTTTTGCATGTGACTTGAAGCTTGCCCCTTCACAGAAAGAGTGAGTGTGCTTCTGCTGAATTCAGCCACACAATTATAATGACCCTGACCTCTGTCTGGTCCTTGGATTTGAAGCTTTGCTTTGTCGTGATTTTTTGGCTTGTTGTGCAGACATTTGCTGCCTGACCCCAAGCTGGGACATTATGTACTTTTCCTGTCTGCCAAAATATTGTCAGGCTTTTATTGTGATTGTGATTTTTTTTCTGTGGGTATTGTTGCATGAAGCCTGGAGCCCCAAAGCGGTATCAGCTGAGTTCTCCAGTCCCTTGAACCAGACTGACACCCTGAATCTGAAGCAACAATCATTGTATCTTCTGCCTGCTCTGGTTTTATGTATTTATTTCTAAGAATTACATTATTCCTTTCCCTCAGCTTTTATGCCTCCTGCTGATTGCACGTGGATTTGTGGCACTACCCATGAGTGTTCATATGCAGCTGTGCTTTTTGGAGTAATGATCATTCCAGCTAATTAACTGGATGCTTACATAACAATCATACTGCATAGAATAAAATACATTTCTTTTTATACAGTATTTATATCACACACCATATAAGACAAATTGGTCAGCTATGACCCATAGGATGTGTTGTTAACTTGTAAATAGGCTGCATTGTCAAAAAGTAACCCCCCCCCATATGTAATGAAAGGGTTTGCCCAATGCAGTAACCTATAGCCAGGGGTGTAACTATAAAGCACCCCATCAGGGTGCAGCATACTGTATAAGCCCCCCACCAGGGTGCAGCATACTGTATAATGCCCCCATCAGGGTGCAGCATACTGTATAAGGCCCCCACCAGGGTGCAGCATACTGTATAAGCCCCCCGCCAGGGTGCAGCATACTGTATAAGGTCCCCACCAGGTTGCAGCATACTGTATAAGGCCCCCACCAGGGTGCAGCATACTGTATAAGCCCCCCGCCAGGGTGCAGCATACTGTATAAGGCCCCCACCAGGGTGCAGCATACTGTATAAGGCCCCCACCAGGGTGCAGCATACTGTATAAGGCCCCCATCAGGGTGCAGCATACTGTATAAGGCCCCCACCAGGGTGCAGCATACTGTATAAGGCCCCCACCAGGGTGCAGCATACTGTATAAGGCCCCCATCAGGGTGCAGCATACTGTATAATGCCCCCATCAGGGTGCAGCATACTGTATAAGGCCCCCATCAGGGTGCAGCATACTGTATAAGGCCCCCACCAGGGTGCAGCATACTGTATAAGGCCCCACCAGGGTGCAGCATACTGTATAAGGCCCCCATCAGGGTGCAGCATACTGTATAAGGCCTCCACCAGGGGGCAGCATACTGTATAAGGCCCCCATCAGGGTGCAGCATACTGTATAAGGCCCCCATCAGGGTGCAGCATACTGTATAAGGCCCCCATCAGAGTGCAGCATACTGTATAAGGCCCCCATCAGGGTGCAGCATACTGTATAAGGCACCCACCAGGGTGCAGCATACTGTATAAGACCCCCACCAGGGTGCAGCATACTGTATAAGGCCCCCACCAGGGTGCAGCATACTGTATAAGCCCCCCCCCCCCCCCCCCCCAGGGTGTAGCATACTGTATAAGGCCCCCACCAGGGTGCATGGGACACTTTTAGTTGTCGAACATGTCGAGGCTGTTGGTGCAATTGCACGGAAACCCAAAGAACAGACGTATTCATTTTTTTCATCCCCAGGTTTGTAAAGATTACAGAGATGCGGGTTCAACTCATTGTATTGCTGATCACCATCGTTGGAATCAGTGCCACTCCTACCAGCAGACTCTCGTGTTACAAGAAGATTTTAAGGGACCGAAACTGCCATAACATCCCAGAGGGGGTGGACAGTCTAACGCCCATACATGGGAACCTTCAAGACCACTTCTGGGAGGGAAATGGATGTGAGATGGTCTGTTACTGCAACTTTAATGAGCTGTTCTGCTGTCCAAAGTAAGATTAAACTCTTTCATTACACAGACAATAAATAATAAGGCTTATGTTATGTTTTATATGTTGCCAAGATTTTTTTTTTTATATATAAAATTCTTTGTGCTGAAAACAAGGTTTTAAAGAGTTTTTCAGTCAAATAATTTCACTTTTTTGTTCTTAACTTTTTTCAATTTCCCTTTTATCTGGTTTGTTTCTCTGCACTCTTACTGTTGTGTTTAAGCACCAGCCCAGGGTAGCAGGTAACAGACTAGAATCAACAGGGGTGCCTACTGGCTAAGCTCCCCCCAATGATGTATAATTCCAGATTGCTCCTGTGTTTGAAGGATCCTATACACATACAAACATATACATATGTATATTGGATAATGAACTCAGTATTAAACAGTATAAGAATATTTGTAGTCGCACAGGCATGAAAGCTGCAAGGCCAAATGTGTTTATACAGGTTAAGGAAATCCAAAATGGCTTCCAATATCATCATGCTTGTGAGCCAACACACTTGGCATCATTAAGCAGGGCCTAAAACTGATTACATCATAATGTGTGTGGTTATTTATAGTTCTTATGTAACATATTTATAAATAGGCAGATAGATTACAAGCATTCCCCTTTTCCTGCCAATTTGACCACAAGAGGGTACTGTTTCTTTACATGAGGGGAACTTGTCTGACGCCCACTGGCTTCTCCCACTTCAGCTCCATAGCAGCAACAAGTTACATATCTCTGCACAGCAGCGTTGTTACAATACCATTAAAACAAATTAAGCACTCACTCCCACAATTCCTCTCCAGTTCATAATGAGGGATTTGAGCACCTCAGACATTTACTTTGAAGGGATAAGAATCCAGCAAACACAATACATCACAGGGGGACGAAACAGATTAGTCAGTTATAAAGAGGAGACTTGAATTACTTATTTAGTATGATAACTAACACCACGGTAGGGTCGGATGCATAGATAATAACTCATTTAGCTATCCACATGGGGTGACATTAACACTTAAATGAAAGGCATTGCAGACCAGATTTTATGTCCAAGGACTGGGGCCCTATAAATGCAATGATGGTTCAGGCACTAGTTCTGAAACTGGCCAAACTGCACAGTCCTATCTATAAACAGTCACCTTAAAGGGGAACTCTGCCCAAACACAACTTAACCTTTTTGTAAAGAAAACATAATTCCAAGCAACTTTGCAATATACAGTGGAGGAAATAATTATTTGACCCCTCACTGATTTTGTAAGTTTGTCCAATGACAAAGAAATGGAAAGTCTCAGAACAGTATCATTTCAATGGTAGGTTTATTTTAACAGTGGCAGATAGCACATCAAAAGGAAAATCGAAAAAATAACTTTAAATAAAAGATAGCAACTGATTTGCATTTCATTGAGTGAAATAAGTTTTTGAACCCTCTAACAAAAAAAGACTTAATACTTAGTGGAAAAACCCTTGTTTGCAAGCACAGAGGTCAAACGTTTCTTGTAATTGATGACCAAGTTTGCGCACATTTTAGGAGGAATGTTGGTCTCACTCCTCTTTGCAGATCATCTCTAAATCCCTAAGGTTTCGAGGCTGTCTCTGTGCAACTCTGAGCTTCAGCTCCCTCCATAGGTTTTCTATTGGATTAAGGTCCGGAGACTGACTAGGCTACTCCATGACCTTAATGTGCTTCTTCTTGAGCCACTCCTTTGTTGCCTTTGCTGTATGTTTTGGGTCATTGTCGTGCTGGAACACCCATCCACGACCCATTTTCAGTTTCCTGGCAGAGGGAAGGAGGTTGTCGTTCAGGATTTCACGATACATGGCTCCGTCCATTTTCCCGTTAATGCGAATAAGTTGTCCTGTGCCCTTAGCAGAAAAACACCCCCAAAGCAAAATGTTTCCACCCCCATGCTTGACGGTGGGGACGGTGTTTTGGGGGTCATAGGCAGCATTTTTCTTCCTCCAAACACAGCGAGTTGAGTTAATGCCAAAGAGCTCTATTTTGGTCTCATCAGACCACAGCACCTTCTCCCAGTCACTCACAGAATCATTCAGGTGTTCATTGGCAAACTTCAGACGGGCCTGCACATGTGCCTTCTTGAGCAGGGGGACCTTGCGAGCCCTGCAGGATTTTAATCCATTGCGGTGTAATGTGTTTCCAATGGTTTTCTTGGTGACTGTGGTCCCTGATAATTTGAGGTCATTAACTAACTCCTCCCGTGTAGTTCTAGGATGCTTTTTCACCTTTCTCAGAATCATTGACACCCCACGAGGTGAGATCTTGCGTGGAGCCCCAGAGCGAGGTCGATTGATGGTCATTTTGTGCTCCTTCCATTTTCGAACAATCGCACCAACAGTTGTCACCTTCTCTCCCAGCTTCTTGCTAATGGTTTTGTAGCCCATTCCAGCCTTGTGCAGGTCTACAATTTTGTCTCTGACATCCTTGGACAGCTCTTTGGTCTTTCCCATGTTGGAGAGTTTGGAGTCTGCTTGATTGATTGATTCTGTGGACAGGTGTCTTTTATACAGGTGACTAGTTAAGACAGGTGTCCTTAATGAGGTTGACTAATTGAGTAGAAGTGTCTAACCACTCTGTGGGAGCCAGAACTCTTAATGGTTGGTAGGGGTTCAAAAACTTATTTCACTCAATGAAATGCAAATCAGTTGCTATCTTTTATTTAAAGTTATTTTTTCGATTTTCCTTTTGATGTGCCATCTGCCACTGTTAAAATAAACCTACCATTGAAATGATACTGTTCTGAGACTTTCCATTTCTTTGTCATTGGACAAACTTACAAAATCAGTGAGGGGTCAAATAATTATTTCCTCCACTGTATATCAATTAAAAATATACAGCCCTGCTCTCCTGCTGATCTTGCTAACTACTTTGAGTTAAAATGTAACAGTAGTCAACTGTCCTCTGCACGCATGATTTAAGTAAGAAAAGGAACATTCTGGGGTTCTTTAGTTGTTGTGGGTTATTTAGTTCCTGCATGCTGTCTGTAAGCTGTGCATAAGTTGTTACCATTTGTAACATCAATATTTTAGTCCCTCCTCCCCTGCCAGGATTTCAAATAATGCAGAAAAAGATTAACTGTTTTGCAAGTGGATTTTAGCACACTTTGATGGAATAAATAAGTGATAGCTATATTTGGGGTTTTTGTGTTGTGTGTCTTTTTAGCTTGGAAGCCACAGTTCTACTTTTAGATAAGGTTCCAAAGTGAAATGGAGTAAGCTAGAGAAAGCTCATTAAAATACTCAGACAGCTACAAACCCTTGGCAAGGACTGTTGCACAGATCCTTTCCTTGCCCTTTCTTATATCCCACATTATATCAAACATTATATCTGTTTATTCTTAACCTGTTTTGTGTAATTGCATCATATCATCATATTGTGTTCTTCCTATTATTAGTTAGTTATTTTTATCTCTATCCACCTAAATAATCTATTCCCCTCTATTCCTGCAGCCCCCTCTACCATATTTTTATTTCTGCTATATATATATATCTTAAAGGCAGTATTGCCATTTCTTATTTTAAGCACAGTTGCTACTGTCTGCTTCACAGTTCCTATTTGTCAGCGCAACCAATCAGTGGGACTTAAGTAGCATATGGTACTTGTTAGACAAACAATATATTTGCACTTTGGGTATCATACCTGCTGCAGCACCCTACAGTTCAGTTTGAATGATTTATCCTTAGAAGCCTGTGCAGTTCCTTGGTGGTTGCAAATAGACCAGTATCATAATGTAATCCAAAGGAGAGTGCTGCAAAAAGTTGTAGCAAGTTGGTCCCTGGTCCAAATGCTAAATAATTAATTGTATCTCCAGTCTTCTCCATTGAGTTTGCACAGTTTACTGTCTTTAGAATTATGTTGAGCTTTTTAAAGCAGATTTTTTTTATGTATTTATTTTGAATGAATTATTAGCCATCCTAGTCTGCATTCTTACAGTCTCCAACTGAGAATCCTGCCACAGACTCCAGCAACAGATTGATTGTGAGGCTAAAATGGTATTGTTTCTTAACCTCTAGCAGCCAAAATACTTCTTACTAAGTCAAAAACCATAAAAATATTAAGACCAATTCAAATTGTTTTAGAACATTGCTATGTTTACCATGTTAATAGTTAATTTTAAGATGGACAGATCCTTTATTCTATTGCTGGTAGGTTATCCCATTTTTGGTGGGCACAGATTTTATTTCTAACAAAACCAAGCTGTTATAAACATAGCTAACGAGTGGGAAATATAAATTGCCCTGAATTCTAAGGGCTATAGCACATGGGGCATTTTGTCCAACACTGCCATCTGGTGGAAAACATTGGCACCTCGTACATGAGTACATGAAAAGCTCCCTATAGGATGTTATTCTGCACCAAAATAACCTCAGGACCTGTGACCAAAGCCCTAAAAAAATTCTACTACTAGTTACAAATTTGTAATCTTTTTAAACTTTGAGTTTGTGTGAAGGTTTATGCTTTAAACCGGTTTAACAATTCAATAGCTAAAAAGAATGGTAAACTTTAAAATAGTCTTTCTGAGTGGTGGTGATAGTAGTACCCAAAGGCAATTTGCATTTATTCTGCTTTTTGAAAAAAGAAAACGTAGTAAATAACATCAAATAAAAAAATTGCTTAGAATATGCCAATTTAACCTAAAACCTGTAATTCTGACTGGAACACAGTGTCTGAAACCATACCTCTTTATTTGTTTCAGTTTAGTCAGTAGCAGAGATGTCTGTAGGGTGGCAATTGCCTTGAGTCCTGCACACAGCGAGAAGGTGCACACAGAGCAGTACTTGGCAGTAAGATTGTTCAAAAGTCCAGTACTGTCTTTTATATTCCCCTATTTGCTTACATAATAATGGTGATGGCTGTGGGGTAGTTGATATACTTGGGAACCTATAGTAATAATTTCTGAAAATAAACTATAGCAGGGTGAGATACTGACAGTAGCACTTAAATATACTGCATATCAGTTTTACCCAAACTGCAACTTTTTTTTTTTTTTTATTTATAGTTTCCGGCAGCTTTGCACACAAATAGGCCTTAGGAAAAGTGTAATACATCAAACTGATGAGCAAATGACAGCAGTACTACATATGGAAGCATTTCTTCCCCCCCGGCTGGGGCAAGAAGCCCCGTGTTCAGTGCTCATGCCTATGTATGAGATGTTTGCATAGAAGGAAGGCACAGCAGGTCTAAACTTGGGATTCTGAGCAGCAAAGTCCTCAGACTAACTCTTATAAAAGTATGATTAAATGATTAAATAAATGTTCCATATTATACTTCCATAAGGGTTGCAAAAGCTACTAAAACGCTAATGTTTTTCATATCTTTATTTTTTGACATTCAACTAAACTCATTTCCACGAATGTCTGACATTTACTGAAAAATCCGAAATAAAAAAGTCTGCGCAGAAAAACTGCAACTTTTTTGAATTGTCGCCTCGAAAAATCAACTTGTCCCACCAAAACCAGCATCAGAAATCCAAAGACTCTTAAGTTTTCAGGCAAAAGAAGGATCTTTCAGGAAAGGGAAGGGACATTTGCTATTGACTTCTACATGATCTCTGCAACTTTTAGCTAGCGAATTGTCGGATTCATATTTTTAACTGTTTGGACGCATAGTAAATTTGTGGCATTTTTTTCACGCAACGTTTAGTGCTAAAAGTCTGAATCGGGAAAAAACATATGTGATGGTTAGTAAATGGCCCCCTAACTGTCCTCCAGCTGTTGTATTACTTCCCACATTCCCAGCTGTACAGTTTCTAAAGGTTTGTGGTTTCTGAAAGCTGTTTGTTATCCTCGATGTAATACATTATTTTCAGTCACTGTGGAAAAAGACACCATAGAATGTAATTGATATAACTATGGTAGTTCTTAGTACAGTTGGTGCATAATAAAAGTACAGTAACTTTCCAGTGTATTTATATACTGGTTTCACTGTTTTCGTTCAATAATTCTGCCTCAAATTTCTTGCAGATTGTGTTGTACTTACAAGAGATACAGTTCTGTCTTCACCCTTATCCCCACCTGAAACCTGTTCATTGTGATATTCCTTGAGAACAAAATGACTTGATTGGCTTTCGTCTGATAACATAAGGGAATGTACAAGAAAGAAACACAACTCTACCTAAGCTTGCTCATGGTTTGAACAATAATGTTTTTTTCATATACAGTGGTGTGAAAAACTATTAGAGACAATGAGACAAAACTATGAGACAACTCATCCGAGAGGCCACAAAAGACCCCAGGACAACATCTAAAGAACTGCAGGCCTCACTTGCCTCAATTAAGGTCAGTGTTCACGACTCCACCATAAGAAAGAGACTGGGCAAAAACGGCCTGCATGACAGATTTCCAAGGCGCAAACCACTGTTAAGCAAAAAGAACATTATGGCTCGTCTCAATTTTGCTAAAAAACATCTCAATGATTGCCAAGACTTTTGGGAAAATACCTTGTGGACCGACGAGACAAAAGTTGAACTTTTTGGAAGGTGCGTGTCCCGTTACATCTGGCGTAAAAGTAACACAGCATTTCAGAAAAAGAACATCATACCAACAGTAAAATATGGTGGCGGTAGTGTGATGGTCTGGGGTTGTTTTGCTGCTTCAGGACCTGGAAGGCTTGCTGTGATAGATGGAACCATGAATTCTACTGTCTACCAAAAAATCCTGAAGGAGAATGTCTGGCCATCTGTTCGTCAACTCAAGCTGAAGCGATCTTGGGTGCTGCAGTAGGACAATGACCCAAAACACACCAGCAAATCCACCTCTGAATGGCTGAAGAAAAACAAAATGAAGACTTTGGAGTGGCCTAGTCAAAGTCCTGACCTGAATCCTATTGAGATGTTGTGGCATGACCTTAAAAAGGCGGTTCATGCTAGAAAACCCTCAAATAAAGCTGAATTACAACAATTCTGCAAAGATGAGTGGGCCAAAATTCCTCCAGAGCGCTGTAAAAGACTCGTTGCAAGTTATCGCAAACGCTTGATTGCAGTTATTGCTGCTAAGGGTGGCCCAACCAGTTATTAGGTTCAGGGGGCAATTACTTTTTCACACAGGGCCATGTAGGTTTGGATTTTTTTCCTCCCTAAATAATAAAAACCCTCATTTAAAAACTGCATTTTGTGTTTACTTGTGTTATCTTTGACTAATAGTTAAATGTGTTTGATGATCAGAAACATTTTGTGTGACAAACATGCAAAAGAATAAGAAATCAGGAAGGGGGCAAATAGTTTTTCACACCACTGTAATGCACAAGCTCATCCCTGTACTAGGCACAATTTAATAAAGCAAAGAATTGAGGTTAGGATGCTTTTCAATTAACACGGGCAATGAACAAATGCACTTTAAGGATCAGTAAAGAACATATTCCATTTAGATGTAAGGTTTTGAGGCCTCAGCTTCCCTAACGCCAATAGACTGTGCCAAGCATTTTGGCAGAGCGAGCAGTTCTGGAGGGCCATTATGTACTTACAATAGCACTCTTGTTCTGACTTCATTCACTGTTGGCTTTTAAACATGTTAAAAAGTAGGCAAGATGTATTAGCATGTGTTCTCTTGTATTATGCAAAAACAATGCTTTCCTTTAGTTTAACCTTATATGCTTTGTTGCTATTAATCGGAAGCTATCTTGTGGGGTGACTGGCCCCATTTTACTCTTTATTAAAGCAGTTTACATTTTTTCTGCTTTGTAAAGTACTGTTTTATTTTTTAAAAAACACACTAAAACATAATCTAGTCTGAGATTATAGATTATCTTCTTACTATTTTAGACTGGGCCAGAAAAGTCTTTGTAGTGTTTAAACACTGAAAACTGTTAGGCAGGGTCAGCACATAAATGGGCAAAGTTAAAGACACTTATTTGTGTATGCTCTAACTAGAATAAACTAGTCACAGGCCCATGCCATATGAGCATTTACTGATTACTGTAAAAAAGCCATGGCAATCTTTGGTGATTGTGACTTCTGATTCACCTAAATGAGAAATATGCTGCTTTTGGCAGACAGTGATACTTGCAGGAGGGAATTGCTTGGAAACACAGAAGACACAATTCAAAAGTGATTCCTGCTAACCAGTACCATTGTCTGCCACTGGCAGTGATTATCCAGTTATGTGAAAAGCAACTATTGAAAGGCTGAGTTTATTCTTAGCGCTTATTCCATTAAATTGTAATGTATCCCTATGGCAGCACAATACTCAGTAGTGATAAGCAAATTTTTTCACCAGACGTAGATTTGCAGCGAATTTCTACATTTCGACTTTGGTGAATTATTTCGCGAAACTTCAGTGAAAATCCACCGCGGAAAATTTCATTGCGTGTCAAAATAGGTTAAGGTCACTTCAAAATGGGCACGGTCACGGAAAAAAGATGCACATGACAAAAAATACACGTACACCAAAAAATTAGTGCAACAAACGCATTTTGTTAGTTTGTCACCGTTTCGTGAATTTTACGCTGAAGCAAACTGGACAGATTTGCTCATCACTAATCAACAGGGTTACACCCCAATCATAATCTTAAAATTCCCCCTCCAAAGAAAAAATACTCAGAAAGTTGGAATGGATTAGGGTGGATTTGGACAAAGCATCTTCTAGGACCCTACAACTGTATGATGTCCTTACACCTGGAAATCTATATCTGTAGTGTTAAGCTTAGAATTCTGACCTGTGCCCATCAGATTTACTTCCAGAAATCCCCAGTGATGGCACAAAAATGACTAAAGACTTGCAGATAAAAAGACCTTTTTTTCCTGGAAAGATCTCCTTCCCGCTCAGGATGTCTGCCCAGTTGTTTACACATGAGAAGCATTCAGGAAAGACAGATAGGCTAAAGACTACAGAGCTTTTTTAGGACTTCTAAGTGAAAGCAGAAAGAAAGATGGCTAAAATCTATAGGGCTTCTTTTGGACTTCTTCTAATTGAAGAAGTCCGAAAGGGCAATATCCATGTTTCAATGAGAGTTAATATCTTCATAAAAAATAAGGAATTAAAAAGGATGTGGTCAAGAACAACAAATGGGAGTTTGCAGAGATGCCTGATCAACTGACTCCTGGGATTATTTCAAATAAGAGGGGGAAGATGAGGCAGCATCGGTTTTAAGCTCTTAATTGTATCCTTCATTGCTCCCTTAACTATAGAAAAAGCCAATAATTCTCCCAGAGATGTTGAAGAACCTTTAGAAAGCATTATCCTTCACGCTTTTAACATTTGCTTGCTTTCTGTCACCTTCTATTGACACATGTTTTCAGTCAGACATTATACTCAGAAAAAAAACTAACAAAAAGATTCTTCAACAAAGGGAAGGAACACATACTGGGTAATACAAAGCAGACTGCAAAGGGACACTCCTGTCTTTTAACTTCACAGTTGCAGGGTCTCCCCCAATTGCCTGTCCCCCTGTAGGCATGATAGCAGCATGGTGAAGCCACCAGAGACATCCTCTGCTAATGTGCTAGAAGTGTCTGCTACATGTACTGGAATTGCTAGCCCCCACTAAATGTAGCCACCAATCTTTCAGTAACCAGACAGCAGCCCACACCTTCCAACTTATGACAGGCCCAGCAAGATAGGATACAGGGTGACGGGGTGCTGAGGAGGAACAGGCCTGCACTGTGGATTCTGGCAAATGCCAGAGGGGCTGCTGAAAGATGCCATAGACAGTTACTATTTATTGGGCTGGTGGGGGATATTTGGGCCTCTGCCAGAGCTTATTTTGAATCCCAGTCTACGCCTGGGGAGGGACATTAAATGGCTCCTTAAGTTAATAGGGGAAGACGTACTCCTTGTTTAGCTTATCAAAGTTGGCAGGAGCAACACAGTACCCACTGCAAGTACACACCAGTTCACCTGGATAAAACTTAGTATAGGTGGAGAATTATGAAGACTTAGGGAGGCTTAGCCTTCCCAAGAAGGCTAGGAGAAAGCCTTCTATTGGAAGCGACCCCAAAAAAATATTCTCCCTCCACCCTTGAAACCTAGTCGCCAATAGTAAGGTCTGGCAGGAGGCATTTTATGATTAAGAGGAAATAGATGTACTGGTGGGTGGGACATCTCTGAGTACTGCACTGCTGTGAGGAAAGGAAAGGAGGGCCGTGATCTTTTAGTTCTCCCTGACACATGACTGTTCTGATCAAAAATGCATGTGTACCACTGCCCTAAATCTGTGCTCTATCTGCTCTTATTAGACTGTCGTGTTCATCAGAGCAGGCTATCTCACATGAAAAATTCTAAATATATATTACTTTCATTATTGAGCTTTGTTACACATCTGATTTTTATGCTAGAATTGTTAGGTAATGCAACACACATAAAATCCATAGCTGAATGGCTAATTATCAGTTATATGGAAACCAGTATACTCTGAAGTATGCATTTAAATATAATACCAATTAGCCATGCATTTGGAGTTTATATAAAGTACCAGGTTTTAAATGGGACTGGAAGTATTACTGGGTGGGGATTTATAGCGTTTAGCCTTTGCCTTTCCATCAGTTAAATGCAGTAGGTCATTTGCAGTCTCAGATTTCTCTGCTGATTTTTCATGATATCAGGCCAGTGACATGGGCAAGATCAGTTGAGATGCTGCAGATGGATGAGGAGTCTTTTCTAGGAAAAGACAATTTCAAATGACAGATATATAGAATGCTAATATGTTTAACAAACATGTATGTGCTTTTATTACTAATTTCTTTAATTTTATAAAACAAACGGGGCACAGAGACACTAAGAAATACCCCAACAGAAAAACACAATTTTTTAAACCAAACGTAATCATTATTTTCTAACAATATCCCACTTTGCTCAATAAAACAGATTATTTTCAAGTGCAAAATGAAGAAAAAATATTTGTTATGCTACTGTTCCTTGCAAAATTACACAAATACAAAACCAGCAGACACATTTAACAACAATCTTCTTTTTTGTGTTCTTTTTAGGGATATATTCTTTGGACCAAAAATATCCTTTGTGATTCCCTGCAACATTCCATGAAATAGGAAGCGACCAACTGAAGAAAAACAAAGGTTATGTGATGCTCTGTAAGATAAATACCTCTTCATTCATTGGTATTTCCCAGTGTAAGGCTGATGCCACACGTGGCGTTTTTCTGCTACATTTTTTCTCAGCCTAAAAACACCGCACAACCCACACAGCCCCTGACTATGGCTTTTTTCAGCCTAGTACTGGTGACGTAAGCAAATCCCGTTTCCATGGTGCTAATAGTGCGAAATAGTAAAAAACGCTGCGTATTTCCGCTAGGTCTGGCAGCTGCCTTTGCGTATACATAGGAATAGCTTGCTTTGCAAATACTGGCGTATTTCAGCCAACGCTTGAAAAATCCGTGCTAAGGCATTTTCTAGCATATTTCCGCATTGTGTGGTTTGCTTCGCGTCTTTTCAAGTTATTTCTATGGATGATGATATCAGGCGTTTTTCAGCCGCCGAGAGAATTAGAAAATACGCAGCAGAAAAACGCCACGTGTGGCATCAGCCTAACAGTGATTTATCCCATGCCCTTGTTTATATACAAGTCCCTTATTATGTATTACAGTACACCTTTATTCAAGTATTTACGTATTTTCATGTGTGCTGTTATCATACCGCTAATGCAGAGATTAGAAATTTTGTAAGAAGTTAAGAAGTCTATTCCTGGATAAATAAGAAGTTAAGAAGTCTATTCCAGGATAAATAATATGAACATGAATATGTAATGGTTCAACATGGGGAAGTAATATTAAAGTACATCTCAATTACATTTTATTATGTAATGAACATCTTCAAGGGAAATAAAATGCCACAGAAATTGTATGGCAACCCTATGTAACATTAATGATGCCTTCTGCTTATCATCCAAAATACCCCTCATTTCCTTGGACTGGAGCAGTGTCTGGTTGGGCTGCCTCCTCGTGCCTGCTATGCACCGGGCAAACTGTTTAAAGCCCTTTTAAACATGGGTTTGTTTGTGTGTATATATATATATATATATATATATATACCTACAAACAAACCCATACTGGGGTTCTGCTGCCATGAGGCAAGTTTCTTAACTCACCACATGGCAGTAGCGCCTCACAAATTACAGGGGGGAGGGGCAGCAAATATCCACTCCTGATACATTGAAAAACCAAGATTCTGGTTAGTAAACTGGAAACTCAGCTCTTCTAGTAGTGACGCAGTCACTCTGGACCACCTCCGGAGAAGGAGAGGTAATGGGACAAGGGGAGGCAGCATCATAGGAGCCAATTTAGGGCGGCTCAGGGGATAGAATTCCCCTGACCCCTGAAATCCATATATATTTATAAATATATATCATATAGTATGGGCATTTCACATACTGAATCCTTATAAACAGCCCATTTTGACATCAGAATGTGCTATTTATAACTCACAGTTAAGTCTATCTATGGGCTCTCATATTGCCAATCATATGGGTGCAGTGTTAGACTAACATAAAGTAGCAAACAAGTTCTTATGTAGCATCTTATGAAATAATAAGTGCTCCTTAACAGGTTACAGACCCCATGCTGGCTAAAAGCAATTACAAATGCGTAAATGCATCATTGCACTGATGTCTCCAAAAATAAACAACACTGTTATGAAGCATGGTCATTGGTCTATGTGTCAGAATAATAGTACCACTGAGAGATCCACTTATGCTGCCTGTGGGAACTAACAAAATTGTACTTTTCAAGGAAATCAAATATTTATAGCAGCGCCTTACTACAGCTACCAACTTTCAAAAAAAGTGCCTCAATAATAACCCTCTAGGGGTGCCAGCTCTTTAATGGGGAAAAAGATATATAGGCAACTGAGAATAAATTAGGGTTGCCACCTTTTCTGGATAAATATATTTCTGTTATGTTTCTTTACCATTAATTAAATTGGTATTGTGTATAATGTTACCAGGGATTATAGAAAGGAAAGTGTAGAGAGGACTTAGATGCTGACCTGGTTGCAGTTTTCCTCTCTAAAAGAAACCCCTGTTAGGGTTCTGTAATCTCTAATGTGATCCCATGCTGTTTGCTGCTAGCATAACACTTTCCCTGTGTGAATAATTTGCTGCTGATATGTGTCTCTGTAACAATACAGTGCTACTCATCTTAAGCAATTATTACTATAAATTGATACTACTTTAATTTATCCGATAAAGTCTTGATGTGCCTCAGTTCTATTACTTATACACCACACTAATGGAATGTTTTGATCCAACAAGTTAAGAAGCACGCCCGTCTCTCAAGAACAGGCACCTAAATGAGCAACAACCTCTAAAAAGCCTGAAATACATGAATACAGCTGAATAACATCAGTTTTCCAAGACCTGCTGCTCAGAACAGCTACAGAACTAGAGATTATACTTGGTTAACTTTTATTTGATTGTCCTGAACCAGAGTTATATAATCACAGATCAAGACCAGGTCAAGAAGCAGAAACACCACTTTAATCATGACTGTGCATCTTCCCCTGTATCCCTGCTATCACAGGCACTTAAATCCTGTATTGTTCAAATACGGAAATCTGAAATACTTTTACACATGCAATACAATGAAGGAAAAAAGGCAGTCCAGCAATATAAAAAGTACACCCAGCAAGCAGAGCTAATCCCTGAAAATGCTTGCTTTTATATCTAATGCATGAATAGTGATGGGCGAAATGTTTCGGCAGGCATGGATTCGCCGGAAAATTCGCTGCACGTCAAAAAATAGTCGTGGGCGTCAAAAAAGAATAGTCGCGGGCGCCAAAAAAGAATAGTCGCGGGCGTCAAAAGAACAACATTTTCGCTGTTTCGCAAATTTTTCCCCGTTTCGCGGATCTTTTGAGAGATTCGCAAATTTTTCGGCGAAGCGAAATGAAACAGATTCACTCATCACTATGCATGAATAATCTTGGAATTTAACATTGCTAGAGGTGTTCTGGAATATAATTTCAAACCCTGCACTCGCTGATGTTGTGTGGACATAGGGGATATGTGCAAATAGTTTCGTTTTGCACGGCTCCCACACCCTAGTTGTAACAACTAAACGCCTAACAAAAAGAATTTTATGAGTCATCAGTCGATAAGTTTAAAGGAACAGTAACACTAAAAAATAAAAATGTTTTAAAATAATTAAAATATAATGTACTGTTGCCCTGCACTGGTAAAAGTTGCGCGTTTGCTTCAGAAAGACTACTATAGTTAATAGAAATAGCTGCTGTGTAGCCATGGGGGCAGCCATTTAAATTGAAAAAAGGAGAAAAGGCAAAGGTTACATAAGAAGATACCAGATAAACTGTGTAGAATACAATGGGAATCTATGCTACTTATCTGTTATCTGCTTAGTAACCTGTGCCTTTTCTCCTTTTTTCAATTTAAATGGCTGCCCCCAGCAGCTACACAGCAGGGTATTTATATAAACTGCAGCAGTGTTTATGAAGAAAACACACAACTTTTAACAGTGCAGAGCAATAGTATATAATATATTAATTATTTTTATACACTTTCATTTTTTGGTGTTACTGTTCCTTTAACTTGAAAAAGAACTGTGACTCTCACAAACAGTGACATGCAACCAAAAACCCCTTGGTTCATGTAATAAGATTATTGAGCATCCATTGTTTTGTTCTTCAGGGTCACACCAAGGCATAGTGTCATACCCACAGTTACATACCCTCATCCCAGTACCAGCTGTTGCCATATATTCTGAAGCAACTACTATGGAAGCAGACTATGTGGTTGCAGGGAGGCCCAGGAGTGTAGAGGACCCAGTAAAGTCCTAATTAATAAGCAATTTCAGTATATTTTGGGGCCCTCAATTGAACTTGCTGTGGGCCCAGTGACATCTAGTTACACCACTGACTAATTTTGTAGCTTTCATGGTGCACCCAAACATCTGCCAGAAATGATACAAACTGGCCCTGTAGCTGTTGCATCTGCAGAAAGTAAATGAGTATCTCAGTGACAATGTAGCCTTGCTTGGTGTCTGGTTCAGTGCAGCATCATCCAATGAGATCTGCTGAAAACTCAATGTCTCCAATCATATTCCCTGTATTATACACTGGGCCTAATGCAACAGCAGTGTCAGATCTCACACTCAGTGCTCTTTATACAAGACTGTTATACTGATTATAACTAAACTTCTGTAGATAAGCTTATTAAATACACCCTGACTTATCAAAAGTCAACTAACCATAAAGAGCTAATCACTGTTAATTAAGCTAACCATAAAGAGCTAATCACTGTTAATGAAGCTAACCATAAAGAGCTAATCACTGTTAATGAAGAGGAGGTTTTTGTGTCACAGATTTGTCTGTATGTCATATGAGTTCTATTACACTGCACATTGCCATTTTTGATGATTTGATGATATTTAGCTATTTATTTTTACTCCTATAGACTCACCTGGCATTTTTTCACTTTTTAGCACTTATTGGATTTGGTGCAGTAGGCCTTCAGGTCATTTTTTTATTATATTTAAGCTACTTATTTATTTATTTTTACTCCTATAGATTCACCTGCCACATTTTCACTTTTTTAGCACTTGTTGGGCCCTAGGGCCAAACAGTTGAATTACAACTGCAGGCATAGTCGCATAGCTGCATAAACATGCTGATGCGGTCCTTGATCCAACAGAAAATCAAACCTGCCGGTTGAGATCTGGCCAATTTTAGGCCGGATATCATTACGGTAGGCCCATCATTGGTGCCCATACATGGGTAGATAAGCTGCCGAAGGCCTGAAGGACCTTGCACTTGCTTTCACTTGGGTGAATGAAGCACCTCCAGCTTCAATTCCCCCAAGTCACTAGATTTGCCCAGGTGCAGTAACGCATAGCAACCAATCAGCATTTATTTATTTATTGGTCACCTGTTTAAAAGCAAACATCTTATTGGTTGCTATGGGTTACTGCTCATGGGCAAACTAAAGCTGGCCACACACGTGTCGATTTTCGATCAGGGCTGAATCATCAGATATGGAGGTAGAATCAATAGGAATTCTACCTCCTTCTGCCGATTCAGCCCTGAACATAGATTTTGCTCGGGCACCTTCAACGGCGCCCAATTGGCAAGTCGACCGATATCCACAGCCTTCTGCGATATCGGTCGCCTCGCCGAGTTGCCATACACGCACCGAATATCGTACAGAATGAGGTTTCGTACGATATTATCGGTGCGTGTATGGCCAGCTTTAGTGCCTTTCATTACATATGGGGGATTCTGTTTTATTAGCCTGTATTTCTACAGCTACCACTGTGCTAAAAGCCTGTATAACCACAAGTACAACCATTAATTTAGAAGATAGAGTCACTAAACACTGTTTGTTTGGGGCAGGAAAAAAATCTCTGGTTTAAAACAGCTTCCCTACAAATGTGTTACTTGTTTGAGGCTGTAATCATGGCTACTGCTGCTAATTTTGTCCGTTAGCACACAGATTAGGAAAATAAATATTTGTCTGGCTTCTCTTGCTTAGCAGAATAACATTATAGCATATATAAGAGACGGTTCATTCAAATGTCACTGTTTGCTCAAAAAACATGTCATTTTTAAGTTTCTGCTACTCATTCATTAGTTCAAATTTTGCAGATTAATACGACTTCTGTTTTATAAAATCCCTTTGCCAATGTTGGTCAACTGAACTGCCAAGATATGTTAATTTGGTTTGGTTGCTGGTTTACATTTTCTATTCTTGTTGGAAAAGGTTGATGGTTCTTTCCCATACTTTTTTTTTTTTACACAATATGCCTGAACCAATAGATCACCAAGTATTCTGCTGTTTGTATATAAATATAGTGGCCTCTTATTTTACCAGGGAACAAGGGCATAATATCATCTATGATATTCCACCTTTTTATCCTTAAACAAAATATAAAAATACTATTTTTTAACCCTATTAATCATTATAAAATGATTCCTTCTGACAAACTGGGATCTTGGGAATGCAAAGGTGTAAAATTGCAGATTACCTAAACAAATTCAATTAACCCTTGGCTGCTGGTATAGCAGCCCAAGACAAAATCTGATGAGCTGAAAGCTCATTCACAATATAAAACTGCTAATGCTCTTTCTAGATGGATAATGATACAAAATTAAATTAAAATAAGCAAGTTTACTTTAGTTTTTGACATGAGATACACTTTAAAAAAAAAAGGTTACACATTGGGTGTATTTTAAAAATGAACCATGTTGCTTGTTTGTGGAAACAGTCCAGAAGGCTAGCTTATGAATGATGTAGCAATGAAATAGGCCAAGCTGCAATGCAATATGGGAAATCAGCTGGCATTAGCAGCTTTTCCATGACAGAAACTGATGACTGGGCCTCTGGAAAGAGAATTCCATTGGGACAAAAAAGATGAAGAAAGAAAACCTGTCGGCAACAGCAGAACAATCCCTATGGGTACAGTCGTTTCATCAAATACCCAGCGGAGGTTAACTCTGCATCCTGTTGTTTTTACTAAATGTGCCATCTCTGTCAGCATGGGAAACAGGTTCTACATGAATATGCTTATTAAAAGCTAAACAGGATTAATACAAAGCTGCTACTGCTGTTCTTGACTCATTCTGCTGTTCTTTACTATCTGCAACTTTTATATATTAATAAACACAAACAATACACATAAGCAATGTTGGATCATTTTTAATTAAAGTCATCACATGAATTTACATTTAGGTGAGTGCAGAGATTTCATTGTGTAATGTTTACATGCCAACCAATAGCTACATGGTGAAAATCCATTAAAAAAAAATAAAAATAAAAAAGGTAAGTGCAACTTCTAGAGAATAGAATACATCATGTGGGTCAGTGTGGCAAAGCTATACCAGTGATCTATATATATGTAGAGACACTCAGAATATTGGCTTAGCCCTGGGATCTCATTAAAATCAAACACCTAAGCATTTCACAGAGGCTTAGCATACTGCAGTGACCCCATAGGCTTTTCATCCATGCTGCGAACAGCAGGTTTAAAGGAAAGTTGTAGCTACGTGTTGCCCCTGTCAAAATGAGAATTTTTTTTTTTTAACATCTCAGTATAAAATTATCCTTCCCCAGTGCAATTTAAAGAACCAGTAATATCAAAAAATTATAGTGTTCCATGTACATGAATACAGATAGAATACATAAAGAATTTGGCTAATGGCATAACTGCTTTCTTTTACTATGTAGATTTCACTGGCTCGGGTTATGAAACTGTGCTATGGAAGAGAATTATTTCGGAAAGCAGAATGTCAGTATAAAATTATGAAAATAGTTCCTTATGGAATAAGCCACAAGAGCATCAGCTATGACAATGATTGACCAGTCCTGCACAGAATTTGACCAATCATCCCGTGCGTCGAATTAATAAATACAGTACAAGTGGTCATATACATAATGGGCACCTTTCACTGGGGCCAACAGCCCAATTGATCAGAAGTGCAGGATGTTAGGAGGAGCACTTCCTTGTCTGCTGATGCACCTGGAAATATAGTGCACTCACATTGGTCAACTCCTGTCCCTGAATGGCGCTCACCCAAACATAAATGATAAAGCAAAACAGAAGCAAAGCTGATTCCAGGTCCAATAACCCACAGAAATCAATTGAGCGACTCCAGAAAATGTAAAGAGCTGCTAGAACTGGAGCAAGCTTTTAACTTGTTTTTACAATGATTCCAGTGTCACAGAGATTTAATGGGTCTGATTGTACAACAGGGGAAATACATGAATGACAGAAAAGTTAAGCACAGGCATTTGAATAACAAGCTGAATAATGAAATGTGTTTCATTTTATGGTGATACACAAGGAAATTAGTTGCCCAGAGATGAATCTCTTCTTACGGTAGCAACTAATCTCCTAGAATGCATATGTGTGAAAGTCACCCAAAATCTCCTCATGAGGCAACTGTATATGCCACACGCATAATGCATCAGTAAAGCCTTTTTCATTTAATCTATTTCTCATGTGTGTGTGTTCATGCTTGAGTGTGTGTATAATTATACAAGAGCCATAAATATTCTGTGAATTATATCCTTATTAAGGCTTACAGATGTAATGTAACATGACCCGCTATAAGAATGCTGCTTCACACTTAGCCAGAATTCTGTATAATGGGTCACATACCAATGATATGTGATTTGTACTGGTACTTGGAATATATAGGGACTAATGTTAATGTGTAAGATGTGGCAGTTTCTCTTTTTAGGGGGAAAATTTGTGGCTCATGGCATTGACTTCCATGGTATCTGCCTGTTAAAGTGCACCAAGGCTGGTTTAAAATCATCTCCACATCTGTGGTGACAGCCAGATGGCATCGTATTCAGTAGCAAGAAACACAAGGGTGGTATTTGTGATTTTGACACAAGAGATCTTATTCGGGGAACCCATGAGCAACTCTTTCTGGGTTTCAAAAGTTCCTCAGGAGTGTTCAACACGTGAATCTCTACCAAACAGGGGAACATTGTCAGAGGACTTTGTCTATACAGTGTTGTACTATCCAGGGAAGCTGCTTCTTTGGTGCACTGTATTGGAACATGACTTTCATATTGGTCTGTCTAGACCCTATAGCCCACGGCATGCTTATGAAAAATGCTCTACATTTTACAAGTGCTACAAAAAATGATGCTAGGTTCCATGTATGTTTCCCTTTGGATACTAAAGGCTGTCACACGTTCTATAGATACTTACACATAACAGCAGCCTTTAAAAACATTCCAAAAGTACAATTATTTGTTTATAAAATTATAAATATTGTTTATAAAGGGACAATTTACCACAGTGATCATATAGCCAAAAGAAGTCATCCCATTTGGACAAATAACGCCCTTTATGGCAAAGTCAACAATTGACAGCTAGGACAATTGTCTGTGAACACTTTTTGGAATCTCCCTAGAAACCTTGCCAAAATGTTTCATCTTCTTGTTTTGTGGATCACAATTCAAATCATACCAACCAATCATTATAATCCTTCAATGATACCCTAACTTGCTGCAAACTTAAAACAATGCCATCATTAATTCTCACCCAAACAATTTATGGTCACCCTGTGGCAGAACGATGCTTATGTGATAATATGATAACACTAATTCTTCCTACCATGGCGGTTTTGTGGCTATGCTGACTTACCTCAGAACATCAGGTTAGATGTCAGATGCAATGTTAAAAAGAGGTGATACGACATGAACTTCCACATGGCCAGGAGTTAATTGTGAGTGAAATTATTGCACTAGATACAGACACATCAGTCACTTTGTAGTTAAATTGCCCTTTAACAGTCACATGCACTTTTAGACATCCTTCAATTTTTTTTTTTTAAGTAATAAATTTCAGTCTTTGAGATTGCAACATATACAGCTTCCACAAAAAAGCACTAAAATAAACTATTTTATTTACAGATGTTATTCCATAGCAGAGCTTGCCGATATCTCCAGCAGGTCTAAATGTCCATAAAACCACTCCTATGTTCTAATGGAGACCACCATCAGACTTGTGGTCCAATTTGTTCTTTTCATTCTTCACTGAGCAGATAAAATATGTTAATGTGTCCTTTTCATTTACAGGAAGTGTCCTGAAATGGCATCCAATTATCTAAAAGAATAAAAAAAATGCAAAATGACTTTCATGAAACCGTGAAATTTAGATTGCATCATTAACCTATATATTATACATACATTCTATATATATATATATATATATCACTGTGAATGTTCTGAATCTTCTTTTTATCTTCCAGCCTGTTACTGAGACCTCTGCCTGAATGCTAGGGTCAGTAAGCAAAATAACTGAACTGGTCATCTAAAGGTAGAGGCAGCTATCCAAATGTCTGGAATTTTGGGAACAGCTAAGTGATCTTAGGGCCATATCTCCTGATATATGATGTGAAAAACACCACTGAAGTCTATGGGAAAATCTAGAACTAAATCAGGAAATCCTTTTATTACTGAATTGAATCTGGTCCTTATCATCACTGGGGCAACTGCCACAAAGGTCCCCCAAGGGGTACCAATTCACACTCTTAAAAGTGAATAAGCCTTTAATAGATTGTTGATGAGTTGTTTTACAGACACTTATAGAAATAACACATCAATCCAAATCTATGAGGGTATCTTTGCCATAAGACAAGGTGGCACCTTACCAGGAGGAGCAAACAGCCATCCCTGGTAAAATGCAAGCATGCATACAATCTGGTCTGCAACTCAACCAACTGTAGATTGCCGGGCTGCTGCGATAGTTGATTACTCTGCATGTGAACGGAAGTCAATAAGTGGAATTTTGGCCAAACCCCAGTAGTGCAATCACACCACAGTTTGATCTGCTAAATTGGTACCTAGAAAGGTCTAATCAAGGATAAATGATCACAGAGTTTCATTAAAAAATTTCTGTTTTTATAAAATGTCATTGTAATCTGCTTGCTAAGGTCAATTACCCTACTGATCAGATAGCTGTATGAATGGTATTTTGGGGGAAGAACAAACAAAAAACCCTAACATACTTAATAAAACAAAATAAATAAAAAGTAAGAAATGACTGAATGAGTTGATAATAGTTCCTATAAGGTTACAGTGATAATATTCATTTTAACCTGTTGTACTTACTTCCACCAACTGAGCTTTATTTAGCCCTGGTCTTGCTTGAAGTTTAAAATGTCGCTTATATCTTCTTAGTGTGTTTACTTGCAACTGAAACAAATCGACCTGGAATGAACAAAATGTTTTTTGAGTTTTATGGCCACTTGTACAATAAATGCAACTGCATGCAGACTGTTTTTATTGCTTTCGCAATATCATCAGAAGGCTCCTAAATGCTGAAGTGACCTTCAAAGCAGTGTTTGGCAAAGCAATAACATATAATGGATTTTATTTTAGCACAGACACTTTAGTGACATTACCATAAGTTGCTAAATATTTTGGCTGTGTTTTATAGTGTAGTCTAGGATAAAGATTAGGACAAGAGAAAACGGCTTTAGAAAGATGGCTCTTAAGCTGAAAACATATCCATTGCTATGGCGTGTGTGGCATATTCTCTGCATAGTTTTTCTCACCGGGAAGGTTTTAATTGAAACCGCCCGCCATCAGGTAAATTTGGTATGTTTTTGGGCTGTTTACCTTAAAACCAAATGACTGGCTACTCTATTTCAGGTACTTGTTCACTGGCAGAGCATACACCACATGTAATATGTAACATGAGTCTAAAGGTGGTCATACACCTAAAGATCTGCTCATTTGCCCACCTACATACTGGGCCTAATTGGGCTGATCTCATCATTTGGCCTCTTGGCTTGGATCATAGCAGATCCCTATGCAGTCCTCACCTAACAGGAATTTTAAACCAGACAGATATCTGTGGGGGAGACTATCAGGGAGTTTATACATGGGCAGATAAGCTGCTGACTTGGGGCAATGATACATGACAAGATTACCACAGGCAACTAGTCTCCTGCACAAGGCCAATCCTGCCATGAGGCAAAGTGAGAACCTTTAATATACAATTTTTTATATTTATAAGGGTTTCAAATGGCCAGTCAAAAAAGAAGGACCAGAGTTAATTCAAATATCCATATTAAAAGCATACAGACCCCACAAAGTGCCGCCTTACATGTCCTGTACCCATACGGTACTTAGTCATAGGACAACAGCCTATGACTAAATATTGGATGGGTACGAAACGCGTAAGACAGCACTTTGTGGGGTCTGTATACTTTTAATTTGGATATTTGAATTAAAATGTGATTTTTTAAACTGACATGTTGTGTTGAGTTTGGGATATTTTTCTGATAAAGTGAGAACCTTGCCTTAGGCGGCAGAAAGTGGCTAGTTACCATGGGCGTCAAAAAGCTGGTAACTTTAAGAGCCCAATTTCTGATCTTAAAATGAAAATTTGTCTCTGCTAGTGCAGAAAGTTTTATAGCAATACAGCCCCCTCTGAACCCCTTTTGATGTTAAAGTTGTAAGCAAGGTGCAAGGGGGTGGCATTGGGGCTGCTGCATCAGGCAGCAGCAGACCCAGGATTGGCGCTGCTCCTGCAAATCATTTCTCACCAGCAAAAATGTAAATCTCTGGTGGGAGGGCCCAGGGTATTCCTATTTAGGTCAATGGAAGGGCAACTGCCATACACGGAGCTGGAAATCACATGAGTAGAAGAAAAATTGGAATCTCTAAAGAATACCAGTGCCCTTAGATGTGAAATGAGGTAGAAAGGGTAACAAAGTCATCAGACTTATCATCAACATATATCTACTGATCTCTGGAAACCACTACTCAAAATCAAGAATAAAAAATATTGAACAATATTGAATAAAACAGTGCCAGAATATTGAATAATAGAGAATAAAACAGTGCACTCAAAAATTAAACATGGTAAGGCTGAAAATTGGACATTGAACCCCATCAAAATGAGTCATAAACAGAAAACAGACAGACAATATCCCTTTAAAGGGATACTGTCATGATTTTTATGGTGTACTTTTTATTTCTAAGTGACACTGTTAACATAGCAAATCATTTACTCTACTATTCAAAATTTTAATTTTCAACCAACAAATATATTTTTTTTAGTTATAATATTGGTGTGTAGGCAGCCATCTCAGTGCAATGTACCCGAGTCTGAGCATTCAGAAGGAGCCAGCGCTACAAATTAGGGTAAGAACCCATGGAGTACTCACCCATGGAGTGAGTTACTTGCCTGCGATAGATCTCTGCTATCGCGGGTGATTAACCACTCCGAAAAGGGTTTCCACTGGCAACAATAGAAGTCTTCGGTGGAAAGCCATTCACATTACTTGGTTTTTCAAACTCGCGCAAGTTTCCTCTTTGCCGGTGGAAACCCTTTTTTCGGAACGGTTACCTGCCCGCCATAGCAGAAATCTATCACAGACGAGTAACTCACTCCATGGGTTCTTACTCTTAGAAATACTTTCAGATAACCTACTGTTTCTCCTACTCCCATGTATCTGGAGGAGTCCTAAGCCAGACTTGGATTTCTTATTGTTGAGTGCTATTCTGATATCTACTTGGAGCTGCTATCTTGCTGCCTTCCCATTTTAATGCTGATTGGCTGCTGAGACGGGGGTGATATCACTCCAACTTGCAGCTCAGCAGTAATGTGTGACTGATGTTTATCAGAGCAAAGGTCACATGGCTGTGGCACCCTGGGAAATGAAGAATATGTTTAGCCCTATGTCATATTTAAAAAAATCTATTTGTGTTTTTGAAAATGGATTTCAGTGAAGGATTCTGCTGTACCAGCTCTATTAACTGGTGCGTTTTGAAAAAACATGTTCCCATGACAGTATTCCTTTAACTGTGTGAGCCAACCAACTCTCATACCCAATATCTGTAAACATAGATATTTTGTCTTCAAGAGAAAGTACAGTCAATAAAAATATATCACACTTATTAGAAGAATTCATTTAATGTTGAACAGTATTTTTATACATTTATCTGCCCACAGTTTCAGTGTCTCTCCCTTCAGCTGTTGACTCATTTGACAGTTATATAATGAGAATAGGGTTGCTAAGGAGAGGGTGGAGCAATAGCTCTTTCTTACAAAATCACTGAACCCAGCCAGGAAAGAAACCCAGTCCAAAATACATTTCCTCTTCAATATAATGCAACATTTCATTACCTTAGATTTTTGATCATCCAGAACAGTAGTGCCCATTTGGAGGCCCATGAGTTGGTATTTGTACCAATGGCTCCATGTACATCATCATTTTGATATAATCTAATCTACAAATAACTACTATGTCAGATAATTAGCGCACTACACAGGAAATGTTGGGCAGAGCTGATCTAGGGAATATCTGACACACAATATCTTACTTCACAAACTATTATGGCCTCAGAGTTACCCCTGAACAAACCCTAGCATATTAGATAATGTCTTGACAATTCAACAATTGAAGCTTTGCACAGCTAGAGGGGGAGCTTTGTAATGATAGCAGTGCAATGCGAGACAGCAATGTTACAATGCAGTTGCTTCTATAGCTTTCTAAAAAATAAAAAGGCTAAAAGTTACATTTAGTTTATGTACAATATATACAGTCTAGGAGGGAAACATAAATACCTCAGGAGTATCAGCGTCATGAACAGGGGAATCACCTCCATCATCATCACTGCCTTTCCTTTTCCTTCTATTTCTGACACTCTGAATTAAGTTCTTGTGAAAGTCACAAATATAAAGGTGCCTTGCCTAAATAAAGGACAGAAACAAATGTTTGCAGATATATCCTAGAGAGAAAATGATCATAAACAGAACAAGCACAGACTTTTCCTACTATCTGGTAAAGCTTAGTAAATACTAGAAATGGCGGAAGTGGAAGACAAGCAGATCATCTACTACAGGGCACACAATTTTATGGGACTCCCATAATGCATTGAGATACATATGCTTTCTCACTGACGGTGGCATTATTAGTAGTTTTGTGCGTTACAGAACCCACCAGCCATCCCTGAATTTTTTGGAATTCAACTATATTTTGAAAATAGGATGTGCAGATTGCACCAACCTGTCACTAAAATACTTGGTTGATAGTGTCTACAAGAACATCTGCCAGAATCTAACACTCCCTTTAAATGCTGCAGGAATCAGGTTGCTGCCCAACAAAAAGTAGACACCAACTCATCTCAGGATGCAAAGAGTCATGTCTGAGGTTATGGCAGTTGTCCCCCCAAAAGTTTTGTTTTTTGAATAGAAGTCCTTAGGAAAGCAGGTCCTCCGGATGATAGATAACAGAACAGGACTAACCATTCCCATTTATAAAGGCGTTTTATAAATAAAGGTGTTTTATACTAGGCCTGTGTGGGACAGTTTGTGAATTTGTGCACTTAAAAATACTAGAGCCTATTTTGAATCTCAGGTCTCTTGAGTGTGAAATTATTGTTTACTAGTGGGTATATACAGTAGATTATACAACTCCAGTAGGAGAATGGACTAAAAGTGGCTTTATATTTGAAGATCTGCTTGTTTGCCGAGGTCGTCAAATGAGCTTATCTGTCACCGATATGTCCATCTTGAGGTGGACGACATCAGATTGATTTGATTGTTTGGCCCGTCGCATCGAATTGACGGGATACAGGCCATCGAGATGAGGACTGAATTGATGTGGTGATGCACTCCTCATCACTACTGGATATTTAAACATGCCCGATTTTTGGACAGCTATCGGTTGGGGAGGCTCATCTGGGGGCCCCAAAATCAGACATCAGCAGTTTTTATAGCCTGTGTATGGTCACCTTAAGAATACAAGGTGAACTGTCAGACTTTGCTCAGATCAACCTATTTAAAAAAAAAAAATCTTGCCTGATGCCTCTGATACCATTGATATCACAGCATACATTCGCAGACATGGGGAATATTGGTGTGTGTTTTTACCAGCATGTATCCTTAGAGGCAAACTCTTATTGCTATAGTCATGTATATACAATATGCTGTATTAGATATATCAAATGGTATATAAATTAAATCTTTATAATCAACATGTCAGTGATTTTACTCCAGACTGAGGCCAATATATTTCACTATTACACCACCTCGGAGCTGGAGTATCCCAATCAAGTCAATGGGACAAATCACATGGTAAAAAAAAATTCGGACATATAAAGGGTGTAGAAAGCTATGCAAAGTGGTGACAATTAAGACAATCAACACTCCTGTTAAAAAAAACCAAAACATTTCTCTTTTTAATCTAGTATTTCACACAATGCTAAATACACCAAAGATGATTACACAACTGTGTAACCACTTATGACAGTATGAGGTATAATGGGATGCTGATGTGGTAATCCTTGGTGTATTCTATTGCAGTGCCTTTTGTAATAACCTATATAATTAAATATGTCAACCTCAACATAATATTATTTTACTCCTGCAAAAAACTCAGTCTTTTATGGTTTGACAGTTGCCCATTCCAAATCCTTGGTTCATGATGGAATGTGTGTATGAAAATCAGAATAATTAAATATATTTCCTTGATCATGTAACCTAAAGTCATTTAATTTTTGCTTTGGATTCAGCTTGGTCAGAAAATGGACAATGATCAGATTAACCTTGAACAAGACATTAATATCACGGTAGACATGGATCATGAATCAAGCACTACACTTACCCCAGGTATGCCAATAAATTCAGTGCAGCAAATGAATAGATTCAAAGCATTACCTCACCACACATACACAAGCTGAGTTCCCCTAAATCCTCCCATTCTGCTCATCTCTCTCACTCCCCCTTGCCTGCGATGAAACTCTATGGTTGTGCATTCCACTGTGAAATGCTTATACCAATTGATACAATTTAATCAAAGAGCTCCAAGCAGTATTAACAAACTCGGGCAGAGCCCTTTCTCAAGTTTCACTTGAAAAAGTGTACACTTGAGAAAGGGCTCTGCCCAAAACATATAGGGGTGTATTTATTATGCTGTGTAAAACTAACAGTAAAAAGCTGTGTAAAATAAGTGGAAAAGATCGCCATCTTAACGGCGGATATTACGCAGTTATTTTCCATAAGTTCTGGTGGAAGAAAAAACGCGTAAAACAATGACGCCATTTTAACGCCATTTTTATACGGCGAAGCCCGGCGAATTTTCTCGCCATTTCTTACACAGTATAATAAATATGCCCCACAGTGTGCTTATACTGCTAATAAAAAATACTGCAGTTTGTTAATACTGCTTGGAGTTGTTTAATTCATTCGTATCAACTGGTTAATTTGGGGTGATACACGGACACCTAAAATCTACACCCATATGAACTTTGAATGCTTTACTTGATACCATAATCCCTGTGTATTCTACGACTTAAATTAATAGGATAAAAGTTTTCAAACTACTTTTTGCTCATGTTCCCTTTTGATTTCTTTGCTCAATCCTCAATCCTTTGCTTAATCCACTGTTCTGACTCTCGTGCTATATCTTTTACATATAGTATTTTTCCAGTGCTACCCAAGCTCTTCTATTCTTTCTGCATCTGCCATTGTTTTTGGCTGGTTTCTCTCTCTCCTTCTTTCTGTCCCACTTGTCCTTTTATTCTAAACTGCATTTTTTTGCCCCCCTCCTTGTATTTTGTTCTGCTTTATCTTTCTCCTTTGCTTTTTAGTTGAGATTGCTGATCCCAAGCTGCCATACTGGCGCACTTCATACCCACAGGGAGCCGAGGTGCACGCTCACTTCCATACTAGCAATCTACCCCATCCTCTTCTTCAAATAAATACTGCTCCACACATATTTCCACACACTGTCACACAGGGAAGTCCCAGGGACTGTCAGAAAAGTTAATACAGACACAGTGGGCCCCCAGGATTGTTAGGCCCTGTTCAAATGCCCCTTTTGCCCTTTTATACAAGTGGCCCTGATGTGTCTAACTGCCTGCATGATGTCAGGATTCAGGGGAGATACAACTGAGAAACAGTAGCAATCGGCCTAGAAAAAACGCGTAATAGTATGTGTGTTTAATTATGAGGAACTGGAAATGATCTCTACAAGAAAAGGAGGATTAACCCTCACCAATGAATTAGCCTGGGCATGTTACAACATATGTTCTGGGCCTATAGCATCAGCTACTATGACAGTTGTAACTTTCCTTACTCAAGCTTTGATCATTTACAACAGTGCTGTCCAACTGGCGGCCCGTGGGCCGCATGCGGCCCGCGACCCCCCTCTGTGTGGCCCCCCACCTGTCTGGCTGCTTTGATGGCTTACCTTTGAGTAAGCATTAAATGGTATCAGTACTGAGATTAACTGGCCCCCTGCATGGTTCTCACCTCAGATTCAGGCTGTAATCCCTCTGTATTGTTTAAACATGTAATCCCCTGTGTTTTTCACACCTTTTAATACCTGCATTGTTCTACCCCTGCAGTGTTCACACCTCAGGCTCAGACTGTAATCACTCCCATTGTTCACTTCTTCACACCTCAGACATAGGTACTGTAGGCAGAGTATGGCACATACAGCCAGCATAGGGCAGGTAGAGTATGGCACACACAGGCAGCATAGGTCAGGGAGGGTATGGCACACACAGGAAGGGTAGGGCAGGCAGAGTATGGCACACACAGTCAGGGTAGGGCAGGCAGAGTATGGCACACACAGGCAGGGTAGGGAAGGCAGAGTGCTTCCTGTGTGTGCCATACTCTGCTTGCCCTTTGCTGCTTGTGGGAGGTGAACCTGGCAGGGGTTTGTAGTGGGAGTTTGTTAGCAGTTGGAAATAGCCATTAATGGTCCCTAAGGTGTGTAATTATGTACTGGGGGTTGCTCTGCTATCCACAGGGGAGGAGGAGACATGGAATTTAAGGGTATATCTTAATATGACATAATTCTTTCACATATGAATGATGGTTGATATCCCCACAGTAAGGACCAAGCATTTGGGATTTTGCTGTGCTACCACCACTGTGATAAAATAGGTGTGGTTTGAAGTGGGTGTGGTTTCAAAAAGGGGAGTGGTCAAAACTGGGTTCCATTAGCGGCCCTCCACCATGTATGCTAGAGAAATTCCGGCCCTCGGCACCGTAGAAGTTGGACAGCACTGATTTACAACAACCACTAAGCTTAGACTCCACAGCAGCTCCAAGCACACTCAGAGCCACTGACACACAACAGAGCCATTGCCTAACAAGATCAAAGATGGGGAGCTGCTTTGAAGGCATAGATGGAACATTATTGTTATAGGACTGCTGAATCCCTGGGCTGGAATGATGGAGAATATGAAATTTAGCATTTGAAGCCATATTTTGTAGACTTTAGCTCTCTTAAAAAAAAAAACACTCACAAAGTGATGTTGCCTCTGGAAGTTTTTATGCACACTAATTATGATACATCAAACAAATTGCTAAGAGTACAGAAATAGTGATGAGGGAAATTTTTCGACAGGCATGGATTCGCAGCGAAATTCTGCATTTCGCCATTGGTGGATTTTTTTTTGTGGAACGGCAGCAAAAATTTGCCACAAAAAAAAATTTTGCGAGTGAGGAAAAAGTTATGTTTGCTTTAAAAAAGTTGAGTCACACAAAATTTGCGTGCCAAGAAAGTCATGCAGTGTTTGCAAATTTCTCCATTTTGCGTATTTTTCAACAGTTAATTTTTTGGCGAAGCAAAACGGGACAGGGATAGGTCAGTATGTGAGTGGATAGATAGGTCAGTATGGGTCTGTATGTGAGTGTATAGATAGGTCAGTATGGGTCTGTATGTGAGTGTATAGATAGGTCAGTATGGGTCTGTATGTGAGTGTATAGATAGGTCAGTATATTTCTGTATGTGAGTGGATAGATAGGTCAGTAAGGGTCTGTATGTGAGTGTATAGATAGGTCAGTATGGGTCTGTATGTGAGTGTATAGATGGGTCAGTATGGGTCTGTATGTGAGTGGATAGATGGGTCAGTATGGGTCTGTATGTATAAATACAAGTGAAATTAGGTAAAGAGCTCCCATTACACATGAATTATGATTTTTGTTTACACCATGAGCACTTGTATGCGGTTTCTAGCCATGAAAAACCCTGCTAGGAAAAGTGCATATTGTCCTGTCAGAAGTAGAAAAAAAGATGTAATGATGACATTTACTTTGCTTAAATATAAATAAGTAAATAAATATAAACAGCTACACTGTCAGGAAGGGTTCAAAATCAATTTTCATTGGAAACAGCCTGTTAAATCTGCGTAACTAGACCAACAGACACCGACTTGTGACCAAGTACTGCTGCAGCGATTTCCTGCAACATCCCGGCACTGACTGCCGGCTGAAAGACAACAAAGAACTACAAATCCCTGGATGCTTTGCAAAAGACAAAACCCAGTAGATCAGTAATATTGCAGAGACTCATTCTAGCGTATACAGTCAGTAATACTATATGTTGTATATGGCAGGTTATATGGCAGCATCAGGTGTCAGCATACAAAGCAGCAGCAACACAAGGAACCGAGAGAAGGTGGCGAGCCCTGAGAGGGAGACACCTATTTGCAGCTGAAGGGCAGAGTTGAGCCATGAATTGAGAGAGTTGTGTGCGCAGCCGAGCAACTAATCCCTCACCAGCTGAGCCGTGTGCAGCCGAGGTGTGGGGGCGGGGTTAGCTATGGGAGAGAGGAGAAACAGTCCTTTCCATGTGTCATGGGGCTGTTTGGAAGCCTGCAAACGCGACCATGTTGTCTGCTCTTCGTCAATTACAATTTCTGAGGCTTTTTTTTTTTATATAAGTCTTCCTCGTTCAGCCAAGATTGTGAGGTGTAGTTCAGCCTCGGCTGAAAGTCCCCTGTCATAAAGGACTTCTGTTTATGGTGTAAACATCAGTGTGTGGATGAGTAACTGCAGCTCAGCACAAAGCAATGTGACACACAGCAGCTTCCGTCTGCACTCCCCACATTCAAACTTGCCAGTCAGCTAGGGAATGAAGCGATAACATAGGCAAAGTGACAGCGATCCGCCACAACAGCAGCGGCACTATCCTGCAGCAGAACTACACGGTGCGTCTGTGGCGCTCCGGCAGCAACAGTCTGTTTGCGGGCAGTGCGATTGCAGATAAAGCACAAGGCTGTTTTTGTGTTAGAATGAACTGCTTTCTCTACTAAATAAAATACAGTTTGCCTCCATGACTTTAATCGCAGCGGCTTACTTGTTGCCAATGTGATACACAAATGCTGCCTAACTTACCAACCTCCCACCACCCCTACACAATAAACACAAAACCAGCCGGCGAGGGGGACATGGAGCAATTGTTTCACTGCAACAACAACAACCGAGAGACAGAAGCAAAAGTGCACTGCGGCAGCACCACTAGGCAACTGCCGGCTGCTCCTCATTCCTATTCTGCTGCTCCTCATTCCTATTCTGCTGCTCCTCATTCCTATTCTGCTGCTCCTCATTCCTATTCTGCTGCTCCCCATTCCTATTCTGCTGCTCCCCATTCCTATTCTGCTGCTCCCCATTCCTATTCTGCTGCTCCTCATTCCTATTCTGCTGCTCCTCATTCCTATTCTGCTGCTCCTCATTCCTATTCTGCTGCTCCCCATTCCTATTCTGCTGCTCCCCATTCCTATTCTGCTGCTCCCCATTCCTATTCTGCTGCTCCTCATTCCTATTCTGCTGCTCCCCATTCCTATTCTGCTGCTCCCCATTCCTATTCTGCTGCTCCCCATTCCTATTCTGCTGCTCCTCATTCCTATTCTGCTGCTCCTCATTCCTATTCTGCTGCTCCTCATTCCTATTCTGCTGCTCCCCATTCCTATTCTGCTGCTCCCCATTCCTAGTCTGCTGCTCCTCATTCCTAGTCTGCTGCTCCCCATTCCTATTCTGCTGCTCCTCATTCCTATTCTGCTGCTCCCCATTCCTATTCTGCTGCTCCCCATTCCTATTCTGCTGCTCCTCATTCCTATTCTGCTGCTCCTCATTCCTATTCTGCTGCTCCTCATTCCTATTCTGCTGCTCCCCATTCCTATTCTGCTGCTCCCCATTCCTAGTCTGCTGCTCCTCATTCCTAGTCTGCTGCTCCCCATTCCTATTCTGCTGCTCCTCATTCCTATTCTGCTGCTCCCCATTCCTATTCTGCTGCTCCCCATTCCTATTCTGCTGCTCCTCATTCCTATTCTGCTGCTCCTCATTCCTATTCTGCTGCTCCTCATTCCTATTCTGCTGCTCCCCATTCCTATTCTGCTGCTCCCCATTCCTATTCTGCTGCTCCTCATTCCTAGTCTGCTGCTCCTCATTCCTAGTCTGCTGCTCCCCATTCCTATTCTGCTGCTCCTCATTCCCATTCTGCTGCTCCTCATTCCTAGTCTGCTGCTCCCCATTCCTATTCTGCTGCTCCTCATTCCCATTCTGCTGCTCCTCATTCCCATTCTGCTGCTCCTCATTCCCATTCTGCTGCTCCTCATTCCTAGTCTGCTGCTCCTCATTCCCATTCTGCTGCTCCTCATTCCTAGTCTGCTGCTCCTCATTCCCATTCTGCTGCTCCTCATTCCCATTCTGCTGCTCCTCATTCCCATTCTGCTGCACTGGCGATTATTATTCCGCGCTGTGTTTATGTGCCGAGCCCCGGGGGATTACGGCAAGAGCCGATGTGCTGCCGGAGATGCACTCGGACGTGTCTGTGTGTGTCAGTATGTGTATAGATGTATGTGTGTGTGGCCAGTGCAACCATAGGCGGCAGAACAAAGAGGCTAAAGTGCAGTGACAGTCTGGGCTCACACTCTCCCTGCCATTCCCGTATCAATGGCGCGGCCCCGTTCACTATTACAAAGTTCATAGTACCGCTGCCAATGGAAATAACGCTGATTAAAGCAACTTTTCCTAATTTCAGAGACACCTGTGTATTTTGTGCCCCGTCTGCATCTCCGCAGCTGTTGTTAAATATCACCATTACCCTGCAGTCTGCCGGGGAATGCTGGGAATTGTAGTCCAACATAGGCTGCAGAGAGGCAGGCTGAAGAGCCTTGCAAACGTTCGCTAGAAAATGAAAGCAGAATGTTAAGTGGCCCTTGTGGTAGCCCTTCCCGGCCAGTGGTTGCCATGCAGATGAGAGTTGGCTACTTTGTTGTTCCCACTGCAGAGAGGGAGAAGTCGAGCAGCCGCACAATGAGAGCCCCAGACAGGAGACAACATGGTGCAACACGGTATGAAGCCTCAGCCTGCAACATTGTAGCAGCGGCAGTAGGGAAACAATGCACTTGTCCGTACTGCAGTGTAGGGAACAGGCTGCTCTCACTCTCTGTAATCACTCACATTACCGGCACCGGGGGACGTGCGACAGGGGGGGGCACAGGCAAAGCTACTCACTGTTTTGTCCAAGTCTATCTTGACTTTCTTCTGGGAAATGCTCTTCTGGATGCGCTTGCTGAAGCTGGCATTGCCCGCCGGCCGGTTGCACCGCTCCCCCTCTTCCCGCAGGCAGCACACCTGCCCACTGAAGGGACCCAGAGCCGCAGCCCCGATTGTCGGGGAGACTGAAGCGGTCGGGGAGCCGAGCTCTGCTGCGGTCTCCCGGCGGAACTCCTCGGGCGGGTACCCGTTCATCATTTTGTTACAGATACAAGTCCGTGTGTTTTGTGTGCTTGTTAGCGCCCTGCTACAAGGCGAGCTCTAATGTAGGAGCACAGGGAGCCGCATTCGCGGTGTCAGCTGAGCTAAACAACAAAAACATCAACAAAGTCCCCTGCAAACATATGCTGAGCCGCCTAGGCATGTGCCTCAAGTGTCTGCCTTCCGAGCAACACATTCCCAGCAAGGTTAGGCTGAGCCCGCCCCTACTCCCCGGACACGCCCCCTATGACATGCCTCTACTGTGCTGCCTGCAACTGCTCTGAGCTGCTCTCTTACCCAAACAAACTTCCCGGACACTGTGCTGCTGCTGCCCCAATGGCACCGCATGTGCCCTACAATCCGCATGGGAAAAGCACCTTCTCTAGTTTCCCCCGCTTCTGCTGCCGACTCTGCCAGCTAGCATATTTTCCCTAGGATTTTCTGCTCTCTGCAAATCCTTCCTGCACTTCTCAGCCTCTTGAAAATCCCCCTAAACTGGCCAGGCTCCACTTGCTTTTTAACTACCATGTTTCCTGTGTTTTGTAGCTTTCATTTTCTCTCTCTGTATAGGAAATAAATGTATAGGCAATTCATGCAGCTATACATTAAAGGCATAACTTATTTTCTTTTAAAGGCTGCTGCAGAAATGTAAAAGCAGTGCAAAGTGCAGATATGGACATAAATCCATATTTTGTTTACCAGAATGGTAGAATTCCAGCATAATTGCAAGGACATAATAAACTGCATCCACTGCAACTTACTTGTGATGAACCATTACGCAATTGAATTGGCCACTGCTTTGGTAAATCACATTCATAGTGCAGCCCATTGTTGAAAAAGGAACATCAAGCACTCCGGACTGCAGAGATCTGCTATAAAACGGACTTTATTTCTTCATTTTAAAAGAACAAGAAATGCCTGATGCGTTTCGTGTGATCATGCACTTAATCATACGTTAAGTATTCCCTTAGGTTTTATGGGGAATCAGCACCAGGCCAAGGCCAAGGCAACACGGGCAACACAACCCCCCCATTCACAAACAAGAGCACTTAGTGGAAAGTAAACATGGTGCAGGCAATAGGAGGACAGGGGCTGGACTAGGCGTAGGCAACAGTAGAAGTACATGCCTAGTGCCCCCCACCATTGCTCCCTAGGCACGTGCCTCTTCTGCCTAACCCTAGTTCCAAATGGCGTCACTTCCAACTAGTTGCATTAAAGGGAGTAATTCACCTTTATTAATTATTATCTATTATTAACTTTTAGGGGCCTATTCATTCATTCAAATACGATTGTGTCCGGATGCTAAAAATTCGTATTTTCTCTAAGTTTTAGAACCGTGCTTTGCGACAATTTGTACGACAAAATGGTATTTGTCGCAACGAGTATGAAAGTTTCGGATTCATTCAAGCTTCGGTATCGTGACTTTCCTTGGGCCAGGTTGGAGCTGCAGAGTGCCATTGAGCCCTATGGGAGACTTTCCTTGGGCCGGGTTGGAGCTGCAGAGTGCCATTGAGCCCTATGGGAGACTTTCCTTGGGCCGGGTTGGAGCTGCAGAGTGCCATTGAGCCCTATGGGAGACTTTCCTTGGGCCAGGTTGGAGCTGCAGAGTGCCATTGAGCCCTATGGGAGACCTTCCTTGGGCCAGGTTGGAGCTGCAGAGTGCCATTGAGCCCTATGGGAGACTTTCCTTGGGCCGGGTTGGAGCTGCAGAGTGCCATTGAGCCCTATGGGAGACTTTCCTTGGGCCAGGTTGGAGCTGCAGAGTGCCATTGAGCCCTATGGGAGACTTTCCTTGGGCCAGGTTGGAGCTGCAGAGTGCCATTGAGTCCTATGGGAGACCTTCCTTGGGCCAGGTTGGAGCTGCAGAGTGCCATTGAGCCCTATGGGAGACTTTCCTTGGGCCAGGTTGGAGCTGCAGAATGCCATTGAGCCCTATGGGAGACCTTCCTTGGGCCAGGTTGGAGCTGCAGAGTGCCATTGAGCCCTATGGGAGACTTTCCTTGGGCCGGGTTGGAGCTGCAGAGTGCCATTGAGCCCTATGGGAGACTTTCCTTGGGCCAGGTTGGAGCTGCAGAGTGCCATTGAGCCCTATGGGAGACTTTCCTTGGGCCAGGTTGGAGCTGCAGAGTGCCATTGAGCCCTATGGGAGACTTTCCTTGGGCCAGGTTGGAGCTGCAGAGTGCCATTGAGTCCTATGGGAGGCTTCCAAACTCATGCACTGAAGGATCAAAGTCAGAAAGGTTTTCATGCCGTTTACGATCGTTCGGATACAAAAATTCGAAACTTTTGGATCCTACCACTATATTTTCTTATGACCAAGAAAAGAACGCACATCAGAAATTTTCGTATTTCATCCAAATTTTTCCCAAACGTACTTTGAAAAGTCCGAAATTCATATGTCAGTCTCTCATCCCAGAAATGCCTTCCTATCGCATTTTGCATCACTTAGTTTTTTCAAGTCACCCAAAGTTTTCTCGTGAGGCAACTTCAGGTGGATTTGGAAATCTGAAATGTATGCCATCCCACCAGTGATTTATTTTCTTGCCAGTGGGAAGGCATTGCGGGTAGAATAGTCGCCCGCAGTAGCGAAGATTCAATGCAGGCAACTAATCTCTGTGTGTGCTTTCTTGCCCCCCCAAAACCATTGCTTCCAGTTAAATTCATAATCCCTTTCCCTCTCTTCTGCCGTAAACATGGAATCATGAACTTGGGGCTGTGTTTTGCTCCATCAATAGTCCAGATTTTCTTTCTGATTGTGAAAAAGTATTCATGGCTTCCAATATGTCCTATGACCCTGCTGCAGTTTTGACCCCTGCTGTTCTTGTTGAATACTAGATACAATAACATCATGCGGGGGCATGCTGACATAGTGACATTGAGGCCATGGGCGCCGCCATCTTCAATATGAAGCAGAGTGATATATACAGGCTAGTTAATTTGCTCCACTGGAGCAGATACCAATGTGTTTATAATATTATATTTATAACTAGAAAGGGAAGTTTGAGAACAAACTTCATGTTGGGTTGAAACACATGAATTCGCTGAATGAAATCTGCTGTTGGCTCCGCCCACTTTTTCTAACCTTGGACCACAGTTATGTAGTAAAACGACTGAGAAAAGTTTGGGGACCCTGGTTTTAATAGAGACTGATTGGCAGCAATTTAAATTTCCCCACTGAAAGTGACATCTGATTGGTGGCTCCGCCCCCTTTTTCTAACCTGGAACTGCAGTTACCCAGTGACTAACTCTGCAAAGTTTAGGGACCCTAGGGTTAATAATTACAGAACGGCAGCAGTTTAAATTTAAACCAATAAAAGTCAATAAGTAAATTGTGATTGGTGGTTGGTGGGTGTGCCCACTTTTTCTAACCTTGAGTCGAAGTCACCTAGTGACAAACAGTGGCACCCTGGTGTAAGTAGTGTGAGAATGACTGCATTTTAAATTTAAATGAATAAAATTCAATGGATGGAATCTGATTGGCTGTTAGTGGGCCAACCCACTTTTCCTATTTTTGAACTGCAGTGACCAAATGTGCAAAGTTTGGGGACTCAGGCATAAAAATTGTGAGACTGACAGCATTTTACACTTCACTATTGAAAGTAAATAGGTGAAATATGAATGTGAAATGATTGGCTGTTGGTGACTCCACCCACTTTGAACAGCAAATACCCAGTGACTAACTCTGGAAAGTTTAACAACTCTGGAATTAATACTTAAATAATGGCATCAGTGAAATATAAACCAGTGAAATTTAATGGGTGGAAATGGGTTGGCTGTTGGTGGCTCCGCCTTTTTCCAACTCTGAACCGCAGTTACCTGGTGACTAGCTCTGCAAAGTTTAGGGACCTTAGTATTAATATTTAAAGAATGGCAGCAGTTTAAATTTAAACATATGAAGTCCATGGGTGAAATTTGATTGGCTGTTGGCCCTGCCCACTTTTCTAAACTTGGAACATAGTCACCCAGTGACAAACTGTGCAAAGTTTGGGGACCCTGACATTAAACATGTGAGAATGGTTAAAATTTCCCCACTGAAAACAATGAAAGAAATGTGATTGGCTTTTGGCGGTCCTGCCCACTTTTTCTAACCTTGAGTACATAGTCACCCAGTGACTGACTGTGCAAAGTTTGGGAACCCTGGCATTAAACCAATAAAATTCAATAGGTGAAATCTGATTGGCTGTTGGTGGCTCCTCCCGCTTTTTCAGAACTAAAACTGCAGTCCCCTAGTGACCAACTGTGAAAAGTTTGGGGACCCTGGTGTTAATTCTGTGAGAATGGCAGCAGGTTGGATTTTTCCATTAAAAGTCCATTGGTAAAATCTGATTGGCTGTTGGTGGCTCCACCCACTTAAAAAAATACAAAAAACCTTAAATGCGTAGTCACCCAGTGACTGACTATGCAAAGTTTGGGAACCCTGGCAACAAACCAATAAAAATCAATAGGTGAAATCTGATTGGTTGCTGGTGGCTCTGCCCACTTTTCAAAAGTAAAACTGCAGTCCCCTAGTGACCAACTGTGAAGAGTTTGGGGACCCTGGTGTTAATACTGTGAGAATGGCAGCAGGTTGAATTTCCACATTGAAAGTCAATAGGTAAACTCTGATTGGCTGCTGGTGGCTCCGCCCACTTTTCTTACTTGGTGCCTAACTCTGCAAAGTTTGGGGACCCCGGTGTTATTACTGTGAGAATGGCAGCAGTTTGGATTTCCACCAAGTCAATAGGTAAAATCTGATTGGCTGTTCAAAGCTCCGTCCACTTTTGGGCATCCAACAATCATCATATTTTCATTCAGGCTGACCCCATGACTGTGAGATTCAAGTTTGGGGAGTGTAGCCTCAAAGCTGTAAGATTGGCAGCAGTTTCAATTTCCCCATAAAAGTCAATGGGTAAAATTTGATTGGCTGTTGTCGGCCCCTCCCACTTTGCGTTTAAAAAAAAAAAAAAAAAAAAACTTGAATGTGTAGTCACCCAGTGACTGACTGTGCAAAGTTTGGGAACTCTGGCATCAAACCAATAAAAACCAATAAGTGAAATTTGATTGGCTGTTGGTGGCTCCGCCCACTTTTCAAAACTAAAACTGCAGTCCCATAGTGACCAAGTGTAAAAAGTTTGGGGACCCTGGTGTTATTACTGTGAGAATGGCAGCAGGTTGGATTTCCTCCAAATTAATTAGTAAAATCGGATTGGCTGTTCACAGCTCTGCCCACTTTTGGGCATCCAATAATCATCATATTTTCATTTAGGCTGACCCCATGACTATGTGATTCAAGTTTGGGGGGTGTAGCTTCAAAGCTGTAAGTGTGGCAGCAGTTTGAAAATCTTCCCTGTTAGTCAATGGAAAAATTGGGGTGATCGCAGCGGCGCCACAAAAAGATGGGGGGCGCAATCTCTTAGAAAAGCACAAGCAACCTGCTCCGCTATAGGGCGAAGAAGTGTGGAGAGTTTGGGTATTGTACCCCTAAAACTGTAGGAGGAGTAGCGTTTAGAAAATGGGGGGCGCTAAGAATAAGAAGAAGAAGCGGAAGAAGAAGCCAAAGTGGAAGAACAGTATGTTGGGGTTTTCAACCCAACACAATAAATATTAATTGTAATCTTACCATTGGATCCATCATCAGTATTTGAAAGATAATGAATTCCCGGGGGTGATTTATAATTAAAAGTGGTGTTAGTAGAGGTCAAAGGACCCTGGTAGAAAACAGCTTTCAATGGCGCCCGATCAAAATCTTTTAACCTGGCTGATTAACAAGACAACCGATATCTGAAGCTTTTTTGCGATATCAGTTGCCTCTTCGAGCCGCCATACACGCACCGAATATCGTATGAAATGAGGTTTTGTACAATAATATTGTTGCCTGGCCGGCTTAACTGCTGTATCAATATTCATAATGATGTGAGTTAAAACTATCAGAACATTGTCTCCAACCACAACAGCAGATATTTTGTGATTTCTGCACAATCACTGCAAATGTGACCTATGGCTATCTATGGGTCTGGAGCATAAGATTGGGGTAGTTAAAGGAAAATTGTCATAGGAAAACATTTTGATCTCAAAACACATCAGTTAATAGAGCTTCTCCAGCAGAATCCTGCAGTGAAATCTTTTTTTCAAAAACACAAAAAAAAACAGGTTTTCTTTTATATTTAATTTCGAAATTTCAAAAGGGGCTATTCCATATTCTTTATTTCCCAGGGTGCCACAGCCATGTGACCTGTGCTCTGATAAACTTCAGTAACACTTTACTGCTGTGTTGAAGTGATATCTCCCCCCTCCCTTTCCCCCCAGAAGCAGATCAACAGAACAATGGGAAGGTAGCGAGATAGCAGCTCCAAGTAGATAAAAAAATTTGTTGGATCAATAATACAATTTTTAATTGTAGAGGGAATTATTTGCTATGTAAACTGTGTAATTTAGAAATAAAAAGTACAGCATAAAAATGATGGCAGAATCCCTTTAATAAAGTCATACAGTTTGCTGTGCTGCCACAAACTTTTAATTTAATAATAGTTTCTGATGATCGGAAATGTCACGAAAATGCTTACAAAAAAATTATATTAGTCACGATAATATCGTATTGGCGATCCGAAAGTCACAAAATTTTTCGATCGTAAACGGCGGGGAAACCTTTCTGACTTTGGCCCTTTTGTGCATCCATAGGACTCAATGGCACCAGCCTAAGGAAAGTCACGATAACGAAGCTTGAATGAATCCGAAACTTTCATACTCGGCGCGACAAATACGATTTTGTTGCACAAATTGTTGCTCAAATAGTCACAAGGTATGGAAAAGTCATGCAAATTAACAAAAAAGTCACAAAAATACGCATAGTAGAAAAAAAATACAAATCTTTTGCATTCGAAAACAATCGTACTTTGATAAATGTGCCCCTTAGGCTACAAATCAAAATTACTACCAACTGCATTTAATATTGGACTTAAAAATTCCCTTGGTGGTGTAATTAGTATCCATAATAAGGAGCAGATTCAAGCAAGGGTTTCTTTTTTTTCCCATACTCCATTGCAACTATCAGTAACTTCTTGTTTCCCATGATACAATTTGTCATTAAATTTCTGTAAATAGATCAACATATTGACACAGGGTGCCACTAATGACAAGAGGGTTGATTCACTAAAGTATTTAAATTTTTATTGCACTTTTTTTGCATTAAAATTGACGTAAAAATTAATGCGCGATACGCTACAGTATTATTGCATGCGTTAAGTCGCGTATCGCCTGCGTTAATTTACGCACAGCCGCATGCAGTAATTTTACCGCATTGCGTTAATTAGCACGCAGAAATAATACTAACACATGATTCACAAACACTTAGGGGCACATTTACTAATCCACGAACGTCCGAAAAGCGTCCGAATGCGGTTTTTTCATAATGATCGGTATTTTGCGATTTTTTCGTAAATTGTCGCGACTTTTTTGTAGCCGTTACGACTTTTTCGTAAATTGTCGCAACTTTTTCGTAGCGTTACAACTTGCGCGAATTGTCTCGACTTTTTCGTAGCCGTTGCGCCGAGTACGAAAGTTTCTGATTCATTCAAGCTTCAGTATCGTGACTTTCCTTGGGCCAGGTTGGAGCTGCAGAGTGCCATTGAGCCCTATGGGAGACTTTCCTTGGGCCAGGTTGGAGCTGCAGAGTGCCATTGAGTCCTATGGGAGACTTTCCTTGGGCCAGGTTGGAGCTGCAGAGTGCCATTGAGCCCTATGGGAGACTTTCCTTGGGCCAGGTTGGAGCTGCAGAGTGCCATTGAGCCCTATGGGAGACTTTCCTTGGGCCAGGTTGGAGCTGCAGAGTGCCATTGAGCCCTATGGGAGACTTTCCTTGGGCCAGGTTGGAGCTGCAGAGTGCCATTGAGCCCTATGGGAGACTTTCCTTGGGCCGGGTTGGAGCTGCAGAGTGCCATTGAGCCCTATGGGAGACTTCCCTTGGGCCGGGTTGGAGCTGCAGAGTGCCATTGAGCCCTATGGGAGACTTTCCTTGGGCCGGGTTGGAGCTGCAGAGTGCCATTGAGCCCTATGGGAGACTTTCCTTGGGCCAGGTTGGAGCTGCAGAGTGCCATTGAGCCCTATGGGAGACTTTCCTTGGGCCAGGTTGGAGCTGCAGAGTGCCATTGAGCCCTATGGGAGACTTTCCTTGGGCCAGGTTGGAGCTGCAGAGTGCCATTGAGCCCTATGGGAGACTTTCCTTGGGCCAGGTTGGAGCTGCAGAGTGCCATTAAGTCCTATGGGAGGCTTCCAAAATCATGCAAAGTCTGAAAGTTTTGCCCGCCGTTTACGAGTGCTCAATACGAAAAAGTCACGACAATATACGAGCAAATCGTAACGGCTATGAAAACGTTGCGACAATTTACGAAAAAGTCGTAACGTCGACGAAAAAAATCACAAAAAATTCGAAAAAGTCGCAAAATGTTCGTTTCCAATGCGAATTTTTCCCATTCGGATTCAGATTCGTGGATTAGTAAATGTGCCCCTTAGACACACTAAATATTGCATTAGTCTATGTGAAACGTGGTAATGTGGTAAGTATGCTTTTAGTGAATCGTGCGTTAAGACGCGAAAAATTAGATGCGATAAAATTCAAACCCCATGCTATAAATAGCGCTTGTTTTATCGCACTTTAGTAATGATTTAATGATACAGTCTCCTCAAAATTGCTTGTGCCATCTTGAAATCACAAGCCACGTGCCACGTGAGGTAGTTACCATTGCGTTTGCATTGCAATCAATACTTATGGAAAGTTAATGGCATCTTTTAGCCAATGTCATGTGCTGTTTGGTTTTTTTTCAGAAGTGTATGTGTATATGTATGTGTTTGCCAATGTGAATGCATTATTACTGTAATTACATTGCTAATGGAATTTTTTTTAAATGTAGTGTGTGACATGATTTCTGTGAGCCAATTAAGTGCTCATGTTTCACTTTGGGTCTGAGGAATGCCAGGCTAGATATGCAATACACAAAAAGCAAGCTCTCACTAGTGCTCAGCATGCTAAATAAACGGCCTGGCATGTTAGTGATGGATAGAACATTTAGCATTCCATTCGTGACTCTCAGAATCTGCACAAAGGTTAAAACCTTTGTATGAGATATCCCCATCACAGCAACCAATACAGTGTCCTCCATGCAATAAATAAATAAACATATTCAGATACATAAAGCTCTCTGTGCAGAATATCATATGGCCATATGTACTAAATATTAACAGAAATCATATAAAATGTATTTTCCTAAAAATGCCAAGCACCAAACGAAACAACTAACAAACAAGAAAATGAATGAAAATGTACCTGCCACTAAGAAACAACTTACCACGTGTCCTAATGTGACTAAGGGCAAGATTTACTAGCCTTTGTATATTGGTCATTTTTTCATTTATCATATTTTTTTTAAAAAATGTGAATTTTACTTATTACTCGAAAACATGAATATTTTGTCGTTTATCAAGTGTACAAACCACAAAAAACACCAATACAAACTTTGCCATCTTAAAGCTGAGACTAAGGGGCCGATTCATTAAAACACGAGTTCGAATCCCGAATGGGAAAAATTCGGATTGGATACGATAATTTCTGAAGATCGCAAATATCACGAAAATGCTTACGAAGAAATCATATTAGTCACGATAATATCGTATTGGCGATCCGAAAGTCACGAAATTTTCGTACCGAACGATTGTAAACAGCGGGAAAACCTTTCCGATTTTTCTGCGCAAGCGTATGAAAAAGTCGCGCAAGCGTACGAAAAAGTCGTGCAAGCATACGAAAAAGTTGTGCGGCGCACAAAAAAGTCGTGCGGGTGTCGGAAAATTAGTCGAAAATACGCTCAGAGGAGGGACATTTACTAAAGTAGGTATTTTATTTTGTTTCACAATTCATGTTTTTTTGCTAAAACTCAATTTTTTTGTGTAAAAGACAACATACATTTTTTCAGGATTTGTTATGCATAAAAACTGTGAAAACCACTAATACAAAACTTCACCATCTAACAGTTGTGGAGGCCGTGTACTGTAGAAGTCAAGGGGAGCTGTACTAGGCAAAATAAAAAAAAAAGTTAGTTTGTGGTTTCTGAGGTTTTCATGATTTTTTTTGTTTGTAAGTGCACAAAAAGCCTTACGAAAACAAGGATTTTGAGGGTTTTGTATTTGGATTTTTTTTTTGTGCTTTTTATTTTCGTTTTTTTAATAAATGAGACATAAATAGACATTGATGCTTTTTTAAAAAGTTTTTTTTTAAAGAGTTTAGTCATGGTAGAAAAAAACCTTTAACATTAAGCAAATTTCAATTTTGATAAATTTGTGTTTGTGAAAAAAAAAGAACTGCAACAAAACTGGTGCGACTTGTCTCCTCAAATGCTAACCTGATTAAGAAAAGAATGTGACAGGATATTCCCACGCAGGTTTTGTCACACACTGGCAAGAAAACTTGATTGTTTTAATAAACTGGGAAAATAAATAAAGTTGTGTTAATTATTTTATGGAGCATTTGTGTCTGTGCTAAACATCCTAACATGTCTATTGAAATGCTGCAGAGATGTCCTTATACTGCTTAAAGGAAAACTATACCCCCAGAATGAATACTTAACCAACAAATAGTTTATCTTATATTAAATGACCTATTAAAGAATCTCGCCAAACTGGAATATATATCAGTAAATATTGCCCTTTTACATCTTTTCCCTTGAGCCGCCATTTAGTGATGGGCTGTGTGCTCTCTCAGAGATCACCTGACAGGAAATAATGCAGCTCTAACTGTAACAGGAAGTAGTGTGGGAGTAAAAGGCAGAACTCTGCCCATTCATTGGCTAATGGGGCCTAGCATGTATGTGTGCCTTGGCTTGTTTGTGTGCACTGTGAATCCTATGATCCCAGTGGGAGGCCCATAGTACTTAAAATAGAAATTTTCTATTTAGGAGTACCCAATGGCACATACTACTACATAAAAAGTATTATAAATATTTCCATGAAAGTGGTATATTAATATGAAGGGGGTTTTCCATATGAGCTGGTTTATGCGGTATGCTTCCCATTATTTGTAACCATTTTTCTAAGAATTAAAGGTATGGTTCACCTTTAAGTTAAATGTTAGTATGTTATATAATGTCCAATTACTAGAAACTTTGCAACTGGTCTTCATTATGTGTTTTCAGTTCAAAAAACTGTTGCTTTGCGAGGCTACAATTGTATTTATTTTTACTTTTTATGACTTCTATTTAGTCCTTCAGCAATTCATATTCTAGTCTCTGATTCAAACCACTCCCTGGGTGCTTGGGTATATACTGTAATGCAAGTAAGCCAGGCGCAGACTCTCTAAACTGTTTATTAGTTGATACATTTATCAGCAGCACAAGAGGTGTGCCAGAAATGAATGTATCAGAGCTGAAGTGAAGAAATATATCAATTTTACTCAAAGGAACAGTAACACAAAAAAATTAAAGTGTTTTAAAGTAATTGAAATATAATGTACTGTTGACCAGCTCTGATAAAAGTTCTGTATTTGCTACAGAAACCCTATATAAATTATATAAACAAAGCTGTTATGTATCCACAGGGGCAGCCATTCAAACTGGAAAAAGAAAAAAAGGCACAGGTTGCACAGCCGATAACAGATAAGCTCTGTAGTATACAATGGGAATCTACACATCCTATCTGTTATCTGCTATGTAACCTGTGCCTTTTCTTTTTTTCCAGCTTCAATGGCTGCCCCCATGGCTACACAGCAGCTTTGTTTGTATAAACTATAGTAGTACTTCTGTAGCAAACACACAACTTTAACTTGTGCAGGGTAATAGAACATAAAATTGTAACAACTTGATATTGATATTTTAAAGGAGAAGGAAAGGCAAAGTCACTTGGGGGTGCCAAAATGTTAGGCACCCCCTAGTGACTTTAATCGCTTACCTTGTACCCCGGGCTGGTGCCCCTGTTAGGAGAAAACAGCACCAGCCCGGGGTCTCGCTGCGCACGCATGCGCAGTAGAGTTAAAAGCCGAGCTTTAACAGAGAAGTCGGATTTTCACTCTACTGCGCATGCGATTGTCCGGGACATTCGGCAGCAGCGCGAGTAGGAGGAAGCGCTCTCGACAGGTACCCCGGGCTGGTGCTGTTTTCTCCTAACAGGGGCACCAGTCCAGGGTACAAGGTAGGCGATTAAAGTCACTTGGGGGTGCCTAACATTTTGGTACCCCCATCTTTCCTTTTCCTTTAAACTGATACACTTTATTTTTTTGGTGTTACTGTTCCTTTAAGGGACAAAAACTGTTTTCTCTGATGTCAGATATCCCAGACTTTCAAATACATTAGCTTTAAGGGAGAAAGAAAGGTAAAAACTAAGTAAGCTGTATCAGAAAGGTCTATGTAAATACAGCCATAAGCACTCACAGAAACACTGCACTGACTTCTCTGTCAAAAGATTTCTTGTGTCTGTAATTCATGTGCCAGAGACATGCAGCTCTCTTCCTTTCCTGCTCCCCCGTCCCTCAAGAATGCTAAGAATTCACTCCCCCCCCTTAGGAATGTGGATCTGAGCCAATCAGCAGGAAGCTGACTCATAGGGGCCGATTCATTAAACCACGAGTTCGAATCCCAAATGGGAAAAATTCGGATTGGATACGATAATTTATGAAGATCGCAACTTTTTCGTATCTTGCGCAAATTTTTCGTCGCTGTCGCGACTTTTCCGTATTGAACAATTGTAAACGGCGGGAAAACCTCTCCGACTTTGATCATTCTGTGCATGATTTTGGAAGCCTCCCATAGGAATCAATGGCACTCTGCAGCTCCAACCCGGCCCAAGGAAAGTCTCCCATAGGAATCAATGGCACTCTGCAGCTCCAACCTGGCCCAAGGAAAGTCTCCCATAGGAATCAATGGCACTCTGCAGCTCCAACCTGGCCCAAGGAAAGTCTCCCATAGGACTCAATGGCACTCTGCAGCTCCAACCCGGCCCAAGGAAAGTCTCCCATAGGAATCAATGGCACTCTGCAGCTCCAACCTGGCCCAAGGAAAGTCTCCCATAGGACTCAATGGCACTCTGCAGCTCCAACCCGGCCCAAGGAAAGCCTCCCATAGGGCTCAATGGCACTCTGCAGCTCCAACCTGGCCCAAGGAAAGTCTCCCATAGGGCTCAATGGCACTCTGCAGCTCCAACCTGGCCCAAGGAAAGTCTCCCATAGGGCTCAATGGCACTCTGCAGCTCCAACCTGGCCCAAGGAAAGTCTCCCATAGGGCTCAATGGCACTCTGCAGCTCCAACCTGGCCCAAGGAAAGTCTCCCATAGGACTCAATGGCACTCTGCAGCTCCAACCCGGCCCAAGGAAAGTCTCCCATAGGGCTCAATGGCACTCTGCAGCTCCAACCCGGCCCAAGGAAAGTCTCCCATAGGGCTCAATGGCACTCTGCAGCTCCAACCTGGCCCAAGGAAAGTCTCCCATAGGGCTCAATGGCACTCTGCAGCTCCAACCTGGCCCAAGGAAAGTCTCCCATAGGGCTCAATGGCACTCTGCAGCTCCAACCCGGCCCAAGGAAAGTCTCCCATAGGGCTCAATGGCACTCTGCAGCTCCAACCTGGCCCAAGGAAAGTCTCCCATGGGGCTCAATGGCACTCTGCAGCTCCAACCCGGCCCAAGGAAAGTCTCCCATAGGGCTCAATGGCACTCTGCAGCTCCAACCCGGCCCAAGGAAAGTCTCCCATAGGGCTCAATGGCACTCTGCAGCTCCAACCCGGCCCAAGGAAAGTCTCCCATAGGGCTCAATGGCACTCTGCAGCTCCAACCTGGCCCAAGGAAAGTCTCCCATAGGACTCAATGGCACTCTGCAGCTCCAACCCGGCCCAAGGAAAGTCTCCCATAGGGCTCAATGGCACTCTGCAGCTCCAACCTGGCCCAAGGAAAGTCTCCCATAGGACTCAATGGCACTCTGCAGCTCCAACCCGGCCCAAGGAAAGCCTCCCATAGGGCTCAATGGCACTCTGCAGCTCCAACCTGGCCCAAGGAAAGTCTCCCATAGGGCTCAATGGCACTCTGCAGCTCCAACCTGGCCTAAGGAAAGTCACGATAACGAAGCTTGAATGAATCCGAAACTTTCGTACTCAGCGCGACAATACGAATTTGTTGAGACGGCAAAGAAAAATTCGTACAAGATACGAAAAAGTTGCGACAGTGACAAAATTGACGCAAAAATAACGATCATTACAAAAAAAATGCATTCGGACGCATTCGGAGCGTTGGTGGATTGATAAATTTCCCTCAGAGTCTTACACACTGAGCATGTACATTTGGTCTGGGTGTCTGTGCAGGAGCGAGGCATTATGGGAACTTTCTTTACACAGCTCAGCATTTTTTCTTCCTGTTTGGCTTCTGATCATCTGAACAAGAGAAATATGGGGAGACTTAAGGGCACTATTGAGACAACTGAAGGTATGCCTGCAGCTTGAGATTAACTCTTTACTAGCCTTTCCTTCTCCTTTAATAAATGGTTGGATGACTTATCATCAAGGAATAAAATAAAGGGTTACTGAAACTAGCTCAGATTAGCAGTCAGATTGCCATTTTAGAGTCTGAAAATAAATTTCCCCCCTTTGAGACAAATTAGAGAGGCTTCAGAAGGAGTGTTATATTTTGTTCTGGGTTAACTTGCAGCTAGACAGGTTTCATTCAGATAAAAAGTATAAACAGTGGATGTCTATCTTTTTTTCAACCTAAATGACTATGTTAACAGATTAATATGGAAGAAAAGTTAATTCCAAGCACCTTTCTAATATACATTAATTAATGGGTTATTCACCTTTAAATTCAGTTTTAGTATGATGTGGGCCAGTGCTGTCCAACTTCTGTGGTAGTGAGGGACAACATTTTTCTGGCCTACAAGAACTTTTAAGACCATGCCCACATTAATGGTGGTGGCACAGCAAAACCCCAAATGGCTGGTGCTCACTGCAGGGATATCCCCCATCACTCATATGTGAAAGAAGTTTATTATCTCATATTAAGACACACCCTTAAGTCCATATGCCTCCCCTGTGAATAGTACAGCAACCCCCCACCACATAATTACACACCTTAGGGACCATATAATGACTACAGTATTTCCAAATGCTAACAAACTCCCAGAACAAACCCCAGCCAGGTTCACCTCCCACAGGCAGCATAGAGCAGGCAGAGTATGGCACACACAGGCTGGGTAGGGCAGGCAGAGTATGGCACACACAGGCAGCATAGGGCAGGCAGAGTATGGCACACAAAGGCTGGGTAGGGCAGGCAGAGTATGTCACACACAGGCAGCATAGGGCAGGCAGAGTATGGCACACACAGGCAGCATCGGGCAGGCAGAGTATGGCACACACAGGCTGGGTAGGGCAGGCAGAGTATGGCACATACAGGCAGCATAGGGTAGGCACAATATGACACACAGAGTCAGCATAGGGCAGACAGAGTATGGCACATACAGGCAGCATAGGGCAGGCAGAGTATGGCACATACAGGCAGCATAGGGCAGGCAGAGTATGGCACACACAGGCAGCATAGGGTAGGCACAATATGACACACAGAGTCAGCATAGGGCAGACAGAGTATGGCACACACAGGCAGCATAGGGCAGGCAGAGTATGGTACACACAGGCACCCAGGGGCTTACAGCCTGGTTCTGAGGTGTGAACAATGCAGGGGGCCAGTTAATCAGGGGGCCACCTTTTGTCATTTTGTCCAGAGATGCAAATTCAGCACTTTTACCCAATTTGTTAGAGACAGGGGGCATTTACTATTGTTCGTATTTTAATGTTTTTTGTGCTAAAACTTGATTTTTACATGTACAAAACATGATTTTCTTCATGATTTATTATGAGTAGAAACCATGAAAACCACTAATACAAAACGTTGTCATCTAAAAGCTGTTGAGGTCATGTTAAAGTCAAAGGAGTTGCCTTAGGCATATTGTAACAATATTTTTTTAATTCAAGGTTTTAGAAGTTTTTGGGGTTTTCTTCATTTGCAAGTCCACAAAGATCACAAAAAAAGTGAAGTTGTATCTTTTCAGTTGCCACCCAACTACCGGTATATGAAAAAGCTGTAAGTAGACAGAATGCTCAATACACACTGGTAGTATTTTTTGTTTTCCACATTCCAAACAACCTATTCCTATTATACATCTTATAGCTTGAACTTCCGCACATAATCTATATTGTTTCCAATTGGCCATGAAGTTTAATGTACATGAGAATACACCAAATATTTCAAGTGAGGGAACAACTAATCAGAGAGCATGGATCAAAAAAAAGGTTTTTACACACGGATATCAGATTTTTTTCAAAAAAGATTTGTTCATACATTGATTGGGACTGATTTGTTTCCAGAACTAAAGGGAAGGAGATTGAGGCCGACTGCTACAGAATTACAGAGTATTATGGATTGTTAAATGTATACTGTATCCATTTGGATAGTAGATAATGTGTGGCATCTGTCCTCTAGGTTATAACAAAGAAACAAGGAAATTAGTCTTAAAGTTACAAATATCAGTATGTTATTGACCAAACGAATAATATTGTAAATGTGTTGCCATTTTTCATTATGTCCTTTGAGATTAGTCCAAGCACACAAAACGGTTGAGGGTACAGTAGTTATCTGTATCCAACAAGTCCATAACCAACTAATGCAGAGCTTGCCCTTGGGTGTAAATGCCTATGTAAACTGTCTGGGCATGATGTGTATAAAAGTGAGTATGCCAGAGTTAGGCCAAAAGTAAACACTTTGTAGATTGTAAGTTCTTTTGGGCAAGGCTCTCTCTTCACCTCTTGTATCGGTTATTGATTGCTTTATATGTTACTCTGTCCAATGTATGAAACCCACTTATTGTGCAGCGCTGCGGAATATGTTGGTGCTTTATAAATAAATGTTAATAATAATAACACTTAAATGAGCTTGGCAAAGTCCATAAAATTTATAGGAACAAACTGTCACATCTTATAAAGCTGCATAAAAACCTGCATATAAAGGAACCACGCCCCAGGCCCCCTGTATTGCCCCCTCCAATCGAATACTAATGCTGAAGTAGGTTGTATATAAAAGGGTCTGTATACAAGAAAATTTAGGTCTGGTACAGATGTTTTCACAGCCCACCTATAAAAACAGTGTTTTAAGTACATTTCTTATTTTCTGGACCAAAAATATCAGGCACAGAGGAAAATAATTATTTAATAGAGAAATAATGTTAAGAAACATAAATAGAGTGCTGTACATGTTTTATTGGGGCTACATTCAAAAGGAAATTCGGTTATTAGGGATTACCATAGACCCCCAGCAGAGGCTGATATCTGAACCACTGATTATATAATTTGGTTGGAAATGGCCAAACTTTATGTGTATGGATAGCTTTATTATGTGAAAGTCACCATATAGGTCAGCTTTCCAGACTGGGACACATTTAATCTAATACACTCTGCAGGGAGGAAGCAGGGAGGGGGCCAATTGAGGCAGGCTATGGGGGCTTTTGTCTGTGGAGGTGGGTTTAGTTCTCCTTTAAAGTAAATTGTAAAAATTAATAGAGGGGCATTCTGAGTATGTTTATTCTTCCATGGATAATTTGTGGCATTTGAAAATAAGCTAACTTCAAGCAATAATAAAACTACTGAATTAGGTTAGTGCCAAATGACATCAGGGAAGGTACAGTGATGTTTACGCTTTGTTTATAGAGCACACACATTTATATAGTGCTTTACAGAGATTGCTTATGATTACCTGAAATTGCGAACAGCGGAAAGGGAAACTTAAAATTGGCAACAATTTATTCTCTCGCTAGTAGTGAGTACTTCCATTGGCGACAGTAGTAAGTGGTCATTTAATGATGGTAAGCTGCCATGTTTTTAACACTTTGTTCCCTGGCCTGCTTTCAGATTTGTTTTTATTAAGCAAAAGCATGACCTGTTTATGTTATATAGCTTGTTTACCATTAGCAATGGAGAATACAGCATACCATTCATTTTTTTGCATAAAGATTTTTATTGCATTAAATCTTGAGTCAAAAACTATAACACAAAGTTGGAATGGAGTACCCACGGTCCACCAGGTACCCAACTCATCAGCCCACCGCCCAGCCACAGCCAGTTTCATGCAGTCAATTAGGCCATCTTTTTGCATAAATCTTTCCAGTGTTGCTGATGGCTAGCTTGCAGGCTTCCCATACACACTATACAGATTTTTGTTTATTACCCTTTATTTATATAAGGAGTGCTTTATATGAGTTGTTCATTATTCAAATTAGGCTCATACCCAGTGTAGTTTACAATTTATTTTCCTGTCACCCAAAATATATATATTCCTATCACCTGCACACTACCCACAAACTAGGGCCAGTTAAGCTAATTAAGACAGAACATATACATTACTTGCAGACTGTGCCTATTTCAGACTCAAACTCAAGATCCCTGCTCTGCAAGGACTCAGTTATAACCACTAGCCACCACGGCATTGTTTGCCTTTTGGAATGTCTGAATGTGGTATGTTACTGGGGCAGACTGTACTTGGAATGCTAGGGCCTATTTTGAATCCCAGTCTGGGCCCAAGTGGCTGAACCCCTTTTAAAGAGAGACTATGGCTATCTTTCCCTTGAATATTCTGTGGCCATATTTTGATTATGTTTGTATTTGAATAATTTATTTTAGAATGTTATGGAAATTTCAAACTGATGAAAAGTTTGACCTTACGTAATACTTAGCACTGTAAAGAAGGTACAGTATTAAATTCTATTCCTATTTCTCTGAGAAACTGCAGCTGGGATCCACTGAAAAACCAAACTGTCTCAGGACAAAATTACAAATACTGCCAAAGTTTATTGAAAATTTCTATTGGTTTATATTTTATATGTAATAGTCAATTAAAGCAGATACAACCCAAATTAGAGCCTAAATCTATGTTTGTTTGCTTAGCTTTGCAGGGTGTACATATTTAAATGTTACACAAACAAACTTCAATTTGTATGAACTAAACCCCTGATTAGCCTATATCTATCAGTCAAAGCCATTTAAAAAAAACAAAAAAACCCAAAACAATATTATTAACATAAACCAAAACAGAGAAGCAAAAATGTTTAAAACACACCCTAACCCATAAAAACATCAGCAGCAGCATAGGAGGGGCCCCTCACTCTGAATTTTTATTATCATGTATATAGTTCCATGGACTCCTATATGGAAATTTCTTAACTGAAATCCAAAGTATATGTATTCCAAATGCCTAGTTTACTCCACTGGGAATCTTTACAAAAAAATACTTGCTTCTTTACTTCATAAAGAACAAAGATACAGTATGAATACTTATGTATATCCAGTCAAGATACAATCCATATAGATATAGTAAAACAACATCCAACACAGTTTAGTGTGTCTAATCCACAAAGGTAATCTTATTTAACTGTGTACACCTTGTTCATCAGATACTGTAGCAGTTATACTGATCCTGATGGAGAAATTCCTAAGTGCAGTGTATAGTCATGGGTCATATATACAATATATACAATATGTGGTGTAGGTTCCTTGCCGCCCATGCACGTATAGCTTTTCAGCAGTTAGGAAGCAGAGTTGGTCTTGATATCTATAATCTCTACAATTTTCATCCATACTCCTGAAACAATGTTGCTGTGTCTCTGAAAGAGAAATTACTTTTGCTACAATGTTTCCATAAGTCAGAAACAGAGGAAAAAAAAGGGATAAACAAACACAGCTTTCAGCTGCAATTACATTTACAAATAACTTTTTAAAACCACTGAGAAGTTTTAATGTATATTGGAAAGTTGCTTAGAATTACATTCCCTTTTATTGTGCAAAAATGTGTTTCTGGGTGGAGACCCCCTTTATTTGCAGTTCCAAAAGACCAGGTTGTGGAGTACTAACCAGTTCCATTTCAGTGTGATGACCATTCACAAGCAACAACATCATTTACCTGTAAGGAAAGTAAGACACTTTAGAGAGCTAGGGTTGCCGCCTGATACAAATTTAAAACCACATCATTTTGAAATTTATTAAGCAAAAAAAATGAAAATTTGCCAATTAGCTGCTGATTTCATGTAGAAGCCGACGGGTGTTGTATTTGCAAGCTATTTTTCAATGTGTTTGAGATTAATCTGAAATGTGGCAGATTCATTGAAAATATTTGGTAGAATACATTTTTTGCATGTTTTTACACAATCAAGTTTTCGAGATTTTTCTGTTTTTTCACATTAGAGAAAGTACTTTTATAAACATGCATGAGTTCATTGTTTCACCAGGGGTGAAACTCTATCTATTGTCCAAATTTCTTGGAAGGGGAACATCATGGATTGATGATCAAAGAGGTTGAAAAGTGTTATTTCAATGCAGGGAAAAGCAGGGGTCAATTCCAGTACAGGTATGGGACTTATTATTCAGAATGATAGGGACCTGGAGCTTTCTGGATAAGGGGTCTTTCAGCAATTTGGATCACCAAACCTTACGTCTGTAAAAAACACTAACTAAATAAACCCAATAATATTGTGTTACCTCCAATAAGGATTAAATATATCTTAGCTGGGATCACGTACAAGGTACTGTTTTGTTAGTACAGAAAAAAAGTAAATTATTTTTAAAAAAGTAAATTATTTGATTAAAATGGAGTCTATGGGAGATGGCCTTCGCTTTAATGTAGAGGTTTCTAGATAACGGATCCCATAACTGCAGAGGTGCTGCTGCAATGAGGCAAGCTGAGGATTTTGCCTCAGGCAGCGCACCTGAACTTACCAGGGGTGGCAAAAATCTGCTCCTGGTAACTTAAAGAGCTGAAATTCTGCCATTGGAATACAGAGCTACTAGTAGCAGCTACTTTTTCAAAGCTACTAAACACCAGAAAATACCCTGAGAATTGCCTCTGCTAAAACACATGTAGAGACAATTATCAGTAAATGATCAGCATTGTCTATTTTAGTAGCAAAACAAGTAGCTGCTACTAGTAGCTCCATGTGTCTTCACCCTTAACAGTGAGACCCAGCATAGTTTGTGGGCTACCTTTCATATGTAAGTCCTCTTGGTAGGGTTTCTGCCACACATTAATATGCACTTGTTGGTATGTTATTAAGTTGCCTCACTTATTGCGAGTCTAGAAGGCCAATACAGACAGGACAGAACATATACATTACTTGAAGACTGTGTCCAGTTTAGACTCAAACTCAAAACCCCTGCTCTGCAAGGCCACCAACATAGATGGTATGTTATGGTGTGGGGTGACCAAAGTATCAAATTTGCCCTTAGAATCCCCAAAAATGTTACTTCTTCACTGCTTGAAAAATTCTGAGGCCAGGGCAAAATTAAGCATAGCTTACATGGATAATTTTTAAGTTACTAAACTAAAGCTAACATTTAATTTTGACTAGTGACTGCCTATTCCCATCATTGCTCAAAATGTTCATGAACCAAATGCATGCAAACAGAAATTAGTATTTTACTAATATCAGAAAAATGTCAGTGTAAAGGCTAAAGGTGAATAATATTGTACAATGATGCTTTTAAACAACAGGTCAGACAAAGTGATAAATAAAACCGAAAGGTAGAAATAAGTAATTTGTAAGCAACTACTATACACATTACTCTGCTAATGGAACATGCTGGAATATAAGATGCACTCAGTTCTGAAAAATACATTTAAAAACCATGTGCCTGTCTCGCTGCAGTCGACCTCAGAAAGAGATACAACTCCCTGCCATGTACTTTCAACTGAGCATACAGCAGGAATACTTTGGTACACTATTACATGACTTAGGGCCCTATTAATAAAAAAGGTGTTGAACAACTTCCTTCAGTGTTGGAAATACCTATTTATATACTTTCCAGAAAGTTTGTAAGGATGTCAAAGTCTCTGCCCATGTAGTTATGAACATCTGGATAAAGCAGTACAGCGTTACGGATGTGCCTTTCTTTAAATAGCATTTCAACTATTTTGCCAAAATTATTGAGGGCTGGTAAAATATATATAATTACTTCTTTCATTTTTCCCAAAAGAAGTTTTTCAGACCCAGCCATGCACAAGGGCAACAAGGAATCACCTTCTTGTATTTCTATATTTTTATATACAAACTGCACCTGAAATCACCAAGAGAAGTGTTTTAAGGTTTTTACAGGAGCTAGACTTCAACCACCTTTGCACTTGCTCTGGTGCCTGTTCTCAAGCTAAAAAAGTTAGTTGACCTATAAGTTAACTTTTAGTATATTACAGAATGACCAGTTCTTAGTAACTTTTCAATTGGCCTTCATAATGCAAAAATGCATTGTGCGTGTTGAACTGCTGCACACATGAAGAATGCTAAGCCCTTCATTATACTTTCCAGGTAAGTTTCCGCCCTGGAAACTAGGATTGCATTTTTTTGTCCAAAATGAACACAGGCCCTAGATTTTTGCTTTTACCGGCCACAGCTTAATTTGCTTTGCTTGGACTTCCTGCTTCCACTCATAGGTTCTAATAACAACATTATGGAATATGGAGCTTTTGAACCTTGAAAGGCTTTTTCAATAAACCAAGCATTTAAATCTTTGGTTAATTTGGTGGACCAATGTAAGGGCACTTAATCCAAAAACTGCTTTTTGCATAGTGAAAGAATTTTAGATGGTAAACTCTCAATTTCATTCTGTAACCCTTATTTGTTTAATTACCATTTGCTATAAATAAATGTAAAGCTCTGCATAACTTGCTGGTGCTATATAGATAAATGATGGTGATAATAAGAAAATGTAGCTCTAAGCAACTTTCCAACATATACTGTATTAATTATACATCTTTAATGGTTTTAAAGTTTTTCTTTACATTCTCTGCACTTCTTTAGAAATGTTGGAGCTGATTAAGGCTAAGGACCCATAGAGTGAGTTAGTAGCCTGCGGTATGTCGCTGCTACCATGGCCGACTTACCGCGTTGAAATGTCTTTCCACCAGCAACAATAGGAGTTCCTGGTGGAAAGGCAGATGCATTGCTTCGGCTTTTAGAGGTCGCACGAAGTTGCCTGAATAAGAAAACTTTGCGTGACTTCTGAAAGCCAAAGCAAAGCGTCAGCCTTAGGAGTTGGAGAAGTTAAGGTCCCCATACACTATAAGATCCGCTCACTTGGCGATGTCGCCAAGCGAGCAGATCTTTACCCCATATCCCCACCTACGGGTGGGCGATATCGGGTAGCAAGTTGCCCCAGGGCCAAATGATCGGATTACATTTGCGGCCATGGGCAGTCGGTTCGGGGACCGCATCAACGAGCCGATTTTCTAACCTGGCCGATCGATATCTGGCCAATTTCAGGACAGATATCGGTCGGCCAGGCCGCTCGTTTCTGCCAATACTTGGGCCGATTAGCTGCCGAATCGATCCAAGGGACCGATATCGGCAGCTTCTATCGGCCCGTGTATGGGGGCCTTTAGTCGCCTGTAGTAGCAGCGATCTATCGCGGGAGACTAACTCGCCTAAAGGCCTAGAAGGGAAATGACTCCTGTTACAGATGAGAACAGGATGAATAAACAAACACTGCTTTTAAGCTCTTTTGGGCAGGGCCCTCTTTACCTCTTTGCATCGATTGTTTTTATATGTAAATCAGTAAGTTCAGTGTATGCACTTATTGCACAGCGTGAATATGATGGCATTTAAAACATATGATAATAATTGCAGTTTCAGATAATTTTAACCTTTCAAAACATTAATAAATATATATTGTAAATGTGCTGGAGGACCCCTTTAAAAGTTACAGTGTGCCTAATGTAAGGATCAAGTATAATCTGAGTGTATATAAAGTAGCAGGAAAAAGCTTTTGCTTTGCAGCGCCTGTGGCCGTAGGCATGAGAGGAAATCAGCAAGGTCTCAGTTTACATAATTGTGAGTGAATAGAGCAGGGAACACAGGCATGTGGGAGGAGTGAGGAAACAAAGAAACAGGAAAAGCAGCTGTGAGCTTCAACTATGAATGAGCTCCCTAAAAGTTTGCACAAACTGCCTGTGGAGTCGCAGCAAAAGGGGATTTCTATCACTAAACTGCCATTTCAATGTGCTAATGGCACCAACTGCCACAGCAAATTGGCAGTGAGATGAGTTTCCATGTACACTTGCTTACAGAAACAAAACTCCTATTTTTAAGAGAAAGGGAAATAAATATAACTAGCAAGCTCTCAAAGTGCCATAAATGTGAAGATAGAATTGATTTCTCCTGCTGTACCGTAGTTTTGTCAACTTTAGGCACAGCTCTCTGCCCCTAGCTGCCTTTCTCTCCCATGCACCAGAGTAAATGTGCTTCTCAGGCTAGATCTAGTTGAATTTCCTTGTCTGTTTGCATGCTTTTGTCTTGCAAAGATTTAGATTTTGCAATACTTTTCTAGATTTACAGCTACTTAGAGAAGCTACATAGTCTAGGCAAGCAGTCGTTATTTCTTCTGCTGCTAATTGTAATCACCACTGTTCCATTCATTCCACAGGAAGAGAGGAGATGAATGCAGTCTCTCTGCCCCTTAGGGGCTATGGTGCCATTAATCTTGTCCTCCTCCTTTTTACTATTGAGCAGCTGTTGTCTATAGTGAAAACTGTGCTAGAAAGTGCATTAGGATATCAAAGGATTAATAGTATGATGGCAGGCATACCCAGCCCTATACCAGGTAAGACTGGCATGCAATCACACCATATTTTTATGAACTGCTAAATTGCAGTGATGTGATTGGTTCACAGAACAATAAATTGACCCCCTGTCAGGTGACCAGCCTCTTACATGTTCCTGACAATTCAATTATGTTTCTTTAATCATTGTTTAAAATGGCCACATTTTTCAGACACAGTTATGCCAAGACAATTTGATGACCAAGATGACCAATATATACAGTGCAGGGCTTTTCATGGTGTAAATATCAGAGAGATGAATAAAGACTCAGTGTCCTATGATGAACTATGAAAGCTTTAAACAAATAAGGGCAGGAAGTGTAGCTGAAACTTGCTGTAAGCAATAATCACATCAGTCAGACTACTCAATTCTGGTTATTGGATTCAAAAAGCTACATAGAGAAACACTACAATCACAGCTGAACTACCTGGTCTTTAATAGACTGAAATACTGAAAAACAGGCACAAAGATTTTCCTGCTTATATGTAGGCTGAGAAACAGCCCAGTGTGGTATTTGCGTTAGGGTAATGGAAATCTCTTTCCCACTGGCAGTGTTGCTTGTATGTATGTATAACTTTTTTTTATAAAGCTCTACAAGGACACGCAGCTCCGTACAATCTTACAATATACACAATTACACACAGGGAGGACAAGTGTTATAATAAATACAATAAATAAGTATAAATACACAGAGAATAATGCCATGTGGTATGAGACACAGTAGGAAGGAGGTCCCTGCCCCATAAAGCTTACAGTCTAAGTGGTCGGGAAACCTACAGGCACAAATTGGAAGGTAAGAGTGCACTAGGTATGGGCATTTGCCTTTAAGCGCAGGACTACACAAAATAATGCTTAGTGCTTCAGAAGGTAGCATCTGAGTTTTTTCTTAAAGAGAGTGAGTGTATCCTATGGAGGAATTCAGAGATGGAGTTGCCAACAAGAAAGCTCCTGGCTACTTTGCAAGGCATGTGATTTCCCACCACTGAAAGCAGTTCTATTGTGTAGTTCTGGCTCCTTCTGAAAGCTCAGACTCACAATACACTGAGATGGCTGCCTGCACATCTATATAACAAATATAAAAAATATACATTTATTTCAAGACTAAAATGTTAAATGGCAGAATTAATTATTTGCTATGTTAACATTGTAATTTAGTAATAAAAATGATACCATCATGATGAAAATCATGACAGAATCCCTTGTATTTCTTGTGATAAAACCATGTATAAGGAATATAGAATTTTGCTTTTTGCATACAGTTCTTAAACATTTACTTCTTAGAAAAACAGGAAAAGGCAGGTGTTTCCCTTTGGTGCGTCAACAACTTGCAGCCGTTTGCCTATTTGTTTTTACCCTCTAGCTGCAGTCATAAAGTCCAGTATATGATGACTGCTGCATGGTTTACTGCCTCTAACCACAAGTAAGATATTGTATACTAAGCTTCCCAGGCATCTGCAATGATCAACATTTTCTCATGATGTATGTGCATATTAATTGTAATGCATTACTTTAATATGGATATGGACATGTTTTACTTGTTGAATGTTTGATATATAATCCCTGAGCTTGTGTGTGCTTCTTTGCCAGTTAAAGGGAAGTTTACAAACTTTGTTTTGAGAACACCAATACTGACCTTTTCCAAATGCTTCCTATTTAGCTTTTTTTCTAATACAGTCATAAAACAGAGTTTTCATGCTTTGCAGCAGTTGCTAAATAAACTCTTAAAGGGATACTGTCATGATTTTTATGGTGTACTTTTTATTTGTAAATTACACTGTTTACATAGCAAATAATTCAATCTAACATTTAAAATATTATTCATGAACCAACAAATGTAATATTGGTGTGCAGGCACCATCTCAGTGCATTGTGCCTGAGTCTGAGCTTTCAGAAGGAACCAGCGCTACACATTAGGTGCCAGATTCATTAAAGTACAAATTACGAGTACGATTTGCGAAAATTCGCATTAAATACAAAAATTCTGATATGCGTTAATTTTGCGAAAAGTCACGTCATACTTAGACAAAAATATTGTGGTACGATCCTAAAGTTATGCAATTTTCGTATTCAAATGATCGTAAATGGCGTGAAAACTTTTGACTTTGAACCTTCAGTGCATGATTTTGGAAGCCTCCCATAGGACTCAATGGCACTCTGCAGCTCCAACCTGACCCAAGGAAAGTCTCCCATAGGGCTCAATGGCACTCTGCAGCTCCAACCTGGCCCAAGGAAAGTCTCCCATAGGGCTCAATGGCACTCTGCAGCTCCAACCTGGCCCAAGGAAAGTCTCCCATAGGGCTCAATGGCACTCTGCAGCTCCAACCCGGCCCAAGGAAAGTCCCCATACCGAAGCTTGAATGAATCTGAAACTTTTGTACTCGTTGCAACAAATATGATTTTGTCGCACAAATTGTCGCAAAGTATGAAAAAGTCACCAAATTAATGAAAATATCGCAGAAAATACGCAAAAGTTGTAAACTTTAGAAAAATACTATTTTTTTTGTTATCGGACCTGTTGTACTTTAATGAATGTGCTCCTAGAACTGCTTTCAGGTAACCTATTGTTTCTCCTACTCCCATGTAACTGCAGGAGTCGAGCCAGACTTGGATCTCTTACTATTGAGTGCTATTCTGATACCTACTGGAAGCTGCTCTCTTTCTCCCTTCCCATTGTTCTGCTGATCGGCTGCTGGGAGGGGAGTGATATCCCTCCAACTCCAGCAGTAAAGTGTGACTGAAAAACATGTTTTCCCATGACAGCATTCCTTTAAGGTGGCTATACAGAGGTCAGTAAAGACTGGCACTTCAACCCCTACAGACCAAGTAGGCAGCTTATTCGATCATGTTTTGGACCAATATCTATAGGGCAGGATAGAAACTCCATTTCAGGTAAAAATCATATTGGTGCATCGATGGTGTCCTTTCCCGACAGGTTTATATAATCCAGTCAGATCCGATTGATAGCCTGGGGCCCAAATGTTTGGATGGCGTCAATCGGCATTGTGCGTTCTCATTTGGCAAACTTCTTACCTGTACGACAAACTATAGAATTGGATGGATTGATGTATCTTCACTGCTCAGTAACAGAAGCTTCAGATTCTGCTGAGCATGCTCCCCAAGCTTTACCAAAGTATGTGGCAAAGCAACAGATACAGTAGTTGGAGAATTGCTAGCATCTAAGGCAGTGATCCCCAATTCATGTTGCTCACCAACCCTTGGATGTTGCTCTCAGTGCCCCCAAAGCAGGCAGTTATTTTTGAATTCTTGACAAGTTTTGGTTAAATAAAATCAGGATTTATTACCAAATAAAGCCTCCTGTATGCTAATAGTGTGCATAGTAAGAAAGGTTGGGTCCCCTAATCTAAGGTATAAATTTAACATCTTAGAAAAACACAACCACTAACAAAAAAGACTAACCAGCCAATCCAGTTTTAGGGAATATTTATTTTCCTTTTAGATTTCCTACACCGCTGCTTAGAATGATTGAAGGCCCAACTAAGTTTATTTATAAAAGGGTGAAGGTTGCCCTGTTGGAAGTACAAGTCTTTTCAACTTAAGATAGCTGCCTGAACCTCTGACAGTAAAGCAGATAATTTCTATTATAGGGGGGCATTTACTTCAATACAATATAAAGTTCAAACTATTGGGGGGCCCATTCACTAAAGTCTGAATTTCTTGGGCTTCAAATCACGATATGGAAAAAATTTGGAGTAACTACAATAATTTCTGATGCTCCAAACGGTCACTAAAATGCTTGGTCGCATGAAAATAACGTAATTGCCTTCTGAAAGTCACAAAATTTTCGGATCCGAAACGGCACGAAAGCCTTTCTGGCTTTGAAACCTTCAATGTATGATTTCGGAAGCCTTCCATAGGACTCAATGGCACTCGACAGATCCAACCTGGCGAAAAGATAGTCACGATACCAAAGCTTTAATGAATTATGAAATGTTCATAGTCTTTGCAAAAAGTATGACTTTTTTGCGGACGTTAGCAAAAACTACAAAAAAGTTGTGGAACTTTAATGAAATTATCGTTAACGTTACAAAATGTTCTATGAGTTAGAAAAAATATGAATTTCTCTCAAATATTTAATTGGGATTTAGTAATTGGGCCCCTAAGTATTGCAAATAAATCTGCTTTAGCTATTACAACACAAACATCATACCCTATGGGCAATTTTAATACAAAAATATGTGCACTTAGTTATAAAGCATTGTTATAATGAATGAATATTACAATCTTAGCTACATATTGCTTACAGCTACAGGCTGCACATGAGATGCTGCACTCTTGCATAATGTTAAAAAGAATCACATTTCTAGAAAACCACAAAGCTTGTGAAAGAGTTTCCAGTTTCTATGAGGGAATAAGAAATGGATACAAATAGGATTTCCTGTTAAAAAAGAAATGCTTCACACAACTCACAGCAAGCATTGCTGCTTAGCCCTTGGTTTTTTTCCTTCCCTGGGTACACTAAGGATATCAGTGGGGATTGTAAATGATGAAAGAACAAAAGTAGGAGGAATAGGGCTTGATTGGTAGGAACCTGAAAGTGCAAAAGTAAAGAAAGCAAAAGATCCCATTATTGTGTCCCAGTAGAGGGAGTGATGCCATGAGTTGTAGCTATCCTGAATATAAAAGTCTCCCATAACAATGTAAGGGGGGAGGGAAGGGGAGGATTCCGTAGGCAAGCATGGCTTATTGTAACCCTGCAGACAATGCTCTCCCATGCAGTAATGTACGGCATCCCCTTCTCCAACAGCTGCTAATGATCTAGCCCCCAACTGTCCTGTTCCCATATAGTGGGTCATGTAAACTACACTTCATAAAGTGGGTTAATAAGTCAATATAATGAGAGATATTCATGTACATGCCAGGAGTGGGCTACATGGGATCCCACCTTGTTAGATCTACAAACCCCAGAACCCCAAGAATGTTTGGGTGCCAGCAGCAGGCAGTTAGTGATCCCTAACAACTAGACTGCGGGTACCATAGGAATGCAGGCACCTAACTACCCAAACCGGTATAAGAATCCAAATGGTTATAATGTTTGTAGCTTCACAACATAGATGCCCGCCTGCCTTTTGCTGATAAAAAAGAAAATATCCAGTGTGCCATTAACCTTTATTATAGGAGAAAACGGCTCCAAACACAACCTATGGTGGAACGCATTAGCACAGTGAGTCTCAGTGCCATAGCTGAGGATCTAAAAGAGAAAAGAAAGATTATATTTAGGGACAACTAACCCCCTTTTCCCAAGCTGCTGTTTAACTACAACCCTCAGTACAGTTTTACCTAGAAATCAGGGTCCGCCTTCCCCTACACATGGCCCTGACTAGCAGAGAATGCAGCGCGTATAGAGAAAGCGTCGCCTTTGTGCCATGGGGAGGCGAGACGGATATCATGTGGGATCCACTCACTGCTCCGCCAACATGGAGTCAAAGCTGCAAATAGGCGGGAAATGCGGCGAGAAGAGAAAGCGAACACTCGCCCTCAGTAATAATGCGGTTTCCTAAAGAGCAGCCGTCCCGTTTGGATGTGCGAGTAATGAAATGATGTGCAATAATGGCGGGAGGGCTTGTAGCCATTGTGCGAGGCTAGTGCGACTCATTGCTACTATTACTGGCCATGTGTCCCCCGCTGAGAGCCCGCGTATAGTCTGTAGGGCTGCACTTACTAATAGGAGTATGAGGAATGGGATCCCCCACTCCATGCGGCATTATTGTGCGCACACAGCTGCCTGTAGCACGGATATGTGGGCAGGGGAAGCGCTCGCCAATAGGACAGGCTACCGTCCGCAGCGCTTTCACTTCCCTCCCGGTATCCCTGAGGAAGCCGAAGCTTGGACTGTAACGCTGCCAGTCACATATCTGTCTGCTCCAAATACCGAAATGTCTGCATTAACCCGTAATGGCACGCAGAAGCTATTGTGCGTCTTATTGTCTTGATCCAAAAACCTACCTCTAAACCCCGAATCCATACACCCCCAACATAACTATTTACTATCATTATCCTCCCGCTTTTGTTTTCGCCTTAGTATTACTTTGTAGATTTTCAAATCGCGCGGGTTATTTAGCTTACAACCAATCAGCAATTATTTTTTCACAGCGGCCCAATCATCACACCCCCCGCGAATTTTTAAATCACCGAAAGTAGCCAATCGTGACGAGGTACCCGCCCCTGCTCCCTTTAACCGGTTCGAACTAGAGAAGTCAGTGACCGTTTTCACCCCTCCCTCGTTTTCACTGTGCTAGGGGCGGGGATAGCTCACAAACTTGCTAGCTGTTTGGGTTCCACCCATTTGCTGGCGTAAGATCGGTCACAGTAACCAATAAAAAGCCAGGGGCGTGGCGCTCCAGTTTCCGAAGTGCTTAGCCAGGCCAATAAGGGTAGAGGGGAGTACTGCGTTTAACTTAGTATCAAGCTACTGTGAGTTGCTGAACTGTGGAAAACAAGAGGCTGTATTGCGTCCGTAATAAACCATTTCGCTGCGGGAGCACACACAGAGCGGTCGGCAGTTATCTTTGGATTGTGTCTTTTCATTCAGGTGAGTTAGCGCGCTTTTCTTCTTAGGTTTTAGGTGGGTGCCCTCACGGCGCCTGGTAACAAGCTGCATTTTAACATTTTTTTGTTTTTCTTACGTTGTCTAAATATAGTACTTGTTATAGCTGCTAAGCTGCCGCTGCGTTATTTGCAATTATTTCTCTCGCTTGGCCCCTGTGCTAGGCCGCTGGCTGTTTGCCCTTGCCGTGTGTCTGTGCGCACTGAGGAAGCGGCTTGGCCTTGTTACTACGTTGCCGTAGAGTGGGGCTGAAGCGATTTGGCGGGAAGTTGTTGCGCACGTCCATAGGGTGGGGATTTCCCAGGGAAGCTTTCTGCTTGAGGGAACTGTAGGGATTCACTTGCTTTGCTATTCAGTGTTATAGGGGGTTAGGAGTGCGGCAGTTTCTCGGGATCACATGCTGCGGGTTTGCGGGCGGGGGAGGCGCCAGTGCTGCGTGTAACCCTACTAGCGCCGGGACAGTGAGGCTGCGGCCTGAGGTGCCAGCTCCTGTCTCAGGAGGGAAGAGGCTGCTATCGCTTTATTTTGGGCGGGAAGCCAGGCGGCGTGGGCGGGGCTGGGGCAAGGCTGGCCGTGTGCGTGACTCGGGCCTTCACTTCCGTGTGTTCCGCCCGGGCCCCGCCCCCCACTAACCATATGCGCGCCGTCTCACCGAGCTGTTTATCCTCACAGGCATCATGGGCAAGGGAGATCCTAACAAGCCAAGGGGCAAGATGTCGTCCTATGCGTACTTTGTGCAGACGTGCAGAGAAGAACACAAGAAGAAACACCCGGACTCCTCTGTTAACTTCGCCGAGTTCTCAAAGAAGTGCTCCGAGAGGTGGAAGGTGAGTAGGCTGCGAGTAGCCGCCATTATTGGCTTTGGAACCGGGGGCTGTGCTGAGCGGGGAGTTACAAACTGGCGGAAATGGTCACTTTATCTGCTAAAGTACTGTTAGTTACTCCTGTGTGATGCGCTCACTAGCTCATTTCCACTTACAGCCACCATATCAGCAAGTTTAACTGCAGTTTTCATTTCATATCTTGGCCTGGGTCAGTAGCAATTGGGGGCCTGGCAAAAATTCATTGTGTCCTGCTGGTGTTCCTGGCAACCCTAAGCAGCGTTATAGCATCAGTTTAAACCATAGCTTATTAGTACCCAGATGTGTAAATAGTAAGGCCTGTGCTCTGCATGTATGGCAATGTTCCTATACACATGTTCACGATAAAGGTCTAAAAGGAAATTTGCTTTAATTTAAATGTTCCTTCACACCTAGTGGTAAACATACACTGATTTAAGTAGTTACCTTTTTGTTAATACATTTTTAGAATCTGAGATGTGTAGTGAGTCTAAAGTCCCAGGTAGAATTCTTGTATGTCTAATAAAATAGTAACCAGAACCAAAAATATACTTGTACCCTGTTTTTAGTATGTGTCAAGTAATATAGCACCCTGTAAGAGTAAAAAAAAAAAGTAACCTACTCAGGATATTTCCCTTTTAAGCGGCTTAAGTGCATCTATACATTGTATGTAGTTTATTCAGCCGTGATGTAATACCTTTTCTTTCCTCTTCCCTCAAGACCATGTCTGCAAAAGAGAAATCAAAGTTTGAAGAGATGGCAAAAAATGATAAAGTCAGATATGAACGTGAGATGAAAACCTATATACCACCTAAAGGAGAGAAGAAGGGAAAGAAAAAGAAGGATCCAAACGCACCAAAGAGGCCACCGTGAGTACTTTGAAACCGTTTGCCTTGCTTTTACATTGTTGCACTGAAATCTTATAAATAGGTGTTTTTAAGGTTTAAAGATTTAGGCCAGCTTGGCACTGGATATATCTGGGTTGTCGGATGTGCAAATGGCTTATACTGTGTCTGATGTGCAATACTGACTTTCTCCTTCCTGTTCACAGATCTGCCTTTTTCCTATTCTGTTCTGAACATCGTCCCCAGATAAAGAGTGAGAGTCCTGGTCTTTCCATTGGTGACACTGCTAAGAAGCTAGGAGAAATGTGGTCAGAGCAGACTCCTAAGGATAAGCTACCATATGAGCAAAAAGCAGCCAAGCTAAAGGAGAAATATGAGAAAGTAGGTGTCTGCAATATATTGAAAGCTTTAAGTAAAGCACAAGTGAAACCTTTCCATTGTAGCAACATTGAGTGGATATTTGTCATTAATACTGGTTTTGCTTTACAGGATGTTGCTGCATACAAGGCAAAGGGGAAAAGTGATGTTGGCAAGAAAGTTCCAGGAAGGCCGACAGGTTCTAAAAAGAAGGCTGAACCAGAGGAAGACGATGATGATGAAGATGAGGACGAAGAGGATGAGGAGGATGATGATGATGAGGATGATGATGAATAAATGCTTTGTCTGCTGTATAAATTGTGCTGAAGCCCATTGTTTTTGCTAAGAATGTGAACTCGAGTGCAGCTCATTTTGTTAGCTTGGTTATACAAAACTGTACAGAATTGTGTATAGGTAATGTGATTGTTAGGGAAAACCTATATTTTAATATAAGTAGTGGACGGGCTGTTAGTGTAAGAGCTTCTGATGTGGGATTATTCTGCATATTTAATGAATCCAATGGTAGCAAAGTGTGTTAGTAACAAGACCCATTTATTCTTTAGACCTTATAGACCTGGTGCATTGTACTTTTCTAACTTTTTTTAGCTGTTTTTGTAATAAAATTTATATATCCCACCCATTCTGTTTTTTTTTTTTTTTTTACTCCACTTCTGGTGGCTTGTGGTTGGGCCTTACATGAAAGGTTAGCTTTGATCTCTTCCTACAGTTCCTTTCTGATCCTTACACCTGACTTCATATGGGGTGAGCAGTTTGATATTTACAGTAGCAGTTTACTCTTAAAATCTGGCTTATGTTGGGTAAAGGGCAGTGATAGTCTTATTTGGGTATGAGTAGCCTAACCCCCCACTACAAAGTGTAGCTAGGCTGTATGCTGCAGGGATTAATCTGCCACTGTTGTAATTTCCAGCTGTTGGGCATGGCTTGTGTATGTACAGGAGATGCCTCATTGATATGCTTCCTAAGCATGCTGCCAAATTCCAGTTTGCACTTTTGTACAATGTGTATTGGAAACTTTTCATTCAATGTGCCATGATCAATGTGCCCTTAACTCTTTTTGTGGCAAAGATGTGTAGTTTTGGGGATATTTCATGTGACCTGGCATACATCACTCACTGTCATCTACACATTATTCTTTGAAGTAATAGCCCTGGCTTTCATAGCTATAATAAGCTCTTCTGTGTTCAGCATCTTTTATTTGTCTAAACAAGCCCCCACTTAGGCTAATATGTAGTAACTTAAAGGAACAGTAACAGTAAAAAAATGAAAGCTTTAAAGTAATAAAAATATAATGCACTGTTGCCCCCGAAATTGTGCCGCCGCGTGTGCCATCCCACCGGCAATTTACATTGTCGGTGGGATGGCAACTTGGGGTGATTAGTCACCCGCGAATGGAGTTTGGTTGCGGGCAACTAATCTCCCCGTGTGCCAGAGCCCTAAAACTGGTGTTTGCTACAGTAACACTACTATAATTGATATAATAAGCTGCTGTGTAGCCATGGGGGCAGCCATTCAAGCTGGAGAAAAGGCACAGGTTACACAGCAGATAACCGAGAAGTTCTGTAGAATACAATAGTGTTTTATCTGTTATCTGCCTGTGCCCTTTCTCCTTTGAATGGCTGCCCCCATGGCTACATAGCAGCTTATTTATATAAATTAAAGTAGACTTTCTGAAGCAAACACACAACTTTTACCAGTGCAGGGCAGCAGCACATTATATTTTAGTTACTTTTATACACTTTCATTTTTTTAGTGTTACTGTTCCTTTAAGCATTAAGTGTAACTGCCTTCAATGGACATTCCACAAACTACATAAAAATATCCTGTTTAGTTGTCAAAAATATGGCTGCTCTTAGGAGAAAAGTTCCCCATGCATTTTTTTTTTTTTTTTTAAAAGGCCTTCTGGTCTGGAGTAGAAAGAGTCTGGCTCAGTGCACCAGATCACTCTTACCAATAAGTTCATTTAATATATTTGCTACATGTCTCTGCAGCAGTTCCTATTGAACTTATATAGTTTATATGAGAGGGAGGAAGCTGACTAGTTCATATTTCAAACTTGGAAGAGAACAAAAGCAAAGTATCAAAAGGTCTAGGCATCCCTTCTCCTTCCCAAGCCTCACCCTTGTGCCCCTCCACATCTTATCAAAGTGCAATAATCGCACAAGTTTACCACAGTAATAAATGAGCATTCAATGTTTGAGTTTATTCAATTTGGCACATTCACAAACTTGAAAATTGATGTGTTCTTTCTGAGATTTCAAGCCCTGGGTGACCACATTCCCATGGATGGATCTTCCCACCCCTAAAGCCTGGGCACAGAGCATCTGCTGCTGCAATCCTAAAGTTCCCCATACACTATAAGATCCGCTCGCTTGGCAATGTCGCCAAGTGAGCGGATCTTCACCCGATATCCCCACCTACGGGTGGGCGATATCAGGTAGCAAGTGGCTTGAAAAAAAAATAATCTGATTGTTTGGCCCTGGGGCCAAATGATCGGATTACATTTGCGGCCATGGGGCAGTCGGTTCGGGGGCCGCATCAACGAGCCGATGCGGTCCCCGATCCGACCGGATTTTCTAACCTGGCCGATCGAGATCTGGCCAATTTCAGGCCAGATATCGGTCGGCCAGGCCGCTCTGTTCTGCCCATACACGGGCCGATTAGCTGCCGAATCGGTCCAAGGGATCGATATCGGCAGCTATAGTCGGCCCATGTATGCTCGCAGAGAGTTTGGTTCAGATTTGGTCATTTTGAAGCCAAATCCATCCTTAACAAAGATAGCAGCCATGATCTTTAGAAAGTAGGGATTAGTATGCCAGTGAGGCTCAGGTTATAAAGGCAACTTTTTTTGTACCCAACCCAGTGATTGAGGGGTGCGGTTCCCTAACACAACACCTAGCACATCAGGAAGCACTGGATTAGAGCAAATTTCCAGCATTCGTTGATTTGTTTCCTTTCTTATGCCAGTACTTGTATGGGTCCTGTAACTACTCTATGTACAATAGCCCTAGGAACAGGAATGCACTGATACAAATGAATGCGTGCAAGAAACACAGAAGCAATTAAAATATTTATTATCGTGTCTAGAAAAACAAGCAACCCCCAGAATTAACATTGAAATTCCAAATATATCCCTAATAAAATTTTCTGTATTTGTACAATTTCTACAGAAACATACAGTGTATCAAAATCTGCATAAATCAAACATAAAAAAATGAGTAGAAATGCATAGTGATGTTCTGGAGTTACAAAGCAAAAGGATGAGATTTGTTCCAGAGAAGTGTAAGAAACCCCTTTCCATACAGTCCCCACTCACAGGATAGGATTTGCTGTAGGAATATACACAATGGAATTCACAGATAGCTTGCATTGCACAAATCCCCATCCTTCCTTACATGAACGCACAGTGCATGACACAATGGAATAACCAAAGCATCAAATGATGTTTTCTTTCTCACGTGTGTATCAATATTTAATCCATGTGTACTCATTTATCTACATACAGTAAAGACAAGTGGAATCATGTTTTCCTATATCCTAGACAGTCCCGTGGTCAGTCTAGATATGTTTATTTGTCCTTAACGCCTTTGCTACTAGAGAATAGAAAATATTTCCATTGGAACATCTCCCAGAACTCTATACATGTGAATTTCTTTGGTTTTGTCCATTTTATTTATGGTACGGTAAAAGTATTGCTTTCGGTCAGTACATCTTCCTCCCAATAAGATGCTTTGTGATTTCTCCGCCTCTCCTAGCAGCTAAGGAGTTAAGGTCGCAGTCCCGTATAATTCGTATTTAAATTAGATTACAAAATAAGTTAATCAACACACAAAACTGACATTCAACATGTAGATAATTTAACCCCTATTTATGAAACCTACAAAGAAGAGGATAAACAGATTGGAGCAAAGAGATTGCGAGTGAGGGAACACATCTGGCAATACTGCCTTTGGAGGAAACCTCTCTCCCACATGGTGGGCATCCATTGGCAGGGTATCCCATTCCTTTTTTGCCTTCGTCCCAGCAAGCATACATACAAAAGCGTGGAGCAGAGGATGGAATTTCCAGTATATCCAGTAATTGCAGTATATATGGTTAGTGTTCCATCCATCTAAAAGATTTGTCTTAAAGGAACAGTAACACCAAAAAATGAAAGTGCATATAAGTAATTACAATATAATGCACTGTTGCCCTGCACTGGTACAACTGGTGTGTTTGCCTCAGAAACCCTATTATAGTTATAAACCAGCTGCTCTATAGCCATGGGGGCAGCCATTTAAAGGAGAAAAGGAACAGGTTACTTAGCAGATATCAGATAAAACCCCCATTATATTCTACAGTGCTTATCTGTTATGTAACCTGTGCCGTTTCTCCCAGCAGTACATTTTATTGTAATTACTTTTATACACTTTCAGTTTTTGATGTTACTGCTCCTTTAAATGGAGTCTTGCATCGAAGACCCACAGCATCAACTGGAGCCAAAAAAAAAAACCAAAAACCGATTTGGCAACTTAGTTCCAAGTGAACATTTCCCTTAAACATACACTGTTACTTAGTATAGTGACCAGTAAGAAGCATCTTTATAGTAGGAGTGGTGTAGGAGGAGTGATATAAACATAAAGCAATTACCAGACAGGGGACATTAATCAATTCACTAATGAGTTGTTAATGCTTATGGCTAATCTAGTTACAAAATACATAAACCCCAATGCCACTGATACATGAACCTAATGAGCAAAGGAATCTGTACAATTATTATTAGAAAAATTTACACCTTGAAGCCACATACATTTTTTTTTGGAAAAGCTGCTACAGAATATTGTGAGTCTGAGCAATAAATGTGCTACAAGTTGTTCAGCCTGTAACAAAAACTTAAGTTGTTACCTGTGTCTTCAATTGTGCAACAGACTTGTACTAAAATATAAAAGTGCAATGTACAAAGGGACAAAAACAGAACTGGCTCAATAAAATGCACATCTGCCTGAAGAAGAGCTACATGGAAAACACTGTAGAGCACAAGCGAAATGTGGCCCTTCATATGGTCTATATGGCTCCCAGACTGCTCAAGAGCTCCACTGATCTCTTTGGACGATATAGTATTTTTCTTATAATCTGGCCCCCCAAATATGCAGTGTTGTGCATAACTGGCCCACTACATGGACAAAGTTGGACAGCAATGCTGCAGAGCAATGTTTCAGGAATACATGTGTTTGCACCCATTAAAGGGGACATATACCCTGTGATATAACAATGTCAAATGACTCAGAATGCTCTTCTGAGCACTTTTGCATTTACATTTTTTAGAGGTCGTGATAGTAGCAGTTCAAACTTCAGTAACACTTCATAAGGTATATCCTGAGTTCCCCCTCTTCCCATCCCCCAAGGCCAGTTGGCCCAGAACAGAAAGGTACCCTGCTCAGTTCTACAGACACATAACAGCGCTGATTCAACGCAGGGGCAATACTTGGCCTGTATTTCTTTGCCAAGTGTGGCATTTGTCTTAGTATGCCAGAAGCGACAGAACTGAGCGAGGAAACATCAGGAGACCATTCCTTTCAGTAAACTAAGCTGTTGCCATTCTGCCTGTCCCTACTCTGGCTTAGGTTACACCTTCATGACATTAGGAGTGTAGAAATTAAAAATAATTAAAATTGTGCAATTTACATTGTATATTTGTATATACATATATATAACAAATGATCAGAAAAGCACTGTGAGCAAGTTTATCAACTTGTTATGTTATGTGTAGGGTACACGTCTCCTTTAATAGGGCATAAATCAGACAGCTGATCATAATGAGACTGTATCTTTAATAAAACGTGGCTCGGTATTTGGTCACTTGTACAGAGGAATGTAATGGACTTCTAGCACCAATGTGGAATAATTGTAGATCTCAGCTGATTCTGACAAATATTTAGTGTTTGTCCAGCCTGATTCTAGGGTTGGCTTCTGCTTTTTAATTTGTAATTGTGGTTGTTTAATATATTAGTTGTTAATAACCTGCAGATTGAATCAACTGGATTCGGCATGTACTGCGGGTTTGTTAGGTTTCCATGGGTGCTTTTACTAATTCTGGATATTTATTGTACAGGAAGGTGAATCTATTGCTCGTATCAGTTATGAAATTGCTGATATAATGATATAAAAGCAGAGACTCGACCACTGCCTTATAAGCTGCTTGCTTAAATCCAACTATGTGTCAGCCAATGGGACAGTGTGCAACTGTAGTGCAACAATAGCCCGGGAGCAGCAGGCTGACATGCTCTGCCTTTAATACAATATATATTTTCATAAATGAAATTGAAGGTTGTTTCCATGCAGCATCTACTATGAGGAATGGCTATTTAAAAAAAAAAAGTTACAATGCCACAAAAGGGCAAGGCAAGGGAAAGGGCATACAGATCATGGAATGACTGCTTTGCCATCTTGTGAACCCATTTGGTCCCATTACAGAGGGAGAATACATTGATTAAAATTGTAACAATGTAACCGCTATTTTATTGCACATATGTGACGGCTGTTTGGGCTGCATTTCCCTCCAATGAAATAGCCATCATTGTACAAACCAACCAAGTGTCTTGTCCTAGTCATAATAACGTTCCAGGGCTGTCTAATTTACTTTACTAGTAGACATTTTGGAACAGGCATGCCCACCCTCATATGCAATATTAAACAAGAATATTGTCGTTCCTGAAGGTTTACCTATCAAATACACGTTTGATATACCGTTCTTTGCTCATGGGCTGAATCCAATGATTGGCCAACATTTTAAGGATGGTACATTTTTTGAGTGAATAAAATAATGCCCCTTTTAATGTAAGAAATAAAATATATATTACGTACCCCCACCCAATTCAGAGGAAAATATACAACCCCACAAAAGTAGGCTAATTAAGAATAAAAGGAGTAGGAATGTACCAACCATGAGGCAGTGAAAAAGCTACTAAAAACAATTTTGCCCACAGGTTGGTTTGGTTTGCCTGGGAGGAGCAGATCTGAGAATCTCATCATACATATGTTGCATTTGGCTAGAAATACTCATTCACTGCCCTACTGGCCTCAAAATAATGGGTCAAAGTTGGGGGAAAATGGCCTAAATTTGCAGATTTTATGGAGTTTGCATATTTACAAAACTACATTTGCAACAATTTGCCCTATTTAAAAAAGAAAAACAAAAAATATCCAACATTAACTCCGGCCAAAAAAATGACTGAAATGTATTCCCCAGCTCGGGCAGGGTAAAATGCTATTATTTCCTATAAGAGGATTAAGGAGTCTCATTTGGCAAAGCGAGGGAAAACGTCATTTTCATTTTACCCCCCCGGGGATAATCTGGTTAAGGTTGTTAGATTATATTAACATAATGGGATTTCAATGCCGTTATGGAACTTCTCTTTTCTCCAACTGTCCTGAAAACAATGAAGACCATATATGTTTGCAGGGAAATAGTAACGTTAATACTACTTCACTGCCCCTCACTGCCCAACATCTTCCTTAGAGACAAATATAAGATATAGTGAGCACTACGTGTATGCAGCATCATAGCAACGGTTTCAGCTAAGGAAGGCAATTCTTATGTTTCTCAACAAATGCTAACTTGCCATTCATGTGGCATTCTGTAGAATCCCTGGCACTACCTTATTATTTATCCCACTGGCACAGGAGCCATAGGACTGGTTTGAAAGTGCACCAGAAAGGTCCCCTATGGTGGCCCATGTCTTAGCTACGGCTAAGTTGCCTATAAATGTAAAGGGACACTATCAACATGATAAAAAAATTTGTCCTTGTGCTTGAAAATTGTATACAGTGTTGCGTACAATACTACTGTACAATGAAGCGCTATGCTATTCTGCTTGAAGGGAATGTAGTCTGGCCCACGAACACTGCATTCTTTAGCATTAGAACCATAAAGGAAAATTGCAAATCAAGACCTCAACAGAATGATCACTAATTCAAAATAAGGAACATAACATTTCCCAAAACCATTTGATAAAAATAATTTGCCTTAAAAAACTAGAATTTGTAAGAAGCAGAGAATAAGAGGAGATAGTGCCCACTAAGAAAAGAACAAAAATACAAGTTAATGTATATGGATGAACACAAACATGCACTGTGAGGCACAATTATTGTGCAACCTGCCATTGCCCAGAGCTAGATTTAGCACAGAAAGCGGGGAGCGTTCTCCTGCATAATATCAACCATCACTGCGGTGATATATGCACCATTAAAGCTTAGAATGAATTGTAGTATAACCTACAACACATTAGGAGATACTGTACTGAACGGTTTAGAGCCTTGTACCGAAAGGGAAATACATTTAACTGATATTCTTTCTCTCTCTCTTTGATAAACTGCTTTAACAGCGTAAGATGCTTTTCTTCAAATGGTTTTGGTTAAAGGTTGGCAACTGGATTATTAAACTATACAGAGATACATAAAAGCAATGTACGGCCATCATGCCCTTTAGCTAAAGCTTTCCTTTCCAATGCTTTGTTGCACAGCTCAGTGCTGATAAATGCTATACAACTGGAAGGAGGAATTCTGGTCTGATTCAGACACATAGATTGGAGCAGAATGCCCAAGTATTTAGCACCCGTGTTGCAGGGTTACCTGCCCATTCTTTGCTCCCAAAGCAGCGGCAATCTTGACACTTTTCACATATAGGTAATGGGCTAAAACGGAATAATGGAGTTCCTTTCAGACTTCACTGTTACACAGTTACCATAGATATTTAGGGAAATGGCAGAGGCACTAAGATTTTTCCAATTTGCCCATTCAAAACAGCAGCACAGACAAAAGGCCACCATCGCTAAAAGAAACTGTGGCAGTGCACTGAAGAAAAAAAAAAAAAAAAAATAGAGAAACAAAAATCAAGATCAATGCAATCACCTAAAATAACACGAATGTCCAGCTAAGCAAATCATTTTCAAGTGTGAGATAAAATCTACCTTTTAGCCCCTGAGAAGAATCCCAAAAAAATAATTGTCTTTAGCTCTGTTCCTCTAAACAAAGCTAAAAGCACTTTGACTATCATTATCTTGAAACAAGATGATGTAAACATCTAAAAAGGTTTAAGGTAAAAGCAGTCTTGTAAACATTAACTGCAGGGTGACACTATCAGAATCTTCTAGGTGTCCCAGTTCCTTCGCTGAAGTGAGAAGACTGCAGGCTGTACATAGTTCTTCATTGCAGCAGGTGTCAGGCCATCCTCTGGCAGACAGTCGCTAGGCTTATACCCCAAGGATGTTATTCATTTCCCATTTCTGAGTGGGTTTGTTTGCGTCACAGTCTGATAGGAACACTTGGTGGAGAACCTCTGAACGATCTAAGCACTTTCCTGTAGAAATGTGGAGGAATCGGTGCATGTTCTAGGGATAAATTCGTATGGAAATATTAGTTTTAATATGCAAACAAAATTACAGATACTACAAACTCAAATACAGCATGCTACTGCTAGTGGGATTTCTAGCTTGTGGGCAGCAATATACTGGAAGATACACAGACTATCATGATAAGGTCAGCCCCATCACCATATTAATCTACTATTTTCTAATACTATGTCACCTGGATAGTAAAAGTTTGGGGAGTGTAGCCTCAAAGCTGTAAGATTGGCAGCAGTTTCAATTTCCTGATTAAAGTCAAGGGGTGAAATTTGATTGGCTGTTGTGGGCCCCTCCCACTTTGGGTTATCCAACAAATGTCGCTGTTTCATTCGGGGTGACCCTATGATTATGTTATTCAAGTTTCGGGGGTGTAGCTTCAAAGCGGTTAGTGTGGCTGCAGTTTGAAAAACTTCCCTGTCAAAGTCAATGGGAAAATTGGGGTGTTTGGGGGGGCGCCAAAAAAAGACAGGGGGTGGGATCGCTTAGAAAGGCACAAGCAACCTGCTCCGCTATAGGGCGAAGAAGTGGTGGAGAGTTTGGGTGTTGTACCCCTAAAACTGTAGGAGGAGTAGCGTTTAGAAAATGGGGGGGCGCTAAGAATAATAATAAGAGGAAAAAGCGGAAGAATAAGTGAAGTGGAAGAACAGTCTGTGGGGTTTTCAACCCAACATAATAAATACACAGAACCTACCTTAAAGTACTGCCATTCCAAGAATTCTTTTAAATTACAGTGTGTAAGCATGACCTGCGTGCCATCCGGCCCTTTATAGAGACACTGATCATACTGCATCAACTGATTTGCTTCATTTATACGGAAAAGCTAAAATGAAAATCAATTACAAAAATGAAACAAACAGTGCATTAATAGTGACGGTGCAGAACAGCATTAAAGGGGCTACATAGCCCTAGGTTCAACATGAATACAACAGATACAGCTTGTACGGATAATGTCAACATTTCCATTTCTTCTTTCTTTCACTTGCTTCTTTATTATGAAGCACTAGTGGATCATTTTTTTGTTTTAACTCTCACTACCATCCTTCTCCCACTTCTGGATTTAGAAGAGTTACTTTAAAGAAACAGTAATACGAAAATATTAAAGATTCCAGCATATTTGGCAAGCATAATTAGTTTGTCTCTTGGAAAAAGTGTTATGAGGAAGCTTAACAATAGTCGTTCCCAGTTTTTCTACCTGACAAATTCTCTCAAAAGGTAAGGCTGTGGAGACATTTGGCCCTACAAAATTAATGAGCTGCTTATAATGTTTAGATTTATGTCCCTTCTTATGTGATGAATACCTGGCCTCCAATGTTTCCATTATTGCCTTAGAGCACAGCTGGCACACTGGGACTGGTTGAAAGTACCCACTCATACAAACAGTATTCTAGCGGCCTACTAAATGGTATATTAAATATATATATAATATATTATATAATCCTCTTTAACAAGGAGATTTACTGTGATATGTGATCCTGTGGCATCACCACAGGGGAATTCGGCTATCTGTGAATCTAGTAGCCAGTTAGCACCAACTGGTCAACCCCAAGGCAAAGATGAACAAAATAGAAAGTAAACATAGGTCAAATAAATCGGCTCCATTATTCCGTCCTCGGTCTGTCAACTCCTATACGCATCCTGTACCCTAGGGCCAAACGATCGAATTAGCCCGATATCGCCCACCTTAGGCAGGCCTGGATTTGTGGCGGGGCCACAAAGACCCGGGTTTAGGGTGGCATAATTTTGGGGTGGCATGCCGTCCAGCCACATTTAAATTTGCTCCCATACAGAGCCCATGTGCAATCCCGATGGGGGTGGATAATGGGGCTGGCCTCTGGGCGCCCATAAAGAGAAATCCGGTGCTAACCTTAGGTGGGCATATCGGGATACACATTAAGACCTCAGTGGATATTAATTTGTATGACCACCTTAGGTAGAAATTCCTTCCATGACATTACTACTGCATACAGGGTCAGTTAAAGAATAATGTGCCTGTATGTTACCCAACCACTTAGTCTGTAAGCTCTACGGGGCAGGGACCTCCTTCCTACTGAGTCTCTTACCACATGGCACTTATTCCCTGTGTATTTATACTTATATATTATATTTATTATAACACTTGTCCTCCCTGTGTGTAATTCTGTATATTGTAAGACTGTACAGCGCTGCGTACCCTTGTGGCGCTTTATAAATAAAGTTATACATACATACAATTATATATGTGACCCTTGTGTTAATTGTTATTCATTACCAAGTTAAAAAGGGAAGGCTCCACAGCTACATTGTCTGGGCTGGGTGCAGGAAGCCTGGAGTTTAAATAGTTTAATCTGTTTAAGATCTTTTGGATTTATATTGAAACTCTGTGTCTAAATATAAGAACTCATCGTGCAAACAAAAGTCATGTAATTAAAGATTTAACTCTAAACGTATCTTACTTGATTTCCTCCCATTCTGTGGCATCCCCCCAGTTCCACAATCCCTCCGTTGGTATGGCCCATACTGTCAATGCAGTAATTCGTCTCAAAGCCTCTAATCTGGTGGAAAAAGAGTTATTAACACAGCAAACAGATACTAATTAATATTTTCAGCAACTGCATTGTATCGGCCCATATAAAGGTTTCACATTCATTCACAGTCACATTTAGGCCTGACCAGCAATCTGTGGATTTTGGCAAATGCCAGATGCCATGTACAGTTACTATTTATTGTACCTGTGGGGGGCTGTTTGGGCCTCTGTGTACTAGAAATGCCAGGGCCTATTTTGAATCCCAGTCCGGGGCCATATTATGTAATTGTTACATAAGCACTACCTTAACAGTACAGCCTGGTATGTATTGTTGTTTTGTGGGGGTGAAAAGCGAGTTTATAATAAAAAAAGAAAGAAAGTGGGGTTGTGTATAAAAAACAAAGATTCTCAAAAGCACTAGCACTCTAGGGTCTATTCACTAGGTGACTGGCCAACACCAAAGTGACACAGAGCTAAGAGAATACCACAATGAGAATACCACAATAAAGTATTCTAGCAAGACAGTACTCACCTCTCCCCATTCAACATTTTTAGGTGGAAGTGGAAAGTATTTGGTGATATCATACGCAATTTCCTCCATGAACCATTTAAAGCTTTTGCAGTTGTGATCCTCACGGAACTTCTTCAGTGGACCAATGTCCCCGTAGGGAAGAGCTTTGGTTTCTGGACGACTGGCATAGAAATAATCTTTGTATTCATCCCACCAGACCTCCACCACTCTAATATAATTCTGTCAAATAAGCAAACACATTTCTATTTAGGTGAATCAAATCATAATATAAAAGGATGACTGACCATCAAGAGAAACACCCCAAAGGCTGGATATGGTGCTAAAGCTATTACAAAACTACGGCTGCTGAGCTGCCTGTGGATGGTGGGTAATGCCACTATGCTACGTCACCCCTTTTTCACTCATATACAGCAATGTTTCATTTATAGAAACTGTATTTTGAACCTGCATCATCTTTAATGCCCATCTGAAAATGTATCACATCTTACTATTTAAGAAGATAAAATGAGGATTAATGAGGATAAAGCACTACATTAACTGCAGGATGCATACAAGGGCAGCAAACTGATTAAGCCAATAAACACATAGGTCATAACAAACAGCAGCTCTTTTGCAGACACAGGGGCTTTGCTGGGGCCAAATATAAGCTGTAACAACAGAATACAGCTATAAGCACACACCAGCCAGGGACTAAGCCCCTTTCAGAATGACTGTAGGGGTTATCCTTGGACTGCAGACGTTGTGCTCTTCTCATTCTCTCTCTAGTGCAACCATTCCTACTGATTTTAGTGCTGCCCTGTAGCAAAGGAATATCCTTTCAGCTAGCTTTTCTGGGAGGCATCTCTGCAGGAAGCGAACTGTAATCACAGCCTTTAACCCAAGGACAGACAAATCGTGAATATCACTTGTTGCTGTACACACAGATATGAATCTTCAATTGTAAGCAAATAAGGCCCATTGGTATTTACCAATATGCCCACCAACTAAACTCTAGTGCAGGGGCTGTGTTACTGTGCCTCAGGGGTATACTGGGTGCAGCCATTTTCAGACAGGACACAGGACTCATTAAAAGTTCCTTAGGGGAGGCTCCCCCCTCCCCTAACACGGTATATCTTGCATGTGTCCAACACACATCTTATACAAGTGCATCTGTCTAATATACAGGTCTAATACAAGTGCATCTGTCTAATACATGTCAGGTATGGTACATTGCTAGGTTCTTGTAGCAGCAATATAAAGGAATATCATATTAAAGACTGTTATCAAGAAAATACAGAGAGGAGACAGATATAAATATAGAAAATTAAGAATCTACAGTTTTCCTCATATTTTGAAAGCATTTCAACATGCCACGTTCCTATAGTGTAGTGTAATTACTTGTAAGAATGTGATAAAGCAGTGACAAGCTGTGGCAAGATAACTACCTCTGCCTGAGACTATTATGAAGAGATTTACCCTTAAAGCAGCATCTACATTATCCTGACAATACTTGTTGTGTTTCTGTAAGGACACCTTGTTTTGTAAGACACATACAGGAAAACAAGTTATATGGAAATTTATCTCACTGCTCATACATGTATTTACAGAAAAAAAATATATGTTTTCATGAAAACTTGAAATACTATAAGCAATATTGCGAGATTTGCATTTGTATATTGTTAGGACTATAGCACACAAAGCAGTTTTAGGAATCTTATTGTAGGGAGGCGACACCTGGAATCACTTTCACTTGGTTTAGCAGCAGTCCCCTGCACCTGCCATTCCACATGAAAACTGGGGAGCGATGCCGGCTGGTGTGTCACCCACGGAACTGTAAGTCAAGAACTGCTATGTGTGCCGTTGCCCTTCATTATGCAGCTTCAATAGTCATAAAATAAAGCCTTCTATTTGAACTACTAAGTGGCAGAATTTAAAAACATCTTTCTTGCTAAGGATACACCAAACCAGGGAATGTCTGTGCTCTAATATGACATCCTTGGACCCATCAGGACAAAGTTATGCAAACAAGCAACAGGTTGGATTGCAGTCATGTATCCAGTAAAACTCAGATTTTACATCTTTATGCAGTGACTGCTGTGACTCCTTACCTTTGTGTAACCTTTCAATTGTATCAGTACTGAGATTAACTTGTCTCTGCATTGTTTACACCTCAGATTCAGGCTTTAAGTACCTGCATTATTCACACCAGTAAAACCCTGGCACGTTCACACCATTAAGCTCCTGTATTGTTTACACCTTTAAGCCCCTGCAGTGAGCACAAACCATTTGGGTTTTTGCTGCGCTACCACCATAAATGTGGGTATGGTCTTAAAAGCTCTCGTGATAAAATGGGTGTGGTTTAAAGTGAGTGTGGTTTAAAAAGGGGTGATTAAAACTGGCTTCCATTATCAGCCCTCTACCACGTAGGCCAGAAAAATTCCAGCATGGGAAAGAAGAAAAATAGTATAGCTTTAATGCTGCTATTTATTTTCCTTGTACAGAAGGAGAGGTGTCTATACACCTGACAACTGGAGTGCCCATGGCAGACCATGATCTACCAGTAGGTCTTGAGCTGGAGACCAGCACATCACAACAGCCGGGCATTGTCCACAAATGTGTGATTTAATAGCTCACGGTGACAACCAAGCTCTTTTCTTTCCAACTGAGCTGGAGTGACTAAAGGATGCTTTGTGCCATAACCATTAGCAAAGGTTCCCAAACTGCAAATCCTAAAGTAGTGACTGGAGCCCCAGCCTAAATGGCAGTGAGAGTAAGTGTTAGGAAAAATCATTTTTTCTTTAAGCTATTCTGGAAAGACCTGGAGACCAATAAGCTTGTGAGACTTGGGACAGACGCTTATCTGTGTCCCAGCAATCCTTGCAACAATAGTAAGATGATTTGTATGATATTTTCATATATCTGTACTCTTGTCAGTGGCTAATGGAGTTCATGTGCTGAACCACCAAAATCTGAAAGCCTTAGGGACCTGACAGATAGATATAGTAGGCCTTTGTGCTTACCCACACAAATGATTATTAGTCTTTTACAGAAACTTACCTTCAGCGTTGGAGAAGCTCCAACATAGACAGGAGTAGGGTTTCCTTGCCATCCATGTAGACGGTAAATGTGTCCTACACGAGAACAGGGAGTAAACAACAATTTTCCTCCACATTGCCATATCTGAAATAGCAACAGTAAGATTTGGTCATTTTCTTCAAATAAATGTCAAAGAAGTGGTAAAAACTTGATATTATGAAACAAATTAATAATCAAAATGATACAAACAAAACATTTACTTTTTCCTTGAAAGAACATATCTGCTGAATTACAATACTACCTTGTGCAAAGTATTTTTGTATACCACCCATTTAACACAAAGAAAGCTGGAATAAAATACTGCATTGTTCCACTACTACAGTCCACAGCAACATTAGATGGATTAAATCAGAAGCTGAATAGCTGGTCTGACACAGAAGTAAATATAAATCTTTTGAGCTACTTGCCTTGTAGGAAATTTCAAAATTTTCACCACCCCAGATCTGCAAACCTGGATCATAAAGACCTAGTTCGAAAAAATAATCTCGCTCAATGGCAAACAGGCCTCCAGCCATTGCAGGGGACCTACAAGTAACCAATGTAAATGTATCATGGATTAAATACAGTAAATTGAACGCCTTACAATACTAAAAAAAAAAAAAAACACCTGACAAAGTTGAGCTGAACCTGCAGAGAGTACAGCTCTCCCCATGATCTCCCTCAACACAATCTTCCAGAGTTTTATGACATCCTTGCTGTGATTATCGATCATGTGCTGATTACCAATGATTTGGAAGCCTGCTACATAAGGTTTATTGGAAGATGCTTGCAAACATCTGCACTATATGGCCTAAAGTTTGTGGACACCTGCCTGCCTAACACATAATCCCAAAACTAAGGGGCATTAACAACTTTATGCCCTTCTGGAAAGGCTTTGCACTAGCTGTTGGTAGGATTTGCTTACAGTCAACCACAATGTTATTAGTGAGGATAGGCATTGATGTTGGGGACCTGGCTTAGCTCACATGGAAGTTCCAATTTATCCCATAGATCCCAGTTGGGTTGGGGTCAAGGAACCATGTTGGTCAGTCCCATTCTTCCACCCCCAATCTACCATCTTTGCAAATCAATGGTGTACAGTCTTTAATGCATTAGGGCTTTATCCGGCTGAACATGAAAAAACTTTCTCCAAACTATTGACACAAAGTAGGAAGCATGGAATTGTCAAGTGTCACCAAAAGATGTAGTGGCACCTGGGTTGGCAATGATAGGTGTGGATTTAATAGCCAATTCCAATCATTAAAAGGGGGCGTCCACATTCATTTGGCCATATAGTGTAAATCTTATTGTGGTGGAGATCAGGGAACTCATGCAATAATCACATGGAGAAATATCTAAAGGCAACTGTCTGATTTAGTAAATAAATAGTACAGACATCTGCATGTCCACAGTAAAATGCAGTGCCAGTTTACTCATCAATGTGTGCGATGCAGTCTACTAAAGGAATGTAGCAGGAATAATACATGCCAATAAACCATTAAAGGGGTAATTCACTCTACGATTACATTTTAGATAGCATTCTTAGAAAATAAGCAATTCGTCTACATTTTTTCGACTTTTGATTCTTTTGGCTGCTCGGGCTTACCTTCCCTAGCAACCAGTTAGAGGTTTGGAATTCAGAATATAAAATGAATAAGAGAGAAATATAAAGAGAAGAAGTATTACCAAGAATAATTGTATAAAGGCCTTAGATAAGTTTATTTAGTTGCCAGGGTCACTGACTATCACTTTATACCACAAGCTGGAGAAAAGTATAATAGAGAGGCAATAAAGTTAATGTATTTGTAAAGTGAATTTCCCTTTAATATTGTAGATCATCATGAAAAGGACAACTAACAAAAAACCTGCAACTTGTAAAAAAAAAGACAGATGAGTTGAAAATATAGCTGATGGTAACAACAAGCAGAACCACAGCTAAGAACATGTTCTGTAATTTTAACAAACCTAATGGGATGCCCACAAATGGTTTGGGGATAGTCCTGCATGGATTTTGCCTTTATACACAGCACTTTGTGACCTGAGTAATGGATACTACAGTATGTATACTACACTGCAGGCTTCAAAGCAATGTTACGCATAACAGGGGGTGAGAGGGGTTAGAAAACACTCCATAGCCATTTACTATGAACCCTGCCTGTGCTTATACATTCTCATACGTTCCTGGATGACTTCTCTACTCCTCTCAGAGCAACTGCTTGGTTGCACCCCCCACTACTGCTGCCTTTTCCCACCTTGAACCTTTCTCCCTTGCTAGGAATGCCTTCCCCGATTTCCTACGGAGAGAATGCTCCCTCTGTCTTTTCAGAACTAAACTCAGACTCTTGGAGCAATGGCACAGCATCTGATCTTAGAACTAGCACTGCAGCAACTATTACTCTCCCATTTGTGTCTGTAAATTGTAATCCGTAGATTGTAAGCTCTATGGGACTGGGACCTTCATCTGCTTGTCTCTTCGATTCTTAACTTATTACAACTGTACCTTGTATTTATTATTATACTTTGTATTTCTATTATTTTAATAACCCCCTGTGGTATTAATATATTGTTCTACTGTACTGTAAGTAGAGCTTTATAAATAAAAATATACATACTGGAAATCTTTGATTATACATTAATATGCACTGACTTTATGACACACAATTTAAAAAGGATTTATATTTTTAAGATACTCCTTAGAAATATACCAGACTGGTAGAAGCTTATATACTCTATATATTGAAGCATACAAAAATTGGCATTTGGAGGTAGTGGTGAAGAGAAAAGTTACACTTAGCTAAAATGATAGACTTTTAACAAGAGTTTTGGAAAGAAAGTTGCTAAACACCCGTGATTTTATGCTGATCCCTAATGTAAACTGAATTAAAATTATATTTTATTTAAGATTTAAATTTGAAATACAGGTATGGGACCTGTTATCCAGAATGCTTGTGGTATTATGGATAAGGGATCTTTCTATAATTTGGAGCTCCATAACTTAAGTCTGCTAAAAATAATTTAAATATTGAATAAACCCAATAGGCTTGCTTTGCCTCCAATAAGGAATAATTACATCTTAGTTGGGATCAAGTATAAAGTTCTGTTTTATTATTACAGAGAAAAATGAAATCATTTTTAAAAATTAGAATTATTTGCTTATTATGAAGTCTATGGGAGATGGGTTTTCTGTAATTCAGAACATTCTAGATAACAGGTTTCCAGATAAGGGATCCCATACCTGTAGTAGAAATAAAATTGAATACTAGAGCATATGAGTTCAGCAAAGTAAGGGCCATTTACAAAGCTAGGCTTATGGGAGACTGCAGACTGGCAGCGAGTCCTATAACTAGTGTTTGTCTACCATAAATAGCTGTGCAGATTGTGGGCTCTTTAGGCCCAGTATGTGCTAAAAACAGGGCAATGGGTTACACTGTACTGCTCACATGGCACTAGAAGCTCTCATGGGCGAGCCTTATTAGCGATACCTGATGCTAAGTGAACTGCACAGAAAGTGTAAGGCTAATGTTACACCTAATGCTTCCTCTACTTGCAACTGCTTTTCAGGGTCCCAAATAGGAAACACATGAAAGTACTGACACGTGCACATCCTCATATTTCCCATTGGAGCCAACAGGAACCAGCCATGAACGGGTGGAAAATCCACTAGGTGTGACATTAGCCAAAGAAAGGCGGAAGGAGGCATGTTAGTTAAGTTATCAGTAGGCACATAACCTGTAAATGGTTTAATGATTACCGATATGGCTCAGTTTTTGCTTTTCTGTGCGCCTTCTCTCTGCTGGTCAATGGCACCCGTTTCCAAAGCATACTCCAATCCCATGCTCCTCTAGCAAACCCATCTTCATCACCTCCCGCTTGTGGTATTAACTCATAAGTGTTACCATCTATGACATCTATCAGGGGCACAGTGCATATGGTTCTGCGAAGTTGTGGTATTACAGGATGAAGTGGAGGATGAAGTGGAGGACAAACACATGACAGGGCAAGAAATATGGAAAAGAAAAGGGGAGAAAAAAAAACAAAACAAAAAAAAAATAATATTTAGACAAATGTGAAGCTGAAATATGAACAACATCATTTACCAATACGGCTCAGTTTTATGCTTTCTTTTGGCCTTTTCTCTGACGGTTAATGGAATACGCTTCCACAACATGCTCCAGTCCCAGGCCCCACGAGCAAAACCATCTTCATCCCCACCTTGCTGCGGCTCAATGGTATACAAATTGCCATCAATGTAATCTATGAGAGGAACAGTGCAAGCAGTTCTGCCACGTCCCAAAGAAGAGAAAACATCAAACAAAAAGAAACCAAAAAAAAAATGAAGAAAAAAATAGATATTTATTAAATAGTGTAAAACTTGCCCCAGAACCACTTGTTTAGAAACACAGCAAAAGAAAAAAAGACAAGTCACAGACAGTAGAAACAGAATCCAGGGAGCCCTTACTCCAGTGTATCCATGCTGCTTTACTTTCTTGACCCATTTGTGCTCAACAGATGCTAGGTAACAGTCTTTTTTATTAGAATTTGTGTTTTTTTTTTTTTATTTGATAGTTCTTGAAAATTCAAGTTTGAAAAAACAAACTAGAATATATTAGAGATCAGGCCCATATTTGAGGGCAGGCCACAAAGGCCCAAGCCTAGGCCACCAAAGACATGCAGGTTGGAATGCTGCCCGCTGGCTGGGGACTGGATCCCCAGTGGTGGCAATCAGGAGAACTGCGAGAACAGCAGTATAGGAAGGTGAGGGATGTGCTTGTGGGTAGGCGAGTCAAGTGGCCTAGGGGCCCTGTTAGAGATCACATTATTCCATGACTTAAGGCAAAAAAGTGATCTTGAATTCTGATAAATTCCCTCTTAGAATTCAGCCAAATCTGAATCTTGCCAAACCAATCCTGGATTCAGTGCTTTCCTAATTTATATAGTGCTTCTGCAAATGCAGCACAATACATTTTTACAGTACAGTAATAGGGAAGCTACAATAAAGTAGAACTTCACTGCAACGGGAACATTTGTGACATATTTCTGCAACATTTTAGCTATCAGAGCAGGATGATGCAAAAGAAACATGGCTCTGCTCTGGTTTTAATTAATATAATATACTCATAAAGGCTTTTTGCCTGCAGATGCCCAGAGGTAGATTAGGTTCTATCTGCATGTAGGTTGTACAGATGACCAGAGACAGTCTCCCTCTCTAACTATAAAATTGGACAGCTGCTATATATTGTACATATTTAATTTTTGCCAATATTCTCTTCTAACATTGCTTCACTTTACTCAACTTGATGGAAAGGGATTGCTTATGGTAGGGGAAAGCTAGAAATGGGATTGGCTTTTGCACACAAATATGGGCCAGTATTTTATAATGTCCTACTGACTGCAGAGTACAAAGGGACAACCCCTCTAATTATCACTTCCCTTCCTCTCAAATAAGAAACAATAGAAAGGTGAAGAAATGCATACAAAAAAAGAGGATAAGTGAGTGAGAGAGAGAAACAATACCTGTCAGTGTGTGAGCATTTCATTAATGTCATTTGCAAGCTTATCTGCATGAAAGTCAGTGCTCTCCTGAGTATAACAAACTGCTCAGCCCACCTTAGCCATAACTGCAGATCAAAATGTACTTAAAGGGATACTGTCATGATTTTTTGGTATACTTTGTATTTCTAAATGACACTGTTTACAATAGAAAATAAATTACTTTACCATTTAAAATTTTATTCTTAAACCAACAAATTTTTATTTTAGTTGTAATATTGGTGTGTAGGCGCCATCTCAGTGCACTGTGCCCGAGTTTTCAGAAGGAGCCAGCCCTACACATTAGAACTACTTTCAGGTAATTTAAGGCCCCCATACATGGGCCGATAATAGCTGCCGGCAGCTTATCTGCCCGTGTAGGGGCAAAAACAAGCGGACTGGCTGACCGATATCTGGCCTGAAATTGGGCAGATATCGATCGGCCAGGTTAAAAGATTCAGTCGGATCGGGGGCCGCATCGGCTCGTTAATGCAGTCCCCGAACCGACTAATCCAGGGCCAAACGATTGGATTATTTTTTTTTTTTTTAACTTCAAGCTCCCTGATATCGCCCACCCATAGGTGGGGATATCGGGGGAAGATCCGCTCGCTTGGTGATCTCACCAAGCGAGCGGATCTTACCGTGTATGGGGACCTCTACTCCCATGTAACTGGAAGAGTCCCAAGCTGGACTTCTTACTATTGAGTGCTATTCTGATATTTGCTGCTATCTTGCTCCCTTCCAATTATTCTGCTGATCGGCTGCTGGGAGGGGGGAGATATCACCCCAACTTGCAGCTCAGCAGTAAAGTGACACTGAAGTTTATCAGAGCACAGGTCACATGGCTGTGGCACCCTGGGAAATAAAGAATATGGCTAGCCCCATGTGAAATTTCAAAATTAAATATTAATAAATCTGTTTGTGTTTTTGAAAAATGGCTTTCAATGCAGGATTCTGCTGGGGAAGCTCTATTAACTGATGTGTTTTGACATGTTTTCCCAGACAGTATTCCTTTAACTCCCAGTTTCATCTGCAGATATACTATTCCCCAGCATGGTTATACCTATTTCTCTCCCCTGCATCAAAAGCATACTGCATGCCACATAAGAGATATGCCCCACTATAGTAAAGTATTTTTGCTTTTCATTAAGTAAGAAAAATAAGATTGCACATATACACCAATTTGTGTAAATCTTATTTGTGCAATCTTATTTTTCTTACTAAATAAAAACTACAATATTACTAATAAAACACACAAATATTATAATAAACAAACATTTTACACATTTATTATAAAATAAAATCTATATTTATTAGGTTTATTTTGTACTGGGGTGTATATTGCCATTTAAAGAGAAAGTATACTGCTGAACACTACAGATCTCCATTTAGTATACGCATGGCTTGGTGATTCAAATGACAAAAAAGAACCCTTTACTGCCAAATCTCAGGTGCCATGCATTCTGGATCACAGCTGTCAGGACCATGGAGTCCATGGCCCCCTGTATATTTTTACCCTTGGTTCCAAATTTTTATAATGGGATAGAGGAAAACTTTTCACATAGAAGTGACAAATGCACCCTTTGTGGTGACCATGCCTTAATGGAGAGATTTGCTAAACCTTTAAATGGCAGTATACACCATACATCTTAGAAAGTACAGTATTTTCAAATTTAACGGATTGACTACAGTGTTGTACTTTACCTGTCTTTGGCTATGGGTGCTATTAATGGTGCATACCAGTTAATTCCCACCTCACAATGTGCATCTAGATAAATCAAAACCTAAACAAAAACAATGAAATATAATCAAAGAAAGTTTAGGAGTTGCAAAAGCATGGTATATAGGATATAACTGCATGCTGTACTGGGTGTATTATTTGCTGGGGCAGTGCTGAGTGGCCAATGGCTGCTGTGCAATTAGCTGCATTACTATGCAGACTGTTCATAAAGGGTAAAGGGAGGAAACACTTTCAAGTAAAGGGGCACTTGTTAAAATATCAGTATCACAAATCTTAAACTTGAAAGTGTTTCCTCCCAGTTTTGCTCACAGCAAGACTGTTATTTCTGTCCTACAGGAAAAGGGATGGGGTATGTGAGCCAGATCCTTTCCTTCTTACCTGTCCAAGTTTTGCTTTCTCTGCTCCGATGCTTCTGGCCTGGATCAACCCTTCTCTCCGCTCATTTCTGAAAACCTTCACAAGGCCATTCCACTGCTTAAGGTATTCATCCAGTCGGCCTTTTAGATGTTCTGCAAACAGATGAAATCCCATGCCATTAGGCTACAGTCAGATGGGGCTGATTCTTGGCCTAAGGATAAATGCTGGCTAAAAATCAGCAAATCCAATGGCGTGGCTGCGTCTGCACAGTATTGCATTGCATTGGCCTTGGTGCAGAAACATGGAGCAGAGTTAAATACAGAAATGCGCAAATATGCTTTTTCTCGCTGAAATCCACTGTGTGTCTGCACCAAGGCCGTTGCAGTGCCTATAGGCGCTGCCACAGGAGCCATCATAGCTTAGCGGATTAGCAAATTCTCAGTCTGTGTTTATTGACAGGACAAGAATCAGCGCTGTCTGACATTAGCCTTATAGCAAAACTTCACTTCAGCTTCATCTTACACAGCCATGCTCATATGGAACAAGCTGACTGCACAAACAGGCACTTCCAAAGGCATTAGCACATGTATGGCACAGTGAGCCCTCAATCCTGCTTCATGAAAGATCACAGCAGTGCCATTTGCACTAAAAGAGAACAAGAAGAAATGCATCTGATGGCCTATTCACAGTTGCTTTGCTCATTTCCATAATCCTTGCATGCTTTAATAGCAAGAGACATCTCTATTCATGGTGTAAGTGATATGCAAAGTGGGGTCTGATGGGCAATTTAAATACAAGGCAGCTACTGGCTCAGTTCCAGTAAAAGCAATGCTAGCAGGGGTTGATTAGAATATGATCACGCCAGTTAATTAAATCAACTTCAGACTAATTAAGAGTAACTGCACACTGGGCAATTCAGTGTGTTTTGTCACCCAGTGAATTTCAAGCTCAGAGGGCAACCAATTGCTCATATTCCAAGCCCCCTCAATTGGAATGATAATCTCCTGGACCCAAGGGTGCAACTTGTAGCTCTAAAATGCACTTATCAGCGTTTGAGAGTGGCAAGCTTATCTCTGGGTTCCAGCTATTGCCACTGAAATGAATGAGGAAAGATTCAGAGCAATTTAAAACTGCTCTTCAAACAAGATTTTAACCTCCACCCCTGGATACAGCCAGCAGTGCAGTTAACAGATGTACGATGGTGTATCAGAGTCAGTACGGCAGAATGAAAAGCACAGAAAGGAAGAATGGGTAAGAGAAAAAAGAATGGGTCAAAGCTTGATGTGGGAATAAAGGGGAATGAGAAATAGTCGGGGAACCCAGGGAGTAAGGGAAAGGGCAAAGTGGAAAGATTTGAGAAGGAATGAATTGTACAGTGCTGTGGAATATGTTGGTACATTATCAACACTAGGGATGCACCGAATCCAGGATTTGGCCAAGATTCGGCATTTTTCAGCGGGATTGGGATCACACCGAATCCAAGCGTCTGGCCGAACTGAATCCTTAAATCATGTGACTTTTGGTCACATGAACCCTGGGCCCACACTCCACTTCTATAAAAATTGGACCCAGGATCCTCCATGCAAGGTCAAGTTTGGCCCATGTGGAGACAGGAACTATGCATCACTGGGGGTACCTAACAAACTGGCACTCCCAGTAAATCTCCTTTTCCTTTAAATCCCTGGGCTGGAGGATTTTTAACCAAATTCAGTTTTTAAAATCCCTATATCTGTAACAAGTAATAAGAGATATGCTACTTTGCATGTTTGTGCATAGCGATGTAAGTGACTTGTCATAGAGTCTCTATGAGCAAATCTGAGAAATGCTGACAATTACATCTGTGAATAGAAGGGGAAACCTGATTTTCTACCAGCTCACTGTTCAGGCTTATGGATGCATATATAACCCAATGAAATAGTAAGCAGGTAGGGGGAACAGTAGAATTGCCCACAGGATCAGTATCTAGATGTTTAAAGCCCCCATTGCTAGGGAAGGGTTTTTTAAGGTCTTAGAGGACCATAACAACGATAACATAAATCCTTTAACCTTTTCCTTGCCAACAACTCACTGAAAGACATACTGCCAACAACATAGTACCTATATTTCTGGGTTTCGCTATTGGAAAAACATTTCTTAGCATTAGTGTAGGTAGCCCAGCCACACAATCTGCAGGCTAATAAATAGTATCTGGCAACATTAAAGGAGAAGAAAAGGCATAATTGACTATAACCACTTACCTGGGACCCTGTGCCAGTGCTCCTGTTTGCCAAAAACTGCACCGGCCCAATGCACTGTAGGAGTGCCATGTCACAATGTTGTTCCTGTTCTTGGATCCTCTCTGTGGCCCCAGGCCGGATGCACAGACACAGTAGAGTGAAATGCCAGTTTTATTGCTTTGAAGTTTGGCCTTTTATTCTACTGTAAATGCAACCGGACTGGGCCTAAGAGTAGATCCAGGAAGATGAAAAGTAACACGGGGGAGTTTTCAGCAAACTGAAGCACTGGCCCGGGGTCTTGGGTCTCAGGTTGGAGTTTCTCCTTTAAGGACTCCTATATACTAGAGCACAAAGTTATGTATACCCCAGTGTACAGAATGCAGAAATCTAATTTTGCAGTGTAAAACTCTGCTCATTTAAAAGGGTAATACCTTTAAAATTAATGTTTAGTATTACACAATGTTCTTTTCTTACTAACCTTTCATCTGGTCTATTTTTTTTTAAAGTTTTTGAATTATTTGCCCTCTTTATCTTCCTCTATCCAGCTTTCAAATATGATCAATAACCCTGCCAGCTAAGAAACCTACTGCTCCGTGAGGCTACACATTTATAGTTATTGTTACTTTTATTGTTTTTATTCAGGCTCTCTCGGATTTATTTTCTAGACACTCATTTGAACCAGTGCCTGGTTGCTAGGGTAAATGAAACCCTAGCAACCAGCTAGCTGGAGAGCTGCTGAAACAAATAAAGTCTAAAAAGAAAACCTCACAGAAATAATAGTAAATGAAGTGCTACTTGACTCAAAATTCCACTGTCTTTAAGAGTTAACCTAAGGGCAAACTAACCCTTTAAGTAAACATACGCCAGCTCACTGTATTCAGTTGGTATTTAGTTGTGTTATAGCTACAGGGAATATACAAATACTACCATCAATAATTATATAAGAAATAATTTACCTTTGTTACTGAAATCATCAATCATAACAATCTCAGCCAGGTACTGTCTGGGTGTTCGTTTGATGACACTGTGAATAGTTCTCACTAGGGTAGACCAACCCTCATTGTGGAAGACAATTACTACACTGGAGGTGAGCAGGTTCTCGTCATAATTCCAGTACTTGCACCTGTAAAGGATAAGATATACTGCTTAAATCTGTTGTGTGCATTGATGTAATGAAGGAGACATATCTCTAAATATAGAAGAATTGTGCTTAAAAAAAAGTTGCGTTTCAGACTGATTTAGAGAAATTCCCTCAAAACCCCACTAGTCCTGTCCATCTCTTCCACTTCCTGCTGGCTGAATTCTCTGGATGTGCAGGGGGGGCGGCGGAACTCAGTACAGGCCCAGTAGGATAGGAACCAATCAGCAGCTAGGCTGACTCGATAGGGAACTGAAGCCTACTTGTGTGACTGCAGGGCTGTGATTGGCTATCCCCCTCCTGCTGTGCTTCTGGAAAGGACTGTTAGGACACGCCCACCTTTCATTGAAACACGGACAGATACATGAGAGGATCTACAGGGAGCTCCAATAAAGGGGCCATTTTTACAGATAGTATTCAATTTTAGCCCAAAGTAAAACCAGCACCATATATTATTCGTAATTGCCTACAAATTTAGTTTTTTTTCCTCCCCATTTATCCAATATGTCTCCTTCAAAGGAAATCATTCAAGAAATCCTGTGAATTATGCATGTGTAAAAATGCATATTTTTCTCTATTAATTTTTTATTAACATCTTTTATTTATATTGTGTGGGCATATTATCCAACATTTAGAGAAAAGCTACACCATTCACATCAGTCTCTGCCTCAGTGGAGCGACAGTCAAAGGTCAAGGGGGGGGGTACATGTTAAAGGGGGACTCTAACCAAACACAACTTATCTTTTTGAAAAGTAAACACTTAACATAATATCAGGCAGCCTTTTCATGATTTTTAATGTGATACTATGGCTTGGAAGTTACCTAAGCCTACTGATCTGGCTGACTACTTTGAGAAGCAAATGTAACAGTAGTGCACTGTCCTCAGCCTGCCTCCTCCAAATCCCACAATTCTCTGCACATGATGTCAATAAGGAAAGGAACTTAGAGTGTAAGCTCTATGGGGCAGGGACCTCCTTCTTACTGTGTCGCATACCACATGGCACTTATTCCCTGTGCATTTATATATATTTATTGTATTTATTTATTATAACACTTGTCCTCCCTGTGTGTAATTTTGTATTTTGTAAGATTGTACAGCGCTGCGTACCCTTGTGGCACTTTATAAATAAAGTTATACATACATACATACATCACAGTGCAATGCATTGTGGGTTATGTAGTTCCTGCATGCTATATGTAAGCTGTGGAGAAGTTGTTACAATTTGTAACATCAATGTTTTAGTCCCTCCTCCCCTGCCAGTATTTCAAATGACGCAGAAAGAGAACTGTTTTGCAGATGGATTCCAGCATATAAAAATTGTATTTATTCATACCTTTTGAAGGAACAGATTACAGGGATAAATATATTAGGGGTGTTGTGAGGGGATCTTTAACAAATTTTGGTTCAGAAGCCGGAGTTCCCCTTTAATGGTGCCAGCATGAAATCAAAGACTAAATACAATGTGCCCTGGTAGTGAGCAGACAATAACAGGACAGAAGCTAGACATGCACAAATGTGTGATTCCTACAGCAACCATAAAATCCTGCTCTTGAGAAGCAGTCTAGCAGAAAAGCCTGGCATTTGGAAGCATCTGCAAGCAATTTATTAGGCACTTTTTCCCCCTCAATGAATGTTGAGCCGGCCATTACTTGCTATATAATCTTAATGTGAGCTGTAAGTCAATCATACAATAAACCAGAAATACGTGTTACTATAAATTAGGTGCTTTGCATGTTCTGTGGCCAGTTACAGGGACATAAAGTTTATTCGGCTTTTAAGAGCTATATTTTTAACCAACACATTGAAATCCTATTAAAAGGGGAAGTATAGCCAAAATAAGGTAGGCTTCCTTCAAAAAAAAAAAGGGACAACTGCTTCATGCAAACTATTACAACAAGGTATTTCCATAGCTTAAATGCATTATTTCTTCGCACACAGTTGTTTCATACAAATGGCATAAATAACCTAACTGTACAGAAAAATAAACATATTAAACAAGGTACCCGCTAGTATTAATATATATCTTTAGGGCATGAAAACCCTCATTCATAGGTCTAGAGAGGGTTATTTTTCTGTAGCAACAATGTGGGTTCATGGCTTAGGAAGTCACGCTGCACTTTATTATTTGCTATTTTGTTCACTTGTTGGGCAGAGAGCACAAGATATACCTCAGGCACAGTACAAAGTGTCATTCACTCCCACAGTCTGGTGATATCAAAACAACAATGGGTATATATCAATTTCTTGCTATTTGTTGTATGGGTTAGAGTCAGCTATGCAGCATATAATGAATTCTAGCAGAGATGTGCTGCCACCTCCTGGCAATAACTGATGGACAAAAAGGGGCTGCAAAACACAAGGGGTTATTTACAACTAGTTTTGAGCGAATCCGTCCTGTTTCAATTAGCTGGAAAATTCACAAAACTTTAATGCGCACAATTGTTTTTTTTTGATGTGATGGAATTTTTACATGACTGCAACTTTTCTGACGTTACTGCAACTTTTTGCTCACTCCAAATATATTAAAATCAATGGGCAGTTTTTCTTGGTAAATTTTTTGTCACGGTGAACCTTTGCCACAGTTTTGTGAAAAAATTAACGACATGTGGAATTTTGAGGTCCATGTTGCAGATCTCTCTGCTCCAAGATGGTTCCTTATTGAAGGCAAGACAATCCTATTTGGTAAATGTAATGTTTAAACTTTTTTTTTTTAATAGACAAAGTATGGAGATTCAAATTACAAAAAAGACCCCTCATGGGTCCTGAAAATTCTGGATAACAGGTCCTGTACTACTGCAGGCCCTTCTTTTTTCATTTTAGAACACTCTGATTTAGGGAGTATCTTAAACCTAAATAACAGTTAGACATGAATAATAAACCATAATGAAACACAATAAATAATTTTTCCCCACGTAATCTGTCAAAACCTTTTTTGAATCCAAGAGGTTAAAATGTCCTTTCCACATAAACTGAAATTCCTGGTTCCAGCATTTAGCCGATCGCATAAATCCGCACACCATGAATATTAAGTGTCACGTTATTTTATTGTGTAATGAAAGTGGATAAAGCTGTAAACTCGCAATATTCTTACCACATTTCAAATTAATGTTTGCAACTTTTCCTGGGGCCGGTGTGAGTTAGTGTGTGGCTGCCAGCGATTCCTAATAACCTTATGTACTACTATACGCGAGATAGCTAACATTTGCTTCTGCCGCCCCAGCAAGATACAGAGACTTCCTATCAGGGACGAGAAGTTATAAATGGATTTAATGAAGCATAGTGTATAATGCAGATATCGCCACTTTTATTTCTTGCAGGTTGTTAGCTATGTATATTTTAAGAGGATATCTAGTGCCCTAAAAAAATGATTTGCCAACGCATTTATAGACCTCTAAAAAGCAAACTATCCTTAGAATAAGGCCCCAAGAGGCGAATTGTCAGCCTGCATATAAGCACAGGTGCCTGTATGCTTGAAAAATCGAATTGTACCTGCACCCAGAAGCATGGATTCCGCCTTGGTGAAGGCACATGCAGCTAATATCCACTCACTAACGCCAAGTCTTTTGTTAGTTGGTGGATATCAGCAGTGTGAGCCTCCACCCGGGTGGAATCTATGCTCCCAGGTGCAGGCACAATTTAATGGTTATTAAAATGTGTGGGTGGATTGTCAGTCTGCACTTATATGCAGACTGACAACCACCCTGTGGGGGCTTACCCTTAGGATTAAATAGTGCCACTCATTCCATGGCCCCTTTGGATAAAAGATATAGTTTAAATTTAAAAAAAAAAAAAAGAAAAACAAAGAGCCTCATATCAGTTTAGATAGATTTCATCTGCAATATACTGACAGCTCAACAGTTAACTTCCCCTTTAACTTAACTTCTTCAGTTTCTCCAGAGTTCTGTGTCTGTAACTGGAAACATAGGAACACGGTAAATGTGACAGTAATGAACCCGCCACGTGAAAATGTCAGTATTTAGGTGCTCGCAGATAAAATTGTTACTAAAGGAAACAGCTGTTAGAGACAATATGGAATTTGCACTTAAGTTTCTGCATGTGTGGGTGTGTGATGCTTTCGGAAAATCTCCCTCCAAATGATGTTATCCCATCCCCTGCTGTCATATATAACAGTTTCTCTTATTAGTTGTTCTATTCTGCAAGTAACACAGTAATCTTCCTCATCTGCGGGTTTATGCTTCAGCATCCGATACTTTATAAGCAAGCTGTGCTCGTTTTAAAGCACACAATAAACGCATATTAAATGTACTTTGCAGACAAATGTGCCAGTTAAGCAAAAACACCTTAATAAGTACAGTAGATTAAAGTCAGGGTATAAACACCCCTTATGCCACAGTCCCAAGAACAACAGAAAAACTAACAGAAAGTCTAATTTCAGAGTAGAACATGAATAGTGACTGAATCTGACAAGATTTACAGTCCACTACTATACCCTGGTGTGAGCTAGGAAACCAAATATACAGTTAATCAACATTCTATTGTATTGTGCCATGATACATAAGTGACTGATGATTACTTAACAAGTCCAGTTGCTTCAAATTTATTTATACTAGATATACCATGACCTGGATGAATGAAAATCTTCATAGACATAAGTGACTGAGGTTTAGTTTAATAATTGTGTCATCAACTTATAAAAGAAAAATGTAGATTTGCCCCTTGTGTAAAATTTTGTTTCTCCCTTCTGATAATATTGTACTAATATAGGTTTCCCAGTAATGTCAGTGACAGTTTTCAGACCTCTCAGCTAAAATATTTTGCTATGTTTTGCCCTCTAGTGGTAGTATCTATAATAGCGGCTACTACACATCCCAAAATCTGCATGGATACCATAGGCTTTTCTTTAAGAATTTGCCCTATCCACATGAGCGTAGCCTGTCCATTTTATTTAAAGCCCTTTGGTGTAGGTCGAAAATGTATATACCCTTTTAGTGGAGCTTTTTCTGTTTGATATTAGGTCTGGCATTTGGCCCCACTATGGCAGGTACTTTTTGTTAAACTGAAGAATTGCTATCTCTGCTCTTCTGGATACTAATAACTTCCAGTAAATCTGCCCTGGCAACTCATCACTCTAGCCATGGAAACCTTTAGCACTTGTCCATTGCTAGAGAATGATAAGCAACCAATCTCTCCTCAGACACATCCTACCCAAGTCCTATCAATAAATACCTAGAGGTACATTTAATTAAAGTACGAATCCGAATCACGAAATCCGATAATTTCTGATGATTGCAAAACTCACGAAAATTCAGTTTGTTTTAATACGAAGATTTCGTACTTACGATCCGAAATTTTTGTATTGAAACGATTGTTTACGATTGGCCATCTGAAAGTCTTAAAATTATCGTATCCGAACAATCGTAAACGGCAGGAAAACCTTTCTGACTTTGAACCTTCAGTGCATGATTTTGGAAGCCTCCTCAATGGCACTCGGCAGCTCCCACCTGGCCCAAGGAAAGTCAAGATAACGAAGAATGAATCCGAAACTTTTGTACTCGCTGCGACAAATACGATTTTGTCGCACAAGTTGTCGAGCAAATTGTCGCAAAGTATGAAAAAGTTGCGCAAATTAATGAATATATCGTAGAAAATACGCAAAAGTTGTAAACTTTAGAAAAAATACGATTTTTTTGTAATCCGACCTGTCACACTTTAATGAATGTGCCCCCTAGAGTTACATAGAATTAGTAGCAAATATTTCAGCTACCTTTAGTTCACACACATTTTGCTCATTATGACTATTATTATTCTTTATTTATATCATCCACTTCAAGCTCCTTCCCAGAGGAGCTTACCTATCCCATTCGGTGCTTTGAGAAAGTTAACCGCTTGCCATTGCAAAGATGATTTTCAGTCTATATATGACTTCTACTGTTTACATCAGGGTAGCACAAAGAAAATATAGGTGGAAAGAAAGAGTGGGCAGGTAGGATGAAGAACATCAGGATGATAGATGGGCAAAATACTGAACTGTCAGGATCCTTCAAAATGTCTCAGTTCAGTATTTGATAAATTAGGCCTGGTGTGTGTAATAACAAGTCAAACCCTAAACTATTGCACATATTCTACATCCCTGGATAAGGGATCTTTCCATAATTTGGATCTCCATACTATAAGTCTACTAAAACAATTTTAACTTTAAATAAACCCAATAGGATTATTTTGCCTCCAGTATTCTCCTAAACACACAGCAATGTCAATGCAGTGCAATTACAATAAGTGATCTTAATTTACTAAACAGTTCATTAGCTGTAGTAAAACATAGGGATGGAGTGAGCGGGTTGCGTCACTGTGAAGCTAATTTGGGCTCCAGAGAAACAGATATATGCAGAAAAACTTGTTAGGCAAAGCCTTCAGTGACAGAATGCATGCTTCTAATTATATTTGTTCAGGGAGAGGCAGCCAAAATATTATTGCTTGACCTGAAAAATTATTTTCCCTCCTTGCTGACACGCAGTCAGCCTTATAACATTATGATAGCGTTCTGCTTTATGAAAATAACAGACCATTATGGAATGATCTAGGGCAAGACAAGTTATTCAGCACAGCAGGCTAGAACCTTACTTTGGAACAGGAACATTCCCCAAGCTGTGTTATTTGGTTTGGGTACGCTCCACTCTAGAAGTGACAATAAAGGGTCATATATTCATCGGAATATTCATTCTTTGCCTTCATTTTGGAGATAAAAGTTGGAATGGAGAACCCAGCTATGTTGGCACAGTCAGTTTGTAGTTAGGCATTTGAATCTATGGAGAATCCATAGGGTACCCAAGCTATGTTGGCGCAGGCCATTGTATCTATGGAGTCAGCATAATAGTACCATCATGTCAATGCAGAAATTTTAGTGTTCTGGATTCCTTATGGCTCTATGCTGTTCATTTGTTTGCTGGCAACATGTAATGAGACAATATCAGACAGAAGCAGCACGGGTTAGTTATTATAGATAAGCAAGTAGCCACATGTTCCTTAGCACTATTGGAAATGACTGCGTTACACAAACCAAACAGAAAACATAGAAATCAATGCCCATACAAGAGGTAATAGGGCCCTGTAATTCAAGCTTAATGGAGGTGTGAGATATTAGGTGTGGGTTTGGGCTCAGTAGGAGGTCAACAGGTGGGAGTCATTTATCAGCACTGGGCAAATTCGTCTGTGCACAGCAACCTAGGCAACCAATCAAACTGTTACATTTATTGATCTACCCGCACCTGGCTGAAAAAAGACAATCACTGATTGGTTGCTAAGGGTTACTGCCCATAGGCAAATTTGTCCAGTGTTGATAAATGAGCCCCACTAGTATGTGGGCTGTGTATTGAACAACTGCTGGAGCGCAGTTGTATAAATGTAATGGCAATGGCACTGAGTGTACTGGGCACCCTTTCCTGTTGCATCACAAGCTGTACATGTACAGGTGTGCTTATGCGTTTCTGCGGTTTGGTCTCTTAGAAATAAGGACCATTGCGGCAAAATCTTCATCATGGGGTAAATCTGACCACTTAAAATGGCTGTGTATTTCTTGGCTGTAACTTTACCATGTAAAAGATTTAAGCATCTGAGAAGGTAAGAATGATATATCCATGCAGATATACATTAAAAGGTAAATAGGCTTGTCACACTACAGCCCATCTTCCCACGCTCAGAAATCCAGGGCCCATTAGTGCATAGCTATGTATTAATCACAGCAGCAGCATACTCATTTCTACTGTGTATTCCTGTTTATTCTATTCAGTTAGTACCCACAATCCCTTTTTCCTCAGCGCATTCCCCTTGTTTAGATTATACTGTTATGATTCCTGACACTATTCCACTTGTCATGTGAAATCATCTTGGCATTTCTGTGACAGCCGTACCTGCAGATCTAATAGATGCCTCTCCTCTCGCTGCCACAAAACCCACATACTCAAGTGCTCAGATGTTGCACAGCAGCCAGATATTGATAACTGCCATGGAAATAAAAATAAAGCGCTTAGGCATTGCATTTAACTGAACTCAGCTTGCTATGCTGAACATGCAGTAGGGCTATATGGAAAAGATGTTGGCACCTATCTGTATATACAGCAGCCACTTGCCTGCAGTTCTGAGGCCGTGCAAAGGAAGAGACCAGGGCAAATCACAGAGTGGCACAATGCATGGTTATAAACATCTCTATTGATAACATTTCTCCAGTATACTGTACCTCAACATGGTGAGTGCTCCAGGAGAAAATACAAAGGATGTGTGTGTATATATACACAGGGAGGAGCACACCCTATACAAGTCCAAAAATGCCCTTGGTGCAGGTCAAAAACAAAAAATATAATAGAAAGAGTGCCGCACAATAAATATAATATATATATATATATATATATATATATATATATATATATAGTAGGGGAATACTATGTGATTCCCCCCCACTTGCTGCTCATGAATACACTGCTACCAAACACAGACCTCTCTGTATTCACTGGGAATAGCCACAGGTCTTTGCACTCAGAAACAGAGAGCCAATGCCTGTGCCACTGCCTTCCAAATGTTAAACAGCCCCTTTATAATCCCCCAGTACTCCCTCCTTTATATAATTCCCTTTCCTACACAACATAATCCTGTCCAATGACACAAACTGTAAGGCTCTTGTAAATCATTGTCAGGCATCACACATAAACCACACAATTTCCAGTGCATTTTATAACTCATCCCAAAGGTCACAATTTGTTGCATTTACTACTTTATTTTTTTTTTTACACAGCACAGAGATTGCTGATCATTGACAACCAGTTCCGCCATCTTTATTATACTGTTGTAATAAAGATGGCGACTTTGAACTAAAAGAGCATGCGCCTAATTTTTCCTCCACCCCTGTACACTATCATGTCTTAAAAGCTTGTGCACTGTTACAGCTGGCCCTAATAGCGCACAAGCTTTGTTAGCTAATGCACTTGAACACACCGATCACCTGAGTATAGAATTTTTTTCACAAGCAACACAGGCAATTGCTGGGTTTGTGCATCATCATAGCAACCATATAGGATCGTTGCCATTGGTGCGCGCATCAAGGTGGGAGGGCTTAGAATTTGCTTAGGGTAGTGAGTAAGCACTCGTCCCCTGTATGCAAGCGTGCTCGCAAGAAGTTTTATATGCGCATGCACTGCCTTATTTGCCCACAACTGCGCAGAATCGCCGGTCTTGGTCTTAGCGCAGGACTCAATTCTGGGAAATTTTTCATGGAACGTAGTGGGTTTTTTCCCCCTGGCAACTGATCACAGAAATGGAAGCAAATTATGCAGACTGTTCACGAGCAGAGGTATGCCTCTCCTTGGGACACTAAATCATGATTTCACTTTCCTTGCCCTTTTAAGTTCCCATTTGTTGAATTTGTTTTAAGAGACAAATATCCTATATATATTCTTTGCTATAGAATAAGCTGTTTAGCTTAGTCTGAAACACAACTGGTGGCACTTTACCAGAAGGGAACAGCAAACACCAGACAATGATCTTTTTGTAAAGATGTAAATCTTAGGTTTCAGACTGGACCCATCCGGCAGTAAGCGGATACAAGGCAGCCCCTGCTCTGGGCTCTGTAGCTAACCTGACTGCAGAGGAAGTAAATAGAAACATTCACATAAGTCACAGGAAGGTTAAACAGGTCATTTTTCTAGCTGCAGACATGTTGGGTTCAGTTAGTCATACACGTGCTGACACTGGCCAATATCTCATCCACTCCAGAGAGATTTAGTAATAATCTGGCACCTGGATGAGGCCAAAATGACGGCTTGCGAACAGGTATATGGTCAGGATCGGGCAGGTCTCACTACTAGCATACGTGTATAGGCCCCATACAGATCCCAGCCCTCCAAATAATTGTATCTGCCCAAATGGGCCCCCCACCTGGGTGGAAAAATCAGGCAAACGTACTTTTCCAGTGGCTAAATTAGATAAGGCCACATATACTATACTGTTCTAATTTGCAACTTCCAGGATACTTCTGCTTGCTCAGCTGGATGTTTGAACTCCAAACTGAAGAGCTCCTGAACTGAAAATGAAATAACTAAAAAAACTACAAATAATAAAAAAAAAATAAAGATCAGTTGCAAATTGCCTCAGCATATCATTCACTACATCATACTAGAAGTTAAAAGTGAACAACGCCTTTAATAAGGTTTGGGTTGGCACACCTCAAGGCTTGTCAGCTCCGGCTCCAGATTCTTGGCAAAGGTTCAAATCCAGCTGAAGGCTTCTGCAGGGGGACCCCTGCCCCTGGGACCCTGGGGCAGAAATAATAAAGCTTGTCTACTAACAGTAATTCTAAGTGAAAATTTGCAGTTTGAATTTTTGTACACAACCCCAGATTATGCTCCATTCTACTGTCAGCTCCACTCTGATTTTAGATTGCCACCTCAACTCCTGCCCTCAGGATACACCAAGCTTAAGTAAATACCTGAGTTTACATGCAGACACGTCACCAGAGTGAGCAATACAAGTGTGACCCACAAAGACTGCCTTTCAGCTCTGTATCTGCCCAAACAAAGTGCTTCCAGCCTGGGTACAGGGTGCAGTACGAGAGCCCTGAAGCTGCAGAGGCTCTGGGGAAAAAGGCTGTTGGTGACACAAAGGAAGCTATAAATATGGGAGAGAGCACACTACATTAGATGTGCTGCTGCTGTGTCACATCAGTGACAAGCAATCAGAGTCGCTAGTGACAGAATGGAAGCTTGAAGGGCAGAGGATTTGTGTCGGGAGGAACACTGCATACACATCATTAAAGCGAAAGGCAACATGAGCTCTACTTGGTAACCAGAACTAAAAATCAATGAACACTATCCTGTGTGACTCTCTCTCTTATTCTATGGAATAATTTACTTATACCTGAACAGGAGGTGTAAAAATGCTCCTCTAGTGATTATGTTGATTTTCCATATACAGATTAAAATAATATCATAGAGCCACGGAGTACCCTTTGGTATATATGGGGTATGTTATACATAGGGTTGCCAACTGTGACTAATACCAGCCTTTACGTTGGGGGGCTGGGTATGTGATGTTGTTTGGGGACGGGGCTATTACATAAGGGGCAGGGCAATGGGCAGACTGGGAGTTATAGGCGGAGCAGAGGTGGGCACATAGTTATAAATGGTGATCGGCAGCTGACAGGGTCAGGGAAAGAGGTATTTATAACCCATTACAAATGTACCTGCAAGTAAATTGCTGTTAATTTATAATACCAGTGCTGGCCCTAGCTGGTGATTTACTGGCTAGACTGGTCAAATACTGGCCAGGGGACACCTAGTTATACAAGATTACACGCAAGCCTACTACTACCATGTTTCCTCAGTTTTTGGCTAAATGTATTGAGGTAAAAACCCCCTAAAAAGACCCAAACTGAAGACCCAAGAGGAATTCATAATTAAAAAATGGATTGCCCTCTATACAGCAGACTACATGGGTCAGTGCCATCTATGAGCCTGCACTGCCAGCCATAGTGCAGCTCTACGAAAAGGCACAACAGAAACAGATTGCTGACCCAATTCAAACCATGGTAAAAAAACACTGGCACTCAGAGCTACAAACAGGGCAAGCCCTTAAAAAAATCTTTATCAAGCATAACGGGGTTATTTTGCCCTGAAACATTGCACCTCCGTAATAAATATTTTTAAGGACTTGCCCTGTTTGTAGCTCTGAGTGCCAGGGCTTTTTTACTATTGTCATTTTTGGGAGGGTGCCGATCCCTCCAGCATTCTGCACCGAGCTTTTCAATTTTGGAGAGCTAGGGGGTGCGAGGAAAGTCTCCAGTCTGTCTACCCAATTCAAACAATGCCAATCTTAACAAATGATATGAGAAGTGCTAGCCAAAGAAACCAACCACATATGCATGTTAATACATTCAAATATCACCATCAATTCAAATTATAGACTACACACACAAAGGACTATAAATTCCATATTTCTCCAGTGTCCATTGTAAAATATCCTCCGTTAAAAAAACAAATTAATGAATCCAAAACAAAAAAATAAAAATGTTTAGTTCAAAGTACAACTACATTTGACATGAATTATTTAATTCCCACTGGCTCCCACATTGCAGCTAAAATGTGTTTTTTTTTAAAGATGCAGTTGTTAAAATGACAGCATGTATTAAATGTTTTATTAAATCAGAGATAAGTGAAATTTAATGTGATGTTGGGTCTTAGTAAATATTATATGAGCCCATGTCCATAGGAAATATTTTACAAAACAACATATAGTCACCTAAGGTAGGATTGCAGAGTGCAAGGGTTAATAAAGTTCCCTATGTCTTGATAGAACCTAACATTTTTAAACCCTGTACCTTCTATTTTACGTGTTAAGCCCCAAAGATGGCATCTGCCAACCTCACTGTGCAGCTCTACATTAGGAACCAAGACACACAGGGCTCATGGAGTTTAAACCAATGGCAGTGATGGTTTTTTAGTAGGAGCCTATCGCTTAAAACCGGAGGGTTTGGTATTTATTTCATCTTTAATGTTTGGACTATTTGGTTTCACAATAATAAATAATCTTTAGTGTAATTAGCTGTACATATTTTTTAGTCTGTATGATCACTTAAATCTGCTTAACTTGCAGTGTAGCACTCTGTTGCTTCATTCACTAAGGCTATAAAAATGAGAAATTCAGCTGCTGTGACCTACAACCCCTATTAATTTCAACAAACCAGATGCAGGATATTAATGAGAACGGCAGTAGAAACAGTTCAATCAGGCAGCAGTGTGCATTAGCAAGTACGCCATGTAGCTCATTTCATATTGTAGGGCATGCAGCCAACTTCATCCCTAGGCAAAGTGCCGTTCCAGCAACACAGGTATAGAATCGATTATTAGAAAACCCATTATCTAGAAAGTTCAAATTTATAGGAAAGCCATCATCCACAGACTTCACATTAAGCAAATAATTCTAATTTCTAAAAATGAGTTTCCTTTCTGTAATAAAACTGTAGCGTTTACTTGATGGTAACTAAGCTGCATGAATCCATATTGGTGGCAAACAATCCTATTGGGATGTTTAAATGATTTTAAAGAAATCTTTAGTCTGGAGATCAAATTGCATAAAAGATCCGTTATCCAGAAAACCCCAAGTCACAAGCATTCTGATCCTATACCTGTAGTAGATGGTTAAGAAAACCCATTGTTTAAAACGACCATAAACTGCCATGGGCAAAAGACAGATGCCATATGAAAGGTTACATACACTGTATGGCCATTTTCTGTGGCTCAGTTTTTTGGGCACGCAGTCTCATATTAGATCAGCATAAAGTGAAACTGTGGCTCCTCTTCCCTTCCTAATCTGCCATACACTAGCAGACACTGCACTGGCAAATTACATTTTCAGACCTGCCCAACCAACAAACCCATCAATATCAATTGTACACATAGATACAGTGGTGTGAAAAACTATTTGCCCCCTTCCTGATTTCTTATTCTTTTGCATGTTTGTCACACAAAATGTTTCTGATCATCAAACACATTTAACTATTAGTCAAAGATAACACAAGTAAACACAAAATGCAATTTTTAAATGAGGGTTTTTATTATTTAGGGAGAAAAAAAATCCAAACCTACATGGCCCTGTGTGAAAAAGTAATTGCCCCCTGAACCTAATAACTGGTTGGGCCACCCTTAGCAGCAATAACTGCAATCAAGCATTTGCGATAACTTGCAACGAGTCTTTTACAGCGCTCTGGATGAATTTTGGCCCACTCATCTTTGCAGAATTGTTGTAATTCAGCTTTATTTGAGGGTTTTCTAGCATGAACCGCCTTTTTAAGGTCATGCCACAACATCTCAATAGGATTCAGGTCAGGACTTTGACAAGGCCACTCCAAAGTCTTCATTTTGTTTTTCTTCAGCCATTCAGAGGTGGATTTGCTGGTGTGTTTTGGGTCATTGTCCTGCTGCAGCACCCAAGATCGCTTCAGCTTGAGTTGACGAACAGATGGCCGGACATTCTCCTTCAGGATTTGTTGGTAGACAGTAGAATTCATGGTTCCATCTATCACAGCAAGCCTTCCAGGTCATGAAGCAGCAAAACAACCCCAGACCATCACACTACCACCACCATATTTTACTGTTGGTATGATGTTCTTTTTCTGAAATGCTGTGTTACTTTTACGCCAGATGTAACAGGACACGCACCTTCCAAAAAGTTCAACTTTTGTCTCGTCGGTCCACAAGGTATTTTCTCAAAAGTCTTGGCAATCATTGAGATGTTTTTTAGCAAAATTGAGACGAGCCATAATGTTCTTTTTGCTTAAAAGTGGTTTGCGCCTTGGAAATCTGCCAAGCAGGCCGTTTTTGCCCAGTCTCTTTCTTATGGTGGAGTCGTGAACACTAACCTTAATTGAGGCAAGTGAGGCCTGCAGTTCTTTAGATGTTGTCCTGGGGTCTTTTGTGGCCTCTCGGATGAGTTGTCTCTGCGCTCTTGTGGTAATTTTGGTCGGCCGGCCACTCCTGGGAAGGTTCACCACTGTTCCATGTTTTTGCCATTTGTGGATAATGGCTCTCACTGTGGTTCGCTGGAGTCCCAAAGCTTTAGAAATGGCTTTATAACCTTTACCAGACTGATAGATCTCAATTACTTTTGTTCTCATTTGTTCCTGAATTTCTTTGGATCTTGGCATGATGTCTAGCTTTTGAGGTGCTTTTGGTCTACTTCTCTGTGTCAGGTAGCTCCTATTTAAAGGAGAAGGAAAGTCTAAAAACAACATGAGCTCAATAACTTAGCCTTAACACAGTCCTTAACATATTTCCTGAACTCACCGTGCTGTTGCTTAATCTGGCTCTGACATGGAAAAGTCTTGTCAGTAAATACAGTACCTGCTCTAAGCCTGTGCAGCTTCCTGTCTCACTGAACACAGATTGTCCAGGACACAGACATGCTCAGTGCACAGCAGAGAGCTCCGTTTTTTTTTTTTCCCTCACAAGCAGGGGGGAGGGCGGGCTGCTGCTGTCAGGGAGATTGTTTATGGAGGGGGAATTTGTGGAGCTGCAGAAACTTTCTAACAGGAGCAGGGAGCCGGCTTGTACTTTTCAGCCCATTCAGACATGCTGGATAAGATGGTGGCGCCGTTCACTGAAACAAGCATGTAAGTTCTAGCATGTGTATCTTTGTAAATCTTTCATTAGGCAAGCCAAGAATATAGCGATTTTACACAGCAATAGTTGTACTTTTTAATAGTGTGCTTAATAGATTTTGCCTTTCCTTCTCCTTTAAGTGATTTCTTGATTGAAACAGGTGTGGCAGTAATCAGGCCTGGGGGTGACTACAGAAATTGATATTGAAATTGATAAACCACAGTTAAGTTATTTTTTAACAAGGGGGCAATCACTTTTTCTCACAGGGCCATGTAGATTTGGAGTTTTTTTTCTCCCTTAATAACGTAAACCTTCATTTAAAAACTGCATTTTGTGTTCAATTATGTTATCTTTGACTAATAGTTAACGGTTTTTGATGAGCAGAAACATTTTGTGTGACAAACATGCAAAAGAATAAGAAATCAGGAAGGGGGCAAATAGTTTTTCACACCACTGTACATAGTGACTGGACCACCGTATCTGTACCAAAAACAGTATAAAGCTATTTTATTAGTACATGCATAACATTGGTGTGTGTATAACCCACCCAACACCATAAGCCAATGCAGTTAGCTTGAATGGGCGCACAGTCACTGAATGTGTGGATGTCTTTCCTGGACTGGGGCAGGCTTATGCGGCCATCAATTTGATTCACATAAAACACAACAGGACAGCATTCCTACATCAAAAAGCTTTTATCAAATCCTGGCCAAACGACCTGTACACTAGGCAAGAAAAATGGGTTTCTGACATTCAATTCAACTGGGATTTATGCTAGCCTACATTTAAACTGCCCATCTGTGCACTGTACAATTAAAAACTCATCTTAAAAGCATATGGGAAGGCAATTATAAACATAATGTGATAACTTTATTGTCAAGTTCCAAACTGAATGAATCGCGGACATCATTTAAGTTTATCATCCTTCTCTGCACATTAAAAATGAACTCAAACTCCCATTAGTCTGCAGTCCTATGAAAGAAGGGAAGACCCAAATACTTAGTTGCCAAGAACTCTAATACCAAGAGTAATTACTGCCAGCTTATTTCATTAAGCGCTATCAGACATGCAATTATTGTAGTGATGTAATTAAACAACTCATCATATTCCTGCTGAAAGCACAAGCTCTACAGCCTAACTGTTCTGGGCAATCGTCTTAGCCAAAACATGATTGACTAGAATTTTAAATATCTATTTATAAGATAATCAATTCTATTCATGAGGTTTGTGAAACAAGTACCTGGTTCTGCTCGAGTGGCCAAAGACAAACTCAAATAATATAATCCATTCAAACAGTTCTTCCTCTGACCCAATTTCGTACCCCATCCAATCTTACAGTATGCCACTTCTAGCCCTTATCTACTTTTTTTGCTTTTTGTCATCATACTGTTTTCCTCTAACTTTCATTTTTCAAGCAACCGGATCTAACTGACTGAATTATTACAAAGTGCATTTTTTTTACCCTGTGTAATACTTACTCCCAGGAAAAAACCATCTACTCCCACTTATTAATGTACCTATTTGTAGGTATAGGATCTGTTATCCAGAAAGCTCTGAATTACGAGAAGGCCATCTGCCGCAAACTCCATTTTGAATCAATATAAAATTTTTGAAAATGATTTCCTTTTTCTCTGTAATAGTTAAGCAGTACCTTCTACTTGATCTCAATTAATATAATAAATCCATATTGGAGACAAAACAATCCTACTGGGTTTGTTTAAATCTACTAAAAACATTAAAGTATGGAGATTCAAATAACAAAGACCCCATTCTGGATAACAGGTCCCAATAAGGTACCTGTACTTTATTCCAACTTCCTATTCTACAAGTTTAGGGGCTCTGGCACACGGGGAGATTAGTCGTCCTCTCAAGGCAACTTCCGCGATTTCAGTGAAATCGCGCTGCCACGTATGCCATCCCACCGGCGATTTACATTTTCGCCGGTGGGATGGCATTTCCGGTAGATTAGTCGCTCGCGAACAGGGACATTTGTCGCGGGCGACTAATCTCCCCGTGTGCCAGAGCCCTAAGAGTCACATAGGCTCCACATTTAAGTTTATGTTCATATTTGTCTAGTGCCCACTGTGTAGTGCTACTAAATATTCTGCGGCTTTGAAAAACAGTAAAGTTTCTAGATATATGTTTATCCACCTATATGAAACCTTAATTTCTAGAAGACCTACACTTTTGTATGCACGTACAGACACACACAGGATTGCATTATTCCAGGCAGACGCTGGGCATAAGTAATGCGTGAGTAAACTAATCTGGGTCACATAGCAAAACTGGGCTGGGTGGGATTACAATTAAGCCATATAATTAAATTATTGATTCCTTTAATTACCCTAAACAGTAAATCATAGAGAGGCCAAAATATTATTATCACTCCAGACTTTAACTCCGTTGTTTTTTTTTTTTTTTTTTAAGTAAGAGGGAAAAAAACTGAAAATGATCACAGGAGCTAGCATAGAGATTGCTTAATAATAACAAAGCACTGTGTAACGGTCTAGAACACACCTTAGGCTAATGCCACACGGGCGTATTCTCGGCAACCCGAAAAACAGTTGCCGAGAATACGCCCCGCTACTGTCAATTCGGCCTACCTTGTGCCTGCACCCGAATGAATGGAATACGCTCAGGTGCAGGCACATGAAGCTGATATCTGCTGAAAATATGAAGTAAATTCCAGTTTTACTCTACTGAATATGTGCATAGCCTGGACCAGCAGGATAGGATCCCTGGTAAACAGTAAAGAACATGGTGACACTCACTAGAATATACCCTTCCAAGGACTCCTTGAGGCTGGACTGCATGTGCATGCTCTTCATACCTTAAGTCTACTAAAAAATAATTTAAACATTAAATAAACCCAACAGTATTGTTTTGCCTCCAATAAGTACAGGCACGGTTTTATTATTACAGAGAAAAAGGAAATCATTTTTTTAAAATATGAATTATTTGCTTATAATGGAGTCTGTGGGAGATAGTTTCCAGATAATGGATACCATACCTGTACTGGAAAACATTTGTTAAAGTGAACTATCCCTTTAGTTCTTGTCTTACGGCAACAAACTATAGTTTTTGGTTATATTCGTTAACATAAAGTGCATCTCCTAAGGATCAAAAGGAACAAAAATCTATTTTCTTAACAGAATGTTCCCATGCAATAATAAGAGTATTAATAAAATAACAACATGAAGAACTGTACAACAAATGGGTGAATACATTAAACATCCTCATTATGTCTACAATCTAAAATTACAACTGTAATTGTAGTTCAGCAAGTGGAAGCTCATTGCCTTTATGCAACACTGAGGGAAAGCATAGAGTTTACTCAAACTGAAAATTAGCAATAAGTCCCCAGTAACATTTGGGGAAAGGAGGAGAACCATTTTCTTTGAAGGAAAGCAGTCCGGTGGCATTCCTAGGCATTCCCTTAGGACCTGGATGAGAAGGGAAAAAGCAGTGGCTGTCTCGCACTACATGAAAGAGGAGATTCTGTCCTTGCACACTGGCTCTGAACTCACCACGCTCACAATAGAAACACACAAAACATGAATTTGGAGCAGAAATGGAAAAACCTTTTAAAAGAAGTCTATCTGCTCGGCAGGTGGTGCTGGCACAGGGTCAAACAGCAGGGGGCCAGAGCTCACAAAATACGTGAATAGCCACTTATCTGGGTTAAACCTGGGATTCAAGTCACATTCATGTTATTTCTGGGAATTTACCCACAAGCCTTTAATATTAAAAAAAAAAAAGAAAAAAAAAAAAAGTCAACCATAATCAACCCTTAATAAAGACATTAAAGGGGCAATATAGCCCTACTGTTGTAACCGAACACAACCAAATAACCATGATTGATAAGGAGTGTCCGTAATGTGTACAGACATTTCTTTGGTCAGAATACATACATATCAAGCAGCAGATGGCACCCTCTGAATTAAAGGCCTTTTACTGCCTGCTGTGCCCGCCAGGAGCTTAGCTGTATCAGAGCATGGCATGCCTACCTTCATTATGTAAAGCATCAGGGGGCTAAGCACACACTGCTGCCATTCTCTTGTGCTGCCAACTATACACCATTAACATACATTAACATGGCCAGTTTGTTGTCTATTTAAATGCAGTATTTACACACTGTTTTTATTTACCTGTCAAAATGAGGTTATAAGTTATTGTTTGCAGAGGACATTTTCGCCGGTGGGATGGCATTTCGGGGAGATTAGTTGCCTGCGAACAGGGAGATTTGTCGCGGGCGACTAATCTCCCCGTGTGCCAGAGCCCTTATATACAGTGGTGTGAAAAACTATTTGCCCCCTTCCTGATTTCTTATTCTTTTGCATGTTTGTCACACTTAAATGTTTCTGATCATCAAACACATTTAACTATTAGTCAAAGATAACACAAGTAAACACAAAATGCAATTTTTAAATGAGGGTTTTTATTATTTAGGGAGAAAAAAAATCCAAACCTACATGGCCCTGTGTGAAAAAGTAATTGCCCCCTGAACCTAATAACTGGTTGGGCCACCCTTAGCAGCAATAACTGCAATCAAGCGTTTGCGATAACTTGCAACGAGTCTTTTACAGCGCTCTGGAGGAATTTTGACCCACTCATCTTTGCAGAATTGTTGTAATTCAGCTTTATTTGAGGGTTTTCTAGCATGAACCGCCTTTTTAAGGTCATGCCACAACATCTCAATAGGATTCAGGTCAGGACTTTGACTAGGCCACTCCAAAGTCTTCATTTTGTTTTTCTTCAGCCATTCAGAGGTGGATTTGCTGGTGTGTTTTGGGTCATTGTCCTGCTGCAGCACCCAAGATCGCTTCAGCTTGAGTTGACGAACAGATGGCCGGACATTCTCCTTCAGGATTTTTTGGTAGACAGTAGAATTCATGGTTCCATCTATCACAGCAAGCCTTCCAGGTCCCGAAGCAGCAAAACAACCCCAGACCATCACACTACCGCCACCATATTTTACTGTTGGTATGATGTTCTTTTTCTGAAATGCTGTGTTACTTTTACGCCAGATGTAACGGGACACGCACCTTCCAAAAAGTTCAACTTTTGTCTCGTCGGTCCACAAGGTATTTTCCCAAAAGTCTTGGCAATCATTGAGATGTTTTTTAGCAAAATTGAGACGAGCCATAATGTTCTTTTTGCTTAAAAGTGGTTTGTGCCTTGGAAATCTGCCATGCAGGCCGTTTTTGCCCAGTCTCTTTCTTATGGTGGAGTCGTGAACACTGACCTTAATTGAGGCAAGTGAGGCCTGCAGTTCTTTAGATGTTGTCCTGGGGTCTTTTGTGGCCTCTCGGATGAGTTGTCTCTGCGCTCTTGGGGTAATTTTGGTCGGCCGGCCACTCCTGGGAAGGTTCACCACTGTTCCATGTTTTTGCCATTTGTGGATAATGGCTCTCACTGTGGTTCGCTGGAGTCCCAAAGCTTTAGAAATGGCTTTATAACCTTTACCAGACTGATAGATCTCAATTACTTTTGTTCTCATTTGTTCCTGAATTTCTTTGGATCTTGGCATGATGTGTAGCTTTTGAGGTGCTTTTGGTCTACTTCTCTGTGTCAGGTAGCTCCTATTTAAGTGATTTCTTGATTGAAACAGGTGTGGCAGTAATCAGGCCTGGGGGTGACTACAGAAATTGATATTGAAATTGAAAATTGAAATTGATAAACCACAGTTAAGTTATTTTTTAACAAGGGGGGCAATCACTTTTTCACACAGGGCCATGTAGATTTGGAGTTTTTTTTCTCCCTTAATAACGTAAACCTTCATTTAAAAACTGCATTTTGTGTTCAATTATGTTATCTTTGACTAATAGTTAACGGTTTTTGATGAGCAGAAACATTTAAGTGTGACAAACATGCAAAATAATAAGAAATCAGGAAGGGGGCAAATAGTTTTTCACACCACTGTATAGGCAAAACACATATCTTAATAAAATAAAGATAAAACCACAATAAAAATGTGGAAAGTACATTATTCACATGCTGCTACTATGATTAATGTGACCTGCACACAGCTTGGTGATGGGCCACAAAGGTAATATTCAAGCCAGTCCCAAGCAGCCCTAGTGCCATTAGCCTTTATAACCTTCCTGAGTCCTAGTGGGAGACAGGCTCCCGGAATGCCAAATGACACATAAACACACAAATAACTAATTAAGCACATGAATGCCCATGCCTGCATGTCACATGCATTTTAAAACCTGCAAAGAATATCCCGTTGCTAATCCAATAATGACACAGCACTTACAGGTATGGGTTCCATTATCTGGAACCCATTATCTGACTCTGAATTACGGGATGGCCATCTCCCACAGAGTCAATTTTAATCAAATTATTAATTTATTTCCTTTTTTTCTGTGATAATGAAACAGAACCTTGTGCTTGATCCCAACTACTACCCCAGGTCCCAAACATTCTGGATAACAGGTTCAGGATAGCAGCAAATGCTTATTCAATAACGCTAGAAGGATGGAACATTCCACCATATTACATACATCCTCCCATTATCACACAGCTTATGCATATCCACAGGCACACATCCCACATAGATATATACACCTATTGTAAGCTTGTTAAAAGTAAAGTATGTCTAAATAAAATATATGTATAACAATACACTGGTTAAAATACAGAAAAATACCTTAAAATATAATTTAATTTCTGTAAAGAACCCTCGGTCTATTGCTATTTTCTAAGGAAGAAGTATGCTAGATATCATATATGGTTTAGGTTTTTTTTTTTATAACAGTGTTTTATGTTGCTGTTGTTTTTGTATATTAAAAGGAAAAAGATTTCTTACTCTTCATGACGCAAGTCGTTTATCGTCCGATCCATTGAGATCATATCACTTGCCACCATGTTAAAACCAAACTCTTTAATGCTGGCTTTGACCGCATCCTTGTAATCTGGTCCCAACTCAAAAGGTTTTCCTCCCTCTCCTGGGCCACCCACAACCCCTTGGGGCTCTGGTTCTTTAGGTTCCAAATTGCCCAAAATACCAGGACGCAGCACTGGATCAGAATAAATATGTGTCTGAGGTTTGAACGTAAGATACTGTTTCTCCATGACGTGCTCTTGGTTATTAACCTTCGCCTCCAAATGATCTTGCTCCAATCTCTCTTTGTTTTTCTTACGAATAGAATCAAGGTTAACTTCTACTCCCTCAACACGAGGCCATGGCACCACTGGGTGGAAATCATCTTTGGGTGCATTTGCGTCCGGCTTGACAGCCTGAGGAAGGTTGGGGTTTTCTTCCTGCACAAAAACAAATATTTGTTATGTAAAGAAATAATACAATTTGGGTCCTAGAACATACAACTATATATTTAAGACAACAATTATGGTAACTAAGCCTTCAAAAATAATTCAAGACATGGTTTTGAATGAAAACTAGGTTAAATAAAAGACTGGAAAAATGGTTTTAAATAAAAGAATCAAATTTAGTGTGACCCATATACAGAATTCAATAAATACAAATAATACAAAGGTCAGATATTATTTGTCTGCCTACTAGCTTAATTCTTATACAATCTTAGTGGTGAACCACCCTTTAAAAGGAGAAGTAAAGGTAAAAACTAAGTAAGCTTTATCAGAAAGGTCTATTTAAATACAGCCATAAGAACTCACAGGAAAGCTGCAGGATTTCTTGTCTTTTTTTGTGTAAACATGTTGGTATCAGATATCTCCTTTAGGGCTCTGGCACACGAGGAAGTTTAGTCGCCCGCGACAAATCTCCCTTGTTGCGGGCGACTAAACTCCCTGATATGACATCCCACTGGCGAAAATGTAAATCACCGGTGGGATGGCATACGCGGCGGCGCGTTTTGCGGACATCGTCGGACGCTGCCGCGTATGCCATCCCACCGGCGATTTACATTTTCGCCGGTGGGATGTCATAGTCGCCCGCAACAAGGGAGTTTTGTTGCGGGCGACTGACTAATCTCCCCGTGTACCAGAGCCCTTACGGCTCATTCAAGTTTGGGGCAGGAGTCTGCAAAGCTCTCTCCTCTCTCTACCTTCTCCTGCGCACCACCTCCTATAAGAATTCACTCCCCCCCTCCCATCAGAATGTGTGATCTGAGCTACCAGCAGCTAGAGCTACAGCATGGAAGCTGCTGAGACCAAGCTAAATTGGCAGCTGCTATCTTAAACAAATGGAGGGAGCTTCTAGGGCTGTTTACTCAGGTACGGTAAAGCTTTCTGCAGAATAAATATAGCATTCTAGGTCACACTAATGTGGCTAATCTATTGGCAGTAAAATGTCAAAATGCCTTTCCTTCTCCTTTAATTCACAATCATCAAGTGTGTCTGTATCATTTTACAAAAAGTTTAACATCTAATTTACAAATCAGATAGCGAGAAGCTGTAGCACTGTCTAGTGTGCGTATTCCACAGATATAAAACAACTTAGATTTAGGGGCCCATTTATTAAACAATTTTGAGATAATTTCATATTTTCAACTTTTTTCTAACTTATAGACCATTTCTGAATGTATGTGAAAATTTCATTAAAATTCCACAAGTTTTTTGTGGTTTTCGTTAAATTTCCACAAAAAAACTGTACTTTGGGCAAAGAATACAAACATTTTGGAATTTGTTAACGCTTTGGTTACACTTTCCTTGGGACTATCTTTTCGCCAGGTTCGATCTGTCGAGTACCATTGAGTCCTATGGAAGGCTTCCAAAGCCAGACATGGAAGGCATCAAAGCCAGAAAGGTTTTCGTACCATAACAAACTTTTCGGCATTAAAATATTGTGACTTTCGGAACGTAATTGCGATATTTTCGTACAAACGATAAAAGCATTGTCAAGACATTTAGAACTTCAGAAATTATTGTGGTTATTCAGAGAAAAATCAGATTTTAGTAAATGTGCCTCATAATATGTTGAAATGGGTTTGCAAATGTTTAGCAGAAAACCAAATACAGGTTCATTAAAGATGTTCAGCAAGTTATGTGTCCACAGGCAGCCAAGAGCTTGAAGTTAAGAAAATTTCTATGCTATCCATGACTGATTACAAAAGGGGACATTTACTGCTGCTGAGTGCTTAGCTTGCCTTAAACTGCAATGCAGGGAGCATCTACTAGCAGGAATTTACCTTTATTTACACCACTGGGAGAATAGTATTACAGAAAAAGGCACCCCCAGTGAGAGTAATCGTTACCCCTGCCGGTGCAGTTTTCTCTAACAGGAGCACCAGCCCTGGGTAGCTGCAAGAGAGCGATCCTCATCCTTCTTCTGACTTTGCGTTTCTTATGCAGGCGCAGCAGAGTGAAACGCCAAACTTTAACAAAAATTTCCCCCATAAAGTGGATCTCCACCCTAAAATATATTTTTTTTTTCGACAAGATAAAATTGAATCCTAAGTAACTTACTATTATACATTATTTACGCATTTTTAATAGGGATGCACCGAATCCACTATTTTGGGATTTGGCCGAAGCCTGAATCCTGCACAAAAGATTTGGGCGAATCCAGAAACAAATCCTTATTTGCATATACAAATGAAGTCGCTAAGAAATTAAAGTCTACACTGCATGCAGGGCGTGGTGAAAAATTCGGTTTGGCCAGGCAATGGAATTTTGTAATGGTTTCAAAGTTATTATGTTGGGTTGAAAACCCCAACATACTGTTCTTCGACTTTGGCTACTTCCGCTTCTTCTTCTTAGTGCCCATCATTTTCTAAACGCTACTCCTCCTACAGTTTTAGGGGTACAACACCCAAACTCTCCACACATCTTCGCCCTATAGCGGAGCAGGTTGCTTGTGCTTTTCAAAGCGATTCTGCCCCCTGTCTTTCTGTGGCGCCGCTCCGAACCCCCCAATTTTCCCATTGACTTTGATAGGGAAGATTTTCAAACTGCTGCCACACTTACAGCTTTGAAGCTACACCCCCCAAACTTGAATAACATAATCGTGGGGTCACCCCGAATGAAGCAGCAACATTTGTTGGATGACCCCAAAGTGGGAGGGGCCAACAACAGCCAATCAAATTTTAATCATTGACTTTAATGGGGAAATTGAAACTGCTGCCAATCTTACAGCTTTGAGGCTACACTCCCCAAACTTGAATCACATAGTCATGGGCTCAGCCTGAATGAAAATAGGATGATTGTTGGATGCCCAAAAGTGGGCGGAGCTGTGAACTGCCAATCAGATTTTACCTATTGATTTGGCGGAAATTCAACCTGCTGCCAGTCTCATAGTAATAACACCGGGGTCCCCAAACTTTTCACAGTTGGTCACTAGGGGGCTGCAGTTTTAGTTTTGAAAAGTGGGCGGAGCCACCAACAGCCAACCAGAATTTACCTATTGACTTTCAATGGGGAAATTAAACCTGCTGCCATTCTCACAGAATTAACACCAGGGTCCCCAAACTTTTCACAGTTGGTCACTAGAGGACTACAGTTTTAGTTTTGAAAAAGTGGGCGGGGCCACCAACAGCCAATCAGATTTCACCTATTGAATTTTATTGGTTTGATGCCAGAGTTCGCAAACTTTGCACAATCAGTCACTGCTTGACTTTGTACTCAAGGTTAGAAAAAGTGGGCAGGGCCGCTAAAAGCCAATCACATTTCTTTCATTGTTTTCAGTGGGGAAATTTTAACTGCTGCCATTCTCACATGTTTAATGTCAGGGTCCCCAAACTTTGCACAGTTTGTCACTAGGTGACTACGTTCCAAGTTTAGAAAAGTGGGTGGGGCCAACAGCAACCAATTAGATATCACCTATAGACTTCATATGTCTAAAATTTAAACTGCGGCCATTCTTTAAATATTAATACTAAGGTCTCCAAACTTTGCAGAGCTAGTCACCTGGTAACTGCAGTTCAGAGTTAGAAAAAGTGGGTGGAGCCAACAACAGCCAATCAGATTTTACCTATTGATTTTCCATGGGAAATTCAACCTGCTGCCATTCTCACAGTATTAACAACAGGGTCACTAGGGAACTGCATTTTTAGGTTTTAAAAAGTGGGTGGAGCCACCAACAGCCAATCAGACTTCACCTATTGAATTTTTTTGGTTTATATTAAAAATGTTACTTTGCTCAAACTATTTATGTCAGGGTTCCCAAACAAGTGGGAGGAGCCACCAACAGCCAATCCATTTCCACCCATTAGATTTCATTGGTTTATATTTAAACTGATGCCATTATTTAAATATTAATTCCAGGGTTGTTAAAGTTTCCAGAGTTAGTCACTGGGTATTTGCCATTCAAATTTAGAAAAAAAGTGGGCGGAGCCACCAACAGCCAATAACATTTCACCTATTTACTTTCAATGGTGAAGTGTAAAATGCTGTCCCCAAAATTTGCAAAGTTGGTTACTGGGGGACTGCAGTTCAAAAATAGGAAATTTCATCCATTAAATTTTATTGGTTTAAATTTAAAATGCTGTAATTCTCACACTGCCAGGGTGCCCACTGTTTGTCACTGGGTGACTTCGACTCAAGGTTAGAAAAAGTGGGTGGAACCACCAATCACAATTCACCTATTGACTTTCATTGGTTTAAATTTTAATTGCTGCCGTTCTATAACTATTAATCCTTGGGCCCCTAAACTTCGCAGAGTTAGTCACTGGGTAACTGCAGTTCCAGGTTAGAAAAAGGGGGTGGGGCCACCAACCGCCAATCAGATGTCGTTGACTTTCAGTGGGGAAATTTAAGTTGCTGCCATTCAGACATTATTAAAACCAGGGCCCCCAAACTTTGCACAGTGGTTTTTACTGTATAACTGTGATCCAAGGTTAGAGAAAGTGGGCAGAGCCCATTCAGTGACTTCATGTTTTTCAACCCAACATGAAGTTTGTTCTCAAACTTCCCTTTCTAGTTTCTAAATGGAACTGCAGTAGAAAGTAGTTCCTGCCCCTTTTAATTTTTGCACTGCTGTTAATGACTGCAGACATGGAGCAGACATCAGACATGGAAGAAGTGATTAGGAACACCACTAAACAGCACGCTTATAGGTTTTTTTATTTAAGACAATAGAGGTGGCTGTGGCAGTTCGGGCTGCTTCTAAAATACATCTAATTTGCCATCAGCAAATTCCTATTCAAGAAAGAGTTGTCTTCTGCTGTATCTGCGTGAATTGTTTAGCCTATCGCATTAGCCCTTGGGTAACACCTAGCCTTTAGCAAAGCAATGTGGTGCCATACATACAAAAAGGAATAATCATCCATTGACCACAGCTAAGGCAGATAGATTTAGGGTGACAATATAATAAATATTATATATATTATTATATATGTAATATAATATAATATATTTTGCAAAAGACTAAAAAATGCTACCTTTTAATTGGTTGCTACAGGATACCAGACACGGATCAACTTTTGCATCTGTTAGATTAGATTACCCTATAGTACAAAACCTTTATTATTTAGTAAATGGGCCATTATTTTGGAAGTTCTTTATAGTGGCAAACACTCCATATGTAACAACCTGTTTTCAAAAGATATTTATTGGCTGGAAGGGCTTTGTGTCTCTTGCACTGTGACTAGCGATGGATTTGATCACACACAAAACCCCACAGCCGCTCTGAGGATCGACGTGTCATTCTGTGGAGCGCAGAGGGTTTTGACTAGGTCAGTAAGTAAGTATGCTGGCACACCCAGCTCGGCAATCATACAGCAATGTTTGAACAGCACGAGTGGAGTTAAGCAGAATGCAATTGATCCAAGTACCTTGTGAGAAGAGGAGAACAAAGTGCAATTATTCCCAGATAGTAGCAGCTCTCTGAAGTATACTCTCATCATATTGAAACACTATTAAAAGCATGACAGCCAGCCTTGTAAATATCATGTACCAGATGCTTGGCACTTCTGAGATTTAACTACTGTATTGCAATATACAATGATGGCAGCACAGTGATTACAATGACTCAAAATCTAAGAGTCAAAGTCAAATAAAGTCTGAGCTTTTGTCTCTACCCCACACTGGAATTTTAATTTTCCATATAATAAGTTTAAACTTGGAATTCTCTATTTTACTTTAAATCTGCAATCACACTGTGCAGCCTAACACACTTTCACAAAACTCATTCCATGGCTACCTAATTATGAAGAGATTTTCAAGTCCCCTACATCATGTGGTTTAATCCAGTAAAGGTGAAAGAACTGGGCAACGGGATGTATTTTAAATTCAAATTTACCGATTTAAGAGCTATTGTCTTAAGTAAACAGGTTATAACGACATAATAATGGCACGCTAATCGAAAAAAAAACTATTTGTAGCCAACACACCTAACCCCCTATCAAATGAGGCACACCCCACTTAGCATTTTCTCTGTTGGGTCACTTGCCCGCCCATGAAGCCACAGGGGCCCTCAGCTGCCTGTTGATATTCTGCCCCTTATAACATGAGCTTCTGGCTTACAGCAGTAAGGAACTGCAGTCACACACATTCCAGAATTTAAATACTGAAAGGCTGGAAAATGTAAGTCACAACCTCTATCTATTTTGTAGTCAAGTTTTCAATCATAAATTGTGCCATATCTGCCATTGTACATCATGGAAAAGCCCATATGTCAGTCCTATTCACCTTTGGTTATAATAATCATAGGCTTAAGGTGGCCTTACACAAACCTATAAAAGCCACAGACAGACCAAGATGGCAGCTTCTCGGCCCCTGAATTATATCTGGCCAAAAATTGGCAAATGTTTATCAGGCAGGTGTAAAAATCCTGTTGGAACAAAAAGCCCATGAGCTTGTTAATTGATCCTTGTCCCAATGGCCTGTATCCCCTCTATGTGACCCTATCGCTTGGCCCAAGGGCCAAATGATTAGATTATTCCAGTAACGCCCACCTGAATCTTTCAGTGTATGGCCTGTTTCACATTAGTTGCTACATTAGTTTAGGAACGCAGTCCAACCCAAGATTTCTTAGAAAGCTCAGAAACATTTTCTACAAATTGATTTGGCCAAACATATAATAAATGGGGGGTGTTCATTTTTTTTTCTTTTTTTTTACAAAGGAGGGTCACTTCGAAAAATGTCTATGCAGCCAACAAACAATAATAAGCCCTTGGAATTCATGGATGTTGTGTTAAAAATAACCCAAAATATACTGTTTTCTTTATTTGTACATATTGTTCTTAACAACACTGAAAAATATAGGAGAAGGAAACTATAAAGCGAAAAAGTATACTACGTGATACTTGACAGTACAAAATAGCTGGTCAGAAAATGTTTAACTGTGAAACAATTTGCAGTTTAAGATGTAAGAGAGCTGCCCAAAACAATTTTATGAGCTTCTGTGTGCACAAAAAGCCTCCATATATTTCCCACCTGCACGGTTCCATTTATAGATTGAACTGAAAGCATTTCATTGCACACAATAATCAAGAGCAAGTGCACTGAGCAGGAGGTCGCTGTGATTCAGAGCACGGTACAGGTTGGGAAACTCCACCAAGGAACATTGCAAAGGAGATTGCTTATGAAAACAAAGAAACGAATAATTTTCCCAAATAGCCTCACACAAAATAGCCTCTGAAAATCTTTAGAAAAACACTTTACTGGTTTATTATTTAAGCCACTGTGTTCACAAACAGTACATTACAGATCTGGAATCATTTATCATAATTAATATAAACACCCCAAATATATCTGCATATTAATGTGATGGTGACTATATTAATGCCAGGATGCTCAAAGAGCAGCCGACCATTTGTACTAAACTGCATCTCTCAGCATATTCTATGGGTTACAGAAATTATATTCAAGCAACAACTACAGCAGCGGTTGTCTGACCTTGTGATCAAGCTAACCCCTAAATTCCATGTTATTTAAAATTCATGTTAAGTGCCCAAGAGAATCTAGAATAGGAATTAACTGGCCTTCGGGCAGAGTAGAAGGAGTTTTGACTCATTATACACTTCCTTAAAGAGATTCTGTCATGATCAGTTCAGCTATACCCACTGAGGGCAGGTAGTTGAACCCTATGGGCCTCCTTATTTATAGGAAGTGCATTCCTCCCAAAATACCTTTATTACAGTGGTACAAACAGTAGCACCCATATTTCCTGTACCATGTACTATCAGGACATAACCACTTTCTGAAGGATAGAGCATTTTTTATACAAAACGAACATGCTGCTGAAAACCAGTAAATTCCCTGGTAGAATTCAATGCTATGGATTAAATGAGGTTCCAGTCACTTATCCAGAATCCAATAAGGGCTGTTCAGAAATGCATACAAAAGGCTGGAAACGCCAACACACGGTATGACATTTTAATTCAAACCAGGCTAAGTCTTGTACAAAAGCCAAATTATTCTTTCTACTATTATGGCTTCCAACTAGATTAAACAGCACAGAGAAATAAAGATGTGGGAGGAATCTACCAACTTTCATTTTCAATATAAACTTGATCTTTGACTACATGCTAATTAGATGCTTATTTTTTATGTGAAATAAATTTTGAGAGGTGCTACCATTAAATACAATTATGTTCAGAATATTTAAAAGACCACCAAAAATTTTTTTTTCCTCAGTATTTTGTCTTAGAATAAAATTCACACACTGAATTGTAATAGAATAAAGAAGGCAGCGACCAGCAATTAAACTATGGAGGCTTGCAGGAATCCAAAGCTGTCAGCAAAGTTATAAAACACCTTTGCAGAATCTAGGGGAAGAAGGTTATAATTATAATTTCTGTTCCCATAATGCTTCCAGTATTCAAAGGGTAAAAAAAAAGTCAAATTTCAGCAAAATTGTGTCTTGTGTAACCCAACTGAAAGAGTAACACATTAGCTTTCATTGTGTAAGCTACATGACTATACAGATGGTGTGAAGAAAGTAAGGGGAAGATAAAGACTGAAAAGTAGTAGGGGATTGTGATAAAAAGTAAAGGGAAAAGCAAAGTAAGGTAAGACAGGTAAAGAAGAGTAGGGCACATGGAACAGGAGAAGACAAATTGAATAGTGGGTATAAAGAGCAGATAAAATGATAGTGGTCCATAAGTAAGGAGGATTGGAGAAGTAGGAGGGGCTGGGAAGAGAAAAAAGGGAATTATTAAGGGTAGGGTATGGAGAAGAAGGATTGAAAACAGGGAAGAAAAAAGTATAGTGATAAATAAGAAAGGAAGATTAAGACCGGCAGAAAAGCACATGAAAATTGTTGAATGTAAAGAGTGAAAGAGTATAAGGCAATGAATCTGTAAAGCTAATAGCACATGGCGTGTGAAGAAGATTTTGGTGTACACTAAATTTTTGCACCAAAATCTGCTCTGCATGTGCTCACAGGCCAATGACTTGCCTGTCGGTGCACATGGACAGACAGGGCAAAGGCACCGGATTGGCGTTTTTCCACTGGCATATCTATGCTGAGAAAACCCCCCATGCCACGGGAAAAGGATTCATTTGCTTTGATACCAATACCATTATGTGCATGGCACCCAGATCTTTCTCCTTTTGTATTACACTCATTACCTTTTTGCTATCTTCTTTTAGAATTCACAGCGCTATCTAAATTCTCAAAAATTATTATACTGCCACCACCATCTTCTCTAGTTCATTAGATTACACTAACAGTTAACAATATCACTTTACATTCAACCACACAAGCTAGCTGCCTAGGAGTAGTTTTTTTTTTTATTTGATTCTCTTTTTCAGATCCCACATCAAAAAAAAAAACCCTTGCCAAATCCTGTTGTTTTTGCCTGTACAATATTTTGTCACTTTTCCTTTCCATAGCATGAAAACTGCAGAAAGCTAGCTTGGCTATAATATGTATATCTGAGACACAAGATTGCCCTTGTTTTGCTCAGGCAAAATCAAAACTTAAAGTGTAGGCCGGATGTGTATTTCTGCACAAGCAGTATATTTTCAATCGGGCCCAAAACAGTCATTGCCCAGGTAGTTAATAGTCTTTTTATGTCAGGAAGTGAAAATCAGACTTTCCTCTGGTGCCCTTGGAGACACATAAATAGCTTCTTTTGTAAACAAAGAAGTGTGCTAGAGCAGTGCAGGAACAATTACAAGCTGATTAACAATTTGATCAATTAAAGTAATCCCAGAATCCACAAAGACAACCAGAAAACAAATGCTCCCTTTTTTGTGGCGCTCTTGATAGAATGGCAAACATGTTGCAATTCTAACAGCAATAAACATGTCATTTCAAAGGCTAGGGTACTAGACTGCAGGTTCAGGCAGCCAATGAGAGTAAAGCTGGCCATATGCGAACCAATATTATCGTACGAAATGAGGTTTCGTGCGTGTTCGGTGGATCAGAGACAACCGATATTGGCAAAATCCTTGCATATCAGTCGTCTCCATGATTGGGCGGGACAAAAGATTTGCTGTGTTTAGGGCTGAATCATTAGAGGTAAAATTCCTACTGTTTCTACCTCCATATCTGACAATTCAGCCCTGAACGTTAATGGAGGGTATGAACGAACAATGGTCGCAGGAAAGATCATAATTGTAACGTGTATGCCCAGCTTAAGGCAGATGTAAGGGTTGCTGGTTGTGGAGAGTGGCACGGCTTTGTTTAGACCTATAAGTTCCAGACCTGGTTGCGTCTTCATCGGCTGATAATAAAAGTGAAGCAAATGTTTCTGTTCTTTACTTTATGGCTTTATTGCACCCTCTCCAGACTGACTTACACCATATACATTTATACACTTATGTCTTGGCCGACAGGGGATTTGGGGTGTGATTGGCAGGATTATGTGACATGAAGCAATCAATTACAGTGTGCCAATAAATTAAAAGGATAAGCTACATGCTCTGTAACAAACCGAGGTAGCTTATTTTTTACATGGTTACTTATTTATCTGTGTAATTACTGAGCTTCTCTCTCTTTATTCAACATTTTGATTCTTCAAAATAATAACAAATGCCTACCAGTGTTGAATTTGGCATTTAGTATTGCTTTATAGATCCATAAATGGTCAGTATGATCATTTCCCATTAAGGGCATATTTAAAAAAAAAAAAAAAATATATATATATATAAAAAATACTTTTTCACATAGAAACAACATTTAGTTGCAGGTTACAGGGACCAGAGACTGCACTGCCTTGCAAGCTTAAGCAGTGATGTGGACAGAGAAGCTTTCCGAGGATACTGGGAAATTATTATCAGCAAATCTAAGTTGCAAATTGCTCTTGTCACTGTTGCTATAAGAATATAAAGTTCTGATGTGTAATCACACTCCCCTAACTTAAACGCTTGTGGTTTTCATCTAGCCAGCTCAGATAATGGAAGTCCTGGAACGTGTGATTAATAGATAGTAAGCAAAGAGTCCACTCTGACATGTGATCAGCTTGTAATAGCAGGAGCCCCATCATAAATCTAATTCAAACCCTACAACGTATCAGCAGATGAAGGGCAAATGAGGTTAAGAGCCTGATTTTCAATCTTCATGAAGTTCCATTATCACAGTTTCTGTGTTGTGACTTTCCCAAGACGAGAGGAACAGAATAGATGAAAACATTTAGAGAAAAAAAAAAAAACAGCAAATCCTGTTGCACAAGACACATTTCCTGTGTCCCAAAGAGAAGCAGCTTGCACAGTTGTAAGTTAAGATGTTGGTAGTGCTGAAAGGATTAATATGACATTCATGAGGATTTCCTTGATTATCCAACTTGGCAAAGCTAAAATGACATGAAAGATTTGCTAAATGCAGTTTAACAGTGCACTACTTCTAAAGCAACGTCAAATTATTTTTTTTTCATTGGTAAATATGTAGTAAGAGCAAAAGTGTCTATTTATTGGCTATTTTGAGTTCTTGATTGCCAGATAATAAGGACAGTACTTTCATGTAGCCCTTATTAACATGCACTGATGCCATATAGCAGTATAACAGTGCAACACTTGTCTTTTCTTCTACAGGGAACAATGCCATTTTTACCTGAAATTCCACATCAGAACAACTCTTTTTTGATACAAATGGCCTTTGGAAGGCCTGAAAAGGTTAGGCCTTGAGATGCTCCCTGAGAGAGACAAAATGGTTTTTGAAGCAGACGTGTCAGACTTAGTGACAGCTCTTTTAGTCACTCACTAAGAAAAATGTTAATCACCAATTGAAATACAAGCAGCTGTGGGTCACCTTTATAATAAGCAAACCAAGTACCAGGACTTTTCTGTCAGTTGACTCCTATTAAAGTCACAATCAAGTCCCACTATAATCTGAAAAACCTACAACTGTGCTGTATGGCACACACAGGAATGACAATGGTTCAGAAAAACTGTGACTGGGCCAATCTGGAAACGAGTCACTATTTATTCACTTTCATATATAAAAATTGCCATTAAAATACAAGTAAAATAAAGCCCAAGGACACATGTGTATGTTATACTCCCATACTTCATTGCTAATAGCTTGTCATAAAACATAAACCCTTGTTTAGCTTTACACATCTGAATCAGACTGCCCAAGGTACAGCATCTCTAAGCATTCCATCTGCCACTCTATCACTCAGCATGTTTGCCTGCTCTAATATTCATGCAGCATAATGCCATAATAACTGACCTACATAGCTTAATACCCTGTTATTCAGCCCTACTCTAATGAAAAAACACTTACTTACATTTATCTGTTTCCACAGTCAGTGTTACACAGTTAGTGTTACTAATAGGTGCCTACATTCTTTGTAATGTGTCCATGCTAAAGTGGGGGTAAAAAGTAAGGACAATAGGCTAAATGTGCTTTCATTCTGGGGCATTCACCTTTTGGCTCAGGCCAATACCACACGTGGCACTTTCTTGGCCTGTGGATAAACTCAGGCTGAGAATCCACCCCTACCCTTGCATTATTGCTGCACCGGAGCCACTGCATTGGCCGGAGCGCAGGCACATACAGCGCATATTGAAATAAAGTCTCACCCAACAACATTTCATAACAGGATTTGTTAATTAGTAAAATTAGCTTCAACTTCCAATCTGCATAAAAACGTGAGACATTGCATTTTCTTGCGTTTTTATTCATATATATATATATATATATTATATATATATATATATATATATATATATATATATATATATATATAGGCTACATGTGACTGCACCGAGCGTATTCCATTCATTCGGGTGCAGGCACTGGTAGGAGCATATGGCGTGTATTCTTGGCAAGCGTTGGCTACGCGTCGTGTGGCATTAGCCTTATGGAAGATGTCATTAGAACTTACCTAGCGATAAAATTTAATTTTCATGACATTTTACTACATTTATAACATGCCTACTATTAACATTTAACACTGACATATTACTACATTTATGACATAACTACTATTTGAACAACAGGCAATATCAAAAGGCAATAAAACATCCCCATTCTTACTCCACCACTTTATAAATAAGTCCCTTGATTCTGCTATGTTTCAAGGTAATAGATATCAAATAAATGGGATAAAACACAAGTTCCCTTTAATTCACATAGACCATTCAAAGGATAGTCATCACATAACTACCTACTTTTTTGGTTACATTTAGGGCCAGATTTATGATTGCTTGTTACAAAAGCCCATTAGGGGAAACTGACAGAAATCCCCTTCACTCTTACACCCAATTGCAGGGGTTATTAGTCAACCGAGACCACTTAACACCCAGTCAAAGCTGTATGTTTTGGCTTGACCTATGCATAATTAAAAGGACAGCACACAGGTAGCATAGGGCATACCCTACTCTGCCTGCCCTATGCTGCCTGTGTGAGCCATATTCTGCATGTGTGTGCCATACTCTGCCCGTCCTACCCAGCCTGTGTGTGCCATACTCTGCCTGGCGGCCATATTTGGGCAGCAGGAGGCCATTAGCATTAGAAGCTATAACTGACTGGTTGAGAAGGGACAGTCAGTTTGGCAAAAGAGTCAGGATTAGGAACTTCATGTAACACTTACTTACATGAAAACCTATCAACGACCTATAGGAAACTTTTAACATACATTAATATTTGGAAGAGCGTAAATTTAAATGTCAATTTTACTTTAACACAAAAGCAGCATTATTCAAGATCAGTGATGCACTGAATCCAGGATCCGGTTTGGGATTCTGCCAAGATTCTGCCTTTTTCATCAGGATTCGGCCGAATCTGAATCACATGACTTTTTGTCACATAAACACGGAAGTTGAAAATTATGCGCAGTCAGTTCAGTGCATCACTATTCAAGATTCCACAACAAAAGCTTTTCTTTGGGATAATGTAACTAGATTAGAGATAAGCAAGGAGCTTATAATACTTGCACTTACAAACATGCAAAGTAGGGAGCAGTCCTCACAGAAATGAATGACTACACAGAATAAAATTTCAATGATAGTGAGACACAAAGCAATGTTCCTGAATTAGGATCTGGCCTGAACCGGGTTCCGAGATCTTCAATTAGAGATCGTAAATTAAGATGTCTCAGACCATCACGTAAAGACAACTTTCAGCAAGATCAATCAGCCGATTCCAGCAGCACAGTAAGCCATCAGACTCTCTGGGAGTGGCAGGGTTCATTATTTTCAGAATTATTTTGCTTGAATAGTGACTGCAATACAATTTGCAGCGTATTGTTTATTAAACTATTCTTATCCCTTGCCTAGTCTGCTCCCCATTTGTAAAAAGCAATTGTTTTGAATGAACTAATTATCACTAAGGGTGTGACACACAGGAAGCTTTATAGCTCAGTGTGTAATCTCCTCTCCCGTGGGATATGAAGCCCCCAACAATACCTGCCCCATCATGTTGTCAAAATTGTCACATGTAAAACACTATACATGCAGCACATGCATACAAGCATATACATACAAGCAGAAGGAGGCATTTTTGAGCGATTACCCATGATCATCAAATGTAATGGCATGTTTTTTTACATGCAGCGATTCCAACAAATGTGAAGAGGCAGGTATTGTTGGGCACTTCATCACCCACGGAGTGGAGATGTCCTGCCAGGCGATGAAGCGGCCTAATTCATACATTGATACTTTAAATTTGTTTAAATTATTAAATTGATGAAAATTATTACTATTTCTTAATCTGATTTTTGTTATGCCACTCTATATTCTTATAACCTTATATGCAAGAGCCGCATTCCAAGTATCCTGGATATTAGACTGTTTTAAATACATCCGATACAGCTAAACAGGAATGTCCAAGCTGCAGCGATAAAGCCATCACTGAACTACAATTCCCTATCACTGGCAGCTAGCAGCTCACAGAGGGGGTGAGACATGTAATGCACAGCAACGTCATGACTTTGGCTACATGGCTGCAGCTAGAACTTTATTTTATGAAGATAAGTAGATGGAAGGTGGCTGATAAAACTGACCATAGTGCACATGAGTTGGACAGGGACCTTAAGGTGGCCATACACGCACCGATATTATCGTACGAAACCTCGTTTCGTACGATAATCGGTGCGTGTATGGCATGTCAGCGAGCCGACCGATATCGCAGGAAGCTGCTGAAATCGGTCGGCTCGCTGATCGGCCAAGTTAGAAAATTTTGATCGGGCGCCATAGAAGGCGCCTGACCAAAATTCTCCCTTCAGAGCTGAATCGGCAGAAGGAGGTAGAAATCCTATTGTTTCTACCTCCTTACCTGCCGATTCAGCCCTGAATGGTGTGTGGCGGATCTGACGATGTTTCGTGCGACCGATGGTCGTACGAAACATCGTCGGATCGCCACGTGTATGGCCAGCTTTAGACTGGAGGCTCCACCGGGGCTGGGAATGATGCGATGATGTAAAATCTCTGTAATGCACTGGGGCTACACTAACCTAAACTAAAATGGTTCTAAAATAGTTCACCTGTATGTTAACTTTAAGAAAGTCCTAATGTTAGCACTGTTCAATTGGGCTTCATTATTTATTTTTAATAGTTTCTGAATTATTTGCCTATCTTCAGACGTGAAAAACAGACCCCCAATAGCATAAAACCTATTTTTCTGTAAGGTTATAACTTCACTGTTGATGTTACTTTTATTCCTTTTTTCTCTTCAGGACTTTTCCTATTCATATACAGGTCCCTCATTCAAATGACTGCCTTGTTTATAGGGTAATTTGGGCCCCAGCAACCAGATATCTGCTGAAATTCCAAACTGGAGAACTTCTGAACAAAATGAATAAAAAAAACAAAAAAATGTACATCATACTAAAAAGTTAATTTATAGGTGACCTACACCCTTAAAATGCCCCTAACCAATGTTTCCTCGGCAAAAGCCTTGGATATCGGTGGTCTCCTTGATCGGGCAGGATGGAAAATGTTGATGGATGTTTAGTGCTGAATCATCAGATAGGGGTAGAATCCTTTTGTTTTAACCTGCATATCTAATGATTCAGCTATAAATGTTAGTGGAGTGGATGAACACTCTTTTCACAGAAAGGATCAAAATTGTACCGTGTATGGCCACCAAAAGGCCAGTGGTACTCCAGGCATGTGAAATGCAGACAGAGATAATATCTAGTGTGCCACTGGCCTAAGCTGTACATGCAGAACAGATTGTGACGTGCACAAAAACTATATCTGACTACTCTGCCCACACAGGTGTGGACTCCTTTGTGTGCACACAGCCTGCAATTAATTAGAGCGAACATTGCGCATAACCTCTATCAAAACATAATTAATAATGGAAAACATGTGGTAAGAAAAGGAGAGAATAAGTGTTGGCTAGAGGCAGTGTTTCTGACTTGTGAGATGCAGATAGATACACAATGTAAATATGCCTTCTACATGAGGCCATACAGCAACAGGGCCAAAAATGATGTGGCTGTAAATAAACTCTGTTTGTGTTACACGTGTACTGTATTGACACAGCAGCTCAGACTGTATTGTATCCATGTACAATATAACAACCACATCACACTTTGGGACTTAAGCATAATAAGCAGTCAACAACAAATTTAACAAATGAAAGAAATAGCGAATCATATCTCCTTTAGAACACATTAATTTAAAGTGGCAGCAAACATGAAAATGAAAGAGCTTTCAAACTAAATCAATATGGATTTATAATAGGTTAGTTACCATCACGTACAAAATACAGTCTTATTATCACAGTGAAAGATGAAGCATTCTTTGATTATTTAGGACCAGTATGGAAAATGGCATTTCCTTATTTAGGAGCTTTCTGGAAAACAGGTTTCAAGATAATGGGTTGTTCACTGTCAAGTTTTCTTTTAGTATGTTACAGAATGTCTTTGTTTTTTAATTATTTAATTTTTGCATTTTTTGCATTCTTCTGGCTCTTACCAACTTTTAAATGGGGTCACAGACCCCAGCAGCCCATAAACTACTACTCAGTGAGGATACAATTTTATTTTGTATTTGCCATTTTTTATTACTTATCTTTCTATTCAGGTGCTCTCATATTCATATTTAAGGCTTTCATTCAAACTAGTGACTGGCTGCTAAGCTAATTTGGACACTAGCAGCCAGATACCTGATGAAACTCCAAACTGGAGAGCTGCTGAACAAAAGGCTAAATAATTAAAAAAACAAAAATATTAAAAAATAAAGACCAGATGCAAATTGTCTCAGAATATCACCCCTGTACATCATATATTCAAAGTTTATTTAAAAGTGAACAACCCCTTTAACATCATTAATATAGATTGCAATGTAGGGCTGTAGGGGTCACAGAACTGCATATAACACCTGAGCTATTACGTTGGAATAACAGACGTCATTCACAGCTCTCTACACACCCATACGATGAAAACCTCTTCTACAAAAGTAAGACGTTGCTGCCAAGTAATATAATGTATATTAACCATTTATGATGTTAGAAAAGATTCTACATTCTGTGATTACAAATGCATTTTTATACTTTATCCTAACTTAGGACATGTCTTCAAAAAGATTGCACACTTTTCGATTATTATAACATAACTCTGTTGCCTTACAGTCATGCCAAGCATATAAAATTTTGAAATTCATTCATCAAATGAACAACTGGAAAGGCTGCAGAAAGCTTTCCCTCTGCAGAGTAACCTCAAGATATTTATTCAGTCACAGCCAGTTAAGCAACCATCTTTGCAAACAAATCCCAGAAATACAGGTTTTTCAACCTGCGGCCCAGAATTGAAGTTGTATTCACATTGGGGAGCGATATAGAGAAATATGAGCACCCAAGACTTATCTTTTAATGTTTGTAAGGTCTTTTCAATATAAGATACAGAACGGTGGTTAAAGGCTACATGGCCTGCTTAAGGGTCAAAACCTGTTTTAAAAAAAAAATAAAAAAATCTTTGAGAGTATCTCATGAGAAGAATGCAGAGATACAATGTAAAACAATGTAGGGGAGATGATCCTCTTCACTTTTATCCAACATTTTCCTAAATCAGTTCATATAACTAGATCATTAAGATTCACTTGCGAATTTATGTGCTATTTATACTAAGTCCTATGACAATAGTATCTTTAGCCCTTTACAAGCAGTGTATATTTGCCCTAATAGAGACTGAAACAGAATCCTTGGGTTGCACAGTGGAAAAAGAAAATCTCTAATATCAATGTGACCTCCTAAAATGTAATTACACTTATGAGATTATATATAAAGTGAGAACCCCCCTTAATCTTGTAGGCAATAAGGAATACTTTATGTGTCAGCTTTCTGGGCTTAAAATTATCAATACATTTAAAAATGGCTCCCTGCCAGAAGCTTGGTTGGAGGGGGATAGCCAACCACAGCCCTGCAGTCACACAAGCAAAAAAAAAAAAAAAGTTCCAGTTTCTTATCAGGTCCACCTAGCTGTTGATGTGTTCTTATCCTAATCCTACAGTGCAGTGCGCTAAAGGGAGGCAGCAAGTTGAAACAGATAAGTCAGACTAGTATAGTTTTTGGAGTAATTTTCACTAAAAGCCCGAAACACATCTTTTTAAAGCACACACCTTGATATTTAAAAAGGTATAATGTACTGGCACATTTTTCTTTTTTTGCACAATATGCGCCCTTTAACAAACACTAAAGAAAGCATAACAAAATCTTGGTTAATCTCTCAATTCCTCAGTGGAAAGCCAGAAAGCTTAACAATGATCAATAATAAAAATGATCAATAAAAACTAAATAACACTTGTGTACCTTGTTCTGCCAATTTTATCCTTTGGACAGCTGTTTTATACCCCAAAATGTGTTCCTTACATCAACACGATCATCATTTATTTATATAGCGCAAACTGGTTATACGGGTATAGGACCCCTTATCCAGAATGCATGGAACCAAGGGTATTCCGGATAAGGGGTCTTTCCGTAATTTGGATCTCCATACCTTAAGTCTACTAACAAATCAATAAAACATTCATTAAACCCAACAGGATTGTTTAGCATCCAGTAAGGATTATGTATATGTTAGTTGGGATAAAGTACAAGGTACTGTTTTATTATTACAGAGAAAAAGGAAATCAGTTTTAAAATTCTGAATTGTTGGATTAAAAATGGAGTCTATGGGAGACAGGCTTTCCGTAATTTGGAGCTTTCTGGATAACGTGTTTCCAGATAAGGGATCCCATATCTGTATAGTACTTTACAAAATACATGTCAAGCAGTCAAATCAACAGGACAAATAAGAGCACAATTGAAAAATTCAGTGTCTTGTGGTTTTGGTGTTAATCAAAATCATTGACAGTCACCAGTTTAAAGAATATTGCATAAAAATCAGATAAAAGATGTCATTAAATCCATTGTATGACATTCTAATAAGAGAATATTTAAACTATTGCAAATGTTGATCACACTAAAGTGTAAGTTCCTGTTACTATCTGTATGTCTGACCAAACTCTGCTCACCTACTAACTCAATGCCTGTACAATTTTTTTAAAATAGTTTATTCTTAAGAAATGTACACGGAGGGGCACATTTACTAACCCACGAACAGGCCGAATGTGTCCGATTGCGTTTTTTTCGTAATGATCGGTAATTTAGCGATTTTTGCGTATTTTTTGCGATTTTTTCGGCGTCTTTACGATTTTTGCGTAAAAACGCGAGTTTTTCATAGCCATTACGAAAGTTGGGCAAAGTCGCGATTTTTTCGTAGCGTTAAAACTTGCGCGAAACGTTGCGCCTTTTAAGTTTTAACGCTACGAAAAAGGCGCGACTTTGCGCGCAAGTGTTAACGCTACGAAAAAAATCGCGACTTTGCGCAACTTTCGTAATGGCTACGAAAAACTCGCGTTTTTTTGCAAAAATCGTAAAGACGCCGAAAAAATCGTAAAAAATACGAAAAAGTCGCAAAATGTTCGTTTCCAATCGGAATTTTTCCAATTCGGATTCGAAATCGTGTCTTAGTAAATCAGCCCCAGAGTATTATTATTGGGTATAAAAAAAGGAAGCTGGATTGAAAACTGTCACACAACAAATCAGTAGTATAGCATACAATACCGGAATAAGTGCAGCTCTGCAAATACAACCAGGAGATAAAAAAAACCCAAGACATGTCATAGTGCGTCAAGTCTTTTCTAAGCCTGATAAATTATTAGAATTGGGTGCCCATGTGATCTACCAGTAGACCTTGCAGCCCATGGCACTTGAGGAATGTTCTAAGCCAGCATTTTTCATCCAGTGACCAAGTGCCTTAACACAACTATGCAACCTCTCATTTAAAACCTCTCATTTATTTTAACCTGTCAGGCTGCCAGATTTGGGCACTTCCCTGCACAATATACCTGCATAATGTCGGCCTTAGCTTGTGCCCAGTAATCACATCACAACACCCTTCTAATTACTTTCCAATATTCAGAAATTTAAAGCAATACCTTACGAAATGGACATTGCTCACTTAAAAACAAAATGATCTGTATCTGTATATGTAATGCAACCAATTTACATTTTCTATGACAATGTTACAATTGAGATTATAGATCATCATATAATTTAAATAACATTGGATTGTACATCATTCTGGCAGGCCTGGATTAAGCTGTTACCACTGAAAGCTGCAATATCATACCATGTCCTTTAAATGAATATGATTTTTCCCTGGCTAAGTAATTCATCCAAGCATCTGCACTGATTTATGAACATGTTGCAAGAGATGTCACTGGCAATGAAAGTGATCTGTGCAGGCAGCTATATTGCCTTAAAAAACAATTTAAACCAGGGCTACCATTTTTAGACCGATGGCACACAGGGGGCTCATTTATACTGGGCAGTACCCTGTGGCAACCAATCAACTTTTAACTTTTATTGTTCTACCTGCAGATGTCTAAAAATAATTCATTGCCGTTTGGTTGCTAGGAGTTACTGCTCAGGTTTAGATTTTCCCAGTGTTATAAATAAGCCCCACAAAGTTTTATCCAGCTTTTCAGCTCCAAAAAATCGTAATGCCACCTCCTACTGATTTGCTATATTATGTTCCCAGCACAGGTATGGGATCTGTTATCCAGAATACTCAGGACTTCGGGTTTTCCAGTAATTTTGATCTCCCTACCTTAAGCCCACTAAAATCATTTACACATTAATAAACCCAATAGGATTGTTTTGCCACCAGTAAGGGTTAATTATATCTTAGTTGGGATTAAGTGCAAGGTTTTATTATTACAGAGAAAAAAATCTAAATTATTAGATTAAAATACAGGCTATGGTAGATGGCCTTCCCATAATTCGAAGATTTCTATATAATGGGTTTCCAGATTACAGATCCCATGCTTGTACTTGTGAGCTGCTCAATTTAAATTTACACTGTGAGAGTATATAAGACAATGTTGTACTCACCACTAATTACGCACACAGTTAAAGTAATAAAACAAAAACTCTCATTGTTTTGAAATGTATTTCTTACACATTTTTAAAAAATTGTATTTATGTTGCAAACCACAAATTTACTTTTATTTTATCAAAGCAGTTGCTGATTTTCAGATTCTTTGAGCACCAAAACAATAAGTTTCTGACCTGTAACAGGTTGCCCCTTCAAGCTGGGCCTGTGTTTGGGGTAAGGATTCACTGAGCAGTTCAGTCGCCTGTGATAGATCACTGCTATCGACTAACAGCGCCAAAATGGCTTTCAATATGAATCACTGGTGGAAAGTCCTTTGCATCGCTTCGGTTTCAGAATACAGAAGTGGTGCAAAGGGCTTTTCACCAGCGACTCTATTCTACAGAGTTGGACTCCACCAGTTCACTGTAAGGCAGATCACGTACACCGATACTACCATCCCTTGGAGTGGTCGACCAATGTAAATCACATCAACAGCAGGGGCTCTCAAAACCCCAGGCCCATGTCTATAGAACTAAAGGCCTCTCTTGCATTGGCAAAACACAAGTGTTTTCTAGAGTTCTCCATCAGAAAGACAATGAAGAATGGGGTACATAACAGGATTGCAAGGAGAAAGCCACTACTATCCACACAGAACATTCTTGCCCATCTACAGTTTCATATAAAATGTGGTTTAGTAAGAAGGCTTTTGGAAAATTTTCTGTAGATAGAACAATCCCAAAACAGAATTTTCTAGCTTGAATGACAAGTGTTATGTTTGGCAAAAAGACCTTATCCACAAAACATGGTGGTGGCAGTATAATGATTAAGCCTACTTTTTCACCAGGTATTTCCTGGAGGAAAACATTAGGGTATCGGTCTGTGAACTAATGCTCCAGAGAAAGTTGGTCATGAAGCAAGACAATGACCCCACACACACAAGTCAATCTACCAGAGAAAGGTTAAAGCAGATGAAAATGATTGTTTGGGAAGAGCCAAGTCCTTTAATCCTAAAAAAAAAAAAAATGGAAGGACAGCACACAAAGAAGCCCACCAACATCCCCAAGTTAGATGGGCTAAAATAGCTCACAGACAATTTGCAGGACTTTTTGACAGCTGCCAGAAATGTTTAGTTGCGGTTATTGCTGCCCATGGGGGCACACTAGTTACTGAGAGCAAAGGATTCCATACTTTTGCCACACACAAATATATAACCCAGGATCATTATCCTAAATAAATAGACATTTGTTATTCAGGTTTTTATTAGGACTTATTTATGGAGAAATAATTAAAAATGTTCACAAACCCTAGTTGTGGACTAAGGAATGTTATCAAATGTTGGCCAGCTATGGCTGCCTTAGCTCACAGAACTCTTAGAACTCACTGCAGCAAGGCACTATTCAGGATGCCTACCCTCTGGGGGAGTAACATAGACTCAATTTCCCAAAAAGGGGGGGGAAACAAGAAGAATGGCAAGCAACTCCTTAACAAAATCCTGTGCACTCAGAAAGTTAAGGGAAAACAGAAAAAATATATAAATAATATACTTGTTTATATAAAGTAATAAATTATTTATATATTTATATAAAGTAAAATGTATATAAAGTAATTTGTATCATCCAAGTGCTGTTTCCAAGCATTCTCCAACACATCAGTTGCCAACCATATTGGCAGAGCCTCTACCCTTCAACTGGAACCAAAAGTAGATGCAATACTAGTGCAAGTATTTGGGGGTGATTACTTTCCCAGAACCCCAAGGTGCAGCCAACTATATAACTGACATGTCAGGTGATTTGTATTTTGGGCATATTATTATTGCCACCTGGATGCAGTACTACAAATTGCACTGCAGAGTTATAATGAAGGCAGTGAAAGTAGAGGAAGTACTCCCTTAAACGGACCACAACTGGAGGGGCTATTGACATGCTTTGGGCGCTGATAAAAAAAGATTAATGGTTTGGTATTATTTTTAAATAACATAATATCAGGCATAAACATAAATAATAAAAACAAATCCATCAAAGGTTATCCCAGGCGAGCCTGCCCAATCTGCGGCCTTTCAGCTATTAGTAAACCACAGGTCCCATGACATTCTGCCAGGGCACACTGGTAGCCGCACAGCTGAAAGGCAGCAGGTTTGGCATCTCACACAAAGGAAGGCTGTTCTGAAAGGGGTACTCACCCGTTGCAAACGTGATTCTGTGCTCCCAGAGCTTGAAAAAGAGGTCCAGATGATGAGAAACATGAGGAAAGTGGCCAGCACGAGCAGGCTCCGCAGGAGAAAGCCAGGCTTCAGCCTCATAATTCTAAAGAGAGAGGAAGAGGAGGGAGAGAAGATGAGCAGAACAGCTCACCGTCTTCTTTTTAGGACAGAGCTGAATCCAGTACAATGTAACTGGCTGGCATATAGCACATACACCGTACAGACACCCCTGCACTGCTCAGTATAACCAGCCTATGTACAGCACGCACATGGGGTGCACCTTAGCACTGCAGGGCACACAGTCTAACTGTATGTAAATATACACCTAGCAGCCTTTATTGTGCCGCACACACTGCCATTCACGCTTCTATCCAAACAGCCACGCTCACACCTTCAGGAACCTCTACACCTCACGCACAGTAATAAAGTTCAGCTCCAGCACTCCCTCTCCCTGCTGGCTAACACCTCCAAAGCCCTGTACCAAGCCCCTCCTCTGTACATGCCACAAGCACAGGTGTAATGTGCCTCTGCTCACAAGTCTCAGTTCCTTATTCCCCCTCCCTAATGCTTTCCTCTCTGGCTCTTTCCTTCCTTAGCCGCTGCTGCCCCCTGCTTCACCCCACCTCTCTCTCACACAAAACTTTTTTTTCTGTTGTCGTTATGAGGTGTGACTGGCTGCAGTCATTTCTGGCACCTCTGTTACTGCCCCCACAACGTAGCAACCAACAGTGCCAGCAAACCTGTTACCTGTCACCCAGTATGTACAGCTCATTGCGAATATCAGTGGCCCCAGGTAGTGAAGGCATACATGGCAGATCTCAAACCAGCAGTGAAATATAGCAATATCATCTCCAGTAAGATACTATCACTCTGTAAATGTCCAAATGATTTAAATAAAATGAGTGGCCCCAACTATGTGCAATTTACAATTGCCATCACACAGCAGATCTTGCTGCTATGAGCACACTGCTATGTCAGTTCTGTGGCCCCTGCAATGTGCAGATGGCTTTGGCTAGCACACCCCAAACAGCAGCCAGCTGCACAAGACCACTAGTCCCTGTGCATAATCTGATATGGCTACTGGACCCCAGATTATTGGTCACACCACAAGTGATGTGATATGAGAGCAGAGATGTGTGGCAGAGCTACCTGCAGATTGCTATGCGCTCCCCAGGTTATGTGTAAATTCGCCTGAATAGCAGAGCTCAGATCAATGCCCCCAGCCACCCCCACCAACCAACAAGCCCCCACACACACATAACTGACAATTTAATATAGCGATCAGATCCCACATCAGTGACATCGGCTATGTGCAAATGAGACAGGACTCCCCTACCATTGACCTCCTCTATCAAAGCTCAGATCAGTGGCCCCATCCCATCAGAACCGAGAAATGGCTAGAACACCCCCATATCCCAGGCACCCCAAATATCAGACCTCAGATGAAGGAGGGAGCCCGAGATGAAAGTAATGTGATCAGCGCCAGGCGAGCAGAAGGATAGGAACAGCGGCGGCCACGAAACAAAAGTGCTGCACACAAACAGGCATAGACCCTGCTTCTTTGAAAGCTGCCAGCTAACTGAGTAAGGGTAGCGGCCAGTTCCTATCCTCCGGTAGGACCTTGATGACATCACGATCACGTGATCATGATGTCTGTACCAGGTGACCGCCCGTTCTAGGAGCCGCAATCAGCTAGCGGGAGGTTCAAATGGAGTGGGGGGGAAAGGGAGGGAATGTGGATTGGCGCAGTTTGTAGGAAGATGAAGTTTGGCTATTAGTGCTGGAGTATAAATAATAATAATAGTTGTTGCTGAGGCATACTTTGTCAAACCTTTATACACGGAAATGCTCTCTGCCAGTTGACTCTGGAGAATCCACCTTACCACACTGATGAAAGCGTAGTATTGTGCCACAGGACTCGTTGATGGGGTAGTTAGACAGTGCTAGTTGATGCTCAGGGGCCGGCATCGACTGGGATTCAATATGGGCACTAGCAGTTTAAGTATACCGAAGCCCAAACAGCCCAACAGGTAGTGATTGTCTATGGCATCTTACAGCAGCCTCTGTGATGCTGGGGGATGGTTTACATGGTGCCTGCTAATGGTTTGGGAGATACACTTGCACAGGGCTGCCATTAGAAACTTTGGGGCCCAGTACATGTTATTTATCTGCCCCCCCCCCCATGGACACCAGTGCACAGTGTCAATGTTTTTCCCTGCACCCCTTTGTGTGCTCTGCACAAATGATCATGTAGCAGGTAGGTTTTACAGAACAAAAGGTTGGACTTGATAGGTGATCTAACTCTAACTAATAAAATACAAAGTCATCAATCATCTTGAAAGCACAAGTGTAACTATAGAGGAAACAGACCCTGCAACTGGGTAGGTCCTCTGGGACTGATAAGCAGATTTCTAAGCATGATATAAGCATGTTCATGGAAAAAACTTTTGTTCCAGATTTTAGGGGCCCAGTGTTTTTGCTATGGCACTCTGTAACTAGGCATTCTACTGCTGCTCATGTAGGTAGATCATTTAAATAGTTATTAATTTTTAATTATTGTGCTAATAATTCAGTCATTTTGTTGGTGATTATTGGCATTTGCCCTAAATTAAAATCCTACCTGCCCCTGTCACAGAGCTCTGCCTTGTCATTGTTTGATAAGGAAGTTATGTAAGTTTTTGCAGAAATTACATAAATTGCATAGGTTTAAGGGCCCAATGATGTTGCTATGGGGCCTCATAACTAGTCATACCACTGCTGAAATGTTCATGTAGATGCTGTTGAGCAGAAAGCACTGCACAATTTGTTGCTAGAGGGAAGAAAACCTTGTACCACTTGATGCTTGGAGGTTGCAATCTGCTGTTCGACACTGGGAGAGCACATTATGCTTGGGCAGATGCAAGGTGCCACTTAAAGGAGAAGGAAAGGTAAAACCTAAGTAAGCTTTATCAGAAAGGTCTATGGAAATACAGCCATAAGCACTTACAGAAATGCTGCACAGAGTTCTCTGTCAAAAGATTTCTTGTTTGTTTTCCTGTGCCAGAGACACACAGCTCTCTCCTCTCCCCCCTCTCCTGCTCCCCCCTCCCTCAAGAATGCTAAGAACTCCCACCCCCCACCTTAGGAATGTGTGATCTGAGCCAATCAGCAGGAAACTTCCTCATAGTCTTACAAACTGCGCATGTAGTCTTGGTCTTGGTGCAGGAGCAAGGCATTATGGGAACTTTACAGAGCTCAGCATTTTTTTCCCTATGAGGCTTCTGATCATCTGAACGGGAGAAATATGGGGAGACTTAAGGGCACTATTGAGAGTAGTGAAGGTATGCCTGCAACTTGAGATTAACTCTTTATTAGCCTTTCCTTCTCCTTTAATGTTGAGGAGATGCACTGTGCGATTTGAGGCTGTGGGAGGGAGGCACCAAATATTTATCTACCTGGTGGATACAAATACTATTGTAGGTGCCTTGAAGGTCAAGCTTGGAGAAGATACCCACCTTTAAGCCTATCAAAGAGTTCAAACTTTAGTGGCAATGGGTAACGGTTCTTGGGGGTAATATTTTTCAAGCCACAGTAGTCATTGCAATGTCTCAAGTCTCCATACAGTATTTTTTACCACAAGATGGAACAGTGCCTGAAATAAGATTGGGTAGTCATAGGATCTATGGGGTAAAATTACATTGGAACTTTTCTGCTCCAAAACTTCAGCAAAGGAACTATACCAGCGTGCTAACAGTTCAGAAGTGAAGGAAATTGAGGTTACAGAGACTCATATTAGCAGAAAAGGAATGCAATTAAAGAGACAAAAGTAACTTTAGGCAGAGATTTCACCAGACAACCAATCAATGGAGGGATTATGCCACTGTTGCCAGAGTAATCCTAGAAGTATTATTGTTCAGAATGTAGAGAACCATCTTGGAGATGGAGTGAATAAGTAGCAAAAGTCTGGGAATTATCAGTCTAACTTAAATGGCAAGGGCAGGGAGAAATGTTTTCTTAGGAATGAGTAGGGATCCATTCAGCTCCACAAAAGCCAGATTTATGAAGATTCCTGCAGCTCCAGAATCAAGTAAGACTTGACAGGAATAGATCTTTGAGAAAAAAAGTAGTAGAACTTCTCCAGCAGAATCCTGCATTGAAATCCGTTTTTCAAAAACAAACTGATTTTTTAATATTTAATTTTAAAATTTCACATGGGGCTAGCCATATTCTTCATTTCTGAGGGTGCCACAACCATGTGACCTGTGCTCTGATAAACTTTGGTCACACTTTACTGCTGAGCTGCAAGTTGGAGTGATACAATGGGAAGGGAGCAAGATAGCAGCTCCCAGTAGTAATCTGAATAGCACTCAATATTAAGAAATCCAAATCTGGCTTGGGACTCCTCCAGTTAGAGTAGAGCTGGCTATTTCTGAAAGCTCAGATTCAGGCACAATGCACTGAGATGGCGCCTACACACTAATATTACAACTAAAAAAAAATACATCTGTTGGTTGAAGAATAACATTTTAAATGGTAGAGTGAATTATTTGCTATGTAAACAGTGTATTTGGAACTTTTGTATCAATTACAGCATGTATCAATTGTAACTAAAAAGTCGCAGATCACCAATAAAAATTGGGCATATGCTGTAGGTTCTGCTTTGGCAAGGACACTTAATGAGTGGATCTTTACCTAATTTGGCCAATTTTCGGCCACCTAAAAATGACAGTAGAGGGTTAAAAACACTTGTGTGCATGATCTGTCTAAATTTACTCTTATTCCTATTTAACTTAAGATGATATGTAAGTGAGAATATTGTCATATACCAGACAAATGGTCGTAAGACTGATCGTTCTGAATATAGAATGATATATCATTATTAACACAAGGACTTCTATTGTGTTAATATGCATAGTTGTGCATTTTGGCACTGAAATCAGCTCTAATGTTCTGCACCCAGGCCAATGCAGTGGCTCTGGGTGCAAGAACAGAGAAATGATAATGCCAGCATGGGGATGATTCTCGCTCTGTATTTATCCGCAGGCCAAGAATCAGCCCTGTCTGGCATTAGCCTGAAACTAGACATTTCTGTAAGGAAAAAAAACCTGAGAAGCACAAGGACGATCCAATTCTTCAACGACTTCCTATTTTTCTTAGCATATTCTAATTTCTCTGCCACACCTTAACTTGAGCAGTAGTGTAATCAGGATGTAAACCAGGAGATAACTAGGTACACGTGGCTACTAGAAATCATTCTGCCTGTTTCTGCTCCACCCACTAAGCTAAAAGGACATACCCTTTAGATTACAAAGTCTTGTTGTGTTGCATTCCTGTGACAAAAGCTTTACTCTCATACGTAAAACAGGGGTGTGTGTGATGAATAAGCATTCACCTTTATGTTCATAACATTCAGTAAAATGTATGTTAATTTGAACAACTCAAAGCTTTATGTTTCTATTGTGCAATCTAATATGAGTATGATCTGTAACCATTTACAAATTAAAACAAAACTTGGGCAGGTGATAACCAACATCAAATAAACATTGTTATTTCTGACTGAAACAAATGTAATGTCAGTGATAATAGCATAGATTCAGACTTTTGTGTGTGGAACAATGTGACTACTTCCTGTTCTGTCAAAACCACAGCAGTGTCATGCTTTTATATCAGGAAAGAAAGTAAGATTATTATCTCCAGACTCTCATAGTTATCATTGGTAACACTTCTGCTATAAAGTGAACATTAGAATAGGAGAGATAGAAATTTGTGCAGAGCAAATAAGTCCTATAAAAAATATTTCTGAATAATAAACATGTTAAAGAACAGAAGCCTCTTTAAATCAGACTGGTCGGGCTTAACAGGACTGATTGCATTCCTAAGATTGTGACTACTTTAGCTTTTTGCAGTTTGTAAATGGCCTGTGCATTCTAATCAGACATCTTTTGTTATATTTAAAATAGTAAATACGCCCTGTTAATTATATGTAAACAAGACATTATCTCATTATCAGTGAGAACCTATGGAAGATAACATGGCTGCCACTGCTACAAGCCTTTTACATTTTTAAACCAGTCTATCAGCTACTGTCTAACTACTACTAAAATCTGATACACAACTATAAATTACAGGTGTAGGATACATTAAGTTGATGGCCCATGTAGCTAATTAGTCGCCAGTGATAGATCTCTGGTACCAGGGGTGACTAACTGCTCCAAAATGCCTTTCCACCAGCAACAATAGGAGTCACCGGTGAAAATGCCTATGCATCACTTTGGCTTCCTGATGTCTTACAAAGTTGCCTGCAGGTGGAAACTTCCTATGACTTTGGAAAGCCAAAGCAATGCATAGGCCTTTCCACAGTTGACCCATATTGTTGCCGGTGGAAAGGCATTTTGGAAGAGTTAGTCGCCCCTGGTACCAGAGATCTATCACTCCGTGGGTCTTCAGCCACTTTTCTCCAGCTACTTGTGGCAGCTACAAAATGCCATAAAATACCGTGCCATAGATAATACTGAGAAATGTCTAAAACACACGTTGAGACAATAATGAGTATTGTCTATTTTGTAGTCGTGACAAATACCTGGCTACAAGCAGCTCCATGTGTCTTTGCCCTTACTTAGAATGCTTGGAACCCAGGGATCAGTTTTAATCAACAGCAGTAAAACATTTGAATCGCATAACCGCCGGATAAACCATCTCCTTTGGTCACACAATTCAAATGTTTTACCAGCAGTGACTCACAGTGAGACCAATGAAAAGGTATCTTGGGATGTTTTGTTGCCCATGCTGGAGGAGATGTAGTGTGAACAGAATATCCTGAGTTCTGTCATACAATAATGACAGTACACAAGAAGGTAATCTTGAGATAAAAATAGTACGATCCCGAAGTCCTAACCAAAAATGATGCTGCTGTTTTCGCATGCATGGCCTGACAGTTCTTTTCTATGAATGATTATATCTGCAAGATATCAGACTTCATTGATTCATTGTTCCAAACATATAAAGTTTGGTTTGATGACTATTTGTCTGGTATACGACAATATCTTCCTACAGCAAACAACTGAGCCATGTTGTGTGTCATTAGTGAATTGCCAATTGCTGACTCAGCCAGTTAGAGCAGGTGAAATCTGTCAGCAGCGCTCAGCATGAAAGTGTTGTTTGCAGCCAGGAAAAATTGCTAACTTCAGAAGCCCTCAAATAAATTGTTACATCTATATATATATATATATATATATATATATATATATATAAAACTGTAAGAAAAATGTATAAGCTATTTATAAAACAGATTCATGAAACATCCAGTGCAATTTAGTTGGATTATTTTAAAGGAGACATATAGGATAAAAAAACAATCTCTAATCTTGTAGGCAATTAGGAATAATATATGGGTGCTGGTTTCCCTTTGGGTTAAAAATTAATACTATCTGTAAAAATTGCCCCTTTATTGGAGCTCCCTATAGATCCTCTAAGGTCCTTGTCTTGTTTCAGATTAGGGGTGGACGTGTCCTAATGGTCCCTACCAGAAGCAGAGTAGGAGGGGAATAACCAATCACAGCCCTTCTGTCACACAAGCAACACCAGGCTTCAGTTTCCTTTCAGGTCAGCCTAGCAGCTGATTGTGGTGTGTGCCGCTGCCCCCCTGCACATCCTGGGAAAGGAGACAGCAGGAAGTGGAACAGATGGGTGGATCTAGAGTTTTTGGAGAAATTTCAATAAATTAACACAAAATAGTATTTTTTAAAGCACATTCCTTCTATAATTAGATGAGTACAATTCATTGACACAATGTTGTTCTTCACACAATATGTCCCCTTTAAACTAGTTAAAGGAATACTGTCATGGGACAACAGGGTTTTTTTTAAAACGCATCAGTTAATAGTTTATCCAGCAGAATCCTGCATTGACATCCGCTTTTCAAAAACGCAAATAGATTTTTTAATATTTAATTTTAAAATCTCCCATGGGGCTAGCCATATTCTTCATTTCCCAGGGTGCCACCGCCATGTGACCTGTGCTCTGATAAACTTCAGTCACACTTTACTGCTGAACTGCAAGTTGAAGTGATATCACCCCCCTCTCAGCAGCCGATCAGCAGAACAATGGGAAGGCAGCAAGATAGCAGCTCCCAGTAGATATCAGAATAGCACTCGATAGTAAGTAATCCAAGTCCGGCTTAGAAATCCTCCAGTTACATTGAGTAGGAGAAATAATAAGTTATCTGAAAGCAGTTCTAATGTGTAGCGCTGGCTCCTTCTGAGAGCTCAGACTCAATGCACTGAGATGGCTGCCTACACACCAATATTACAGCTAAAAAAAAAAAAAAATTATATGGTAGAGGGAATTATTTGCTATGTAAACAGTGTCATTTAGAAATAAAAAGTACAGCATAAAAATCATGACAGAATCCCTTTAAGTAAATTTAAGTATAATCAAGGCTTTGGAAGGTTCCACGATGGTTGATATTAGGATGTCTATAATTGAGATCTGTGAAGTGATACACAGTGGAGCTCATTTATTACACTGGGCAAATTTGCACCTGGACAGTAATCCATAGCAACAAATCAGTGGTGGGTTACTGCCCAGATACAAATTTGCCCAATGTTTATAAATGAAACCCCAGTTTACATTTAAACCACAACCCTGGCACCTTAATGGAAATGATGCAGCACTAAGACTTTTGACTTGTTCATACATCAAAATGAAAATAACATTTACAAAGGTAACAGGACACTAAAGAAACGAAAATCCTCATCTTGCTGGATCAACATGGTTTCCTATGTTTCAAATACCCGATCAAACACATCCATTTAGTACTTTTTTGACTGGACCACACCCCTGGATATGTTTATAGACTTTATAGCAGGGGAGTTCGCACATCTCCAATTGCAGGGCGTTGCCTCTTGGGAGATGGCATCCCTAATATACGGCAAAACCTAAATTTGGAATAACTGAATCTACAATCCCGTCACTGGATTGCCTGGGCATGGTCTTTGATAGAAAAGTGAATAAAATAGAAAGAACACACTCAATTATAATTTTCAAGATGAGTATAACATCTACTATATGAAATAAAATGATCTGCTTTTCTGAATTGAGCGAATCTGAGGGGGAGCCTCCTGCTATCTTGCTTCTCTAGAGTGTAGGCTCTGATGGGGCCAAATGACTTCAGGGATAAGCATGCAGTGAATCAATATAGTACTAAACATGTTAGCTTATTAGTATACCCAGCACCATATTACCAGTGTACCAGCAAAAATACCTGATGATTTAGCAAAATCATTTACAAAATGTAGCCAACAATGGATAACTGCAAAAGCACCAAGTGAAATTCAGGGCCCATACGCAATCCATAGGCCCTACATATATAAGTATAATAGTAGTCATCAGTGACCCCCTTCATTGTAGTTAAAAAGGCTTCCCCAATAACGATTTACATTTTCAGCCACTCACTCTAGGCTTACTGGGAAAGTTCTGTCACCTCTGTACCTTCCTATATAAGTAATCCGGCACTCTGGGGCAGACTTACTAAAACTATAATTTCTCATTTATTTTTTTTAATTTTTAAAATGACTGAACTCATTTCCTCGAATGTCTGACATTTACTAAAAAAATCTGATATGAAAAGTATGTTCAACCACAACTGTGACTTTTTTGAATTATTGCTGGGAAAAGGCTAACCAAAAATTGTCTCACCAAAACCTCTGATTTATCAAATTGTCACACAAAAAATAGCGTCAAAAATCTGAAACCTCTAACGTTTCGAGGCAAAAGAAGGATCTTCAAGGAAAGGGAAGGGACCTCTGCCATTGACTCTCAGTAAGATTTATTTGGCAAATTGTCTGATTTGGATTTTTAGCCATTTTGATGCATAGTAAATCTCGAAGACATTTAGCACTAAAAATCCACCCAAAAATCTGATGGTTAGTAAATGGGCCCCTCTGTGTCCAGATAGCTGTTATATACAGTAGTTTGGTCCACATCGCTATCCATACTTGAGAATGAATTTAGTTAAATCAGTTTGATTCAAAATGGATTCTTCTGAACTGATATAATTCAGGTTGTTCCACGGGGGGAAACCAGTTTGAACATGAACATGAAATGAAAAAAAATCAAAGACTGAATAAACTAGTAATCCTGCACATTTCAATATTTGTTCAATTTGCACCATATCACTTGCTGAGTAAAACAAAATCAACCCTTTCTATTTCTGGCAATAAAACAAGGAATAACTTGCTGGTACCTGAATTAACCTTGTAACAAGTGAGACATATACATAAAAATACATACAGTTTACCAAAACACTTGCACCATAAATTTCTGTTATGTTCATTACTAGAAATCTGTGTAACCTGAAATGAAAACACTGCTTAAATGTAACTGATGCACCCATTCTTTTTAACAACACTGCCATAATAAGCCCAGTCTAAGGAAATGTCTCAGGAATATATTTCATATTACTCTATAGTCCACTGATCAATTGACCAAGCATTCATCAGTTTGTGTAGACAGGTCAGTGTTAGGAAGCATTAGGAAATGAGCTGTCAGATAATGTTGTTTATCTCACAGGCTTTTGAAAACAGGCACAGACTTATTAAAGTATGAATGGCATAACTGTTACTGCTGCATTTTTTGGCTATAAACAAATGCAGTGATTAAAGTGTCCAAAGTACCCCTGTGTGTTATTAACAAACAATTAGGAAAAAGAAGTGCCTTTGAGCAATTCTTACATAGTGACTTAATTTCACTTTAAATTTCATTTCAAATTAAATTTTAAAACTGGAAGTTCCCTTGTACACTTTTTTAAAGGAGAAAAGCCAACGTGCTCCCATACGCTCCACTGTGTGTCTGCACTGGCAGGCATGTCGTCAACTTGCATGCAGATACACTGAGCGGATATTGCCGTGAACATGCAGTTTCATGTTTCTGTGGGGATATCAGATCCATGTGTCTGCATGCAGGCCGACACCATGCCTGTCAGTACTAACACAGCAGAGTGAATGGGAGCACATCAGCTTCTCTCTGTCTGCTGAGAAAATGCAGGTTGAAAGAAGCAGAGGCTGTGCCTCTTGTGCCTGTAGTATTGCAATTTCTCAGACTGATGTTGCAGGCCATAATCTCTGTATATCTCAGCTAAACTAGCCTCGGATATCACACGGGAATCCCTATGCGGCGAAAAGACAATTCTGCAAGGATAACAAAAGTTGTGTTTATTAGAATGGAATAAATAAATGGGGTAAATTAAAGATGTTCATGCAGTAATTTTACTTTTAAGCAAACTATAAGTGAATATGGAAAATAATATATAACTGTATTTGAAATGCATAAAACAAAAAAACACTTTATGCTAGTAGTCACCCTGAAACATGACAGATGAAACTTCACTTTCTGACATTGTTTTAAAGATTTCTGATGATCCCTGAACTTATCTTTTCAATATACGTGCACTGGGCAACACCGGCATGTCAAAGATGGAGCAATATGATCATAACATTGGGAGCTGTTATAGACAGTGTTGATGGCATGGATCATTGCTGTTATAGAGCTGCTGAACCCCATGGCTGGTACAGCAAATGTAGTATATAATATGCAGCTTTTCTAGCCATATTATAGTATACAGTATTTTAGACTTTACTTGTTTGTTACATTTTGAGGCACAGATCTGTACTGCTAAAGGGCTGTACTGGTATAGAGTTCAAGACTAGACTATTGTTTCTATTTTAGGTAATGAGTTGACATTATAGATTACTTCAACGTTCTATAACTGCAAATTCAATAAGAGTGACGTCTTTTTTTTTTTCTCTTTCTCTAATGTGAAATGCTTAATCAGCACAGGATTCCAACAAGGTAACATTAATCAGCAGTGCTACATTATTAGTTCTTATAAAAGGATTACTGGACTTAATTCTCTCCCAGTCAAGCAGATTACTGCAAATCCAACCCTGCCCATGCCATTGGCAACAAAAGACTTTGTAAGATTGTTCTGTTGCTCATCTCAAGAACTGGAAAACTATTTATGTGACCACCAGTTCTGATTTAATATATTAGTTATACAATAGCATTTACATTTCTAAATCTTGAAGAATTATACTTAATGATGCCCATTTAAATATAACTTAATAGCATATTTCCTTAGAGCATTAAGGTTTTGTAGGGAATTTAAAATTTTACATAAATCCCTATAAGTAGGGATTGTCTTCCCTTTCTTTATTAAGTCATGGCAGCATAGCTGATGTGCACAGAACAATAATCATATATTGTACTACTCTTTAATACAGTTGTATAGTTACACATTTTCTAAACAGGATCACATGTTCATTTAAAAAATGCTGTATTTTAAGTGTTGTCAGATTTTGTTTAACCAAGCTTCACACACTGAACATCAGCAACAGCTGGGTCTTACCTATTTAAAGTGTAGTTACCAAGATTAGAAAAGGGTAGAATTACTGGCATATCCATAATGTGCAATGTCTTTGAGAGCAAGGATCTCAAGAGACTTGCCAGATTAAGAAACAAGCACACAACAGAGCTGCTCTCTGCACTTTACGCCAGATTTTTTTTACCTGGCACAAGATGCAATATTGCAGCCTTTACCAACCAAGGCCATGGGAGCCATTTTGTACCCCTTGGTTCTCCAGCCCCGGCAATGGTAAATGATTTATAGTAACTTGTTTAAGGAGAAACAGTGCAGTACAAGTTGTGTTATGCTGCAACTGTGTAATGCTGCTGGTGTGATGTTGCTACTGGAAACTCGCCCAATCACACTGCTGAAATTCACAGCTTGACTGCTAATGATATCAATAGATGTAAATTCTTAGTGCCCCTGCAAGACCTTTAATCTGATATATATACGCAGGCATTCATTTTGACTTATACATAAAACACAGAAATGTGCCTGAGGCTAATACAGAAGGTTTGCTAAGTCTAAATGTTGACAGCTAGCATATGAGCATCTGGTACAGAGTGATGCCAATTTCACAGCCCTGACTTGGCACATAAAAAGAAGTGTTTTCCTTTGAACTGTCTGTCTGTTTTTGCTGTCTCAAATAAATATATGACCAACAATTTTTACTCCTATACAGGGGAATCACATTCAATAATGATTTATCACTTACAGTATATATGGAAAAGCAGCTGGGACACCCTGACATCAGGACAAAGCTAAATGAAAACAATAATTTTTGTACTGGAGTTTGGGAGAGGGAACACCTGCACCAAATGCTATGTTATCACTGTTATATTTTAACTTCTGTTCTTGAGCTTTAGGAAGTCAGTATTAAAATCAGATACAATGTAGTTGGTGCTTTGAAAAGGCTGCAACACTGGGCATGAATCTAAATGGACTATTGATTAATGTGGCTTAATCTCCTAAATACATATGCTTGTCGTGACTCACAGAATTACTTTAATGTGTGTTAATAATAGAGGGTTCTGCGCTTGTGCCCTTGAAGCAAAGTTAGCACATCTACTAGAAAGAGAATGTGTTTTTGGCTCATCAGTTTAACCTCAAGTTCATAATCTTAGCAGAGCCCATGAAAGTAAATTGTGGCCATATTCTATGCTACCGACTTAAAAAATGGAATTATTCATTGATAGCTTATGCATTTTAGTTTCACCTTTTCACCAAAAATGCCTTACAATCTATAACTAGTTTATGAAGTACATTAGTGGCTCTTTATAAATTAACCTGCAGCGGTTTTGATTTGCATTGCACTGGAGCAAAAGACAGGAAAACTATTTCAATGTAAAGGGATTTAGACTGCTAAAACTCACCTGACAATATATACTCTTGCCTGGCAATATACACTCTAACAAACTAGAACAATTCTAATCTATTTGTCCTCACCAATAGAGGAAAACTCTTGCACAGCCCAAGCTTTTGTTTGTATAGTTACCAATGGGAATACCCCATTTATTTCTTCTATATATTAAATATAAGAATATTCTAGTGTTGCTGGAGGGGTTTGACACATTTTCTCATCCAAGCATGGGGCAAAAGAGCAGATTTGGTAATGCTCTTACTGATCGAGTGAAGAATAAAACAAATTTAAACGGAGACCCTCCCAAATATCTTTTATTTAGATAACACCTTTTGGTCTTACATCTGCTTCAGTAAAGGGCACTACATTTGAGTTCCACTATCTGAGCACTCAGTTTTTATATTCAATACAGTGACACAAGTGCATTTAGTATATTCAGCCCCCATGGTGTAATGTACCTGCTATTGTAAGTTTTTCTAAAAAAAAAAAAAAAACAAAAACCTTGTAGAAACTGTTAATACTAATGGCTATAAATTCTCATAAATGATAAACTCAGTACAAATATAACTATATGGGAAAAACAGAAATACTCCCAAAGGATACCGTATGTTCTTTTTCTAAGAAAGGAAACTTGCTATACTGTATCTTGTTTAATAGGAAGTATTAACCAGACTGAAATAATAAAACTACAACAATATTTAATGGGAACAATACAGAATTTGGTTTTTCCAAAACTTAACAAGTGCAGTGCACTTGGCTTGAATACCACTGCTTCATTTACACCAGCAGGGAGTTCTACGAACAGCGCACAGACTGCCATCTCCATGCTTCAGACCCTGAGCAGCATGTCAGATTGAAGAAGCCTGCATTAAATAAACAGTGGTAGTAGATAAGTCGGCATCTTCTGTATCTTCTCTCTCAAAAATCAATATTGAATATATCCTAAAATCTTTATCAATTGGGACAGAACTGTTGAAGCCATGTGAGCTCATTACAATGAGATTTTTGGAAGCATATTTATCAAATGGTGGGTTCTTTCACCTATTGCTACATATGCTTATACAAATCCCATAGGAATAAATAGAACATGGGTGAGTTTTTATGTTTCAAGCTCAATACTCACATTTTGATAAATCTGCCACCTTGATAGTAAGAGATAAGCAGTAATGTGAGAGACAGCATTACTGATCTATTATTAACAACAATAATTCAAGTCTGAAAAAAGGAGAAAGAAAATCTGTGAAGCAAAAACCTCATTGTTGGTCAGAGGATGTGGGTGCATTGTGGCTAGATAGATTTCTGCCCTTCAAAGTGGCCATACACATTACAATAACAATCTTCCCTGCGACCATTGGTTTGTCCACTTTAGTTAGGTTAAGTACTGAATCGTCAGATATGCAGGTAGAAACAATAGAATTCTCCCCCTATCTAACAATTCAGCATTAATGTATGCTGATGTTTGGACGCCTTCAAAAGCACCTGATCAAAACTTTCCAACCTGGCCAATCAACGAGACGACCGATATCCAAGGCTTTTGCCATTATCGGTCACCTAGTCAACCCACCATAAGCGCACCAAATATCATACAAAACTTTGTTTCATACGATAATATTGGTGCCTGTAATAATATAGAAAATATAGAAATGATACTACCCTTTATAATTGAATCAAACATTAAACATATAGGCTGAGTTTCACTCAGTTTTATTTAAGAAATACAGATTGTCTGCTGATTTATAACAAGCATGATATGATGTTTGCCAGTGCATATACAATATACTAGAGTAGGGGTAACACTGCACTGGTAATGATAGCAAATACTACACAGTATGGCAGCATGAAGTAAACAAAATAAGACCTAATGAAACAATTTCATAAAGCCAATGGCAAGTGCTTCCGAGTGATGCAGTGATGTAGTCAAGACCTGGAAATAAGTGCAAGTTTTCCACTAGCCACTAACATTGATAGAGTGCCACATTAACTTTACTTTTGTTCACATGAAATGGCTTGTTGCTTAGAAACCGCATTCAGTTTGAAAGGGACACTGAATCTATTTTTCTATTTTTTACACTGCCAATCCTTTGCAATTTTCTTTTTTTATATTTTTTTTTAGTTAGGAACACTTTATGGCAGTCAGCTATTTGAGATAATTGTTTACAGCATGTTGCTGGGAGAAGCCTGTGGATAGCCCTAAATATGTTTGTTTAGTGGCTTCAGGCTGTAAAATGCTAGAAAGTGCTAATCAGGGCATGGCAGGTCTTTGTTTCATTCCTTTTTATGCACCTCATACCCTGGTACCTCAGTTGTGTTCTCTTTCCTCTACTTCATATGCCTTTTTATTGTCCTTTTATTACACTTGGCATATTAAGACATTTTTAAAAAAATTATTCAATAAAATACCACACTATATTTTGTCTGTTTATCATGTTGCTGTATTAAACCGAATTAAAGTGAAATGGGGGCAATAGCTACTGATCTTGGAGGATTCTTTATATGTTTATGTGCACAGATTTTTGTTGTCATAATAAAATGCCAATCACATAGGTTATTGGTATGAATTCTTGGGACCTGGGGTTTTCTGTATAAGGTCTCTTTGTGTAATTTGGATCTTCGTACCTTATGTCTACAAAAAAATAATTTAAACATTAAATAAACCCAACAGGATTGTTTTGCCTCCAATAAGGATTAATTATATCTTAGTTGGGAAGTACAAGCTACAGTTTTATTATTACAAAGAAAAAGGAAATTACTTTAAAAAATGTGAATTGTTTGCTTCAGATGGAGTCTATGGTAGATGGCCTTCTTGCAATTTGAAACTTTTTGGATAAAGGATCTCCAGTAGTGATGGGCAAAATTTTTCGTCAGGCATTGATTTGCTGTGATTTTCTGCAGTTCGCTGCTGGCGGATTTTGTTCGTGAAAAAAGTTGTGTGCATCAAAAAAATGCAACGGATCAAAAATAAAAGTTTTTTGCAAATTTTGTGAAAGATTGGCAAATTTTTCAGCGAAGCAAAATGCAACAGATTCGCTCATTAATAATATCTTATCCCATACTTGTATATGAAATGCTACCTCTGCCTTACTCCTAGACAGGGAGAGGGATAGCAGCTAGAGCAGCCTAAAGGGTCTTTAAAGTAAAGTTGTAGACAGCAGTTTAGTCTTTATATCTAGGCCTCAGCTCTTAGGTGAGCCTCTGTTTCTCAGCCAATTGTAGAAGTAAGCGTGGGTAAGCTAGTATTACACAACTTATTGCTGTAGGTGTATTTAGAATTTAGAGCTGGATAAGATATAATATAATGTATCCCTTTATGAAAATTGTTACCTTAGTGTTGCGTGAGTTCTGGTGTGTGGGCTGTAACCTTGTGCTCATATTATTTATAAAACTGGTGTGTGATTTCTACTGTAAGAAGTAATGTAAACCCCCTACAATAATGGCACAATGGTTAGCATTTCTGCCTTGCAGAGCTTGGGTCCTATCTTTAACTACACACAAAGCTTGTATGTTTTCCCTGTGCTTGCATGGGTGCCCCCCCACCCCCAGTTTCCTTCCATAACATACACTCACTTTAATTTTTCTGATAAAATTGACCATAATTTGGGCAAATGTGATCTTAAATTATACAATATAAGGGCTACAGGGACAGGGATTGATGTATAATCTTTGTAAATTGCTGCACAATATATATCAATAACAAAATAATAATAATTAAATCTAAGGATATTAGAAGGTAAAATGCTACAGCCGGTAATCTCCAAGCTGAATTCTAATATGCCTGTCTTTTTTAATGGAGGGGGACACAATTATCCTTAAAATAAATGTTTTGGTAATACATATGATGTAAGGGAACACTGAACAAAGTATTGTATTGTATTACATATTTTTGTTTATATATAGGAAACATACTTGCTACTGGAGTCCTGCAGCGGGTCAGGTACCCATGGGTTACCTGCAAGAAAAGCAAGTACCCTATGGGTTGTGGGTAGGATTTTCAGATATGGGTGGCAGGTCAGTTTTTTTCTACCCCCACCCACTTCTGATGATGTCACCTCTGGTTTGCAGCAATTGCACTTCCCATTTAATGGTGGTCAGGGGGTCGCAGATCAGGTTGCGGATAAGGCAGTTGGGTCAGGTAGCGGATCAAAGGGAGTAAAAATGCAGGTCCAGGTTGTAGTTTGCAGCCCGGCGTTCCAGATCGAGTCCAAGTCTCAAAAATTGGTTCAGTGCAGGACTCTACTTGCTGCAAAATACAAGGATATTAATAGTCACCATGAAGTTATATGACCATATTTAAGCTTAAGGCACAAATAGGGGAATGTAATGTAATGCTTTTAAATAGTTATGGAACTCAGAGACAGTAAGTGTATTATTTTAGTCTATATATATATATATATAATATAGGGGGGACAGGGAATGTGCCTTGAACATGTTCATGTTTATATATAAAGTGTAGTTTTAATGCATAATGTTCTGGCTGAAATTTCTAGTGCCATGATGAAAATATTGGGTGAAATAGGCTGACCTAGCTGACTTATTTTTGTGCCAAAATTAATACAGCGCCCCCTGCCTTTCTGGTGTAGCAAAGTCTGCAACTCACAACACAAGTCACACTCCAACAATTCTGGCACAGATTGTGAATTTTGCAAAATACTGAGTCATTTATTCATGCATTCAGATATAAATAAGACTACAGTCAGCTTTGATTCATTCCACCTATTCTCTCATTTGAAGGTAACTGAAACCATAAATAACTCACAGTGTCTATAATAAGCGTCTATATTAAGCAGCACCTTTTCAGTAATAGGGGAAAAGTTTGTGCTAAGGCCACTGCACACTGTCCTCAGAAAACCTTACTGTTTTTTTTCATAAATCTTTCATCTGTTTCTGACAATTTATTCCTCGCCTTTGAAACAATTGTCAGGCCCTAGTACTTATCTTCCCCTTTATAAATATTGTAAAGATCCTTTTCTGTGGATATAAAGTAGCTTGCGGCACAGTTACTAGGTCATGCTAAATAAGCTATGTACAATACTATCAAACAGATCAGAACTGAGCAAAACCATGTTTGCTTTGCTTCTGCAGCAGAAATCTCTTGGCACATGAAATGTGAGATATCTTTTGACAGATATACTTGCAGATATACTTGCTCAACCTTAACTTTCCATTAGATTTTTATATAAGTATGCTGGCATCACCTCTCCTAGTACGTACAGTATCACAGAGAATGGAGAGCTGGAGATTATAATGTAATGTTAGAATTATTTTATATAATTATACCTTTCCTTTACTAGTACTATTACTATATATTAAACCCCTTTCCCATTGCTGACCTGCAAATCACTTTATCATGGATGGATGTATAGTATAGGATCCCTTATCTGGAAACATGTTATCCAGAAAGCTCTGAATTACGGAAAGACAATCTCCCATAGACTCCATTTAAAGCAAATAATTCAAATGTTTAAGTATTATTTTCTTTTTCTCTGTATTAATAAAATAATACCTTATACTTGATCCCAACTAAGATTTAATTAATCCTTATTGGAGGCAAAACAATTGGGTTTATTTAAGGTTTAAATTATTTTTTAGTAGACTTGAGGTATGGAAATCCAAATACAGGGAAAACCCCAGGTCCCAAGCATTCTGGAAAACAACCCCCAGAATAACATACCTTAGTCCCTGCATTCAGTCCAATCTGGTTTCGGAATTATAAGTTGAAATCTTCAGCTCCTTTCCTCTACTTCCTGGTACAGCAATAGTTGAAGAGGAGAGCCTTCTGGGCATTCCTGACAGAGCACAGAGAAGCAGGAGCCAGTGTGTACCAGCAGTTTTTTTTCTATGCTCATTCATAACTGCATGAGTCACTCAAAACGCACAAAAAATGCACTTATGAAATTTACCAAAAGTTACCAAACACATATACAAGCAAATTATAGTTTTGAGGCTTTGGTAAACTTGGCGCTGTTCAACTGTTTTGGTAAATATGGCCCTAGATAAATTGTTTTGCAAACAAACATACCTTGCAATTAACTGGGTGGCATAAGGTGTGCCATATGCCTACTGATGCAGCTTAGAGAGTTGGTTTAAGAGGACCTGTCACCTAGACATAAAAAGCTGTATAATAAAAGTCCTTTTCAAATTAAACCTGAAACCCAAATTCATTTTTATATTTACACATCCAAACCCATTATAAAGGCAATTAAAAATCCCAGCTGTCAATCATATATTGCTTGCCCCGTCTCTATGCCTTAAGGTCCCCATACACGGGCCGATTATAGCTGCCGATATCGGTCCCTTGGACCGATTCAGCAGCTTATCGCCCCGTGTAGGGGCAGAACCGAGGGGTCTGGCCGACCGATATCTGGCTTGAAATTGGGCAGATAACGATCGACCAGGTTAGAAAATCCAGTCGGATCGGGGACCGCATCGGCTCGTTGATGCGGTCCCTGAACCGACTGCCCCATTGCCGCGTGCCCAGGGCCAAACGATCTAATTCGCCTACATGCCTCCCCGATATCGCCCACCCGTAGGTGCGGATATCGCCACCGTGTATGACCGGGTATGGCCAGCTTTAGGCATAGAGGCGGGGCAGACAATAACTTTAGCTTTCCGTTCAGCACTACCTAGATGTCACTGCACATGTCACTTTTCCCCTCCCTCCTCATCATCTAATTGTGTAGCCAGTGCATGGGCATGAGCATCAGGTCCCCCATTCTGGCACATAAACAAGATTTTGGCATGATGCAAAGCTTGGCTTCATAACAGTGTCCACAAAATGGTGCCTGCCTGCTTGGTTTGATTGAGTAATTCCATGACGGAATGAAACAATATTTATATTATTTATATAGAGAAAGTAAAGTTTATTTTGCTCAACTAACAATATAGAAAACAATTTGGAGTTATTTCTTAGGGTGACAGGTCCCCTTTAATATGGCATTACTATGTTTCATTCAATGCTGTAAGCACATATAAAATGTTGTATCTGTATATATTTTGTATATATCCAGACATAAAAGCAGTTTCAGCATCAGAAAAAACACTGAATGCTAAAAGAGAGAAATAAAACCCCTCTGCAAAGCAGACAAATTGTACTCTGTTTTCTTCCATGGGGATTTGCAATGATTCACACAGTCATTGGTATTAGGCAGAGATTTCCAAAGTTTAGCAGTCTGCAGGCTAACATCACATTGTTAGTCACCAGAGAGATGCTGCCAATGACTTGCCTAGCAAAAACCTAACGGGTGTGTATATTATTGTTACAATAAGCAAAGAAAAAGGGAGTTTTTTACACCCCTGAAATTGCCCAATATGAAAGTATTATAGCAGGCTAGGCTATTTATAATATGCAAAATGTTACAATAAACACAGAGAGGCTGCATTTTTATTCTTAGAGCTGTTTAGAAAGGCCTTAGTTCTGTATTTTAGGAATCATTTCTTAACACATAAGGGCTCATTTACGAGAGGTGATGCAGAGTGCAAAATGCAAATTTGGGATGCAATTTCCAGGTTCTTTACCCCCAATAGAGTGTTTTTTTCCCATAAATTAAGAGTAATTGCATGAGAGGGTGATGCCATGGATGTATTTTAAACGCAAGTGCTCTGCATCTATTGAAACAGCCCACTCTGGGAACCCTGTGGCTACCGCTACACTCAGAGACGGTGATAGCTGTAGGGTTCCTCTGCATCAAAAGGCACACTGCTTGTAATTCACACGAGTAAACTGTGGCAGATGTGCGCAACCGCAGCTGTGCTCAGCTACAGTATAATGTATTGTAATGCAGGAATGGGATCTGTTATCCAGAATGCTTGGGACATGGGATTTTCCAGATAAGGGGTCTTTCCATAATTTGGATCTCCATACTTTAAGTCTACTAAAAATCATTAAAACATTCAATAAACCAAATAAGAGTGTTATGCCTCCAATAAGGTTTAATTATATCTTAGTTGGGATCAAGTACAAGGGTCTATGTTATTACTTCCGAGAAAAAGGAAATATTTTTGTAATTTCGAACTATTTGACTAAAATGGAATCTATGAGAGATGACCTTCCTGCAATTTGGAAATTTCTGGATAAGTTTATGCATATTGGGTCCTATAGCTGTAATGACTTCCTCATTCCTTAATTATATTTTTTCTCTTTTAACTTCATAAACTCACTGTGCAGAATTAATTTCCAACTCTCCATGTATTTTTTGTCTGTAGAATCTGTTTTTCCTGGTAATTTGAAAGGGTCCAGGGGCGTTTTTGGCCCTGGGCCAGCTGAGGCGGCACCTGCTTTTGGTAACTTCGGGGGTGCTGCCGCCTGAGGCGAGTTTCTTAACTCGCCTCATGGTAGCAGCGCCCCTGCCAGGGACCATGACCAGGAGTTCTGCTGCCTATGTTATAGGTGTTCTGAATAATCTTCTACCCTCCACAAGCAAACTACAAAAACCTAAAACTAAAGATGCAGCAAAATTTATCGACACATTTGACCCAGACAGCTTGCTCTTGCTGTGTTTTTCAGTTAAAATCGCCTGCTCCATAGGTGCACTGGCAGGTTCAGGGTGATTACCATGTAACAGAGGAAAATGGTGCCATTGCATGCAATAATTTTGTATGTGCTGTTGTGTCATGCTGTTTGCTAGTGAACCATATACCCAGGGAAGAGATTTGTTTGCAATGATGTCCAGCACGGTATTTTGCTGAGGTAAAAAGTGTTTATGGCTTTGTTTGCCAAACTGATTACTGAACACTTTATGATTAGTAGCTATTTTGGATCTATGCAGTTTCATGCTACACGGTAATTATGTATATTTTCTATATTACCTGGGCACTGTTTTTTTGATAATCGTGTATTTATGTGTGTTTATATCACCACTGTTTAAAATTTGTGGGTGATACAGTGGATTTTAAGTTTTACAATTTTTTCTTGTATTTTTAATAACGTTTTCGAGTCTGGAGTCTCTGCATGTGGTGTTTGCGGGACATGTTTTGGCTTCTTTTATATATTATATTAATACACTTTTCCCACCAACAGTACTGTATTTTGTGGTATACACTATGGGGCTGATTTACTTACCCACGAACGGGTTGAAATGAGTCCGATTGCGTTTTTTTCGTAATGATCGGTATTTTGCGATTTTTTCGTATGTTTGCGATTTTTTCGGATTCTTTACGAATTTTTCGTTACCAATACGATTTTTGCGTAAAAACGCGAGTTTTTCGTATCCATTACGAAAGTTGCGTAAAAAGTTGCGCATTTTTCGTAGCGTTAAAACTTACGCGAAAAGTTGCGCATTTTTTGTAGCGTTAAAACTTACGCGAAACTTTGCACCTTTTAAGTTTTAACGCTACGAAAAATGCGCAACTTTTCGCGTAAGTTTTAACGCTACGAAAAATGCGCAACTTTTTACGCAACTTTCGTAATGGATACGAAAAACTCGCGTTTTTACGCAAAAATCGTATTGGTAACGAAAAATTCGTAAAGAATCCGAAAAAATCGCAAAACATACGAAAAAGTCGCAAAATGTTCGTTTTCAAGTCGGAACTTTTCCAATTCGGGTCGGATTCGTGGGTTAGTAAATCAGCCCCAAATTGTTTTTTTGTGTGTTTTTCCTTTCAACTATTATTTTTTTTATATAACAATTACCATGTAATTCTCTGTAAGGGATTGTGAGTTACTGCCCACCTGTGCATTTTTTGGAAAGACTTATTTATTAAAATCGTTAGTAAATACTAATGATTTTTCAGCGATAAAAGTTGTTGAAAAAAAGTAGTGACTTTTCCAAGATTTATTCTTCAACAAAACTGCAACTATTCTGAATTTACTCCAGCTAAAACCAGTGGAGATTATGTAGAAGCCAATGGCAGATGTCCCTTCCCTTCTTTGCTTCGAAGTTTTAGAGGTTTTTTAAACTTTTGACACTGGCTTTTGTCGTGGTTAAGTCAAAAAAATGACAGTTTTCGAGACTTTTTCCTGCATGTGCTTTTTCAGATCAGAATTTTTGATGCATTTCTGACATTCGTGTAAATGTGTTTATTCAAAATTTCAACAAAATAAAACTGAAAAAAATTCTAGTTTTATTAACCCTTTAAGTGCCAAGGGACGTAGATTCTACGTCCTAGGTACCAAGGGACCAAAGTGCCATGGGACGTAGAATCTACGTCCAATGGCACTGTCGGGTTTACAAGCGCTGCGCTCGCTTTTAAAGCAGCGCAGCGCTTGTAAACCCCTCAGATCCCCCTAGGCAACGAGCAAAGCTAAGCATACTCACCGATCCGGGTCCCCCAGCCGCACCGATCGTCGCTCCAGCCAATGACAGCAGTGGACACGCATTTATGACGTGTCCACTGCTGTCCCTTTAAAAGTCGCCGCCTACTGTCGGCTCCCTCACTCCTGCTGCGCACGTTGGACCGGATGGAGCTCCCCTGCTGCCTTCCTGCTGGATTTATCGCCCCTGATCGCCTCTGATCGCCTGCCTGCCTTGGGTAAGCTGAACTACAACTCTCTACCACTGTTTATTTTGCTTATTTCTATTTCAACTGTCTAAAAATTTTTTTTTTTTTTTTTCAATTTTTTCTTCTATCTTTGTCATTATTACACTTTTGTACACATACACGCTTATTTACAACTTTCCCAAGCACACACAGACACTTACACACACACTTACACTTACACTTTTTTTTTTTTTTTTTTTCTTTCTTTCTTTTCTTTTCTTTCTTTCTTTGCTTTCTTTGGCAGTCTTTTTTTTTTACTAAAACTTTATTTCTGATCTTGCTCTATAATTATCTGATTTATTTGGTTGCATTTTAGTGTTTTTTTGGCATTTTCATAATTGATTTCTGTTTTTGAATTATTCTATTGCACTGTAACTTTTTTATTGCTATTGGGTGCTGAATTTGCAGTGACGTTGGTGGATCCAGGGCTCTGACCACCGATTTCATTGCAATTATTGTTCTTCTGTTGGTTTAGGTGGTTTTATTGGATTTTACTGATTTTATGGTGTTTTATCTTTGCATTGTTCTTTGTGTGTTTAGTGCCCCCAAAAAGGTTGCTTTTGCAGTGACATTGGTGGATCCAGGGCTCTTACCGATTTCATTGCAACTATTGTTCTTTGATTGCTTTTAGTGGTTTTATTCCATTTTAACTTCATTTGATTTCAGTTGTTCTAGAAAGGTCCAGAGGTGCTAAGATTGTTCTGGTAGTTTCTATTGCCAAGGGTAAGGCTGATGCCACACATGGCGTAGGGCTAATTTTTTCAGCAAGTGGAAAAACGCTTGCCGAAAATTCAGCCCTACGCTTGCTACTTGTGCCTGCACCCGAATGAATGGGATACGCTCGGGTGCAGGCACATGTAGCCGAGACTTTGCATTCTCACGCGTTTTCATGCGTATATCGGCTACATGTGCCTGCACCCGAGCGTATTCCATTCATTCGGGTGCAGGCAAAAAAAAAGGGGTGCATAGAGTGCAGCCCCAATATTATGCATTTTCAGGTTTGGTGGCCATGTACTTATGCGCAACCAGACATAGGTATCGTTTTATTCAGGGGAACTTGCAGATTGATGGTTAGTAAGTTTTTGGTAGTTGCCATGGAGATTTTGGGGAGAAATCTAGGTTTTTTTATCTGGTTTTTCCTTGATTTCTGACCAAAGCGCTGACTTCTGCAAGGGACTGCGGCCACAATTTTCCATGTAGAAAGAGAAGAGTGGTGTCTCTGAATAGCTGAAGGTGTGCACTTTTCGTAAATATATAGATTGTGGGGGTTATCTCACAGGTAGGGGGGGTTAACACTGAAAAACTGCAGGTAGTGCACATAGAGCGCAGCCCCCAAAATTTCAACTGAAATTGCCCTTATGCATTGCCCCTGTTTTGGGGCATTTGGTGGCCACGTCTTTATGTGCACCCATACATATGGGGTATCGTTTTATTCAGGGGAACTTGCAAATTGAGGTTTAGTAAGTTTTTGGTAGTTGCCATGGAGATTTTGGGGAGAAATCTAGGTTTTTTTATCTGGTTTTTCCTTGATTTCTGACCAAAGCGCTAACTTCTGCAAGGCACTGCGGCCACAATTTTCCATGTAGAAAGAGGAGAGTGGCGTCTCTGAATAGCTGAAGGTGTGCACTTTTCAGAAATATATAGTTTGCGGGGGTTATTTCACAGGTATGGGGGTGTTTAGACTAAATAACTGCAGGTAGAGCACATAGAGCACAGCCCCCCCTTATGCATTGCCCCTGTTTGGGGGCATTTGGTGGCCACGTCTTTATGTGTACCCATACATATGGGGTATCGTTTTATTCAGGGGAACTTGCAGATTGAGGTTTAGTAAGTTTTTGGTAGTTGCCATGGAGATTTTGGGGAGAAATCTAGGTTTTTATCTGGTTTTTCCTTGATTTCTGACCAAAATCTAGGGTTGTATCTGGTTTTTCCTTGATTTCTGACCAAAGCGCTGACTTCTGCAAGGGACTGCGGCCACAATTTTCCATGTAGAAAGAGAAGAGTGGTGTCTCTGAATAGCTGAAGGTGTGCACTTTTCGTAAATATATAGATTGTGGGGGTTATCTCACAGGTAGGGGTGGTTAACACTGAAAAACTGCAGGTAGTGCACATAGAGCGCAGCCCCCAAAATTTCAACTGAAATTGCCCTTATGCATTGCCCCGGTTTGGGGGCATTTGGTGGCCACGTCTTTATGTGTACCCATACATATGGGGTATCGTTTTATTCAGGGGAACTTGCAGATTGAGGTTTAGTAAGTTTTTGGTAGTTGCCATGGAGATTTTGGGGAGAAATCTAGGTTTGTATCTGGTTTTTCCTTGATTTCTGACCAAAGCGCTGACTTCTGCAAGGCACTGCGGCCACAATTTTCCATGTAGAAAGAGGAGAGTGGCGTCTCTGAATAGCTGAAGGTGTGCACTTTTCAGAAATATATAGTTTGCGGGGGTTATTTCACAGGTATGGGGGTGTTTAGACTAAATAACTGCAGATAGAGCACAGCCCCCCCTTATGCATTGCCCCTGTTTGGGGGCATTTGGTGGCCACGTCTTTATGTGTACCCATACATATGGGGTATCGTTTTATTCAGGGGAACTTGCAGATTGAGGTTTAGTAAGTTTTTGGTAGTTGCCATGGAGATTTTGGGGAGAAATCTAGGTTTTTATCTGGTTTTTCCTTGATTTCTGACCAAAGCGCTGACTTCTGCAAGGGACTGCGGCCACAATTGTCCATGTAGAAAGAGAAGAGTGGTGTCTCTGAATAGCTGAAGGTGTGCACTTTTCGGAAATATATAGATTGTGGGGGTTATCTCACAGGTAGGGGGGGTTAACACTGAAAAACTGCAGGTAGTGCACATAGAGCGCAGCCCCCAAAATTTCAACTGAAATTGCCCTTATGCATTGCCCCTGTTTTGGGGCATTTGGTGGCCACGTCTTTATGTGCACCCATACATATGGGGTATCGTTTTATTCAGGGGAACTTGCAGATTGAGGTTTAGTAAGTTTTTGGTAGTTGCCATGGAGATTTTGGGGAGAAATCTAGGTTTTTATCTGGTTTTTCCTTGATTTCTGACCAAAGCGCTGACTTCTGCAAGGGACTGCGGCCACAATTGTCCATGTAGAAAGAGAAGAGTGGTGTCTCTGAATAGCTGAAGGTGTGCACTTTTCGGAAATATATAGATTGTGGGGGTTATCTCACAGGTAGGGGGGGTTAACACTGAAAAACTGCAGGTAGTGCACATAGAGCGCAGCCCCCAAAATTTCAACTGAAATTGCCCTTATGCATTGCCCCTGTTTTGGGGCATTTGGTGGCCACGTCTTTATGTGCACCCATACATATGGGGTATCGTTTTATTCAGGGGAACTTGCAGATTGAGGTTTAGTAAGTTTTTGGTAGTTGCCATGGAGATTTTGGGGAGAAATCCTAGGTTTTTATCTGGTTTTTCCTTGATTTCTGACCAAAATCTAGGGTTGTATCTGGTTTTTCCTTGATTTCTGACCAAAGCGCTGACTTCTGCAAGGGACTGCGGCCACAATTTTCCATGTAGAAAGAGAAGAATGGTGTCTCTGAATAGCTGAAGGTGTGCACTTTTCAGAAATATATAGTTTGTGGGGGTTATTTCACAGGTAGGGGGGGTTAACACTGAAAAACTGCAGGAAGTGCACATAGAGCGCAGCCCCCACATTTTTAGCTGTAATTGCCCTTGTGCATTGCCCCTGCTTTGGAGTGTTTGGTGCCCATGTCTTTATGTGCACCCATACATATGGGGCATCATTTTATTCAGGAGAAGTTTGTCTTTCAAATATGCCTTTGTTAGAAAATTTTTATGAGATTTTTTTTTGTCAAATCCACATTTGATCATGCGTCCAAGTTTACGTTTTAGAAAAAAAAAAAAATGTCATAAAAAGTTCCAAATTTCACAATGCACTGACAAAAGGTATTTGGCTTTTGAGTGAAAACTACATTGCACCTAGAAACCTGAAGGTCTGTAGTTTCTAAAGATACCAAACATGAGGGGATATTTTAGATTTACATATAAGTTATGCTGCATTAACTGTTTCAAGCGCTTTTCTGCTTTGTTCTGGTGTGATATTGTACTAAGTATTGCTTTAGTTTGGGGGTTACTTCTGGACAGGAACTGTGGGGTACCACCACATATTTGGTATCGTTGGAATTGGGAGTATCAGGGCTTTTACAAACAATAAAAAAAAGTGAGTAAAATTAACTTTTCTATGGAAAAAAACCTCAAAATATACAGAAATTTTTCATAATTTTATTTTTTTTTTACATATTTCACCCAAAATACACATCATATCTCCAGAAAAGTTATAAAATTTGGTATTTATGTCGAAGCCCAATTAGTGACGAAAAAAACGATATATAATTTCCCTAGTTTCGTGGAGGTTTTCCTACCAAAAAACATTGTTAAAGTGAATGAGTACAAAATGCTTAAAAAACGTCTGGCACTGGGGGGAACCGAAATGACGAATTCGGCTGGCACTTAAAGGGTTAAATCTGCCTCCAAGTGTCAACGTTAGAGAGATGAACAAGGGTTTTGGATTTTGTTGATTTTGTTTTGCATTTTTCCCTATTTGTACAGTAAAACAACAACTTTTATGTCAGTTGTTAATCAACTATTTTCAACATCGCCAGTTTAGACCTGGTGAAATCTCATTATTTGCTGTGGAGGAGGAAACATTTGGCAATGTTTAAGAAGATGTCATTGATGTTCTACTTCGCAATGATATCAAAGTTTCCACTACTTCACTTTACTTCAACTTTGCTGGAAAATTTGAAGCTTTAGAAACCATGGAAGTACAATGAAGTAGAAAATATCTGTTGCTTTATAAAGAGGCTCCTAATATCTTAAATCCAACTTTCTCTCCACATGATAAAACATATTGCATATTTAATAAACAACAGTGTGACCATATGTAAACAACAACGTTTGTGGAAATATGTTTTAAGACAGTAAGGAGATTATGTAATAAAACACACCAAGTTTGTCCAGGAGCAGTAACCTATAGCAACCAATTAGCAGGAAGCATTTACTGGTCACCTGTTTAAAAGCAAACATCTTATTGGTTGCTATTGGTTACTGCTCCTGGGCAAACAGTGCATTTTATTACATATGGGGGTAAAGGGTTTAAAAAGTCAAAAGGTTTAAAGATGTCAAATCTCTGATGGTTGTTCTGGAAAGATTTTGTCCCATAGTTTTATATTGGCCCATAGACCATCTGTACCAAGCACTGTGTTTTCAGCTTTCTTGGTTTGTTCCCCTCATGCAGAATAGGATGGAAGTGCTATTTAATTACCTTTCTTTGGTAATTTAATTGATATATCCTGCTGTTCTTCCCTGTGTAGAACCTGTTAGAACCAATGCAGTCGTTTTTAGTAACTTTAATAGTTTTTTGTACTTCTAAAAAACTGTAATTAACTTGCTTTTAATGGAAAATGTATTTAATTTCTTAAAATGCTGTCAATAAGAAAATTATTAATATTATTCTGAATGTCTTTGTTGTACAAATAATAGGAGATCCTGGGAACGGTGTAAAGCAATTTGTCATTATTTACTGCTGTGTCGGTAACAAAGGTAGTTGCCTGAATGTGTAATGTATCCTAATGGTAGAGCTGAATAAAAGCAGCTAATTACATTCTCATTTAAATTCAAAGATTAGAAGTTCTGCTGTAGACACACATATTTTTTAATTGCCTGTTGAAAGAAAACTGCATGGGATCTACATAAATCATTAGGAGTTAGTGCCAAACATAATACCAAAAGTGAAAAAGCAATGTAGTTTTCATGCCATGCAGTCTGCAGATCAGAAAACCAGTGGGTTAAATGGGCTGCACTGCTCTATTTTGCTCAGAATAATATGTTTACAAAAACAAGAATGGATGATGTTAGTTCTGCAGGAGCTCTCGATGCTGGCGCCTCAGTCCTTTCTTCTGTTCTGCATGGTGTGCAAGTGCACATAGTGACACAATAACCCAAACTGTGCCAATAGGCTCAACAGACTTGTGCCATGCAAGTATCAGAATGGAAACAATCCTGCAAACACTTCAGCTTCAGATGCAACTCTACCTTGTGGATGCAATTATGCTGAAAGTATGGGAAAAAATATGGTGAATTGAAATCCAAATTACATGTAAACAAAATGATTAGTACAATGTAGAAAACTAAATTGGTTTAGAGCAGCAGTTCTCAACCCGTGGGTCGGGACCCCTTTGGGGGTCGAACGACCCTTTCACAGTGGTCGCCTAAGACCATAGGAAAACACATATTTCCGATGGTCTTAAGGTGGCCATACACGCACCGATAATATCGTACGAAACCTCGTTTCGTACGATATTCGGTGCGTGTATGGTATGTCGGCGAGTCGACCGATATCGCAGGAACCTGCTGATATCGGCCGACTCGCCGATCGGACCAGTTGGAAAATTTTGATCGGGCGTCATAGAAGGCGCCTGATCAAAATCTCCCTTCAGAGCTGAATCGACAGAAGGAGGTAGAAATCCTATTGTTTCTACCTCCTTACCTGCCGATTCAGCCCTGAATGGTGTGTGGCACATCTGACGATGTTTCGTGCGACCGATGGTCGCACGAAACATCGTCAGATCGCCACGTGTATGGCCACCTTTAGGAATCATTTTATGGTTGGGGGTCACCACAACATGAGGAACTGTATTAAAGGGGTTGCGGCATTAGGAAGGTTCAGAACCACTGGTTTAGAGCAATAAGCAACTGGATTTGGGATAAGTAATTTTGTTGGTGCCACTTAGGGGCCGATTTACTAATCCACGAATGGATCAAAAGGGTCCGAATGCGTTTTTTTTCGTAACGATAGGTATTTTGCGATTTTTTCGTCGCCGTCGCTCCTTTTCCGTAAATTGTTGCGACTTTTTCGTAGCCGTTACGACTTGCGCGAATTGTCGCAACTTTTTCGTAGCCGTCGCGGAAAAATCGGAAAGGTTTGCCCGCCGTTACTAGTGCTCAATACAAAAAAGTCGCGACAATTCGCGCAAGTCATAACGGTTACGAAAAAGTCGTGACAATCCGCGCAAGTCGTTACAGCTACGAAAAAGTTGTGACAATTCACGAAAAAAAAAAAAAACCCGAAAAAGTCGCAAAATGTTCGATTCCAATCCGATTTTTCCCCATTCGGATTCGTGGATTAGTTAATCAGCCCCTATGTATGTGTTGTTACATTTATGCTATCATGGAGCAGTCTTTCCACAGCCCATTCTTCTGTGAGTGATGTAGGGGCACTAAATCTAAAGGGTCTGCTTAAAGCGTAGAGGGGAACTAAAAACTTGAAGGAGGAAAGAGTGCTCAACAAGCAAACAATGGTAGTGGCCAGTAAAAATGGGAGGTAAATTGTTACACTGAAAAGGTGCAAGGACAAAATAGGTCTCCGCACAGCTTTATTAGTTATCACCACAGCCATGTTTTCTATAATTTTTAACATTTAGGGGGGGATTTACTAACATTCGTTTTTAGAAGACATGAATAAACTCATTTCCACAAATGACAGTCATTTATCAAATGATCCAAACTAAAAAAGCATGAAAGAATAAAAGTCACAGAAAAGTTGTGAAAACCATGACATGATCTCGACGGGGTTTTAGCTGTCGTATTTTAGCATTTAGCATAATAAATTGTGACTAGTAATGAGCGAATCTGTCCCTATTCGCTTTTCTGAACAATTCTTGAAACTTTGAAAAGATTTGCGAAACAACTAAAAACTAGCAAAATGTGTAAATGGCACGTGGCCTGGCCAGCCTGTTTCAGTCATTGCACATGTGTTATCCAAGGCTGCCACCTAATAAAGGATCTCTCCTTGCTACACTTGCATGGTGCACAGTTACTTGTATACTTGCTCCATTTTCATATTTGTAAATGGGCTATTGGAGATGTTATGGGCTAAGGTCTATTATGGTTACGGATCACTGAGATTTTTAATGTATTTCAGAATATTGTGGGCTGTCTGATGCATTATGGGGAACTGTGTGTCTGTAAAATACGCTGCGAAAATTAAGGGCTATATGATTTCGGAGCCCTATGGGCTTTCTGATTTATTTTGACATCTGATATGTTTTGATTTATGTTTTGGTTGCCATGGGTAGTCTGGTGTACTTAGATGGAACTGTGATGGTACTAGATGTTGTATTTTGGGCATTGTGGGTTATCATGCATTGTTTTCCATCTCAAAAGTTTTGGGGAAAGGCCAAGTGCAAAGTGCAATTGCTTGTTTCACACTAGTGATTATGCCCCCTCCAAGTTAAAATTCTAGAAGGACTGACCTGAAGCCCATGCTCAACCTCCACCCGTGCATTGATTTTTTTTTTAATAATAATATTACTTTTTAATTAATTTCAGTCAAATAAATTGTATTCATTAAAAAGAAAAGTAGAGATTCTGAGCTTTCTGCATTTTATTTTCCATTGTATTTGGTTAGGGAGGGGAAAAAATAACTTGTGAGAATGGAAATGTCAGATGGTCAATATTACACATATTGATTTATAAACAATATGAAAATGGTGCTGCTTACAGTATAGCAATTGTTGTTTTAAAGGTCAGAAGAAAATGAATGTTTATACCTGAGAGAAAGTTAACCCAACCCTGAGTGTAGGTAAATGGAATTTATTTCAACTTATGCTCCACTTGCCACTTGAGAGAACTGATATGTATGGCACCATCAGGGATGTGCTGTACTGGGGGACAGTTTTAGTGGGCTTTAAATGCCTGGAGTTTATAGCTTTGGGGTACCTTTCTATCTGCACAATCTTCTATTCAATATTGTGATCACACAATAAACAGAATGAAGTATTAATGTATAAATGTATATTCCACTCTTCCACAGGGCACTGTAGTGTAATTATTCACAATGGACCAGAAAAGTAACAGTTAATTATTATTAGAAACTGCTAAGGGGAGAATACACAGGAGGCTACCAGTACATGAAAAGCTTGGCTGATTTATTACTAAAGGTTGGATTGCTGGGTGGTGGGAATTGTAGTGATTAATTACAAGATTGCTGGGGGAGATAAATTGTACAGATCTATTATAGGGGTAGCCAAAACATGCTACAGTGACTGATGACTCGGAATTTAGGAGGCAAGGTTGTTCTGACCCAATAGTGGTTGGTGCTGGGAATAGAACTTTTTCCGCTGGGGTGAGAAACAGCGCTAATCCTTTAGGTTGGTGGGGAGGTGGGGAAGGGAATAAGAGCTCCATTGCATGAGATATTAGGGGGAATTACTTTATGCTGAACCTTTACAAAAGGGTGAAGGAGAAACTTTCCTGATCGATTTAAAAAAGAATGGGCTACTTAAAAATGAAGAGACCCTGTTTTTTAATTCAATTGATTAAATGTTTGTACTGCCAAAGGTGTGGTTTAGAGGTTGCCACACTGTTGCACAACCTATGGAGTTGCCTGTGTTTATTACAGTACTGGCAGCAAATTACTGATTGGCTAATGATTACTCTCCTGGGTTGGGGCAATGGAGATGCCAGAAATTACCTTCTTGCATTAGACCTGAGTGACTCTTTGGACAAATATACAAAACTGTTCATTTTAAAGGCCGTGTTCTAGACCAGAAGACTAATTACCTTGAATTGGAAGGACCCTGTACCTCCTAAACCCAAGGAGTGGAGGAAAGCTATGGATGATATAGCGTCATTGGAGAGGACGATTCTTGATAAAAAAAAAAATCAAATGTTAACGTACATACAAATCTTGCATCACTGGACAGCCAACTTTGGCAACCCCAATTCTCCCTGCCCCAGGAGTACCATCAGGAGTACATACAAAGTGGGCAATCTATAAAGTCCCTGCCGTGACAGCAAATAGTATGGAACATACTTTAATCGTGAATCTTAGGAGTCAGTAACTGTGTCATCATTTATAACTCACCAACATCAAGAATTATGGCTATACTTATATTAATCACAATCTACTGATATTAATCACATACCAATGTACAGTTGTTTTATGTTGTTGATGTTTAATAAAGCTTTTAAAAATAAATGGAAACAGTTATAGGAAACACTGTTTTTTTAGATGTATATATGCGGGTGACACCTGCAGGTGAGGTATGTCAACTGCACTCATCATGTCTGATGTATTTTGCACATATGAACTTCATTAGGGTATACTACATGATTTGTTTGATCTTATTTTTATGCCTTTTCTCACTTGCTTTATATATAAAAAGTTTTTTCTAATGGGCTTAATATAAAGTCTGAACCCACTGCTGGCACATGAGGATAATAACATTGAAACAATATATTTAACATTATTATCTACATCTGTTCACAAGTATCTAAAATGTGATAATTAGTAATAATTGTAAAAATTATTAGAACACTGTATGTATGTATTGAAAAAATTCTTTCTATTTGGTTGTAAAGAATGAGGTGATTGGAATAGAATAGAACAGACCTGTAGCACTGAGGCTCAGCAAAGGTTGCACCGGGCTTGTCACTGCAGCAGACATGACTTGAATGCAAGAATGGCAGATTAAAATTCTCTCAATTAATATTTCTGGGCATGTGCACTGTGTCTCTACAAAACAGGACTGATTTTAGAAGATTAATGGATAAAACAGCTTATGTGTTTCAAAAAAGGAAAAAGGTTTGGAATCAGAAGGTATTAACTAGACTTTGAGTAATTGCTTAGCTAAGTAATTATGTTTTGTTTACTTGCTTATGAATTCTACATTATCCAAGTGTTTAATTGAAAAAATTAACTTTTAAAGGAAAATAAAGTACAAAAAAATGCAACATTTCTAATTGTACTCTTCATATGAATGTTTTAGTTTCTTTAGTTTTGATGATATATATGATTGAAATCACTACTGTACTGGGTGGCCGGTTAATGCCTTTTCATTCCAGACAAAGATTCTTCTCAAATTATACAAAAATATAAATTTACTATTAAAAGAACTAAAGGATTCTATATTAACAAGACACTGAACTGTGCATTTTTTGTATTTGTCTTGAAAATATTAGGATATAAATATATATTACTGCTATATTATTGCTGTGTCAGAATTTCCCTTTTGCCTTTATAAAGGTACAGTTACTTATTTGTATTTGTAGAATTTACCTTGTAATAAAAGGTCATATTGACAGAACCTATTGATCTTCCTTCTTTTCTTCCAGAGTTCCCTGCTATTCCTATAATCCTATAGCATGGCCTAACAGTTTAGCAAGTGGTTGAATAGCAGATTGTGTGCATCTAAAAGCAGGCAAACATGGCAAAAAAAGGCAAAATTGCTAAGGTAAAGGCCTCTTTATCTGATCACCTCTTGTGTAAAGAGACAGCTTCAGACCTTGTCTAACATAGGTATTTAAAAGGCTTCCAAAATAGAACTGAATATAAATGAGAGCAGTGAAATTTAAAGGAACAGTAACACCAAAAAAATGAAAGTGTTTTAAAGTAATTGAAATATAATGTACTGTGGCCATGCACTGGTAAAACTGGGGTGTTTGCTTCAGGAACACTACTATAGTTTATATAAATAAGCTGCTGTGTAGCCATGGGGGCAGCCATTCAAGGTGGAAAAAAGGAAAAAAGGCACAGGTTACATAGCAGATAACAGATAAGACACCATTGTATTATACACGGTTTATCTGTTAGCTGCTATATAACCTGTGCCTTTTCTTCTTTAGAATGGCAGCCTCCATGGCTACACACCAGGGTTTATATAAACTCTAGTAATGTTTCTGAAGCAAACACAAAACTTTTACCAGTGCAGGGCAGCAGTACATTATAGTTTAATTTCTTTAAAATATATAAATTTGTTGGTGTTACTGTTCCTTTAACTTGGTGGACTATTCCACCTATTATAATCAATTTGGTAGTGGAGTGATGGCACCCTGTTTGTGGTGGGGGATAATGCTATTGGTCAAACACTGCAAAGCACATGTGCAATAAGCATAAAGAGGTTATAAACATAGCACATAGCTTTTAGTTATCTACTATGGTATTGCTCTTATTTTCTATATTTTGTGCATGTACGTGTGTGCATCATTTGACTTATTTGCTGTTGTATTCTGCCTGTTAGAAGTTGAAATGTAAAACGCTATGTTGGAAAGTTAGATTTTTATATTCTTATCTGCTTTCAGTTGTTGTATTTCTATTAATCACTTGTTCATTCATTATGACCTATACTTACAGTTCCCTCTCACCAAAGCAGGCAATAAAAAAAATTCTCTTATAGTTCAGATAGAATCAGCATTGACCCTTTCTGTGCTTTAAATTTTATTGTACTTTCCCATAAAAGGTAATGTTAAGGTAAACTTCTATATAACGTTTTATAAGGGACCTAAATTAAAAGAATGTTGTATTTCTTATAACTTTTGTTATGCAGTTTACTTTTCCAATCATTATGTGGTTTTAATGCCAAAGAGTGGCACAGAATGTGGCTTTCCATCCCATTCTTAGTTCTTCTAGACTAAGATCTATTCTTAAATTTGGAAAATATTTTTTAAATGTCAAGATGGATAAACAGGTATAAGGATAAGAACTATACCTGAAATTCCAGCAAATTCTTATTAAATTTTGATAACCTTTAGAAAGGGCAACCATTGCTTGCAGCCTCAGATACAAACGCCCATTTGCTATTTACACTGTTAGCTATCAAATCAAGGAGATATGAAAATAAAAACTATTTATCTACATGACACTGACTAATGTGTATTTGTTACTATGTATAACAGGACTGCCTATCTAATTGGTTTGGTGCAGATATGGTTCAAAATGCTCAAACTACCATGTGTTTGCAACATCCACACACCCTTTTATTAAATGGGTGATGGTCTTTAAGATATCTCCCCTACAAGAGGATTAGACTTTGAGACCAATACTTTGATCAGGAGAAAACCTATAAAAATATGGCCAGAGATAACTACTTAGGACCACCATATGGGCTTTACCATAACATGATAAGGTGGCTTAGTAATTTTAGTGTGTGTGTGTCATATATTAAATGGATACTGAACCATGCCTTTTTGTATTTGCCTCTTAAAATATTAGGATATAAATATATATTGTAATAAATAATTTCGGAGTTTAGTATCTCTTAAAAATATGCATTGACTGCATGGTTGTGGCCAGGTTTGGGAGGTACCTGTCTGGAGGTGCCTGTCTGGAACCCCACCTGTCTTGCACCCTAGGCAGGTGATTCTTTTGCCTTCCCTTAGTTCCTGCCCTGAGCTTTAGAACCAACAAAAGCCGTAGATTAAAAAAAGTGTGTCCAGCACAAGCCAGTTAATTGAACTCAAGTCAAAAATACATAACACAAATACAGTAGCACTGGTACTTGTGCAATTAACTGTATAAAGCATTACAGGCACAGGAAAGGAAAGTGAATACATTACCAGATTAATTTTTATTAATAGGGACCTGGTTCAGAGTCAGGCAAATCCCACTAAAAAAAAAGAGGAAAACCTGTACAGAAAAAGAAGATGGGAGAACAGTTGGGTCGGATGATGTTTATGTTTTATAGAGGTGAACTATTACATATGTACTAATATTTTTTTTATAAATTATTAACCCAATTGCATAATACTCACTTGGGCTGCAAGGAGACTCATCCTTATAAGGGAAATACTCAAGCAGAGAAGGGTAACAGCCAGCAGACGTCCCGTGGTGCACAGTATCGAATCTGCTAGTTGATTTGCTTTTTGGTGAATGGAACTGATCACTGTGCCCAATATAATGCCATGCACAACAGACATGCAATAATAGAGAATAAATGGACACACTGATGAAATAAACATATAAAATGCAAACTGATATATTGTTGTTTAAGCATGTAACAGTCATAATCAGTTTTATGTGCTCTTTTTTTAAGGTTATTTTTTTTAAAGTCAATAGATAGAGAGCTCTTCCATTTACCTACCAACTTGAAATATTGTAGACAGATACTAATCTTATTTTTATTTAGTTACATTATTGTAATATACATCGGAGCATATTTTCTAAAATTGTCAGAAACTTGTTTTAGTGTTTGGCAGCTATGATTTAAAGAAAGCTTCACTTGATAAGATACAGTTACTTGTACACACAGGAATAATCAGCAAGTTTTTGTATCAGTCTGATGCATGGATTAGCCAATTAGAGGATGAAATAGGGACCTACCTGTATTCAAAACTGCTGTTAAATATGTAAAATGGCTCCTGCTCATTGTGAACTCTCTTCATTAGAAAAATACACTTTTAGTAGCAAAAGTAGCAGCTACAAATCCAGCAACATTTCTCTCTCTTGATTTTTGTTCCTCATTAGAGGACAAGTAACCCTCCCAAAGATAAAAACTGCTCTTTTGAGTAAACACAAGTTATTTCAGTCTAGAAAGTGTAAAAATACTTTCTCTGAATTTCATTGGTTTGTTTATATGCACCCTACTTAGAGTAACCTTTATATATTGTAAAATCCACTACCAATGTAATTAGTATACAAGTATAGGACCTGTTATCCAGAATGCTTTGGACCTTGAGTTTTTCAGATAAGGGATGTTTCCATAATTTAGTGTTAATTCTTTAAATCTACTAAAAAATTACTTAAACATTGCTGAAACTCAATAGGATCATTTTGCCTCCAATAAGGATTCATTCTATATTAGTTGGGATTAAGTACAAGGTAATGTTTTATTATAAAAATAAAAATACAAAATAAAATATTTGATTAAATTGGAGTATATCTGAGATGGCTATTCTCTAAATCAGAGCTTTATGGATATCTTTTTTCTGGATAACGTATCCTATACCTGTAATTGATTGTATTACTGAGTTCATGCCCATAAGCTGGGCCAGGAGTAATTAACAATTATTTTAAATAATGATTAATTTAAATTAAGATCTGTATCACTGAATAGAAATGATTCCTAATTTTTAGCAATATAGTCTAAATAACAACTATGAATAAATGCATATGTAGCATTGCCATCTTGGGTGAGCCCCTTTAAACTGAAAATATATCTAGCAGTCTACTATACATAATAGCTGCTCACTTTGAAATCATGTCCAAAATATCCAATTTAAGGCTTCTTTTCTTCATGTCATTTTTAGGATTAATCAAGCCACCTACACCTGGTTTCTTTATCACTCCAATTAATAGTAACAGAGCAAACAGGTCAGACCCGGCATCTGTCTGTTTCCAAAAGAAAGATAGCTATCAGTTATCTGGCTTAGTAATCTCCCTAAATATTAAGCACCCATTAATCTACACTAAGCCCAGAGATTCAAATAGCTAAAGCTAGAGCTGGGCGGTATGACCAAAAATTTATATCACGGTATTTTTCAAACTTATATCGGTGTCACGGTATTTGACGGTATTTTTTTTTTCCATGCATGATTAGATGTTAACCCCATTTCCTAATAAATTAGAGAATAATTACTGCAGTATATTGGCTTACATTGACCGGACTAGTATTAACCCAGGTTTGATTGGTCTCACAAAATGCTGCTGTTCACAAGGAGGTGACAGTGGCACTCATAACTGTAATGAGGTGAAGAAATCAGAATTCATGACTTGCAGTCAAAATACACAACACTTTATTGTGCAAGTTTTGCAACTTGAAAACATCTTTAAACTGGCTACAATGTAAACAATATGTCCCTAACTGCAAAATGAAAACTTTATCCACTGAACTTTCATTAAGGCAAATTACCTAAAACAGGTAAATACAAAAGGACTGAAACTTTTCACTTTGTGAAACATTAATAATATTACTTCAAATCCAACCAGGTAGTATTCGAGTATTTAAAATATAAAAGAAGTTTAACTTGAAAACTTCTTAAACAACTAAACCTTCACTAAGGCAACTTGCATCCATACGGACTTTGCTTCAAGATGAGGTACATTCATACACACATTTAAACAAATAATAAAATAATAATAGTAAACTAAAAGTATGCAATTTGCATAAAAAATACTATTGCTCAACCCCAGGAACAGTACACTCATTCAAGTATCAAAAATATAAAAGAAGTGCAATATAGCTTGTAGGCTTATCCTGTAGCATTGAAACAATGCACATATTTCAACCTCATGGACAAGCTCCATAAATTATGCATGTTAGCCATCACAAATTTTGAGCAAGGAAAACCAGACGGTCCACAGTATCTGGTTTGAGTGCTGCTCTATGGCACGATATTGCCACCAGTGCTGAACACTCTCTCAGACGGAGCACTTGTGGCAGGTATGCATAAATACTGTTGAGCTAGTTTTGCAACACGGGGGAAGTTTGCCTGATAGCATCTCCACCACTGCAAAGGGTCTGCATCACTGTCAACCTCTGTGGTCTGCAAGTAGGCTCTCAGCTCCATCTTGATGTTTTCCTCCTCTGAGAGTGTTTCTCCGCTGCAGCCCATGCTGCTGGTGCTCTGCTTTTTGAAAAAGCTGGACAAGGACTTTTTTCTCTTTTCCTCAGGTGGAGCAACAGGCTCTGCTGCAGCTGCTGCAGCACCAGAAGGCCCAGGGAGAGGGTCTTGCTGTTGATCCTTGAGTAACTTGATTTCTTCCACGGCTCTGGAAATGACATGTTTCACATTTTCTTTCTTTGTGTAGGTGGTTCTGAATCGTGGATCAAGGAAAGATGCGATATTGAGCAGGTCATCTGTGTCTGTGTTGGAGTATTTCTCGTTCAAGTAGGCTAGAATGTTTCTCTTCACATCCCTGGCCAGTTCAGTGTTGTTGTCTTCCTCAGCAAGAATGGTAGTGTTGAACAGATGAAGTACTGGCTTTACGTATGACACGCTGACATAATGCTCTCCAGATAAGGCATCTGTGAAGTCCTGGAGTGGGCTCAACACCTGACAGAGAGAGAGAGGGAGAGACATTAATGTTACAGTGTAACAATAAAATTAAAGAAGTGCATTCACTGGATGGCTGCAAATGAATAGTAAAAGAGCTTTGCTAAAAATAGCACATAATAAAAGAAAAACAACCACACACCTTGTTGACAGCCTCCAGGACTTCCACATCTTGCCACCTGAGGATTAAATGCCTTGACTTTTTATCAGCTGTTAGAACCTGATTGATGGCTCTCTCTTGCTCTAATACTCTTTGAATCATCATCTGACGTGATCCCCACCTGGTGGGCGTCTCAGTTGTGAGCTGGTGCTTTGGAAGACCCAGTTCATCCTGTACCTTGGCCAGTTCCCTCCTTTTTTTCCATGAGTATGAAAAGGCTGCCACAATTTTTTTGCAGACTCCAACTGCACGCTGTATGCGGTCATCTTTCATAGCTGTCTCTGTAAAAATGGCAAAAGGGTATTACTATTATTATTATGTATTTATAATTTATTATAACAGTCAGATTAATTAAATGTATAGTCAAATTAATATAATAACTAGGGTTTACCAATGGCTAGGTGAAGCCTGTGACCAAAGCACTGAAATCTTGTCCAATTATTCAGGTCAATTGCCTTAATGATGTTGGCTCCACTGTCTGTTGTGATGGCCACTAGTCTGTGCCCCCAGGAATCCAGTGCCTCTTGCAAGCCTGCCGCTAGTAACTCGCCAGTGTGATCATCGGGGAAAAAGCTTGTTTGCAGACAATGACTATGCAACACCCAGTCGTCACTTATAAAATGAACAGTCAGGCTTAGGTATGGCTCTATGCTCCGACTAGACCATAAATCAGTTGTTGCTGAGAAGTGGCGAACGGTAGCCAAGTCTGCTTCTACCTTGGCTCTGTGCTGTTGGTACAAGTTAGGGATTGCTGTTCGGCTAAAGTAATTTCGACTTGGTAAAACATATCTGGTATCCAGTACTTTAATCATCTGCTTGAAGCGGTACCATGTCTTTAGCCAAGTGGAAAGTAATAGTGTTGGTAATATCATTCCACCATTTTCTTTTCTTGTCGTAGGCAGTCCCCTTAGTAAACGCATCTTTGAGTGACGTCTGAGTCGCATTTTGTGTTGCAGTGCCAACTCTATCGTTACCTGCAGATGTGGAAGAGGATGCAGATCTTAGTTTCATGCATTCTTTGTATTCCAGGACATGTTTGTGGCGGAGGTGGTGAAGCAAATTGCTTGTGTTGCCTCCTGCGGCTACAACTTTAGCCCGACAACATTTACATATTATGATTGTTTGCTCAACGTCAGATTTTTTAAAGCCGAAGTATTTCCACACAACCAACATGGCTCCTGTTTTCGGAAGAAGTTCCTCTTTGTACGTGACATTTTCTTCGTCCATGCTGGTCACCGCTCAACACACACAGGCTGCGCTTCCACCGCTCTCATGCAGACGCATACAGCTTGTTTGGTACTACCGCAAAACAATCCCCCTCTCAAACAATTTCCCGCAGAGGGACGTTCCACCGCTCTGTGTTCCCGACGCTTTGTACGCACACACCGGTGTCACGAAAAACGTAGCGGAGAATGTCTTGTGGAGAAATGACTCTCCCCTACAGCTTCCACTACCCGTACCCCTGAAAATGGACACAGGAGAGGGTTAGGAGAAAAGCCAGGGAGGCCGTAAACGCAAGGCAAGCTCGTAGTCAGGAACAGGCAGAGGTCTTGGGCAGGCAGCAGACAGAATTGTAGTCGGAGGCAGGCAAAAGGGTCTTGGGCAGGCAGCAAGCAGAAAACGAAGTCGGAGGCAGGCAAGAAGGGTCTTGGGCAGGCAGCAGGCAAAAACGAAAATCAGAGTCAGGCAAGCGAAGGATCGGCAACAGAAAGTCGTAAGGTAAATCAGGCAGGCTTAGTTTCCCAGGCAAGGACGCAGACAACATAGCACAGGAGGAGGCGTTAAATACCCCCCACGCATGCGCATAACCAGCGCCGTTAGCGTGTCGCGGACGCGCACGCTTTGATATGTACATGCGCTTTGACACACGGACAACGGGACGCGCGCGAGACCGGCCTGCACGGGTGAGTACCCAGACACACCGGTATTGGGGTATATGCAAAATGAATATAATTTTTAAAAAAAACACCGGTATTCGGTATTAAAAGGTATACCGCCCAGCACTAGCTAAAGCAGTAATATTCCCCTTGAACCTAGATTACTCTGCTCATATTCTACCCCCTTAACCTATTAGGATAATGGCACATGAGATGTTTTGTCACCCGTTGTAAATCTGTGCTACCTCAGGCAACAAAACATCCCTATTTTCCTTCCAACTGGCAGGAATGTAAATGACCAGTGTGAAGACATATGTGGCATGAAGAACTCTGAAGTTTCCTCTGTAGGCACTTTGAGCTACTTTAGAAAGCAATGCTTATGCCTTCCTACTGATCTTTGTCATATCCATATATGTTTCACTTACATGTAGTGCAATGCTCCACTTGGAACCCAAATGGCCACTCACACGTGGTCCAGAAATATTCCCCACAACACTTTAATAGAAAAGTGTCGTGGGGAAGTGCATGAGTGCAATAGACACATGGGTGTGGGAATAGGTGCTTCGAACTAATTAATATTACAATTGGGAAATTCCAAGTTGCCATGTTGGAATGCAGACACACAGAATAAACCATATCACACTAACATAAAGGAATGGGAACTTACCATCCAATATGTCAAAACACGCCACTCTCAGACGCATATGACACGGAGACGGGGCAACAAGGGGTTACACTCAGTCACCTTTCACACAGGTTAGACTAACATCAGGCACCCCCAAACACACCACCGCCCCAAATAACTATTCGCTGCCACCATCTATCATTAACAAGCGATAGAAACCTAATGCACAAATATATCACACAAGCTTTCTTAATGTAGTTAGGGTTAATTTACAAACACCCTCTCCTGCTAACAGTCAACTAATTAATTAGCCTTTACACAGAATTTGCCCCCCTACTCAACACACACACAGCCAAGCAGTTAATATATTCACATGTAAACAAGGTACGTGGAGATCTTTATAGAGCCAAAGGACAGAACTTATTAAATTTTATATTTAATATTACAAAGGTAAACAGTGCATTTAAAAAGGTTTTACAAAAAGAGACATATATATACAAACAGTAAATAAAATAAAAGGGAATAAAACACAGAGAAACCCTAAATACGTTACCGAGTTATCTTTTGTGTCCTCCTGAGGCAAGAGTTTGGAAAATTGAGCTCACACTCCAACAGAAATTTGGAACCTCAAAATATGAGCTGAAGAATACCTGGGTCTGTGGCCCTTTTTATGTCCCGCTGGGACCCTCCCTCATTACCGTATGCATGAGGAGGGAGTGTCCAGACACTTGTCCCTTGGGAACCCCTGTAGAGAGCTGCAGTTCTCTGGCCAGTTTTTTGTCATATAATATTGGTACTTGCAAGTATCCAATATTATTATGAAAATATGGGCTTGCTTTAACCCATATTTGGGCAATCAGAATGATACCAAACATGAGGGGTGTCTCATGTCCCAGTCCCCCAAAAACGATATCTCCTAATTGGTGGGTATAGGTAGTCCCTGTTTGGTATCATTGGGAAGCATGGGGCCTCCTCATAACCAATATATGATTTATGAGGATGTGAACAATAAAGCAAAGGAGATATGGATCGCTTTCTATAATCCATATTTTCTGTATGCTGTTCCCTCCTGCTGTTCTTCTAGGTCCACAACTGCCTCTCTTTGATCAACAGATCAAAGAAACCAATGGCCTCAGGTTTCCTGCCCTCCAAATGTCTGGCCTCGAATTGTCTGCTCTCTATACTGAATTTGTCACCTTGCCACAGTCCCTGGTTGCATATTTAATTAAGGGTCTCTGTGGGAGCCTGCGACCAGATGTTGATAGGGGTTAACCCTATGCCATGCCAGGGCAATATTGCCTGGGCATGACACAATAGAAATAAGAATGTAAAATATGCACTGTATTGTAGTTCGAGTTCTGCTTTTAAAAAGATCAACGATCATCAGAAGTTACAGTATATGAGTTTCAAGTTTTTATTGTCATATACAAATAACAATGAAGCATCATTACTGTAATGAAATTTTTTTGACCCGTGTTCCTCCCAACTTTACATAGACAAAATAAATAAATAAATAAAAGTGTGCAATAAAGGTACAAGTATTTACAATAAACAAATGCAATGAAATATTTGATATTGTGCAGTGAGGATTTCAAGTGGCTTTGCTTAAAGTGACACTGCAAAGAGTCCAGTAGTTATGGGGAGTGTGTGTTAGGCAGAATGTCAGCAGTGGGTAGAAACTGTCTCTGTATCTGCTGGTGCGGGACTGGATGCTCCTGTACCGCCTGCCTGATGGTAAGAGCGTGAAAAGTCTGTGGCTGGGGTGGCTGGGGTCAGAGAGGATCTGCTGCATCTTCCTCCTACAGCGCTGTCTGTACAGGTCCTGCATGGCCGGCAGTTCAGTTCTGGTGATGCGCTCTGCTGATCTCACCACCCTCTGCAGAGCTTTGCGGTCCAAAGCATTACAGCTGCCATACCAGGTGGTGATACAGCCAGACAGAATACTCTCAATGGTGCATTGATAGAAGTTTGTGAGTATTCATAAATACCTCTTACTGAGTTCAATGCACTTTGAAAGCAGAGTAAGGCCCAAAATTCTAAAGGATCAAAGGGATACCAAATATTTAATGCATCAATAGAATGAACAATACTCATTGTAGTGCAGGGTACTGGCATTATAAGGTTAGTGAAATGGCACTGATGCCATTTGCTCAAAGAACAAAAAGGAAATAAAAGTTTACCTTTGTTGGAATGTATAAACTGGCAATGGAGAATATCATGCGTGGAGCAACAACTCCACAAATTATTCTTAAATAACTGAACGCACCCCATAAATAAGCGAACAGTGATGAATGTATTATAGATAATGATATACTAAGAAGACAAACAATGACAAATAAACTATACATATGCTTTACAGTCATCGATTTCAGAATTATTTTTAATGTTGGGTAAGGAACCTATGGAAAAAATTATAAAATAGGACACAATGAAAGGAAGTTAGTTAAGTTGTTAATTTTTTTTTTAATATATTGCAGAACTAATAGGCATTTTTGAAAGATTTAAATACACTGACATTTCTAAAAGTTTCTAGAAAAACAGCTTATGTTTAAGCTATAATATCTAGTGTTAGATGCAAAAGTAGTTTTCAGTTAAGTTCAACCTTACTGCTAAAAATGATATCACTGGTCATATTAATTCTCATAAGGAAACCAAGAATTATGATAATTAACATAGAGCTGCATTTGTTGGAAGTAGGAGGGGTCTGTTCTACCCTCATTTTTTCTTGTTTCTCTTCAGTGTTTTTCTTTATATCTAAATCATCTTTAATGCTAAACCATTTATTTTATATTTTAGAACAGTGGTCCCCAACCAATGGCTTGGGGGCAACATGTTGCTCACCAACCCCTTGGATGTTGCTCTCAGTGCCCCCTAAGCAGGCAGTAATTTTTGAATTCCTGACTTGGTGGCAAGTTTTGGTTGAATAAAAACAAGATTTCCTACCAAATAAAACCTCCTGTAAGCTGATAGTGTGCATAGAGGCTCCCTAATAGCCAATCTTAGCCCTTATTTGGCTCCTCCATGAACTTTTTGATTCTTGTGTTGCTCTCCAAGTCTTTTTACATTTCACTGTGGCTCACAATTAAGAAAGGTTGGGGACCCCTGTTTTAGAACATGGTAAGGATAAATGATCAAGTAGAATAGAATTTGTAGAAAACTTCAAACAAAAGAAACTGATATTATCAATTAGTCATTTTCACTAAAAAGGAAACTCCTACTGATAAATAACTCCTACATCCGCAAAATAAAATGTATGCTTTTATTAGGTGTTTTATGCCCCAGGCACAGAGTTCCTACTATGATCTAAACAGCTAGATTTTGCCAAATAAGATTTACAGTGACCCAATATCCTAAAATAAGCATTAAAGGGGTTGTTCACCTTTGAGTTAACTTTTAGTATGAAGCAGAGTAATATTCTTATACTCCCTACTTATACTACCATATTAACTGACATTTAGGGGCTGATTTACTAAGACACAAATTTGAATCCGAATTGGAAAAATTCCGATTGGAAAACGAACATTTTGCAACTTTTTCGTATTTTTTGCGATTTTTTCGGCGCCTTTACGACCTTTCGGAAATTGTCGCGACTTTTTCGTTACCAATACGATTTGCGCGAAAAAACGCGAGTTTTTCGTAGCCATTACGATTCGCTCGTATCTTGTCGTGACTTTTTCGTATTGAGCGCTCATAAGCGGCGGGAGAAACTTTCAGACTTTGCATGATTTTGGAAGCCTCCCATAGGACTCAATGGCACTCTGCAGCTCCAACCTGGCCCAAGAAAAGTCACCATACTGAAGCTTGAATGAATCCGAACTCTACGAAAAAATCGCAACATTTTGCGCAACTTTCAGAATGGCTACGAAAAAGGCGCGACTTTTCGCGCAAGTTTTAACGCTACGAAAAAATCGCCAGATTTTGCGCAACATTCGAAATGGCAACGAAAAAGTCGCGATAATTTTCCGAAAAATCGACAAATACTGATCATTACGAAAAAACGCAATCGGACGCATTAGGCCCGTTCGTGGGTAAGTAAATGTGCCCCTTAGAGCTTCATATCTCAGCAGAAATTAACTAAATAGTTCCTCAAAGATTCCTATGCAGGGATTTAACATGTAATGAAAACAAATTCATTAATTTAGTTTGTGCACTTAATGAAGCTTTCAGCATGAATTATCATTGGTTTTGTACAATCTTCACAAAAAGATATACAGAACAGTATGAACAATAGAAGTGAACTAATGCACATAATGTGACATTACCCATGTACCTATAGTTTTTGTTTTGGCTAAAATGCTACGCCCTCTGATTCATACAAATAATTTGCCTTAATAGACAGCTCCTCTCAACCCCCCCAAGGGTTTACGTGCTGTAAATACTCTTTGTTAATCTTTGAAAATAACTTCCAAATACAGTATACTTTAAGGCAGGAACGATACGTTCATTTACGTAAATGGTTGATATATATGACATGCTAAACTGATATAGTTATAAAAATGTAGTTGTGTTTTCATTCCCTTTAGTAGCTGCAGTTTAAATAGTAAGTGTAGAAATGGAGAATTCATTTCAGCTTATTAAAAACTTTCTTTCACAAAAATATTCCTGACAAGCAAGTTCTGATAAAATGGAAAATATTGAACTGCCAGGAATTCTTCAGGATTACCCAGTCTGATATTTCAAAATCAACCCCATTGTTCCTGACTCACACTAAACGCTTTTGACACACACTAAATGCTTTAGTGATGAGCAGGTCGCCCAACCCTAACCCAGCCACTCCCAACCTGGCTTACCATAGCATTATGATTTATAGATACACATCCTCCCTGCCCATCTATTCCACAGCTAATGCCATTCAGGGGTATTAGTAGCAGTTATTTATAGCTGAATAGATACAAGGTTCTTTGTTTACTGCGGGGCATAACAATACCATTTTCTTTTTCAAAATACTGGTATGGGCTCTTTTATTATGAATGCTTAGCACCTGTTTTTTTATGGACAAGAGATATTTCTACCTTGATGCATTAAACCTATGTAAAAACATTTGAAAATAAAAACAAAGCAAATGTTTTTCTATCAACATGAATTTATATTGGCTTATTTATTATCATGCACAAGATTGTTATTATAGAGGAAAACAAATCAATTGAGGGTTGTGTGGTGGAAGACACTAATGTCTTCTCAAGGAATCACTGGCACAAGAGGTCATTTGCAAGCAGGTTTAAAGCTTGCGTGTTTATTTAAAATGTGACATTTCAGGGCAGAATACATACACACCGTTGTGCATTATATCTATTTAAAGGTACAATTAATGACATCATAGATAATTTGAATAATTAGAAACCACACCTAAAAATTCCCAAAAGGAAAAGTTCATAAGGAAAATTCATAACAGAGTCCATAGACAGTCCAATTTCATAATTGAAGGTTATGAGTCCCAATGTAGTCCACTTAAATTCAAGTCCAAATTACAGGAAAATGATGAAACCTGTGAAAAAAAAGTTTTTACACACAAATATACAAAATACAAGGCAAAAAGCTGTCTTACCCTATTTAACTAGCTGGTTCTCATCCTGGTCTTTTTCATACTTCATGTCTGTGAAAAGGAGAAGGCAAGTTAGCAGTTCTAAAGATAACAAGATAAATTGTATTCCTCATTGAGCCCCCGTGGGTACCTGGTTTGTAATGTCCATATCCATAAAAACACTCCCTCTGCAACATCATTTTCTTTAAATCTTGCCCTTCTTTGATTTCAATTTTTTGAACTGGACAATTTTATGCCCACATTAAAAAAAATGCTTTGCCAGTGTATTTTTCTTTACCCTTTCTTCCTTTGAGGAATTTTCACTTCTTTTGGTGGTTGGTAATTACAGATGGTGCTTTAATGTTCATTTAACTGTATTTTTATTGATCTGGCTGTCTGTCCCACACATGCTAAACCGCAAGGGCATTTTATGCAGTACACCACTTGGCTGTTATTACAGGTGAACCAACCTTTAAAGGAACACTAACACCAAAAAATGAAAATATATCAAAGAAATTAAACTATAATGTACTGCTACCCTGCACTGGTAAAAGTTTTGTGTTTGTTTCAGAAACACTACTAGAGTTTCTATAAATACCCTGCTGTAGCCATAGGAGCAGCCATTCAGAAGGAGAAAAGGCACAGGTTACATAGCAGCAAACAGATAAACTCTGTAGAATTCAATGATGTCTTATCTGTTATCTGCTATGTAACCTGTGCCTTTTCTACTTTTTTCCAATCTTCAATGGCTGTCCCCATGGCTACAAAGCAGCTTATTTATATAAACTATAGTAGTGTTCCTGAAACAAACACACCAGTTTTACCAGTACATTATATTTTAATTACTTTAAAACACTTTCATTTTTTGGTGTTACTGTTCCTGTTACTGTTAAGTGGTAACTTCGACCCTTTTTAAGGGTGTGTAGCCTTATCATCAGAGATAATCCCATTGCAGTGACTGCAGTTATGACAATGATACATGCCACACCTTCTCGTAAATACTGTTCTTTTCAGTCCCTTTGGCCTCATGTGTCTTTTGGGTTTAACCAGATCTCCTACAGTTCTACCTTTTCTGCAGGAAAAAAGTGGGGTTGTGTTAAACAACTCTCCATATTTAAGGGTCAGAGCCAACCACCCCCCAATATGTTAAAACACCCTTCCTAATAATCTTGGAATTATTGTCAAACGTACTGACCAGAGGTATACGTTGTCCTTTATTAATAACGGACGGTTGTTTCACCTCATTCCTAGGTATTTTTTTAACCTTGCCTCTAATTTTTAGTAACTCTATTTTATTATAACCTTTTTCCTTAAATTTCTTAACCATTTTTAATGATTCAAGGTCATATAATTCGTCATTAGAAGCTATACGTTTAACCCGAGTGAATTGACTTTTAGATGAACCTTTTAGGAGCCCTGGGGGATGAATACTTGTAGATTTCTGTTAGCTGGTTTGCTTTACAGGGTTGTAGAAAAGCTCCCTTCTGTATATGTCATATTCATATCTTAAAAGTGCAATGTGGTGTTATTCCATTCCATTGTAAATGTAATAGTTGGGTGTACACTATTCAAGTATACTAAGAATTCTCCCAGTTTTTCAATAGAGACTTTCCACCCAGAGCCTTTTCTGGCTTCACCCAGTTTTTCTAACCTTGGACCACAGTTATATAGTAAAACCACAGTGCAAAGTTTGGGGACCCTGGTTTTAATAGTGTCTGAATGGCAGCAATTTAAATTTCCCCACTGAATGTCAATGAGTGACATCTGATTGGTGGTTGGTGGCTCCGCCCACTTTTTCTAACCTGGAACTGCAGTTACCCAGTGACTAACTCTGCAAGGTTTAGGGACCCTAGGATTAATAGTTAAAGAACGGCAGCAGTTTAAATTTAAACCAATAAAAGTCAATAGGTAAATTGTGATTGATGGTTGGTGGCTCTGCCCACTTTTTCTAACCTTGAGTTGAAGTCACCCAGTGACAAACTTCAAAGTTTGGGCACCCTGTCATAAACAGTGTGAGGATTACAGCATTTTAAATTTAAACCAATTAAATTCAATGGATGAAATCTGAAAAAGAATAATCAGAAGAATAAGCTGAAGTCAAAGCTGAAGTAGAAGAACAGTATGTTGGAGTTTTTCAACCCAACATAATTATAATAAAAATAATAACAGAGCTGTCAACCAGCTGGGGTCTGGCATATGGTTTTGTAATTCTATACAGAAGATTGATTTTCTAATGCTGTCACCTAAATGTAAAATAATGTTGTACATTTTATAAGCCACTGACTTTTATATTTGATTTGAGGTTTTGTGTGATTAGTAGTCACAAGCAAAATTCAGCAGGCATGGACACTGTTGAATTCTTTAGCAAAACTGGGACAATAATTTGCAGCAAAAAAAAATAAAAAACACAGTGAAAAAACGCCCTTTGACTTCAATGCATTTTGTGTAACAAGAAACACTGAAAAAATGGCCATTGATGAAAAAAAACAGCGAAAAACACTCACTTCATTGCATTTTGCATGGAGAAATAGCTGCAAATAAAGAATGGATGTGTTTCGCTAATTTAGGTGGGACAGATTCATTCATCATTAGTGACCAGTGCTAAAACCAACATGCTGCATGGCTGAAAATTCTTAGTTTTGAAGCTGTTTTACCAAACTCAAAGGTTTATTGCTTATTTATTATAAAATTGGAAGCAAAAATACTCAGTTGAATAAAACTGTGAAAATAGGAATGAACAAATTCGCATTCTACACGTCATTTTCAATGGGTCTGTAAACTCAAAAAAATAGGGAAAATTTGAAAAATTAAATTGAAAAAATCACTTCAGTGTTGCCTCGGGCAACTCCCATTGACTTCTACACAAACTTGCACCCTTGCACCTTCAAGTTTACTTCTACTATATATATAGAATGACCAATTCTAAGCAACTTTTCAACTGGCCTTTATAATTTATTTTTTAAAGTTTTAGTTTTTAATTAATTTAGTTTTTAAATGATTTTCCTTCTGACTCTTTCCAGCTTTCAAATGGGGGTCACTGACCCCGGCAGTCCATAAACTATTGCTACAGTTTTATTGTTGTGGTTACTTTTTGTTACTTATTTTTCAATTCAGGTTCTCTCCTATAAATACATCAGTCTATTATTCAAACCACTGTCTGGTTGCTCGGGTAATTTGGACGCTAGCAACCAGATAGCTGTGGAAATTTCAAACTGAAGACCTGCTGAACAAAAAGCTAAATAATTAAAAAAAAATGAAGACCAATTGCAAATTGTCTCAGAATATCAACCCCTGCATCATAAGGTTTAAAACCCCTTTAATAAACATCGAATATTTGAGTTTGGTAAACTCGTTTGTGAGTTTTAGAGCAAACATTTTGAATTGCAATAAAAATGTGAATTTGAACTTTGATAAATCATCCCCTGTAAGTCCTTTAAATATGTGCCCTCTCTACTGAGGTAAAGAAATCATTGAACACACTCCCGTATATGCCAAATTTTCAATGGAAAACACATTTTATTTGGTCGAATTTGCCCCTTTTCTGTTTTCCCTTCTTGATTACTAATTTATGAGACTTGTAACATTTATAAGCCTGAAATTATGTGTGGCTTCCCTCTGATTTGTAGATTTTAAATGAATCTGTCTTCCTTCCTAATAACTCATAAGGTGGCACTTCCAGCTGGGATAAGTACTAGCTGACTCACTAGGTTCTGAATCCTAGTTTATCTTTTTCTAGTTAATGTTCCTCATAATAGCTTTCCAGGTTTTGCAGCTCTTTCTATACAAATAATTTGTTTGATTCGGTGCACTTTATTATACTTTTGGCATATTTCTATTAGAGGAACCTTTGATTTAAAGATTCAGTAGCTCTCTCCCTTCTCTTGCTCCCCCCTCCCACAAAAATGCATAAGAACTCCGTCCACCCTTAGGAATGTGTGATCTGAGTTGTAACAGCTAGAGCTGTAGCAGGAAGCTATGAAGACCAAGCTAAAATGGCAGCTGCAATCTTAAGCAAACAGAGGGATCTTCTAGGGCAGTTTACTCAGGTATGGTAAAGCTTTCTGCAGAATAAATATAGTGTTCTAGGTGGCACTAATGTGGCGAATCCTTTAAAGGAGAAGGAAAGGTAAAAACTAAGTAAGCTTAATCAGAAAGGTCTATGTAAATACAGCCATAAGCACTCACATAAATACTGCACTGAGTCCTCTAGCAAAAGAAACACGGGATTTCTTGTCTCATTTTTTATAAACATGTTGTTTGGGTGTCTGACTCTTTAGAAAAATCCTTAATTCCCTTTGCCAGAGTCTGTGTAGTTCTCTCCTCTCTCCCCTCCCACAAGAATGCTAAGAACTCCCACCCCCCTCTCTTAGGAATGTGTGATCTGAGCTATAACGGCTAGAGCTGCAAGCAAGAAGCTATTTAAAAATGGCAGCTGCTATCTTAAGCAAACAGAGAAAGCTTCCATGGCTCTTTACTCAGGTATGGTAATGCTTTCTGCAGAATAAATATATTGTTCTAGGTGGAACTAATGTGGTGAATCTATTGGCAGTAAAATGCCAAAATAACTGTCCTTCTCCTTTAAGTGAAAAAAAACACATTTGCCACTGTAAAATGTTATCATTTCATTTTTTTCTTAGTAAAGTTGCATTTTTACAGTTATTCAATGTATGTAGAACAAATGAAGAGTAGGTGATCATAAAGATAAATGCAGGAATTTTGAATGATAACTAGAGACTGATTCAATGTAAATTTGACAGTTTTAGAATCCATTTGAAATTGATCAATATTTCTTAAGAAGTTTTTTAAGTTTTTTTTATGAAGTCCAGCTTAACCATGCCTTACGCACACAGCCTGACAGTATAAAACTGATTATCTGAAAGAACATTTCATTAGAATTTGTGCCTTGAAGCAGTTGAAATTAGATCTCCTTAGCAGTATGACAGTTACGTATAACACATTCTCCCAAGTAAATTGTTTCTGCCTGGCAGTCATAAAGTAGTAAGTTAAAATGGTAGTTGTTAAAATTAAAACTTAAAATTGACTTCTCTAAGACAACTGGCAACTGGTCTCCATTTTTTATTTTTTTTCAATTTTTATTACATTTGTTCTGTACAAAGCATACAAAGGAAGTACAGGGTTGGTACTAATGTTATGTTATTTTGTTATTTATTTTTTCATTATTTACATTTCTCACAAAAAATCTGTCATATGTTCCCTAGAGATGCATTTGCACCAAGGAGGGCTGAGGTGGGTGGTTACTGGCAGTGTTTAAAATTGAGTTACAATAAATTTATTTCCTGAATAGTTTAGTTACCAGTTTTGTACCATTCAAATCTATTAAGTCAATATACGTCTGATGGACATTTAGGGTCACTGAAAGCTCATCCCTTACTAGAAGTCTGCAAGTAGAAAGAGTTCTCAAATCTGAATACATTTCTAGTCAGGTTGAGTTCCAGTAGTTGCAACAAGCACTCAGAGGGTTCCTCCAGATTGGATCTAGTTAGTAGTGCCCTCCTGCATAAAGCTGTTACCTGTCCACGCGGGAAAACTGCGACTTTTTACATCCAGAACCAGAAGACTATTGTCAGAAATGTTTCACAGGTTACATGTGAAATGGATGGAATTGTGCATATAGGATGACATTGATTTCACTAGTGGTTGTAGGAAATTGCCTATGCAGGTGGTGGTTGGTACAGTGACCCTTCCACTGAAAACACAGGTCTGCCTGGTGGGGTGGACAGGGACCTATGTACCTTAAGTAAGGTATATATAATAACTAGGGTTTGGGTCAGCAGGTAGAGCTTTGCTAATTGGGACAAAAATACTTCTTTGTAATATGTATAGTCTAGCAAAATAATCAAACCACCCTTATCCGCAGGTCTAATAATGAAACTGTCTTCCACTTTCAGGTTGTTAATGTCTTCCCTTTCAGGAGAGGAAAGGTTAGGATACAATCAGAGACTCCACATCAACAAGTAAATGTCCATATTCGTAACCTTACTTTACTTTAAAGTGTGGCTAGATGCAGGTGTATTAAAGTCAAATGCATCTGGTTAATGATATTGGACAAATTATAACCCTTTATTTAATATTGAGACTTTACCAATGGTAAGAATGTGTTTGTTCATACTGGAAATCATGTTTTCTTGCCCCCTAGTAGGTTTCCTTCTGTATCTAAAATCCTCCAGAATCCTGAACTAGGGGTAGGCACCCCCCCAACTGTTGCGGCCTAGACACAACACTTCTGCCTACTTCTAGTTCTGGCCCTGGAACTACTGACTGTGTGTAGGGATTTAGGATAATGATTTCTCTTAGGGATATGATTTAATTAGTAACATTAGTTACATCTTGCTTATACACCACAATCTTTAATTTATCTAACCATTTAGACAAATTATCTGAGTTTAAAGAATACTTGTGTGTGTGTGTGTATAATAGGACCTGGGGTTTTCTGAATAAGTACAAGGTACTGTTTGATTATTATTTATTATTACAGAAAAAAAGAAAATCATTTTAAAAATGAGTATTATTTGCTTTAAATGCAACTCGTTTGACTAGCTACAAATAGGTCCAAATGAGTGCAATCCATATTTCTCTAAAATTAAATATTTTGTATGGATGCTTGCAGACACACATACTTTTCCACTATTATCATTTTTCATGCTGACTAGCTCATCTGTTTATCTTTAATGGCAACTCTGTATGCAGTAAATCCGTTTGCTGAGACAGCAGGAAACTCTGTCAGTAAAATTGCTAACAAAAGTTTTATCATATTTATATTCAAGGAACCAAATCATTATACGTTGTAGAATATTTATACTCTGTACTCTGGTCATTTTTTGTTATCTTTCATTCATAGGGGGGTGTGTGTGAAATGGAAATGACTGATATAAATGGACAAGCTTCTCATTTAAAAAAGCTAATTTCTGAGCTTTTATGCTGAGCTTTTGTGAATCTAATAAAATATAGAATATAGTGGACAATAGTATGAGGTGTTTTAAGTACAATTGTCAGAGGGATTACTAGCACTTCAAGGTCTGACATGAACGAAAGATGTTTCTCCCAGCCCTACCAAACATTCAGCAGTGACCAAATGGATGTATAATGAAGATGTACTTTTCTTTGTTCAATGTGTAACATATATTTTTATCTTGTAAGAAATAGCATAGGCACAGATGTGGGTTTAAGACAATAATTCTGTATTTATTATGTAAGGACAGGCAAGGTATCTCTTTTCCTAGGGATATTTAAGCCATTTCAGTTTTGTTCATATTTTATTTTATTCTTCCTTTGAACATATAATACAATAATAATATAGGTACAATAGTCATCATTGTGAAATCTGTTCTATGAGTAATTCAGAGCCTACATAGGATAAGAAGTTTGACTGTACATACAGTCAACATACAACATACAATTACAGTATTCTTGGTGACTGTTTCAATAATGGAATTTAAAGAAGAGATAAAATCATTGCAAGTGTTAATTTGTTAGGCATCCTCAATATTTCTAATTGCTTTCCTCCTACCCTGGGCTGCCATGCTTCTTTCAAATATTCACCAGCCCAGGGTACTGTTTGATGAGCCGTGTACTCTTATTTTCTTGCATCAAGTGACCCCCTGCACCAACAGTACACATGTGCAATACAGAAAACTCAGAAAAGGTCTGTATTGTGATTGTGCTCTCCCAAGCCCAATGGTAGACACCTGGAAGACAGAAAATATAACAGTGAGATGCTCATCAAACAGTACCCTTCGCTGGTGTGTTTTTTTAAGAGGACTAGGATCGCAATTAAACAACTAAAATCACTTCTTCCTAATAAGAACGTATTTTACAGTTACAGTTGACTTACAGTTATACCTTAAATTTATTTTAATAGCAGGCATAATTGTATGTGGGCACTTAATGCACACCCTTATATCAGTAATCGGTTTAATAATCAGCCATTCTTGTCAGTGAGGAGCAATCTAGGGGTGGGTAGTGTGGTGTTTGATTAAAACATAACCCTTATAGTTACAGCTAAGGACTAGGTAGGTTAGACTTCTACAGTAATATTGCCTAGCCCCAAGAGCTGAAGAGCTTTACAGCATATTGAGCAATACAGCACCGTGTAATAAAATGTAGACATTAATGTTTTTTCTTTTGCTATTTTTTCATGGTTTCTTAAAAATTATTTTTCTTTTTACTGTGCCTCTCTAATGTAAAATGGCGCGGTTTCACTGAGTTTCCTCTCAAGGCAACTTCCATGATTTCACTGAAATCGCGCCGCCGCGTATGCCATCCCACTGGCGATTTACATTTTTGCCGGTGGGATGGCATTTCGGGGAGATTAGTCGCCCGCGAACAGGGAGATTTGTCGCGGGCGACTAATCTCCCTGTGTGCCAGAGCCCTTACACTTAAAGCCTCATCCTCTTCTGACATGCAGAGCCTTCAAAGGAACGTCCAAAGAGGAACGCAAAGGCTTCTTAAAGGAAAACAGTATCCCGATAGGTCAAAGGGATAAGGCTATTAGACTTTATGTAATCATGGGTGATCAAGGCAACAGATCTGTAGCCTTTCCAGCAATATTTGATATATTCAATATGACGGGCCCAAGCATTTCTTACTCCCTAAAGACTTGTGCAGGAATTATTGAGACAGCAGGGAGAAAAGCATCTGGCTACCAAGTAGAGTCCATAGATGGACAAATATGCCTGCCTTTGCCAACTATAACCAAGTGCAGTTGGATGCCAGATAATGGAACTGAAATCCTTACACCTAGGGGGCCCAATCATTAAACCATAATTTTTTTGTGGTTAAAATCACGATATGCAAAAAATCCAGAGTAACCACAATCATTTTTGATGTTCTAAAATTTCACGAAAATTGTTTTAACGGTCATACGAAAATATCGTGGTTATTCTGAAAGTCATGAACGGCACGGAAGCCGTTCTGGCTTTGAAACGTTCAATTTATGATTTTGGAAGCCTTCCATAGTATTCAATAGCACTCTACAGATCAACCTGGACAAAATATAGTCACAATACCAAAGCTTGAATGAACTCCAAAATGGTCGTAGACTTTTTCGTGGAAGTTAACGAAAACTACAAAAAAGTTGTGTAATTTTAATGAAATTATCATGGACGTTACGAAATGTTCTATAAGTTAGAAAGAATATGAATTTTTTTCCAAAAAAACTTAATCGTGGTTTAATGAATGGGCCCCCAGATGTAGCAATGCACCATGTGCACTTGAAATGTATAATACACTTAATCCCTGAACTTGATCCCAAGGCTCAGATAATGCTTCTTTTTGGGATGGATATCTTACGAGTCCATAATGCAAGGGATCAAATAAATGGCCTTCATAGTGCACCTTATGCCCAGAAGCTAGACCCTGGATGGGTCATTAGAGAATGTTCACCCTTTTTTTTCAACCATGTCCAAATCATTCAGAGATTCACAATAACCAGCAAACCAGCTTCTACTAAGCCCTTGTTGTGAGAGCTATCAATGCAGTGAGGATTGCACTGTTTTCCAGAGATCCAAAATGGCAGTCAGCTAGCCCTCTCCATAGATGATAAAACCTTCCTGGAGATCATGGAGCAAGGTATGGGGAAAGACAATTCTAACAGCTGAGTAGCTCCACATCCTTTCAAAGCACACAGATGTCGCCTTCCTAAGAGACACACAAACATTTTACTTCTCTGACTCGCACTCTCCATAAAAACTAAGAGATTAGAAAGCACTTTTTTACATTCATGAAAAAGATATTTGAGAATGGTCATGCAGAAATTGTTTCCAGTGTTAAAGGGAAAGAAGAATGCTGGTACTTGCTGATCTTTGGTGTTTGCCTAAAAAACCTTAAGAAGCCAGGTTAGATCAAACTTGTGTTTGATTATAGTTCCAAATATGATGGAGTTTTCTAAAGTTTTCTATAGTTTTAACAGGTCCTGACCTTAACAGTAAACTCTCAGCTTACTGAGAACACAAGACATGCTAGACTGCTCCAACCTCAGACTGCATAAATTAGCCACAAACAGCATATAGGTAATGAAAGCCTTCCCATCCCAAGATTACCATAATGACTTAAGAGACATAGACATGGGAACAGGCAACTTACCTGTGCAAAGCAGCCTTGGCCTAAATTGGCACTTGAAATCTGATACATTTACATTTCAAGTGAACAAGCATGAGAATCCCTTCACTTGCAGACCAGTCCAATCTACAGTCCTATCTACAGTAAATAGTTTTTATGACCCTCTAGGCTTTGCAGCTCCAGTGACTGTTTAAAGGAACAGTAACACCAAAAAATGAAAGTGTTTTAAAGTAATTAAAATATAATGTACTGTTGCCCTGCACTGGTAAAAGTTGTGTGTTTGCTACAGTAACACTACTATAGTTTATATAAATAAGCTGCTGTGTAGCCATGGGGGCAGCCATTAAAGTTGGAAAAAAGGAGAAAAGGCACAGGTTACATAGCAGATAACAGATGACCTCTCTAGAATACAATAGTGTTTATCTGTTATCTCCTATGTGCCTGTGCCTTTTCTCCTTTGAATGGCTGCCCCCGTGGCTAAACAGCAGCTTTGTTTATATAAATTTGAGGCAAACACACCAGTTCTACCAGTGCAGGGCAGCAGTATATTTTATTTTTATTACTTTTATACACTTTTATTTTTTGGTGTTACTGTTCCTTTAAGGCAAAGTTTTACTATGAGAACTTCCATCAGAGAAAGAACAAGTGTGGATAGAGTGGAGAGACTCTTTAGAAGCACTGTTTAGCATTCAAAAGCCAATATATTCACACCCCTCCTGCTGGAATAAAAGAGTGGAACTCTGTATATTTTCTGATGCATCAACCAAAGCAGTAGCTGCCATTGCTTACCTTAAGACTGTAGATTGCAAAGGTCAGTGCTACATAGGATTTATTATGAGTAAAGCAAAACTGACTTCATGGCTTGAACACACTATACCAAGACTAGAGCTGTGCACAGCTGTGTCAGGTAGTGGTAGGGCTACATCTGCAATGAACCCCAGATCAACACACACAAACCAATGGCACTATGTACCTTTAGACCAAAGCCAATGGATCATGCAACAAGAGCTGTACCTGCAGCTTGTTTACAGGGCCTGCCTTCCTGTATACCCAGAACTACCCTGACACAATATCTGACCCAGAGATTTGTCTCCAGCATTCAAGGCACCAAGGACATCTGTTTACAGAAGGTGCTCTTCATGCAGATGGATTCTGGATAGTGGGAGCAAAGAAACTTGTAAGTAATGTTATCTTTAAACGTGTCACTTGCAGGAAACTTTGTGGCATGTTTCATAAAATGGCTAATCTGCCAGCAGACAGACTCAGCACAGTACCTCCTTTTACTAATGTTGGCCTACTAATGTTGGATGTATTTGGCCCCTGGTCTGTGACTTCACTCCATACTAGAGGAGGTCACACTAACAGCAAACGTTTGTCAGTTATGTATAGTTGCTTAAGTATCTGGGAAGTTCACATAGAGGTTATTGAGTCCATGGACACTTTAATAAAGCTCTCAGGAGATTCATTTCAATTTGGGACCCCGTGAAAAACATCTACTCTGATGGAGGAACTAATTTTATAGGCGCCTGCAAAGAGCTATAAATTCCTTCAAACACTGACAGCAACCTTGTTGAAAGGTACTTGTCTAACCAAGGTCACACATAGACATTTATCCCTCCTCATTCTTCCCACATGGGAGGTGCTGGGGAAAGAATGATGGTTCCTATAAAAAATGTCAACGAGGCTTACTCCTGAAACTCTCACCACATTCATGGCAAAAGTAGCAGCTATTATGAATGCCAGACCTTTGACCTCAGTATCCATTGATTCTTAGGACCCTTTTATACTTATATCATTACCAAAGACTTATATAAGCACCAGTGGAGGCAAGTTCATCAGCAAGTCTTGTTAATACCTTCTGGGATAAATGGAAGTACCAATATACCTTCACCTTATAGTCTGGTAACAAGTGGCAGACCAGATATAAAAACATTGAACCTGACAACTTATTCTCATGACCAAAATAAATGGCCTCTAGGACTGACCACCAGTGTTCCCAAATGAGGATGGGAAAGTCAGAAAAGTGGAGGTTAAGGTCTCAAGACAGAATAAGACTAAATTTTACCTTACACCTATTTCTGTACTAATCTTATTACTCTCTTCCAGAGAATTTTAAATGGTTGATATCTTATGATATCAGGTGGGGAGTGTTATGCCTTAGCATGCCTTAGCATTGTTTTGTTGTTTCATTAAATTACCTACTGGTTTATTTAATGGTTACATATTTGGACTTTAGAAATGTCTTCCCTGGATTATCATAGTTTACCATGTGATGAGCTTTAATACAGGCAAAGGATCAGTATAGCTGCCATCTTTATGTTGTTAACAGCTATAGTATTCCATGCACATAAATCCTACCCCATCCAGCCTTGTGGTAGCATTGTTGGTAGGTTTAATCTATTTCCAGGTCTGGTGCATCATTATGAATAGTTATTTTCATGTTTCCTAGTTTCTATGGAAGTTTAATAACTTATACAGATGCCTCTCTATTAATCCATTTTATGCTTTATAGTAAAGATTGTCATTTTTGTTATTTAACACCTTCCCCTTTGTTTATAAACTAAAGCTTACCAATCTGTCTCAGTGAATTGATGAAGGAAGGAGTTTAGCTGTATGTCAAGCTACATACTACCTCATGTAGTGAGGACAGAACAATTATGTATATCACATTAATGTATATAATTTAAATATGTATATAGACAAATTAGGAAGGATTGTCCCACAGCCTAAATAGTAGTCACAGAAATGAAAATGGCAACTAAAAATACCAACAAATAGGAAAAACAGTTATTTAAACTGCCGGGCTAATGACTGCAGAAGCCAATTTCCAGAGACGGATGTTCTGGAGATATTCTCAGTCGCAAGCATGCTGGGAATGATGAATATCTGTGTTTGGAAAACACTGCATAAACATTCAGCTATTATTTTGCAGCAAAGCAACCCAGAGATCAGGTACTCATTAGCCAAAAGCAATTCGGGCATATGTCAAGCCTTGTGAACATTCAGCATATCAGAATCCTATCAAGACCAAGCACTTTATAATTTATCTCTGGTGCCTGAGGCTGTAGGAGATAGTGAATTGTCCAAAGACATCAAGAGAAGCTGATAAAGGAATTTCAAGAGCAATAACCTGTTTCAAATGCAGTAATGTTATCTGTACTGTCTCTTGGACTGTGTAAGAATTCAGCAGAATAGCAAAATCTCTTGAATATGCAGTGGGTTGAAAAAGCATTCTGATCTCTAGGCATATGATAAGGTTTTGCTATGTTTGTGCATCTGTGAATGTAAGAGGAAAGGCATACATTCCTGTTCTGCTTCTATTTTCTGTATGCTTAATATGGTGGCTTTATGGCCATACAATGGAACTGCATTGTGCATATGTTCTCATAAACAGCCGTCAAAACAGTGGGCCTAGTCTAGGGGGCTCATTTATCAAAGTACGATAGCTTCCGAATACAAAAAATCTTATTTTTTTAAAGCTTGCGTACTGTGCGTATTTTTTGTGACTTTTTCGTAAAAACTTTTTTGTACTTTGCGACAAAAAGCATGTCAAAATCATATTTGTTGCGCCGAGTACGAAAGTTTTCCGCCGTTTCTGACCGTTCAGATACGAAATTTTAGTGACTTTCGGATAACCAATACAATATTATTTAATCGACTAATACGAATTTTTTCGTAAGCATTTTCATGATATTTGTGATCATCAGAAATGATCGTATCTAATACGAATTTTACCCATTTCGGGATTCAAACTTGTACTTTGATGAATCAACCCCTATGTGGTGCGGTGTGCTGGAGGATGCAAGACATTGGAACTCTGTTGGAAAACTGTTCCCCTCAAACAATGGGCCTGATTCACTAAAGTGCGATAAAAATTATCGCACGCTTTTTTGCGTTAAAAAACGCAAAATAATTTGCGCACGATTCACCATAGTATCATCGCGTGTGAAAAATCGCCATTTTCGCATGGGTTATTTCTCGCACTAGTTTTACCGCATGCGTTAATTTCCGTGCTGAAAAGAATACGATCGCATGATTCACTATAACTTTTGCGCGCTAAATATCGCATTTGGCTATGCGAAAATTAACACCTACTACAGGCAGGCGAAAAATTATACAAAAGTACAGTAAATGATTTTTTGCAATAAAATATGGACTTACAGTGTTATTTATTCAAGTATGTGTTTCCCCTAGAGTGACGCAGCCGCCAGTTTGCAGCGAAATGGTCATTTTTAATACAGTAATTTTCTGCAAGTATTGGCGTGTATGGCTAACATGGCGTGCATTCATTTGCGCGACTATTTATATTTGGCTACAAGTGATGAAATGTTTCGCCAAGCATGGATTCGCAGCGAATTTTTGGATGTGCGTTGAATTTTTTGCGGCAGATTTTTTCATGCGTTTCGCAAAACAATCCGCCAATGGCAAAAAGCATGAAAAAATTCGCCACAATTATTTTGCCCGCACAACATTTTTGCCGTTTCGTGGATCTTTCGAAAGATTTGCTAATTTTTCACTAAAGAAACCAGAACACATTTGCTCATCACTAGTGGCTACTATTTATAAGCCTCTACTATTTATATGATACCATTTATATGCTACCATTTATATGTGGCTAATATTTATATACACCATTTATATGCGGCGACAATTTTTATACACTATTTCTAAGCTACCATTCATATGCGGCGACTATTCGCGGGCGTAATTTAGCACATGTACCAGCAAATACCGCATTGAAATAGTCTTCGGGAGTTAAATAACGCATGCAATATCACGCGTAAAAAAGCGCGAGTATGCTTATAGTGAATCGTGCAAAAAATCGCCAAAATTAAGATGCGGTAAAAATTTTAGCGCACAATAAAAATAGTGCACGTTTTATCGCCCTTTAGTGAATCAGGCCCAATATATTGTATAAAACAGCTCATATGTAAAACCCTGATTCATCTAAATAAACCATTTCCATGATCTATACTAACCCCTTTAACATCACAGGCGCCTTATAGGATTTTACTGTAGAAGTGAATTGGCTACTGTTTACTTTAATAATCAGGCTTGGGGCATTTACACTCATTTACACTCATTCACACAGTGTATGGCATTATTGAGTGGGACCTCTATCTATCTATTCTCATAGTTATGCTTTATGATTACGCTGTTCATGATTTTAAACCATTCAAATGTATTCCAACACTGCAAGATATTTTTCTAGTTCAGTGAAATATGTAATCGTTACAGCTATTGCTTTAATATTTTATCCCACATTGGTTCTCATGAGTAAATTCGAAATTATACAATTGTTAATGCCATACACTTTACATACAGTGTCTAGAAATTCAGTCTTTATGAAGATGCTGGTTAATGTTAAACACAGCTTATTACTATTGCAGCAGAGCATTTCAGGCTCACTGCAAATTTGTTTATTGCTACATTTGATTCCACAAGGATGAGTAAATGTGTGGGAATAACAAGGGGCACATTTATCAAAGCTCGACAGGTACGAAATACAAAAAATTCGTATTTGGTCGTACTGTGTGTATTTTTTGCGACTTTTTACCTTGCACGACTTTTTCGTACTTTGCGACAAAATCATATTGTTGTGCCGATTAAGAAGGTTTCGGATTAATTTAAGCTTTGTTATCGTGACTTTCCTTGGGCCAGGTTGGAGCTGCACAGTGCCATTGAGTCCTATGGGAGACTTTCCTTGGGCCGGGTTGGAGCTGCAGAGTGCCATTGAGCCCTATGGGAGACTTTCCTTGGGCCGGGTTGGAGCTGCAGAGTGCCATTGAGCCCTATGGGAGACTTTCCTTGGGCCGGGTTGGAGCTGCAGAGTGCCATTGAGCCCTATGGAAGACTTTCCTTGGGCCAGGTTGGAGCTGCAGAGTGCCATTGAGCCCTATGGGAGACTTTCCTTGGGCCGGGTTGGAGCTGCAGAGTGCCATTGAGCCCTATGGGAGACTTTCCTTGGGCCAGGTTGGAGCTGCACAGTGCCATTGAGTCCTATGGGAGGCTTCCAAAATCATGCACAGAAGGATCAAAGTCGGAAAGGTTTTCCCGCCATTTACGATTGTTTGATGCAAAATTTTTTTGACTTTCGGATCTTCAATACGATATTATCGTGACTATTACGATTTTTTCGTAAGCATTTTCGTTATATTTGCGATCATCAGAAATGATTGTATCCCGAATTTTTTTCGCGATTCAAACTCGTGATTTGATGAATGTGCCCCTAAGTACAGTGGTGTGAAAAACTATTTGCCCCCTTCGTGATTTCTTATTCTTTTGCATGTTTGTCACACAAAATGTTTCTGATCATCAAACACATTTAACTATTAGTCAAAGATAACACAAGTAAACACAAAATGCAGTTTTTAAATGAGGGTTTTTATTATTTAGGGAGAAAAAAAAATCCAAACCTACATGGCCCTGTGTGAAAAAGTAATTGCCCCCTGAACCTAATAACTGATTGGGCCACCCTTAGCAGCAATAACTGCAATCAAGCGTTTGCGATAACTTGCAACGAGTCTTTTCTGGAGGAATTTTGGCCCACTCATCTTTGCAGAATTGTTGTAATTCAGCTTTATTTGAGGGTTTTCTAGCATGAACCGCCTTTTTAAGGTCATGCCACAACATCTCAATAGGATTCAGGTCAGGACTTTGACTAGGCCACTCCAAAGTCTTCATTTTGTTTTTCTTCAGCCATTCAGAGGTGGATTTGCTAGTGTGTTTTGGGTCATTGTCCTGCTGCAGCACCCAAGATCGCTTCAGCTTGAGTTGACGAACAGATGGCCGGACATTCTCCTTCAGGATTTTTTGGTAGACAGTAGAATTCATGGTTCCATCTATCACAGCAAGCCTTCCAGGTCCTGAAGCAGCAAAACAACCCCAGACCATCACACTACCACCACCATATTTTACTGTTGGTATGATGTTCTTTTTCTGAAATGCTGTGTTACTTTTACGCCAGATGTAACGGGACACGCACCTTCCAAAAAGTTTAACTTTTGTCTCGTCGGTCCACAAGATATTTTCCCAAAAGTCTTGGCAATCATTAAGATGTTTTTAGCAAAATTGAGACGAGCCATAATGTTCTTTTTGCTTAAAAGTGGTTTGCGCCTTGGAAATCTGCCATGCAGGCCGTTTTTGCCCAGTCTCTTTCTTATGGTGGAGTCGTGAACACTGACCTTAATTGAGGCAAGTGAGGCTTGCAGTTCTTTAGATGTTGTCCTGGGGTCTTTTGTGGTCTCTCGGATGAGTTGTCTCTGCGCTTTTGGGGTAATTTTGGTCGGCCGGCCACTCCTGGGAAGGGTCACCACTGTTCCATGTTTTTGCCATTTGTAGATAATGGCTCTCACTGTGGTTCGCTGGAGTCCCAAAGCTTTAGAAATGGCTTTATAACCTTTACCAGACTGATAGATCTCAATTACTTTTGTTCTCATTTGTTCCTGAATTTCTTTGGATCTTGGCATGATGTCTAGCTTTTGAGGTGCTTTTGGTCTACTTCTCTGTTTAAGGTAGCTCCTATTTAAGTGATTTCTTGATTGAAACAGGTGTGGCAGTAATCAGGCCTGGGGTGACTACAGAAATTGATATTGAAATTGAAAATTGAAATTGATAAACCACAGTTAAGTTATTTTTTAACAAGGGGGGCAATCACTTTTTCACACAGGGCCATGTAGATTTGGAGTTTTTTTTCTCCCTTAATAACGTAAACCTTCACTTAAAAACTGCATTTTGTGTTCAATTATGTTATCTTTGACTAATAGTTAACGGTTTTTGATGAGCAGAAACAAGTGTGACAAACATGCAAAAGAATAAGAAATCAGGAAGGGGGCAAATAGTTTTTCACACCACTGTATATTAGAGACATTTAGGGAATTATGCAGGATCAATGAATGTAAGTCACCATTAAGAAAGCTTTAAGAGGACAGGGTGGTAGGGCATCTCAATCTGCAATGGGTGACATTTGCAGATATAGAAACACAATAGTTATCAGATGGTAGGACAAAGAAGTCCCCAATATTCATGGGGTGTTCTTACAGCCCTGTTTATAGGCATTTCCAAATCAATGCATAACACCAAAGAATCAAAAGAGGCAGAACTTTGCAAAAGGAACATGTAACAATATAATTATGTAGAAAAAGTCTCCTTTAGTAATTGTGTCGAAATTATGCTCCCAACCGCTTTGAACAGGTGCAGAGATTGACAGTGGGGGGAGAGAGGTATTTTTTTGTTTATGTGAATTTTTTTTTATTTTTCACAATAAACAAGCATATTAAATATACATTCTGTACAACCAGATCAGCATTTTTTACAATAGTCTTTTTTATGACGTCTGTACAAATAAATGTTAGGTAGGTAGGTATGCATTCAAACCTTATGCTTTGGGTTACTTCCTATCAATGTATCTTCTGTTAGAAGTCTTAGTTAGGTTGTTACAATGTCATAAAAGGATTTTTTTTTTATAACTTAACAATAAAATAATAAACCAATAAAAACCTTTATTCTGTATCTTGTGCAGATTTTGTCATATACCACCTAGCAATGGTTTTATAGCCATTCTCTGTTAGTAGGGTATTAGTTGAGATTTTTGTGATATTTTCATACACTTCATCCCATGACTCTTCATCTAGAGGGCAGTCTAGTTCGGTTGCCCATTGCTCTTGGAATTTAAGGGGTTTGCTATCGGTTTCATCTGTCAAATGATAATATATTCAGGAGATGGAGCCCCTGAGTTTCACTTCTTTTTTGCATTCATACCTAGTATAGCTTCCCTCACAACCTCCTCTTATGAAGGCTTTCAGCCAATGTGTCAGCTCTAAGTAGCGGTAGTGTTCGCTTGGGGGGATATTATATTTTTCTTGCAAGACATTAAATGATCTTACTCTATAACCATCAACCAAATGAGAGGTATGTTTTTAAGACATTAAGGTGTTTAGCACTACTGCACATAGGCTATTGACTGCCAGAACAATTAATCATAAGCAAATGAATAAGGAAGAGACCGGGCATGTGCTTAAGTGCTAGAAGCTACTGTGCTCACTAATTTCTCTTTCCTCACTGCAAATCTCTGCATCTGAATAATGAAGGAGGTGGTCCTCCAGAATAGTAAGCCTAACATATACATACTTTAATTAGTTCTTTCATATAAATAAGTCATTTTTGTTAAATTGTTATATCCCTTTTAACGTCTTAATAGCAGCCCAGATTAAACTTGAGCACGTGGAACGTCCCTGGCACAAAAAACATGGCCTAACAAGATAAGTAGCCTTTAGTTTTTTTTTTATTCAGTACCTTTCTAGTAAGAGAGCAGTAAGGCTCACACTATTAGGATCACGAAGGCCATTTAGTTATGTGTCTTTGCATATTCTTATTGCTTACTGTATATATAAAGAAGATATTCAGATACATTTTTGTTTCAGAACTTTTCAAGGAGCTGAAACATTTAATTTCTGTCATTTCCTAGTACCAACTGAGTAAAACATTTTGTATATAAATAAACTCATTTATTTGTGGTGGTCCTCTTGCTTGTGTACAGACATATACACTTAAACATACTTCATGTTTCCATTAGTGGAACATGCCTTAAAATCTTAACTATTATTAAGGTCATTACTAATAATAAATGCTGATTGTAAGTACGTTAACTACATTTTCCCAAAAATAATGAAACAGTGAGCTGTGATGGTCATATTGTTATCATGAATTGCACAAAGCAATAGCCAAATCTTAGATCTAGGCAAACCCTTGTTCTACTAACTACCATGTACAACTTAAATTGTATGTTATTAAATACATACTTGGTCATAATTCTGTCCCTTTAAACATGTGCTATACAGCATTAAGTGTATGTAGCTAATCTTATTTACCCAACTTTATGGTGTATCTATATCCGTGTAACACTTTACATAAAAGAAAAAGCTAGCAAATGTTTCAAAATAGTCTGTAGCAATATGATCAGATACATGCAGAAGAATGGCAACATTTTATTAATTGCAGTTTATGATAAGTTACAGTAAATATTTCCATTGTATAGAAAATTATGTATTTGGTTGGTTAAGAATTTACAAATAATATTACAAATGTGTTATTTAAACTGCAAGAACGTACCCACTTGGGATAATATCAATAAGAAGGCACATGCAATATCTTTCTGTTCATTAGTTATGAACTACATTGTCCAGCATATTCTGCTAGTCCTTCACAGCAGCTGGAGCGGCAAATGTTATAAATTCTTAATTTAACTCACTGTTAAAAATTACTCTGTATCTGATGGCTCTGTTCTTGAAAAGGGACAGCTTTATTCAGAGCTTTGTTCCTGCTGCTGTTCCAAAGGGCTCCCAAAATCAATACAGAACAGTGTTCAGAATTAAAGAAATATTTCATCAGATATGCCAAGATTTAATTCACTATCTTATGTTCTCACATAGCACAGTCTTTAGAATTAAAGAAGGTCCATAATAAGTCTACATCAGTGCATAGACACTGCAATTAAAGGAGATGTCTTTCTGGCAGATCATTGCAGGATATATACCCATTGTAGGCCAGCACAGGACCGAAGCTGCCAAGGAGCCGAGAGATGTGTTTGAAAGCAAGGTAGATTAGATTAATAAAGTACTTTTTATTAGTGTGTTATATTTGTGGTTATTATTACTTACTTGTCTATAACTTGAGAAGTTCTAGAATAGAGCTCCCTCACTTTCACTCAGGAGGGATGGGGATTGCACTGGGTAGGTTATATATGTGGGAGAATAGTGTAAGAACCTGTGACAGCACGGGTGGGGACCAGAGTGGGGTCCTCCCTAGGTGGGCCACCCCAAGAGAAACAAGCTAAAGATGAGTAGGTTGCTATAATAGGGGCTGCCCCTAGTTGGGGAAGAGACCCCATTGCCCAAGTGAGAAAAATATTTGAAAAAATTACCGGATGTCACTAATGTACTGTATGTGATTGTGCTGGAGAGCTACCCTGGTGTGGAGATAAGGGATGAGAGGGTGGCTCCAGCTGTGGGAAGATGATGTTAGAAAGATTTGCTACCTGTTTGCTTTGTTTTAAGAGATGTTGTTGTGGTTTTGGCTCATGTGCCAGAGAATGCATGTGCACATCTAAATAGTCTTATAGGAGAGGGGAAAAATGTAAAAAAAATGGAAGAATGGCAAATATCAGGGAATAGACAGGTTCAAAACCAGGTAACAAGTGTTAATAGGCCTGTGTATCACTAATGCTCCATGGTTGTTGATTTCTTTTTTCAGTAAGTTTGTGCAGTGTTTTATGAATAGTTGGTAGTGTATAAGCAAAACACATATTCTACGCATAGCAAACATGAAATACCAGATATTAATTAGAAGTTATCACTGTTTAACAAACAAAGTGCTTTGAAAAATAGTGAGGATGAAGGTGTTAAACAAATGGAAAATACAAAATTGTGGAAAACATCTTTCAAATATTTGTTTTGCAAAGTCAATGACCACTGGGCATTCTGTATGCGTATCCATATTCTCATTATTCCCAGTACCCTTCATACCATCTGTTTACCTGTTTATATATTCATCAACAATTCTGCATCTGCTGTTTTCTCATCTTTCTCTTCTTTTTTTATTAGAAATGTATATAGTGCAAAGATAGTCCAGGTTTCAGTGAGGTAAAGGGTTTCATGGTTTGTTTTTTAATCAGCCTTAAGCAATGTTGTAATTAGCTGTTCAATACTTTACTCTGGAAGGAGGAAAATATTGCCAATTTAACATCAAGCTATTTTAGCGTCATAGCTGAAGAATTAATTATTTCTGGAATGAGGAGCAAGCTCGTCTAGCATCTGCTTCAAGTGTACACAGATCTAAAGAAGGATCGCCTAATTAAGAGGGCTGCAGATGTTTTGGTCATGTTTAATTATAAGACGGTAATATTGGAAAGTAAGCAAATATAAATTCTGATCTGAGATTCTAATGTAATATAAATTGCATTTCAAAATATAATAAAAAGGAGCTTGTTTTGGTGCCAGACATGTATATGCTCTGTGAGTTTGTTTGGATGAATTGCGTGCTACTGCCACTTCAAAGTTGAGGATAACCCAGGCACAGATGTGACCTTGATGCCCAGTGCCACAAATAACACCATCCAGACTGAAAAACTTTCACTGCATTTGCATCTGTGTCAAAGCAACAAGTGCCGATACAGTGATGCTAGAGTTATGGTAAAACATGCTGCATTGTGAATTAAAAAACTGATGTTGCCTCCAAAATTGCACTTTGCACGCTGCACTTGTAATTGAGCCCTAATGTTTTTACAGAATGGTAATAATTGTGCACAGGGGGAGCTTCCAAAACATCCATGGAATACAGGTAAGGCTGAGAATCTTGTTTGTTTCTTTTTTAAAGTAAAGTTCAGTTTTTAGTTTTAGTTTTTAGGGAAGGAGATCTCTCTCTCTATACCAGCAATACTGCATATGTACCACAAGTAGGACAGGGAAAAGAAGAAGGGGCACACTGCTGTGGCAATGTAATACTCAATACTAATAAAGTATGAAAAAAGACAAAAGTTATAAAGACATAAATAGGCTGACTATAATAAATAGAAATGTATATAAATAGTGCATTGTGTTATATAAATACTAGTCATGGGCAGTTTGGTAGTTCAGGTAGTTTGGTACATTAAAACAATGGCATATGACCATGACCAAGTCCATGGTTGTTGCGTAGAATAATTAGATGTAAGAGCTCATTTAAGAAAGTATGTACAAGTATAAAGGCAAAATTAAGCATTCACTGACTTGTACCCATACAGGAACTAGTGACGAGTGCCAATGCAAATCTTCAGCCTGTTCAGATGAACTGGAATTACTGCCAGTCTGGACCTGGTGGTGGTTTGAGGATTTTCTTCATCCTGACGAAGGGAGGGTGTATCCCCCCGAAACGTTGATCAAGGTGGTCATAATAAATGGGGTAAGCTCCCCGACTGCATATGTATGTGTGCGTGGCTCCGTTACAGAAACAGTTTGATTGAGGATTTTCCTAGCAGGCTAGCAGTATATACACAAGTATATTGGACACTAAGGGGTATATTTATCATGCTGTGTAAATAGTAATACATTACCGGAGATGTTGCTCATAGCAGCCAATCAGATGCTTTGCTTTGGTTTTCAAACTGTTGAAATCTATTTGCTGGTTGTTTGCCCTGGGCAACATCACTGGTAATGCTTCACTCCACTTTTTACACAGCATGATAAATATACCCCTAATGCTGCTGTTGACACCATCCCTATTATGAAAACATGCATAACATCTTGTGAATGGTTCACGAAATGTGAGCCTTAAGATGTGCTCCAAAGAGTACAATGTGCACTTGGAAAAAATGCTGCATTGTGAGTTCACCATATGGCATTCTGTTGCTAGTTGTAAATACGCCCTATAGTCTAAAACTCTCTTGGAAACAGAGCAACTGAACACCAAGGGTTATCCTATAATCACATATGATCTGCCAAGCTGCTTTGGGGAGCTATAACTCAAGGTATACCAAACTAAAGAGAGATTGTGTTTAAAAGATTTTGATTTTCGTTGTGAATGTAAGAGAGCTGGGGGTTTGGTTAGAAGTAATTTGGCCTGGGGTGACTGATTTTCTTATTCCACCACTTACCTGACAGAACCCACATGCTAGACATGTGTAGTATGTGAAGCTGGAAAGCCTGTGGCCTAATTAATGTAGCCTTTCTTTAAATTTAATTATAGAAACAGAAAGCATTAAAGGGGTGGATCACCTTCACATAAATGAAGCTATTTTAGCAGATTAGGTCACTTTAATAAAATATGTAATGTATCTCTTTAAGAAAATGTGTACTGTTTTAGAGAAAATTATCAGTGTATCAGTGAGAAAAGGTGGACAACCCCTTTAATTGGCAAGTGAGTGCTTGGTTAAAGTGAAATGTCTCAACCACAAATGGATTCAAAAATATCTGTTCTAGGAACTATCTATTCCTTGCCATATCCAAATCACTGCAATGTTAATAAGCAAAAGGTTACAACCTAGCCAGATGTCAGCTGCACAGTTTATGATGACAGCATGTATTTACAGACTGAAAATTATTCTGCAGAAAGCAGAGATACAAAATGTCTCATCTGTCTGTTTCCTGTGGGAGGAAAAAAAACTTTTACTGCAGGTAGATAATGTAGATAAACATATTTCTATGGATGTGAAGTAAAGGTAATACAAGAAATATATGTCTGCTGTGTCTCTGTGGAACAGTGAATATATTTTCAGAGGCACTAAATGCAAAACTGACACCGACATTGGGAGATTTTATAGAGAGTAGATACACAACATAACAGAAAATGACATGTTCATTCATGGGTGTCTTCATACCTGATTTAAATTGTGTTGTACTGGCAAATTCCTGCAGATCTAGTTGTTTCCATGATAGCATTTAAATAAAGCATTATCTGTATGGATTGAATGTGTCACTTTGGTCACTGACCAAACCTACACTGATAAGCCAGATATCTGGGACAAGATGGCAGCAGTCCACTTTGCAGGAAAGTACCATGGGCAGGTAATCATTTTAAAGAAGAACAGTACCAGACAAGGGTAGAGAGCAACTAGAGTGGTGCTTTATCAATTGCAACCCCTTTGACAACTTTAGCTTTCCTTCTTCTTTAATTAGCACTCTTTACAGATTATAAGCAGAATTCTGAGCTTGATTCGGTTTCTGCATTGACAGTATTGTTTGTGTTTAACCAAAGAGTAGAGCAGGCCATATTTTCAGGCACCAAATGTCTGACAACTTTTTTTAGATCATGATGGACTTAATGGGTTATTACATCACTAATTAATAAAGTTCAAGCAGGCTTTAATGATGCATCTGATTTCAAGGGAAATATGTAAAAGGGCAATATTTATTGATATATATGTATATTCCAGTTTGGTAAAATTCTTTAACAGGCCACTTATGATATAAACTATCTGTTGTTTAAAGTACTAATTCTGGGGGTTTAGTTTCCCTTTAATTAGCTTGTTCTAAGTAGCTAATGTGTTATTTGAACTGTCAGAAAATGTTTTTTCTCTATGCCAAAAACTGTAACACTGGTATTATCAAATCCACCTAATTCTCAACACCCTGATATTTCTCATTATACTCTCTACAGATCATAAGGGACAACCATTAGTGTAAGAATTATAAAATAGTCTCATTGGCCATGTAAGGCTAAAATACACAAACGATTTCCTTTAACACTGCGTATAAAACAAGAGAAGTAAATTAGGATTGCCTCTTCAAAAGCAACTCAACATTATGGAATTGATTCATAAACAGAGGAAAGTAGCAGGGAAAGTAGCAGGGATAAGAAAGCTTTACCTGGCTTTTCTAATATCTGTGCAGCTATTCCCAGGGCAAATGTGTTTTAAAATCCAGTTTAGCCGTGTCTGCCACCTTATAATAAATGCTTTGGAAACAGAACCAGCAATGATTCCTGCATCCCCTGCTGTAAGTAAAAATCAGAATGTAGAAGAACAACTTGGGCAGCTGAATTGTTTTATTTTAAGAATATAGCAGACTTGGGCTGTGGGTCAGAGTTTTAGAATAATACTGGGAGTGTGCAGTATAGTATGCAGCACTTGGGAATTGTTTTTCATTTTAGGAGTTAATAACGTAGGCTGTCACCCACATGCCAATAATCCATACCAGATAATTCCCATATAGGAAAGGCTAGAGAGTTCTGCTCTCCCCTGATTCCATGCATTAGTAATGCAACAGCTTTGAGAGGTGAGCACATTTAAAAAAGCTGCATATAAAAAATAAAGTAGTCTTGCCCAAACAAATAAGAACTATTGCTATTTAAAGGGCAGGTGTTGTGGGAAGCCATAAATTTTAATGTGTTTACGAAGCATAACAAATTATTACCTTTACAGACAGATTATGTTTTATGCCCTTCCAGTGAAACAGCCTGAATTAAGAAAATGTTGGAAGTAATAAAACTGGGGTCACCCAGCAGAGAAAAGAAATAACACAGCTTTTATGATACAGTAAATGTATTGGCAAGATAAAATATAGGTACTACCTCTCTATTTCTTTTTTATCATTCATGTAATTAGGTGGCTGCATCATTTTTTTTATTTGTTAATAAAGTCTGAGTCAGATTTCTCATGGAAATGTACCAGAAAACCAGTTCTCACATATCCCTCTGGAATCAAATACGATAATGTGCTTAGAAGAATCAGCAGTATTGTAATGGTTATTGGAATGTAGAAAGACATAGTCCCATGACTACAGTGCCCCAGTATGCAGAGCACCAAAGAGAGGTGGTGTTACAAATGGTAAGGGAAAGGGATTCTGAGAGGGAGAAGGTAAAGGGCGCTAGATATGACATGGGAAAGGTGATTCCTTAAGTCGGGCGTAGTCTGAGAGTAGTACACGACAGAGCAGGCAAAGGAAAGAGAGGCCTGGAGACGGGCGCAGCGTAGGGGGAGGGCCTTCATGACAGGGCAGGCTGTAAGAGCGGGGATTGGGCAGGCTAGGTCAGGGGGTCAAACGGGGGTCAAAAGTAGTGGGCAAGGGGAGGCGGAGCCATTCAGCGCGGGAAGCAGGGATTCAAGCGGTCAGGCGGCAGCCCCAAGAGGCCCACCCACCCTCCCAAAAAAAAAAAAAAAACATTATCTGAAGTTGTACTGGTAAGGGAAGGGGCTAGCATTAGGAAAGCATTTACGTAGCAGTCACAGCGCTGGCGGGTCCTTTGCCAGTCTGCCAGGCATGTGGTGTGGTATTGGACAGTATGGGACCGTTGGGGCAACCCTTAAGGTGGGTACCCACGATGAGGTTGGATATGGTCTGTTAATTACCCAGGGGCGTGGGCCCTTGTGGATGGTTGGTGTGGATATTAACGCTATGCGTACCCACTGAGCTAGGTACAAGTGGCTAGTGGGTATTGCTGGCATTTGGAAGGGCAGACTGGCAGAGGGCCTTACAAAACAATTGTTATCAACTGTTATAATGTTACTATGTTAATGATGGTACTAACATACAATGTACAATGTTTACTTATGACTGTTCAAATAATAAAGCTGTGGCCATATCATCCAATAAAGGTGTTGTCACGTGCTTTATTCAAGAAAGGGGGGATGTTTGAGAGGGAGCGAGAGATAGGCCGTGCACCTGGTCAAGGATGAAACTGGTGAAGCAAGGAACAAAGGCAGGAACAAAATCAGAGTCAGAACAGAGAACACAAGCTGGGAGGGCAGAGTCAGCCATGATTGACTGACCCCACCTAACCAATAGGGCTGCTGGGGTAAGGTCACAAAGCCCAGAATACAGGTGAGTGGAATAATAAATGATCAAGAAACTCTTGCTGGCTGCTTTCCTGGCCAAATAGTTAGGGAGAGCAGCCAACAATTAGGAGGTCCTGAGACTGAACCCCAGCATAGCCTAACAGGCAGCAGGTTGGAACCTTTTCCACGCATTTCTGTTAACTGGGTAAAAAAGCACAGAGCAGAGTGACCCTACATGAGTCTCTTTATATCCTCTATAATCTTTGTAGCACCATTGGGCCAGGCAACCTTCTGTGCCCAATTATACAGTGCTTGTAATGTTAATCACATTTCCTATCGTGGCCCCAAGCATTCAATCATTTTCTCAGCAAAAAGTGTTTTTACTTTTTCTTTTTTTTTCTTGTAGTGGAACAATTATTATAAATGTATTATTTCCTACCCCATCATCCATAATCATTTTCCCTATGAACAAAAGCTGGTAAAACAAACCAGGGAATACAGATAAACAATTCAGAAAAAGACACAGCATTACAAAAGGCCGAATTGCTTTACAATACACACTTCATGGCGTTTTTTGTGATTAGCACTAAAATATGCATGAAAACATAAATTTTAAGGACATGCTGTCTTCATTGCATGAGAATGAGATGAAATGTTAATTGTTTTGTCATCAGCGCTGAATGGCATATTAAGGAGACAAGGTAAAAGCTCAATTTTCAATTCAAAAAATTGCTCTTTGGTTTTGGTCTAAAGCTAAAAGCCCTTTACTTCTCATACAAACCTTGCTTTAAACTACATATCATAATGACCCCATTTAATTATAATTCAATTTACATTTTTCATGCATTTTAATTATGCTTTTTATTTTCCGTCTCATTTGATTTTATAAATTGTAAAAGTTCAGTACATGTGTATAGCTTGCGGCAGCCAAGTCTTTTTTCTTGTTTTTTGTTTTCACAGCAGCAGTAAATGTTAAAGAAAAACTACCGTATATACTCGAGTATAAGCCGATCCAAATATAAGCCGAGGTACCTAATTTTACCTAAGAAAACTGGAAAAACTTATTGACTCGTTCCTAGGGTAGGAAATGCAGCAGCTACTGCAAGTTGAAGTGATATCACCCCCCTCCCAGCAGCCAATTAGCAGAACAATGTGAAAGTTAGCAGTTCCCAGTAAGAAATCCAAGTGCGGCTTGGGACTCCCCCAGTTACATGGGAGTAGGAGAAACAATAGGTTACCTGAAAGCAGTTCTAATGTGTAGCTCTGGCTCCTTCTGAAAGCTCAGACTCAGGCACAATGCACTGAGATTTCTGCCTACACACCTATATTACAACCAAAAAAATACATTTGTTGGTTCAAGAACACCATTTTATTTGCTATGTAAACAGTGTAATTTAGAACTAAAAGTATACCATAAAAATCATGACAGTATTCCTTTAAAATTTACTTGATATGTTGTGTATAAAAACCTTACTAATCTTTTCCTTCAACATTTAAAAATCCCTGCAAGAAGACCTACTCTTGCTCATTTCTCCTTCTCCCTTTACATGGTGCACTATGAATAGAGGTCCACAGAAAAACTCACAAGTGGGAGAATACTGTGGCTTCCTACATATTATTTCTTACCAGTGACAGAAGATATATTATATATTTAATTTAGGAGGAATGCTAGATATCATCAACCTAACTGCTGCCCTGCCTTGGCACTGTGACCTTTGCTCCCTTTGTTTGACCAACCTTCACTCCTGTGTTAGTGCCTCATAAATTCTGACTTCACTGTAGGCTAGTATTGAGTCCCAATGGGCTTGTGCACATTGCATTTACAACTTTTTACACAAAGGGAAAGTAGGGAGCAAAGGTCATAGAGCATAGACAGAGAGTTAGGCTTGGGGAATTATATATTTAATATAGGAGGAATGCTATACCTTTGGTATGTGATGCCACAGAGCATGTAGGTATGACCGTAACATGGTTAAGACGAGCCGCGGCAGCTTCCATGCCGATGCTCGTCCCATTGATCAGAACCAATAACTTCTGTGCGTCCCTTAATGGTAGAACGTTGCATCGCGTACGATGCCGCGCGCACGCGCGTCTGCACGCACGTAAGGTCGGCCACGGGGGGGGGGGGGTTTGGTGCGTGTGCAATGAGCCCATCCATACACTGTATATACGCGAGTATAAGCCGATGGTTACTTTTTCAGCACAGAAAGTTAATATCATATTTAATGAGCTATTAAAAAACCTACCAAATTGGAATATATATATATATATATATATATATATATAAAATAATAATCATCCATGGCCAGCACACCCCTCAATGCTTTATCAAAAATTTACTGAAAACATATTGTTGGTTTTAAACAATATGTTTTCAGTAAATTTTTGATAAAGTATTGAGGGGTATGCTGGCCACGGATGATTATTATTTTCTGTATATACATAATTTTGGCTATGCACCCCGCAGAATATTGAGCCTTGGAGTGCGGACACCATTTGGATTGATATATATATATATATATATATATATATCCTTTTACATCTTTTACCTTAAAGGAATAGTTCAGTGTAAAAATGAAATGGGTAATATCGACTGTATGTATAACCTTATTTATAAAGTGCTACAAGGATACACAGCGCTGTACAATCTTACAATATACGCAATTACACACAGACAGGATAAGTGTTATAATAAATATATAAGTATAAATAGGTTAAGTGCCATGTGGTATGAGACACAGGAGGAAGGCGATCCCTGTCCCGTAGAGCAAAATAAAAAATGTTTTCAATATAGTTAATTAGGCAAAAATGTAATCTATAAAGGCTGGAGTGAGCAGATATCTAAAAGCCAGAACACTACTTCCTCCTTTGAGCTCTCTGTCCCATGTGTTCCCCCATAAAGTCATTGACTAACTAAGAGGTTAGAGAGCTGAAAGGATGAAATTGGGTAAAATAGATAGCCTACACAAAATACAAAATATTTGTAATATGGCTAAAAAAATGCCTGCTTTCTTGTTTATCGGATCTATCTCTGCTCAGTACCATGTAGCTGCGCACAGGCCAAAGCTGTGCCAGTCAGTGCAGCTACAGAAAGTTCCTGATTACATCACATCCGCTTCTCTTCTCCTATTAAGAAATGCAGGCATAGAGAAGCGTTCAGTAGAGTGAAGGTGAATTCAAAACATGGGCCTTTGCAGTTGGAGTGTCTTTAACCCTTAGGGGCAGATTTGCTAAAACACGAACACTCGGAGAGTTCATTGGATCATACTTTTGGCGAATTTTTCATGTCTTGCGCAACTTTTTCGTACGCTTGCACTAAAAAATCGGAAAGGTTTTCCCACTGTATACAATTGTTCGGTACAAAAATGTTGTGACTTTCGGATTGCCAATACGATATTATTGTGACTAATATGATTTTTCTGAAGCATTTTCGTGATATTTGCGATCTTCAGGAATCTTCGTATCCAATCCGAATTCGGGATTCAAACTCCCATTTTCATGAATGTGCCCCATAGAGTCTTTTTATTTTACAAGGAGAAACATTACACCAGCCAGTGGAACCTGTCTTGGGAGTAGGAGATATAATACCTAGGGTAGGGCTTCTCAGGTGTGGAGCGAATAGGAAGGAAGCTTTAATACCTCCAACCCATCTCATCACTGCAATATGAAGTACAGTGTGGCCCTACCACCGCTATTTTCGCTTTATGGGTGAAGGAGCCTTTTTTTTTTTTTGCACATTTACAATATCTTTAAACAGTCGATCCTCAAAGTTCTTGTAAACCTGTTCATAAACCCAGAAGAACACAGCACATAAAGCCACTGCTGGAACACATACTGGTTAAGCACTTTGGATATAAAGAATATTGTTATGGTGTCTGCCCAGGCAGATGCCAAAAATCCTTTTCATCTCCAGCAGGCACTTTCCCTGTGCTATATATAACCACTATACCAAGCCCACTGCCTGTACCCTGTCCCAGATAGTGGAGACATGTCCCCGACTGCTCTCTCTTCTTGCTGCATTGCCTCACTACACTGTTCCATTTTCCGGGACCTCTTAGCAAGAGAGGTGAAATTGTTGAAGTTTACAACTACATGCACTATTAGCTAGACAAAGTTTTTATCAGACCATTAAATACTGTAATAATATAACACAATTAAATTTAATTATGCTTGATAGTTGTAGAGATAGTTTTAGTTTAAATTGAAATACATGAAAAGAGTCACCAAACTTCAATTTTTACTTCTGCTTTGTATTTGTCTAATGCAGACATTTAGAAATTAACGTATAATTAAATTCCTGTTGAATGGCTTCTCTTAACACTGTTCTGTAATACTGTTACATCTTTACCTTTAACCTTAAATATCACAGGGATATTTTTTTGTTATCATACTTTTCAGTGCACAAATTATGCATGCCAGGAGTGTGCTATGCAAAAACCCCAGGAGTTCAGTCAGACAAACAGAAAAAGTCTTCAGAAATTTTCCTGTATTTTGTATCTCAAGTAACACCTTTTATGCACTTTCCAAAAGCTTCACTAAGCTTCACGCTGCATAAAGAATATAGTTCTTAACAAAAGTAGAAACCCAGAAAGGAAATGCATAGGAAGTTGCTGGAATGTAAATTCAGATGTAGTATAATAAAATAACCTGACATTTTTACACCCAAACAAACAAAACATACAGTGGTACAAATGGGACTGATCATAAGGTAATGGCACATAGAGAGATTAGTTGCCCATGATAAATCTTCTCTACCGTGGGTGATTAATCTCCCTGAAATGCTTTCCCACCTGCAATAAGTAATATTGCAGATGGGAAAATAGACGCAGCATTTTATTTTTCACCCAAAGTTATCGTGCAAGGCAATTTTGGCCAACTTCAGAAAAATTAAGCACTGTGTATATTTTAAGGCTTTTTTTAAGGTTATTCCTGGTTATAAACTATTATTTTTTTATTAAATAATAAGACTTTAGTTTAAAATGCCCTTTAACTGCCAATATTTTCATGTTTGAGAGACAATGATCTGGACCTACCTTTGGTTTACAGAGATTCATTCTTGTCCTTAGTTTCTGTGCTGTTTGCCCAACAGCGAGTCAACCTGTGAGACATTTAGTGCACATTATCATGTAGAGAACATTTACACAGCTGAAGGTGCCTGGAATTATGTAATCCTGTTGTCTACTGGGAATGCATATTGTTTCATGTCTAAGATAAAAGGTCCTAAACTTGAGGTTGCCTGTAGGACAGGAGTGGTCGTTCTGGGAAAATGTATTTCAGGGGACAGCCCTTGGTTGTAATTCCTTAGCTATTCTTCTTAGTTTTATAAAGAAGTTATGAATTCAGTTTGTACATAGTTACATTTTTGCTGGTGAGTGTGCTCGCGGAGACTCTCTCTTGGTATCCTTGTGGCTCTATGGGTTGTCACCTAATCAAGCTGATTTAAATGACCACTTGACCCAATAAATTAATTAAACCGTACCTTGTACTTCAACTCAACTAAGATTAACTTAGTTCTTACTACTTACTGTACTGTTTTTTTAGTAGACTTAGGGGCACATTTACTAATCCACGAACGTCCGAAAAGCGTCCGAATGCTTTTTTTCGTAATGATTGGTATTTTGCGATTTTTTTCGTAAATTGTTGCGACTTTTTCATAGCTGTTACGACTTTTTCGTAAATTGTCGTGACTTTTTCGTATCGTTACGACTTGCGCGAATTGTCGCGACTTTTTCGTAGCCGCCGCGCCGAGTACGAAAGTTTCGGATTCATTCAAGCTTCAGTATCGTGACTTTCCTTGGGCCAGGTTGGAGCTGCAGAGTGCCATTGAGCCCTATGGGAGACTTTCCTTGGGCCGGGTTGGAGCTGCAGAGTGCCATTGAGCCCTATGGGAGACTTTCCTTGGGCCAGGTTGGAGCTGCAGAGTGCCATTGAGCCCTATGGGAGACTTTCCTTGGGCCGGGTTGGAGCTGCAGAGTGCCATTGAGCCCTATGGGAGACTTTCCTTGGGCCAGGTTGGAGCTGCAGAGTGCCATTGAGCCCTATGGGAGACTTTCCTTGGGCCAGGTTGGAGCTGCAGAGTGCCATTGAGCCCTATGGGAGACTTTCCTTGGGCCAGGTTGGAGCTGCAGAGTGCCATTGAGCCCTATGGGAGACTTTCCTTGGGCCAGGTTGGAGCTGCAGAGTGCCATTGAGTCCTATGGGAGGCTTCCAAAATCATGCAATGTCTGAAAGTTTTGCCCGCCGTTTACGAGCGCTCAATACAAAAAAGTCACGACAATATACGAGCAAATCGTAACGGCCACGAAAAAGTCGCAACATCGACGAAAAAATCACAAAAGATACGAAAAAGTCGCAAAATATGAAAAGGTGAAAATGGTTGTAAGTAAATAATTTATGCAGTGCTTTAGAAAGAATGAAGCTGCAAAAGGTAAACTAAAACCTATGGAAAAGCAAAGTCAGTGATAATATCTGATTTTCACTCTATAAGATTCCCCAGCGATTAAAATGAATCTTTCATTACACGACCTTGTATCTGTGGGTATGAATATATTCCTTTTAAACCTGCATACATAAGCAAAAATAGTTGCTGAATTCCCCCAGGTAATGTGAGCTCATAAATGTTTTTTTTTCACCTTTGACTTCTTTAATATTAGATATTTGCGTGTGTATGTTTATTTTAATAATTTATAACTTCTAAATGTCAATGCCAACTAGTGTTAAAAAAGGGGATTTTTGCTTTTCTCCTTGCATTTTATGGTTCAGACTTGCAAATGGCTTACATTTGTAGGGTGTTAGAAGGCACTATATCTGTTTTAGCTTAGGGGAAAGCAAAAAAAAACCTAAATTAACTTTTGGATAAATTAGGCAGATTTCAAGCCATGTCTGTTCAGTTTCCCTTGTATGGTGCTATCACACACGACTGTTCACTGTTTTGGGGCCTGCTTCATTGAGAAGGATTTGGGGGCTTTTGTGGATAACAATCTGTGTAACGCTAGGCAGTGCCACTCAGTGGCTAATGTAAAAAAAATCCTCTTGCATAAAAAAAGTATAAAAACATAATTTTGCCTCTTTATAAGCCTCACCCAGAGTACTCAGTGCAGTTTTTGGCTCAAGTCCTTAAGAAGGATATTGATAAGCTGGAAAGAGTGCAGAGTCATGCAAATAAACCGGTAAAAGCAATAGGAAAATTAATTAAACAATGAGAAAACAATATAAAGGTTAGGGTTGTTTTTTTCTGGAGTAAATGTGTTTATAAAGGGACATGGTTACTCTTTACAAGCACATGAGAGGACATTATAGAAATATAGCACAGAATCTTTTTTTAGATAGGAAAAAACAAAGAACAAGAGGCCACCCCCTATAGACTTGACAATTCAGTAAAGGACAATGTTTTGAGGGTGTTATATCCAAATCCACTTGAGGGGGACAGACACCACAATCAGTGTAAGGGAGCACTTAGACTCAGACAGACTTAGAGCTAGATTTCTAACCTAAGGTGCCCAGCAATATCAGGAGCATCTAAACTGAGCAAGTGTAGCGGGGTTCATACGCTGAACAATTCCCTAGAATAGAAACCCAAGTGAAAGCAAAACGATTAGTAAAAGTATATCCCCCCTGTGAAGCCATGGACATCTTTGATAGCTTACAAGGCATGATATTAACTATTGTCATTATTGATTATTGAAAACTAAAGTTATCTTTTAGTATGTTTTATTCTAATTTTTTGCAGCTTTCAAATGTGGGTCACTGACCCCAGCAACCAAAAAACTATTGTTATATTTTTAGTGTTATTTTTTATAACTTGCTTTTCTATTCAGGTCCTCTCTTATTAATTTAGCATCCACTTATACAAACTGCTCCCTGGTCGCTTGGACAATTGGTAATTTGGCCCTAGCAACCAGAAAGCTGCTGAAACTCCAACCGGCAAAGCTTTTGAACAAGACGTGAAATAACTAAAAAATCTACAAATAATAAAAAATTAAGACCAATTGCAAATTGTCTCAGAATATTACTCTCTACATCATACTAAAAGTTAACTCAAAGGTTAACTAATTGTATTGCTTTTTTCACTAAGTTAATATGGCAGCTGGCTTATCAAGTAACCAATAGGTACGTAGGGCAGTACACGAGCTAGGGAGCAAAGGAGGAGCAATACATTCTATTCATACTTCTAAGATGCATACCTTTTTATTCTTCTTTTTTTGCTTATTACAGGATCCATATACATTTGTGTACATGTGCTTACAATTACTTTTCTGAACAGTCAGGAAACTTGCAGAAATGCAGCATTTTATTTTAAACAAAATGTGCCAATTCATCAGATTTTTTGGACTGCTTTGAGAATTTAAATGATCTTTTTTCCTATGGGGTCCAGCAGTAGCCCTGAACTATAACACCCTAGTGATTTCTAAAGTATTAAGCACTACCTGTAAGTCTACTGGACACCCAATGAATCAGTACAAATCATTTACAGCGTTACTGTGAACAGCTAGTAATGCAGGGAATGATTTATATATCAGAACGGCTCAGTATTTTCCCTAAGCAGTAACCACTATTACTGTACAAAAAAAGAATAAACAAACCCAGAGCAGTAGTAAATGTGCCCCATAAAATATATCCCACCATTGAATTTTGCTAAATTTGCATTTTTTTTACAATTTTGGATAAAGAAAACTCAGTTAAGAACAAAAGGCATTGTGCCGGATATAACTGCTCTCCAGTAAAACCTGCTTGTTTTCCTTGGCAATATTCTCTTTTGCCCTTTGTTTCACACGTTGCTTATTAATTTGTTTTGAAGGTTTGTGTCTGGCATTTCATGACACAATCATTTATTCTAAAAAAATCTATTAAATATTTATTCAGTTGTTTTGTTAAATTCTCGCAAAAGCTCAAAATACCCCATGCCTTTTATTTCCTTTTCCTGCCAGGTTTTCATGGAGCTGAAAATATTCCTCTTAATTGTATTTTTTATATTGCCTGCTTATGATTTGCATTTTTATAGAAAAAACACAGCACTGTGGTTACATACATTTTCCACTGGTATCTCTAGATTATTTTTAAGTGTACATTATGGGTGTTTGGTTTTTTTTAAAATTCATACAGATATTTGTATTGCTCATTTGTGCCTGTTCCATGATGGAAAAGCAAAGGTAATACATAGTTGAATGTTCTCTATCTACAGGGCTTTTAGAAAAACTACTCTATCCTGCTCATTATCATTACCATTTCCTACCAGGCCCCAATCTATCGGGGGATAATATAAAATTAATAGAGGAAGACTTTGGTAAAGGACAAAGAACATTATGGACAAGTAAGTTAAAGGAAAATTATACACCCAAACAATGTAGGTCGCTATACAAATATATTATAAAGCAGATTATACTGTATGAAAATTCATCTAAATAAATAATTTTCCAAAAAATATACTTATTTTGTAGTATGTGCTATTGGGTAATTGCCATTTTAAGAATTAAGGGCCGCCTCCTGGGATCATAGAGTTCACAGTGCACACAAACAAGCCAAGGCACACATACATGCTAGGCCACATCAGCCAATTAATGGACAGAGTTCTGTCTTTTACTCCCACACTACTTCCTGTTACAGTTAGAGCTGCATTATTTCCTGTCAGCTGATCTCTGAAGGAGCACACAGTCCATATGGAAAACCATAAACAGGCATATAACAGCTTACTATATGCCTCAAATAGACATATAGATTGTAAGCTCTACGGGGCAGGGATATCCATCCTCTTATGTCTTTGACTCTTAACTTGTTGCAACTGTATTTATCTTGTATCTATCTGTATTTATTGTTATACTTTGTATTTATCTATTATTATCTTAATAACCCCCTGTTAGACATACCTACATACATACAAATACAAAGAAGAATAGTACATAAATGGATAACTAAGCCTATAATAAAATGAAACAGAAATGGCATCTAGTGAACTGGAGAATAATTAGATGTAAGATCCAGTTAGATGTGAACATATAGATAAATATCAATATCTGACAACACATCCACTAGCTGGCAGGCAGCACATCTGCTTTTCTTTCAAAGGCAAAGAGACCATTGAAAAATTGATTTATGCACATCAGCGGCAGTCGCAGACACTATGACCTGACAATTATGCATTGTAACTCTCTCACTCCTGCTGTAAATCTCCTGTTAAACATGTGTAATATAGTTTATCCATTGATGACAACTGATGATATATTGAAGCTGCAGGGGATAGTGTATGCATAGACAATATTTCACTCTAATAGTAAATAGCATCATTACATGCAGTCATGGCAGTATATATGTATAATATTGGCAGAGTGAGGGATTTTGTGGGCAAGAGAAGCAATATTTCTGCCAGCAGCTCTAAGGTTAATGCTGTCCAATTAACCTAGTTGCTGTGTTGTAAAAGGGTCTGCCTCCAACTGACTAGGCTGCCTGCCTGTGAGAGGAGAGAGGGGCTCCTCAGTGAAATTACTACTGAAAGCCACAGTTTGCCTACATTGCGCTACATTTTCCCCTTGATGTGATGTCATCTATAATGGAAATGATTTCATGCACAGATTTCAACAGTGAGTCCCTTGTTTTAGCCAGCTGCAGGTAGAACAATAAATGCAACAATTTGATTGGTTGCCATGGGTTACTGCCCACAGGAAAATTTGCCCAGTGTTGATAAATGACCCCTTGTGGTATGTTCACCCAGTCCAGAATGAGCATGTTAGAATAAGTTTATTTTATGCTGTGTGGGAAGAATGGGCATAGAACCAATTTTTTTTAATGCCTAAAGTCTATGCTTACAGCAATATCATAAGGGCATTTTAGAGAAAGTTATAAATCAAAGCAGAAATCGATAAAGAATATAAACTAAGTTACGTGCATATAAATTAAAGTGTGTCTGATATTATTGGCACATCTCACATTTGTGGTAAAATGCACTGATCTGGGAAAAAAACAAACAGAAAACCCCCAAAAGATTCTGACTAAAACATTTACTGTTTAGATTGTTGTGGGCATTATAAGAACAAACCCAGTCCCAGACTTTAAAAAAATACATATAGTAGCACTGAATTACTAAGGGGCAGATTTACTAATGCTTGTGAATTTTTCCATGATTCTTATTTTTTTTTGCGAGAAAACATGATTTTTTTCATGTAAAATATAAACACAATTTTATGCAAATGTAAAATACATAAATACATAAATTGTAACATGTAATTGTGGTTTTAGAGGTTTTCAGGGATTTTTTTGTTTGGTTTTCATGTTCTTTTCATCTGTAGTTGAATCTGTTAATGCATTAGATCATATAATAATAGACTTGACATTCATGATTTAGTTGAAACAAGTTTTTTTGTTGTTTCAAAAAACTCTAAAACCCCAACAATCTGAATGTTGCTAAATGTACCCCCATGTGTTTGCCAATGTTGTGATGGTGTTCTACACACTGAATGCAAAGATTTGGATGGTGGTACTGGTGTTCCCTTAATGTGAACAAAAAGCCCTTACCCAAATTTTATATGGCAACAAAATTGATAACCTTGTGGACAGTCAAGCCATTCCATGTCCTCACTACTGAAACGAGTTTGGGAGAAAACATGCAAACCACTTGTTTAATTGCATAGGCCCAGATTAATGGCTGTATCGACTAGAATAAATAGCATTTGTCTACATTGTCAGAAGTGTTTTTGGACTGATTTAGCACATAGGCAGCACTGCGGAGCAGAGGCTACGTTCAGCTGGTTTCTCCCTTCTGTTCTGCAGCGGCACAGCTGTCCCAGCGCACTAATGATGAGCAGAGCCTGTCACTTCTGTCTAGGAAATGATGGAACCTTAGCACTGGAGGGGAGAAGAAATGATGAGTGAATCTTGACACTTCATCCTTTTACACTAGGGAAAGACTAGCAGGGACTTAATCAAAGTTTCTTTACGGTGGCAGAATATGAAGCCAATATTAGAAATGCTGCGCAGTCAGTACAAAAATGGCTTGATCAGAACATTCAAGTCATTGTAAGAACTGCAGCCTTAGCTGGCTTCTTCTTTACTATTTCAATAGTAAGCACCAGCAGTGCAGATAATAGCAAGGCGCAGACAGATACTGCTCCAATAGCAACTACATTTGCAAAGAAAAACTTTAAAACTTGCAACATTTGTACTGGAACTTTCCTTAGGGCGAGGGCAGACAAAGCGTTAATCCGCTTCTCTCAGGCCTGCACTTTTCTACCTGGCTGAGAGAAGCGGTTTAACGCTTCGTCTGCCCTCGCCCTAAGGAAAGTTAGGGCGAGGGCAGACCCTCTGTTGCCATGACTTTTTACGCACACAGAGCGACATACGGAAGCGGAACGGCTTCTCTCAGGCCCTCGCCCATAGAATTACATTTTCTTGTAGTAAGCCACATTTTATATTTATTATTTATTATTTTGGTGCAGTACCCCTTTAAAATGCTTTTATGGTTATTGGCTTATGCATAGCATAGTGATTACACTATTTAAAGCTAGACACCGGATCTGGAAGCCATTTTAATATTTACTTTTAACAAAGAAAACAAAAGGGCAAAATACTGGCACAATTTACCGTGTTGTTTTAATCTACAATGCAAAATGCTTTCCCAGAATTTCAACATAATTGTAGCCATTGTGTAAAATTTTATAACAGATACTGCAGGAAAAAGATTTGTGCTAATAGGTAAAGCACTTGCAAGTTGGAACATAACATAACATAACATTGAACATAACACTAGGGGGCAATCATTATTTTTCACTAAGCAGTAAAGAAAGATAGTTACCGCTTGGTGAATAAATACAGAATGTTGCCAAATTAACAATTTCTTGTTGAATGTTCACCACAAACCCTATTCATTGTACTTTTGCTGCCCCCACAATTCCTCTTGAAGCAGATGTTAAGTACAGGTCTGCAGTGTGAGCTTTATCAGTTTTACACCAAACATTGCAGCTACTTGTCATTTCTATCGTAATGGAAATTCAAGAGGATTATGGGTAGTTTTGTGACATTTCACTAGGCCTACTCAATTTGTAATACAAATTAACCAGCTATGTACATGGCCTGCCCCTGTTTTGCCTCAATACCCTTTCCCAGCTCTCTCTCAATCACCCTTAGCTGTCTATCATCCTACTCTATGCACCAAATCCCCACCTTATCAATCCTTTAGTGTCACTGCTTTGCCCCTCATGGCCCCACCCCATCTCTTACATCACAGCTACTACCAGGCCTGAATATTATTTTAGTATTTTAGCACAGGGTCTTGGGTGGTTCATCTTTAGGCTAACTTTTAGTATGTTATAGACTGGCCAATACTAAGCAACTGTTCAATTGCCTATTCTACTCTATTTCTGACTCCAATTTTCAAATGATGATTACTGACCCCAGTAGCTAAAAAGCCATTGCTCTGCAAGGCTACAATTGTATTGTTTTTGTTACTTTGTATTATTTTTCTATTCAGGCCTCTCCTATAAACTTATCAGACTCTTATTCAAATCACTCCCTGGTGGCCAAGGTAATTTAAACCCTAGTAACCAAATTCCAAACCAACTGGAGAGTTGCTTTACAAAAAAGCAAAAATTAAGACCATTTGCAAGTTATCTTTCTACATCATTCTAAAATTTATATCAAATATGAACAACCCCTTTAAGCTCTGGAAATGAGGGAAGACTCCACTATACCAGATTTCATATTATGCATAGCATTTAGTTGCATGGAGAAACGTATTCTATAATTAAATGTGAGCTGCCCCTACTCGAAACTAACCTTCATCTTCCAGGGATATGTATTCCTTGTGTTGGACAAAAACACTGACTCTTTTAATCATACAAGATTTTATTCTATTTATTTCAATTAAAAAATGTTTCAAATATATAAGGAAGAAATGAAAATTCATGTCCATTCCATGTACACCAAATATATCCTCCTTCCAGTGTGTAGATCAGAAACGAGTAACCAATGGTTTTCCAGAGATTGTTCAGTTGTATCTCCCAGTCTGGGAATTATAGCTGAACAACAGTTACAACAGTCTCAGGTTACCTTGTACGTGGTGACTGATAGTTAAACCTGCTAACCTTATAAGCTTAGGAAAGGAAAATCAGCCCCATGTTTCATTTTTGTCCTATATCCCTAAGCTGTGCTAGTGTTTGGCTGCAAAGTATAAATGCAGTGGGATTTGACTCATGGTATTCATGCAGTCCATACCCAACCCCACCCAGAAAAAAAGGAAGAACATAATCCACTAGTTGCCATCCACAGCTACACACTACAGCAGGATGTGTCCTGAGTAAGGTTTAAAATGCATTTTTCCGTGGTAGCATAGAACATTGTTCCAAAAGTTCAATATCACCCTTGACCAGCAAGGAAACAAAGTTCTCAGCAGCTGCAATGATTCACATTTTCCTCCAAGCTTGTTGGATATGACATCTTGTAACGGCCGCCTTTCCGCAGGCGTCTCCGCTAATCCTCAGGATGTGGAGTCCCGGATCTCAGAAATCAAAATCATGATTGTGGCCCACTAAGCAGCAGCCTGTTGGGTTTCCTAGGAATTATTGTAGATGTTGAATTTCTGTAATATTGTCATGTTAACGTGTTCAAAAATCCACTGCTGGGTTTCAGAGAGAGGGTCACATCTGTTCATGAAGAGTTTTTTTTCAGCTGGGTTGCAGTCAATGCAGCTGTTGGTGACAGGGTGAAATAATGTTTTATCCTAGAGGAGAGAGCGAGAGACACAGAGAGAAATTAAAGCTCAAATTAAACTGCACTGGAAACAAAAATACCAACATAAAACACTCAACAACCGGAGAAATGCTGCTGGTTAAACTATGACTTATATTAGTCCAAACCAGGATTTGCATTTGTGTTCTTTTAAGTATTCAACCATATATATCAGTAAGACACTTCTTTATTTTAAGAACATGACCTATTTTTATTGAATTGGTAATCAAAATACACATAGAAAAAATAGCCCCCCAGCCTGACCCATCCTCCCTCCCCATGCCCCACCCATACAGGCTCCTACCTACCAGTCATACCTTAGTGACTAAGCCTGACAGAATAGTTGTTTAATGGTGGCACCAAAATGGTAGGGAATTTTGCCGCTAGTCTTTCCCTTCCATATCCATTTTGATTCAACAGCAAGGGCACACATTCTCAAATGAGAGGGTGGGGAGAAACCACCCTGAGGTAATCCCTAGAGATCTAAAGCAGCCCTATTAGTGTAGGCTGACATAAATAATTTCCCTGCAAAACATAAATTGCCTTCTAAATTAAAAACTGGCCAATACTATAAATAGCAGGCAATACAAATAAGAAATAAATAAATAAGAAAGCTCTTTGTGGCTGTCATGCAGTCCAAGGTTACAGAATGGACACCATAGCAGAACAATGGCATTTAAAGGTTGCCAGTGGGGGTTACTGTTAAACCTGCTCATAGATGTGAAAATACCTGCAAGTTGCCTTGTATTTTAAAGAAGAATACAAAGTATAGGGTGCTATTACTAAGCCCTGCTACATATGCATGTCACAGTTTTCTACTCAATATATCAATCCAAAAGCAGCTCATTTGGGATTCTGTTTGCTTTCATATAAAGGTTGAATAGATAGAATGTTATGCTGTTAGAAGCTAAATGCCAAGTACACGGAGGCACTAACAGATAGGGCATGCTGTTTGCATATAACCTTACTCACTGTCTTTTAAAGGAATTTTTTTGACATAATGGTTATTTGTATTTTATCCTAGTTATTTTATCTATCTATCATCTATCTACCAGAATGCTCAGGACCAAGGGTATTCCGGATAAGGGATCTTTCCGTAATTTGGATCTCCATACCTTAAGTCTACTAACAAAAATTAATAAAACATTAATTAAACCCAATAGGATTGTTTTGTATCCAATAAGGATTATTTATATCTTAGTTGGAATCAATTACAAGATACTGTTTTATTACTACAGGGAAAAAGGGAATCAGTTTTAAAATTCTAAATTATTTGATTAAAATGGAGTCTATGGGAGATGGGTTTTCCGTAATTCAGAGCATTCTGGATAATGGGTTTCCGGATAAGGGATCCCATACCTGTACTAGGTTTGGCCACTCCTCTATCATCTTTTAACCTAGTTTTTTAGGCTGATGGCAGACGTGGCGTAGGGCTGATATTTTCGGCAATCAGAAAAACGCTTGGCGAAAATACAGCCCTACGCCTGCTACTTGTGCCTGCACCCGAATGAATGAGATAAGCTCATGCACATGTAGCCGATATACGCATGAAAATGCGAGACTTTGCATTCTCTCGCATTTTTTTGCGTATATCGGTTACATGTGCCTGCACCTGTATTTTCGCCAAGCATTTTTCCGATTGCCGAAAATATCAGCCCTTCGCCACGTCTGCCATCAGCCTTAGCCCTGTAAATGCATTGTTGCTTGTAGCAATATCGTATGGTAGAGTGGAGAATGATGCATGTATTTCCTTCAGGTGTTCTCTCTAGCTCATCAGTTGAACAAGGATTTTACTACTTATCTGGTCTCTGGCTGCTTCCCATCTTAATCTTTCACAGAAATTAACATAATGACTAAAATCACTGGACTGAAAGCAGCAACTGCAAATGAAGGTATTATTTGATTTGTATTCAAAATCTATTATATAACAATGCTTCTGCATATATATTGTGCTCAAATGATGTGTATTTATATGGTGAGACACAAAATGCTCTGCATTATCGAAAATAAATATGTATGTATCAGAAGAAATAGCATTCTAAGGGCCATAAACTGGAATATAAAAAAGTCTGGCACAAATATTATTTGCCCTTACACAAACTCAATCACATAAGGGGGCTAAGTCGCGGGCCAAATTTTTTATTAATATACATAGTAAGATACTAAGGGGTATATTTATCACAATGTGTAAAAAGTGGAGTAAGACATTACCGGTGATGTTGCTCATAGCAGCCAATCGGATGCATTGCTACTGTAATCTGATTACTGATTGGATGCCTTGGGCAACGTTACTGGTAATGCTTCACTCCACTTTTTACACAGCATGATAAATATACCCCTTAGTCTTAGTTACTTGGTGAGGAAAATGGAAATTGATCAGGCTGGATGGTCAGTCACACTCACCAAGGGCCACATAAAACAGCCACGTGGGCCGGATTTGGCCCCTGGGCCTTGTGTTTGACATATATGCATTAGACAGTAGGTGGCAACTCCTAACCTTGGTTGGGCCTTTCCCCCAAAACAGTATTTCAATAAAAAAAAGTTTTGTCCATTGCAAAATACATTCAGCTTATTTTGCAGAACATAAAGCCCTTATGCAACAATAACATTCATGTGTTGCAGGTTCACTAGCCATGGGTAACCTCATTTAATATAGCATGGGCTCTACTCTAAGGGGTGGAAGTCTGTGCCCCTTAGCGCTCCAGAGCTTGTGTACCTGCTGAGCCCCCAAGTGTCTCGAACAAAACACCCATTGTAAGAAACAAAAACTCCTTTTGATATACATTAAATATTTAATGGTTTTACAAAACAGAATTCATATTCTTTTAACTCTTCTGTAGAAAACTGAAAATGATTAAAGTCAAGAGAAGATTAGAGGATATGTGCACTGAATTTTGGTAAGTACTAAAGGTATGGATTGAAGGATTTTATTTCTTTTAAGCAGGCAATAATACAGCCTTTAATGTTTTGTTGTGCTATAAACCCATTTGAAATATACAATATATAATGCAAAGCAGACTAGTTCATTTACTTCCAGAAAATCATTCCGGACTACGTTCATTTTTCTGTAGTTCTAAGAAATCCCTATGGGCTACCTGTAAAGAAAACATTTGTATGTAGACTCCTCATGCTTGCAGATAATTGCCGCTTCTGTACTTGCTCTGTCTATAGACTGTAATATCCCAGAAATAACTACAGAAGCACTCAGTCTGCAATTAGATATGATTATGCAGCTGGTAAATGTATGACAGTCTGATTGTAAATGGCACCGACCAACCCATTCTTTTTGCCAATCGTGACTTCCCTCTATCAATGTAAGGAATTAATATCAGAATGTAATAATCAACAACACTTGTCCCTTTTTACTCGTTACAAAATAACTAATTGCAATAATGCTTTTTACAATTTAATGTACACATAGAAATGCAACATCAACAACTTTTGAGTTACCCAGTTCAGAGCGTTTTATTTACTTGACCAAAGAGGAGACTTTGTGGTTTTAAAATTATATACATATATAGATATATATATATATCATTTTTTAGTCGACTTAAAATACAGTGATCCAAATAAAGGAAAGACTCCTTATTAGAGATGGATGAAATAATTTGCCAGCCATGGATTCGTGGTGATTTTCTGCATTTCACAAGTGGCGGATTTTTTCACTAAAGGGGTGACAAAATTAACTGCGGAAAAATTTGCCGCGCAACAAAAAATTGTCGCCCGTGTCCAAAGAAATTGTCATGCATGTAAATAAATTACGCTTGTCCAAAAATTTTTTTGCATGTGCTGTTTTTTTTACGCATGCGACATTGGTTTTTTCACAATATTTTTACCAAAAACGGGAAACGAAATGGGACAGATTTGCTCATCCCTACTCTTTATCTGGAAAACCTCGTGTCCAATACTGTATCAGCCATGAAACAATAACTGCTAGACCCTCCAGACAGAAAATGAGTGATAACCCCAAATATTACCTCAACCTACCTCCATGCTGGACACCCACAGCTGCTGCTCTGGACCCTCCTGAGGGGCAGTCTCACTGCCATATAGGTAGGGAGCAAATCATTAAGCTAGTATGCCAAGACACTTCCTTTAAGTTGCTGATGCGTTTTAATTGTAAATCAAATTAAACTCAAATGGGAGTAAAAGAGTTCTTAAAGACATCCAAGATATTGTGCTCCGGTGTAATAGGGTAAATAATACCAGTAACAAATTCAATGTTTAGCGCAGTGTTTAATTAGTCAGTTTATACCAGGGCAGGCATTAATTATGGTTATTTAAATCACAGTATGCCCCACAAACTAGTTTAAGCACATGGACTCCAGGACTACAGGTTTCTGCCTTAAATTGATGTATTTGCTAGGCTAATAAGCATCCTGTGAAGTATAGGACAAGCGAGTGTAATACAAAGGCAAGATTATGAGAAAAATACAAATGTTTGTACTGATTCATAGGCACGCATATACCCTAATGCCTCAGAAAATAATGTGAACATGTAGCGGCAGATACCCTTAACTAGAAATGTAACCGTGTCTTCCTGCACGTGTCCATTCCCTTACAAATGGAATTCATTTTCAGATAACAGCACCGTGTGCGGCCAGATGGTTGTTTCTAAATGAACTCATCTTCTCACTGATGAAATGAAGATGGCAGATGTACATCAGGTAATGCCAGAGCGGAATTAATTGTTTTTTGTTTCTGACCTTCAACTGAGCTTCAGTTAAACTATCCCTACAGAGAGAGTGAGAACAAAACGTCTCTCGTTTTCATTATTCTAATGGCATGATCAAAAGAAACTAGTACAGGACCTGTTATCCAGAATGCTCAGGTAAGTGGTCTTTCTGGGATTTCCATACCTTATGTCTACTAAAAAAATCATTTAAACATTAGTTTACCCCAATAGGATTATTTTGCCTCCAATAAAGATTAATTATATCTTAGAATCAAGTACAAGCCATTGTTTAATTATTTCTGAGAAAAATGAAATCATTTTTAAAAATGTGAATTATTTGATTAAAATGGAGTCTATGTGAGATGGCGTTTCCATAAGTTGGAGCTTTCTACTCTTTATTTGCTGTCCATGTAGGTCCACGAAGATTTCAAGGAAAATGTAAAAAAACACAAAAAAGTGTAGTTTTCGTTGCTTTTTATATTCCAGTCTTTTAATAATTGACTAGACATTTGTGGTTTTAGTGGAAATGAGTTTATTGGCGGTTTCATAAATCTCTAAAACCGCTAAAATATAAATGTTGATAAATCTGCCTCTTAGATATGTAAAATACAATCATTAATAACATATCTCTTGTTCCATCTTTGGAACAAAATAAGAACAAAATAAGAACTAAAAACAAACCTATATTACAACTACCATGGATGAGTATAATGTTCTGAAATGCTCTTTTATACCTGGACAACAAGGACTATAGTGGATATAACAGGATATTAACCACACCCACCAACTGACAGATGGTATTAAACAATTACAAATTTATTTGAATCGAAAAATAAACCCGTCCCCCTAAAAAAAAAAGAACATTACAATGTTACTGAATTAGCATACTTTACACACCACTTAATGGGCAACCCCTCCACATAGTTATGTAAGCTATATGCCAAACAGCCCACTAAGCAAACAATCATATATTCTTATCTAAACCATCTACACAGTGGAGAGAAACGCCAATTTATGGAAGACTGGAAGGGGGACTTTGAAAAAAAACCTTAATCGCTGAGAGATGGCAAAAATGCTACACCATGACGGTTATGGAAACCTCACTGAAGCTGTTTCTTAAAGCATGTTATGTCCCCACTGATTCTACCCACTGATTCTATTGGAGTGAAACATCTTCAGTGATCACTCACCAAATCCAGTTGCTCTAGATGAAATAAAAAAAAGTTTAAATATGCGTAAAAATACATTTTGCACATATGCAATGAAAAAAACTACTTTTACTGTATATACAGTATGTATAAAGAAATATGTTCCCTTTATGTAGCTGAAAAATAAAAAGCAAAACATTTAATATACCTTTCCAGCAGGCAATATGACCTTTTCATTCGCTGTCAGATACTAACAACACGGCAAGCTACCAAAATAATTTTTCTTTAATTTTCCAAGCAGTGGTTTTAGTAGTAAGTCTGTGTGTGTACCTGTCTGTATATACTAAAAGAAAATGCTGTAATGTTAGCAATGTCCCCAGAAATGTCATTTTTATGCACTACAGAAGAGAGGCACAGAAAACTTCTTGACTGAATTATGGGTAACCATTTTGACATGAATCATACAGAAAAAAAACAGAGGCCCCAAGTAATTCTCAAAGCACTAGGTTGGAATATTCAGGTTCCTGCTGTTGGTATGGCACCCCGTGAGTTCCTGCCATTTATAGTTACTTTATAGTTTGCTTGTTAAAAATGACTTCATATTCACAGGACTTCCAAGGGACATTTATATTAAAACTGGGACTGGGGATTCCCAGCAGTTGGTACAGCGATACTTTTATTAGATATTTTGGCTTTTCTAAATATCCCAGTTCACAGCAGTGAAATTTTGTTCTTTTCTGTACAGTTCAGTTTACTGATTCTTTAAGCCCACCTAAAATAGGCATCGGATTATTTTAATTCAATGCAAGTCTATGAAGCACTTAACAAATCAGTAATATTGTTTTCCATGCCATTACAGTAGCATCATGCAATTGCAAAATAATAGTGAATTAGGACCAGCAGTATGAATTTTTTTTGTTTTAGTAAGTAATGATTGTATGTATGAAGACATGTTGATTTAACTGCTGATTTCAAAATTTATTTGCACTTTTTCATTACGATCCTATATTTCCACATTCACCAGAAGCTTTTCACTATGTTAAAGCACTGGTGGCAAAGATCACATAGGCGTACTCTGCTCAGATATACTATACACCTTGTTGCCGGATAGCCTATAATTGTGCAACATTATTTATATTAAAGGTACAAAGACAGGGTTTATCCTCCCTTGCAGCCAGGTAATTAAGTGGAAGCTGAGGTTAGAGTTGCTAATAGGTTAAAAGGAAGGACTGTGCTCTAACACCTATAGACTCTTGTGTGTGTCTGGAGGTGAGACGGTGAGATTCCTGTGTGTGGGGAGGTCTGCCTGTTAGCTCTGTGTGAGAGGCTATTGGAGCCTGAGAGAGTGCCTAGGGGCCAGAGAAGGTCCTGTGAAAGAAGCAACCTGTGGTGAAGCAGGTGCTGTGAAAGTCCATGTTCTTATTGGTGAGAGAGAAGGTGTTCAACACACCTTGTTTGTGTTTGTGTGATGAAAACCCATATACACCCCAAGTATTGAGGGTTATTCATCGGTTTACCCAAAGACAATTTGAATAGTTACTGTTTTGTTTGTGAAAGCTGAACTACTGGGAATAAAGTGCAGTGAGAAAACTGCTTTAAACTGCAATTTGGCTTCCCTGTCTCCCATCTGCCTTCACTCTGCCACTGCCACGCTGAGCAAGTCCCCACAAACTAATCAATGGAACATTTTTTAGCCAGGGTTATGTTGACACTCAAGACAAGATATGAAAAATCTAATGAATTTAGAATATTTAATATAACTGTTTTTCTTGTATTTGAAGGACACATAAACCTAATGTAAACCAAAGCATGCAAAAAATAGAATTTAATACATGGAAAATTTCTATTAAAATGGTTATATTCAAACAGTGTCCTTCTGAGTACAAAAATAAAAACATAATACCACCTGTAGTTTAAAATTCAAAGAAATCTATTATGTCCATATAAAAGCAAGCCAGAACAAATACATTTAGCAAACTGATCTTAAAGGACATGTAAAGGCCAATCAAGTTAATATGTCTAAATACAAGGCTACTAAACAAATCACCCTTTAGTGTGCCTTAAATACCTGAAATCGCATGCATGTAGGAACTGTAAATCTGCGTATCCGCGAATACCACAGACTACTTCTAAAGAAATTTCCCTGAGTACCCTAGACAGCGATTTTGTGCAGTTGTGCTGTGCAATCGCATATTGTACTGTCTTTCCCATGGCTGTGTCATCTCTGACCTCCTGAACAGCCCTCTAATCTACATGCTCCAGTAGAATACATAGCAAAGCATTGGCATTGCAATGCGTGATTTCAAACTAAAGCGCTTTCCGTGTCATTACAGCACGTGTGAGGAACATTTCAGAAGAGACAAGGTAGCGAGTGAGTAGACAAAACAGGTAGATTTCCTAAGCTGGATTTCAGTAAAGCAGCCTTTAAAGGGGACCTGTCACCCTGACATAAAAAAACTGTATAATAAAAGTCCTTTTAAAATTAAACATGGAACCAATTTTTTCTATTAAAACATCCATCCATACCTACAGTATTTAAACGAATTTAGAAAGTTGTCAATCATATCATCCCTCTATGCCTCAGGCAGTTACTTTCACTTTCCATTCAGCACTTCCTTGTCACTGCCCTCCTTTTATTCCCTGTCCCACCTCACTGACTATAATTGAGTAGTCTGGGCATGGACATAGGTATCAGGTTCCGCTATTAATGGCGCATACACAAGATTCTGGGATCATGTAAAGCTTGTTTTTATAGCAATGTTCACAAAATGGAGCCTGCCTGCTGTGATTGTAATTTGCAAGAACGAACATAACATATTTATATAATTTATACTGTAAAAGTAATGTTTATTTTGCCTGACTAGCACAATATAAAAGAATTTGAAATTATTCTTAGGATGACAGGTCCCTTTTAATGTAGTCCTAACCAAAATCCTGTTACATGTGATGTGTCTTTTGGACCCTACCTGTCTAATGAAAAATACATCTATTATCTAATTAGTTGCTCTGCTTTCTCCAAATGAATACATTACATTGCAGATATAAAGTATAAATTCATAAAAGGCTGATTTGTTGCCATGGGTTACTGCAGTGGCTGAACAAAACCCAAAGTTTATATATTATGTCAAGATGGTTAGATTATGCCACTTTCAAGTCAAATGCTCTGTCTGTAGTAAAAAACCCCATACTTTACTGTATTGTTAAGGACATGTAAGATATTCTACAGTTTTTGTAGATTTTTTTTTTGGAAAAGTTGTTACTGAAAGTGCAAAAAAAAAAAAACAAAGGTGCCACCTACAACCAATACCCCTTGTAATCAATGAGCGGCTATGGGCAAAATGCCCCACAATTTCTTGCTTAGCTTTGCCTTTTTTTGCCATTCAGTGTTGCGTCTAGAATAAACTTACAAATAACATATTGTACTATATTAAGAAGTTACAAACTTGGATAGAAAAAAGAATACTTTATAGATTAAGTTACATAATATAAAGACATGTCAAATGTTGCATGAAAAAATCAATGTACCTTTTATGGCACATGCAGTATGTAATCAAATGGGTAGAATTGTATTTGCACTTTCTCATTGTTCTATGGAAAATGTTTGTTTTTTATTACGAATTTGAAAAATGCCCTGTGGGCTCAACGTTAGCAGTAGATTGAAGTGTTTCCTACGTGATAATCAGCTGGAAAATCTGAACATTCTGATGACCAGTATGCATAGCATTAGGGAAGTATGTGCCATACCAACGGAATGGAAACAGAGTATAGCAGTGATCCCCAACCAATGACTCAGGAGCAACATGTTGCTCACCAACCCCTTGTATTTTGCTCCCAGTGACCTCAGAGAGGATGCTTATCTTTGAATTCCTGGCTTGGAGGCAATTTCTGGTTGCATAAAAACTAGATGTACTGCCAAACAGACTGCCAGTTCACATAGGGATTACCAATTACCCAATAACAGCCTTTGTTTGGCACCCCAGATTCCGGTAAATGTTTATGCTTGTGTTGCTCCCCGAGTCTTTTTACATTTGTATGTGGCTCACGGGTAAAAAAAGGTTGGGGACCAATGGAACATAAAAATGTAACATATTGCCTGCTTTTATGTGTGGTAAAAACCCCTAAAGGTAAGGTGACCACAGAAAACCATATATTCTCATAAACTGCTTAAAAGTAGCATGTGTTTTGTAAAATCACCATTTTGTTACACTTAATATGATCTTAAGGTATAGTATTTTCATTTAATCTTTGTTCTTCTGGAAGTAGTGTTTTTGAATTCTAAAATGCCCCATGGGCTCAAAGTTAGCAGTAGCTTAAAGTCTTCTGTTTGATATTGAGCTGGAAAATCAAAAGAGAATTTCTGTATCTTTTCTTTTGAAGCAGGTATTTGCCTTGGGACTGCTTAACAGGCTGGCTGTAAACAGTAGTAAACAACAGCAAATACTTTATTATATCTTTTTTGCAGTTGGTGGGGGGCAGGATGGTGAGTTCCCAGATCATTGCAAAAATAAAAAAAAGGATATGGACAAACTTCTAACCACATATTTTCAAAGCAAGAAAAATGTGTCTTTACTCTTGTAATAATATTGCTGCACAATATGCACAGAGCACCTATAAGGCCATAATAGTAATAAATCTTTGCTTTGTATATAATCAATATGTAGGCAACACCCTGTAATACAGTACTGTGCCCTATAAAACAGTTGTAGTACTGTCCTGTCACTTGAAAAAAGTCCTGTGATGCCCCAACATATGGGTTGCAATACATTTGTACTCGCATCTGTCCTTCATTTCCTACACAATTGATACCTTATAGAAATGTAATCAATCCCCAACTTTTTTTTCATTGTTTTACTGGAAAGGTTTAGAACTAGTGATGGGCGAAATGTTTCGCCAGGCATGGATTTGCGGCAAATTTCCGTGTTTCGCCATTGGCGGATTGTTTCGCAAAATGGATGAAAAAATTTGCCGCGGAAAAATTCGCCGTGCATCCAAAAATTGTCGTGGGTGACAAAACAATAGCCGGGCGACAAAACAATAGCCATGGGTGACAAAACAATAGCCGGGTTACAAAACAATAGCCGCGGGCGACAAAACAATAGCCGCGGGCGACAAAACAATAGCCGGGTTACAAAACAATAGCCGGGGCGACAAAACAATAGCCGCGGGCGACAAAACAATAGCCGGGCGACAAAACAATAGCCGCGGGCGTTTCACGAATCTTTTGAGAGATTCGCAAATTTTTCAAGGAAGCGAAACGGGACAGATTCGTTCATCACTATTTAGAACACCATGAACAAATTTACATGAGTTCCAATTGTTCTCACCTGTATGACACATTGCACACATTGGGAACAAGGCAAAACCCAGATGTGCCATCATGGCCTAACATGGCTGTTAAAATGCAGGCTGTGCATAAATATGCATTATATATATATAAAGTCAAGCTGTGCATTCGCACTATAAACCAGTTTAACAGATTTTGAAGTCAAAATATGTAAATACCTATAAACACCAGCACAACATTTCACAGCAATTCTTCTATTTATTCATTCACTGTGCATTCACCAACATTTTGGTCCCTCCTAGGACCTTTATCAAGGACCTATATATATATATATATAGGTCCTTGATAAAGGTCCTTTATATATATATATATATATATATATATATATATATATATATATATATATAAATGAATGAAGAATAGAGTGCCGCACACACAGGGACAAAAAATCTTTATTAATGCAACATTTCGAACACTAAGGGGCTGATTTACTAACCCACGAATCCGACCCGAATTGGAAAAGTTCCGACTTGAAAACGAACATTTTGCGACTTTTTCATATGTTTTGCGATTTTTTCGGATTCTTTACGAATTTTTCGTTACCAATACGATTTTTGCGTAAAAACGCGAGTTTTTCGTATCCATTACGAAAGTTGCGTAAAAAGTTGCGCATTTTTCGTAGCGTTAAAACTTACGCGAAAAGTTTCGCATTTTTCGTAGCGTTAAAACTTAAAAGGTGCAAAGTTTCGCGTAAGTTTTAACGCTACGAAAAATGCGCAACTTTTCGCATAAGTTTTAACGCTACGAAAAATGCGCAACTTTTTACGCAACTTTCGTAATGGATACGAAAAACTCGCGTTTTTACGCAAAAATCGTATTGGTAACGGAAAATTCGTAAAGAATCCGAAAAAATCGCAAAACATACGAAAAAATCGCAAAATACCGATCATTACGAAAAAAACGCAATCGGACTCATTTCGACCCGTTCGTGGGTAAGTAAATCAGCCCCTAAAGGTGTTCTTCTTCAGGGTTCTTCTTTATCTTGTCCCTGAAGAATAACACATTTAGGGGCCGATTCATTAAAACACAAGTTTGAATCCCGAATGGGAAAAATTGGATTGGATACGATAATTTCTGAAGATCGCAAATATCACGAAAATGCTTACGAAAAAATCGTATTAGTCACGATAATATCGTATTGCGATAAAAAAGTCACGAAATTTTCGTATCGAACGATTGTAAAAAGCGGCAGAACCTTTCCGAAGTTTTCGCGCAAGCATACAAAAAAGTCACGCAAGCGCGAAAAATTCGGTAAAAATACGCTTGTAGCATTCGAATGAACGCTCTGAGCATTCGTGTCTTAATAAATCTTCCCCTTAGTGTTTGAAACTTTGGATTAATAAAGATTTTTTGTTCTTCTTTAAGTCCCTGTGTGTGCGGCACTCTGTTCTTCATTTACATAGATTTTTGGTCAGCACCTGGGGCAGTTAATTGTTTGTAGGGAGTGCTCCTTTTGTTATATATATATATATATATATATATATATATATATATATATATATATATATATATAAATCCGCTATCAAACATCTTTTCAAATTCATGGAATGGAATGCATAAATGTTTTTTTTTGTTCAAATGGGTGAAATAAGTATTTTTGTCCTTTGCTGAATCATGTATCTCTCTTTGTGCCAGAGACTCCTTTTTTCATGCTTTATGAATCATGCACTTGTCTAATTTCTTTCTATTTGTCTCTCCATAAAAATCTGCTTGTAAGGAAATGTGAAATTAAGCTTTCTTTTAAGTTTCTCTGCATATATATATATATATATAATATATATATATATACTGTATATATGTCCATAGGGTAGCACTCTGCTTCAACAATCTCTATATGTATCTACAGGTGCACTGTAAAAAACATAGAATCCACAAAAAGACCAACAATACTGGGATTTTTTTAGTGAAACACCAAATGTGTATTTAGTAGCAACGTGTATGTTCCTGCTAAATACACGTTTGGTTTTTCACTAAAAAATCCCGGTGTTGCTGGGCTTTTTGTGGATTATATATATATATATATACAGATGCTTGGAGGAAGGTACCGCTCACACAGGTCTTAGGATCAGTTTTGAAATTTTATTGTAGAGGCAAGGGAACTGACGTTTCGGCTGCAACACCAGCCTTTGTCAAAGTGAACTTTGACAAAGGCTGGTGTTGCAGCCGAAACGTCAGTTCCCTTGCCTCTACAATAAAATTTCAAAACTGATCCTAAGACCTGTGTGAGCAGTACCTTTCTCCAAGCATCTGCAAACATTTTGTTGGGACTGCACCCAAGCACATTTATCAACTTTACACGTGAGTGCCGGCTTCTGCTGCATATTATATATATATATATATATATATATACAAATAATGTTAAAGCTATGAGATAAAGAAGGTATTTAGAGAAAAACAGGCAGAAAACTTGCAAGATGTTGGTCGTATAGTGCTTGCTTTAGAAAATGTTTTCTTGGAAAGCTGTGGAGCTTGTATAAGAGCTTGTAGAGGCTAGAGATTTTAAGACATGAGAAGAATATGCATGAAAGGATGTATATTGTCAGGTCCATATTTATCTGTTTTTCTAGGGAACTGTCAGGAATTCCCTGGTTTTAAACCAGAGAGTTGGTGTTTATTGACCGCTGCTCCTCCAAAGCCACAGGAGGTAGCTTGGCTTGGGACTGGAGGATGTCTGTGTTCCCTGGTACTAGGTACCCTGGTACATTGGGGTTGCCACCTTTTTAAAAATGTTTTACCGGCCTATGCAGGGCGGGAACAAAAGGGGGCAAGACAGTGACGCAAAAGGGGCAGGACTATGATACAAAAACTGTAAGTTCCACATGTCAGGGACCTCCTTTCTCCTTTGCCTTTTAATATATGCCACTAATTTTTGTTACTGTGTATATAAATATTTATTTACTGCAAATGTTAACCCCTGTTTGTACAATGACTGCATTGCACAGTGTTATTTACACAGTAGTACTATGCTAGAAGAATCAGTGGGATTTGGGAAAGTATAGCCAATAACTAGAAGTTGCCCAACATTCAAACACGTGTCTAAAACAAATATAAAGCAAAGAAAGAATCGAGAACGAATGAGTTAGTAATTCATTTCCACATACAGTTCTCTTAGTTCTTTGGTAAACTTTCATTTTTTTCTGGAAGTATTCATCATGAATACTATAACACTCTATGGATTAAACTTTAGGAGTAGGTTAAAGTCTTCTGTGTAATAATTAATGGATAAAGAAAATACAACTTTTGCATCTTTTCTTTGAAGCAGGTGTCTGCCTTGGGACTACTTACGCTGGCTGGCAGCAAAGAACAGCAAATACTCTGATTTATAATAGCTATCTTGCATTAAGGGGAAGCGGATCCTCAGAATATACTAACAACAATAACAAAGCTAGCATGACATAATGACTATGGATATTTTGGGTAAAAAAACACACATTTACATAAAGGATAGAATTTGTCTTTATATATATAACATTTCAGTTTTACATGAACTCTGAAATGAAAATTGTGAATATGTTATATATTTTAATGCTTATCACATCACCTATTACAAATTCATCATACTGCGTCTGTTTTATTTGTAAAAAGAGCCCCTTAAGGAATGTTGATGGCAGAAACCCTAGGCCAGTGATCCCCAACCAGTGGCTCGGGGGCAACATGTCGCTCACCAACCCCTTGGATGTTACTCTCAGTGCCCCAAAACCAGGGATTTATTTTTGAATTCCTGACTTGGGGGCAAGTTTTGGTTGAATAAAAACAAGATTTATTACCAAATAAGCCCCCCTGTAAGCTGATAGTGTGCATAGAGGGTGCCTAACAGCCCTTATTTGGCTCCTTCATTAACTTTTATGGTACTTGTGTTGCTCTCCAAGTCTTTTTACATTTGACTGTGGCTCACGAGTAAGAAAGGTTGGGGACTAATGGAATAATATGTCTGTCTACGCCAAACGATGAACAGCATCTAATCTCCAGCATGTCCTTAGGTACAGAGATACATCTCAAGAAGAACATCTCAAATATGAATACCAGGGGCAGGGAAGGAGGATAAAAAATTTTGTTGAGGAGCCTACAAATAGTTGTCTTTCATGGAGGATCTTATGCTTGTATACTTATATATGGTTATCAGTCTGTTGTTGGGGAGGGTAAGTCGCCATTATTCTCTGCCTGTGGCCAGTGGTCTCCTGAGCAGTACCCAATATGCATAAAATGTTATAGTATGCAGCATGTTTTGACCACAAAATAAAAATGGTCCATATGATTTATCATGGCCGATATCTTTCTTTCTGCAAAAAAAGCTGCAATCCATTATTTCAAATATGATTACAAATGTAACTGGCCTTAACAGTAAGTTGAACCAAGATAACCCTATTTTTGGAAAGTACTGTAACTAATCTAGAGTAAGTATTTATGTCTTCCTAGAGCACACATATTGGCAAGTGGATTTTGCTCAGGAAGAACATGAAAGGTGCCACTCCAGGGTTGATATCCACGTCCCACCAAAAGAGCCAGGAAGCAGCTGCTGGCAGAGAAGGGTGCTTAGGCCACTACAGCACTCTCAGGGAGAAGTGAGGTGATTAAAATACCCTTGACTTAATACTCAGAGCCACTTCTTCTAAATCAGTATCAGAGGCATTTCCTTGGATAAACTTATTTTTATGTTGTTCTATGGCTGTCTTTATTATACTTAACTGTCTGACATGTAAGCCAAAGTTTTGGAAAAAAAATTGAGCCTGTTAAAACCACTGCAAATTGTTCCGTTCACTGCCGTACATCTGGGCTCTGTACCAACATTTATACATGGACTTTAAATAATTTATATTTATTTGCTCCAATTTAACAGTCATTAGGTATCTTGTTCTAAGTAATCTACATATAGAATGGGGATAACAGCACAGCCGTTTGTTTTGTTTAAATACACTATTTGGAATTATGTTTAATTTGGATTTTTTTTTTTATTTTGCAGGAAGCCACAACAATGTAATTGAATGCATTATTTTTTAAAAGGGCATACAGATAGCTCACAGGAGGGATTTTCCTATGAAGTAAAGACTTAGGGGCTGATTTACTAACCCAAGAATCCGACCCGAATTGGAAAAGTTCCGACTTGAAAACGAACATTTTGTGACTTTTTCGTATGTTTTGCGATTTTTTCGGATTCTTTACGAATTTTTCGTTACCAATACGATTTTTGCGTAAAAACGTGAGTTTTTCGTATCCATTGCGTAAAAAGTTGCGCATTTTTCGTAGCGTTAAAACTTACGCGAAAAGTTGCGCATTTTTCGTAGCGTTAAAACTTAAAAGGTGCAAAGTTTCGCGTAAGTTTTAACGCTACGAAAAATGCGCAACTTTTCGCGTAAGTTTTAACGCTACGAAAAAATCGTATTGGTAACGAAAAATTCGTAAAGAATCCGAAAAAATCGCAAAACATACGAAAAAATCGCAAAATACCGATCATTATGAAAAAAACGCAATCGGACTCATTTCGACCCGTTCGTGGGTAAGTAAATCAGCCCCTAACAGTCAAGGACTGATTAATGGTAAACTCTTCACAATGCATTCTGCATCTTAATTATGAACAAACCGTTTAGTCATATACATTGATTATTAAATGGGGTACTGCAATGAAGAAAATTTTTATTAAATAAAGTGCAACAATAATATTGTACTATGTATGTATGACTGTTTGCTATAGAGACACAGGAATATCAGTATATCATTATTCCAGGTTGGACAACACCAATAGAATTTCGTGCAAGCCTTACCTTCCTGTAGCTCCACTGCTGGTTACCCTTCATGCCATGGCAATCATATAGTGTAACAGGGCTGCTATGGGATATTGAATCAAAGCAGAATTTTCTTGTGTGAAGAGGTTCCCCCGGGCGTATGTCCTCTCTCCATCCAAAGGTAAAAAGCTAAACAACAAAAGGTATAAATGGGAAATTAAGGTTAATATGTCAGAGCAATGTGTACTGACGTTAAATTCCTCGAAAGTTTTTTATTTATGTTAGATCATAATCACACAGGAGGAACACTGCCAGACATAATAACTACTGAAATCTTATCCAAGACCCCTGTCCACACTTACAACACTTGCAAATCCTCAAGGGTCATTCTCTTTCTTTAACCCTGTGACTAAGAATGAAGTCTTCGTCCTACCTCACTGCATGATCTCTGGAAAATGCCATTTCTTCACACCTATTTAGGACTCTTCTGCGCTCATCACTCATCTTTCTGAAACTTTCAGCCTCTTCTTTATTATGGAATTAACCCCCTCTGAACATACTTCTTATATATTTAAAGGGGAGCTCTGGCTTCCAAACCAAAATTTGTCAAAGAGCACCACACAACACAGAGACCTCTATCATATCTAACACTATTTATAGTATAAATAAATACCATTTTTATATGATGAAATCCAGCTGCAACAGTTCTTCTCTTTCTGCATCATTTGAAATCCTGCAGGGGAGGAGGGACTAAAACATTGATGTTACAAAATGTAACAACTTTTCCACAACTTGCATGAATAGGCTGCATATTTTTTAATTTATGTATATTGCAAAGTTGCTTGAAATTATGTTTATTTTTTTAAAAACCTTAAGTAGTGTTTGGGCAGAGATGCCCTTTAATTTACATCTGCACTTTAATTCAACCTTACTCTTCCTGCTGCTTGAACCCTACAATCTACCTTTTTGTTTTTCTCATTTTTTTAAGTTGTATTTCCAGTTTTAATTATCTTCTAGCTGCCAATGCTAAAAAAATATTTTCCTTATTAATTCTGCTGGATTGCCATTGATATTGACCAGGTTGCACCAAATCTAACAACCAATTAGATGTTTGGTTTCAAGCAAGTGACCCATAAATACTACCTGCTGATTGGTTACTACGGGTTACTAGCCCCAGTGACTTTTATTACCTTATCCCTTATATTTGTGTCCTATGAAAGAAGCTGTATATCCCCAGATAGTTCAGAACTATGAGGCATATGAAGATTTTTGTATATGAATGTGTGGCTAGTTATTGCTCACATCATGCACTTGTGCCTTTTTTACTTATAGTTAACTTATAATTAACTTGCATTTTATATATGCTTGTTTTATTCCCCTTAGTGCAGCACAATGATATATATTAAGAAAGGAAATACAACTGAACTTTCTGTTGCCTTCTGTGATATGTTACATTAATGCACAATGTTTCCAGGTCCACATAGTTTTAATAATGTAATTTTCCTATTGCCCATAAGTATGTAAGCATTGATTAATGAAACTGTTTCGTTTCTATAATACACCATTTCTAAACTGCAGATATATGTGTTAAATAAGCCATTACCTAGCCAGTTATTGTGCATGGCACATGAACATTTCAAATTAAGTACTGAGTGTTAAATCACTGAGTGGTTTTATATATGCTTTTAAATAGGAGAATTTATATCATTTGAAAGCTATTTACTCTCTTGCCCTCCAGCAGTATGGATTGCTACTGTTACTAACTGCAGTGAAATCCAGCCATGAATGTCCCTTTGAGGATAAAGGGATTATTAGTATGCTGTCACCTGCAAGCATGTTAATTGTAGTTCTTATATTCTCCTAGGGTTCTACATTAATCACAATGGGCTGTAGCATGCATTAGAAGTTAGACTACTATACATTACAGTTCAAGCTGCTGCACTAATGGATCCTTACACCTTGTTTTTCAATACCCTGGCAATAGCTGGCATATAAACAAAGCAAAGTACAGGGCAAATACATTTGCGACCAAAAATATGTGTGCAAATAAGAATAAACTTTCAGAAATACGACTTTTGGGTTTTAAGGTTCAACTTCAAGATATTTCTTCTATAAATTGACAGGGACAGGTTTACTGTGTGCTTATTAAGTACATCTAGACAATATTTAAAAAGCTGACCTAGTAAATCCTCCTAGGATTGGTTAAGGTCAGCTGGGCCCTCGCAGGGGTGCTGTGAAGAAAAGGGGTTGTAGCTGAACTAAACATTCTGGGACTCTACTGATTCTTAAACAGGAACAAAAGCATAGGACATTAATGTGACTGAGATCAATTACCCTCTACTGAAAATGAAGTTTAGTCTTACCAGCTGGTTTCCAGCCCCAGTGTACTAGCTCACTTCATTCATTGCATTGTAGGGAGTTGTGTACTATTTTGTGTGCCTTTGAACGTAGGTCCCTACTAGCAAATGTTGCCTGGGAATTGCCAATCACAAACTATCCCTTTCAGTGGAGCACAGAACAGCTCTTTCTAGCTAGTCCAGACTAACTCAGACTCCTAGAGCAAGGCCACAGCAGGAGCTACACTGTCACTAGCTACAAGTCCTCATTTATGATGTTTTTGTCCCAGAATTCCACTAAGGTGTTTGGCTTATCTACTTCTTCCCTGAGGCCTCCTCCTGCCTCAGACCCTCCAGCATGTTAAACCTCTCCCTATAGGCATCCAAAGAGAAGATAAGAAAGATTGGATCCCCTCACTTTTATCGCCTAGGGAATACCCATAACATCCCTAGGCCAATGGGAAATTTCTTAAAGAAATGTATTCAGAATCTTTTTAAGTGCCGCTATACCCCCTAGCCTGCCAGTCATTCAGATGTAAAGGGTAAGAAGCAACAAAGCTCCATACTGTAGTTAAGCTTGACAGTATTGGGCGTAAACATTTCTGGGTACATCCCAGGCCAAAAAAAAAAAAATGAGAATTTGCATTTTTTTGCACTTTGCACTTTGTTCCCCTTAATAAATGAGCTCTTAAGCTATGTCTGCATTGCAGATTCCAAAAAGTTGTTGCCAAAAATAACATTACTTTGTGGCTTTAGAAATAAGCCTCAGCGTGTCAGTTTTAAGTAATGACTGTGTGTGGGCTACTGAGCACATTTTTGCTATGGACAATGCTGTTTATGAGACCTTCCCAGCTGTAGCAGGTAGAATTGAATTTGTTGTACTCGTCTGGCTGTGAAGGTGTTAATCTGCACTCTACATGATAACATAATCCCGCTATTACTAGCACTGCTTGCTCCTGTAGCTGGGAAGGACATTTTCCATGTCTCAGTGCAGCTTTACTAGAGAAGAGGTTAATCAGCTCGCTGCAGGTAACTACAGACAAATGAGTTAGGGCACGGCACTGCTTTTAGGGGGACACAAGCTGCAAATGTGTTAATTACTGCTCTGTGCAAGCGTTTATCCCCATTACTTCTCACCTTCGTTAGCAAAGCTGGCATGCAGATACGCTGTTAAACCTTCCCAGAACACATGTTGTCAGTCATTAGTGGGTTGTTTCGGGACTACCACAAGTAATTGGCAGCCCCGCAATCAGAGATGTGCGGAAGCATCCACAAAGGAAAGTGAATTCTTTCATTTCACCTCTGCTGTTGATAAAGGTTGCCTATTTATTCTTAAAGCTTTCTTGTGGGAATACTGGTGTATAGATTTTGCTGGGGTTTAAAGAATTTCATAGGAATTGCAACATCCTAGTGCTGTAATGCAGGAGTAGTCTCCATTGAGAATCCAGTGATACATCAGCTATCATTGTAAATAACACAGGGAGATTACTGTACAGTTTATTGTTACACTGTAATGAAACACCTGACAGGTAGATCTAGTCTTGTTTAGGTGTTTGGAGCTAGAAGGTATGTGCCTGGGCAAGGAACAGGGAGCTGGGTAGATTCACATTGGAAGCAGGGACTTTGGTGCCTAGGGCCCACTGTGAATCCTTCAATGGACCGCGTACCTTTAACTTCCCCCTTGTGAGCGTAATTATGGTAAGGGTGGGGCACCCAAAGTTCATGGTGGGAGCAGGCCTGGGTCAGCAGGGCCCCCCAAGTTTTTTCGCAGTGTTCAGCTGGCCCAGTCCAACTCTGATTTAAAGCTCAGCTTCTATTAAGTGGCCTGCTGGCCTTATAGAGCTTGCGTGACATTTTAGCAAACAGTATTGCTTTAAAGGAGACAAATCATATAAAAATTAAGAATGTACCTGTGACTTATACTCCTCTAAAAATGTAAGAATTGTGCTTAAAAAAATGTTGCTTCCGACTGATTTATTAAGAAATTCTCCCAAAACCCCACTAGTCCCGCCCATCTGTTCAACTTCCTGCTGGCTGAATTCTCTGGGTGTGCAGGGGGGCCGGTGGCTCTCAGTACACTGCACTGTAGGATAGGAACCAATCAGTAGCCGGGAACCTTTGCTTATGTGAGTGCAGGGCTGTGATTGGCTATCCCCCTACTGCTGTGCTTTTGGCAGGGACTGTTAGGACACGCCCACTCTTCATTTGAAACACTGACAGAGACCTGAGAGGATCTATTGGGAGCTCCAATAAAGGGGCCATTTTTGCAGCCCAAAGTAATATATTATTCATAATTGCCTACAAAATTGTTTTTTTTTCCATTTATCCAATATGTCTCCTTTAACAATCCAGCCCATTCATTAAATGGTAAAATTATATGACATTTTAATATTTAACTTAATGGATTTAAATATTTTTAGGTGCAATTACATATTATCCATATGTGAATCAGCACAATTTTTTTTTTTACATTGATTCTCCAGTATTGATACTCCAGGTATATTTCTTTAACTGTGCCTCTTATTTATGGTTAGTGTGTTGATAGATAGATAGATAGATAGATAGATAGATAGATAGATAGATAGACAGACAGACAGACAGACAGACAGACAGATAGATAGATAGACAGACAGACAGATAGATGATAGATAGATCATAGATAGATGATAGACAGACAGATAGATAGACAGATAGATAGATAGATAGATAGATAGATAGATAGATAGATAGATAGATAGATAGACAGACAGATAGATAGACAGATAGATAGATAGATAGATAGATAGATAGATAGATAGATAGATAGACAGATAGATAGATGATAGATAGATAGATGATAGATAGATAGACAGACAGACAGATAGACACTAAACAAATTGTGAATAAAAACTGAACGCAATGATGTGGAGGTGCCAACTTCTAATATTTTATTCAGAATAGAACATAAATCACGGAACAAAAGTTTAAACTGAGAAAATGTACCATTTTAAGGGAAAAATATGTTGATTCAGAATTTCATGGTGTCAACAAATCCCAAAAAAGTTGGGACAAGGCCATTTTCACCACTGTGTGGCATCTCCCCTTCTTCTTACAACACTCAACAGACGTCTGGGGACCGAGGAGACCAGTTTCTCAAGTTTAGGAATAGGAATGCTCTCCCATTCTTGTCTAATACAGGCCTCTGTTTAATCGTCTTGGGCCTTCTTTGTCGCACCTTCCTCTTTATGATGCGCCAAATGTTCTCTATAGGTGAAAGATCTGGACTGCAGACTGGCCATTTCAGTACCCGGATCCTTCTCCTACGCAGCCATGATGTTGTGATTGATGCAGAATGTGGTCTGGCATTATCTTGTTGAAAAATGCAGGGTCTTCCCTGAAAGAGATGACGTCTGGATGGGAGCATATGTTGTTCTAGAACCTGAATATATTTTTCTGCATTGATGCTGCCTTTCCAGACATGCAAGCTGCCCATGCCACACGCACTCATGCAACCCCATACCATCAGAGATGCAGGCTTCTGAACTGAGCGTTGATAACAACTTGGGTTGTCCTTGTCCTCTTTGGTCCGGATGACATGGCGTCCCAGATTTCAAAAAAGAACTTCGAATCGTGACTCGTCTGACCACAGAACAGTCTTCCATTTTGCCACACTCCATTTTAAATGATCCCTGGCCCAGTGAAAACACATGAGCTTGTGGTTCTTGCTTAGAAATGGCTTATTCTTTGCACTGTAGAGTTTCAGCTGGCAACGGCGGATGGCACGGTGGATTGTGTTCACTGACAATGGTTTCTGGAAGTATTCCTGAGCCCATTCTGTGATTTCCTTTACAGTAGCATTCCTGTTTGTGGTACAGTGTCGTTTAAGGGCCCGGAGATCACGGGCATCCAGTATGGTTTTACGGCCTTGACCCTTACGCACAGAGATTGTTCCAGATTCTCTGAATCTTCGGATGATGTTATGCACAGTTGATGATGATAGATGCAAAATCTTTGCAATTTTTCGCTGGGTAACACCTTTCTGATATTGCTCCACTATGTTCTATTCTGAATAAACTATTAGAAGTTGGCACCTCCACATCATTGCGTTCAGTTTTTATTCACAATTTGTTTAGTGTCCCAACTTTTTTGGAATCCGGTTTGTAGATAGAAAGATAGATATAGATAGATAGATAGATAGATAGATAGATAGATAGATAGATAGATAGATAGATCATAGATAGATAGATCATAGATAGATAGATAGATGATAGATAGATAGATAGATAGATAGATAGATAGATGATAGATAGACAGACAGACAGACAGACAGACAGACAGATAGATAGACAGACAGATAGATAGACGATAGATAGACAGACAGACAGATAGATAGATAGATAGATAGATAGATGATAGATAGACAGATAGATAGATAGATATATAGATGATAGATAGACAGATAGATAGATGATAGATAGACAGACAGATAGATAGATAGATAGATAGATAATAGATTGACAGACAGATAGATAGATAGAAAGCAATTGTTCTTTTTATTATAAAAAAGAAATAGTTTTTATACCAATGATCCTTTCACATTAATGGGTAAGTGTTTAGTCACAAACAGCAATGTATAATTTACATTAAAAAAAATCACTCAATGTTTTGTATCATTGTGTTAAATATTAATTAAATATTCCAGTTAGTGTTTTCATACTTTGCTACAAAGGCAAAGAATATTTTAGCTTTGCTGGAATATAAAGCTTAGCATGTAGTTATGATTATTATATGGTGGAATGTGCTATTATCAAAATATACATTAAATAAATAGTAATCCGCAAAGACAAGTACATGCCATGGCTTTCAACAGTTTTCATTCTTTTGTTGGTCTTATGCTGCCCTCTAGTGAAAATTTGATAAAATACAGTTTTACATCTGAGAGCCAATTAAGTTTATTAAAAACCTTTTTATGAACACGTATCTAGCTGATAAACTTCAATTATCCCTGACTCAGTAGCAGTAAATAAACCTAGAAATGGTACTTAAGCTAAACATGACTTAAAGGTATTATAGAACTTAGTCTCAAACATTACACAAACTTGTCAATGCAATCTTGAATAGTGAAGGTGGGGGGGGGGTGGGGGGGGGCAAGTATTACTTAACTAAAGCTGGCCATACACATACTGCAGACCTGTCACATACGGACTGTATTAATGTGCAGGATTTTCAAACCTGCCTGATAGATCTCTCTCTCTAATTTTTGTCCTGATATCGGTCAGGAGGCCCCCCAACAAGGATCAATAAACGGCCAACTTGGTCTAGAGGAGCAGAGTCATCAGCTTTTATTAGCCCCTGTATGGGCATCTTATGTCTATAAAATTACTATTGAATTTACTCCAATCTTGATAAGGAAAACTGCACAGAAAAAAATTACATTTAAGTAATTTACTGTAAAATGCTTTCTTTTAACACAACATTGGTATCAGGTTCATATTTTAAAATGTTATTGCTATAATATTATTCATGAATATATATATATATATATATTTTTTTTTTGCAGAAAATTCTTATGCTTGGTCATCTGCAGCTGTCCTGTACCAAGTGCTGCCAGCATTAGCAGTTTGTTTTGCAAAGCTAGAGAATGTGCTGCAGCATTGGCATTTTAGTTGAAAAAATCAATCAAATCAATCAATCAATAACAAAGCTATTAAGGACAGTAAACTGAAACAACAGTATCAGGAAACTAACAGGAAAGTAATCATTTTAAAGGGGTAGTCCAACCAAACTCAGCATTCTCTGACTACAAAATGATTAAATAATACAATTACATCATTAACTAATGCAGTCTGATTGCCTGGATTGCTCCTATAAGAAACACTTGAGGGCTGTGTTTATTGTACCAAACTAAGATTTTTACTATTATAATTATTATCCATAATTTATGTAGAGCCAAGAAATTCTGCAGCTCTTTAACAGAGATTATACATTATTCAGATATGTTCATGCCCCACTGGCGCTTACAGTTTTACACTCCTACCAGCCAGAAATTTAATGTAATGAAGAAAAGCCAGAAGAAACATCAGACAGGGAAATATGGAATCCAGCTAGCAAATGAATTGTTTGGCATATCTGTGACAACATAGGCAATATCTGATCCCTTTCAGAGTATAACACATGTATCTGCAGTCAGACTATACACAGAAGGGCTCACCTGTTCATGTGACCAAGTTCTCTCTGATCCGTCTTTCACGCAGGTGTCCAGTCTCAGTTCTGTTCCTGTTGCCCCGTGCTTGCTATCAATGCAGAGATTGGATGCCACGTTACGAATCTGAAATAAAAAACCCCACAAGTGTGTCAAGTCTGCCAAAACGTTAGGCCCTCACTTATACAATAGCCATTTTATAGCCTTTAACCGTACGTTTACCCTTTTTCTTATAAACTGCATGTTTGTTGCAGAGGTTCATATATAGTTTATATAAGGAATCTGCTGGGAAGCCTTGAGCCAATCACGCTGATGCAGGGAAGAGAGCACATATTTATACAGTGCATAACAGATAAGCTCTGTAGTATACAGTGGTGTTAGTACTTAACAAGGAAATCAATGAGTCAACTGTCATACAGGGCTCTCTAAAAAACTAAAGAACGTGTAGGTGCTGGTTGGACAAATACAAAATTTATATGTAAAGAATAAATATATAATTATTTACTTTATTATTACTGGCCCTTTATTTATATTGCCCAGGAGATTGTCTAAAACTGCAGGATGTTATGAATCCGAACCCACTTTTTTGGGTTTTGCCGAACCCCCAAACCCACCCTGATGGATTCTGCCGAATCCCGAACTGAATCCGAATCCTAATAAGCATATGCTAAATAGGACCGGAAAGGGTTAAAAGTTGCTAAAAGCGTGGCTAAAAGATCCCCCCCCCTAAATTTTAACCCTTTCTGAATGCTAATTAGCATATGCTAATTAATGCTAATTCAGATTCGGTTTGGCTGGGACCGTGGATTCGGGCGAAACCGAATCCATCAAAAAAGGCTGGATTCGGCCCGAATCCCGAACCGAATCCGGGATTCGGTGCATCCCTGGTTGTCAATAACTTTGTGTGCCATATGAACTGTTATTCAGTGGAATCTTATTTTTAATACTTGTGTTGGTTTAAATGAACAGTTTAGTGTAAAAATTAAACTAGGTAAAATAGATAGCACAAAATAAAAACTATTTCTAATTTAGATAGTAAGGCAAAAATGTAATCTTCAAAGACTGGAGTGAGCAGATGTCTAACATAATAGCCAGAACACTACTTCCTGCTTCCCGACTTCTCCAAGATTTAATATGCGTCTAAGCGGCTAAAAATCAGAATTTGACAATTGGCTAGGTTACACTTGCCGAGTTTATATAGAAGTCAATGGCAGTGGTCCCATCCCTATCCTTGAAGTTCATTTTTTGTCTAGAAATGTTAGAGATTTTGTTGGGTTTTGTCTGAAAATCACGACTTTTTCAAATTGTCGCAGCGACAATTTGAGGATTTTAGCAGTGACAGTTAGAAAGAGTCGAGTTTTTTTACGGATTTTCTTGGCGTGACTTTTCCTTGCAACTCATTTTAGTAAATATCAGACATTCAGGAAAATGAATTTAGTTGAATTTGAAAATAAAAAAATTAGAAATGATGGAGTTTTAGCAAATCATTGTTTGCAACAGTGCGCAGTGTATGTAATAGAACTTGCTGAGTTTGCTCCAAAAGCCTACGGCACCTTCAAGCATACCTTACAAAGTTTGCAATGGGCAAATGAACACTATTACATTGCAAAATGCCAATTTCTATTCTTATTTGTGCGCATTATTTTTCCATTTATGACTTTAATTACATCCTTCTAATATTGTCCTGCGGTAAGTGATTAAAGTCAGCTTACTTTAGCTTTTGTGCCAGTTTAGATAAATAGAACAATTTCCATAGAGACTGAATGTACAGAATGCTTTGTTTAAGATATATTTGCACTGCTTTCCATGTTTGCATTGTTTTGAATGATATTAATTGCTTTTCCAATATCCAGACCAATGTTTTCCTTGGGAGTAATAGGCTACTCGGTAGGTGTAATACATTACAGAACAATTGCACACAATCGACCAGATTCAATTTGATGAGACTTTCCATTCCAAATGTTTCCTATAAAACCAGATACAATTTAATGAGGAAAAACATATCTCACTGTTTATCACATGTAAACTCTACTGAAGTCTATGGGAAAAAAATGGGTTTGAATCAGGAGAAAAGTCTTTTCTTCTTAAATTGAATCTCGTCCATAAGTTTCTGCATGATAATGTTGTATCACGGCATTGAATCTGGCCCAATATAAGAATTAACAGATTAAACTTTTCCAACACAGTTTTGGATGCAATTATTGTTTCAGTGTATGGTTGGTGTGTTGTATCATTTTGCTTTATATTTGTAATTAGCATTATGAAGCCCCTCTACAGTTTCAATAACCCCTTATGCAAGACTCCACAGTCCATTGAAAATTCAATTTCTTCTTTAAAGGAGAAGGAAAGGTAAAAACTAAGTAAGCTTTAGCAGAAAGGTCTATGTAAATACAGCCAAAAGCTCTTCTGCTCTGAGTCCTCTGTGAAAAGGAACACCAAATTTCTTTCCTTATATTCAGTATACATGATCTTCTGTGTCAGACTTCCCTCTTTTAGAAAAATCCTTCAGGGCTCGGCAGGAGTCTGCTCAGTTTTCTCCTCTCTCATCTCTCTCCCTCCCTTCTGCTCTCTCCCCCTCCCCTCTCTGCTCTCTCCCCTTCCTTTCTGCTCTCTCCCCTTCCTTTCTGCTCTTCCCCCTCCCATCTCTGCTCTCTCCCCTTCCTTTCTGCTCTTCCCCCTCCCATCTCTGCTATGTAATCTAAGATGAAAGCTGTTCTGTGCCTGCAAGCTGCTGCCTAGAGGCAAAGTCAGACCAAGCTAAAATAGCAAAGGGAGATTCTATGGCTCTTTACTCAGATATGGTAAAGCATTCTGCAGAATAAATATAGCATTCTAGCTTGTGCTATTGTGGCTAATCTATTGGCAATAAAATGTCTTGCCTTCTCCTTTAATACTGAACAGCCTTGTATTTTCTTGCACAGCCCAGGTGGGACTGTTCTATTGCACATTATGAAGATTTAGCTTTCTAATGGTATCAAATCATGACTACAGAAACTAAATCTTGGTGCCATTTCTTAAAAAAAAAAATGAACAGAAATGTTAATTCTCTATTTCCAGAAGATGTATACTGTTTGCATCCAAAAACAGTTCCAAGTAGCAGCTTATAATTATTGCTATCTGCTCTCACAGAGTAACTCATATTTTAGCATTAGTGTCTCTTTAAGCAAACGTTAGACTAATGGGCAGTATAATTAATATAGAATCATTTACATTGCTCAGCATCCGAGCAGCTGCCAAGGGCATTCTTTCTAATGAAGATAAAATTTGATTTCCATCCTAGGATAACAAAAAGGTTTGTTCTAATTGCGGTTTAGAATATTAGTTTCTGGGCCACATTTTGGCAGCAGTTGATTAGCAGAGTTTGCAAAGAGTTTGTGATGATAAATGGCGAAAGTCTATAATTGCCAGGTACGATTATTATATGGATGTGAAAACTATAATTACTGTGTATTCCCAAGTTTTCGAATACTTTGCTGCTTTTGTTGCTCTAATGATGTGATTGTGATGTAGGCTACCATGTATCTGTAAAGGACTGTAATTAATCACACCCAGTTGGTCTGTATAAAACATATTACACTTCTATTAAAAAGTAATGAGTCTAGGCGCCAAGCCAGAACCTGGAATTAAGTAAACCATGTCCAGCATTGCTCAACCTCAGCATTTTGTGCAGTACAATAGTTTGCTCGGGTCTGACCTTGGCTAAAACTGGGAACCCTACATGGTGCAGATTCAGACTTCCCTGGATTCCCAGCTAGGCACTTAAGCCTTCTTGATTGAATTTTGGGGTTGAAGGGTTAACAACTGCCATGGGTATAACCCAAGCATTTTTCATCAAATTGCCACATTACTGATGAGCTCAGTTAATTCACAGGGATGATTTATCCTACTTTGCAATCCATGGGACTATGCTCTTGTCATTACTGCTCACCAAAGACGTATTTGAGAGATTATATCATGGGGAAATCTATCAATATTTGTCTGCATAATGACTGCTTAGTCAATATCTTTGAATCTTTTTAAATACGCTGTATAAAATCATGACATGACATTAGGGCTGTTTATCAGATTTTCACATACATTTCCTGTTAGCTGCTTCTTGGCATTTGTGATGAAAGACATGTCACTAAAAATCAGTTCTAAGTCAGAGCTTAGGTAAGATGCTTGCTTACAGGGACTCTTTAACTGGGCAATAACACCACAAACCAGAGGGCTCCATATACACATTGTACTGATCCGCGCATTCATATACATTGCGTATTTGATTTGGGAGCTCTTAAATGTATGTAATGAGGTGCTACCTAGCCATATGGGCTGCTATTATACAATAGTGCTTTAAGTGCATAGCAGATAATTATTAAAGGAGAAGGAAAGTCACAATTGCTAAGGGATTTCAAAAGTTAGGCACCCCCAATATTTATATTCACTTCTCTGATACCCCAGGCATACCTCCCGATTTTTACGGTTCTTTTTGAAAAGTCCCTAATTTCCCTTTGATCTCCTGCACCGAACACCAAAAAAAGATACAAAGTTTCTCAAACTTAATTAGATAAGGGAGCTTTTGGCAGAGCGCCAAGAATACTCAACACTTGCACCCCGGATAGAATTGTAACTAATAAGTTAATCAGGTCTCTTGGGAGAACAAAGACTTGCATCTTAAAGGGCAATTTCACCTTCATTACCAAAACTGTAATAACATACAAAACAAGACCCCAAAACCCCCAGAAATGTGTTCAAACTTTACATAAACTGTCAAATTTTGTAAAATAAGTGTATTTAGTAATGAGTTGTATTTAGGGGGTGTGATCATAAAAATGGGCGTGGTCAGAATTCACCATTTCCTTTTCTCTCTCCTTCCATTTTTTAAGTGTTGGGAAGTATGCCTAGGTCGGCCCTCCTGTTAGCAAAAAACTGCACCGCCCAGGGTCCTTTCAGTGAGTGCCACAAAATGATTCTCTTCCTGCTTCTTTTTTCTTCGCACAGTTGAGCATGAGCAATAAAGTGAAAAGCTGAAATGTAAGAAATAGCCAGCTTTTCCACTTTACTGCGCATGAGCTGGCCCCGGGGAGACAAAAAAGAAGGAGCATGAAGAAGAGGAATTGCTTTGTAGTGCTTGCTGGTAAAACCCCGGGCTGGGGCAGTTTGCTGCTACCAGGAGCACCGGACCAGTGCCTAACTTTTGCCATCCCCGCATTGATTGGGGCTTCCCTTCTCCTTTAAAGGGGCAGTATACCCCTTGTTAATGTTAAACATACCTTTTCCATATAGTTTTTAATCACAAATAAAATGTGTTTTTTTATTGACCTTGAGAATTTTTTTCCCTTATCCAAATAATTGCTTGGATAAGGGAAAAATTGCTTTGTGGCTCCTTGTTCGCGGGCGACTAATCTCCCCGAAATGCCATCCCACCTGCGAAAATGTAAATCGCTGGTGGGATGGCATACGCAGCGGTGCGATTTCCCTGAAATCGCATAAGTTTCCTCTCAAGAGAAAAAACAAAAGTAGTCAGTGGTGCGGTGATTAGCTGCTTGGTTGTGATAGGTTCCTTCCCAGGTACAATTTGCCCAGTGCTAATTAATGAGCCCCAGTTTCTGTAGCTGGCTCCATTTATAAAGGTTGTGAAATATACATGAGCACAGTTTATTTTTACCTCTCCCCAAGAAGCAGGTGGTGGCTCCACTGGTGGGTAGAACTTTGGTACATCCCACGCTACTTCAGACATATACCATTTGAAATCCTTGCACTTGAGATGCTTGCGGAGCTCCTTTTGGGACGATATGTCTCCAGTAGAAAGGTGTCGGTACTCTGGCCTTCTCTGGTAGATGTACTCTGCATACTCATCCATCCATGTCTCAGCCACTCGCTTCAGGTTCTGTGGATAAAGTAAGGAAACTGTAGTTGTAACTGAGATATTGTCTAGCAATATAATATTTATCAATATGCAGGGAGTACATAGAAAACAAACAATTGCCTTGCAAAGAGCTAATGCAGCATTTTACACCTAATAATTATGACCTTTAAGTGATAGAGTCAGATTAATGGCTCAATTAGTTTATTAAATGAAAAAGTACTGAAATGTAACTGCGACGTTGGAACTAATGAAACCCAAATTAATCAAGAGCAGAGAATAAGATTGCTTTTCTGTTAACCTTTTATTGTTTTCAGCGACAGCTAGACTTTTCATAAAGTGGTTAATAAGCTGAAGGTTACATTCTGTTTAGAGTTTAGCATAATTATAAATGAATTCTACAGAAAAACTCAAGAAACACACATTTATATATTAATAAATCTCCCCATTTACTGCTGAGGGCAGCTCAGGCCAATGTGAGTGCATGGAATACTGGTAGTTAATGATACCCCTTTTTCTAACCATTCCTGATACATTGGGCATATTCTGTATAGGTATAGGATCTGTTACTTGGAAATCCATTATCCAGAAAGTTACAAGAAGGCTATTTACCATAGACTCCATATTTAACAAATAATTCACATTTTTAAAAATGATGTCCTTTATCTTTGTAATAATAAAACAGTACCTTGTACTTGATCCCAACTAAGATATAATGAATCCTTACTGGAAACAATCCTGTTAGGTTAATTTAAAGTTTATATTATTTTTAGTAGATACAAAGTGATCCCAATGATGGAACAAACCCTTAATCGGGGTCTCAAGCATTCTAAAGAGTCCATACTGTATCTAAGATATTTAGCTAAAATGTAAATGTTTTGATACTGTTTATAGAATTCTATACCCTCTACATGTTAATTTATCATATATCTGATTGGTATGCTTCAGGGTATGCTTTAGGGTTTGTCAAATTTTTGATCACAGGGAGGGTCGAAGCATAGCACAAGCCATTCCCAGTTGAGCTATTAAGTTATGGGTTAAGAGGTTCCCCTGTGGCAGAGGGTTTGCCGTGTTACACAAAGAGATGAATATGGTTTTGTTATCAGTCTCCCTCAAGCCCCTTGAATGCTACAAGGAAGGACCAAGCGGATCAGACGTGAGCCACTCCAGCAATGTAAGTAGAGTTTTATTTTAAATTCCGGCTCACATTTATCATGGGATATGGGCTTGTATAATTTGTTTTCCAGAGTACTCTTTAAACTTAAGCAAATATTCTGGGAAACTATAACTTTCTGCCCTTCTCTGGTTTGTAGAAGATATTGGGAGCTGTAGGAACACCAACTTGGGGATTCTGTGATTCACATCCTATGTTATGAATTTCATTGCTTGGGTAAGAAGTATATCCTTATATATTATCAGGGGCGCTGCTGCCATGAGAAACTTGCCTCAGATGGCAGCACCTGGAAAAAAAGCCACTCCTGGTAACTTAAAGAGCCGAAATTCCGATTTTTAATCTGCACTAGCGATGCGCCCCCCCCCCCAATGATGTGAAAAAGCTATGCACGGGGGTATTGAGAGGGGAGTATCAACTTGGCTGCCTCAGGTGGCTAGGACCCTCAAGGCAGCGCTGTATATTATATTCACATTCCAGTGCTTTCCTACAAATGCATGTCATTATACATGTAGAGGTCCATTTTCAGGAAATTCCTTGTTAGTTACCCATGCCCTGCGGGAAGGAAGTACTCCCCACAAGTACAGCTTACCAGATCCTTGCTCCCTAGTGTACAGAAGGGGAGGGGACACATGCTCAGTGGATGTGCCAGAGGTACTGAGGTGTACGTAGGCCTCAGTATCCAAGGTCAGACCCTAAGATAACTGTTGCTTTGTAAAGCTGGGGTAACAAGGAGCCTGTGAAAAACTGGGGTAACAGGGACCCAGTGAATGAAGTAAGCAAGTAACAGACTAGCATCCTGTCATAGTGCACCTCAGGATTATAAGGCAGTCAGGGTTAGTGAGTAGTGATGAGCGAATTTTTTCGCCAGGCATGGATTCGCAGTGAATTTCTACATTTCGCATTGGCGAATTGTTTTACAAAACTTCCGTGAAAATTCGCTGTGGAAAAATTTGTCGCACGGGAATTTTTTTTTGTCGTGCGTCAGATTGGGCGACAACAAAAAAAAAATAGCCGCGACGACAAAAAACAGATGCGTGCGACAAAAAAAAACAGCCGTGGGTTAACAAAAAGATGGGGGTGACAAAAAAATTGCGCAACAAATGCGTTTCACAATTTTTTTTGCCGTTTCACGAAATTTATGGCGAAGCAAAACGGGACAGATTCGCTCATCACTATTAGTGAGCAAGAACAGGTCTGTTCTCCACCATTAATAAGGTATCAATTACCATAAACAAAACCGCAAATATAACACTATAACCATATTTTATGTCAACTATGAGAAGTTGGTAGCGCTGCAAATTTCCTTACCTCCCAAGGCTTAGGCTACTGTGCACACTCTAGTTGGATTCACTGGGGGTGCTTATATATTGTCCTGCTGAATGTATTACTCAACCATTAAGTGTACCAAAGGATATCCTTTGCTACTAAATAAAGATTACCTTATTTCTTTTATTGTTTTGCTGTCAGAGAATTTAGAGTTACAGTTCGGCTACAACTTTCCTCCAGAAACTGTTAGCTAGGACTCAGCTGAGAGGGTGACAGTGGAACAGTGCTCTACTGTGCAGCAGCTGGGTCTTGACAGTGAAATATGTGACTAGCTGGTGACCAACAGTAAAGGTGACATATATTTTGCATGTATTTAAGTGTAATGTACACTTTGGTTGGCAGTGTATAAGAATCCCCTGAAAATGTCTGGAGCAGAGGAGGTCCTAGGCTATATATACACCTTATATTAAGGGATGGAGAGGAAGAAAGACTCTCTTTGCCAGATTAACAAATAAGACAACATATGAGAGGCCTGTAATATCCACCCAGGACCAGGGGATTTAGTTTATCCAGCATTAGGAATAGCTAGGAGTAGGTTAGTTACTCTCTAATAGCTTGCCTTATAGCCAAGAGGAAAATGGGTTATCTAACAAGGGCAGCTCTTGTGCAAGTGCGGAGGTTAGTAAGGGTGGTTAAGGCACAGACAATACAGGGTGTTGTTCTCAAGTAAGTCCCAATAACCTATAACCTGAGTTGATGCAGGATGGGCAGTACAGTTGTGGCACGGGGCAAGGTCTGCAGGGGGAATATTACCACCTAATAGCTTCACTCAGCTCTGCCATGCTTCTGGCCAGCCACATACTGTAATTGTACTAAGAAGAAGAGTGACGATAAAAACACTGAGAGAGGCAAGGAAATGTGACTGTATTGTCTTACTAACCAAGGCTGCCAGTAGTGTGAAAAGCTGAAGTACCTATTTGTGGCTAAAGAAGTGCTTCATATAAATGTTAAATGTTTGGTTCATTGCAACAGCTCGATGTTTTCTGTTTTATTTTAATCACTTAGCAGCTTGCTACCTTGCCTTCAATATTGGTTGCATGGATGAAACTAACTGCAGCTACACACACAGTTACAGGTACTAATCCAAAACCTCTGATTCATAAATATCTATTCTTACCCCACTTCTTGGTTCTGCATTTTCTCCTTCTTTTTATATTTTGTTTTCTTGCATGTTCTCATTTCCCTTTCTCACACTTTTTTTTAGAATTTCACTTCCCTTTCTTTTTACATTGCCTTCTCCTCTGTCTCCTTTTTTCTTTCTTTTACAGTCAAACGTGCTTTGCTGCCCCTAGATATGGGTGCCTTGAGTCTGTGCATGTCAACCATGAATTCAGGAGATAATAAAGCCATTGTGAAGCTCAATATTGAACCGAGTGTCAGAAATCTGAGTATCTGTTGCAGACCATGGCTCCTTTAGCAGGACAATGACATTGATACACAGAGGAACGGGAAAACAAAAAGCTGGACTGTTCTGCAGTGGCCAGCAATGACTTCTTATCTAAATCCCATCTAACACTTGTGGAGAGATGTTAAAACTTCAGTTGTTTAAAGCTTTACTACATTATTACTTTTTTTTTTCTTTATGGTCCTCCATTTTTGTTGTTCTCACCTTCTCTCGCCACCTTTCATTTCTCTCCACATCTTTCTGTCCTGTGTGGTCCCCAGGTACATCCTGTTATCACTTTTTCTTTCATGCTACTCTGATGGTCATTTTTATTACTGTTCAGGGCTCCAGGCTATGTTACAGCATTCTTCTCTAGCACCTAGGGCATGCTTTTATAGTTAACAGATGCAGTTTATCTGTTTACTCACTGGGCTGCTGTGAGCTGAACTAGTGTAGGACTGATTATGCAGCAGAGAATATGAAGTCCCTGCTCTCGGGAAGTTTAGATTAATATATCTAATGAAGAAGACCTGTGATGGGTAGACAACATGCACAAAAAACAAACTGCACCCCCAAATGAAGTTCCATTGTCCTCCTGAATAAGTGCTGTTGTTTCATCTCCCTTTGCAACTCCAGCAGCAATGTTTTACATGAATGTCCACAGCTGTGATTGGCTATGGGCAGCACGGTTGCCAGCAGAAGCACATTCACTGCCCTTCTAATGATTAAGATGATTTTGCCCTCCATAACTCAGTGCTATATGTTAGAAACAAATTTAGTCCAGGGAAATTTTGGGGCACTTTACAGAAGACCCTACATCCAAAATGTCTGAGCATGTTGTGACAGTCCAGTCTTGTGATGATCCAATCCTAAAGAACATGGTGACCCATATTTTAATCCATAAATTAAAAATCGCTGCTCTAGACAGTACATCTAGTATATGTTCTGCTCTGCCAGAACATTGTGTATTAGTTGTGTTTTTTTCTGTCTATGCACAAACACAGGAGCAGATTGAGCAGATACAGACAACAGGCGCTGGAGTTGCCTGAGAACGGGATATTGATATACATGATGTGGCATTTTTCAAGTGTAAGAAGCCCAAGGGAGGGAATCCCCATATGGTTGTCTGTTCAGTACTGAACCTTATCAAATATACATAGCAATCTACAAATCCTGGAGAAGACTCAAAGTATAATTTAATGAACTGTGCCATCTGTGCTCAGGATAAAAGCGCTGCTTATTTATACAAACATTTCTGGTGCCAGCATCTCTTTTGTTCTGCATTTATTGGATATCAAGTACAATACAGTTCACAAGCACCGGAATGAGGCTCCAGAGTCATGGATCAGTTGAAAACAAGAATCTATGGCAGATACAACTAAACTGGCTGTAGGGGTAACCTGTCAGCAGCCCATAATGCCATTCTAGTGGGTATTGATAATAAATAAAAAATGCATGGCTCTCAAATGAAAATTATCAATACTCTTCAAACTCCTTGCTTCAAAAGTTGACTATGGCCTTGAAACTGTGACAATGCTGTATGCAATCTATGCAAGCCCACCAAACTTTTTATGTTTTTAGTAAAATTATACTTTCACACTTCATTATCACTTTAAAAACCTGGTGACATTTCTGCTTTTAAAACAGAACCCTTGTCTTGTAGCAAAGAGGTAAACCTTGGCCAAACCCCAAGCCTGGTGCCATGGGAGAAGGACAAGCGATGGGGTGAGGTGAAAAGCTACAACGTCAGTGGGACCCCCTAGGGACAACAAGTACAAAGAACATATTGTATAATGTAACAAATATATACGTTCAGTTTCAAGCCCTTTAGCTGTGGGATAGTTTGAGGACCACTGGTTGGACATTCTTTAGAAGGGGACCATCTCTCTGCTAAACTATATACATGGATCCCTAAATATAAGGTTTTATTTTATGAAATAATTGGTTGCCTTAACACTAAATAATCAGCTAGGGGAAAGAAAAAGAGGAGCAGAATATTTCCTGACTGACTAATAATATGGTTCTGTGGGTACAGCATATATCTACCAGCATGACATTACAGTTTTCTTTCTCGCTATAAATATGTATCATAGCGATCCTGTCTCTATAAAGCTGCAGCTTTTATTTGTCACCATGTGTTATGTTCTCATGTTAAGAACTTTTATTAGTCTTGCTGAGTTATTATTAAAATGCTCTATATCCCTAAGCAGCATGCTGGCTGGAAGAATTGCACTCTTATTATTTAATTTAAAACACCCAAGCAGTTGGGATTGCAGTGTGGGATTCCTTCTAATTCAATCTTAAACACATACTTTGGAGCTCTCAGAGATCTGATGTAAATGTTAAAAAACAAAACAACCATATGGCTTAGCAGGCGCCTGTCAGATCTGCATCTCCCTGGGAGTTATTTGTATTTCCAGGGGAATTTCCAAAGGAATTACAATTCTTAAATAGAGTTACCAACTGTTACTAAAATTCAAGTCATTATTTTCATTATATTAAAACAGCAAAACAAAGCTTTTAATGTAATATAAAAATGTTACTTTTTGAGCTGAGTTTTTTTCTCATGGGTACACAAAACACTGCCACAGTCAGCATCCCTAGGCCAATTCTGTTGCACTTTAAAGGGCAATTAAATCAACAGCAGGTTTAGCCTTTGGTATATGGTGCCCATATGTGACTGCAGGTTCAGCAATGTTCATGAAGTTAAAGGAGCCTTCCCCTGAACTGCTTTGTACCTATGCTATGTAATAAGTACTATCTGTGTTTGGCCAACTTTCCCCTTAGTGGTTGCCACCTAGTATGGTGTCTGGGTCCCAATACACACAAGCTTATATGATTATGTGACCCAAAACTGCCCATATTTGCTCAGTTTGGTTGGACAGTTTAAAGATTTGATAATTCTACATGAACATCAGCCTATTTTCAGTTGTGGTCTTTGCTCACTTTTTCTTTTAAATATCTCAAACGATTCTAAAATGAATTGATCTACTGCAAAATAAGTTTGAAGCTGATAAATTCAGGTTTCCACAATTTTCTTGTTTCACTATTAAGACTATAGAACTTTGTTATTCCAGCGAAACTCAACATATAATATTTTTGATATGATATATAGGTTTAAACCATTGGAAAGGCTTCTTTAGCCAACATAATGCATAAATAACACCTTGAGGCTCAAGGCTCCTGCCGTGGGAGTGGCCTGGCCATTGTGCAGTAGCCATTGGTAAATTATGCTTTTAATAGTATGCAACCAAGGAGGATAGTGGGGGAACAGCAAAGAAACCTTGAACAGCACCACAATTTTTCATATATTAAAAATGCCTTTATTGCACACTTTACAGCAATGTTTCGAGCCAGTTTAGGCCCTTTATCAAGCTGGTTTGTTGTGCTGACTACTTTTTGTCTCTACTGGGGGTACAGCACCCAGAATATATGCAGCCAGTTTTGGAAAATAACTTGAATAATTTAAAAACCCTACTTTCTTAACCTTTTAATGGAAGTTCTGGTTAAGTGCCAGGACATTTTACCCAGACATTGTGCCAAACAGGGCATTGGGTGCTGTTTTGTTGTGAAAATGGGCTTTTATTGCTTAGTAGGCTGTACCAAATAGGCTCCCATAACACCAAATAAAAAGTAAATGTTTATCTGGCTGCAAGGGAACATGTGGGATGTGTGCTTTGTGTAGTACTAAAACAAAGATATTGCTATAGTGGATTTCTCCCTGTAGAAACTCCCTTCTTAAAAGGGTGGTTCACTTTTAGTATGTAATAGAATGGTAAATTCTCAGCAACTTTTCAACTGGTTTTCATTATTTATTTGTTATAGTTTTTTTAATTATTTGCCTTCGTCTTCCAACCCTTTGCAGTTTCTAAATGGGGGTCACTGACTTCAGCAGCCAAAAATATTGCCCTGTGAGGCTGCAGTTTTATTGTTATTGTAACTTTTTTCTATTCAGGGCCTAATCATATACCAGTCTCTCATCCAAACCACTCCCTGGTTGCTAAGGTAACTTGAACCCTAGAAACCAAATAGCTTCTGAAACTCCAAAGTGGAAAGCTCCTGAACTGAAAATGAAATAACTAAAAAACTACAAATAATAAAAAATAAAGGCAAATTGTCTTAGAATATCACTCTCTACATCACAGTAAAAGTTAACTAAGAGGTGAACAACCCCTTTAAGGTTTGTATTCTATGTGCAGTCTCCCTACACTGAACGTGGTTTCATAGTTTTTTTACTTACCTGCATTGTTTGTGCGTGTTTTGTCTTTTGTACTTGTGATTATTTTTAAAATGAAGGAATATTCTGTATTATATGAATTATAATGGTAATAAGTATTTTTGTTCCATTCTTGTAAAATCAGGTTGGGACAAACTGAACCATAGTCAATCATTGCTTATTTATCATTTTTTAGTTCCAACACCCTTTACATAGTGCAAAAAAACAGCCTTATGTGTTTTCCATGCCTCCATGGAGTATTTGTATAATGAATAACACAATTTTTAAATGAACTGTAGCCAGTCACAGTGCCCCTAATAAACAACCAAGTTTACAAGGTTTTGGCTCTTTTTCTCATATATACTGTACAAAAGGCACTATGTTTGCCCGGGTACGGTATCCCATAACAACCAATCAGCAGGTGGTATTTACTGGTCACCTGTTTAAAAGCAAACTTTTTATTGGTTGGCATGGGTTACTGCTCCTGGGCAAACGTAGTGCCTTTTATTACATATGGGCAGGGTTGGACTGGGTTGTGCAGGGCCCACTGGGGCTATCGCCACAGGGGCACTGCACCCCACAAGGTGCCCCCGCTGGGCACGTCCCCTGCTGCGCTCCATCCCCCCAGCCCCTACCAACATCCTCCCCTGAGCGAGCATAAGTGAAACGCGGCCAGGGAAACAGGCATCGGGTCTTGGCCTCTGGGGCCCAACGGGTTTTTGCATGGTGTCCCGGTGGCCCAGTCCGACCCTGCATATGGGGGATAGTCTCTTCCTTCTGCTTTGGAAATTCCCAAATGAATATATTGCTGACTTCATGATGGCTGACAGAATAGGTTGCAGTTCCTACTGGGACTCACTTTTCAGCTGACACAGGCATGTGGGATTGCTAGTTCTGCACACACAGGGTGCAAAGCAGAGAGCAACAATGGAGCCGCATACAAAGGTGTCAGATCTGGTGAGCTAAGTACACTTTTTTTTTTAACATGTAGATGTATCACAACTTAGAAGTAATTTTATGTCTGAAATCCAATACTGCCATTATTTTATATGTGCCAGTATGGATTGTACATGGTAAAACCATTAAAGATAAAAGAAAATGTGCTTGGAAATTCCCTTTTATTGCTTGCGATAGGAGATTGATATTTCTATTTCCTCCCAGCCTACTTGTCAGGTCTATGGCAACATAAAATGTTATCTGCATCCATTTTTAATCAAAGCAACTCCTTTTTCTAATTAACACTCTGTACCTATTCCGCCGACACCTCTGAGAACAAAACTTTTACTCTGTTCCGCGCTGTAAGATTTTCTGCTAAATTTATACGGAGTTCAAAGAAAGGAAACACGGGATGGGAAAATAAGATCATTTGCACATTCCTCCTAAAGAGATGCAGTGTGGCTGGAGGTGCGATAGCAGAAAAGCTGATTTTTAAGTCCATCTGATAAGGAAAAACAAAGAATCACACTTGTTACCAGCTCTAAAGCACTTCAGTACATGAAAAGGAAAATCAAAGTACTTCCAAATTAGCTTTGATCATTTATTTCAAGTCACCTAGTAGTGGTGCTTCCTATAAGTGGGCTTAAAGAAATGTAGCGGATAAATGGTAGCAATAATGGGAATTTATGGGGCTGGCAATGCTTTATGGTAAGGCTGAGTCCTACATTTCCCCTTCCATACACATATAAATGAACGAACAGCCTATCATATAAAAGCATGTTAATCCGTAATGCTGTTCAATGTCTGACTGGGGTGTTCAAGGCTGCCACCTTAGGGGCCCCTCACCCCAGTTGTAAGCTTCTTCATACTGAGGCCGAAGACCACCCCCCCTTCCCACGGCAAGAGGAACACCATTTGCCTCCCTCCATGCGGCTGCCGCAATCAGGGGTGGGGGGAGCACCCACAGTTCCTGGCGGGGAGTGGGACTGGATCTATGGGGCCCACTGGGTTTTTTTTCTGGGTGTCCCACCTGCCTAGTCCACCCTGGTGCTGTTTCAAAATGCCACTTTGCAGCCGCTATTAGACTTCAGCTATACTGTGTCTCATAACCAATTAATATCAGTAATCAATTACTTTAATATGATATTATTAAAAAATTCACATACAATACATTTATACATACCGTTATTCCCCAAATGGATTACCTAACTTAAAACAATTTCTCACCCTAAAGTTTTTGGTGTTATTGTTTTACATAGTGCCACTCTCTTGGTGGCCATAATTCTTGCTTGAGACATTAGTAAATCACGCAAAACATCTTATGGAAAATGTAGGTGATAATAGCTGATAACATATGTGTGCCAAAAAAATACATAATGACAAAAGTGATTTGAAGTTTTTATCTGGCACAAGTCAGTACAGCAAATGGCAGAGCATGCATTAGAGCCTGGGGACCTACCAGGCAGTGAGGAGATGCAGGTTTAAAGTGCAGGCTTTTCCATTTAATACATACACTAGGATATTAATGGCTGCTTGAACCATCTGGAGCAGTTCATACGTAGTGAATGTTTCATTGGAGATGGAAGCAGTATGTACTAAAAAGGAGATACATTTCTTCCAAATCAGTAGTGATCTTTAGCATCTCCATACCATACTCTCATTATGCAGCAATATCCTGCAGAACAGGTTCTAATGAAGTAGCAATGCCTATACTGTAAGGAAATGTATCCCACGGGGACTGAGGTTCCCAGACAATTGTCTCACTGCTGTTAGCTTTCACTATGCTAAATTAAACCTCAGCAATAAACGGGGGTTTTGTAAGTAAACTCAAGTGAAATACTCTGGGTAACTCTGGGCATCTGATGTACAGTATATAATTTAATATAAATAACTAGATTTGATTAAAAATCTATATATTAAAAAAACAGATTATGCTAAAAATAACCACTTGGTGGCACTGTTGGAACAGGGAAAGCAAAGTGACATGCTCCTGACTAAATGGCCGGTCTTTAGGTATTCAGTATATATGTAATGCTGATAATTATAGTAGTAAGGCTTGAATTCTCTTCTGTCATTCTCTCAGAGAATTTCAAGGACCATCGCTTATTTCCCCTTATTCTATCGAGTAAAACAATGTGTATGCCGTCAGGTATTCTGTATTATTTTTTACTTGCAGTGGTTAAACATGCCTCAATTAACTTCCAACTGACACTGTAATGTAATGTATAAACTTAGTTATTGTTACTTATTTATTGGATTGTTTACCAAAAACTAAGGTGCACAAAAAATCCTTTATTTCAGCCGAATCCGGCTATTTCCACTACAGCAGTCCTGAGTGCTGCCAATTAGGGAAATGGATTACTTATGAATTCTCTGTCGTTCTGCTGTGGTTCTAATCAGGATGTCTGGCCAAAGGAATAGCCAACGCTATGTACAACTGTTAAAAGGATTTCGGAATGCCTCCGACATTATTAATGGAGAGACTGTACTTTTTTGACTCCATCAAATTATAATTAATTAAAGTACAGTAGAAGATATATTGAACAGCATTATATTAAGACTTGCTGAGAAGTGAATATTTGATCAGCATTAGCATGCAGCAAATCATTGCATCTAATGAGCCTTATTAGTGGTAAAATAAATTGGCTGCAGGAACCGCACTAGGAACCAAGCACACATTCCCCGGCACTGCATATTCCCGCTGTCTCTGTTATTGCAGATATGCCAAGTCACCTGCATTTTCACCCCCCAATTATCTGAATTAACAGCCCAGTCACCTGCTGTAAATATTATGCCCCCAAATTTCACCTTACCCTGCTGTTGCAATGCACTGCCAAGTGTCGCCCCAAACTACAGAGGCAGTTGGATCACTGAACACTGCCAGAAGGTGTGGCCTGGGCAGAACAAGGGCATGGCCTGGGGTGGATCAGCACAGCCAATACTGAACCGGATCAAAGGGATCCAGGCTGGTGTCTCAGTTTGTAAAGAGGTGGAAAATGATGGTACAAGGAGAATGGGGCCCAATGAACTGGAACGCAGTATAGGGAAGCAGGGCATGACGGGGCTAGGAGGGCAGTCCGTCCCCCCTTCCCCCTCCCCTCTTTATGGGTTTTGTTTGATCTGGCCAGTGAGAGCCCTGGATATTTCCTGGGCTTAGCAAGCGGTGGAGCGATCAAGACAGCCTACCTTTTCATTCGGTTCCAGGCAGCAGGAGGATCAACAACTTGCAACGTCCCACCCTCCCTCCCTATAATAGGGGGGTTGTTGTTGTCGCAGTTAGCGGAGGGTACCTTACTCTGTGCCCCCAGGGGGAAGTTTAAAGGGGGGTACTTGTTAAGCAAGGAGAGTGTAGCCCGGTTGGCCTGGGGTCCTGAGCGGCAGTTAGCCTCGGTTTAGGTCGGGCGAAAAGGAGGTAGGAACCAGGCGTTACATTTGGGCGCAGGGCCAGACCCTTGGAGGCGAGTAAGGATTGTTGTTAATGAAAATTGTTGGTTAAAATGTTTGTTATACAAACGGTTTTGTACAAGTTAATAATGTTACAAATGTTAACTGATGTAAGTTATTGTTAATAAATAAATAACTGCGGCCTTCTCTTCCCAGCTACAGTGTCCGAGTGTGTTGTTTGGGGAAAAGCTTAGGGGGCGGGGGTTAAGATGGGGGGAGGGGTAAGGGTTGCAGACTTGACGCTGCATCTGTCATGAGAAACGTATATGACTAATAAGTGTGATCGTAAATGTGTTAAGTAATCAATGGTAATACAAAAGTCAGATGCACAACCTAAAGCAACAGTGATTTGTGCATGGCTGTATGTGGTGCAGACTCATTGGAGATGACTATTTACAGGCAAAACCGTGGCTAAAAAATATGACTCTGGTATTTTAAACCTCTTTATTTCACTTATAAACATTCATTCAAGGACAAACAGCAATTTTTGAAACTTTAGAAGAAAATGTTTATGTAAAATCACCAATATATCCTAAAAATCATGTGATTTTTTTGTCACGTAAACATGGAAGTTAAAATTTTTTGCACGCGTGGCAAGATTTAACCCTTTCAAAGTCTAATTAGCATATGCTAATTAGGATTCAGATCCGGTTCGGTATTCGGCCGAATCCGCAATTGCTGCTTCCTGCAATTGGAAGCAGCTATCTAATGTTCATTAAGTCAATCAATGGTTTTAAAGGGTAAGTTTACCTTTACTGTTACTTTTAGGGGCTGATTTACTTACCCACGAACGGGTCGAATGGAGTCCGATTGCGTTTTTTTCGTAATGATCGGTATTTTGCGATTTTTTGGTATGTTTTGCGATTTTTTCGGATTCTTTACGAATTTTTCGTTACCAATACGATTTTTGCGTAAAAACGCGAGTTTTCGTATCCATTACGAAAGTTGCGTAAAAAGTTGCGCATTTTTCGTAGCGTTAAAACTTACGCGAAAAGTTGCGCATTTTTCGTAGCGTTAAGTTTTAACGCTACGAAAAATGCGCAACTTTTCGCGTAAGTTTTAACGCTACGAAAAATGCGCAACTTTTTACGCAACTTTCGTAATGGATACGAAAAACTCGCGTTTTTACGCAAAAATCGTATTGGTAACGAAAAATTCGTAAAGAATCCGAAAAAATCGCAAAACATACGAAAAAGTCGCAAAATGTTCGTTTTCAAGTCGGAACTTTTCCAATTCGGGTCGGATTCGTGGGTTAGTAAATCAGCCCCTTAGTATTCTGAGACAATTTGCAATTTTTTTTCTTGTGTTTTTTTTAATTATTTAGCATTTGGTTCAGCAGCTCTCTAACTGTAAATGTAAGCGGCTATCTGGTTGCTTGGGCCCAGTTTAGACTAACAACCAGGCAGTGACTTTAATAAGAGACTGAAATATAAATAGCATAGAAACTGAATAGAAAGGTTAGCAATAAAAAGTAACAGTAACAATGAAAGTGTATCATTACAAACCAGTAGTTAACTTGGCTGCCAGGGTCAGTGACCCCCCATTTGAGAGCTAAAAATGGCAGAAGTGGAAGGCACTATAAAAAAAAATTAAAAAATGAAGACCAATTAAAAAGTTGCTAAGAATAAACCAGTGGCGATTCTGGGGCTGCTGCTGCCCCCTCTCTCCAGCTCTGTGCTTACAACGTTACCACTGGAGCAGGTCCAGAGGGGGGCGCTAATGCGTTTTCTGCACTAGCAGAGCTGAATTTTCATTTTAAAAATGAAAATTTGTCTCTTAAAGTTACCAGAGGCCTTGCCCATGCCCCCCATAGTGTGATATTAATGCTGCAATGCTTAACCCTTGTCATTAACACTAAATTAACACTAATTATTGTATTTCAGAGTTAACCTGACTCCTGCGCTTACATCTCTTGAGTACTTGAGGAATAAGTTGCTTTAGCACATCTCCCCGATTTACAGTTTTTCCCAGATTTGACACTATTTTTTTCCTGCTCCTCTAAAAAAAAGGGGGGTTCTACTGAGTTTGTAAATGTAATTGCCATTGTAACAAATATCTGTCTGGCTGTATATATTCTATGCTGGTTCTGACTGCTGAAAAATAGAGCGAGCTAATAAAAGATCTGGAGGAGAACAGACATCTGCTTAATTGTTTCAAGAGTCAGAACCAGACAACAGAGGGTCAAACACTGATTTTATTTGCAAGTACATTAACAAATAACGTTTCAATCATTTCAGACATTGAAATATACCTTTCCTAGAGCATACCTAATCTCTTCCCTAGGAGCAGTGCTAGCCAACTGTATACAAAAGCCACCACCAACCTTTTCAGCCTTCTACATACCAATCATCAAATTCACTACAAAGTAGACATTGTATTTGTATATGATTTCTAGATCATAGAGCCAATGAACTGTTTATTCTCCTGCTATTGTCAAATTTGCTTCTATGCACTACCACAATCTTCTATAGACTATTATTATAAAACATAAGCTATATTCTCCTTATGATATATTGTGGAATAACTGTATAGCTCTGCATAATTTGCTGCTGCTATAAAAAATGAATGATCATGACGTATGAACTGTACAATGCTAGCAATATTTTAATGGATTGATATAATCTGATTAATTAACCAATTTAGAGTGTATATGTTATGTACATACATGACATACACTGTAAATTAGTTTATAAATTGGTTTATATTATTGTATGTTCAGTTTATTTAATATTTATTTTATAGATTCATTTCTGTATAGGGTCTATGTATTGGCTGTATTTTAATACTGCAGTCAGGGCAATTGGCCCGTTTGCACAGGCAAGGCTCTGCGAGTGTATTAAGGGTTCGTTTTTATATCCTTTTTGCATGTTGTAATGATACCCTGGGGGAAAAGTTGATCAATAACACATCAAGGAGGAGAAAGGAAAAGGAGGGCTTGACGAACAGAAAATTAATCTTCCAAATGGAAGCAGTGATACAGCATGAATGATATACATTGCCATGCATACAGCTACTGATATTCAGCTGAAAAAAAAGCTTTATCTCTATTCTGTCATTTCAGTCAAATGAATAACTTCTGACAAGATCTTTAAGCCATGCCTTGTCACAAGATATTGGGCTGCTGTATGGTTTTTTAAGACCAGCAGCTTTGTGCAACTAAAAACATAGTCCCCAGGTCTCCCCATGCTGCATGTGCAGTATTTATTTAATTAGGGACCCCTAAATCAGCTCTGTACATTATAGATACCACATTAAAGATTAATTGTGCTGGACATCAACTGTGTCATTTGATGACTTAATACAGTTTAATGGCTGTACTAAACAGACTAAGCTAACCAACCATATCATACCATGAATGGCAAGGTGGTGAGTACTTAGCATTTGATTCCAGCCAGGGCACTATTCTCAAGGAATCTGTATGTTCTCCCGGTGTCTGTACAGGTTTCCTCCATGCCCCAAATACATACAAGCAGTGTGATAGGTACCTTAGATGGTAAGCTCCACCCAGGCAGGAACTGATGTATAATCTCTGTATAGCTCTGGGGAATATATTGACATCAGCATTATGAATGAAAACTGTCCTTTCAAACAAAAGATCATCATTGTGTGAGGCTTTAGTGATACATGAGAATATAGCAGATATAAAAGTCTGAAAGACAAATACTACTGAACAGAGATGGATTGGCAGCATACTGAATACTGGAGGAGACATTCTCAGAAATGGCACAGATCGGCTCACAGTCACCATGTTAGGCTGTAATGTGGCCAGTGCCACAGCCTGATATGTTTATTATCCAGAATGCTCAGGTTTTCCGAATAAGGGGTCTTTCCATAATTTTTATCTCCATACCTCAAGTCTACTATGAGTCATTTAAACATTAAATAAACCAAATAGGTATTACCCTTTTTTGGCACACTCACTTATACTTGCTTAGACCAGATTTTTAGTTCTCTTTGCAAATGTGAAAGATACTGGGAACTGGGATTTTAGCGCAGTGCCTCCACCTATTGGACACCGAGGAGCACACCTCAAGGGGGTTTCCACTAAAAAAAAATAATAATAGAAAAATAATTAGCACATGCTTTGCAGTAAGGATAACTTTATATAACCGTTGAAATAGTAGAAACACAACTATCTGGATAATTGATTATCCTACCCTGAGGTCTGAACAATTGGCACTGGCTACTCACTCTGGATCTCTCTTCCAAAAGCTGGCAAAATAACAGGGGCTCCCTTTATAAACTGCTGGGCCCGTCCCTGATTTTTTGCTCCAAACCTGGGCACTGGGGCATCCAGCCAATCGGGTTTCTCCCCAGTCTGTAGCCGGGCTGGATGATGTCACAGACAGAGAAACAGGGGAAAGAGTTCTCTGATCCCCTACATAGGTTTGTTTTGCCTCCATTAAGGATTAATTATATCTTAGTTGGAATCAAGTAAGGTTTTCTTTTATTACTACACAGGACAGGAAATCATTTTTTTTAATTATTTGATTACAACGTATATTGGAGTCTGTGGGAGATAATCTTCCAGTAATCCAGAGCTTTCTGGATAATAGGTTTATTGATAACAGATCCCATATATCTACAATCTAAGTTTTAAATATAAAAAATTTGGCTCATTGTGGTTTCAAAATGCCCGATATTGCGAAAATACATCAGCGCTGGTGCTTCTCAGGCTTCTTCAAGTTCCATTGTCAAAATCCTGTATGCAGTCACTTCTGTGCACTGGGCTCTGTTTTATTTTTTAGTAGCTTGATCCCTGCCACCCTCAGAGAGACACTGCAGCTTCTGGTGCCCAGCAGACCTTGCTAGCATAATGGTGGGAATTACAGTAGAGTGGAACCCGGCCTGTCTGTTTCCTTTAGGAGCAAGGTCCATAACTGTTAATGCATTCTACTCCCTCCCTGTTCCAAGCAGGATTCACATTCAATCATTTCTTGTCAAAAATTCTTCCTCTTTCTTCTCTCTTGTCTTGTTTGAAAACACAACATGTCACTCAGCAATTAACTCAGGAAACATTCTGCCTTTCCGTTGTGCAAGGGAATTTGATTATCCTGCCGATCAATTTACTGTAATCTAGATAGAAGCTGAATGCCTCCCTGCTAGCTCTGCTGTCTTGGTGGGACACACAATGGAACTGTCCTTTTTCCAACATATTTTCCATTGTGGTTTCTTTAGTTCCTTCCCCTGTGGTTTTAATGTTTGCTTGCTTATACTATAAAGCCCTGACTTCATGAATTAAGTTTACAATAATGGTAATTATAGCGGAGGTTTCTGCAGCTTCAGCAGCCCATAACACAATATGTTTTCCTGCACAATCCAAAAGAAGTCACAAAACATTTCTATATTGCCGCTTATCATCCTGTTTATTCATTCAGACAATGTTTTCAATTTACGGGGATGGCATAATGAAAGACAGCATAGACAATTAACCAGAAAATGCTAACACTAAACGACAAAGGCACATTCCTACGGAGAGGTCATTATGAACCCTGGTTGCCGTCCAAATATAGCATGGGGGAAATTCAAATGCACTTTTTAAGGAATGAAATAAATTCAAATTATACAAATGTTGAACTGCAATAATTCACTCTAGACAGAAACATGTTTATTTTTGCTAAACGAGATTGTAGCACTTTATCTGAAGTTGGTACGTGGCGTGGATTGGGATGCTGAGCCATCAATGACTTTCACCTGATACAGCAAACCTTATGGGTTATCAGTTACAATTTCCACTTTGGAAACCGCTCTCAGGAGCCTCTCAGAAGGTACTGACCTGTAAAATCACACTTTCCCATAAATAAATAAGTAATTTGCACTGCTCGGGAAGAGAAATGCTCTGCGCTGTGCAAGCGAAGCTATAAGGTATGTCTGTCACTGTAGGGAACATAGCAGAAGATCATCATGACGGTAGATATTGCAGAACTATTCAACTTGATCTGCAGAAATGCAGTTTAATTGATTTATTATGCACTGTATGAATTCCACATTATCTATTATTATTTCACGTAGTTCATGCAATCAACCCTATACATTGCTTCCCATATCTTTCAGCGCATTTTGCATCTATATCAAATCAATAGGCAGAGTGCATTGCTCTCATTACATTGCCCTCTTTTTACCTTCCCACCCCAGGACAATAAAAAGATGATAAAAAGACTGGTAAAGAGGAGAGAAGTTTTGCAATGTTAGGGGGTGGGTAAGAAAAATTTAGAACTACAGTCATTTAAAATAATTACAACCACTATCCATAAGTGCCAAGAGTGAATCACGTATAGGAGTCATTAACGATTTGTGTGTGATTGTGTGTGCTTGTGGGTCCAAAATGGGGCACAAAGGCCTGAGCTTTCCACATGAATACAGTGCTGCCTGCATTTCACAGTGCTGTATTCATGAAGGACAGTCTGATGGAGGCACAAGTTAAGGCAGGCATCAGTACAGTTCAGTACAGTACAGGTCAGTAGTTTACACCCATTAGCACTGCCCTGTGCACCCTGCACCACACTACAATGCTGGGAGAGTTACAGAAGTCAGAAATGCCTGGATCCAAGTGCTCAGTAAATGAATACTAGCGCTTGTGTCTGGGCCTTGGGCAAAGGACTCCCATTGTGTTACTGCTCTAAGAAGTAGGAACTAAGATTTGAAAAACACTAAGTAGATTTATTTCTGCCTTTATAAAGAGGGAGAGAGTTTTAGAATTTTAAAAAGTAAAGATTAGAAAAGAATATAAGGCAGGAGATAGCAATGACAGCAGATGAGAGCACTGCAGTGGATAAGCTGCTGCCCCAAAAGTTCGACATGTACAGCGAACCATCTCAGCAGTTACTGATTTCTATGATTTTAGATCTTTTTGTTTCCTATAAGAATTCAGAATTCTATAAGAGTTCAGTTTAAATTTGCCTATTGTTTTAATCAGGAACTATGTAGGGGTTTTGTTATTTCTTAGCATAAACATTGTAAATGGGAAGCTACTCCATGTTTGTTCCTTGTGAGGTAGATCATTATATCACCAGTGCACAGAGAACATGCATTCAAAATGGATTCCTAACTAAAAAAATACTTAAAATTAAGGGTACATTGAGAAGGTTGTATTTGCTCTGACATGCTCAAGAAATAACAAAAACAATATTTTTTTTGTGATTAAAACATTAGGCAAAATGTATAGTTAGCACAAACCCTATTCATTGAACTCATGTTGTCATAACATTTGGGTGCTAGTCCCCCCACTAATAAAATATCCTTGCCCACACCACATGTGGGAGGGGGGGCATAAATGGCTCATATTGTCATAATATGGAAGTCCATTGCTTTGTAGCTCCCAGCCACATAAAGGAGGCAGAATCACTATGATGACATGTTAGTGATAACTCAAGGATGCTCAGTTGTGTGTCTCTTCTCTGTATGACAGTGTGTCACAGTGTTATTCTCCAACAGCTGCTTCCACCTAGTGCACCATTAGCATAGTAAGTGCAATTAAAGGAAACATGGTGTATTATATATACACATTAAGGGGCCCATTTACTAAGGTTTTCTGAGAAGAATTTACAGATTTTTACATATTTTCATATATGTTTTTGGCAGAATACGATTGTTTTGTTTTTTTCTCAAAAAATTCAAGATAGTTCTGAGTATTTTCCTGAAAACCACGAACGTTTGAGGTTTTTAAAACTTTATGACTTTTTTAGACTGACAAATAGTATGCCAGGTTTAAGCTGCTGAGTCCTATGGAGGCTTAGAAAAGAAATAGAATAGTCAGTGACAGCCTGTCCTTGGCACATTTTCAAGTTAAACTCATTATATAAACATCAATATTTCCTATTTCACACACTTTCAAGGGGAAGTTAATCACATCATTGTTTTCTATTTCACACAGTTTCAAGTGAAATTTAAACACATTAATGTTTTCCAAAAATGAGCACGAATGCTCCTAAAATGACCGCTGAGCACTTCCTGTTTGTGAAAAATAATGACTAGAAACTTTCATACGCTCAACTTACATATTATTGTGACTATTAATAAATACATCACAATTTTTTTAATCACAAATCTCTCAGGAGTTTATGTGAGTTCGAAAATCAAAAGATCTGATTTTTCTGCCCCCAAGATGTTAGGCACCCCCAAGTGAGGAGATGCTCGCAGCTACCCCGGGCTGGTGCTGTTTTCTCCAGGGGCACCAGCCTGGGGTACAAGGTAAGCGATTAAAGTCACTTGGGGGTGCCTAACATTTTGGCACCCCCAAGTGACTTAACCTTTACTTCTCCTTTAACCCTCAGCCATGGAATTTTTGACAGAGCTAATTACTCATTTACCTTTGTCCCTGTGGCAGTCTGTACATAATGAATCCCTGAGTTAAATCCAAACTGCAGCCATCCTGCTTTGATCTTTTTAGAACTCATTACGGTACAGGTATAGGACCCATTATCCAGAATGCTCGGGACCAAGGGTATTCCGGATAAGGGGTCTTTCCGTAATTTGGATCTCCATACCTTAAGTCTACTAAAAAATTAATAAAACATTAATTAAACCCAATAGGATTGTTTTGCATCCAATAAGGATTATTTATATCTTAGTTGGGATCAATTACAAGGTTCTGTTTTATTTCTACATAAAAAAAGGAAATCAGTTTTAAAATTCAGAATTATTTGCTTATAATGGAGTCTATGGGAGACGGGCTTTCCGTAATTCGGAGCTTTCTGGATAATGGGTTTCCGGATAAGGGGTCCGATACCTGTACAATAAATATGAAAAAATTTCATATGAAAACAAAAGAGTATAATTTATCATGGGTCTAGAAATCTGGAAAAAAAATATAAAGCTCAGCAGCACTGGGCTATATACAACAGAGTGTAGGGACCACAAGGCAATATACTAGGTTAGCATCGCAGCTGACATGTTTACTATTGCAAATATGCAAAGAAAAAATTATTTTGTATGCACGATAAAACATGCAACATCACAATTTGCTGACTAATTAAACAACATAACAACAACATATTGTAGGGCATACTTTCCCTTTAATTTCTGGTAGTGCTTATAGGCAAAGTGTAACTTTTCCTGTCATTTGACATGATTCTATAAAGGACAATTATTAAAGAAGTTTAATAATGATACTTACTCTTGCAAGACTTGTTCCTGTTGGCACTTTGTAAGGCACGTACTTGCGGTATATGTGACCTACTCTGGAACAAGGCACGTCAAACATTTCTCCACCACACATCCACACCTACGGGCATAACAAAACTCATTAGCATCTTCAAAACATAATCCATCTCTTTGCTTCTCTCATTGATTTCATTGTGTGTGTGTCTTCACACTATTTAATAAACAGTAGATGGCATTGTCTATATATCTGCGTACCTCATACCAGCCTGCTGTTAGATCTATATGATTCTTCCATAAAAATACTTTTGAAAGAAAAGCAACATAAACAATCAAACAAACAAAATGTTTTATATTTATTGTATCAAAGATATATGATCCCTGCAAAAGCAGAGCTGATTTCTCAACTTGAACAGAGAAAGCCATGTTTCACTGGGACGACCGTCTGAATGTTCACATTGTTGGTTGTATCGAAATTCCTATTTTTACGGTGACTTTTATCATTCCCAAACCTTAAAGGAACAGTAACACAAAAAAAATTAAATTGGTTTAAATACATTAAAAAAATTTGTACTGCTGCTCTGCACTGGAAAAACTAGTGTGCTTGCTACAGAAACACTATCATAGCTTATATAAACAATGCTGCTGTGTAGCCATAGGGGCAGCCATCCAAGTTGGAAGAAAGGAGAAATGGCATGGGTTAAATAACAGATAAGCTCTGTAGAATATAATGAGGTTTTATCTGTTATCTGCTCAGTTACCTGTACCTTTTCTCCTTTGAATGGCTGCCCCCCCCCCCCCATTGCTATACAGCAGCTTTGTTTATATAAAGATAGTTATCTTTTAGAGGCAAACACACCAGTTCTACCAGTGCAGGGCAACAGTACATTATATTGTAATTACTGTTGTACACTTGAATTTTTTGGTGTTACTGTTTCTTTAAGGGCTGTTACACACTGTCGTGGGTGACTAATCTCCCTGAAATGCCATCCCACTGGCTAGAATGTAAATCGGCGGTGGGATGGCATACACGGCATGGTTTGCTGAAGTTGCTGAAGTTTCCTCTCAAGCAACTTCGCCAAATCGCGTCAGAGTGTATACCATCCCACTGGCGATTTACATTCTAGCTGGTGGGATGGCATTTTGTGGAGATTAGTCACCCGCGACAAGGGAAATTTGTTGCGGCGCGACTGATTTCCCCATGTGTCACAGCCCTAAGACCCTCCTGTGCAGTATACAAACTCTAGCTATGCCCTCCAATGCCTTTGACAACTCCTGTAGCTTCTTCATAGTGACTGTGGAACCAAGCAGAATTGGAATTCTCATAATATTTTCTCTAAAAGAATAATTTTTTTATTCATGTTGGGTATTTTAAGTGACTGTATTTTCGTCTAAGGTGTCACACAGCAGCTTGATGGGAGGATTGTGGGTAACAAAATGTCCAGTATAGACAAGCAGTGAAAATCGAGGCAGTAAAGAATTTTCAACCAGTGACTATATCTGAAAAAAACAAATACCTGTATCATATTAACTTGCGCCATTAAGACGGATTCTCATGGAAGGGCAATAAAAAAGATTTTGCACATATTCACAGTGTTTAGCCCATTGTTAATGTACCATTTATTGGGACCAGTCCCATTTGCTTTTTCCCATTTCCTTTGTATTCTATTCCATAAGCTTCTCAGAAGTCTGAATATATCAAGGTTGTTGTTTAATCAAAACTGTTGTTTGCATTATAAATGTGGTATTTGCAGTAATCTATGTCATTTATATATATCTGCCCCATGCCGTCATCTAAACGGAATTGCCTGACCCTGTGATTTAAATTATATCTATAAGGCTTTTTTCTATAAGACTGAAAAATGGATTTAATATCAGCCGATGGACATCCTGACTTGATGTTTGCAATTTTTAATCTTATTTTGATATTTTATTCTGTTTATTCAGCAATATTTTTTGCAATAACTTTTATATCCTGTGTGTTTATAAGGTTTAATAATATCCGTCGTATCTTATTACATTTTATTACTATTTAAAGGTTGCTTGACTGCCTTCTAGGAATTCAGTCTTGTTGGCAAATCACTACCATCCTTTTGTGCTACTGAAAACACTACTTGGTAAGCCATATCCTCACAAAATATCCTATACTCTGGCATCCCTTGATACTGTACTGTGTGACAGATAACATATAGGTATATATGGTATGCATATGTATATATAAAAGTATATGGTATATATAGGTATAGATTGGGACTCAACCCATCTGCTCTTTCTTATTTTCTTCCACTGTATTATTCCAAAAATATTTATCCCTGAGAATGTAAATTATGCATGGCACATGCCGCTTTATTTTAAAGTTAATACTGCATTTTTATTTAATATTTATTTAATATGTTCAATATAGTGTATTAGTCTCTCTGTTGTTTCTATGAATGTATTGTTTGAAATAGGCTGCTCTGTGCATACAAGAAGCACTAGTATTGTCTCTCGCATCAAAAAGTATTGTCTCTCATCAAAAGAATTGTCTTGCACCAAAAAGAACTGTCTCTCTCATTGAAAGAATTTTCACGTGTCAAACGTATTGTTGCGTTTTTTGACGGGTGACATTTTCGCAAATTTTTCTGCGTTTTGCAAATGTTTTGAAATATTCGCAAATTTTTTAGTGAAGCAAAACTGGACAGATTTGCTCATCGCTAGTCTTGAAGGAGTTTGCTGTTAGTGAAGGACAGTGCTATCCTCTGCCTCTACCAGCTTTGTGAGTTTTCGTCTTGTGGATAAATAGAAATAAGTTGTAACTTGTACTGCAATTTGTCAAGCTTTTTTTCATCTGATCATCAACCTACGTTACATGGTCACAGGGCTCTCTGTGTAGGTAACTTTTCTAGATATGCCTTTGTTTTCTGGACTTCAAATAATATTGTTGATATGTAGAGAGAGGGTTTGCCCACACCTGAATTAAAGTACATTTTAGCCATCTTACCCAATAAAGCTTTAGTCTAATGGATTATTCATATGCCCTGTCTAGTGATGAGTGAAATTTTTCGCCAGGCATGGATTCGCTTTGAAATTATGCATTCTGCCATTGATTCATTATTCATGAATATGCTGCAAAATTTTGCCAAAAATTCATTGAGTGTGAAAACGTTTTTAGCAAAGGGAAACATTTGCTCATTACCAGCCCTGTCCAGTCCTGAAGTCAACTGCTTGTGGGGGCTGATTTTCTCTATATGTATTTATGTTTTTTGTATGAAGATTAGGATGGATTGGTTGGTACTGGTAATTCCATTGTTATTTTTGTTCCCCAACACACAAGGGTTGATTCACTAAAGTGCGATAAAACGAGCACTATTTATAGCATGCATTAAAATTTTTATCGCTTCTTATTTTTCACGACAACCCACGATTCACTAAAAGGATACTTGCGTTAATTTAGATGCGATGTTGTTTGCGTAATTTAACTCGCGATGAGCGGTTTAGTCATGATAATATCGTATTGGTGATCCGAAAATCACTAAATTTTCGTATGTAATGATCATAAGCGACTGGATCCTGGATTCCGACTTTGATCCTTCTGTGCAGCTCCAACCTGGCCCAAGGAAAGTCACAATACCGAATCTTGAATAAATTTGAAACTTTCGTACTCGGCGCAACAATATGATTTTTTCCCAAAAATTTTGTCGCAAACTACAAAATTGTCGCGAAAAGTATGAAATCACAGAAAATATGCTAGGAGCGTTCATATATTAATAATTGTCCCCCATACTTGAAAAAAATCACACTGCCAAGTCCATGTTGTGTTGCCAAAAGCTCACAAAGCACAATTTTCTATAATTACCACCTGCCCCAAGTAGGTGTTAATTTTTGCATAGACTAATGTGATAATTAGTGCGTCTATGTGTTTGTAAATCATGCGTTAGTATTATTTCTGCGCGAAAATTAACGCATTTAGCGCATGCAATATGTGACTTAACGCATGCAACAATACTTTAGCGAATCGCGCGTTTTTTTCGCGTCAATGTTAAACCAAAAAAAGCTTGCGATAACGCTTATCGCACTTTAGTGAATCAACCCTACAGTATCTTACACTATGTAAGTGATTTTCATCTTGGGTAGATTATCAGGCAGCTGTCAGTTAGCGGTTAGAACAGACCTGATTACACTAGGCATCTGTGTCTACTTTCAGTAGGGGTTTATGGTACATGCCTCATATGTACCTTATAGTTAGTGATGAGCAAATCTGTCCCTTTGAAAAGATTAGGGAAAAAGCGAATAATCCGTGAAATGGCGGACGAGTGTGTCAAAAAAACTACGCGTCCGACAATTGCTTTTCAAGTGTGTTGCTTCTGGCAATCAATATTTCTATCTTCTCCTTAGTCTGGTGGTTTTCTCTCACCTTTCACTCTCTAAAGTATATAATTCAGGATTATTTATACCTATTTATAGGTATATATTGTAGACTTTCCTATTTCGGGTATTTCCTCCTGGAGTCCCGTTATGTTCACTTATAAAGTTGCACGATTGTAGGTTCTCTGTGAAGTTATGGTATTCCTTATTGCAGGTTTGTTTAAGCGTGTTACCCTCCCACTGGGAAAATAGTAGCTTGCTACGTCCCGGTGAGTACCAACGTGGAGTTTGTAATGGGAAAAGGGAAGATTGTGTCATACTTAGTTTTAGAAGCGTGTTACAAAGACACTGGTAGGAGGGTGGTTTCGGTCTTTTAAATATTTGGGGAAGGTCCTTCTGATGGAAACAGGTGGAAGGGGCCACCATCCCAGTGAGTACTAACGTGGAGTTCTTACAGGAAAGGAAGATCATGGTCAGTATGACACAATCTTCCCTTTTTCATTGCATATAGCAAGAGTTTCCATGGTGAAAAATACAATTTTTACATGATTAAACTACATAAATTGAATATTTACTAATCAAGTAATGGGTTGTCATGGTAGGGATGGGGTGTCCATAAAGAAATGCAAAAAGAGGTCTTCCATATGTGCCGAAAAGTAGATCACTGGACAGAAACTACAAAACATAAGGGCTAATCCCTAGACATAGTGATGCGCAAAAATAGGAAAATAATTGCACCCATTAAAATGCCTTATAAAATGCTCTTGTGTCTACCTGCATATATACATGTTGTCTCAAGGCATCTCTGTGCCTGTACTAGGTTGTGCCTGTAGGCACTCTATGTAGCGCAAGTTGAAACACATGTGATGGAGTTGGAATAAAAACCTTTGTCCTGTCTGTTGGTGCTGCTCACATTTCAAATGCAAGTTGTCCTTATTTTTATGCAATTGACTAAATGGTACAATGGTGTTTGGTGCATCTAGCATTTCTGACTGTAGTGGAATGGGGGTCATGGAATGTTGCATTGTAGGATAAACGAAAACACCATACACACGTGCCATAAGTAAAATTACTAAACAGTATTAAGAGAATGGCCATAAAAAGAATAACACTAGTAGAGGCAGGCAAAACTAGCAAACCCAGTGAACAGGAAAACTGTTAGATCCAAAGTCACAAATCACAAGGTCATGCTATACTTGTGGTTCCTAATGGATAAATGGATGGATGGACCAACCTCTGTATTCATGGTAGTTACATGGTCCAAACATTGTATTTTTCTTGATTCAGATAGTCCATTTAACTAACCCATTTCAGAATCAATAGAAACACTATAAACACCTCTAATGAACTAATGAAAGCACACCATCCACTGTGACATCAATGATCATATAACAAAGATCAGTACAGTGTGTAGGGATCCATAGGGTTAACTAGTCCCTATGGCTTTAAACCCTGCAGCTTCCTGGTTTTGTGCTGTTACTGGGCAAAGACCCCTGTATCAGTTTTGAGTTCAGATGTGTGATTATTGGTTCACAGGGAGACCACTCCCTTGGCACTCTGATATAGTGCTTAGCAGGGGGTGGGTCTGTCTCTTTGGCTGCCTGTGTTCTGAGAGGAGCATTGAGCCTGGAGGGAGAAGACTAGGCCTCCAGTAAAGCCATGTGCCCCAGAGTGTGGTCAGCCACTCTGGTGAAGTCGGGGACAGGGACCCCGTGAATGAGGACCAGTTAGATAGCAAGTTTTGTGGAGCACTTTCTAGTAAAGTGAGATAGTGAGGGAAGAAAGCACGAGCAGTTTGGCTCAGAGGAAAGTAGCTGTGGGAGTACCCTTCCAGACAGGATTGTTGCCTTAGTGTAGGGCCACGGTTTAGACCTAGGAGGCAGGTAGATTGAACCCTGATCCAAAGTTGCCGTGGGGCCTGAGGAGTGTGGTATCCAGCTGACTGTTCCACAGAGTGAGCAACTGAACCGGTGGCACTGACCCTGCCCGGGCTCAAGGGGAGTTGGGAGGAGCGGGTGTGCCCCCTCTCTGTGCTGTCCTCAGAGAAAGCTATGCTAACTGATGTGTGAGTATATTGCAAAACCCTGCAAGTTGCTTGTTGCTGAAAATAAACCAGTTCTACTGTTAAACTGCAAGAACCTTCTGGCGCCCATTTGTTATTCTGCACTGCACACAGCTACAGTGGGTTGTAGTTGCACTACACCATAGCTCCGTTTGGTTACTTCCACATAGCGAAGGCCCATCCTGAAGGATTGAGTCACGTGTACCCCATGCTCAAGGCCTATCTAGCCGTGCTGTTGGCTTGTTACAGCCAAGAAAGGGTTACAAGTGTATTACATACAGTATGACATACACTAATTACAAAAGAGGTCATAACTAAGGGGGAGATTTATTAAGACACGAACGCTCGCAGCATTCATTCGAACGCTCCTAGCGTATTTTCGCGCTTGCGTGACTTTTTCGTACTCCGCGCATCTTTTTTGTATGCTTGCCCAAAAAACTCGGAAACGTTCTGCCGCTGTTTACAATCGTTCGGTACGAAAATTTTGTGACTTTCGGATCGCCAATACGATATTATCGTGACTAATACGATTTTTTTGTAAGCATTTTCGTGATATTTGCGATCTTCAGAAATTATCGTATCCAATCTGAATTTTTCCCATTCGGGATTCGAACTTGTGTTTTAATGAATCGGCCCCTAAGAGTCAAAGAAAAATATGCCCACAGTATACAAAACTAGGTAATGTGTTCTTATATAGTATGTGTGTGAATACTCTATTTTATATTGCTTACATAATATAAATATATATATATATATATATATATATATATATATATGCTTATATAAAAAAGGGCACTAACTTTGTCCAGGAGCACTAACCCATTTCAACCAGGTAGAATTTACTGGTCACCTGTTTAAAAGCAAACGTCTTAGTAGTTGATATGGGTTACTGCTACTGAACAAACTTAGTGCCTTTAATTACATAGGGGGGCTAGTGTCATATTAAAAAATCTTAAAATCTTTATATTTCTCTATAGCCACCAACTTGAATAAAATTGACTGTGTCCCACAGCAAGGTAGAAATATTATCTGTAGTAATTATTTAAATCAACAGGACTTGCTGTGTTTTTTTAAAGACATTTTGCCAGTTGTCTAACTTGCTTTCTCAATTCTGAATTGAGAAAGCAGCTGCTGTGTTTGCTGCCTCAGTTGTTACATGTTCCGTACAGGACTCAGAGTTTTCTTCTTTTTCATTGACTTTCAAATCTCTTGCTCCTTTGTGCAGTGAGTTTTGAGGGTGGCAGTATATTGGTGCTCTGCTGAAATACAATCCATCAGTGCCCACATACAGCATGTTGTTTTTCTATTGTATGCAATATGCCAAGGAATTTGTAACAATCAGTGGCTATTGGACCGGAAAAGTTGAATCTTTAGCCCAGTACTAAAAAGGGCAATATCATACAAAGCGTGTTCTAATTACTGTACAATTTCACTTATCACATACGCAAGATAATGATCCAGCAACCTAGACTCCATCAATATATGGACCAAGATGTACTGGCAGGTTTCAAATGAGCTTGATTGACTGCATTAAAGCCTTTGACTATGTTGAACATAACAGACTGTGACTAGTCCTTATAGATATGAGGGTACAGGGACATCTTATTTGTCTACTGCAGAATCTAAAAGCAGACAAAGAAGCAACAGTGTCAGCTAGCCCTTTCGACAATATGCAAATAGTATAGGAAAAAGTGGAGGCACTAAGAGATTTCATTTTCTTGGGCTCAAAGATCATTGGAGATTATGACTGCACCAGGAAAATTCTGTAAAGCATCAATTAATAGTGCTCCTTACAGAATTTTTATATTTCATTTTGAAATTTGATTTGGGGCTAGATATGTCTTAGTTCCCTCAGCCATGAGACTTGTGCTCTTTACTGCTGTGCTGCAAGTTGGAGTGGTCACCCCCTCCCTTTCCCTCCCAGCAGCCTCTCAGAAAAACAATGGGAAGGTAGCAAGATAGCAGATCCCTGTCAACTGTGTTGCTAAAAAAAATGCTCCCATGCCACACCTAGTAGTAGATATGAGAATAGCACTTATTAGAAAAATACACAAGTCCGGCTTACAGTCAGTTACAGTGAGTAGAAGAAACAATAGCATATCTGAAAGCAGTTGCATTGTGAAGTGCTGGCTCTTTCTGAAAGCACAGGATCAGGCACAATGACCTGAGATGGCTGCCTACACACCAATATTAGAACCAATATTAGAACTAAAAATATACATTTATTGGTTCACAAATAAAATCATAGATGGTAAAATGAATTATTTACAATGTGCACAGTATAATTTAGAAATAAAAACAGCACTATAAATGACAGAATCCCTTTTAAGTCTTTTGCTTCTTGGGGGAGGGGGAAGCTATGGACAAGATATTCAAAAGCAGAGAAACCATATTTACAACAATGGTTGGTGTGGCCAGGGAAATCTTCCTACCAGTAATAAATGGCAGCAGGAATTGGAATATCAGAAAGGCTAAAGTACAGGAAAGGAAAGATTTGAAACCGATATTAAAATGTTGAGAGCTCCATTGACTGCAAAAACGCAAGGAATAAACCCAGTTTGGTGACTGGAAGGACTCATAGTTTAATTAAAGCTCAGTTAGTTTAGGCACAAAATGTGAGGAGAGGGCACATGGGACTACTGGGCAAAGCAAAGGCTAAAATGTGGATAGACAGCATGACTGAAATAATAATCATGGACTTACAGCGAAGCAGTTACTGACAGACAGAGTTGCACACTAAAATCCATAAGGTCACAAAGAGTTAGATTCCACTAAACACAATGTAACATGGGACATTTCCATTTATACATTGTATTCCTGTGGGCTTGCAATGTTGCTGATACAATATCTTTAAAATTTGAAAATGTCTTAAAATGGGAATTGCACTAATATATCCAGACACCATCATACTTTCATCAAGGAAAATATCTACAGTCTGCAGAAAACCATAATCCACTAGGGCATGTTTTATTTCTTCCAATCAATATGCCACACTTGATTCTGTATTTGAAGTTACTGCTCTAATTACTAGCTCAGTTAAACAGCAGCTGTGGCCTACATAATATATCACACAGCAGTGTATAACAGGTCTGGCTGGCCACAAAGGGAGTAGCACAAACCAATTTAATTAAAACTGAAAAAACTTCAGAAGAAAGATATTAAGTTAAAGCACATCCAGATCTGATTTAAACTGAAATATAAGCACGCTAAGAAGAAACTTAAATGCAAATTATCACTACTCGGTAATGCATAGCATTAATGGCAACATTTAACGAAATTTCAAAATAACAGTATTTACATTTACAAGTTTGAGCAAATATATCACCAGATGATGCCAAACAAGTCATATGTCTGCTTCCTTAATAGCCACAGTGTCATACTACAGGACATATAAATAATGATGAGCGAATCTGTCTCATTTCGCTTTGCCAAAAAATGAATGAAACAACAGGAAAATTAGAGAAATGGTGAAAAATCTCTGAAACGCATTTCACAAAACAATTCACCAATTGCGAAATGTGGAAATTCACTACAAATCCATGCCTGGTGTCCCTATAGAGGTGATTTCAGGGGCATTGCTGCCAAAAGGTGGGTTGAGAAACTCGCCTCCGGGGGCAGCACACCCAAGTTTACCAGGGGTGGTGAAAAGCCACTCCTGGTAACTTTAAGAGCTGAATTTCTGATTTTTAAACTGAAAATTCAGGTCTGCTAGTGCAGAAAGCACAATTACACTCCCAGCACTAGCAATGCAGCTCCCCGGCCCTCATCTGGCGCAGGAAATCTAAGGGCCGGGGCCACGGGGGGTGACATCACAGAAGCCGCCTCAGGTTAGCTCCAGCATGAGAATCATTTTAGCAATGTTCAGATTCCATGAATTCATATTTTTGCTCAAACCACCCCCAAATTAGAATTACGGTTTTCAGAATTTAAATGTTTGATATTTATTAAGCAACAAAAACCCCCCCAAAACATTTGAATGTAAAACTTTGGCATCTAAAAGTTTGCAAGTCCATGTAGAAGTCAATGGGAGTTACCCAAAGCAAAATGTATGCAGTTTTTTCCAAATTTTTTGAAAGCTTTTGAAAGCCATTGAAAATTATGAGTAGGATATGATTTCAATGAATTTGAGTTTTTTTCATGATTTAATTCAGTCGAGTTTTCTATATTCAAAGTTTTTAATAAATAAGCAAGCATTCGAGTTGGCTAAAATGTTGAGTTTATTTGAATTAAGAAAAACTTCTATAATTCACAAATTTGAAAATTGATAAACAAGCCTCTAAGGGGCAAGATTTATAATAATTATGGACCTAAAACTTTGAGATCCTCTTTAGAATAGGAAGTGTATTTTAAACATGGAACCCAAATATAACTATTGGATGAGGGACATACCAAACAAATCAGATATCCCAAAGACAGGGTGTCCAGTCACTAAACGTATAATATTGAACCTGAATTTGAATGGGACCCCTGCTTTGATCACTGAGGCAACAAATTAGTCTTTATTTGCCCACTACCAACACATACAAATTTAAATCTGAAAACCTTGATCAAATAAAATCAAAGAAAAAAACTTGAATGCATCCAATGCATATTCTACTTATCATTTTCCATGGATCTACAAATTCTCAAAAAATTTAAAAAACTCGATTTAAAAAAAAATGCCTAGGACAACTCTCATTGACTCCTACATTAACTTGCAAGCTTATAGATGCAAGTATAGATTCAAGTTTTTTGAATTTTTGCACTTAATAAATATTGACATTCAGGTTTTGGAAACCCAAATTTAAAAAAACTAGAATTGCAGAAAAAACTTGAATTCAAACATAGATAACAAATCAAATAAGTCAAATCATAGCTGACTGCAGTTAAATTCCACATTGTCATAATCCCAGTATTAAGTCAAAAAGAAAAGTAAATTTACTGGGTGCCAACTTATTGGGAACATGCTAATTGCTGCCGTCTTCTTTACTGCTCCCAGGGTTCCCCTGTTTGGTATCCCCTGTGTTGACCCATGCAGGCACATGTGCAGTACAGAACCTTTTGGAGGTTTATGGTACTGATCCTGTTCTCAGCTTGAATTGGCATAGGGGATACGTGGGAGTCAGCAATAAGACTGCAGCAACTCTTCAGTAAAAAAAAGAGGGGACCCATCCTTGATTTTCATGTCAGTGATTATAGTGACAACAAAGGCACCCCCAGTGATTTTTTCTTAAATTCACACTTTAGCATTTAAATAGATATTTATAAATATGTCTGTTATTTTATATCAAATCACACTGGATTTTAGCCATAGAATGTTTTACACAGCTCTGTAATGTAAGGTCAAGGACTGCTATGTTGGCCCTTACTGTGGCTTCTAGGCAGTTACACATCACATATAGTCAATACCTAATAATACATAGTAACATAGTAAGTTAGGTTGAAAAAAGACGTACATCCATCACGTTCAACCATAATGCCTATATATAACCTGCCTAACTGCTAGTTGATCCAAAGGAAGGCAAAAAAACCCATCTGACCCCCTTTTCTCCAGTGTAAACAAACTCAACTTGGCCAGTCTTTCTTCATAACTGAGACATTCCAGCTTAGAATGAGTCCCTTTATAGATGGTATGTTTCTCAGGCATGCAGTATTTATACATGCAAATATATATTGGGGATAATTTGCTTTTTTATGAAATTGTGCAGATTTTTTTTTTTAGGATTGAGAGGGGGTTGCCATTTTAAACTTGGCCTCTAGTGGTAGAAAGTCTAAAATGACCTTTGGCTAGGGCAGCCAACCACACAAAGGCATCCTGGCGAATAAAATAAATATGAAAAAAATTATGGAAGTGCATTTTGTTTAGGTTTTCTTGTAACTACATTTGCTGTTTCCTATTGGATTTAGACTGGGGCTTTAAATATAAACGATCACAGGATGTACCTTGGCAAACAGACTGCAGACACATTTGTTATATGCAACAAACTGTAAGTGATATTATGCTCAATTATTTATGAGTTAATACATCATCTAAGACTATTCATAGCTGGTACACAGACACAAAGTTCTTGCACTCTTCGGTCATTTTAAAAAACATATTAAGTATCCTCTGGGTCTTATAAAATGCAGCTTGTTATTTGCACCAGAAATAGGAATTGATTTATCTGTCAGTGCCAGAGAAGAAGAAAATGTTACTGTGTTTAAGAAGCCACTAAAGGAACACTTTGCTTATAACATTTCAGCTCATTTAGTACAAATATATATATAATTTAATGTATCATATTTATTTTGATAAATGTAGAATACTAATTTTTATCTAGCAGGCAAAACACAAATAGTGGAGAACTTCTTTTGTAGAGATGTAGCGAACTAAATTCGGGAACTTTTGGCGATGTTCGCCATTTTGGGTTCGCCGCGGTTTTTTTTGCGCCGCGTTTTTTTGCCTCGGTTTTTTCCGCCGCGTTTTTCCGCTTCGGTTTTTCGCCTTTGCGTATACATAGGAATAGCTTGCGTTTTTTTTGGCGTTATTTTTGGCGTTTTTTTTACAAAGTATTTTTCAGAGAAATTTTTGCCCTTGATCCCCCTCCTGCATGCTACTGTCCAGGTCGTGGCACCCTTTAAACAACTTTAAAATCAGTTTTCTGGCCAGAAATGGCTTTTCTAGGTTTTAAAGTTCGCCTTCCCATTGAAGTCTATGGGGTTCGCAAAGTTCGCGAATATTCGCGAGTTTTGTCGAAAGTCCGCGAACGGGTTCGCGAACATTTTTGGCGATGTTCGCTACATCCCTATTCTTTTGCAGACTACATTCAGATTCAGATTAGCAGAACCACAAATTGTTATTTCTCTGTGACCATATTGACTGACATCAGTCACCAGACAGTTCTATGTGCATATTTTAGTGTTCACTATATTGATATCACAGATACCCGCAATGTCCACCTTTAGCTACTATTAAAGAGCCAAAATATATGTACTTCTGTTTTTTATTTTCCATTTTGCCTAGTAGAGCTGAATGCACATTATTTTCTGTGGCACCTATGGCTTAGCTTGTAGTTTAGCCTTGATTAAGCAGCTTTTGTCTCTATGCAGTCCGGATACACCTTAGGTATCACTTCCCATGGGACAACTATTTTGTTCTAGTCCAATTATTAAAAGCCAGAAGAGGTTATGACTTGGCAGTTGTTGCCAAAGTTATGGTAAATATCACTCTCTATAACAGGATAACTCCCAAGATAACCTTTAACATCTTTAAAAAGGACTATACAATGTGCCAGCACAGGCTTTCCCCAATGGTAGGCACAATCCTGCAGCAACACTTACGTATGTAGTTGCCCTTTAAAATATAATTAGTTACTTCCTGCAGGTCAGAACAAGGCACCAGTTCCATGATTTAAACTCTTAATTCCATATTATATATTATGTGCCGACAATGAAGCTATATCTCTAATGCTTTTATTTTATCAGCCTGTGACCCTGCTAGAGAACTATAAATCCTACCATGACTGTATGTGAATAAAGGAAGCATAATTGGTAAACATGACAGACATAAAGTTATGGAGATAAAAAAAGGAACATTTTAATTCTTGTTTTTATTTATTTAATAATTTAATCATATCAGCTATGATAGAAACACTTAAAATCCATTAATTGGCTGATGTAACCTAACATGTATGTGTGCCCTTGGTTTGTTTGTATGCTCCATGAATCCTATGATCCCAGGTGGCGGCCCTTAGTACTTAAAATGGCAATTTTCTTTTTAGGATTACCCAGTGGCACATACTACAAAAAAAGTATATTTTTATGAAAATTATTCATTTAGATAAAGCAGGGTTTTATATATAAGCTGTTTTATGTTGCTGCATTACAATGTGGAAACAAAACTTTTCTGAATTATTAAGCTCCAACTGAGAAAACCTACTGAACTTCTGGGAATCCCCCTGGATTCCCCAGTTGAATAGTAAGTCTGCCCCTGTGTATTACAAGAAGCAATGTACGACTTAATAATTAAGATAATGGAAATCATTGTAGAGTTCTGTGGCTTAGTGCCTTTTTTTGTGGCCATAGAACTCCCTGGTGACTTCTAATATCCAATTATTAAACAAAGAATGTACTAAGAAAAGCAATAATAAGAAAAGCAAAAATCTATTCTGATATTGAGGCATGATATCTGCCTGTATCTGCTACATAGCCCTTTATACTGTATATATATTATTTGCTGTTTTACTGTCTATGTTGAAAAGTAGAATATCAACACTCATACTGTTAAGCTCATGCAGCCTTTCAAATTTGTTGGTACAATAAATAAAGATATAAAAATGTTACAGCTTCAATTTGCAGACGGTGCTATGCTGAGCTCCAGTTTAAAAATCTTAATTTTTTTACAGTGTATACATTTTCGACTAAAATTGTCTTTATATCACTTTTACAGTTGTTTTCAAAAATCATTGTTTGCTGCAAAAAGAGAAAACAGCTCGCCAAATACAGCCTGATAACCGCTATAAAACAGTCAGGCTACGGGTAGCTTTGCAGATAAATTCTCAGCTTAGCAAAGATGCATGCTTAGACCTGAAATGGTTTAAGTTGAAAGATATATCCAAATTCCCAAATGCTTCATAAAAGATGCTCCACATTTTTCTGCATTTGGAAATTGTTTCCTTTTATCATTCTTTCTCCCTTCGTTCTGTAGAGCAAAGCATTTAACCTGAAATTGTGCCTTTTATACTTGCAGCTATTCATTCTCAGAATTTAGTGTACATGTAGTTACTGAGAAAAGTTGAAACTCAGCTCAAAAGAACTTCCAATTGTGAGCATAAAAATGAGAAACTTTCTTTTCTAACTGCTGCTCGTGTTCCCTGGTAATCAGAAGAAAAGGGAAGCTGCACATCATACTGGGGAGATAACTACATTAGCCAACTGAGTGCAAAGTGAGCCCTCTCTATAGAGAAAGCTGTAGGTGCAACAGATATTCCTGAATACAATAAATAGTACAGGTGTACTGTTCTGTTATTCGGAAACCCATTATCCAGAAAGTTCAAATTATGGGAAGGCCATCTCCCACAGACTTTATTTTAATCAAATATTTAACATTTTGAAAAATGATATTATTTTTTTAATTCATTTTTCTGTAATAACAAAAGAGTACTGTATATACTCGAGTATAAGCCTAGTTTTTCAGCACCCAAAATGTGCTGACAAAGTCACCCTTGGCTTATACTTGAGTCGGGTGCCATGGGTCCCTCCAGACCAGCACCCTCTCTCCTTTGTGTGCAAATTGGGCCACCCGCAACCAGACCCTCCTGTGCCCTGGCCCGCTCCCAAATTCATCTTCATCTACCATCCTCCCTTTTGCATCCACTTTATATTCTATATAAACTATATATAGTTTTGAAGCATTTTTGCTGATTGAGCTAAGGGGGTCGTACTCTTGAGGTATCATTGTTGATACCATATTGTTTTTGTTGACCCTCTTCTCCACTTACAGAGCTAGTTTACTGTTTTTCTTTGAAATAAACCATATACCCCACTGATGTCTCATTTAATGTTATTTTATTGGTATTTATTTTGATTATTGAAACTTAGCAGTAGCTGCTGCATTTCCCATCCTAGGCTTATACTCAAGTCAATAAGTTTTTCCAGTTTTCTTAGGTAAAATTAGGTATCTCGGCTTATTCTTGGATCGACTTATACTCGAGTATATACGGTATCTTGTTCTTGATGGATTACTAAGATATATAAAATATGGAGGTAAGGTATATAAGGCATGGAGATCCAAATTATGGAAAGACCCCTTATTCAGAAAGCCCCATTATTCTGGATAACAGGTCCCATACCTGTATTTCTTTGCTTAGGATCTGAATTTTTTTTTAATAAAGCATGTAATGAAATAATATATATGTTTGAGTGTTCCACATTCAAATGATTGGTCTAGGTAAACTAAAATATTGTGGCAAGAGCAAAGGGGCTTTGCAGTGATACTGTACTATAAAACTGAGAGCATAGAACAGCTGCTGCGGTGCCATAATGTTTATTGTGCTATAAAAATGTTTGTCTGTAAAAACAAACAGCTAATCCCTGCAGTTATAGCCTATGACTCCGACACTATTCTTACATCTCTCCACATATGGGCCATATGAAATCTAGGTTTACAAGTGCTTTTTTTCACAAGGTATGGATTTGCAGCGAATTTGTGCATTTTGCCATTGGCAAATTGTTTTGCGAAACTTCTCAGCAAAAAAATCATCAGGTGCCAAAAGAGTCATGGCCTTGTCGAAATAGGAATGAGTGCATCAAAATGGACGTTGTTGCATCAAACTGGGAACTGTCTTATCAAAATAGGTGCGGATGTGTCAAAAAATATGTGCACGACAAAAAAGCCACGCCACACCCACATTCCACAATTTGTTTGCCGTTTCGAAAATTTTCCGGTAGTTTCTCAAATTTCTCAGCAAATTTTTCGCTCATCACTAATCATGAAGCCTAGACATGTTCCAAACCAAAAGAGTCTAAAAATCTCTGGGATTAGAATATAGAAAGAATCATGTTTGTTACTTCAAATATGTATTTAAATGTGTTTCTTTTGCTTACCTTAAACGATAATTCATATTGCTCTCCTCCCCAGATTTCCAGCCCAGGATCATAGCCGCCAAGCTCCCAAAACCATTTTCGATCAACAGCAAATAAACCTCCAGCCATTACAGGAGACCTAGGGGATGAGTTCATATTAAGTCATTAAAAGAAGCAAAAAAACATAATTACAATATATAAGTGGTGCAGGATAACTAAAATAAATATTTATTTCTATAATAATTGCATGAAAGTGCTCTTTTCATAAATTACTCTCTACAGTTTATGGTAATAACTGGTTTGGCCAATGACAGTTGCCAATATTTTCCAGCAGATAAAAGCTATTCTATCCAAGTGAATGGAATTTGATTGTAAGACTTTTGCTGAACAACAAGCTGATTTTTCCATTTAAAAAAATATGTTGTATTATACTGGGAATTGTTTTTAACGGTACTTCTCAGTTTCTGTGATGTGTAATTTAGCAAGAAAAATGGCTTTTCCAGCATTTATCAAACAATACAATTGTGTGTTTTAAGCTGACACACATCACCAATAAAATTTCCCTAAAGGTTTGCCTGACCCATTAAAATTGCATTTAATTGTAGCACTTTTGCCCTTCTTTGTTTCCCTATGGCAATGCATTTTTACCCTAGGGCTATAACGTGACTAGGATGAGTGCAGCATTTAAAGGTAAAGCACCCCATGCTTCTATATCAGACAAAAATGAGCTGATTAGAGAAAATTAACATGGAATTGGCAGAAGAGATTAGAGAGTTTAGAAATGAGGGGACAGAAAAAATTGCTAACAAAAAAATTTGCAGTGCAAAAGGCTATTCCATTTGTAGACCTTTTGCAAACAGGTGGGACATCTATGTGTCTCCCCCCCCCCACCATCAGCAGGCAGGGCTGTGTGAATAGGGCGAACACAGGTCTTTGCATTCAGTTAAAGAGGATAGGAGCACGGAAGATGAGAGTACATTAATGAATTGCTACAAAAATGTACAGAATTACTGGTAGGCATTGAGAATGGAGCATCCTGAATGCAAAGGTTCTGGTAGGGAAGACTTGACAGGGCAAGGAAGAAAAGATTAATGGCAGGATCATAAAGATGAGGGTGAACCTGGTTTTGGTTCCTAAATAGAAGATTGTTATTTTAAGTACTAAGGGCAGCCCCCTGGGATCATAGGATTCACAGTGCACACAAACAAGCCAAGGGCACAAGATGTTAGGTCACATCAGCCAATTAATGGACAGAGTTCTATCTTATATTCCCACACTTCTTCCTGTTACAGTTAGAGTTGCATTATTTCCTGCCAGCTGATCTCTGAGAGAGCACCCAGCCCATCACTAAATGGTGGCTCAAGGGATGTACAAGGGCAATATTTACTAGAATCATTTAGGAAGGGTGGAACATGTGAGAGGAGTTATACTTTAGTCACAGCTAAGTTCAGTTCAGATTTTGCTGGGTGACTGCCATGACAGGTCCATTCAGTCTTGTGGAGTATGGCCAGCATTGCTGTGGTGCTGGTTTGTATAAGGTATATGTCATATGGTCAATAATAATTGTCAAATTATTTGATAAAGTTTGTAAATAAAGCAGTGGCCATTCACATCCATCCTGGACTCTCAGTGTTTAGGGATGTTATTAAGAGGAGCTGGTCTGGGTATAAACAACTGGCTGCCATGATGCTGCCTTGACAATTATAATTTCCACTGAAAATGCCCTGAAGGACTAATTGTAAGATGCAGTAAGCCCATCTTTTTCTATTTATCAAAGCTGCTAATTATACAGTTGTACCAGTTCTTGGGATGGCCAGGCGCAGGATCGATAAACTAGCAGGGCAGAAAATAATACATTCCGTTCCAGTGGCTTAAAGTTAGCGGCTCACCGGAACAGAGACTGCTGAGCACTCCTGTGCTACCTTGGCTTTAAATAACAAAGGCACAGACATGGCAATCATATTTTGATTACGCACTGATCTCAGTGACACTCCCTGTCAATTGTGCAATATTATTTGGAATAAAATTGACAGAGAAGAGTGCGGAAATGACAAGAAAGGACAACAACTCTGGCAGCCTTACAGAACGTCAAATGTCTTTAAGCTATTTCACTGACTCATTTTCTTTTGTCAGCATGTAGCAATTTTACTGTGAAATGGCACCACGGACCTCTAAAGCTGGACAGATGGCAAATTTAAGCACCTTGCTGGTATGTGGATCTGCACCATGTTTCCAGTCGGTAAAGTGGGAGAAAGAAAATATCTGATATTTGCTGTAAAATATACATTTTTATTGTAAGGCCAGCTGTTTCTTGCTATTATAAATTATCTGGAACAGCCAGGATAACATTTACAAGTTCATTTGGTTTTATGATATATATTAAAAAAAGTAAATAATGATTTGCATAAATAGATTTTGAAACAACCATGTGTGCAGCTATCCTTTCTATTAGAAATGCCTACTCGCATCTGTTATTTGGCATTTTAAACTGACAATATTAGAATTTAATGATGCCGTTTGATTATAAACATTTATAGATGTTTCTACTTTCGTGGTATATTAAGTAATGTTTATTTTTGCTATACTTTCAAATTTTTTTTATCTTCCAGATAATAATTATATGTACTGTTTGTATCAGTAGCAAATAGTGTAAGGCTCACCATCCTAAATGGTAATTCCCCTTTAAATTAACTTTTAGCATGAGGGTGATATACTGAGGTTTTTTGCAATTTGTTTTTATTTTTTAATGGAACCTTCATTATTTTTGCCCAACTCTCTGGTTGCTAGGGTCCATTTGTCATAGCAACTAAGGGAGGGAAGATGAATAGGAGGGGACCTGAACAACAAGAAAAGCATTAAAAAGTGACAATAATAATACATTTGTAGCCTCACAAAATGTTTTTTTTTGAATACTGAGGTTAAGGACTGCCGTTTGAGAACAGGAAAAAGGCAAGAGTTGTAGAGAAATAAAAAAAATTGTAAAAAATAAAAATTGGACTGGAAAAGAAACAGAAAAGATGCTAAGAATAGGATATTTTATAACATACTGAAAGTTTTATTTTTTTTTTCCTGGTATATGTGTTCCAACACATACCTGCAGTATGTTAACAAATTGCTCATCATTCACATCAGACCCTGCTCCAGTGGTACTGAATATTGAGAATGAGTATTTGCTTTTTCCTAATAACAGTGTGCAGTGTTGTGTGTGGTGTTATGTGGTACAGGTTTCGACAGAAATGTTACTTTGCTTCTAAAATATGTTAAAGCCACTTTTTATGCTTGCATGGAGGAATCATTTTCTGGCACTAGTTCTGTTTCCTGTCTGGCAAATAACATAAGTACTGCCTTGCATTATGGCATGGAGTCCGGCTATACCCTCAGGATCAGAGCCTATATCCCACAAGGCTTTTACTAGACTGCTTCTTGGAGATACAAAAGTCTAGCTGAACTTGTTGAACAGTCTAAAGAAGCAGTTCATGTATGTATTCATACTCTTCTAAATGACATACTACAACAGATTTGGAATTACTTGTTGCACAATATTACAGTAGACCTTTCAGTATGAGGAAATTAGATATGAGATGACAATATTAATATTTATTAGCACATCTGAGAGAATGATTTTGAACATTAACATGACTTTAAAATGTTACAACTATGAAAGTGACAGTAATAATGAAAAATAAATAAATAACAATAGGCAGTGTCCAGTTGATTTATAGAATTATCCATTACCTAGTGTCAAGAACATTTGATAATGTAGACACATACTTCTGTAGGCATAACTGCATAATTTTCACTTATAGAAGAAATGTCACAGTTTACAATGTTAGGGGTTGTTATTATGTGCAGAACAGTTCAATAAAGCAAAGGATTGGCTTATGAGTTAAAAAGTTACAACATATCATCAATGCCAGTAGCGTTTCAGAAACTGTATATGAGCAGATTTACAAACTCCAACAATGTTGAAAAAATAAAACTTGTAGTGTAAATGAAGCATAATTACTCGATGGGTATGCACTCCAGACGCGGGTGAAGGTGGTTAAGCATTAGCTTTATTCACAATAATCCTGATGTATTTCGTGTCTTTCAACACGTAGTCATAGGTATATGATTATTGTGAATAAAGATATTTCTTAACCACTTTCACCCATGTCTGGAGTGCGTACCCATCGAGAAATTGTGCTTGTGACTGCTAGGTCTCCCTTTGCTATACCTCTGGGGGGGCGTTGCACCCAGACCACCGGATTAGTGAGGTGAGTGTCCATGAAAAACTGTAATTCAAGTGATAATTTAATGAAGAAATTGTGGAAAAATTTTCCCTGGGTGAAGGTTCCGGGGCAAGGCACCTGGACCAACTCTGTGAAGGGGTGAGCGAATGCAAATTGAGACTGGCTGTTTTAAATTTTAAATTAGGCTTGATGTGCTGGGTGGCTTAGAGCAGTTTTGATATTATTGTATTTAACTGTAAATGAAGTAGCCTAGTGGGAGCCTAGTGGTTATTTATCAACATTCATAATTGTGCAATTTTCATACATAGTAAGTTAGGTTGAAATAAGACATATGTCCATCAAGTTCAACCTTAATGCCTATATATAACCTCTATATATAGCCTCTCTAATTTGCTGCAGAGGGGAAAACATTTCTTCCTGACTCCAAGGTGGCAATCAGACCAGTCCCTGGATCAACTTGTACTAAGAGCTATCTCCCATAACCCTGTATTCCCTCACGTGCTAAGAATCCATCCAACCCCTTCTTAAAGCTATATATATATATTTTTCCACTTTAAACAATTAAAAAAAAAAAAAAAGAGGGCATATTACCTTGTTGGGAAAAAAATGTGTAATCTCTTTGTGGCTATAATATAGATAAGTCCAGCTAGTCATAGGTTACAGCAGGGGTGGCCAAAACGTTGATCGCGGTCCACCAGACGAACCTCTGTGGATTTCTGGTGGACCGCAATCAAGCTGGGGATGTGGAAGTGCTGCATGAATGCATACGTATGCTGCGTCGATCGCGACCGTAAAAACTGCGGCCACCCCTGGGTTACAGCAATGATCCCCAACCAGTGGCTCATGGGCAACATGTTGCTCACCAACCTTTGGATGTTGCTCTCAGTGCCCCCAAACAGGTAGTTATTTTTAAATTCCTGACATGGTGGCAAGTTTTGGTTGAATAAAAACAAGATTTCCTACCAAATAAAACGCCTGTAAGTGTGCATAGAGGCTGCCTAATAGCCAATCTTAGCCCTTATTTGGCACCTCCATGAATTTTTATGACGCTTGTGTTGCTCTCCAAGTATTTTTACATTTGACTGTGGCTCACAAGTAAGAAAGGTTGGGGACCCCTTGGTTACAGCATGGGGTACATTGGACTCTCTTTCTCTGTTCGCTAAGGGGAAGGATTATTTAGAAGGGTGAAGCTCTTTGCAGCAAAACAGAACAGAACATATATTGTCCAACACCACTATGGAGAGGGGTTAGTAAGCAATCTTTATCCCTAGGGTTTTCATCTTAAGTGGTCCGGATCCCATACTGCAGATTTGGATGATGGAGAAGACTATGCCTGATACCCTTGTCACTACTGCGGTTCAAGGCAGCAGAGCCTGTTAAGAAGGATAATCCCAGCTATCTCTCCTGGTTGACTAGAAAGCTGTTCTTTCTAACTAAAGCTGACTGTCTCACTTTCCTAGGAAATGCTATAACAAAAGATACCTTGCACTTACTAAATCCTCGTTCACAGGGTCCCTGCTCCCTGACTTCACTAGAGTTAGATGATTTCTCTAGGGCAAATGAGGCTTTACTAGGGTCTTGTTGATCCTAGGCTCAGTGGAACATCCACCTGGTTCAACAGATGCACGCCAAAGAGATAGTGCCCACCTCCTGCTAAACACTATATTACAGTGTGCAGGAAGTGGTCATATGAGCAATAATAAACAGATATAAAAAAATGGATACAAAAGCTTCTGCCTGGCAACTAGAAACAAGGAAGTGTAGGTTTTAAAGCTATAGGGTTTGTTATTTTTAAAAAACTCAAATTCACTAAATAGTCAAACTAATAGTTCACTAATAAGCTCAAATTGTGGGAAAAAATATGAAACTTTGATAAATAACCTCCAAAATATCTTCCGAAAAGACCAACACATTTTAATGTTGCTGCTATATGAACAAAATAACACTGTTCAACATTTAAGAAAAATGGGTGAAAAAAACATAGGAATGCAGAGTGAAACACCTCCACATTTACAAACTGAAATCTAATGAGAATTCAGTAATGTGATATTATGACACATGATATGAAGAAAACACAACAGTTCAATTATGCCAGAAACTATTTTAGCAATATGTACTGATGGCTAGCTTATGATAGCACAGTTCAGCAATGCAGAGGTAAAGCAAATACACTGTAAAAAAGAAAAGTGTGTCAAGAATTGCAGCTAGTTGGCTGATGAGCAGATTAAACCAGTTCAGCAATAAAAAAGGTATAAAAGAAACTATATATGAAATATCAAAGTCGTTCAGGCTATTACTGCCAGTAACTATCTTCTAAGCACAGCAACAATGATCCAGACTAATTCAGCTCTCATTTTGTGAGCAGATAATGCTAATCTTTAAAGCAGCTAAGCAATATGGAAGCTCCCATTATAAAAAGTATCCAAAATATAGATTGGCATCTTTGTTAAGGTATTTGGCAGCACCCCATCACTGCAGTGATATAAGCAGATGCCAGCACAGTCATGATGTAGAAAGCATTCATCCAGGGAAACCTTGTGCAGTATTTATCACTGGCCACAAGCCAGAGTTAGAAATTCATTGATGAAGAGGACATTTGCACATTTGCCTTAACTTAGTCAGAGTGTCACCTGTAATAGCCATGTTACCCAACTGCAGACACATAATAATAATATGTCAATTCAACTTTTACATTTATACATTATATCACTGTACCAAAAGGTCCATATTTATATGCTCCTGGAAACGTGAATTAAAGTGTATTTGTTGTTTAAAATATAGCATAGTGATTATAGTGTGAGGACTTTTTTTTAATTTTAATGGTTGAGTTACTCGGCACAAAACAAAAGGTTCGGTCTCTTTTAATTATTGAAATCATGTGGGCTAGCTAATAAATATTTATCTAAACTCTTGCTTTTTACCATAATAGTTTTCATCCTGTGGGTTTGTGTGGAGCAGTGACCTTTATGCAAACAGACATTGACAGCTGGCCTGAAAACAAAATCATTTTCACATATTAAAAATTAAAGCTATGCCCTGTAGCCCAGCACCCCTGTTTGTCAGCCTGCCCATGGAGAGAGCTTTTTAGAGTAATTGTGTGAACATACACTATAAAAACACTTTTACTTTTGAACTCACACACAAAGCAGGATGATTTTTGTTCCCTGAGATGACAGATTCATTGTTTTTGAATACAATATAAAAATGTTGTATTAATGATGGATGAGCACAGCAAGGATGTCCCAGTGTTTGGAACAGGAGGAATTTGTAAGTGCCTATCAATATTTGTTCTCAAGGCAGAAAGTTATATGGTTGGACCAGATTCATGTTTTGCCTTTGCCACTTTGTTCAGTTCGCCTACCATGTTTGCTGATTTCTTACAAGTTCTTCTAAAAATGTTTGCCTTTGCAGTTCTTTTGGTGGCATTTTTCCGCCTCTGCTCCCGTTTTCTGAGCTGCCGCTATATCAAGGACTTAGGCCCTTCATATTCCTTTCTAACTTCTTTGCCCTTTTGATGGGCTTAATCCACTTGAAGGACTGCCTTCACCTCAGACTTCATCACTGTGTGCTATGATGTTGCCCATTAGCCATACAACCACCAAGTTGCCCTATCTCTCTTCTATGCATGACTCAACTGCCCCTTAAATAAAGTCTGTCACACTTCTCTCTTTTCATTGCATCATCATTATGGATAGATATTTGAGATAATGTATAGGTCACTGGTCTAAAGATGTAGGGATGTAGGCACTGTGGATGAAGCAGGCAATGGGGAGCAGGCAAGACTGTAGAAAAAATGCGCCAGGAGACCTGCTTATGCTTTGTTCCAAAGCTTTGTGCCAAGCACACTTAAGTAGGATAACAGTTGTGTCCAAAAGCCTTGGCACTGTAGATGTAGCTTACTACAGAACATCAATTAACCTTAGCTACCTTCTGTTCTTTTTATTGCCCTTGCTTGTTATAGTAAAGTTATGGAATTCCTTTATTGATTGCTTAATTGCTGGTTGAGTTGGATAACTACCAAAAAGGCCATGCAGAATTAAGATTAAACATTCATTCAGGGTGCTTTCAAATGTCCATTTTGTGGACAAGAATAATTTTATTTATCAGCTTGCAGATACTTTCAGAACAGTCATACCTGATGAAACTCCCAGTCATGGGAATCACCAAATTTCATGCAATTTGCCAAAATGATATTCACTATGATTATAACCACGAATTGTATAATTAATTTAAACCTTTGTTCTACAGCTACCTGGATATGTTTGTTTAACCTAACAAATGCTAAAATGCACAGTAAATGGATAAGCAATGAGTCTGGCTGTTGTAACTGTACCATGCTGATCTAGCTCTATGTTATAAGCTTAGCCCTTCAGTGTGTGCTCCTTGTTGGTTTAGCTTACTATCTGAAGTCTTTGTATGTTTTCTTAATAATAAATAACAGTATTATCTTCCTTATAGCACAATAATTTGTGCTTTTATATCGTCGTCATGTAATACTGAATTGAATCCAGATGCTCTGCTGTTGCTTAGCTTCAGCTGAAGAAGCAGCAGATGAAGTGGGAAGAATAACATCAAGCTGATTCACTCTCCATTGGTTACATTGTGCTTAGCTGTGTATTTCAAAATTAATTAAAATAATTCAGATGTAAAGTTAATCCATGTTTAATTCTGGTATACTCCCATCCTGTCTTTTCAATTACTTAAGAGGTAAGAGATTTTTTCAGATGATCAGATCAGTGAAGTCTGCCTATATGCAAGATTAGACAGAACAACAGCAGTTTTCAGTTTGCAAGCTTTTGAGAAGTCTCAGATATATAACACATTGTCATTTCTAATGTCATTTAGAATTAAAGCATCATTAGAGGCATCATAGGTGTAAAAACTAAGTTGGCTTTAATTTCCGAGTTAAAGACACAATAAAACAATATTTTATTTAAAAAGTAAAGGGGGAAATTAACACACAACTTAGCTAATACAGTACAAGATCTGTTATCCAGAAACCCATTATCCAGAAAGTTCTGAATTACGGGAAGGCCATCTACCATAGAACATTCTCCTTTTTTTGTAATAATAAAACAGTACCTTGTATTTGATGGTAACTGCATGAATCCATATTGGTGAAAAACAATCCTATTGGGTCTATTTAATGTTTAAATGATTTTTTGAAAAGTCTGGTGATCCAAATAATGGAAAGGTTCATCATTTGGAAAACCACAGGTATTCTGGATAAAACATTCTATACATGTAAATCATTTCTTCAGTTTTTATAGACTGTATGATCTAAAGATATAAATGAGGGGTCTCCTTTAATTTAAATATAGAAGTTTGCAAAGTGGCAAAAACAATATATTAGTCCTAAGGTTCCAAATCTATCAGGTTCAAGGGTTATTCTAATATTTCATATTATCTAGAGTATATAAAGATAAACAGACCAAGGGGCAAATTTATCAAAACTCTAATTTGTGCTTTTTCATGATTCATACAAAAACATGTGGAAAATGCAAACACTATGCATATTTGTTCAAACCTGGAATAGTTGTGAATTATCAAATAAAAGAAAAAACATATGAAAAAAACAGCAAATAAAAGGTGGCGGGGGGGGGGGGGGGGGGGGGGGGACAGGGCACCCAAAGTTATGACTTTGCTCCTACCTCATGCTCAGCTACCTACCCTCTCAATCCACATACTTCTATTTTATCCAATCACTAGCCTCTGTTTAATAGATGCAAATCTGTATCATCAGTAACACCATTGCTAAGGTATTTCTGCGTCATATTCAGTGCTAATTACTAGAGATAGGTTTTTAATGTGGTAGTGCTCCTCTTTGGTAAAAAATGTACTGGCCTGGGGATGTTTCTTCCTTAGCCCCTGCCTTGTAAAGCTTACAATCTAAGTAGACTTGTTCATGCACAATGTAAAATTTCCTAATTTGGTATGCCGCGCATGTGCAGGTCCAGCTAGGTGCAGGGGACTGCTGGGAAATCAAGGTGGAGGAACATTGCTTAGATAGAAACAAACCTGGGCCAGTGTAAAAAGGTTTGATTCACTTGCGGTGCCAAACATATTGGTGCCATGGTGGCACTTGCTACTATGAAGAAGTACAGCAGGTTTGTACCATATGGGCATCTCACTGGCAACCCATTGGGATATTAGTATAAGTGAGTGCTTCTGTTTGTATTAGGGCTGCACCGAACCCACTTTTTTGGGTTTAGCCGAACCCCCGAACCCACCCAGAAGGATTCGGACGAATCCTGACCCGAATCCTAGTTAGCAGATGCTGATTAGAATCGGAAGGGGTTAAAAATCGCCTTGTGCGCAGCGCCTGGTGAATTTTTTTTTCACTGCCCATTTAACCCTTTCGGAATTCTAATTAGTATATGGATTCAGTTTGACCAGGACCGCAGATTCGGTCGAAACCAAATCCTTAAAAAAAAGTCGGGATTTGCTGAATCCCGAACCAAATCCGATATTTGGTGCATCCCTTGTTTGTATCATATTCTGTAATGGTGCAATTTGGTCCACACATACGCCATGACAACTGGAGTATCTTTCATCCTAGTGAATGGTATTTTAGTGCAAAATGTTGGACTGTGTTGCACCATACTGCACTGTGTAAGCTTTAAGGAACAGTAACACCAAAAAATGAAAGTGTATAAAAGTAAATAAAATATAATGTACTGTTGCCCTGCACTGGTAAAAGTTGTGTGTTTACTTCAGAAAGTCTACTATAATTTATATAAATAAGCTGCTGTGTAGTATGGGGGCAGCCATTCAAAGGAGAAAAGGCACAGGCACATAGTAGATAACAGATAAAACACTATTGTATTCTACAGAACTTGTCTGTTATCTGCTATGTAACCTGTGCCTTTTCTCCTTTTTTCCAGCTTGAATGGCTGCCCCCGTGGCTACACAGCAGCTTATTATATAAATTATAGTAGTGTTACTGTAGCAAACACACCAGTTTTACCAGTGTAAATTTAATAATGTCCATATGCACCAACATGTTCAAAAAGCTTGATTTGCTCTTTATCTTTATTATCTTTATTTTACATTTTGTTGGTTATTGTTAGTTATAGGATATGAAGACCAAATGGGCTTTCTCTGGGTATTCAGCTATAGTGTCTGAGTACTAACCTCTGATTATATGTTTACAGATCACTCAGATTATGTGGCGTACATCCCATGCTGAGGGTTGTGTGTTCAGTTGCAAAACAGGAATAAATGCCTTGGCATCATATTGTTTTGTGTTTATTCAGTTTAGCATTTCCCAGCTTGTTCTTCTTCTGATTTACCTTGAACTTAGCATGAAAGATCCAAAAAGAAAGGGAAACAGGTAATGTGTATAATGTGTGTTTTGCAGCATTAAAAACTGTTTGGTAAGGTCAGTCTTCAGGATGTGACAGTCCAATGGAAAAACATATAATTATTTTTCAAAATAAGTGATTTATAGATGTCAAATATTTCCACTGCTTGTACCTTTTTTATACAATAACATTAAGGGCCAGATATACGCTTCTAAAAATCCCACAGGAATAAATAAAAAATGGGTGAGTTTTTTTATTAATTAAGCTTTAAACTCACATTTTGATAAATCTGCCTAAGTGTACTCTAAACATGCAAATACTGCTTCAAAGGGAAAATATAACTTTTCTCATATACAGGTATAGGACCCATTATCCAGACTGCTCGGGACCAAGGGTATTCCGGATAAGGGGTCTTTCCGTAATTTGGATCTCCATACCTAAAGTCTACTAAAAAATCAATAAAACATTAATGAAACCCAACAGGATTGTTTTGCATCCAATAAGGATTAAATATATCTTAGTTGGGATCAATTAAAAGCTACTGTTTTATTATTACAGAAAAAAAGGAAATCAGTTTTAAAATTTTGAATTATTTGATTAAAATGGAGTCTATGGGAGACGGGCTTTCCGTAATTTGGAGCTTTCTGGATAATGGGTTTCCGGATAAGGGGTCCGATACCTGTATAGTTACTATAGATAACTTATTACTTATGGGTTATGTGCTTCTGTTAAAGTCCATGGAGAATGCCACTGACTATAGTTTATCCCTAATAACATGTATAATTTAACATGCAGAAAGCAATGTTATGCACAGAGGGCAATATATGCACTCATAAAATATTGTCTAGTTGATGTAATGTAAGAACATATGAGATATATCTATCTATCATCTATCTATACAGTATATATATTGATATTCAGGGGAGATATTAACACTCTCAGCAATACGCATGGAATGGGCAAACTCCTTTTATCTTTTTGTTATATCTTTCTATATTTATTTGTATATTCACCTTAAATATTAATTATTGAAGTACTGTCATAATCTGTGCTTATCCAACATGTACTCTTCTACAAAAGGAAATACATTTGAACTGTGTGTGTGTGTGTATCATTTATTCCTTCAGCTGCACTTGTATCATTTATTCCTTCAGCTACTCATTGTGTCCTATTAAAAAAAATCTTCATTTAGGACTAATTTGTATTTTCTCTAATATTAATTAAACAATACTTTGCAGTTTAAACCAAGTATTATAAATGTGTGCCAAATGTAAAATAAAGCTTTTGGGTTTTTTACATTTTTCTTATATTTTATTGGGTACAATGTCTCTAAAATAGGCAAAAAGAATAAAAAATACAAATAAAGTGGGTCACCTTAGGTCACCAATATTATAGCAATTAAAGGGGATGTCCACCTTCAGACAATAGTCTAAATTTGAAATTTGTAAGAAAAACATTTTTGTAATTCATCTTTTAGATACATTTCTATTATTTAGAAAGTTTAGTTTTGACACCACAGACCCAGATAAGTGCTGCTGACAGGCTCTCTCCTCTGTCCTCTCCTCTGAAGGGATCACTGACTCCAGTTTGCTTTCTGGCCAAAACAGGAAAATAACACTGAACTAGTTACTGCCCATGCCTTCCCTCTCCTGCTTCATTTGTATTTTACTGATCTGATTGGCTAAATCATGCCAGCCAATGGTATTAAAGAATGAAATGAAACAGAAGAGGGAAGGCATGCATAGAACCGATATGAACTTTTTTTTTTTGGCTGCCTTCAAAACTACACATTTTAATAAATAAAGATGTATTACAAAAATGTTTTTTTCTCACAGAGCCTGTTAAAATTCAGACTACTGTCTGAAGATGAACAGTTTAGTTTAGCTTTAGTTTAATAAGCATCAATGAATAAGACAAATGTACATTTTTATATAATATAAGATAATCAAAATCACCAATTGCCAATAAAATAACTGCAGACTATTACATTTTCCCAACATGCTCTTAACTTGGCTTGTTTAGAATGTCTTTGGCTAAACATGTATAACAATGTTATTTTTATTTGAGCAGGAAAGAATACATTACAAGGAAAAATAAAGGTTAACAGCAGCTTCTACATTTTCAATGCATTCAAAAACATTTCCCCAAACCCAAGAGGCGCTGTCATATTTTCATGAGTGAATCTAATTATTAACAAAAAATAGATACAAAGTTGGACTAGTGGAATGAAGCTGGACATGGTAAAGTCGCTAATGTCTAATCTACTCACAAGGGTAAGGTAAGTTATGAAGCTAGCGTGCCAAATTTTACAAATGTAATAACATTCAATATACATCTAATTTTATAATATGAAAAACTATCCTCCCTCACATGCCTTTGGGTATTATACAAAGATGTTTGAAATTGAAATGCCATTTGAATACAGCATTCTATTTTCAAACAAAATAGGCTGATCTGGAACATTGCCTGGCTCCTGGGATACCTGCAGGAAATCTGTCCAGAAAATTAACATTCATAGAGGAGATGTCACAATTTTTAAAGTAGTAACTGCTGAAAGACAAACCTTACCATACAACATTTAATTGAAAAAAATTATAGGTTTATAAAAACAAATAATTGTCTTTACTGAAGTCAGTATGGTGATGCGGCTAATATCCTTTACGTTCAAGGACCTTCTTTATTTGAGATGGGCACAACAGGCCTGCTCCCATATTTTATAAAATATCCGTCTTATGGTTCTTGAACTGTTTACAAATTATAGCTCACAGACTGTCAGATAAAACATTTTGTATTTCTCAAAACTATAAAATGATGAAAATCTCAGTAGCCCATTAGCTAGTATATACTGTACCTCCATGTTAGCCATCTGTACCTCCCAGTGGTCCATCTAAGACAGTTCCAAATTTTGTATTTCTTAAGACTATAAAATTATAACTACAAAATCAGGGAAATGGGAAGAAATAAAATCTACAAATATATACACTTGTTTCCACTGTCCAATCACACAGTTTGCTAAGGTCCAGTTAAAGAGCTTGCTAGTTTCCTAAAATGCAGCCTCCAAGTTGTATCACACAGCTTTCTAGCGCCCTTTTGCAAGGTTACAAGTGCTCCACTACACAGCTCCATGTTTTACTCAGATCCAACTGTACTCAGTTCACAGTAGGCCATCAGAAAGCTCCCATTACCCAGTATATACTGTACCTCCAAGTTATCCATCTGTACCTCCCAATGGTCCAAGACAATTCCAAATGCTTCATTAATCATCCTCCAAGGGTATACCCTTTTAACCAATATTATTTGTTGACTTCCCTTTGAAACATCTGATACAGCACCCAGACGGTGAGAATTATATTCTATGCTACTAGGTCAAATCCACCCCATATACAATTTAAGCATGCTTGCTTGGCCTAACACACAGGTAGATCTGAATTTGAAGGTGTTCTCAATGGATAATCCTACATTGAAAGAATGAGCATAAAGGGGCTAGATGAGGCAGAAAAGGCAGGCAAACAAATGTACCACTATGTAATCACATGCAGAGAACCTGTATATTAGTTTTAGAAAATTATTTCAAGCATTTTGGGTAAAAGGTCCCATACTGCATTTCTACTGAACCTTTGCAGTCCGCTATACTGACGTTTTCCTAAATAAAGTCATCAGTCACAGTAATTAGAATACCTAATTTGTGTTCTTCTGGGATTATTTTGCGGTACAAAATCAATTGAATTCAGGAAAGGATGACTGAATAACTGTATTTTTTGTTAAACAGAAAAAGCTGTAATACTACTTGTACACAATAAATTCAGCAAATATTGTTAACCCTTAAAAATATATATGCTGGCACACTTTCTCCTTCCTTTTGTGTAGAAATAATGGGTTTTTATCATTTCTAGCAGCTGGTCAGCTCCAGAATGAGGGATAGACCAAGCACTGGCACAATACTGATTCTCCACTAATGTAATTTTACTTACTTTTAAGCCAATAACTGCCAACAACAGATGCAACACAGATGCAAATTAGACAGTGCCAGAAATATTGATTCTACAGTTCCATGTTCTATTCAAATAGGAAAATAATTAGGCTAGACAATGAGAGTTCCCCAAATGGCTGCTGCCATGATTGATTTTATAATAAGATATTAAAAAATACATAGGCATTTGTTTTCTTTATTTCTCCAAAACCTATGCAGATGGAGCTGGCTCGGTTTGGGGTTATGAGATGTGATAAGTACAGGCATGCACATGCCTCCCAAATGTCCCAATTTTTACGGGACAGTCCCTCTTTTAACAGCTCAACCCACATTCTTACAGAAAAGTCCCCCCCCCTGCACTGAATGCTAAAAAAGATACAAATTTAATTAAAAAATAGCTTTTGGCAGGGAGCCCAGAAATCTTAAAGAGCTTCACCTGCACTTAGAAACATTGTTTCTCAGACTTAATTCAAAAAGTGGACTTTTGGCAGAGAGGCAAGAAAGGTAACAAGCTTCACCTGCACTGAGATACAATTGTAACTTTTAAGCTAAACAGGTCTCTTGGGGGAACTGAGACTCGCAGCTCAAAGGGCAATTTCACCGGCATTAACAAAACTGTAATATCACATACCACAAGGCTCCAAAACCCCCAGAAATGTGTTTAAACTTTATAACCTGTCAAATTTAGTTAAATTGGAGTGGTATTTTTTCACTCTTTCCATTTTCCAAATGTTGGGAGGTATGCATGCAATATAATGCTTTCTTGCACATATACAGTACATTGAAGCACTAGTATTCACTACCTACAAAAGCTTCACCAAACCAAAGTCCACTACAGCACATAAAAGAACAGAGGCCCGCAGTTTCTTCATGGAGGCCTATACAGAGCCTTACAAGTTTTATTAGCTGAGTGCAATAAAAACCACACAAGCAACTACTAAAAGGAATCCGCATGCCTTTGTTTTTCTTTTGCATGGCCAGTTGAACAGGAATGTGTATGGAACACTCCAAAACAAAAAAAGCCCTGTGGGAATTGGTTTGAGTTGTAAGGTCATTTAAAGAAATACTTACTATAAGGAATATGTTTTGGCATGTAGCCTCAGTTACTCTAATGCTGTCTGATAAGTATACCCTTTACCTCCCAGAGCACTTCTTTTTTTACTGTAAACCCTATTAAAGCAATTCATTATCTTAAACCACAAGTAACTGCCTTACTGCACTATCCCTACCTGATCATGGCCAGTACCACAATACTTCAGGCATAATATTAGCAAGAGCATATAGAAACTGACATATGGCCCATTAAGTCACATTGCTTGGTTCAGTATTGTGATCGGCCCTTGCTGTTCAAGATCAGTTTTTTGTTCACACATCTTCTTGTATATAATAAAATACAACATAAAATGATATCCTTTCTTAGTAATAATAAGACAGTACCTTGTACTTGATCCCAACTAAGATATACATACTCCTTATTGGGGGGCAAAACAAGCCTATTGGGTTTATTTAATGTTTAAATGATTCCCTTTTCTCTGTAATAATAAAACAGTACCTGTACTTGATCCCAACTAAGATATAATTAATCCTTATTGGAGGTAAAACAATCCTATTGGGTTTGCTTAATGTTTAAATGATTTTTAAGTAGACTTAAGGTATAGAAATAAATATTACATAAAACCCCGGGACCTGAGCATTCTGGATAACAGGTCCTATACCTGTATCGGCAACTAGAATCAAGGCTGGGAATCCTTCTGGTCACTGCAATTAGGATTAAAGTATTTAGAAGAACAGATTTGCAAAACATTGCAAGAAAAGTATGCAAATTCCAATCTATAAAGTTGTCAACTTAGAGATTTCTCTGTGTAAATCAGGCGACCTGTGGTTTTCCTGAAGGATTTCACTTTTGGCTGAATATTTCTGTTCATGGATTTGATTTGATGAATTGGCAAATGCATTCGCAGCAACATCCTCAAGAAATGGTCAGTGATGTGAAACAAGCAATTACTAGTTACAAGCAAAGGTGTGAATATTTCTTATTTCAGTATGAAATGAGAAAATTTAGGATGTTGCTGCACAATGTGAGGGGGAAAAAAAGCAATTTCAGTTGGTGGCTGAGGTGAACGGCTTTGATCTTACAAAATAATACACATTTTCCATCTATTTTTCTACTAAGATAAACAATGAATTTCTTTGTTTTGTTAATGACAGAGAGACTGAAAGTATTCACAATAGCAAAAAATTACTGAAACACGTTTGTCTGTGCCGTACTTTCATACCCAGCACTACTTTTGCTTTTTTACTTCATATTTTTAAAACTTAATTCCAACCTTCAGTATTACAGTGACGATTGTACAGAGCCAGTATCTATTCAATCCTCCAGGTACAGTTATTATTAAATCTGTGGACCTCCAGTCACTAGCTCCGCTGACAAATAAAGGGCAATTGAATTTAATAAGGGGCATTTACTAAAGCACAATTTTTTGGGTCTGGCATTTTTGATGCTGAAAACTTTGTTGTGGAAAATAAATGTAATTTTTTCATGACTTATTATGCAGTAAAACCGCGAATGAAAAAGTATGCCAGCTTAAACCTGTCAAGATCATGTAGATGTAAATGGCAGATAGCCCCTTTACAATTGGAAGATCTTTTTTTGCTTTGTGGTTCTAGAGGTTTTCAGGGTTTTTTGATGCTGGCTTTTGGGCAACAATTTGAAAGAGTTGTGGTTATCGTGTGACAATTTGAAAAAGTTGCAGTTTTCGTGAATTCTCTGCAACTTTTTTTTGTTCATGCTTTTTCAAATTGGATCTTTTGATACATGACTGCCATTTGTGGAAATGAAAGTGTAGGCAGTAATCCCCTCCAGATTACATCACCCATACTAAGATACACAAGGGTGCAGGGAATTGCAACACACACAACGTTTATTCCAACTTTGTACATGAATCCAGAACAAGGCACTTTCTTCACACGAGCAACAGGCAGGTTAACACACCTCCATACACAGTTAGTCCCAAGTAATCTCACAAACTGCCCTTCACTCTGTTAGTTCACCCCTTTCCACCTTCAGCACCCAGTACCTTTTCTCAGGAGTACTCCGCACTCCCTATCTCAGGGCTTAGCCCACTTAGACTTGACATGTGCTTCTTGAGTCCCTCCCAACAACTTCTTGGGCATCAACTTGAAGTACACTAGAGATCTCACTACACCTTGAACTACACTTGGGCCCTATCTTGCAGGGTACCTGCCTCCTTTTTCCCTTTTTTTTCCTCCTTGGTGGGGCACAGTGCTAACTATCCTTGCCTACATTTACATTAACATTTATTTATAAAGCGCCAACATATTCCGCAGCACTGTGCCTATCTCACATTCCCTAGGATGAGTTATTACAATACTCACACCTGCAGTCTTCCTCTTGCTTGGTGTTTGCACTGCCTCCGATGTCCTCCCAACTTGCTTCTGCAGTTGTTTCCCATTCACCATAGACAGACCCACCCTGTTTCTCCCCTACCTCTCCTTTTATACCATTTGGGCTCCTCCCACCTTCTTGTCAGGAACCAACTTCTCACCAACTGCCTCTGTTGATGACTTTTAGTATTTACATTGCTTGACAAGAGGACTCCTCAATTTCCCTTCGCCTTCAGCCATCCCTCTGAACCCCATTGTTACATACATTAATAAAACACCAGGAGACGGAAATGGGTAAAAAGAGGCCACAGCATTTATTTACATTTTATCAAATAAATAGGACCTTGCCAGCCTCACCCCAAGGCAATATTCAAAGCCAGAATTCCATAAGAGATCGCTACTATGCTCTGCTGTTCCTTACTGAAGACTTGAGATCAGCACTATGTCATTATATCCACCACTGAGTATTAGGCTGCCTCTACCTACAGAGAGGATGGCCCCAAACTCTGCTACCAGCAGGAGCTGCATCTCCCACCATGAGAGAAGTTCAGCAGCCCTGCTGCCGGTCCTGAATCTGCAGTGCCTCGATGATAGGAAATCCAAGCAGGCTGTCACCTAGCACAAGCAGTAGTAGCGTCTGTATCAATCAACCCACCGTGCAGTCAAAGGAGAGAAGCTCCTTTCTCCCTCTTCTAAAATTTCCTGTGCAGTACTCTGGCAAGGTCCTACTGCTGCTGTGACAGAAACAACTTAAAATACATTAACATATATCCACTGTTTTGATCCAGAGGAAGGCAAAAAACCCAGCCTGAAGCCTGTGCCAATTATGCCTCAAGAGGGAAAAAATTCCTTCCTGACCCCACCTGGCGATCGGAAAATTCCCTGGATCAAGGATTTGACTTTTATTTAACATAAATAATACCATGCAGACTCTCACATTCATACTGTATAGTGTTACCGAAACCACAATATAACAGTGCATATAGGAAAACATTCACATTCTGTTATTAACAGATAATATGAGAGCATAAAGAAGAAAATATCCTGGCATTTTACAAAATATGCAAAAAAGAGGGGAGGGTGGGTGGGATGTTTCTACCTGTTCAGAAGATAGGAAGTGAACTCCTTCTTTTGTGACATCATATCCCTATCCTTCTCCACCCCCAGCCCAGCTTTCCCCCTCCTTAACATACTGCTTCTCACCCAATCACAGCTGCATCTGATTTTTCAATCTTTAAACATAAACCAGTGTAATCTGGCTGCTGGTCATTCGGATCCCTTGTCATGCAGCCCCTGCGTTTATAGCTTCAGGGCTTCCTTGACAAGAGGACTCCTCAATTTCCCTTCGCCTTCAGCCATCCCTCTGAACCCCATTGTTACATACATTAATAAAACACCAGGAGACGGAAATGGGTAAAAAGAGGCCACAGCATTTATTTACATTTTATCAAATAAATAGGACCTTGCCAGCCTCACCCCAAGGCAATATTCAAAGCCAGAATTCCATAAGAGATCGCTACTATGCTCTGCTGTTCCTTACTGAAGACTTGAGATCAGCACTATGTCATTATATCCACCACTGAGTATTAGGCTGCCTCTACCTACAGAGAGGATGGCCCCAAACTCTGCTACCAGCAGGAGCTGCATCTCCCACCATGAGAGAAGTTCAGCAGCCCTGCTGCCGGTCCTGAATCTGCAGTGCCTCGATGATAGGAAATCCAAGCAGGCTGTCACCTAGCACAAGCAGTAGTAGCGTCTGTATCAATCAACCCACCGTGCAGTCAAAGGAGAGAAGCTCCTTTCTCCCTCTTCTAAAATTTCCTGTGCAGTACTCTGGCAAGGTCCTACCGCCACAACGAGCCCAACTGAAAACCTTCAGTTGGGTTCGTCCCCACCATAAATTTTTAACTATGTTATAAAACATTTCTTTTTGTATCACACATACTGTACCACAGGATAGAATAAAATTGGCCATTAGCTCTATGGTATAAATACAAATCATTTTTTTTTTTTTTTTTTAAATATCATATGTATGCAAAACATAAATAAATACTTTCCTTTATTGAAATACCTTTAAATCCATGACCATGTGCAATTACCAACATGGCCAGTTATGGATGTATATTTTTTGGACACGTTACAGCAAGGCAAAACTTCCCACTAGGATGCCTGGCATATCAGCCCAAATAGTTCTCAACTAGAGGATTTGATGAGCACAAAAAACAAAAACCACTGGAGCATTCTATTGGCCAAGAGACTGAAAATTTGTAGCATTATTTTGCTGCAAATTACCATGTATTCTGCCCATGTGGTAGACTAGGATGCAAACACGGCTTTTCAAAGGAAATCTGATTCCATCCTGGATACCAAACTTGCACTTCTATTAATAACAATGGAGCACAAGTCAACCAACCACTTACCATGCCCTCCAGCTGTACACGCCTAGCTCAGAGGGTAAGATCAACCAACCACTTACCAAGCTGCTCCATAGCTGCCTGTCCTCTCTGTGGAGACCTCCCTCCGGCTGTACTTGCCTCGCTCAGAGGGTAAGGTCATCCAACCACTTTGCCATACTGGTCCGGTAGCTGCCCATCCATACTGTGAAGACCCAGCTCAGAGACCCCAGCTCTGAGGGTAAGGCCAACCACCACTCCACCATGCTGCTTCCATAGCAGCCCTTCCACACATGTGGAGACCCAGGTCAGAGACCCCAGCTCTGAGGTTAAGGCCAACCACCACTCCACCATGCTGCTTCCATAGCAGCCCTTCCACACATGTGGAGACCCAGGTCAGAGACCCCAGCTCTGAGGTTAAGGCCAACCACCATTCCACCATGCTGCTTCCATAGCAGCCCTTCCACACATGTGGAGACCCAGCTCTGAGACCCCAGCTCTGAGGGTAAGGCCAACCAACCACTCCACCATGCTGCTTCCGTAGCAGCCCTTCCACGTTGTGGATGCCCAGCTTCGAGGAAAAGGTCAAACTGCTCCTGTTGCTGCTCCCGTACACTTGCTGTTCCTGTACACACTATCGCAGCTCTGAGGGTAAGGCCAACCAACCACTCCACCATGCTGCTTCCGTAGCAGCCCTTCCACGTTGTGAATGCCCAGCTTTGAGGGTAAGGCCAAACTGCTCCTGTCGCTGCTCCCGTACAGACTACTGTGCTTTTTGCCACAGCCCATTCCTTTGTGCAGAGACCTCCATCCAACCTTGCAAGCCTAGCTCATAAGGGCCCAGCTCAGGGAAAAAGGCCAACCAACCACTTTTTCTTAGGCTTTGATATTATAGTCACTGTAGTGACAACTAGCCACAGAAAGAAAGAAATAATAACCTTGTCGAGAATGGGGGTTATTAGTTTCTTGCCTGCTTGTATGCCCTCCCCCCAGGTGATCAAATCATATACTGACAGTGGGGATCTGCTTTCTGCCCAGAAAATTTAAAATTAAGTTCTATGAATTAAAGGCTAGCATTGTGCCAGGGAGCTATGTGATCAGCTTAAATATACATATATATACATACATATATATATATATATATATATACATATAAGCTACAGTAAGCAGGCCTCTATCATATAATCTTGGGGTTGCTAATTCTATATAATTGCACAGATATGGTGAAATTGTATCTACCCCCCAATTGCAAGCTGAGTGCCCTGAAACTGCAAGCGACATTGTGCTAAGCGTATGGTATTTTCACAGGCGCTGTGGCTTTCTTATACAAACCTTTTTTCAGAGGGAATGCTTGCCAGTAATAAACCACCATCCGCCTTCATGGACTACCTGGCATGCCAGCCACCCAACCGTTAGGGGTTGGGTGGGCAAGTGTAACCAGGCAGCCAATTGTCAACACACCTGTGGGACCCAAGCCCATCAAGCACCTGCCTCGCTAACAGTCGGCTGCATCCCAGCTAAGCTACAATAGGCAGGCTCTGTTTTTTATACTTACCCATCAGTATCTGGACTCCTACTAGTTGTACTAATAGAGGATTATACTATATTTAGGTTCTGTCTGCAGTAGCAGCAGATTGTCCTCTGAGCATGACCTGAAATCTGTGACTCAATAAATTAGAGGTAAGGATCCTACTAAAGGCTGCTAAATCGAGAACTATATCTATAGAAATACCATGCAATGTACAGACTTCTTAAACCAAAGCCTGGGAAAGTTACTATATTCAGGCTTTGCCCTATTCCTGACTAAGCTCCTCTCTGTAAACTCAAACTACTGCTCTCTGTGTACTTTGATGAGTTGCAGTAGCAGCAGCTCAGTGTCACAGCCTGGATTTCTATATTTAATAGAGAGGATGCCTTTTTGGACTCAGGCTGACTCCCCTGCTGCCCAAGTGACTACAGTGCAATTAACTGCTGTAGCAACAAGGAAACGACTATTGAGCAGCCTGCCCAAATAGTTCTACCCCCCAATGCTAGTAGTATAATGAGGAGTAAATTTGTATATACTTCAACTAATAACATTATGTAAAAGAGAGAGGTCTGTACATGGTCCATGATACACTCACAGGGGCAATTGTACTGTAATCCCCTCCTCCCTCACTCTCTCTCTCTATATATATATATATGTGTGTGTGTGCCGAAACACAGTAGAACTACTTCTTCCCTAGGTACACAGCCTGAGTGTAGCCTCTACAGGAATGTTGTCCAAATAACTAGATGGCTATCTGGCAGGTTCTGCATGGGTTAATAATATATAGATAGATGATATCCGCAACTGGATAAGGCCCAGTAAATTTAGAGGTAAAACTCTGACAGCAGGCTGCTGAATCAAATGATTATATCTATAGAACTACTGTATAATACGTAGTGTTAGTAAAACAAAGCCCAGGAAAGTTACTGAATTCAGGCTTTGCCTTATTACCAACTGAGCCCCACCTCCAACTACAGCTCTCTCTGTATACTCCAACTGTAGCTCTCTGTATACTCCAACTACAGCTCTGTATACTTCAACTACAGCTCTCTGTATACTCCAACTATAGCTCTCTGTATACTCCAACTATAGCTCTCTGTATACTCCAACTATAGCTCTCTGTATACTCCAACTACAGCTCTCTGTATACTCCAACTATAGCTCTCTGTATACTCCAACTACAGCTCTCTGTATACTCCAACTATAGCTCTCTGTATACTCCAACTACAGCTCTCTGTATACTCCAACTATAGCTCTCTGTATACTCCAACTATAGCTCTCTGTATACTCCAACTACAGCTCTCTGTATACTCCAACTATAGCTCTCTCTGTATAATCCAACTACAGCTCTCTGTATACTCCAACTATAGCTCTCTCTGTATACTCCAACTATAGCTCTCTGTATACTCCAACTACAGCTCTCTGTATACTCCAACTACAGCTCTCTGTATACTCCAACTATAGCTCTCTGTATACTGTAATGAGTTGCAGTAGCTGCAGCTCAATGTCACAGCCTGGATTCCTATTTAATAGAGAGGGTACATTTTTGGGCCCAGGCTGACTTCCATGCTGCCTGAGTGGCTACAGTGAGATTAACTGCTGTAAAGCTGCAAACAAACAGCAAGAGCCTAACAAACAGCTGCCCAAATAGTTCTACCCCCAAAGCCCGCAGTATAGTGAGGAGTTAGTGTGTATATACTGCAGCTAATAACAATATATTAAAGAGAGAGCTCTGCCTCATGTTTCTACCTGTTCAGAAGATAGGAAGTGAACTCCTTCTTTTGTGACATCATATCCCTATCCTTCTCCACCCCCAGCCCAGCTTTCCCCCTCCTTAACATACTGCTTCTCACCCAATCACAGCTGCATCTGATTTTTCAATCTTTAAACATAAACCAGTGTAATCTGGCTGCTGGTCATTCGGATCCCTTGTCATGCAGCCCCTGCGTTTATAGCTTCAGGGCTTCCTATACTAAAACCCTCTGCTGCCATCTATTGCTGGAACCCATGGATTACACATAACATTACATTTAACCCTCTCGCTCACTCTTACAAGTTTTTTGGTGGTTTCAAACAAATATAAATCTGTGAAAATCAAATTATAGTAAATCCCCCCCCCCTATAATATAGTTACAACCAAAATTTCATATCATTTACTTATTAATCATGGTGTATGATGCCAAACAACAACAATGAAATAAACATTAAGAATTGTGCTAGTGCTTATTGATTCACATTCTTTCTCCATTTTCCATTGAATAGAGTTTTTTTTCTAGTATTTTCATTCCAGAAAAGTGTGGAAATGTTTGTCCTTGACACTTGCTCATTTAATTAAATATGAATGATAGATGATAAATCAGCCCCCAAAGACTAAACAGCCACAAGAAAAACATGTGCATCTTACAGTTTGTGCATGTGTATGTAATAAAGCTTCTTACTGCAAAGTGTGTAGCTTGGGGACAGAATAAATCATTCCACATTTTAAGCAGGTCCCAAGAAAATTGCCATGCAAAATGTAAATCTAAAATGCAATTTTCACTTTTTCACAATGAACTTTTTAAAATTTTTATGTTTGTAAATTTCTACTGTTCACTGCAAATACATTTTACAAATATGGTGTATGAGAATATTTAAGTTTCCTTGTACTGATTCTAGCTTTTACACAACTAGCACTAGCAATAGCTGCACCCATAAGGTCCCTTCATCTGTTTATAGTAGCATAGAAACATTGGGAAACATTGAGAAAATTAATTTAAAAAACTAGTGAAGTGACTACAATTGAAGAGTGGATAGAAAAAGTGTGCTACTGAGGGGCTCATTTGTTATTGCTCTAGGCTTCGGACTCGAGCAATCAGTTACTATAACCACCAGATTTTAGGCGCAGAGCTTTTCATTTTTTTTCCCAAAAGCCTGCTCAGGAAAAACAAAAAGTTTTGCAGCAAGCTGAGCAAATCCATTACTGAAACCACACGTGAGTGCCTCGAGCAATAATAAATACTCCAAAGTGTAACGTTTCACCCAACTGAGTTAGTGTTATTGTATACATTAAAACAATATTTAGCAAATAAACATCTGTTTATATGAATACAAAATAAAATTAGCCTGCAAAATAGTGGCTAGGAAGCAAACAGGATGGATGAAAAGTAACCTTTAGATTTTCTAAGTAGAAAGACTCTTTTTTAAAAATATTTTAACAATATAACAATCTATAATTTATGCATCTCTGCGTGACATAAATGTCTGAATGAAGTCAATTTACCCTGTTTGATAAATGACATTTTGAACAGGGTTGAGAAAAAGGTTCAAACTTTTGCATAAACTGCCAAGTTGGAGGGTAAATTCAGGAGAACATTTATACAGGTCACAGAAAGGGAATGACAGAATAAATAGCTAGGCTGTTAAATGGTACGTGACATTTAATGTAGCCGCTGCTATCTGATGCACTTTAGTACAAAAACCTTCAAATGGAACATTGCTGGAAAGATATAACAAATTAAATACAAAAGTATTAAAGGCAAAGGTCACCAGAGTTTCCAGGGTTAAAAAGAGGTGTTCTACTTCTGTATGCAAAAGATTGTTAATAATTAATGTCAGGAATATTTTCTTTTGTCAAGTACTAACCATGGCTTTTACTGGGAATTTAACTGAATGAACTGAAAAGTAAATACTGCAAAAATCAGCATTATGTGCAGAAAGTACAAGACCACAAGACTGGATTAAATAATGGACCAAATGTTCACATAGTTATTATCATGAAGTAAAAAAAATACAACTAAAATAAAACTAATAAAAAAAATGTTTTCCTATTAAAAAGAGGCTGTACAAAGCTAAAAAAAAAAATCCACTGTATTGATAATAACAGCAGACAAGAAACCAAAATATATTGAACTATGTGATTTAGCAACCAACAATTGGCACTTACTGTCAACTTTTGCACCCACCTTGCTCAGTATAGGAGATACTAACCAAGCAGACCCCTAACAGTGCAGGAAGTCTGAGAGATGCAGTTTAACAGCTTAAGGTCTGCAAGCTGAGCATGTCTCATATATGTTTAACAACCGTTAAACAATATAATACGTGCAATATAAAGATATAAAGAACAGAATATTTTAGCTATATTTCTTCCTCCACAAAGTGTTCCTCTGCCGCTAGTTATCCTGGGCAAATTACCACTAGTTATGGAAACTAGTTAATAAAGTGTCGGACTGGGGTTCCAGGGGCCCACCAGAAAACCTTAGACTTCCCCATACATATTATTATTTATTCTTCCTTCTATTTATTTTCTTTGTTCTCATATAGAAATAAGGAATGACCGTGGCAAAGGCATACAAGGAAAATGGCTGGGTGAGCAGGAGGGCCCACTGACGCCTGGGCCCACCAGGAGTTTTCCTGGTATCCTGGTGGGCCAGTCTAACACTGAGTTAATATTAGTCATTTTAAATGAATAAAACAAAACTGACTAACTTTGAGTTTAAGCTCTAAAGAGGTAAAAGGATAGCTCAGTAATTATTATTGTTTATCCCCACCTTTATTAAAGTAGTAACATTTTGGAGAAAGGAAAACATATTGTGGCAGTTTAGAATGGACCAGTGAATGGAACAGAATATATCAGCTGGACTTTGACTTAATCCGACATGAATGACATTTTATCAGTTCCTCTGGAAAATAAGATGGGACTAGAAATGTCTGTCACAGAAAATATATGACATTTTTACAGATATATTGTCATTTCAATATTTTCAATCTAAGAGAAAAACTTTCAGCGTTTGGTATGCATGCATACGAGTAGAAAAACCTTTTCAGGCATGAAAATACTTATTTACAATTAGTTTATTTCAAGTCTTAATATAATAACCATGCAATTATGTTCCAGGGCAAATGCCCATACCTGGTGCACTCTTACCTTCCAGTTTGTGCCTGTATGTTACTCAACCACTTAGATTGTAAGCTCTACGGGGCAGGGACCTCCTTCCTACTGTGTCTCTTACCACATGGCACTTATATATATATATATATATTGTAATTATTTATTATATCACTTGTTCTCCCTGTGTGTAATTTTGTATTCTGTAAGATTGTACAGCGCTGCGTACCCTTGTGGCGCTTTATAATTAAAGTTATACATACATACACACAGATGTAATAAAGTGTCTGTCAGATTCTTGCCTTCAAACAGGCGTCTGCCAAACTTCTATGCTTTCCAATAACTGGGGCAAATAGTCCCTGCTATTACACAATCCTCATAAAATATTGCCGTAACAGTCACCCTGATATAATATGTGAGTAGATGAACTCTACACATGTTAACCTTGTTCCAAGCAGCCTCCATCATGCCATTAATCTGCCCATTAAGTACTGAGAAAATGGGCACAAAACATTCAAAATTTTTTCTTTATTTTTTAATTAATGTCCATATTTTTTAGATAATGACATTTATTAAATTCCTTTATAAGTATCAAGCCAATGTTGATTAATATGACAGCATGGTATGATTGCATTAATTCTCATAACACATAATAACCAATCAGAAGGACCTATTGACTGGTATGATGACTGTTTGCTGTGGATTACTAGACCTGGTGCAAACTTGGAGGCTATTGAAATAATAAAAATCAAAATGATTACAATATAGACATTTATTATAATGTTTATAGATTTAATATTGTAATATGTGTTACTATATTAAACATATGATTTAAGGCAAATATTCTAAATATAAAAGGTCCTACAAAACTTTTTGTAAGACCCCGCAGTTCATGTACAATCACATTTTCTCCAGACAGAAACCTGTTATACTGATTATTATAAAAGAATACCTTTAAAATGACTCTATCCTACAAAATACACATACTTCACTCTCAGGATTTAGTCTAACCCTTTTTCCCAGCATACAAGCACAAATCTGCAGCACAGATCCTCCACTTCCTGTACCAGCATGAAGCTCCACCCCTTATGATCTCTGAGGTAGTCCCCCTCTTGTTGTCTTGTTAGTAAAAGATGTTTTTACTGGACATACCTGCAAAACCCTGCTGGCAGAGAAGGTCACTGATTTAAAAGATTCGTGAAACGGTGAAAAATCCGCGAAACGGCAAAAATAAAAAAAATTGGCGTGCGACTATTTTTTTGACGCCCGCGACTATTCTTGCAACAATTTTTGGATGCACGACTATTCTTTTGATGCCTGTGACTATTCTTGCGACAATTTTTGGACGCATGGCGAATTTTTTCATCCGTTTTGCGAAACAATCTGCCAATGGCGAAACGCAGAAACCATGCCTTGCGAAACATTTCGCCCATCATTAGTGAAGATGTTTTTTTTCAATTGTGCAAGCTCAAGCCTGTCAGTACCACACAGGCAGGCCTACCTGGTAATGTCACACACGGGGGGAGGAGCATATAAATGCCCAGTAGAGAGACTTTATCATGGCTGCTTTGTCTGGGAAAGAGTGGTGGGGGAGAGGCTCTGCAACGATATTAAGCAAGCTAAATACACACAATCTTTGGTTTATCCTGTTTATATTGTAACTGAATTAAGTTTTGAGCAATTGAAAAGTTTACATCTCCTTTAACAGCTATAAAAAAAATAATAAGGAAAATCTTTTTTTATTGGGATGACAGAACTTAATTTCTCAAAGGAGTGAGAAAAGCAATAGTGAGCGGACAGTGGTATCCTTTGGGATCAAGCAAACAAGTGACACAAAAAAGCCTTTCAATCATGAACAGCTTCAGTTCTCTCTGACATAAAATAAATTAACTGGATGGATGGTACCATCAGTCATTATCAAGGTATTACAAACAGTTTTTGTGACAAAACACAAAAATAAAAATACATTTATGGATGTATGAATATATACATCTGCTGTAGTACTAACCTTTGCAAATGTATTGAAAAATTGAAAAAGAGCAAACAGATTTATCAAAATGTGAGTTCAGAACCTACGTTCTATTCATTCCTATGGGATTTTTAGAGGCGTATTTATCAAATGGTGAGTTGTAACTTTCACCCGTTGATAAATATGCTTCTAAAAATCCCATAGGAATGAATAGAACATGGGTGAGTTTTTACATATTGAGCTCTAAACTCACATTTTGATAAATTTGCCCCCTGGTCTTTTTTAAACATAATGTAAACTCATGATTATTAGAGCAAAAAAGCAAATTGCAAAATAATATACAAATGCTGATAAATAACCCCCTTAGGGGCACATTTGAGCTTGGGCAGTCATAATGGAAAACCTGTGTAAGTTCACTTATTCACAATGGCTTTCAAAATGAAAAAGCTTGGCAAATTCTGTTATTTCTTACTGATCGGTTTCTGTTACAAAGATAAACTTTGCCACTTTTTAGGTGATAAATATTGATATCAATCAAATTGGCCTTTTAAAATGATCAATTAGTTATACTCACTCCAATGATAGTTGTAATATCATAGTATATAACCCCAGATCACTCGTAAAGCCTGTTTCAGAAAGAATTTTTATGTAGAAATTGAACTCACACGTTTATTTTGAAAATGCTAATTGTACACAAGATTGTTTAGGTATTCAGGGCCATTGTATAGCTCCAATAATGCAGTAATTAGCCTTGACTAAAACACCCATTAAAAAGTCAAATATTTCTAAGCACATTCGGTCTTGAGATGTGCTCTTTAACCTCAAAGAAGTCCTACGAGGCATTGTTTCAGAATTTGCAAATAACTAGATGCTGCTTTGCATGTAGTTGAAGCAAAGTAATGATGATCAGTCCAGAGAGCACTCTACAGAGGTCAATGAATGCATTAACTCAGCACTTCTGAAACTCTGTCTTATTAAGAAAGTGGTATAAGCTTGAATGCATAGAACAGACTTAGTGCTGCCTGCCATGAATGTGCTGAAAAAGAGCAATTGGTATCTGATTTAGAGGGAGCCTCTTCAGCAGTGTTTCAGTGGTTCTGTACGATATACTTAGAAAAGAGCAGTACAAAAGTAATGGATTTCTCTTAGGAAAAATGAAATAATTACTACCGAGCTTTGGCACCAAAGCTTCTCTTTCATTCTAGAGTAACCGTCTCTATAAGAGGTCATAAGGTTGCTGAACTGCTTTTCATGCTCACGGAAAAAAAAACAGCTTCCTATTACACTGCTACATGGTTGAAGAATGATTATTGATTATATAACGTTCACTTACATTCCTTCAGAGTTCCTCTCACATAAATGCTGCTTTGGGGTCTCAATTAAACACATAATGGGCACAATTTGAAGGTGTTTCAAGCACTATAGTGTCAGTTTTAAGTGTCTCTATATTTCTACTTTATCAAGGTTCACGTTAAGTCCATCCAACCAACGAAGCTAGAAAAAAGTGTAATGTTGCATGCGAATAATTCTGAGGGATTGAGGTAAAGCAGGCCAGATTTATGTCTCTCTGAGACTTATGTAAAAGCTGTTTCCATTTTTTTTGGAAGGCTCCAAAATTCAAGCCTCTTGCTTAATAAAAGTTGCCTGAAATGAGAAATGTCTTATATAAGTACATTCACATGTTGTAACTAGACAACTGAACAATGAAATTGTCTAATGACGTATGGCCTTTTAATAACTCAGTTTGTGGAGTGGTATTTAAACAACTGTTCAGTTGAATGGCAATATCTGAAGGTCAGATTATGACAATATGCACAGGATTAGTGAATCTCTTGATATTCCATCTTCCTTGTATCTGTTTATTATATTGTAAATTATGTTAGCTCTACACTGTCTTGTTTTTCTGTTGCTATACTTTTCTTATGAAATAGGAATTTTACAGGATGAAGTTTCAGAGCTGTTATAAAATATTCTACATACTTCAATAAAAATTGACCCAAGTATCTTCATGCTGGGCAAACCATTCCCACGAACCCATACTCCACTCAAACTTTGATCAACCAAACACTTAGAGCTTCCAGTCTTTCTATAGCAGCTACTTACCCCCCCTCAGCTGATATTAAGCGTAGGGTAGAAAGTTACAAAATATTCAAATCGGCTATTGCCGAAATGCATACTAGGACCCCAAACTTCCTGGAAGACTGGACACCCATGGGAATTATTGGTTTCTGACATTTGAGTCTCCACTGAAACTTACATATTGTAAAACTGTTATTTCTTCTTTTCTTATTGTATACCATATGTGTTCTTTAACGTATGCTTTCTGAATGTAAATTATTTCTCTCAATAAAAATGTAAGTTACAAAAAACATATATATATTTTAAAGGAGAACATATGCTTACATAAAAGTTAGTATTTGTGAGCAGCACTCCCTACCCCCACCTGATGCACACCAGTTTGCATCCCTAAATCAGCCCCATTTTCAGTAGTGCAGCAGAGTTCAATGTCCCCATCTAACACCACTGGCAAAACTGAGCATGAGCATTTGAACCCAAGTACGGATCAGCTTCAACTTCACATACTCAGGGTTGATAATCACATGCAGGAAACCATGCTGAGGCTCAAGATGGCGCTCTTGAACTCTGCTGCTCCACTCTGCTTTTTTTAAACAGGTAATGAAAATCCAATATCCAATCACTGTATACACTTTTAGCAGAAAATTGTAAATACACAAATCAATATGATCACTGGTCACAGGGGTCAAAATCTAGAGATCAGAATCTGTAGGATACTTTGATGGCAAGGATCAGTGCTGGCCCGAGCCGGCCACCTCCCATTGCACTGCCCCCTTTCCATTGTGCCCCCCTCTTAACACGCATGCATTTGTTCCTGTGACTGACAGCGAGGAGGGGAGTGCAATGCCCCAATGCGTCAGGAAAAGGAATGTGCAAGCAGTAGGAGGACGAGGACATGGAGAAGGGGAGTAGAAGAGGTAGGTGCCTAGTGCCACCCCCCAGCATTGCACCCTAGGCACAAACCTCTTCACCTAGTGCCAGCCTTGGCCAAGATCCTAAACATTATTTGTTCTGCCCCTTTACAAGACCTATAATTTTGTTCCTGCATCAACCAATATTTCAGGATGTTTGACAGAAAGAAAAAATAAACAGTTGGTAAACCAGATTTGTGAGCATTATTTTATGAGCTCCCATAGAGCTAACTGGGGACATCTCAACAGCCATAAACAGATGTTGTCTGAACAAAGGGAAGGCAGCACTCACCACAACTGCACCTGACAGTTATTCATTTTCATGATAAAATGGCATCAGGGACATGTCTCTCAACGTGCATTGTGAAAGCCTGAAGTCAACTCTTTATTAAATACGCTAAAGAAAGTCTCCTGCTCTTTTTAAATTCAAATCAGTTTGTCCATTAACATGATTCTCAATTCTTTTGTGGACTAAATGTAACAATTCTATAACTGCAATTTCCAGCATTCTATTCAATATTGTAAATGGTCCCTGTTTTGCTTTGATTGAATAACTGCCGGTTCCAATACAGATAATAAATTAAGGCAACTATAAATTTGGCCTATCTCCTTGGACAGTTTTTTTATTGGACGTTTCTTGCTCAAACTATAAGTGCATGTTTCTAGATATTATATTCAAAGGTGTCTTTTAGACCAAACCTGATGTAATATTCCCAGTGAGATGTTCATTTCTTTGAGTGAGATGAGTCATATAAGGTGTGATTAATCTTTGTTCCCCTGACTAAAATGTGTAATATGTTGCCTGTAGAACCATCGTGCATCTGCTTCACAAGCAAGGAGAAAGATTTCCTATGCCCTGAATGAGTGAACTCTGATCCATCTTTGATAGGAGACAGCTGAATAATATTTCCTAATTCTGCTGAAGATGATAATGTGAATTACCTAGAGACAGGATAACATGATGCTTTTACTCGTGCCATAATCTATTGCATAAGGATATACCTGCTGAACCATAGATAAGATGCTATTTATCAGTCATTTCTGCTACAGCACAACAATATTAAGGGATAACGAAACACCCAGTACCTTGTATTCGCTGTGATTATTTGCAGCAGTTAAGGATTTATGTTTTAGCTGTTGTGAATGAAAAATCAGAGGGTTGCAACGTGCTGTAAATATATTGCTTTGCTGTTGACTGTATATTGGGAAACTCTAGTGACTTTTTCATGTTTTATTCCGCAAATAATTATAATTGTACTTGGACAGCAGAATACATTTAAATTAAATTAAAAATACAAAGATATGTACAGTGCCAAAGCACAAATAGTCAGGAAATATTTTTCCATATTTGCATGTAGTAGGTACTGAAATTAGACAAATGGAAGTATGATGCTTGTCTAGTAACCATTAGCAACCAATCAGAAGGTATCACTTAGTGGTCATCTATTTGAAAACAAACATCTTATTGGTTGCTGTGGGTTAGTAGATGTGATCAAACACAAGATATTTTAGTATGCTACCTCAAAATATTACACCACAAAGGAGTTTATGTTTACATGTAGTAATGAGTAAATCGGCGAAACGGCGTGCTTTTTGGTCGCCCGCCAAAAAAGTGAAAGTAATTGTCAACCCGCGCCTCTGCCTATGCATAAAGGCAGGACAGGCAATATATGATTGACAGCTGAGATTTTTATATGCTTTTATAATCGCTATAAATCTGTGGAATTTGGGTAAGAAGCGCATTGGCTTGTTGATGCAGTCCTCGCTCCGATGCCCTTCATTCTGTCAACTTGATTTGATCTTTTGGCCTTGAGGCCAGACCAAGATGGCCGTATCAGGAAAAGATCCACCCATTTGGCGACCTTGCCAGACAAGCGGATCTTTCAGTGATTGGACACCTTTAGACTCTAACTGCTATCTTTTAAAAATACAGATGGAATCTAATTAAGGAAAGCTGTCATTAAACTTGTTGTGCAGTAGTAACAAGTTACTTTGAAAGTATTTGTAACCAATTTGTTTTCTTGGTCAAAATATCAGGTTGATGCTTAAGGAGTAGTACCTCAGCTAAAGTTATTCATGTACTGATGTGTATAAAATGCATGATATGAGAAGACGTTTGCTCTCTTTAGACTGCCCCACTGGAGTATTACACACCAGAGTTTAGTCTGAATAATGGGCTACACTTGCTACACATGCTAAACATGTGAACTAACTTTCATTGAGACTATTGTGAATATGGACTCTCCTTGATCATGTGATTCAATTTACATGAATGAGTGCACAAACAATTGTTATTCACATTTGAGAAAGGGTTCATGGAAAGCAGAACATGTCCAATAAATATGGGCAGTTTAGCAGTTCTGTCTTGGTTTGTTGCTCCCCCATATTTTATACTACTTTGATGCTATGAATATTTTGTTTTGCTGTTGACAATACTGGGATATTTTGATAATTTAGTGTTTATTCATGTTTATGTTGCATATTATGATAACTGTACTTGTTAGCAGCAGACTGAATTTGAATAATAATTAAAAAATAAAAAGGTATACACAGTGACAAGCACCAATATTCAGGGTCAGGATTATTTTTCCATCACCTAAATGGTTTCATTCAATATAACCAATTAAAAAGCAAGCCTTGAACACACATACAATAAATGTAACTGACGTAAGTAGGGGCACAATATGGTCCATTTAGTCACATTCTTAAAGTGCTACCATACTTAAAGTGCATGTTCAAGTGCTACCATATTTAACATACTGACACCATCTCTTAAAGTACCATTGTGTACAACAATATTGTACAATAAAACAATTCAAGTGGGTGTGCAAAAGACAGCTTACAGTTCTAAACAGCAAAATATAATCTATAACAATGTTGCTATGTTGGGCATTCAAGCCCAGGTTCTATGGAATATAGAATAAATTCTTATATTGTTCAACATCCATTCATTCAACCAATTGCTCTCCGAGGCTACAATTTTATTGTTAGCACCTTTTATCAGTTTTCCTTTTGTTCAGGCTTCTCCTATTCATCTTCCAGTCTCTCATACAAACCAGGGCCTTGTTGTTAAGTATATTGGACCCTAACAAACAGATAGTTGCCAAAGTTCCAAACTGGAGAGCCGATGAACAAAAAGCTTCAATACCCATGAGAAGTAAAAAATGAAACATAACTGCAAATTGTCTCAGAACATCACTGTCTAGTGTCTACCTGATACTAAAAGTTAGTTTAAGGTTTACCTGCCCCTTAACATTACATATTGTTGATGTATGACAGTAGGTACCTAATCATAGGTGTGTTAACTATTCCCAGTCAATCCATATCTGTATACAGGCATGTATGACAAGTAGTGATGGGTGAAAAAATTTGCCAGGCATGGATTTGCGGTGAATTCCCACGTTTCGCCACTGGCGGATTCATTTGCGATAAAGGTGACAAAATTCGTGACGCATACAAAAATTGATGCCCGCGTCAAAAGAATTGTTTCCCGCATTATAAGAACTGTCGCGCGAGTCATTCTTTTTGACACGTGCAACGTTTATTTTTGGCGCGCAACATTTTCACCACTTTGCAAAGTTTTCACTGTTTCTCTGTTGAATTTTTTGGCGAAGTAAAACAGGACAGAATCGCTCATCAGTAATAAGTGCATTTTTATCCTATAAGAACACCCATGCTTAAAGGAATACTGTCATGGGAAAAATGTTTTCAAAATGCATCAGTTACTAGAGCTTCTCCAGCAGAATCCTGCATTGAAATCCATTTTTTAAAAACAAAAACAGATTTTTTAAAATTTAATCTTGAAATTTCACATGGGGCTAGCCATATTCTTCATTTCCCAGGGTGCCGCAGCCATGTGACCTGTGCTCTGATAAACTTCAGTCACACTTTACTGCTGAGCTGCAAGTTGGAGTGATATCTCCCCCCTCCCAGCAGCCGATCAGCAGAACAATGGGAAGGGAGCAAGATAGCTGCTCCCAGTAGATATCAGAATAGCACTCAATAGTAAGAAATCCAAGTCCAGCTTGGGACTCCTACAGTTACATGGGAGTAGGAGAAACAATAGGTTACCTGAAAGCAGTTCTAATGTGTATCACTGGCTCCTTCTGAAAGCTCAGACTCAGGCACAATGCACTGAGATGGCGTCTACACACCTATATTACAGCTAAAAAAATACATTTGTTGGTTCAAGAATAACATTTTGTGACAAGAGTGAATTATTTGCTATGTAAACAGTGTCATTTAGAAATAAAAAGTATACCACAAAAATCATGACAGTATCCCTTTAAAATATATAGTTAAGTATTTTCTTTGAAATGATGATAAACTTATGCTATAGCTTTCAGCCATTTGACTAATGAAATCACTGATTACAATTAAACGCTGCCTTCACATTATACATAGTGACAGCAGGAATTACTGTACTGTATAAAATGTTAATAAATATTATACCTGTCACAAAGTTAATATACTACACACTTCACATCACAGTTTAAATATATCTTTGAATTACACATCCTGTTTAATCTCTTTAAAAATATCCTTTAATTAACTAGTTTCATTTAACAAAACGAGTTATTTCGAAAAGATTATTTAACTTGCATGGCTGCCTGATCCAAGGTCAAATACTTATTCGAATTCAGGTGTAAAGATCATTCATTCTTCTTAAAAGAATTTGATCGCTGTCTATTCTTTTTACCTTATACTTAGAATAAACAACTGCGCCAACACCAATAACATAATAGGAAATTATTTGCTACAGAGTATATGTCTTTATGCACTTACACATTCACAACTTACATGTGCCATTCATAAAGACAATGCTAAGTCCTCAACTACTGAATTATTAGCAAATAGTGATGAATTTTTTCGGCAGGCATGGATTCGCAGTGAATTTCTGCATTTAACCATTGGCGAATAGTTTTGCAAAACTTCAGTGAAAATTCGCCATGGAAAAATTTACGTGCGTTAAAAAAAGTCGCTGTCAAATTGGGAACTGTCATGTCATGAGTGCTGTCGTGTCAAAATAGGTGCGGTCGCGTCAAAATAGGCGTGTGCGACAAATGCGTTGCACGGATTTTTCGCCGCAAATTTTCCCATTGTTTTGCAAATTTTTTGTCGAAGTGAAATGCGACAGATTCACTCATCACTATTAGCAAATTGTGACTTTCTGATGTTAAACAGAAATCAGACGGTTGGGAGGTATGGTCTTCTTAGGCTGATGCCACACACAGAGTATGGCGTATATTTTCAGCAAGCAGAAAAACGCTTGCTGAAAATACCGCCATATGCCTGCACCCGAATGAATGGAATACGTTCTGTGCAGGCACATGTAGCCAATATCCGCATAAAAACACAAGAGAATGCAAAGTCTTGTGCCTGGTCTGACATTAGCCTTCAATTAGATCAATTAGATCTAGATTTATACCTAGCCAAAATCATCAGTAAAAAAACCAATGTTTGCAATGACCACTGCACTAATTAATTTCACCTGCATATTCTGTAGGTCTTATATTATGAATTAATTAAGAATCTTCATTTCAGTCATATAGATCAAACCACTGACATTAATAAAAGATGACAATATAATTAAATATCCCACTTGCCATAAGCTGTAGCTGACAGTCCTATTTATATATGAAGGAAGAGTCGAGGGCCCCCTAAGGTGGTTGTTTAAATAATGCATTAGGAAAGTTTTTAATTCCTTGCTTATGCTTTATGCCACTGACCCCAGCCCTTTAACCCCTGTCCCACTAATTAGGCAACTTATTACTTAGCTTGTATGTTATATACACACAAATGAAAACAAATGTATTTAGTGCATTTATCACTGAGCACCATACTGTACAACTTATATCTAGCCAATCCGAAGGTTTTCTTTATTTGACCATACACTTTTACCATATTTAAGGATGTCTATAAATAAAAATGGCTGATACAAAAGTTCTCAGAATCAAATTATTTAATATTACAATGTTTTACATTTTTTTCTTAACACGTCAAATATTAAAATTTATATATCATTGATAAATAATAATACAATAAATATAGTATTAAAATGAATTAAGGATGCTTGGTAGATAGCTAGACAAAGAATCAAATCCCACATTGTAATGTCAAAATTATTGTATTGCAGAATTCTAAATCTTTTATTTAAAAAAAAAAAAGTATATACACAGGTATATATATATTTTTATATATTTTTGTATAAATTACAAACAGAGAGCAAAGACAATAAATATGCACAGTAAATACTGTATACCCAGTAAAAGAAATTAAGGGGAAAGTGTATTAAAATTCGTAATCTTGAGATCTTTTTTCCGAGAATTAAGAATATCCCAGCAAAAAAAACTTCAAAACTGTAAATGATGAAGTTTGGTAGACAGAAAACCTGGCAATACATTTTTGAAATGTAATGAAATCGAGTTTACAAGAAATGAAAAGAAAAAATTCCTCCCCTTGGCATACGCTAGAGGGGTAGTTCATCCAAAACCTGTTTTTTTTTATTTTTTTTTTAAATCCAGAATGAAAAACAATATAATTCTAAGCACCAGGAGGGCAGACAGATATATATTGATTTTAATAGCACTTTCATTTTTAAATATATTTAAAACTTCAATGTCATTTGGAAAGTTGCCTAATCTTCAGCTCTTCATTCAAGCTACAGACAAACACAAATGGCAAGAAAATAGTGTGAGGTCCCTTATATATATCGGCTCACTGTAGGGGGCTATCTGAACACCTTACTAAAAATCAGTGAGTTCAGTAAACAGGGCACTCCTTAGAGAAAATGCAAAATTGATTAAAAAAAACCCATATAACAAAGCCAACATGTTTTGGCCCTTACAAACAGGGGCCTTCCTCAGGGGTACATGTAAAAAGGGTGCAGGCCTGCCCTGCTTACTGTACTCACCTCATGTGTATCAGCACTGAATTATGATATAGTTTACTTGTAGGAAGATATCTGAGAGTTATCTACTGTATACCTGTAGATGTATCAAACCACCATCTAAAGCAGTTCTTGATGTTTTTTTAGCCCTGCTGATATCTGAACAGATCCAAAAAAATATTGCTAGAAAAGTAGATCAATTTAACCCCTTACGCATACCAGTGGTCTGCCACGCGTTCGAGAGATTGAATCAGAAGCAGATACGCTAACTTGTATAGACATGCATAACTAAACCAAATAAATCTTACCCCTATTTTTTGCAAAGGATAAAGGAGAACTGTCTGCCCACTGAATTAGAAAATTAACCTTATATACAACCCTGTTATAATATAAGTGAATGGCAAGAGTTAATGCTTCATCACTAAAGATGAATGACTGGAGATGTGTCTTCCTTTGCACTAACCTTGATCAACATGCACAGGAAGCAGAATTATTACGTAGGCAGACATGCTTTTCAAGGTAGATGGGGATGACTTTTTCATTGCACACTGTTGTAGATGAAAACCATCGGGCTAGGAAGGCCTAATATGAAAAAAAGGATGTTTGATAGTGATGGGCGAAATGTTTTGCCAGGCATGGATTCAAAATTGGATTTCCGCGTTTTGCCATTGGCGGATTGTTTCGCGAAATGGATGAAAAAAATTACAACTGAAAAATTGTCGTGGGTGTCAAAAGAATAGTTGCGCATCAAAAGAATTGCCGTGGGCGTCAAAAGAATGGTTGTGGGCATCAAACAATTTTTTTTGACGCACAACATTTTCACCATTTCGTGAATGTTTGACACAGCAGCAGTAATTCTTTAAAGTGTATTGAAAATTAAAGCAGTTGTGGTGAAAAACTAGGAACATACCAAAACAATGACAATAACACTACACATTTTGTATTAAAATATACATATGTTGACAGCTCCCCTTTAAGTATATTTAGGGCTTCTGCCTGCCCAGTTCATTTGCCTACTTTCACCTACTTCCTTATTTGTCTTTGTTCTTGTGTCTAAACTTCTTCTGATCATACCTGCAGGTAGTGACTCTGAGCCAAAACATTTTGGCCTTCAACATGTACATCATTTAATAGATGAATCAAATGTCCCTAAAATACACACCTTTTTAGGGGCTTTACTTAACATTGCCTTTTGTTTCTTTAATTATCATCAAAAAATGCATTAGCAATTTAGTGACACCTTTAGTTTAAGGAATTCATTACAAAGATAAGATCTACTCTTGATTGGTTAATTTGTAAAGAGTGCCTTACAATAATGACACATGACAGAATGTAATTCTATCCTGCTATATGGGAACCTTGGCTTTCTAGAAAATCTGACCTTTCAGTCCAATAAAATTTTATTAGCCCATAACTCAGTGAAAGCTCTTACCTAATTCATAAATGTTAATTTGGAACTGCTTACCTAATGCACAGTAAAACCGGGGAGCACTGGAATATACGCACTGTGCAACTGCCTGCCATGTTTTTTTCTCTTGTTCCTACTTACACTTTTTGGACTAATATTTAATTGATATTTACTGGAGAAAAAACAATCCTATTAGGTTTATTTAATCTTTAAATTTGTTTTTAGTAGATTTAAGGTATGGAGATCCAAATTACAGAAATATCTCTAATCCGGAAAACCCCAGGCCCTGAGCATTCTGGATAACAGGTCCCATACCCGTATAATAGGCGTATAGCTTATAAATGATTAGGAACCACTGAAGTATATATATATATATATATATATATAAATATATTTTACTTAGATTATATTAGCATGTTTTAAACAGTTTACGAACTAATTTCCCAAACAAGTGTTAGCATTTTGAATATGTTGCTAGGAATTTTTAGTACATTGTTTCCAATGTTTTGTGTGTCCACATGTAGCCATCTTGTTTTATGACATAACTGCATAAGATTAATACACTGCATATTGCCTTGTGATATGATCCTACAAGTCTTATTGAAGGACAAGAGTTTTAAAAATGATATCAAGCCTCTGATCAGCCTGACATTTATTATGAATTTGGCTGCCTTATCTACACTGATATTGCTTTCGAGCAAGACCTGCATATAAATTCATCTTTTGCCATTTCAATAACTTTCCACATATATATTTAAACGTAATTATTTTCTTTTTATTATGTTGAAAAGTTAATAAAAATGTGGCTATTTTTAACCCCCCTTATAATAATATAGTTGATGCTATTCATATTATTAGATCTTGGAAAGTACAAAAACAGGGTAATGGAAGAAATGGCTAAAACCTAAAGTACACTTAAAATGCATTTATTATTACTAAAATTGAGAAAAATTGGTTGTAATAGCTTTATTGACTACTATTTCTGGAACGTAGATGTTGAATTATACATAAAAAGTCTTTGAAGTAAAATTTTCAGCAGCTGATTCAGTACTGGAGTACTGGTGACCTAGTATTCTATATCTGTTAATGTCAGCTTCTGATAATCAATTTTCTTTATATTATAGGCATGGGATCTGTTATCTGGAAACCCGTTATCCAGAAAGTTCCAAATTACAGAAAGGACATCTCCCATAGCCTCTATTATAACCAAATATTTCTAATTTTTAAAAGATATTTTTCTGTAGTAATAATAAAACAGTACCTTCTATATGATCCTAACTAAGATACAATTAATCCTTATTGGAGGCAAAACAATCCTTTTGGATTTAATGAAATTATTTTAAGTACACTTGTGGTGGGGAGATCCAAACAACAGGAAGACCCCTTATCTGGCAAACCCCAGGTCCCCAGAATTCTGGATAACAGGTCCAAATCTGTAGTACTATATGTCAGTAGAATGGTAGGTTAAGGTCAAGAACGTGGAAACCACAATTAAAATGCAAAGATTGGTAGCAGACAACTGTAGTCAGAACAAGCAGAACACCAAGTTAAAAATCAGAAACATAAAGCAAACAGGGAAACCTATAAAATGCCTTGAAGAAAATAAATCTGGCTGTTAAGGCTATTCTGATAACAAAGCATTGATGTAACCATGTAATGGTGTGGGGCATTGTGGTATGGAGATTTTATTTATTACTCAATATTTATATAGTTCCAATATGTTTGGACAGTGCTTTTACAGCAATTGTTCCTCATTTACATCATTCCCTTCCCCAACAGAGCTTATAAAATAAGATCCCTATTCACACACACACACACACACACACACACACACACACAGGAAAAAACAATGGATTACAAGGGAAACGTATTAGTTGCAGTTAGCAAACTTGCAGTCACAGCCCAGGCTGTGATAGAACTCAGGGCCCCAACAATGCAAAGGCAATATTTTAATAATATTAAAATATTAATATTTTTATTCTGTATGTTACCCAACCACTTAGATTGTAAGCTCTACGGGGCAGGGACCTCCTTCCTACTGTGTCTCATACCACATGGCACTTATATATATATATTTATTGTATTTATTTATTAAATCACTTGTCCTCCCTGTGTGTAATTTTGTATTCTGTAAGATTGTACAGCGCTGCGTACCCTTGTGGCACTTTATAAATAAAGTTATACATACATAAATACAATAATGGGTCACGTAATGATGCTGCGTACCATTGGCTAGGCTAGGGTGACCAGATCACTTGAAAATTCAGGAACTCATCTATAAAATCCAGCCAACAGGCTTGAACTGATCACAGTTTATTTTAAATGCAATCAGTGCTGCCCTGAAGCATGTATTTACAGTATAAGACATGTCCCAGAATTTTCAACTAATCTGGTCACCCTATGCTATGCTGATAACCACCCTGCTGGAGCTGTGTACCCTCATCTTAAAATTTAAATATGTGAAGGCTAATTTATCAAAATTTCACGAAAAAATAAACTGAAAACTAGTTTAAGAAAAAACTTTAAAAAAAAAAAAGTTTTTTTAATTGCACACCAGATGAATAAAACTGTTCCATTCATTTTCAATGAGGCTGAAAACTTGAATGTTTTAAAATAAATAAATACAATTGCTTGAGATGGCTCCCATTGACTCCCCATTGAGATTTTTTCTAGTGGTTTTTCACATTTTTTTCTTGAAATCTCAACTATTCAAGGCTTCAGAAATTAAAAAAATAAAAATAAAGCTCAAACTAGATTGAAAGGACATGTAAACCCTACATTTTCCTACCATGTAGAAAGGTTAGGCACATCTCCCCCACCCAAACTGCATAATTTGTACTGGACATATCCCCTCCATTCTCCAGCACCATTACATTGTTCTAAAACAAATAGCAGTTTTCTCCCTCTGACAAATAAACATGTTTCTCCAGCAGAGTGCACAGCTAGAGCAGAGTTTGGAAACCAGCAGTGCCATCTCTCTGCTAGACTGAGCATGCTCAGTAAGCCAACAGCCAATTCCTAAGGTGGGGGGGGGGGTTGGGGGCAGAGTGGGTTACAGGAGGAGAAGGAATACCAAGTGATTAAGGGGATGCTGCAGCCTTACTATTAACCTTTGAACAACCAGAGTGGCAGGTATTCAAAGATTCAAAAAGAGTCTGTTCACTTAATTTTTTGTGGGGGGTTTACATCCTTTAAGCAGTGAATATTAAAGAAAAACTATACCCCCAAACAATGAAAGTCTCTATAAAAATATATTGTATAAACACACTCATTTGTTAAACCCTGCTTCATCTAAATAAACCATTTTTATAAAAATACTTTTTTAGTAGTATGTGCTATTGGATAATCCTAAATAGAAAATTGCCATTTTAAGAATTAAGGGCCACCCACTGGGATCATAGGATTCACAGTGCACACAAACAAGCCAACACACACATACATGCTAGGCCCCATCAGCCAATTAATCCACAGAATTCTGCCTTTTACTCCCACACTACTTCCTGTTACAGTTAGAGCTGCATTATTTCCTGCCAGCTGATTTCTGAGGGAGTACACAGCCCATCACTAAATGGGCAATGTAAAAGGGCAATACAAGTATAGGACCCGTTATCCAGAATGCTCAGGACCAAGGGTATTACGGATAAGGGGTTGCTCCATAATTTGGATTTCTATACCTTAAGTCTACTAAAAAATCAATAATGGAGTCTATGGGAGACAGGCTTTCCGTAATATGGAGTTTTCTGGATAACGGTTTCTGGATAAGGGATCCCATACCTGTATTTACTGATATATATATTCCAGTTTAGTAAAAATTCTTTAATAGGTCACTTAACACAATTTAAACTGTCTGTTGGTTAAGTATCCATTCTGGGGGTATAATTTTCCTTTAAGACATGAAAGAAAGATAAGATTACATACAAAAGTTTTGTCATTTTTTATGCATTCAAGTAACTTTAAAATCTCTAAATCATTTAATTTCATTACATTTTAAATACAATGACCCTCAAAGTGACTTTTCTGAGGTTAGGAGAAAAGCTTATACTGGGATATTACTCTGGCTGACTCATGAGAAATTGGCAGAGTCCTGTGAGATCTTCTGTCGGCATCTCTCCAAACCCATAGAAGGCTCCTAAACTGACACATTAAATTATTACATCAGAATAATATGAGTTGAAATCCATTTTGTAATTGAGTGATTTTTCATTATTTCCCATCGGGATCTTAGTTGCACCAACTATAGTCGCCGAAACCAAAATGTAACCAGCATTCTGTTTCTTTGTACTCTCTCTCTCTCTCTCTCTCTCTCTCTCTCTATATATATATATATATATATATACATATATATATAACCAATAATGACAACATTTTTTATTTCAAGTGCTAGAGATAAAAGAAATATGACAGTGCACTTTAAGGAAAAAACAGAAACTTAATTCTAGCCCCCATGTTAACAAACTCAAAACAGCAAAATATGAGCATTTTTTAGGTTTAAAGAAATGAACCTGCGCTTCTCTTCTACAGGCTGTGTTTTGTTTGCTCAGAGTCTTCATGTGTTGGAGGCTGTGATAGCACCCATGGTTAAATCTATTCTCAATAGCTCTGTTTTACAAATTAAGACAACAGATGACAATACCCCAGAGCTACAAATGTTCTAACAAATGTGTCCAGTATAGTTCCCAAATTGTTTGCTACTCATACAGATATTTCTTTTTCAGCTGAATAGGCATTGAGTCATCTTTCTAAACGAAAGGTTTCCATAATAAACACTGAACTGCCAAATAAAAATATATCTTTCTCTACATAGACATACCTGATTTCACAGATAGGAAACCATGATAGTCTATTAATCTGTTCCCCATCCCCCTTTTACTATGTTCCCTTGTGAACTGTGCACCACCCATTATGGATTACAGTGCACAGTTGCTCTGGACTTCAAGTCCCACAATCCATAACTAAACAATGGAACAATGATGAGCATGGGGTTGCATTACATTGTATGTCTAAGGGATGTTGGGTATGTTAGTGTAGGGAAACAAATAACATTTATATTTATTTCTTAGTGCTCAGATAGTGTTTATGCACCTTTTCTACATAAGCCCAACTGAATGGGCTAATGTCAAAAAGGCAGATATGTATTCTCTTTAAAATGTCACATACTAATTGAATACTTTTTTTAAATGGCTTTACTTATATGAGGGGAGCCTATGATTAAGCACAAAACGCTTTAGGCCATATCTGTAAGGGGTTACTTATGGTTTGAATGAATTGAAATTTGTATATTTTTCAGTGGTATTTGAGACGTTTTCTTGTTGCTGCTTTGTCCCTCAGTGATCACTAGGGGGTGCTCTCTTTATACCACACACTATATTGTTTACTTTTCGTAGCTTTTTGTCTTTTGGATTTGAATTCCTTTTTTGGAGTGTTGTTTTTTTACTTATATGAAACTTTGGTTAAGGCTAATGCCAGAGGAGGCTGATTGTCAACCTTCCGATAAACAAAGGCTGAGAATTAGCCCTTACACTAACATCAGCCTTTCCCTGTGCCTACACTCAGAGCTATTGCTTTGGCCTGGGTGCAAGCACATGGATTTTGCAGATTTTGGCACAAAAATGCATACTTACATATTTTAGCGCCAAAATCCACTCCAAGTGCCTGCACCCAGGCTGACACAATAGCCTCAGGTACAGGCACAGGGAAATGCTGATGCCAGCAAAGGGGCTGATTCTGGACCTGTGTTTATCTGCAGGCGACAATCAGCCCCATCCGGCTTTAGCCTAATACATGTGTTTTGTGTGATATGTTTCTATAGAGAACTGCAATTTACAGGGGTATAGTTTTTCTTTAATGACATTTATAACATTCCCCATTAGCCTCCTAATAGACATAGATAAACTTATTGCATTCTAACGTACAACAAACCTAATGGGTGAGCCCATTATGTTTTGGGGCTCCTTCTAACAGTAACTATTAAAATGGTGACCACTCATCACTATTTAAATGACAGGCATCATACAATGCATATGGTGTGTTACTTATTATTTTCTTATTGGTCTCCTGAATTTTCTGATTGGATATTTACATAGAACCAAAAATAGGGCTTAAGAGGGCATATTCCCTTTCTTAGGCACAGTGTGCAATGCACAATTTCTAATGCAATCACCATGTCTTTCTACCACAATGCACTACTTTTTCCACACAATTTCAGCATTATTGTGGATGCTAATGTGCAATTCTCTTAAGTCAATTGTGCTGCACCTTCTACAGTTGTGTTCAGTTCACCAAAATGGATGCAAATACTCGAGTAGTTCCCATGTCTCCTGAGGTAGAGTATCATCTCTAGCTGTGGTCTGTGGTACAAAGAGTTAAAATCCAAGCTGTAAGAGACTTAATACAAATAAATCCGAGAGCCCATCCTACTTATCAGTGCTCATTAATCACATCTGTGACCACCACAAAGATTTCAAAAGTCTCTCTGCCCTATAATTAAAGGGCTTGGGAGCAATTAATTTGATTACATTCATGTAAAAACAATTATATACTAATACGTAATGTGTATATAAATGAACTGCTCTCGAGCACTCTAATTATGGATCCTTCATACTCCCTCAAATGTGTTAATGGCTACCCATGTGATTAGCGAATAACGAGCACTGACTGAAAGTATGTTTTTTTTTTAATGCTATCTACTTAAATGTACCCAGTATTTAATGGAAATGAATATGCCCAAGACGCCACCTGACAATTTGCATTTACACCACCTGGCAATTAGCATTTGTTTTTTTCCTGCATTTTTTGTTCTTATTACAAAGCTACATCATATATACATTAATAATATATACATTATATACATTAATACAACAGCCATGTACTATACATTGCACACAGAAAAATAGGCTGAATAATAATGGTACCTGGGACTATATCAGTTTATATATATATATAATAGAAAGAGTGCCGCACACACAGGGACTTGATACAAAAGAAAAAGTGGTTTTATTGAAAAAATTCCAACGTTTCGAGCACAATCTGTGCTCTTCCTCAGGGACAAACCATGCGGCACTCTTTCTATTATATTTTTGTTTTTTGACCTGCACCAAGGGCATTTGGACTTGTATAGGGTTTTTTGGATCATTTATCCAAAAAACCCCAGGTCCCGAGCATTCAGGACAGCAGGTCCAATACCTGTACCTAAGTACCTCAGTTAGTCCCATGTGTGTGAAGGATATTTGTGTTATTTGTGCTTCATCACATGAGGAGGAGTACCTTGTGTCTTAATCACCAAAACTTTTCCTAGGACAAATAGTAGTACTGTAAGTGATTTCCAAAGTTTTTAGTGCAATAAATAGCCCATGGTCTACAGTTATGGAACACAAATGTGCAAAGATATGCCTGTCTGCATTTTCATTCAATAATCCAGTGCCATAATACTTCCAGCTGCTCCCATTGTCATCAGAGGGAAGGAGTTGCTGATTATGATACAAATGATAATATGATACAAATGCTTCATCATCAACCAGTTAAACAAATGTTTGGTGTTAAAACATGATCTTTTTATATCTATTTGTAAGATATTTCTAAAAAGTGATAAGTAAAATTAAATTATAGAGACTTATGCAATTGTATGATCTCTCCTTTACCACACACCCCGTGAGCCAGCCTAAATCTGATGCATTGTGAACTTTTGAATAAAATGTTATACAGCATTTTTTTGCCATATCCTCCTATTTGTGTCTGTAACCCAACTCACTACGGGGGCAAGTACCACCACCTTCCTTTTTTTGTTGAACACTAGGGGCATTTTTATTATGCTGTGTAAAATGAATTTGCCAAAAAAAACCCCAGAACATCGCCTTCCGAATGCCAGATTTTACACCATTATTTTCCGTAAGTTCCGGCGGAAGAAAAAAACGCGTAACGTGCTTTGCTTTGGTTTTCTGTTGAAATACAATTGCTGATTGGTTGCCCTGGGCAACATCACTGGTAATGCTTCCCTCCACTTTTTACACAGCATGATAAATATACCCCTAATCTTTATTTTAATTAAATAGCAGGCCAAGTAATATTGCAGCCCAAGGCAATACTACTTGGCCCAGTGCCCCACCAGCTTGCCCCGTGCCTGCTAATACCCACAACTCCCACCACTAGTGCCACCACAGCCCCCTCCTCTATTACTAACTTACTGGTTTCCTCACATTCCCTCTTGCCAGATTAACAATTTTGCTCTGAACTGTACCCCACCCCCACTGTGCCCTAGGCACATGCTCCGCCTACCCCTAGTTCCAGATTTTCTATTATATTGTTCTATTATATTATTTTAGAATGGTGCATGTAGAATTAGCACTGTATCAATAAAAATATTAATTCATACATATCCATTGCCTTTGGTTAACAGTTTAAGCCACACAAATGCTATATATCAAAAAATCTGGTTAAATGTAACATTAGCAGGAGTCTCAAAAGATAAAAGATATTTATAGTACATACAGAATGCCCTACAGATACTGATGCTTTCTCGTGCCTTGTCATTTCCCATGCTTGATTGACAGAGTACAATTTTCAGTTTATGTCTAAAGCTGAGTAAAAGGATTTTTTTTAATCAAGTTTTTTGACTGATTTGTAAATGCGCATTGATAATTGTTCCAGTTCCATGCTGAGAGTTGCAGGTAGCTGTAACTAGAAAGGACAAAACAGCTTACTTACTATTTTGCTTTTATAGTTATCTATTTTTACTGTTACTATCCACAATACAACATTATCCCAGAGAATTACAGCATTATTTCAACATTGGAAACTTATTGCACAGATACAAAGATTTGCTAATGAATTTGGGCACAATTTGTATCTCAGGAGAAATTGAGACATGCACTTACACACTCTTACGTAGTGTGAGATTGTACTGATACAAAACTCTGAGAGTGTGGGTGCAGTGGCCAGAGAACCCTCAACTAATCTCCTGGTTGAATATGTTAGTACTATCTGTCCCTCAAAACTGCTATATACTGTAGTTAGTGAAGGTTGCTTCAAAAATGACACAACTCCTCTTAGGCTAATTAATCTACTACATGCCTGTATTTTAGTTATGGTTAAGTGAGCTATTCCCCACATAATTGTATGCAAATCTGCACTAAATAATTGTGGGGTTTTTGGTGCTGGAAAAAAAAATGCCAGAAAAAGGCGTATTGACTCCAATGCATTTGGCAAGAAAAAAAACATCAGTTGACTCTAATGCATTTGGTGCAGGAAAAAAATGACTTCAATTTACTTGAAGTATGAAGAAAAGCCCATCGAGGGAAACCGCAGCAAGAAAGCCCATTGACTCCAATGCATTTTGTGAATTTTTCTGCAGTTTCACAATTTTTTTAAAAATGTTTTTTTAAGTGAAATGTTGCAGTTTTGCTTCTTACTAAACAGATAAAACCAAGACTCTTAAGAATGACTGGAAATGGATTGGAAATGGGGTAATCATACAAAACTAAGATAATTTGTTCATGAAAACTAGAATATTTAAAGTGGGTTGGGCAGTGCTATATTTAGGTCCGGTGCCACCCTAGGCATTAAATAACTTCCAGTCATATGTGACGTCACTTCCATACATGGCACAGCATTGCACAGCGTACCCCCTCACTGCCCACCAGCTCCAAAATTCTGCAATAACTATCAGGTCAGTGTGAGGGGCATTTTTAATGTTTTTTTTATTTAAAGAAAATCAAATATATAGGCACCCAAGGGCCGTCCCTAAAATCTGCAACCCTGGGCAAAGGCCCTCGGGTGCCTATACATAATTACAGTCCTGGCAGTATTTGGATGAAAAACCTATCAAAGTGCTGACTTATACCTCGTGTAGTTTGGCTTCCAAGGCAATTCAGTTTACATGAAGAAAGGCCACAAGAGCCTGTCATTAAGCACAAAGGAGAGTGTGAGCATGTACATTTTCCCTTATGACTAGTGAAAAGCAAATCTGTCCCATTTCACTTCACTGAAAAATTCATGAAATGGCAAAAATTTGCCAAAGTCAATGGCCATTTTTTTTTTAGCAACAACTAAATTCACATCTTCCAGTGCTCACAATTAAGGTGAGAAAGTCCTAAATTGTATATCCCAAAAGGGATGGCATTTCAGGCAGATCAGTAGCATTGTTGGGAGATATAGAACATATCACCTGATATAGAAATTTAGCAAGAATGTCTGACATTGTTATGTCAGACTGGCAGGGCCGGATTTCTACTTGGGGCGCCCCAAGGCCGCCCCCATTCGGCGCCCCCCCACCCCCGCCGCGTAAACGCGAATGCGCATGCGCCTAACTTGCGCATGCGCGAACAACCCCTATCGCTAATGCGCATGCGCAAGCACCTAACTTAGAACTCCCATACGGAGCAGTGGGGAGATGTCCCCATTGCTCCGTATGGGAGCAAAATGTTAACATTTGCTTGCGGCGGGGCGGCATGCCGCCCCTGTGTATTTGCCGCCCTAGGCCCGGGCCTTTGTGGCCTCGCCACAAATCCGGGCCTGCAGACTGGCTTATGAAATGAAGTGTGATGTATAGAAAACAAAACTAACTAACTATGCAGTTAATACTATAGGTTGAATAATTTATGGTTTATTACACTGAGATTGGACAATCATTGACACTGATTGGAAAAATTGGGGTTTAATTGTTGTAAAATAATGGCACCAGCCTGAAGAGAATGTGGAGCCAACAATTTAAAAAGTAATATACATTAAGGGGCAGATTAATCAAAGTACGAGTTGGAATCCCGAAATGGGTAAAATTCGGATTAGATACAATAATTTCTGATGATCGGAAATGTCACGAACATGCTTATGAAAAAATAGTAATAGTCATGATAATATCGTATTGGCGTTCCGAATTTTTTAATATCGTATTGGCGAAAAACCTTTCTGACCTTGATCCTTCTGTGCATGATTTTGGAAGCCTCCCATAGGACTCAATGGCACTCTGCAGCTCCAACCTGGCCCAAGGAAAGTCTCCCATAGGGCTCAATGGCACTCTGCAGCTCCAACCCGGCCCAAGGAAAGTCTCCCATAGGGCTCAATGGCACTCTGCAGCTCCAACCCGGCCCAAGGAAAGTCTCCCATAGGGCTCAATGGCACTCTGCAGCTCCAACCTGGCCCAAGGAAAGTCTCCCATAGGGCTCAATGGCACTCTGCAGCTCCAACCTGGCCCAAGGAAAGTCTCCCATAGGGCTCAATGGCACTCTGCAGCTCCAACCTGGCCCAAGGAAAGTCTCCCATAGGGCTCAATGGCACTCTGCAGCTCCAACCCGGCCCAAGGAAAGCCTCCCATAGGGCTCAATGGCACTCTGCAGCTCCAACCCGGCCCAAGGAAAGTCTCCCATAGGGCTCAATGGCACTCTGCAGCTCCAACCCGGCCCAAGGAAAGTCTCCCATAGGCTCAATGGCACTCTGCAGCTCCAACCTGGCCCAAGGAAAGTCTCCCATAGGGCTCAATGGCACTCTGCAGCTCCAACCCGGCCCAAGGAAAGTCTCCCATAGGGCTCAATGGCACTCTGCAGCTCCAACCTGGCCCAAGGAAAGTCTCCCATAGGGCTCAATGGCACTCTGCAGCTCCAACCTGGCCCAAGGAAAGTCTCCCATAGGGCTCAATGGCACTCTGCAGCTCCAACCCGGCCCAAGGAAAGTCACAATACCGCAGCTTGAATGAATCCGAAACCTTTGTACTCAGCGTGACAAATACGATTTTGTCACGTAAGTTTTGTCGCAAAGTACGAAAAAGTAGCGCAAATTAACGAAAAAAAATGCAGAAAATATGCAAAGTTCTATAAATTAGAAAAAAATTTAAAAAAATTGTATTCGGACTCAATCTTACTTTGATAAATGTGCCCCGTAAACTGATGCACTGGTTGAGGGAGGGGACACCTGTGAGAATATTGCTGGCTTTAAAACGTGGGATGTTTTTGGTGATGAACAGGTGCATGTATGCGGAGGATCCATTTCAAACAAAAGGGCACTATTTAATGTACCACACTTGTATCTACTTGTAAACTGGTAAACTGTAAATTGACTGTACACACACATATATATATATTCTCCTGTTTTCTCTTGCGCAGTCTATGAAATCACTTTGGAGACTGGCCTGTAGGATCTGGAGCTGTACCAGCTAAATATATAACTTAGAATGTCTTGCTGTCTAAACATTGAACAACATATTATATCTTGTTATTATCTTACATGCTCAGATCCCCAATCAAAGTTTAAGCAAAGTCATGATTAAAATCTAATTTAAGCAGACAAGTTTACATCTTTAAACCCATAAGCTTAGGTTGTTTTAGGACACAGCACTCCCAGGGCAGAGGGAATTTTGCCTAATGCAAAAATCTGGTGAGCGTTCAAAATGCTTAAATAAGCAGGACTTGACTTCAAGCTTCTTAAGCACATTCTTGTTTTCTAACCAACAGTTTTAACCAGCTGCCTATAGAATTCACAACATGTGCATTAAATGAATAATAATGATATTTCTTTTTATTTGAAGACTTCTTTTGCTGCCTGGTTTTATTTAAGCTCTCAAATGAATGCACAGAAAATCTACATTCTTTTAACATTTCTTTTGCCAGATAAAAGACTGCAAATCAATATTTTATTGACATATTTTAGTACCATATTGTAGGAAGCAGGTAACCTGTGTTCATCGTTTATATGACTACACAAAAGCTAGAGTACTAATATATTTTATTTGCTTATTTAATGAATTTCTGTGTTATTGCTGCAACACACATTATACCTAGCTTGCAAAGTCTTCTAACTATGTCAGAGGCACTGAGCATCTCTGTGATATGGGAGTACAGTCACATTTAAAAAAATAGGTTTTTGCACCCCAAAGGGTGGCCTGGTGACCCTGTTTCAAGTCCACTTCCAAAGTAATGGAAAATTGCAAACTAGTGATGAGCAGATTTTTTGCCAGGCATGGATTTGTAGTGAAATTCCACATTTTGATATTGGTTCTTTTTTTGAGGAAACTGCATCCAAATTTCACTGTGACAAAAAATTTTCCATGAAAAATGCCCATTGACTTTAAGAAAGAAAGAGAGAAAAAAAAGTTGCGTGTAAAAAAAATTTGTACACGAAAAAATTGTCTGACGTAAGAAAAATTTGTCCTGAATTTTTTCTGACAAAAATATCAAATCCAGGAAAATACATTATGTGTATGAACTAAACTCTAAAAAAAGTCCTGAATCCCTTCATGTCAACAGAATGTAAATTAATGATTTCAGAAATAAAATCATATCTAAACTGTAATATTAATAACATCCCAATTCAGGAATAGAAATGTTAATGGGTTCATAGGTTAAAACCAAATACCACACCATACTATAAACTGCTATAATTATAACTAGAAAGGGAAGTTTAAGAACAAACTTCATGTTGGGTTGAAAAACGTGAAATCTAATCTGTTGTTGGCTCCGCCCACTTTTTCTAACCTTGGACCACAGTTATATAGTAAACACCACTGTGCAAAGTTTGGGGGGCCTGGTTTTAATAGTGTCTGAATGGCAGCAATTTAAATTTCCCCACTGAAAGTCAACGAGTGACATCTGATTGGCGGTTGGTGGCTCCTCCCACTTTTTCTAACCTGGAACTGCAGTAACCCAATGACTAACTCTAGGTAGGGACCCTAAGATTAATAGTTAGAGAACGGCAGCAGTTTAAATTTAAACCATTAAAGTCAATAGGTAAATTGTGATTGGTGGTTGGTGGGTGTGCTGCTTTTTCTAGTGACAGTGGGCACCCTGGCATAAATAGAGAAAGTGAGAAAGGCAGCATTTTAAATTTAAACCAATAAAATTCAATGGATGAAATTTGATTGGCTGTTAGTGGCCCAACCCACTTTTCCTATTTTTGAACTGGAGTCCCCCAGTGACCAACTTTGCAAAGTTTGGGGACTTTACACTTCACCATTGAAAGTAAATAGGTGAAATGTGATTGGCTGTTGGTGGCTCCATCCACATTTTTCTAACTTTGAACTGCAAATACCCAGTGACTAACAACCCTAACAACCCTAGAATTAATGCTGAAATAATGGCATCAGTTTAAATATATACCAATGAAATTTAATGGGTGGAAATGGATTGGCTGTTAGTGTCTCCGCCCACTTGTCTAACCTTGAATATGTAGTCATCCAGTGACTGACTGTGCAAAGTTTGGGAACCCTGACATAAATAGTGTGAGAAAGGCAGCATTTAAATTTAAACCAAAAAAATTCAATAGGTGAAGTCTGATTGGCTGTTGGTGGCTCCACCCACTTTTTAAAACCTAAAAATGCAGTCCCCTAGTGACCCTGGTGTTAATACTGTGAGACTGGCAGCAGGCTGAATTTTACCATTGAAAATCAATAGTTCAAATCTGATTGGATGTTGGTGGCTCCACCCACTTTTTCTACCACTGAACCGCACTTACCTGGTGACTAGCTCTGCAAAGTTTGGGGACCTTAGTATTAATATTTCAAGAATGGCAGCAGTTTAAATTTAAACGTATGAAGTCTATAGGTGAAATCTGATTGGCTGTTGTTGGCCCACTTTTCTAAACTTGGAACATAGTCACCCAGTGACAAACTGTGCAAAGTTTGGGGACCCTGACATTAAACATGTGAGAATGGCAGCAGCTAAAATTTCCCCACTGAAAAGAATGAAAGAAATGTGATTGGCTTTTGGTGGCCCCGCCCACTTTTTCTAACCTTGAGTATGAAGTCACCCAGTGACTGACTGTGCAAAGTTTGGGAACCCTGGCATCAAACCAATAAAATTCAATAAGTGAAATCTGATTGGCTGTTGATGGCTCCACCCACTTTTTCAAAACTAAAACTGCAGTCCCCTAGTGACCAACTGTAAAAAGTTTGGGGACCCCAGTTGAATTTCCCCATTGAAAGTCAATAGGTAAAATCTGATTGGCTGTTGGTGGCTCCGCCTACTTTTTCTAACCTCGAATTGCAGTTACCTGGTGCCTAACCCTGCAAATGTTGGGGACCCCGGTGTTATTACTGTGAGAATGGCAGCAGGTTATATTTCGACCAAGTCAATAGGTAAAATCTGATTGTTCACAGCTCCGCCCACTTTGGGGCATCCAACAATCATCATATTTTCATTTAGGCTGACCCCATGAGTATGTGATTCAAGTTTGGGATGTGCAGCCTCAAAGCTGTAAGATTGGCAGCAGTGTAAAATGATTAGAGATGTAGCGAACTGTTCGCCGGAGAACTAATTCGCACGAAAATCGGGTGTTCGCAAGTTCGCAAGTTCGCAAGTTCGCAAACTTTTAGTGATGTTTGCAATTTTGGGTTCGCCTTAGCTGGAGCCAAATTTTGACCTCTCACCCTAGAGCCAGCAGATACATGGCAGCCAATCAAGCAGCTCTCCCTCCTGGACCACCCCCGGACCACTCCCTTCCATATATATACCGAAGCCCAGCAGCCATTTTACATTCTGCCTGTGTGTGCTTGATGAGTTAGCATAGGGAGAGAGCTGTGCAGGGATTTGAGGGACAGTTTAGGTAGCTTTGCTGACTAGTAATCTACTTTCTACTGCTCTGTATGTAGCAGCTGCGGGGGCAGCTGTCCTACTGATCATCTGCTGTAACCCAATAGTCCTTGTAAGGACTGCTTTTATTTTCTGATTACTGTTACTCTTCTTTTCATTGTGTACTGCAGCTCTGTCTGTGTGTGTTGGAGACAGGTGTGCTGCTCATAGTAGTGCACTAAGCACCAACCACACATAAACATCATTTTTTTTTATTTGTGTTTTTTTACTTTGCTACTGTAATTTATAGAGCCCAGTGCTATTAGTCTAGCTGTGTTGGGGACTAGTGTGCTGCTCATAGTAGTTCACCCCCAGCACCAACCAGAGATCACTTTTTTTTTATTATTAATTTTAAGTGTCCAGTGCTGTTTGCTGTTATTCATAGTAGTGCACCAAACACGTTACACATAGTAGTGACATTGCATTGCAATAAAATCACCTGAGCGATGTTTTTCCACCAGCAATAATATATTCCGTATCCACTACTGCGGCGTTTTGTCTTTGCGTGTGAACCGGCTGTAACCTTTACACGACTTGATTGGCATGTAGACGCTGGATGTTTTAAAGCAGTTTATTACACAAGTTTAGAAATGTAGTGTGATTTCTGCCCTTTACAGCACAAAACGCAACGCTGTGTCAACAACGTATTTTTCAGAGAAATTTTTGCCCTTGATCCCCCTCCTGCATGCCACTGTCCAGGTCGTGGCACCCTTTAAACAACTTTAAAATCAGTTTTCTGGCCAGAAATGGCTTTTCTAGGTTTTAAAGTTCGCCTTCCCATTGAAGTCTATGGGGTTTGCAAAAGTTCGCACTTTTTGGCGGAAGTTCGCGAACGGGTTCGCAAACTTTTTTTGTGAGGTTCGCTACATCTCTAAAAATGATTAGTGTGCAGTGGTCAACCCATGGGTATTAGGAATAAAGATACCTTTCAAAAGTTAGTGGCTGATTCTCTCATTTTACTGAAGCTAGATTAAAGGAAAAATTATACCCGCAAACACGGTAGGTCTCTATAAAAATATGCATTATTATTGGTCATGTGATCTCTGAGGGAGCACACAGCCCATCACTTAATGATGGATCAAGGGAAAGGATGTAAAAGGGCAATATTTACTGATATACAGTATATTTCAGTTTGGTGAGATTTTTTATAGGTCACTTAACATAATATAAACTGTCTGTTGGTTAAGTATTTGTTCTGGGGGTACAGTTTAACTTTAAAGGAACAGTAACACCAAAAAATTAAAGTGTATAAAAATAATTAATATATTATATACTATTGCTCTGCACTGGTAAAAGTTGTGTGTTTTCTTCATAAACACTACTGCAGTTTATATAAATTCCCTGCTGTGTAGCCATGGGGGCAGCCATTTAAATTGAAAAAAGGAGAAAAGGCACAGGTTACTAAGCAGATAACAGATAAGTAGCAGATTCCCATTGTATTCTACACAGTTTATCTGGTATCTTCTTATGTAATCTGTGCCTTTTCTCCTTTTTTCAATTTAAATGGCTGCCCCCATGGCTACACAGCAGCTTATTTATATAAACTATAGTAGTCTTTCTGAAGCAAACACACAATTTTTACCAGTGCAGGGCAACAGTACATTATATTTTAATTATTTTAAAACATTTTTATTTTTTAGTGTTACTGTTCCTTTAAGATCAAGACTTTGATTTGGCCACTGTGGGACAATGACATTTTTGTTCTTAAACCACTCTAATGATACCTTAATTTTGCCCTATGCTACCAGTCTGTATGGTATCTAACTGATCGGGTAATAAAGCCAGACCATCGTATAATAATATAACATATATAATCTATCCGCAAATGTTTTTGTTAATATTTTAAAATCTATGTTTATCAAAGAGATGGGTCTGTAAGAAGCTGGATCAGAAAGGTTTTTCCCTTCTTTAGGAATTCATTTTATATTTGAAATAAAACTTGTTAGCAATTTTTTCTCCTGGTTATAAATTTAATTATATAAGTTTGGGGCAAAACCATTGAGGTAAAGCAATGTAAACATGGCTTCGCCTGTGATCTGGACTGAGGTTTCTTATACGAGAGAGTCTCTATTTACTTTTTTCATTATAACTTCTTCTGTTACTTTATTTTTAAATACTGAAGCAACTTGCACACATACTGCTCTTTTTTGCACCAACCATTGACACCAATAAGGAGAGACTTAAAGCTTTGCATCTGGCTTGGGAGCTTAGTCAGTCCCCACCTGAAGCCCTTTCAGTGGATTAGTACAACCATGTACCACTTGCCAAAATCTTCCTGGTTTAAACTACAACTCCCATCTTGCCAGGAAAGTCCATGCAGTGAAGAGGTTGGTCTTATGGGAAATGAGTAGTAGTAAACTAAGCAGCAATAGACCAGATACTGTTCCTGTATATAAATTCCTCTAGGGAAGTCGCATCAGTTACCCAAATATCTTTACATATACTGTATTAACACACAAAATGATAGTACAGCTGCACATTAACAGTGGAGGGTTATGACCTGCACCTCCTTTGTAACGTGCTGTTGGGTTATTAGTATTAGTATACCTTATTAGTAGACAATAAGGTATATTATCATCCTAATGATAGAGAGGAATCTTGTACATAAGTACATTATTTACATAAGTGACACAAAAACCTGAACACACAATAAATAAATGTAATGGAATAAAAAGCTTTTATTTGTTATTCATATACAGTTCAGAAAACATGCATAACAGAAAAACCGACTGCCACTGCAATAAGTGTTATTACAGAGCAAGCTCCGAAGATCAATGTGGATCTACATTTAAACCTCCAACTACGATTTTTATTGGTCTCAGATGTAGAATTCCTAGCAAGTCCTTCTTCAAGAAGTGCCAAGTTGATAGCAGGTCCATCTCCAACCTCAGGCAAGGGGGCCTCTTGAACACTGTTCAAAATCTCCCCTACTGCAGGATTCTCTTCTACAGCAGGCAAGGGGACTTCATCATTGGCCATGTCGACAGTCAAGGGAACATTCCCATACCTACCGTCTGGCTCACACATTACAACATTTCTAACATGCTGTCTGCACAAAGGGCAGGAACAATTTACCTGTATCCAGGTTTCTATGCACAAGAAGCAAAACTTGTGCTTACAAGGTTCAATGTAGGAAACATCATCAAATGTTTCCAGGCATATAGGGCACCGGGAATCTAGTGCTTCTTCTAATAAATGCTCATCATTAGTTCCACACTCAGGTGGAAAGCTGTTATTATCTATAGAAGTTCTACGTTCTTCTTCCATTATTAGTTGATCAAAATGATGATATATAGGTTAAATAAACAGAATAAAATCGCTAGATAAAACACACGCGTCTGCGTAATTTTACGCGTTTTTTCTATCACCGGAATTTATGGAAAATAACATCATAATATCCGGCGTTCAGATGGCGATCTTTTCCATTTATTTTACACAGCTTTTTACTCCGTTTTTTCGGCGAATTAGTTTTACACAGCATAATAAATATGCCCCTTAATGTAAAAATATTTGGGTAACTGATGCGAGTTCCCTGGCAGAATTTATATACAGGAACAGTAATCTTCCAAACCAGTCTATTGCTGCCTAGTCTACAACTCATTTCCCATAAGACCAATCTCTTCATGGCATGGAGTTTTTTATGGCAAAATGGGAGTTGTAGTTTAAACCAGGAAGATTTTGGCAAGTGGTACATGGTTGTACTAATCCAATGAAAAGGCTTCAGGTGGGGGCTGACTAAGCTCCCAAGCCAGATGCAAAGCTCTCAGTCTGTCCATATTGGTGTCAATGGTTTTTGCCCCAAACTTATATAATTAAATTTATAGCACAGAGAAAAAGTTGCTGACAAGTTTTATTTCAAATATAAAATTAATTCCTAAAGAAGGGAAAGACTTTTTGATCCAGCTTCTTACAGACCCACCTCTTTGATAAACTTAGAGTTTAACATATTAATGAAAATAATTGCGGATAGATTATTGAATATATTGCCCAAAGCTATTTATCCACAGCAGAATGGATTTTTGAAAAATACGTCAGGAGTGAAAAATATTCAAACTATTTTGAATGTAATCTCAATGCAAAGAATGCTGGAGTTCCATGTTCATTACTGAGCCTAGATGCAGAAAAAGCCTTTGATAATATTTCCTAGAAATATTCAATTAAATGTTGGTTTTAAATGTTTATCTCCTTACTAAAACAGATCTGTTCTGAAGCTAAAGGAAGAATAGTAGCAGCTGGAGAACAATCCGATACTTTTGATCTTTCTAGAGGTACTCGTCAGGGTTGACCTCTCTCCCCATCATTATTTAATATCTTAATGGAACCCCCTAGTCAGATATCTAATTGCTCAATACTGCCAAAAAAATAAATAAAAATAATCATCTACACACAAAATAATTCCAGAGAAATAGAATATAAAAAAACCCCAAAAAAAAACATACAACATTTCTACACAACATACAGTAACTACCCAGGCCTTATACCTTGTACTGTAATATATTAATCAACAGTGCTCTCAATACAGAAAATACAATTGATTCTTCTTCTAGTTTCATTGGCTTTATAAAGATTTAAAATATCAGTGTAAACAACTGTATATTAAATAACCATAACTGTTGTTTTCTGTTAATGCATGTTCAGACCATACCACTGCTAATAAGATTCAATCTATAAAGTTGCTTTCAGGAAGAATTCCTGAGAAAAATCATTGATTGGCTGTTAATGGCTCTGCCCACTTTTTCTAAACTTGAACCGCAGTTGCCTGGTGCCTAACCCTGCAAAGTTTGGGGACCCTGGGGTAATTACTGTGAGAAAGGGAGCAGGTTGGATTTCCGCCAAGTCAATAGGTAAAATCTGATTGGCTGTTCACAGCTCCGCCCACTTTTGGGCATCCAACAATCATCATATTTTCATTCAGGCTGACCCCATGTGATTCAGTTTAAAAAAAAACCCCAAAAAACTTGAATATGTAGTCACCCAGTGACTGACTGTGCAAAGTTTGGGAACTCTGGCATCAAACCAATAAAAATCAATAGGTGAAATTTGATTGCCTGATGGTGGCTCCACCCACTTTTCAAAAGTTAAACTGCAGTACTCTAGTGGGCAACTGTGAAAAGTTTGGCGACCCTGGGGTTAATACTGTGAGAATGGCAGCAGGTTGGATTTCCTCCAAATTAATTGGTAAAATCTGATTGGCTGTTCACAGCTCCACCCACTTTTGGGCATCCAGCAATCATCATATTTTCATTCAGGCTGACCCCATGACTATGTGATTCAAGTTTGGGGAGTGCAGCCTCAAAGCTGTAAGATTGGCAGCCGTTTCAATTTCCCATAAAGTCAATAGGTGAAATTTGATTGGCTGTTGTTGGCCCCTCCCACTTTGGAGTCATCCAACAAATGTCGCTGTTTCATTCGGGAAGACCCTATTATTATGTTATTCAAGTTTGGGGGGTGTAGCTTCAAAGCTGTAAGAGTGGCAGCAGTTTGAAAATCTTCCCTGTCAAAGTCAATGGAAAAATTGGGGGGTTCGGAGCGGCGCCACAGAAAGACAGGGGCCGGATCGCTTAGAAAAGCACAAGCAACCTGCTCCGCTATAGGGCGAATAAGTGTGGAGAGTTTGGGTGTTGTACCCCTAAAACTGTAGGAGGAGTAGCGTTTAGAAAAAAAGTGCTTATTCTTAAGAATAATAAGAAGTAGAAGCGGAAGAATAAACCAAAGTCGAAGAACAGTATGTTGGGGTTTTCAACCCAACATAATAATTAAACTCCTACATTATTATTCCTACATTAAATTTCCTACATTATTTTTTTAGGGATCCTATTGCCAGAAATGAAAATAAAATTACATAATAAAAGCATTATATATATATATATATATATATATATATATATATATAAATATATATATAATATATATATAACTAGTTTGTGGCAACCCTGATACAATATTTATATAGCTTTATTGTATCTTTTACCATCTATTTATAAAGTGCATCGATACAATTTTATGGAGACCTTTCTACATTCTTAGTGAAGAAAAAATTGTCATAGTCTCTAAATCCTTGACAGAAAGAACAAGTATCCAAACTCTGAGAACTTTGAGTACGGTGCTTTATTCAGCTACTTGTCAAATATGTCATCCACAAAGGGGTTTAATCAAAGACAGCAAAAGTACAGTGTCTTGGGGGTGCATTTAAGCACACACAGCCAATGAAGCTCAGAGGCATTTGGCACGGTGTAAAAACTTAACTATATATGTGACGTTAACTAAATGTATTGACATGAAAACAAACTCTTAGTTAAAGATATTAACAGTGCTATGTTTAAGCATTTACAATTTAAATGCACACTGGCAGACTTTTGAACAGATAATCAATAGTAGTTGCTTAACAAAAATTTCTGCTTTAAATTAAGAATAAAATCAGCAGCAATGTGGTTGCCAGCATCCAGGTAAATAATTTAAGCAAGCAAGTATACAAATGTCACTCTTCTAATTGAGGAAACTAGGCTAAACATGTGATAAGTAATAAGTACAGGTATGGGATCTATTATCCAGAAAAATGTTATTCCAAAAACTCTAAATTATGGGAAGGCTATCAACTATAAATTTCATTTATAAAAAATTCACATTTTAGAAACTTTTTTTTTCTCTGTAATAATATCACAGTACCTTGTACCTGATCCCAACTAAGATATAAGGACTGCGGGGAGACAGGTGCTCTGTAGGTTAATAACTCTTAACTAGCCAAAACTAGGTGGTATAAAGTAACTGTAATGAAGACACTGAAATCAGATGTCCTTTTGAAAGTTTGGAGGTCAGCCACAGCTTTATTGATATATAATTATGATAACCTGTCTTTGCCATGCCATAACAAAACTTTCACATATCCCAATGTAGCCATGGCAGCAGACGTGGGCATGTAAAGTGAATCATGGTATCCTGTACCATAATTAAATAACCGCCAAGCGATGTGACATACCATTAACAAAAAATTTACAGACACACAAATGAAAGCAGAAATTGTAAATTATAGTATGAAGTAGCACAAGGCATGATAAGTGCATAACCAGCATACAATACCCACAACCAAAGGGGTGATCAGCCCATCGTTTCAGTGCCTTGATAGTGAAAAAGTTGGCATGGTAGGGCTCTCCTTACTCTTAAATATTAACCTTTCTCCTAATCTGGGTAGCCAATCCTCAGCTAAGATCCTAACAACCCTGGATTCTCTTCCCCACAATCCTATTGAGTTTAATTAATGTTTAAGTTACAGAACTATGGAAAGACCCCTTATCCAGTAAACCCTAGGTCCTGAGCATTCTGAATAAGAGATTTTATAACAGCAGAATACTGTTTACTAGCTGTCGCATTAGGTCGCATTTTTTTTTACCTTTTTTCCTGACACTCTTAAACATTTCACTACTTTTTTCACAACTTTTACAATTTGGCTCACTTACCAACACAACGCCTCATTTCCCTTTTGGCTTTCTTCTCCAGAGGTAAAAAGTCTGCTCCATATTCTAAAGCTGGTCTTATTCAAGTAGTTCTACTTGAATACTACTTTAACCAAACCAAGCTGATCAGACTGTTTTGGCCCCCAGCATTCCCCATTCTTGTATAATGCTCAAATCTACATTTAATCATGTCACCATGGACACAAGTCATAGGCTTACAAAGCAACGGTGTGTAGAGCATACAAATGTAGAACTGTGAACCAAAAACTATTTATTACTATCACATATTTCTCATGGAGTCTCAAGGACCTTTTACCTTTAGCGATCACATGAAAATTGGGGCTTATTTGGGCCAATAGGGAGAGCATTATAGCAATAAGCTATCTAAACCAACCTGATAAATATCTGGCCAATCCATAGCTAGATATTGGTTGGGCAGGTCATTGGTTTGCCAATAAGCAACTGACTTGGTCAATCATATATCCAGCTTACGAGAATTCAAGAAAAAAAAAAATCACACTGTTGGACATTTTAACCCAATACCAGTCTATGGCAAATCTCTGCAACTTTTTTCATTTTTCCCACATATTTCCATAACATACAGTAGCCTTCAGTGCTGACGTTTTCTTGTTTGGTTTCATTACTGGAGGACCACTTTGGGGAATTTTTTACTTGGGCAGGGATTGGTTTGGATATTTACACTTTATTGATTCTTTTTAAAAAGCACAAAGCAAGGAAATATCATGTAACCCTTCTGGGCATGACTGCCAAAGACATCCTTGGGAGAGTTATTACATGGTCTGTCTAAGTCTATTAAAAAGCAGCTCATCCTCTTTCTATCTATACCCCATATGATGGAATTTTAGTAGTTTTTGGATCCCCATTTAAAGATTACAGTTAGTGCTTGCGGTACCCTAATATATTAAGCTTAGAGATGCTCAGACTGTGCAGGACTATTTTAATAACCCATCATCTGCAATAACTAAGCTTTATAAATGAACATGCACCAAAAAATGCACAAGCTCAGCAACAACAACTGTGTTAATTTCCATCATAAATTAACTTGATATTTTTATTTTCTGTTATTCATTCATGGGGTTTCCTACCTATATATATATATATATATATATATATATATTTCACAGCAATCATACAACCTGGCCAGGACAGAGCATAAACATACAAACAAGGTAGATAATAAGCAAGGGATTATGATATTCAGAAGGCCTTAGTGATAAAACAAGGAGTTTTAGGATACAATTTAAATCCTGCATATCCAACCCATAATGTGCCACTCCTCCTTCAAGACCCCCTTTTATAAGCAGATAATAGTTAGTGCCTTATGAAAGACTAAATTATGTAATAGTAAGTTTTATCCTCTACTCATAACTTTAACAAAGGAAGTGAAAACCAATAAAACAGAACAAACAACAGAAATTAATTGGAGAAGCAAAAGCAGAGGGAAAACAATTGTGCTGGCTAAATTTATGCAGAAAGATATGTGTTAGAGCTGGTAACGTTTTAAAGATAATTTCTATGTATTTCAGTCACACACTTTCTTTTCTTTTATTCTACTTACTCAAAAGGCTCGCTGGGATCAGTTCTTTGAAGCTCTGGAGGTATAGGGATACGTTTGTAGTACATTTCCCAGTCAAAAGCTCCTCTCATGGCATCCCCTGCCTGTGCTTCATACCCAAAGTGATTGTGGTCAATGACATCTATCATGGGACACACAATTGTTTTGTGGTTCAGAGCAATCTGATCTGAAAAATGGAAGCACAAAATATAGGAAGACATGTTTAGTCAAGCCATCCATCATATTACCGCGACGTGACTCCAAAAGATCTCATAGGAATGAAGGAAATTGTCTTTTTTTACCAGTTGCATCTCCCTTGGCGCATCTCACCCCCCCCCTCCACCTTTTTTTAAATCAGCATCAGACTGCTCTCTAATACTCGTTTTCATTCAGCTGGACAGTGATTAGAAACAATTATAGTTTTTAGGGAAACTGCATTCCAGTGAGAGCTACAAAAGCCCAGTCATCTATATCTCTGTCATTCAGCTGCTACAAGCTGTCCTCAATCTGTCACTTGAAAAGAAAAGCAAAAAATGTCTAAAGGCTCGAGAAACAGTACTTGAAGAATACTGCATAGCACAATTATCTTCCCCGGAATGTGTCTGAATGTTAAGTCGGAGCATAAAAAAAAATAAATAAAAAACAAGTAAAATCTGCTTGCCACTGTAAAGATGGGTATTTCGTTAGTTTTGCCATATAAATATTTGTTAAAGGACTGATACCTACATACTCTGACAGCTTTAAAACTGTGTTTTATAGTATGGGCCTTTTTGAACATTGGGGGGGCAGGGAGCAAGTATTCTAGTTACATTTAAACATCATAAGCAAAACAGAACTGTACGAGTAATTGAGTAATTCTGAGAGTATGAAATGTGTCATGTAACACAAAGAAAAATGTAATATTGGAGGGAACTCAGACATTTCACGATTTTTTAACCACTGTAGTGTTTTAACCAGAATGGAGGAAGACATGTTATAACTATTTTTGATATTATAACTTAACTGACATGTTACAGAACTAGTACAGTTTAAAAAATGTGCCACAAGGTAGTTAAAGGGGCGGTACACTTAACCTTTTTTCATTTGCACATTATACTCAACATTCGAACATAGGTTTGTTAATGATTAGGGCTTGTACTGAACTTACTTTTTGACTAGAGTTTTTATTAAGAAATATATCTATGGTTTCTGTTATTTCTGTCACTAAAACAAAAGTCTGAAACTAAAATCGAAGTCACATTCTAATTCTTGTTGCCAATGACAACAATCAAAACAAATCAAAAGTACACAGAGGGCCTCTGTATAAACAAACCCCCTTCCTTCACTCCAACTACAACCTGTTGCTGTAGCCTCAATGCAAATTCTATGTGGGGGGAATGTATTCAGATTATTTTACATACTGTAATAAATAATATTTAATAATAATAAGTGGTAAGATAGATTTCATCAAGGAAGAGAATGTTTTTAAGCTCTGATTTTGAAGCCTCCATTGTCATACCTTTTATAGCCTTCAAGTAGTGTCATAACCCTGTCACAAGAGACCAGCAGCGGGTATAGCTTAATAGACACAGGCCACACCAGTCAAAACTAGTAGTTAATAGCATTATGTCTAATCAACACTTCTTTCTAGGGTAATGGTTGGACTGTTCACCTCACACTGGATAAAAAACCTGTTGTAAGGTGCATAGCACAGCATTAGGGGGTACAGGCAAGCCTCGTCCTTACCATCTGCTGGGGAGGGCAGGCAATAAGGACAGGTTGTCATTGCAGCCTGTATCCTCTGCCATCCACTCCCCCTTTCCACTGCTGAATGCAGACTGCATTGTATTTACTGGAGCAGCTTCAGATCTCTGTGCTCTAAGAAGCCCATAAATTAAGATTCCAATGGAAAAAAACTCTGTCCACATCTAGTAACACATAGCAACCAACAGCTGCCTTGTCAATTCTACCAGCTGATTGGTTGCTATTGGTTACTAGCAAGTCACAAACTTAAAACCACTTATTACATAAAGATGCTTTTTATAGAATATACATAAGGTGATTGTCCAAGCCTAGAAAATACAGCATATTTAGCAGTTTTTAGTATAGCAACAGAGTTAAAACTAAATGAATGGATTTTTTTTAATCTATACAAGTAAAACAAATTAACTGTTTGTTCACATTTGTAGGAACATATTCTGTCTACTTACTAAGTAAGGGAGGAAGCCAATTCACATTAACTTCACAATGGGAGTCTAAAAACGTTAACACCTCTCCTTTTGCCATAGATGCTCCCAGAAGACGTGTTCGGATCAGCCCCTCACGTTTTTTGGTCCGCACAATTCTAACCTTGGGATAATAGGCCATGTATTCTTCTAATTTTTCCCTTAAGTGTTCTAGAAAGAGAAAAAAAAAGAATATTTCATACATACACATGTAGGTAATGTAAATTGCACAGCAATTATCTTTCAGACAGTATTTACCCATACACACAATTTGAATTTGAATTAAATAATTCAAATCTGCTGTAAAAGTGTTGATGTTGGCAGCTACAGTTGCTTAATGTACAGTGTCGTTAGAGCCAAAACAACAGAAATATGTTCATCAGCTTTTTGTGATGCCCAAAGCCAAACACCCAGCGGAATCTTTGGCGTACTGCCCTCCAAGCAGTATCCAATCCAAATGGTTTCTTTGACTTTTGTATAGTCAGATTAATCACCCTGGAACCTGTCAATAATAAATTTAAATGAAATGTAAAATCAGCATGATTATTGTTTCTAAGAACAAAATACCAGTCACAACACAGATGTAAGGGCTTTCAGGGTGAATGCAAGAAATGTATATTTATAAGCAATACAAAATATAACTTTCCCACATTGCAAGTTGCTTTCTTAATTAAGATAAAATGTCAAGAGAGAGAAATAATCTCTGAGTTTATACCCTAATCTCACACATTATTATTTAAAAGTGACTCTAAAATGCATTTTAGTCTTAATTTATCACTCACTTAAGGCTGAATGTTTCCTTTCAATAATTTAAAAAGATGTATAATATTTATTTAATGGCAGAGTCATAAAATTTTACCTATTGGCTGCGAGCACAAAGCAGCCATAAAAAAGTAGAAATGTCTTGTAAACTCAGTATTTGTTACTTTAACATTTTGCCTTCTTAATGCTTTTTAAAAAAGATATTTTAAAAAGCCAGACTCAACAAGCACATGTTTGATGAGTGTATGTATGTGTGTATGTAGGTTCAAGAACAAACTTTTTGTGTCCCGCCTTAATCAATAAACAACTTAAGCCCTTATTTGATTCGTCAAGTAATGAACAGTCAATAGATCAATGTTTTTGTTGACCAATTCCACATACAGTATATTTGTCTTGTCTTGACTCTCTAGAGACCAATAAGAGATAGTTCTGTACTAATAGCTTGAGAAAGACAATAACAAGAAATCTAAACAGGAAAGCTAAGCAATAACATGGGTGCTGGCATATTCACTAATTAAAAATGTATCCAACTTTTCACTACCTAGTTCAATTATATTTCTATTTTTCAGAATTTCTGTTGACAGTGGATGGAAAAGGATTTTCTAGAATGATATATGTCTTAAACACAGAGATAATAAATAGATTCTGTACGGAGATAAAAAAAAATAGACAGATGGATATATGATAGATAGAGAGATAATAGATAGATAGATAGATAGATAGATAGATAGATAGATAGATAGATGGTAGATAGATAGATAGATAGATAGATAGATAGATAGATATTGAGAGAGAGAGAGAGAGAGAGAGAGAGAGAGAGATAGATAGATAGATAGATAGATAGATAGATAGATAGATAGATAGATACTGTAGATAGATACTGTATATAGATGATAGATAGATAGATAGATAGATAGATAGATGATAGATAGATAGATAGATGATAGATAGATAGATACATAGATACATAGATACACAGATAGATATTGAGATAGATAGATAGATAGATAGATAGATACATAGATAGTTTGCTGACTTCACAGATTGATTTTGCTGGCCATAATTCAATTTTTACCAAAAGCTATCTACATCTTTCCTTTTCTTGCAAGATAAATTAGAGGAAAATTAAATACCAATGAATTTAAGTTCTTACTGCAATTGTGTTTTATTGCTCTCTGATAGGGAGACTAGGGACATCCTCCTGTAATATTAATAGTCTCCCAAATGCCTAATATTCACATAGACCATTCTTCATCAGTTCCAGTTATGGTACATATTCAAACAGTCTGCAGGGTGCATATCTTCTCAAACTGTCGTGCCTCTTAAGTTGTGAAATGAAGTATTGTCCCTCGCTATCATTTTCAAAGAAATTCTCCAAAGGAAATTATAATGTGACATGCAAAATATCTAGTGAAATGGGATGCAATGGCCTTTAAATCTCTTGGAGACAACACTTTAAAGTCATTTATTACAAATGAATTTTACTCAGGCCAGCTCTATGCGACTATAAAACACTGTAGTATGATGGCTACATTTATAATCCATAATATTACATAAATTTTACTTTTGGCAGGGCAGGCCTTAGGGAGTCTTCAGTATTTAAATTTTATGCTAAGCAATAAACAGAGCACCTTAGATATAAAGAAGTCAGCATTCCTGTCAGTAAAAATAAGAGACAGCCCAATTTGTGATTCAAAGAGCAAATATATTATTAGTTCCCTCACACCATAGATTAGATAGAGCAATGAATCACAAATCTGATGTACCATAGATATAGCAGGTCAGCAGTTGGCTTGGGATTTTCACAAACAGGTGAATAGACAAGCATACTGTATATAATAGCACTACTTGTTACTCTAATTTACAAATTTTAATGCTAAAATGTTAACTTTCTTTAGATAAGAATATTTCCTTGTGATAATAATGATACTAATTATACCATGACTAACTTGCAGATTCAAAATGTCCTCAAATCATGAGTTATAAAAAAGAGGGAGAGGTTTAAGGAAAAAATAAATATCCTTACAATAGCTCTTGATTACTAGGGGGTTTTGCAGGTATACTGGCCCTTGTTCAGGAGTCCATAATATATGATAATAAAAATAGGGATGCACCGAATTCCAGATTCGGTTGAGGATTCGGGCCAAATCCAGGCTTTTTTTGAAGGATTCAGTTTTGGCCGAATCCACGGTCCTGGCTGAACCGAATCCGAATCCAAATTAGCATATGTTAATTAGCATTCAGAAAGGGTCAAATGGTCAGGGAAATTTTTTTTAACCCCTTCCCATCCTAATTAGCACATGTTAATTAGGATTCGGTTCGGGATTCAGCCAAATTCTTCAGGGTGGGTTCGGCCCAAAAAAGTTGGTTCGGTGCATCCCTAAATAAAACAAGTACTGGACCAGTAAAAGTTGAGAGCTGGTTGTTGCTAATGGAGTCAATTTTTTTTTGGTAACACAAGACCCAAGCTTCAGTTGCAAAATCAATTCCTCTAACTGGAACCAATTGACAGGTAGCATTTTATTAAAAAATAAAGGTATGGTTGGTTGCTATTGGTTGGTTGACTTATATTACAATACCCAAACTGAATATTGGATGCACTGAATGTCATAAGTAGGAATGTCTGTTTGGGGCCCACACAACATCCACTTTTATGGGTAACTAAAAGTTCAGACTTCAAGCACAACAACAGGCACTGTCACAATAGGTATGTTTATTATAAATGAACCATACTAAATATTAAACATAGAAATGTCCTTATAGATTTAGTTAAGATTAGTTATATACAATAAAATAAAACCATTCATAATAATTGGTGACAACTGTCCCAAAAAAGCAGGCCAAAGATAAACTTGTCCAAAAATGAACATGCCATTTAAAGTGTGGATGCTTGGTGTATTTCAGGGATGTTTTTTACACACCTTTACAAATGTGCCCTTATATAACCTCTTATTCTATATTCTTGTGTAAAGTTTTACCTCTTATACAGCATTTTTGTTAAAAGTGCAGATTTTCCCAAAATGCAAAACCTTGCCAGTTTCTAAGTCTTACCTAGTGTTTATGGAATATAATAATTGATATCTTACCTGTTTTCATAATACAATAGAGACCATAAATCTTCTCTAGACAGATGTGAAATTATGTATAAAACTGAATTTATTACTTTTATGTTGCTAAGATACATCTGTTTTAGAGACGATTGCTGTGTGATTTATTAGCTCCATTAATATCTATATGCTTTATAGGTACTTTATAGTGCACTCTCTCAATCTTTGTCTTCTTTAACCCTTTTATTAACAGATATTCATTTTTCAAAAGTCACAGGCAAAATGATAACTGTCTCACTTGCTGGTTTTAGATATGTTTGCAAAACAGGTCAGGTTCTAAAAGTTTTTGCGGACCCTAAAAAGATATTTCAATAGGAGCCAGTAAATTATAGCTATGGCGCTGGTTATAGCTGCCTTCTTTTTTTACTACCTTGTTTTTAATAGCTTGTTCAAAAAAATGGCGAATGCAAACTTTATTAAATGATTTGCAAACATTAAAGTCAAATTACAGTCAAATAGGAAACTCCTAAGGTGTTCCCAACAGTCTGACTAAGTCTAAATGAACTGCTAAGTCATAGAAGGTTTTCAAAAATCCTAAGCAAGCACAGTTGCTTTAGAGATAATGCTACTATGTATGTATGTATTTATGTATGTATGTATGTATGTATGTATAACTTTATTTATAAAGCACACTATGAATATGCAGTGCTGTACAATTTTACAGAGTAGAAAGGGAGAAGAACCATAGTAATAAATACTAAATAAGTAACAAACCTAGCCCCATAGAGTTTACAATCTAACTATACACTGTACATTATTTCCTGGGTCAGTGAATGTATTCAGTGATATATCCTGATTATCAAGACAATTTTCTTGGCCGTCAAAAAGCTCTTGACTTGCAAGCAGAATAAAAAAAATAAAAACCCCATTACTTGATAAAATCTGCAATATAATAATTATCTATAAAATAATGTAAAAGAATATTGCCTTTGGAAATACATTTTTTTCTAATTTTGGTAATATTCTTCCTGTTTGTATCATTAAATGCATTCATCCCAGCTGAATCCATGCACATCTTATATCTTTCCCCTTGGGGCCAGCATAAGCAATGTTACAATGTGTGTTCTCAAGCTTGTTTGGTAGAAAATGTTGGAATAAACGCAAAGAGCAGCTGCCATAACAGCAAATGCCATGAGCTGCATTCCCAACCTATTAGAGAAGGATGTAAAGCTTTCTGTCAAACTAATAGTATTAGCTTTATATCTATATACAGTCCCTTGAAAAATTATGCAGACCCTTAACCACATCTCTCATTGTTCTAAATATCAAATTCTACTGCAAGTGATGTGTTAAGTTACAAAAACTTTAATAATAATTAAAAGAGCAAAATATGCAGTCATTGTGTTATAGAAGCTTTACTTTCAATCAAGTGAAATACAATTGCTCTAACATGGACACAACTTCCACTCAGTTGGCTTCCCCCAGTGTATTATATCCTTGAATCATTATTCAGGACATAAATTAAAGGAGATCTGTGAAAATGAAGACTAAAAATCATTCCAAAGACATAAGGGATAAAAGTAATACAAATTCATGAATTAGGAAAGAGGAAGCCACACCAAACCATCTATTTGTTGCCAAATAAGTCTTGACTCAAAACTTTGTTATCAAATGCAGAAAAACCTCAGAAAACACAACAATCACTGCAGAGCTCAGTTGCGGAAGCTGAATTAAAGGTGCATTAAGCATAACTGTGGCATATACGAGTGGGTGGCACACAAAAATCCATTACTCAGAAAGAACTATGGGAAAGCACATTTGGCAAAAAGAAAAGCATGAAGATAAGCCAGTTACGGTGTTGGAAAGGATATTGTGGTCAGATACGATCAAGAGCTTTCCATCAATAGTACCAAGCAATATTTGTGGTTCAAATTTAACACTGCTGCTAGTGTTAAAGCACAGTATGCTGGTGGAAGCATCATGGCATGGGGCTACTTTTATCAGAAGGGGCTAGACATATCGTTAGAATGGTGCACAATTCAGTTTAAATGGTGCAAAAGAACTTGTATCAGCCTGATAAAAGCTGATACCTAGATGAAAGTTTATCTTTCAGTAGACAATACCCCAACAAGGCCAAAGTAACACTCGAGGTGCTCAATAACCAAAAAAGTTAATGCTACACAATGGTCCAATCCAGGGGTATTTCAGCCCCTAGTGCATGCCTCCCCCTCGCATCTAAGGGGGCAAATTAAGAGGGCGCGTATCGCTAGTTTAGAGAATGCAATAGCTCTGTCTGCACTAGCGAAGCCAACATTCCAATTTAAAACTCTGTATTTCAGCTATTTAAGAGTCAGGGGCTAATCAGATCCCTAATATCAATTTAGTTGAACAACCTAAAGCAAATCTGCTTGGTCCATAACTACTGAAAGGGGCAGATTTGTCACTTTCTATTCATTCCTATGGGATTTTTAGAAGCAGATTTTGCAAATGGAGAACCCCAGCTTTCACTCAGTGATAAGCATTCCCTGTTGTGAGTTTCTAATTTTAATAAGTAAAGTAATATATCTTTCCCTAAATGATATACTACCTTACACAATATAACACTTGGGGGCTGATTTACTAAGACACGAATTCCAACCGAATTGGAAAAATTCCGATTGGAAAACGAACATTTTGCGACTTTTTCGTATTTTTTCGGCGACTTTTCGGAAATTATCGCGACTTTTTCATTACCAATACGATTTGCGCGAAAAAACGCGAGTTTTTCGTAGCCATTCCGAAAGTTGCGCAAAATCTTGCGATTTTTCGTAGCGTTAAAACTTGCGCGAAAAGTCGCGATTTTTTCGTAGCGTTAAAACTTGCCCGAAACATCGCGCCTTTTAAGTTTTAACGCTACGAAAAAGGCGCGACTTTTCGCGCAAGTTTTAACGCTACGAAAAATCGCAAGATTTTGCGCAACTTTCGGAATGGCTACGAAAAACTCGCGTTTTTCACACAAATCATATTGGTAACGAAAAAGTCGCGACAATTTTCCGAAAAAAACGCAAAATACCGATCATTACGAAAAAAACGCAATCGGACGCATTCGGCCCGTTCGTGGGTTAGTAAATGTGCCCCTTGGTTTTAAGGCAAAATGGTTTATTCTGAAAACAGTATCCCTTTAATTCCTGGTTGTCTTGCTTTTAGTGTGTATGAATATTTAACGTGCCATTTGGCGTTTCATTAGCAGGACTTTGCTTATACATTCAGAGCACTTTGTATCACACTAGCAAGTTTTATCTAAGCATCCAAAGATAATTATTTGCAGACTTGGATGGATTACCACAGAGATGTTAAATGAAGTGTGCTTTTTGTAAAATATGCTTCTAAATTTAGGCCTTTATGAAACAAATTCCAAGGGTCATTAGTGCCCTAGATGACAGTAAGTAAAGCCACTAATTGTAAACACTGGTAACGCCACCATCATTTTATGACAGATAATTCTCCTCCATTGCATTTTATTGTCACACACGAACTTTTAAATCAACTGCATTTTTATGTTCCCTTTGACAAACTGGAAATGGGAGCTTTTTTTTGAATATATGTGCAGATCGCATGCTAATCCCTCATGATGCTGCTTTACAACACAAGGCAAACAGTGATGCATAATTAAGCATCTTTTAATGGCAGATAATCAAACAGTGCCACGATGATCAGTCAGCTGGCCAGATTTACTTATTGTAATCCATCCAGCCACTATTCTTCTGGGTATATCAATCTCCTTTTCATTTTTTTCCCTTCTTCTTCTTCTTCTGGACATCAGTAAATATTATAGTCTGATCCAACTAAACCTTTCCTAATCTGGCTTCTGTGAAAAGAAAGATTTAAGCATTATTAAACTCAAGCATTAGTTTTAAGAATGTTTAGGCACAATTAAGAAGAAATAAATGGCAACGCATTTTGCCTTTGAAGTGTTGCCATTTGTGTTGCTTAAAGCTTAGAGGCAAACTCTAATTAAAACTTTACCCTATGTACCTGGTAGCAGATAAGGAAATATTGTTCTGCATAATCCTCTTTTCCAGCTACTGGGTCCTAAATTTCACTTCAATTAGAAGACCTACAAGGGCAATTGCAAAAGGCAGGATGAGGGTTTTTCTATGGCATTTGGGAAGCTAAAGAAGGAACACAATAATTTCTTGTTTCGTATTGTTGCATAGAGCTGCTAATGTATTTGTTTGAATGTGTATAACAGGCCTGGACCAGCAGTAGCTTTCTAGATCCTGTTAGTTGAAAGGTGGAGCAAAAAGAACTGGTCTGGCTATTCTAGATAGACATGGTACCACGTGCTTGGAACATGATCAAGTTCATAAATGGATTATTTAGACTTATCTCTTTCTCAACTCCTAGGGGCACATTTATCAGAGTACGATTGTTTACGAAAACAAAAAAAAATTATTTTTTACAATTATAGAACTGTGTATATTTTCTGCATTTTTTTTTTCACTTATGTGCTCAACTTTTTCGTGCTTTGCGACAAATTTTATGTGACAAAATCGTATTTGTCGCAATGAGTACAAAAGTTTTGAATTCATTAAAGCTTCGTTATCATTACTTTCCTTGGGCCAGTCAGAAAGGTTTTCCCGCCGTTTACGATCTTTCGGATACAAAAATTTTGTGACTTTCAGATCGCCAATACGATATTATTGTGACTATTACGATTTTTTCGTAAGCATTTCCGTGACATTTCCGATGATCAGAAATTATCGTATCTAATCTAAATTTTACCCATTTTGGGATTCAAACTCGTACTTTGATGGATCTGCCCCTAGTGATGTTTTAAAACATTACACCTGTACATTATTTGTTTTTCATCTTCTTTCACATAATGTTAAGCCTTTTGTTTGACCTGAACAGCTGAACAGCTTATTTATCTTTAAAGTATGAAAACAGCTGTGTTGGGGATGTAATGCTTTAGTGTGTTGACTTCATTTTGAATTTTCATTCAAATTTTAAAATACGGTACCTATCATGTCAAAGCCCACACTTCCTTTTGGGGGAACCATCGTATTTTGGACAGAAAATAACCCTAGTGGGCACTTTGCCATCAGTAACAAAAGGCAGATCCTGGTTCAGCCGGCTGTGTTGTGACTCTACGCATGCACATAATGGTCTGTCCCATCTTGCTCATTATGCACATGGGTGTGATACAGGATTGGTCTACTCCTCCCTGATTTTACACCACACTGGTTATATAAGCCTGCACCTTTAGTGAGGGAAATCATTTTACCATGATACAGGTGCCCATTAATTACAGGTTTCGAATGTAACCTGGACCTGATGTCATTTTCAGTCAAATTATTTCTGATGATATTTTTTTTTTTAAATTTCACTTGTCACATATGTTACAGCAAATAGCGGAGTAAAAATAATTAGTACATTCTTTAGCTCATTATATCATGTAAAACTGCCCATTATCTTCAAGTGAACTTGTATGCATGCCTAATTCTCAAACACTGCAAAAACCAATTTCTAATTGCATGCAGAAGAATAAATGGCACATTGTGACAAATCTATCACTTGCCAATTAAAAGCATTGTTAATTTAAAGTATTTTAACAAGTACAGGCTACAGACTGTTTTCCTTTTTCATCTGTACACCCCTTTTATCATGAAAGGCACACATCATCACTTTTTTCCCTTTATATAATCCTTGTTCAGTTTAAACGCATAGTTAAATGATGTTGTGTAGCTTTAGGCTTCATGATTTTGCCAGTTTCCATAAATTATATTAGCATTATAATGCCGCTTGCTTTATCTCTTTCACTCTACTGTAGTAAAGCTGGCAGCACACTGGCAGATCTTGTCAGTCACATAGGTGTTTTTGAATTCATGTTACTCAGAGTTTGGACCCAAAACTATTGGTCACTGGTTTTAAACAGACTAACTAGCTTCAATATCTGGTCAGCTCTTTACTGAATTAGAAGTCACTACATAACAATGACTAGGGGCCAAATTAACTTCTTTTTAGTGTGATAGTTAAACAAAAACAAACATCTCAATATGAGACTCATGACACAACTCTTAAGCTAAGCACATGTGGACTGTCAAATATATCCCTGGTCTACCAAATATGATGCCTCTATCTGGCATTTACTTCTTTGATGAAAAAATGAATGAAGAGCTGACAGTCACAGAGGTAGAACCTTAAGGTTATTATTGCAAGTGTCTCTTTTCTGCACTCATGCCCAAGCTGACATTTTTTTATAGCTATCCGACTTGCTGGTCATCTTAACCTTCAAGAGACATAGAGCTGATGAAGGCTAAAGGAGCTAATAGTGTGCTCCATGATCTGCTTAGCAGAGCTGAGCTGTCTAATATTGCTTAAAATTCCCCTTACTGTCGTATGCTCTTATAAAAGATTAAACATAGTATTTCTATTGTATTCTGTTTGTCAATAACAGAACAGACAGGAATGTCCCATTTACTGACCACTGACGCAAGTGATTTTCCTATCTAACTCTCATTAATTATGTGCCCATATACTGGCAGATACAGGATGATGACCTGTACAAATAGTTACACCTTTTCCAACTGATCTGAACAACCATTTTGATATCTGTTGGTCTGGGAATTAAATCTTGTCATCCATGACTGCATTTTCTGGTACGACATTTTCTTGTTAACAATGATTCAGTACTTTTCCATGAGGATGACAAGTGACTCTTATGGCTCTCTTAATTAAGCAGTTGAATCCCCTAACCTTCTTGTAAGATCACACACAGCAGATACTGTAGGAACTTTCTGGTCTAGAACCAGGGCTCTTTTGTTCACTGGCTGTTGCTCCTCCTTGTTGCTTTGAACTATGGGAACGTCATTGTCCATACCGCCCTTTTTAAGCAAACATATCTTGTTATTTAACTGATTATTCTATGAAATAATATCAGAGTACCTTTAACTTTATGGCAACTAAGCTGCATAAAAACATGTTGGTGGCAAAACAATTCTATTCATTTTTTAATGCTTTTTATTAGCCTTAAGGAATGATACTTCAAATTATGGAAATACACCTTATCCCTTGGCCCCAAGCATTACAGATATAAAATCCCATACCTACATGCAACATGTTATGCATTTGTTTCCACATGCTCTTGGCTGCTGCACAAACTAAGAGAAGGGGTGAATTGGTAAGGACTAGGAGGGTTGGCTGTAGGAAAAATCACTGTGATTCAAACAGTAAAACAGCCATTACTCAACAATTGGAAGCCAAAAGTAATTTATTCAATCTCAGTATCATTTTGCTCATACAGGTATGGACTCCCTTATCTGGAAACTTAAAGTTCCAGATTACGTTAAGGCCATCTACCATAGACTTCATTTTAATCAAATAATTAATACATATTTCCTTTTTCTCTGTAATTGTAAATTAGTACATTGGGGCCGATTCACTAAAGATCGATAAAACGAGCGCTATTTATAGCATGTGTTAAAAATGTTATCGTTTATTTTTTGCGACTTAATGCTCGATTCACTAAAAGGACATGCGTCATAATTGCATTATTTCCCGCGCTTGCATTATTTCCCGTTGCACGTGATATATTTTGCCACGTGCTATATTAGCGCACAATATTAGGCATGTAACCATTTTTTTCAGAAAACTACTGTTCTGAAAATGACCATTTCCCCGAAAACTGGAGGCTGCATCACTCTAGGGCAATCAAATACTTGAAAAAATCCCACTGCAAAGTCCATATTGTGTTGCCAAAAGCTCACGAACCACAATTTTCACACATTAACCCTATGCGAGGTAAATAATGCGTTTTTTTGCGCATGCGATATGCGTCTTAACGCATGCGAAATGCCTTTGATGAATCGGGACTTAATTATAGCATTTTTTTTAATGCAAAAAATAAGCGTTATCGACCTTTAGTGAATCGGCCCCATTGTAGCTTATCCCAGATAAGATTTATTTAAGCCTTATTTGGGGCAAAACAATCCTACTGGATTTATTTAACTTTTAAACAATTTTTTAGTAGACTCAAAGTATGGAGATCCAAATTATGGAAAGACCCCTTATCTAGAAAACCTCAGGTCCCGAGCATTCTAAATAACAGGTCCCATACATGTATAGTAAAATGCAGTATGGTTAAATAGGGCTTCATTTGTGCTAAATATTCTATCCACAGTCTGTAGCAAAATATTACATGGCTTTTCATATGCTTTCCTCAGTGTTAAAAATACACTTAAAGACACTGTAAGATTTAGTCCTATATAAGTGTAAAAAAATAAAATTATTTTTGCACAAATGAAAACATATATATATATAGATATATAAGTACATTTCCGCTACATGACTGGTAAATACAGAATATGAATGTATACAGTACATGCTTTTATTTTTTCCAAATCTCCCTACAATAAATGGGTTTGAGCTATGCTGTATGTTTTCTTTTCATTTCATTGGTTTTAAGCTGGGCTATTGTTCTGTAAGTTAGTCACATTCCTCCGTTCTCTAGTGACACAGAGAGCTGAACAAAGTGAGATAGTATAGAAACCAAGCTTTTTTTGAAAAGCATTTGATCATTTTAACTCATGTTAAATAAAATCCCTTTCTACTTTACCCTTATAAATCTATGGTCATAGGTAAAAGAGAAAACTATCTACCTGTAAGCCAGTATGCTGTGTAGTTGCTGGCAAGCCATATAAAGCATATGCTTTACTAGATAAAAGAGAATACAATACCAGCAGATGAGACATATCTTTGGAGTTTAGAAACGCAGTTTGCTTCCAGCCGTTATCCTTGAACTTTTTCTCCACTGTCTTTCTGTTTCTATCTTATTCCAAAACAATAGAAGGAAACTATGTTGGGCAATGTCTATAAAAGTGTATTTTTTTCCTTTTGCAATTTTTAAAGTAAAAAACCTTCACACTTCTCTCTCTTTTGAACATTAGACATTCTTTTGATATATTTAAAAGTTTCTATCATAGCCTCTTTCTCTCCCTTATAGAATTAAAGGGGAAAAACTTTTATGGGGTTTTGAGAAGCACCATTAGTTTGTATTATAAATATTGCTGAAGAGGTTTTGAACTGTTTCTAATATCAAATGAGACTATATTTAGAAAACAAAAGCCTCCTGTTATCGGGTAAAAGAGAAATATGAAAAATTATTCTACACTCTGTTTCATAAATATTTTGGGGTTGATTTATGACCCTTAAAGTACCTTGGAATAATGACTTATGTTTTCCACAATAAATTGTTTCTATTATTTTTTTCCAAAAATCTTGCAAATTTTTGTCAAAAAAATCAATGGCTTGCCAGGTTTTTGGTGGCCTTGGACTGGTAAAGAAGCCAAAAACATAGGGTGCAGCATTTCTAGTTTAAAGGAGAAGGAAAGGTAAAAACTAAGTAGGCTTTATCAGAAAGTTTTATGTAAATACAGCCATAAGCACTCACAGAAACAAGAGTCCTCTATCAAAAGAAACACAGGTTTTCTTGTCTCCTTTTTTGTAAACATGTTATTGGGTATTTAACTTCCTCTGTCAGAAAAATCCTTTATTCCCGTGGCCAGAGTCTGTGCAGTTATCTCCTCTCTCCCCTCTTCTGTTCCCCCTCCTATAAGAATGCTAAGAACTCCCTCCCCCCTCCCTTAGGAATGTGTGATCTGAGCTATATCGGCTAGACTGCAAACAGGAAGCTATTTAAAATGGCAGCTGCAATCTTAAGCAAACGGAGAAAGCTTCTAGGGCTCTTTACTCAGGGATGGCAATGCTTTCTGCAGAATAAATATAGTGTTCTAGGTGGCACTAATGTGGTAAATCTATTGGCAGTAAAATGCCAAAATTAATGTCCTTCCCCTTTAATGCTTTCTTGAGCAGTAAGGTTGTGTGTATGTGTGTGTGTGTGTCTGTGTGACTGCTTTTGTAATGAATATTCTATGGATTTAAATGATTAGTAAAAAAAATATCAAAATCAGTCATAACGGGGGAATTTATCAGATGCTGCTTCCTGTCTGTGGCTCAAAACACAGAGGGGCTCATTTATAAAGTTCAGGCAGCACAGAATTATTCACACAGTAAACAAATATTTGTCCTGCCTGTGTTTATATGTGTACCTATTTCTGTAAGTTACCCTCCCATCTAGATTGTAAGCTCTATGGGACAGGGACCTCCATCCTCTTGTATCTTTGACCTTTAACTTATTGCAACTGTATCTTGTATTTATTTGTATTTATTGTTATACTTTGTATTTATCTATTATTATATTAACCCCCTGTTTGTATTAATCTATTCTACTGTACAGCGCTGCGTACATAAGTAGCGCTTTATAAATAAAGATATACATACATACATAAAGCTGGAGCAACAAGACTGTTGCATTTAATGTGCAAACATAATTGCAAATTTTTATTCGCTGTGCGAATGTTCTTAAGAGTCTGTTAAATAAGGCATAATTGCAATTTGTGAATATTTCTGTGTACACTCTGTGTCTGTTGCGCCAAAAAAATATTTGTGAAACAGATTTTTACAAAATTTTTTGCACACAGTAAAGATACACAGTTTCCATGCTCATGTAAACCTCAATCATATTTGAGGCATATGAGCCATTTGCACATTTTTATGAGCAATGTACATTTCACAGTGATTCAAAAATAAAGGAAAGGTGGGAAGATCAGTTCAAAATGTAACTGTTTAGGGAAAAAATTTGCAAAACAGCCATATGAGCAAAAAATTTTACTGGGCAAACCTTATAAATAACCCCCAGCAAACTGTATTGATAAAACACTGGTGTGATGTATAGCGCTTCTGCATAGTAATTCTGGGGTCCTAGGTTTAGTTTCAGTCAAGGCACTATCTGCAAGAAGTTTCTATGTGTTCCCCATGCTAGTGATAGTTAACTCCGGGTACACGTACAGGTTAATTGGTTTCTGATAATCCTGACCATAGTGTGTGCGACTGTGCTTTAGACTGTAAACTCCACTGGGACAGGGACTGATATGAACAATGTATAACCTCCGTAAAACAGCAAAAAATATGGTCTTTTTATATAAAGAATACTAATAGAATGAAGTTTGGAACAATGAAAAGGGTTTTCTGCTTTCATTTCATTTAGTAAATATATATGCATCACATACATACATACAATCACAGAGACAGAGTCTGAAGCAGCTATTTGAATTTAGAATGTTCTGGAAAATAAGGCATTAAATCACAAACAATTTACTATTTTTAGCACCCAAATAACTAGGCAAGCCATATTACAAAGTCTCATTTTCCATCTATTAAGTTTTACAATCTGAATTTCACCTTTTATAGCTTTAGCCATACACATTTTTCACAAATTTTTGCAGTTTTACAAATTTTTCAACAAGTAAAGCTTGACAGATTTGCTCATCATTCATCTTTACGGTTAAGGGTTAGGCTAAACTAAATTATATATCACCTAAACCAGTGCTGACCCCCCTCTGTGTGGCCCCCCACCTGTCTGGCTGCTTTGATGGCTTACCTTTGTATTAAATCTTTGCATTGCTCACACCTCAGATTCAGGCTGTAATCCCCCTGTATTGTTTAAATATGTAATCCTGTGTGTTGTTCACACCTTTTAATTTCTGTTCACTCTCTGCATTGTTCACACCTCAGGCTCAGGCTGTAATCAACCACATTGTTCACCTGTTCATACCTCAGACAAACCGTAGGGACAGTAGAAACCCACAAATAAACCCTGCATAGTACAAAAAGAACATATACTGAGGTGGTACTGAAATTACAAAGTTTTTTAATATATAGTTATTGTGCAGACTGTAGGAGCAGTGCCTGCATTGTGTCACTGTATGCTGCCTGTGTGTGCATACTCTGCCTGCCCTATGCTGCCTGTGTGTGCCATACACACAGGAAGCATAGGGCAGGCAGAGTATGGCACACACCGGCAGCATAGGGCAGGCAGAGTATGGCACACAGGCAGGGTAGGGCAGGCAGAGTATGGCACACAAAGGCAGTATAGTACAGGCAGAGTATGGCACACACAGGCAGCATAGGACAGGCAGAGTATGGCACACACAGGCAGCATAGGGCAGGCAGAGTATGGCACACAGGCAGGGTAGGGCAGGCAAAGTATGGCACACAAAGGCAGTATAGTACAGGCAGAGTATGGCACACACAGGCAGCATAGGACAGGCAGAGTATGGCACATAGGCAGGGTAGGGAAGGCAGAGTATGGCAGGTTTATGCTGTACTTCCACCATTAATATGGGTGTGGTTTCAAGTCGGTGTGGTTTAAAAAGGGGAGTGGTCAAAACTGGCTTCCATTATCGGCCCTCCACCATGTAGGCCGGAAAAATTCCAGCCCTCGTTACCACAGAAGTTGGACAGCACTGACCTAAACTATTGTTATAGTTTTTGAAGTTGCAGTATTATTAGCAGCAAAATATTAGATACATTTCCCACAAAATTAATTTGCTATTTAACTGGTTAATGGTGCATGTGGGAAATATTAGGAGGCTTGGTTACAGGATATACTTGAATGAAAAAATGTGCAGGAAAAAATGTTATAGAACCTTTTTTAAGAAAATACAGGAGAAGGAGACAACTTTCTATCTATCTATCATCTATCTATCTATCTATCTATCTATCTATCTATCTATCTATCTATCTATCATCTATCTCTCTATCTATCTCTTTATCTATCTATCTATCTATCTATCATCTATCTATCTCTCTATCTATCTCTTTATCTATCTATCTATCTATCTATCTATCTATCTATCTATCTATCTATCTATCTATCTATCTATCATCTATAATGGGTGTAGAGCTTTTTAGTCTTTTATTTTTAATGTTCCATAAGATGACATTTGTGAGATACAGATAACAGAGTAAGAGTTAGGTGGTCTATCCCTATTTTATATTTATGAGTTTATTATGCAGTATGAACCTGACCCAGAACTATAGGGGTTTAAGCAGGAATATATTTATATCACATTTAATTCCATTTCATTACCTCCACCACCATCACTGTAAATGGAATTGACAGATCTAGTGGAAAGTTTCAGTACATCAATTTACACAGTACCAATCGTTCTTAGATAACCCCCAATCAGTGGTATTCTGGGTAATAGAGTTGAGATGCTGCACAGGAACCTTGGCACTTAACAGTTTTACATCCCAATATCGATGTTTGAGAAGTTATAAACAGGCGAACAATGACAAACTCCCTGGATATGTTAGGAAAAAAATATGTCTGTGTGTGTATATTAGTTTATTTTATGATATCCAATCAGATGTTGCAATTATACAACAGTTTAGGTATTTGACCCATTCATACCTTCTTTAGCTTGATGCTGGTCAACAAACAGTGTCTATAATTAAAAATAAAATGCACAGCTTACATTGTAATAATCTATTAAAACTATTAAAGAACAAGGAAAGGCTAGTAAAGAGTTAATCTCAAGCTGCAGGCATACCTTCAGTTCTCTCAATAGTGCCCTTAAGTCTCCCCATATTTCACCTGTTCAGATTATCAGAAGCCAAACAGGAAGAAAAAACGCTGAGCTGTGTAAAGAAAGTTCCCATAATGCCTCGCTCCTGCACCGAGACCCAGCCCAAGTGAACATGCTCAGTTAGTTAGACTATGAGTCAGCTTCCTGCTGATTGGCTCAGATCCACATTCCTAAGGGAATTTCCCCTTTTTTAAGTATGTCTTGTATACATAGTGAAAGAATGACAGTTAACCACACCTATTACAGGCTTTCCCAATTTCACATACTGTAGTTTAATGGCACCCATTCTAAAACTTTTTATCTCTCCATACTTAATAAAGTCACCACACACATAAAGTCACCACCAAGACAACACAAACTTTCAGTAGCAGATCAAGAGAACTTTGGGTCCTGGACTGGCACAAAGTTTTTAATAATCACCTACCTGACAACCACTGTAAACTATTATAACACACAATGCAATTAGTGCAACAGAACATACAGACAATCAGCTGCCTTCAAAATGTAAGGAGTTGTAACAGTACAAAGCATGGATAATCTTATTTGGACCTGTCTATTGATTGCTGCTTACATATTACATCCATATGTAACCCTTGCAATTCACTGGGACTAGGCAGGACTAGCCCTTCCTAGTGTCAAGTATCCTGAGCTGCCACCCTTAAATCTCCATTAATTAATGTTTTACGTACTGCCAGTACAACACTAAACTATAGAAGTATGAATTCATGGCCACAGTGAATAAGTAAATGTATTTTGAACAGTAGTTAATTAATTTTAATTTGTAACTAATTAACAAATCTATGAATTGCTGACACATCCCATTTAAATTATAGTGTAAATGTTTTAGGAACCTGATATTAATCATTTCAAACTCCAGAGATTGGGAAAAGATAACCTTGATAAAAGAGAAGGAAATATGGGAAAAACAGATGGATAGACAGTAGTTTACAAATCCACAAGGACATAACTGAATATTGCTTTTTATTTCCATTTTCTCAACCAGTCGTGTTCTCCACAGAATTGTAAAGTTAAGGGTCAACTATTTATCATCTGCATGAATAGTGCTCTGGTGGTAGCCTGCATCTGAGAGCCACCCCTTTCTGTTTTTATAGCTGCTGCATTTATGCTCAATTATATGTTTTAAGAGTCAATTTTTCTTGCTAAAAGTGCCAGCTATCATCTCATGTCACATCTAACAATATATAATAATCTTTTACCATTATTTTGGCCATTACACTTGTTTTTCTATATACTTATTTATTCTGTTTTCACAGTTCAGCATCCTTTGCCTTAGGAATTGTCATTGCATTTGAGTCATTATTCCCCCATTTATTTCATATTACTGCACTGGTTTATTATCTTCCTAATACCTGGGTCTATTTGTTTTGTCCCTTCCATATATACAATCTAGGATTTTTACTTTTGTATAATTCACTTTGATACAATACAAAGAAATTGTAAATAAAATGGCACCATCCAGGCACTGATTTCAATTAGCTTTAACTGTGGGGCTTTATAGTCTCAACCAGATGTTGTATATGTCACAACTATAGACTATAGGCATCAATCAATAATATACAAGTTGATTTTAGCTATCAAATCTAAATGCAAAGGGTTAAGTAAACAATTCAAATAATCTTAAAATCCAATTAATATGGTGAAATATCTTATTGTATAAAGACCTAAGAGAAGTGCCTGACTGTTATATTGAGACACATAAAGGGGTCCCGGGAGAGAATGAGGCACAAATTAAAGGGGACAGGGCCATGACAAGGATAGGAAAGGCCTGAGAAAGTTGTTGGGTTTAAGAATTATGGGTAATGTAATCCGGAGGAGTGAATGGCTGGGAGAAGGGAAAGTTAAGCTTAAGCAAGATGGAGGGTAACCGAAGGGCATCATTTTACATCAGCTGCTCTCACCCTCCCTCCCCTAGTTAAAGAGCCAGAGGGGGTTATACTGATGAAGATGTAAGCAGAACAAAGTCGTGGCCAAGAATTATAGAGTTAAATGGGGGTTCATGGGGTGGAAGGTTAGGTCTGAGGCTATGGATAACGGCCATAGGCTGGTGGTAAATGGGGGTGGTGGTGGTTAGAGAAAGGGGATTCCTAGTCTGAGGGACCTGATTGCGGTGGGGGCAGGTACAGCTTCCACAAATGCAGCCTTCAGCGGCTTATTGTTATTATGTGATTAAGTTAAGTTATTTAATGATATTAATATGTTACTGTTAAATGGGGTTGTGTGTAATAATGCAAATAAATGGGCTGCGGCCTTTTCTACTGACTAAAGGTTGTCATGTGAGTATATTTAACATGGTCAGGGAGATAATAAAGTAGCAACGGTAATGGTTTGTTTAAAATGGCCATAAATTGACACTGCCCTTGTCATAAAACACTTGACAGTATTCGTATGATTTGCTTCACTCTGTTGCCACAAGAGCAGTTGCTAGCTGAGATAAATACTGGGGTGTAGCACTTCTTTGCCGAATGCAGACCATCAGTGGGCATTTGCTTCGCCTCTCATAAAATCTACGCACCAGAGGTCACCCCTATAGATTAGAGGAACGGAGCTTCCATTTGAAGCAGCGTAGGTGGTTTTTCACGGTGAGGGCAGTGAGGTTATGGAATGCCCTTCCTAGTGATGTGGTAATGGCAGATTCTGTTAATGCCTTTAAGAGGGGCCTGGATGAGTTCTTGATCAATCAGAATATCCAAGGCTATTGTGATACTAATATCTACAGTTAGTATTAGTGGTTGTATTTATAGTTTATGTATGTGAGTGTATAGATTGGTAGGTGTGGGTTGGGTGTGCTGGGTTTACTTGGATGGGTTGAACTTGATGGACACTGGTCTTTTTTCAACCCTATGTAACTATGTAACTATGTAACAATACACCACAAACCTTTAAAATAAGCCTGTGTATTTCTTCAGCCTTAGGACCATGGCATACCAAAGTTTTATAGAAATGCCTATTTGAGTTTGTGAAAAAAAACATGAAAAAATAATTGCAACTTTTCTTCTTGAATGCTAGCTTATTTAAGAAAAAAAACCTGACAAAATATTCACTTCCACGTTTTGTCTCAGAAAAAAAAGTCTTTCTCACTAGAATAGAACTTTGGTATCCACTTTGAACGCTAAAATTACTCCACCAGCCCAGACCTAGCAACATCCCATAATTTCCCGTGGGAGGTTAGAGAACTCTTTTATTTTATTTTTGGGAGAGTGAAAGAAAATGTCATCACAATTTCAATACCCTTCAATAATTTGGTAAGTTGTTAAAATGCTATTGAAATAACATGACCACAATAACATTTTACAGCTTTGAGGACATTTCCATTACTGCTTAAAAACCACTTCACAGTCTATCTGACATTGCAAGAAACTTTGTCAAGCTTTATACATTTTTAGCGACGCCTGATTAGTATTTGTACTCTTTATTTTAAATGACTGAACTAATAATTAGTTTTATCTCACTGTAGATGGTCTATATTGTTAACCACTTTCTTAAAGGAGAAGGAAAGGCAAAAACTAAGTAAGCTTTATCAGAAAGGTCTATGTAAATACAGCCATAAGCACTCACAGGAATGCTGCACTGAGTGCTCTATTAAAAGAAACACAGGATTTCTTGTCCCCTTTTTTGTAAACATGTTCTTATGGTATCTGACTTCCTCTCTCAGAAAAATCCTTATTCCAGCGCAGAATCTGCACAGTTCTCCCCTCTCTCCCCTCTCCTGCTCCCCCCTCCCATAAGAATTTATAAAACTCACTCCCACCTCCCTTAGGTATGTGTGATCTGAGCTATAACGGCTAAAGCTGCAGCAGGAAGCTACGAAGACCAAGCTAAAAACAAACGGAGGGAGCTTCTAGTGCTCTTTACTCAGGTATGATAAAGCTTTCTGCAAAATAAATATAGTGTTCTAGGTGGCACTAATGTGGCGAATCTATTGGTAGTAAAATGCCAAAATGACTTTCCATCTCCATTAATATCCAAAAACATGTCATGTTTTGAATTTTTTAATCTACAATATACTGTAAATAGTGATGAGCGAATCTGTTCCGTTTCGCTTCGCCGAAAAATTCGCGAATCTTTAAAAAGATCCGCGAAACGGCAAAAATGTCGTGCGACAAAAAAAAATTGTCGCCCGCAGCTATTATTTTGTCGCGCGGCTATTGTTTCGTCGTCCGCGGCTATTATTTTGTCGCGAGGCTATTGTTTCGTCGCACGCGGCTATTATTTCGTCGCACGCGGCTATTATTTCGCCGCCTGCGGCTATTATTTTGTCGCGTGGCTATTGTTGCTATTCTTTTGACGCCCGTGACAATTCTTTTTTGACGCCGGCGACAATTTTTGGACGTGCGGCGAATTTTTCTGCGGCGAATTTTTTCATCCGTTTCGCGAAACAATCCGCCAATGGCGAAATGCGGAAATTCGCCGCGAATCCATGCCTGGCGAAACATTTCGCCCATCACTAACTGTAAACCCTGTAACTATAACAACGTTAGAGGTCCTGTGATCATGTATATGTAAACACACACATTGCAATAGCAATGTCATAGTAAGAAAGCATTATTTCTTGTAATACAGGTATGGGAAACCTTATCTGGAGAATTATGGGATGGCCATCTCTTATACACTACATTTTAAGTAAATAATTTTAATTTTCTTTCTCTGTAAAGATAAAACAGTGCCTTGTAACTAACTACGCTGCATGAATCCATATTGGTGGAAAAATAATTCTGCTGGATTTTTATTTTTAGCAGACTTGGGGCATATTTATCAAAGATTGAAATAAGAGATGCCTATGGTTCTGAATTGCGGGGGTCACCTAAAAGCTGCCAAACTTTTTTTATTTTAGAAAGTCTGCTCAGGGAGATTGTGACAAGTTTTAATTTCACTTTTTAATTAATATGGTTTCTTAAGGTCCAAAGATCTCTTATTTGGAAAACCCCTGGCCCTGGTACCCATTCTGGATAATAGATCCAATACCTGTACTCAAGTATTAAATTGATATTAATTAACATGTGAAAAAAATGTATTCTAAAATTTTTTCTTTGTCTTATTATAATTGCATTGCATGTTTTGTTTACACTTAATTTTTCTTTTATGATCTTTGTCTTCTGTTTCTTCTTTGCAATATTTATTTTTACTTAAGCTGTTTTTAATTAATGTCAGATGGTCCCTGTAGTATACAATAAAAAGGAAGGTTTAACCCCAGAAAAGCAAGTTGCAAAATTAAGAGCAGATGTATTAATATTCTTGTTTTTTTATATGATTAGTTGAGATTTAATATTTTAAAGAAACACAAGAATGAAAAATCAATACTAAGTCATTAAAAACCTGTTAAGGTGCCATTACGATTACATGATTCAAAATTGTTTATGACTATGAACACGGTCAGGAAAAGAAAACAATTTTTAGTCATGATTTTTTAATGAATTTTTCTGCAACCATGATATAAATCTTTCTCATAGTTCCTATCAAACTGCATTCTAAAACACTATACATCTTAATGAAGTTATCAACTGGCCAGGGCATGGATGGCTTTGGTGTGGATGACTGATATATGGATATAACAATATATGGATAAACAATCCTGGTTTTGTTTAAGAATGAGTTCCCTTGACAATGGCATTAAGCTAAAACATTGGGGTAATTCTCTCATCCAGAGTATCTGCCCTCACCATATTTTTTTTTGCTGTTTATTGCTGGGTAGTATATGTATATGTTTAATCTTGTGGGACATTGTTTATATATATATATATATATGTCTTATGAATTTTGAAATGTTTTAGCACTGTACAGCGCTGCCTACATAAGTAGCGCTTTATAAATAAAGATATACATACATACATACATACAGCACAACAATTCTATATAATTGTATAATTGTTTAATAGCTGTCACTTTAAAGCTGGTTACACCAGGAAAGAATAATATGAAATAAGCATTTACACACCACTGAAGATAACCAAACCAAAGGCTTTAAGCAAGATTGCATGGCTAATTACAGACCTGTCTTAAGGTCCCCATACACGGTAAGATTCGCTCGCTTGACGAGATCGCCAAGCGAGCGGATCTTCACCCGATATCCCCACCTACGGGTGGGCGATATCAGGGAGCGTGTAGGCTAATATATTGGCGGCAATGGGGCAGTCAGTTCGGGGACCGCATCAACGAGCCGATGCGGACCCCTATCCAACTGAATTTTTTAACCTGACCGATCAATATCTGGCCAATTTCAGGCCTGATATTGGTCGGGCACAATCCTATTCGGTTTAATTATTGTCTCAATGATTTTTCAGTAGATTTCAGAATCAAATTATGAAAAGGCCTGAGCATTCTGGATAACAGGTCCCATACCTGTACTGTATGAAGTGAGAAATCATGCCTTGCTCTTTAGTGTTTTTGTTTACTTGTATAACTAGTGCTGATTTATAAGCTTAAACTGTTTGTAGGTTCCATTTAAAAAACGTGTTGTTTTTAATTAAGAAAACAAAAAAGAAAAAGATAAGGTGTTTGTGGTGGGACAAAGATTCAAAGATAACACCGTAAAAAAAAGCAATGGCAATGGAATACCAGTGTAAAATACAGAAAAAAAAGGCACATTTTGGCACATATATATTGTAACTAGCAAACAAAAAAAAAAAGCTGTGCAAGTTTTTTTTTTTTTTTAAGGCTCAGCATTTTTGAATCTCTTCTTATGTGCAAAATGTTTGTGAAGGGCTAATAGGATACTAAAGAATAAGATTTCAATTAGTTAGGGCTTCTTGCAGCTGAGACTACGAGGAAGAACCAGCACTGCATGATTACTTTGCCAGAATCCACCTGAGGCCCCTTTCATACAAAGATATCACAATGGAACTATTAATAACATTGGTAAGTAAACACTACCTGCATCCTGACCAAAGGCAAACATATACAGCTTATAAAGTAATGTACATCTTCTTCAATATGCTTCCATCATCACAATAATAGCTAGCTGCATTAAAATGAGTACTGTCATCACTCCGTTTATGATTTGAGTAAACAAAAGTTTATACCTGTACTATGTAACTAAGTATTATAGTAGGGTCACAGTGTCACAGTATAGCATCACCAATGCACAAACAATTAATTGAAAGAGACAACATGTAAGGAGGTGGAAAAGGGTGTTAGTTTAATTTTAGGGTAATTTCTAGCTGTGGCCACAAGATGAGTGAGTCAAAAGGTTCTAGATGTGATTAGAATATAGGGGCCTCTAGAGGGAGCTAGAAGGAGTTAGTGAGTGTTGGGAAAGTCCCAGAGGGAGGAGTTGAAAAGGGTATAAAAGGAGGGGAGTGACAAAGCAAGTGGAATGTGTCATGGGAAATGGGCACACACAAGCAGAAGGGACTGAAACAGGAAGAGGTAGGCAAACTAGCTAGTGAGGGCCTAGCTTGTGTTATAGGACACTTTAATGGTGTGAGGAAGCCCAGGTTAGTGAGAATGGGCAACTAAAAAGCCCCACCAAGGAGTGAGGGTGTAGGAAGGCCTTCTGGAATTCAGCAAGTAGTGGCGAACAGTGTTGGACTTCCACTGCAGAGCACCTGGCAAGGCTGGTGTTTTGGGCTAAGCCCTGTAAAGGGGGGAGTGCTGACTGGACCCCTAGGAAGGCACTGGAGGCTGATGGTGAGAGTGGATGGAACCACTGGAGGGACTAGGAATGAACTTGCCTGGGGAAAATATTTTTCAACCTGAGCCTGAAGTTAAAAAATATAATAATCGGATTATGTAGGCGGCAATGGGGCAGTCGGTTCGGGGACCGCATCAACGAGCCGATGCGGCCCCTGATCCGACTGAATCTTTTAATCTGGCCGATCGATATCTGGCCAATTTCAGGCCAGATATCGGTTGGCCAGCCCGCTCGTTTCTGCCCCTACACTGGCAGATAAGCTGCCGAGACGGTCCTGTAAACTGTATCCTATTGTGTTATGATCTATGTGTCCGTGGTTGAAGAACAAAGGTTCTGTTGGTGTGAACTTTGGTGAAGAAAGGAATAAAGTGTTGATTGTTAAAACTCCAAGCACCCTGGTGTAGTTGATGTGATTAAAGGGTAATTACTACTTACAAACATATGGCTACATATTAAAATACATGTTTTGTTTTTTCACAAGACATCTCCGTGATGCTGGTCTTTTTTTTAGCATATACATATATATGCAAATATTGAGTAAACAGCCAGGCTTTAGTGTCAGTACAAGTCAGTAATCTTACTCTATTTTCAATGCACTTTGACAAGTGTTGTGAGAAAGTGAGGTGTGATCTATGGGAGGAAAAGTAATTACCCAGGGATAGTTTATATTAACCCACCAGATTTAATCTATTTCTATTTCCTAACCTGTCTCGCTGCATGCACCCTACACTGCATCATTTTATCAGACATCATTATTACAGCAACTGTCTTTGGCCAAAATACTTAATTATCATTCTACTTCATCAGCACATTCATTTCCTGTAAATGGTTCTACATGATCTTATAGATTAGGTTTAATCGACCAACTGCCAAAAAAGTAAAAAAAAAAAAAAAAGTCTCCTTACCTGGCTGCTATTCATGTGAATGTGGTAATAGGCCTATCACTATGTCAGATTGAGAGCTTCGCAATAAATATGAGCCAACAAACACTGACCAGGGCAATGTCCATTTAGCAACCCCCTTCCCCCATTCACAATTCCAGCAATAATAAAAAGCACACATTACATTCAAGTCTGAAAATGCATGTACTGTACAGCACGTGTTAATGTGGCCAGAAAAGCCCCAAAATGGAAATTCTTCCATTAACTTAAATGTATTTCTTTTTTACTCTAAAAACATGCTTGCTTCAGTTTAAATATCATTTATAGCGTTGTACAGACCTGTAGAACTTAAACCTTTTTACATAATAAGAATCTTCAGATATTCCGTTAAAAGACTTCAGCACCAAAAGTAAGTTATACAATGATGGTATGTAAAAGGGAGGCAGAGTAAAAGAACTTACAACTAATTTAAGACTAATGTGTGATTTTTCACTCCCTTTGTTGGATAGTTACATTGGATAGTTACTTTTCATTATAAAATTAATTACACCGCACTTACAACATTGTTTTCACCAGTCCAGACATTAATTCCAGTACAGAGCATGTAGCCGGATCAATAATGGTCTTATTGCTTATCCAGTACGTACGCATACACTCAAATTCATTTTTAATTCTAAAAACAGTGTACATCAAACACAAATGGTGAAGACATTTACAGCATTTATGCAAGATTTAAATCTTTCTGTCCTAGAAATGATCAGACTATCAACCACAGCATTTTGAATAATGTAGTTAGTACAGGTATGGGATTTATTATCCAGAAACCTGTTATCCAGGAAGATCTGAATTACAGGAAGGCCATCTCCCATAGATTCCATTATAATAAAAAAAATAGAGAAATGTGAGTTAGCCAAGACCTAAAGACTTCACTCTATCAAAGGGCAAAGTCATCATTTTTTTTTTAAACTAGCCCTTTGTAGAGATGTAGCGAACTGTTCGCCAGAGAACTAATTCGCACGAAAATCGGGTGTTCGCAAGTTCGCAATTTTGGGTTCGCCTTAGCTGGAGCCAAATTTTGACCTCTCACCCCAGAGCCAGCAGATACATGGCAGCCAATCAGGCAGCTCTCCCTCCTGGACCACCCCCGGACCACTCCCTTCCATATATAAACCGAAGCCCAGAAGCCATTTTACATTCTGCCTGTGTGTGCTTGATGAGTTAGCATAGGGAGAGAGCTGTGCAGGGGTTTGAGGGACAGTTTAGGTAGCTTTGCTGACTAGTAATCTACTTTCTACTGCTCTGTATGTAGCTGCTGGGGACAGCTGTCCTGCTGATCTCATCTGCTGTAACCCAATAGTCCTTGTAAAAGCAGTTTATTACACAAGTTTAGAAATGTAGTGTGATTTCTGCCCTTTACAGCACAAAACGCAACGCTGTGTCAACAACGTATTTTTCAGAGAAATTTTTGCCCTTGATCCCCCTCTGGCATGCCACTGTCCAGGTCGTGGCACCCTTTAAACAACTTTAAAATCAGTTTTCTGGCCAGAAATGGCTTTTCTAGGTTTTAAAGTTCGCCTTCTCATTGAAGTCTATGGGGTTCGCAAAGTTCGCAAAAGTTCGCACTTTTTGGCAGAAGTTCGCGAACGGGTTCGCGAACTTTTTTTGTGAGGTTCGCAAACATCTCTAGCCCTTTGTCTTATCTTTATCATACTCGTCAATCCGAAAGGATTCCAAACTTTACCAACTGTTCAGTTATGGCAAAATGTTTTTGCGCACAGTGATCAGACAGTTATTTATTTTTCCTTTTTATACTTCTTTTCTCAATCAAAAAAAAAGTAACTCTGCTCAACACCTATAGAACACAGGTAAGTCAAGCCCTAAATGTTCATGTTATCTGGCACAGTGGATTCATAGTTTTTCCCTCATTGATATGGCCATGAATGTGTCTAAGGCAACTCAGGTCATTGCTTCACAAAATTCCTGTTTTTGTTCTTATACAGTATCTCTATAATATGCTACAGGTATGGGACCTGTTATCCAGAATGCTCGGGACCTTGGGTTTTCTGGATAAGGGGTATTTTCATCATTTGGATCTCTATACCTTAAGTCCACTGAAAAATCATTTTAACATTATTAAACCCAATAGGACTGTTTTGCCTCCAATAGGGATTAATTGTATCTTAGAAAGATGGCCTTTCTGGAACTTTCTGGATAACAGGTTTCTGGATAACAGATTCTGTACCTGTACTCATAATTTCATAATGTGGAATGAGACAAAAACAATCTCCACTCTAACGTACAATAAACATAGAAGGTTTTGCCATGCTCCTTGCACTAACATTAACTAAACAATGTGATAATATAATCCTCACTTCATAATTATTGTGGAAAGATTTGCACATTTTTCCTTGTGTGTCACGTTGGTCAGTTTTGCCAGGAAAGTTCTACCTCGCTTTTATTTGGCTCTAAGAAACTCCTAGGGGCACATTTACTAATTTCGGCAACTTTTTCATACCTGCACAACTTTTTCGTATTTTCCGCAACTTTTTCATACTTTGCGACAAAATCGTATTGTCGCGCCGAGTACGAAAGTTTCGGATTTATTCAAGCTTCGGTATCGTGACTTTCCTTGGGCCAGGTTGGAGCTGCAGAGTGCCATTGAGCCCTATGGGAGACTTTCCTTGGGCCGGGTTGGAGCTGCAGAGTGCCATTGAGCCCTATGGGAGACTTTCCTTGGGCCAGGTTGGAGCTGCAGAGTGCCATTGAGCCCTATGGGAGACTTTCCTTGGGCCAGGTTGGAGCTGCAGAGTGCCATTGATTCCTATGGGAGGCTTCCAAAATCATGCACAGAAGGATCAAAGTCGAAAAGGTTTTCCTGCATTCTACGATCGTTTGGATACGAAAATTTAGTGAATTTCAGATCGCCAATATGATATTATCGTGACTAATATGATTTTTCGTAAGCATATTCGTGATATTTGTGATCTTAAGAAATTATCGTATCCAATCTGAAGTTATCCCATTCGGGATTTGAACTCTCGTTTTCATGAATATGCCCCCTAGTAGCCCATGGTACAATATATCATTTTAGTCCCATATGTGTGGAAACCATGGTTTCTAAAATATTTATGTTAGAGCAGATAAAACATGTTCAGCTCTCTTCAAATTAGCAATTTTGCTGTACAATTATTTTAAATTGTACTATTGTAATAGAAAAATAATGAAAATGCCTATCAACTACCTGTCTGTAAATAGTTTGTATATTATTCTCGTGTATGCATGTGTTTCTTCTGGGTACACTGGTGTTTGGCAAGCTTCAAAAAAGTACAGGCAGGATAACTGGCTCCTGATAAAACACGGTGAGGGCAGTGAGGCTGTGGAATGCCCTTCCTAGTGATGTGGTAATGGCAGACTCTGTTAATGCCTTTAAGAGGGGCCTGGATGAGTTTTTGAACAAGCAGAATATCCAAGGCTATTGTGATACTAATATCTACAGTTAGTATTACTGGTTGTATATATATAGTTTATGTATGTGAGTGTATAGATTGGTTAGTATAGGTTGTGTGCTGGGTTTACTCGGATGGGTTGAACTTGATGGACAATGGTCTTTTTTCAACCCTATGTAACTATGTAACTATGTAACTATGTAACTAGTGTACATGAATGCAATAGGGACCTTAGATTGTAAGCTCCACTGGGGCCTGAACTTATGTGAATGATGCACTCTCTCTGTCTCTCAAGCACAGCATAACAATGTCAGCACTATATGAATAATAGATGATACATTATAAAATAATAATTTAATACTGCTTCAGAACTGTATCACTCAATAACACAGAGAGCACTGCCTTTTCCTTACACACAAAAGCCTAACAAGCAAAACTCCTTGTAACTCCCAGCAGAGTTTACATTAAATAGGAATCCTATCACTCACAGATCGGCCCTTCCAGTAGAAACAGACAAGGGGGGTTTTCACACTTGGGTGCTTTCACATGCTTGAGTCCCTAAGCTGGTGGTGACACCCACACCCCGGGTACTCACCTTTTTGATTTCTTTGGTGGAGCTTATGGCTGCTCCGCTAACTACTCTCAGTCTGTGTCTTATTCCTAGAATGAGTTATCACAGGGTTTAACCTTACACTTGCTAGTCCTCACTTCTTCTACTGAGGCCTCCTAACTCAGGATCAGTGCAATTTTACCCCTCCAGCATGTGGGGGTCCAAAAAGACAGAACCTGATAAACACCGTACACCTCTGGCAAATAGGGAACTCCCAGGACATGCCTTAACTTGGAAAAGGAAACAGTTCACACCTCTCAACTCTAAATAAACCTAAGTTCAGTGCTGGGTTAACCTCAATGAGTGTTCTCAAGTAAATGTGAGCAAAACCTATACCTTAGAGTAATGAAATCCCATAAGCCATTAGTATTATTATATGCTATTATATAAATATAATAGTGTCATACAAACATCTTCATGTAAACATATCTGCAAGCAGTTTAAACAACAAAACTTACAGTTGTCAGTAAGCCAGAAGAGCATATAAATAAATACATACATTGATATCTGTGATGCTTCCCCCTTAATAAAGAGAAGAATTATAATTAAAGGTTACACACACTAAACTAAGCCATATTATATAAATTCATTTTAATTCCATACTTCACGCTACTATAGACTAATAAATAGGCAGAGTGCAAAAAACAGACCCTGCAACCAGCATATAATGAACAGTTCCCAAAATTGATCATAATCAGAAATCCAATATTACATATACCATAATACCTATAAAGCTCATTAAATAATTATGTGTGAATGAAAACAGAAAATTGTATACCTGGATAGTCTTGGAAATAACCTATGTATGTACACAATCTGGTATTTACACTGGTATTTTGCAAAACTAGTATTTAGCAAAATTCACAATTCCGTACAGTTTAACTAGCAGACTAGTTGTAATTTCAGTATGATAATTATACATATTACTTTTTTACTTGCATGTTTGATCACACTTTATTGTTAAAATGATATTCTACTAGTTAACTCTTAAGATTTCTAATTTCTCTGCTTTGATATAATTAGAATGTTTAGTAATACAAAAACCCTGGAACAGCTGAATAAATCTCCGATTTCTGGGATATAAAATATTCAAAAGTTGTTATATTTACAGGGTAATGAAATAAAAGGTACAGAATTGACTTAGAACTGGCACAAACATCGTCCCAGTTCCTACATAATCCAATTGATTGCTTGTGCCACTGTTCTGTCAATAAATACAGTCTTCCAAAAGCAATATCTTATTAGAAATGGCAGAACCCTCACCCTTATTTTAGTACAGAAGTTAATAGCTTATATTTTCAAATATACAATGCAAGTTTTTTTACTCTATAGAAATGAAAAGAATAAAAAGAACTGTAATAATTTAGAAAGATAAAACATTTTACAGTGTTTTCTTATTTTGCCATTGCTGAGTGTTGTAGTTTTGCAAAACACATATATTAACAAATGAAGCAGACAACTATAGAGCACTGTGTTTTTCCCTCCTTTCTTTTAATTACATCTGTGCAGTCCAAGGTAAAGGATTGTGTTTTAAAACTGACAAATTGTAAAACCGCAGTATTTCATACTGTCCTTTACTGCTTAGATAAGTTGCGAGCAATTGGTTGCTTACAGGGAAATCTTGTCTAGTTTCTTTAGAAAACACAGCTTTAAATTGCATTCATTAGTAGTTCTTTCCAGGCTCCTCCAGAATCCATTTACAAAACGTAATGAACAAATATCAAAGCCCAGCTGATAGCTTACATTTTATTCCATTAACTCGCAGGAAATTTGATGCTTGAATAGAATATCCAAAAAAAAAGTACTTTCCTACAATACAGAACACATAACGTAAATTAAAAAAATAATGGATATTAAAAATACTCAATAGGGTTTTTGCAAACATCCTTACTTGGCATTCAGCTGCCTCAGGCCAAACTTTTCAGACTTTCATAGATTTCTAGCATATTATAGTTTCTGCAAATGTGTGTGATGTGCCAAAACCTTATCCTGCATGGGCTAAACATGCCATTAGTATCTGCAACACCCATTGTACTGTAGCACCTACAGCTACAAAGCACTGCGGAACCCTGGCGGTCGTTCCAAGGTTCCCCCGCATCAGTACACAATGGAGCAGATTTAGCAAAATGTAAGATTAAAGTTCAACACTGAAAAATACGTCTATTTTCTATTTATTCCTATGGGATTTTTATGTGTATTTATTAATGGGTAAAAGTTAGAGTTGTACACTTTCAAAAATCCCATAGGAATGAATATAAGGTGAGTGAATTTTTCTGTAGTGAGCTCTAATATCACATTTTGATAAATCTACCCCTAAGGGGCCAATTTATTATACTATGTAAAAAACAGCAACCAAATACGCAACACATCACAAGCCGTTGCTGCATAAAAAATCAAATCAAAATCAATTTACAAATTGACCGTGAATCTGAAATTGCTATAGAAAAATATTCCATTCATCCATTGTGGTATTTTACGTGTTTTTGCGACTTCCACCAGAACTTACTTGACACTTGAATATTTCCCATTATTTTTAAAGGTTTATGCAAGTGCCATAAAATAATGGTGTCAAATGTGGCTTTTGGCAATGTAAAAAAAAACCCACGCCTTGATTAGCTATTTATTCTGCACAGCTTTTTACACAGTATGATAATGATATAATAATAATAAACCTCTAAATACACAAGCATTTTGGAAGAAGCAAATTAACTCCTGCTGGAGTTTGGCACCTACACTTGGGGCAGATTTACTAATCCACAAATCCGAATCCCGAAAGGGAAAAAATCATATTGGAAACGAAAATTTTGCGACTTTTTCATCGCCGTCGCGATTTTTCATATTTGTCGCGACTTTTTCGTTGTCGTGACAACTTTATCGTATTTTGCGCGATTTTTTAATATTGAGTGATAGTAAATGGCAGAAAAACAAATCCGATTTTTCCGCGACGGCGACGAAAAAGTTGCAGAAAATATACAAAAAAGTCGCGGTGGCGAAAAAACCGCGGGACATACGGAAAAGTCGCGACGGCGATGAAAACGTCGCAAAAACACCGATCATTATGAAAAAACGTATTCATATGCCTTCGGACCGTTCGTGGATTAGTAGATCTCCCCCTTGGTTTGCTTCAAAATGCAAGTGTTTTTTAAATACAACAAAGGGGGTACATACTAATGTTCCTATTTTCATTTTTTCATGATTGGTGTTTTTTTGCCCAGCCGTTATAGATTGTATTTTGCCTAACTAACTATATTGAAACAATTTTTTATTTTTCTTTTTTGCTCATTTTCTTTTTTACACCAAACTGCTCCTTTGAATGAGCAGTGAGGGGGGCACTTATACAAATGACCCTCACTGTCTCTTTAAATGAGTTAATTCTATTCACAGTAAATATTTACAACTGTGCACGTTGCATTTTGAAGTTGCTAATAATGAATATTCTATAATAAGGCTTTTCCCCCCTTTTTGTATAAGACGAACATACTGGAAAGTTCTGCACGAGTACAGTACATACCAAATGAATCTCTACCTTGGAGAACTACGAGAGTTGCTGAGCAAGGAGAAACTGGGAATGTTATTCTAAAAATGATTTTGACAGCTCAAATGTATTCACCTTTATTGGAATATGTTATTTTGCTTATCTCTTAGGAACACACTGTTTAAATCTGGATTACTCCCACAGAAATTGACAGTAAGCAGAATTGCACTTGTGGTAGCACGTGAGACTGCTCGCCGCTATTTTTCACATTTGATATTTATAATTGATTGCTTCAATTCTATAGGATTAAAAGTAGGACGTAGTCACCAAAACGCAGAATAAGTCAATTAATAACGAAATCTAACACGTTTATCTGAGGAAAATAGGCTAGATGTACATTTTATTATCTGCAAAAATATTGTATTGTTCCTGCTTATAAATCACACTGAAAGGAGACTCTGCCTGCACACAAACTCGCAAAACTATTTTCTCGCTCTCATATATTCACTGGGGGTTTAAAGCTTGTAATCATGGCTCATTTAGAGTAAATAGGAATAATTCATTCTAGTCTACAAATTACATGCTGACCTTAAAGAACAGTAAATGAAATGAATTATGAAACAAATATAAAGGTGTCTTTTGTCTGGTTTTGTTGTTAGTGTACAAAAATTAGTTATAGGTATATAGTAATTAACATTTTTGCCTTAAAGGGCCCCTTAGGCTAAAACAGAAGTTGCGTCAATAATAAATAATAAATGTACATGCAAAATATGATTTTCTCTGTCACTATTCATCTTCTGCTCAGAAAGGCTCATTGCAGAGTCCTTCAATATTCTTATAGCCTGGAAATCTGATAAGCATATGAAAAAATATAGCCACAATACAGGAAAGGCCAGGCTACAATGGCTAACCCTTATATGTAATAAAAGGCACTAAGTTTGCCCAGAACCAGTAACCCATAGCAACCAATAAGATGTTTGCTTTTAAACAGGCAACCAGTAAATTCTACCTGCTGATTGGTTGCTATGGGTTACTGCTCCTGGGCAAACTTAGCACCTTTTTTTACATAACCCCATAAATCCGACAACACATACCTTTCAGCAAATCAGCGAACAGAAAAATTTGTGTGACAAACGCATTTTGTGAATTTTTCACCATTTGCAAATTTTTCAGAGACGTGAAACGGGACAGATTCGCCCATCACTAATCAAAACCTTTGTGTCTTATTACAGGTATGGGATCTTTATCCAGAAAGCTCTGAATTATGGGAAGGCCATCTCCCATAGACTCCATTTTAATCAAATAATTACAAATTTAAAAATAATTTCCTTTTTCTCTGTAATAGTAAATCAGTTCCTTTGTACTTAATCCCAACTCAGATATAATTTATCCTTATTGGAGGCAAAACAATCTAAATGTTTAAAAGACTTTTTAGAAGACTTAAGATATAACCCAAATTACAGAAATAACTTTTATCCAGAAAACCCCAGGTCTCATACCTGTATTCATTCATTTCTATGGTATATGCAGAATTTGCAAGAAATAATAGGGCACTTGGAAACAGCAAGGACAGGTGTGGAAATCATTTCATTACAAGACAATAAAATCAATAATTTACTTAAAGTTTAAGTGCTTAGGGTGAGAGGGTACATAGTGATAAAGGATTCTACCTAGCCCAAGAAACATAGGGGCACATTTACTAATCCACGAACGTCCGAAAAGCGTCCGAATGCGTTTTTTTTCGTAATAATCGGTATTTTGCGTCCTTTTCGCGAATTGTCGAGAATTTTTCAAGCTCAATACGAAAAAGTCGCGACAATTCGCGAAAGTCGTAATGGCTATGAAAAAGTCGTGACAATTCATGAAAGTCATAATGGCTATGAAAAAGTTGCGACAATTCACGAAAGTCATAATGGCTATGAAAAAGTCGCAACAATTTGCGCAAGTCGTAACAGCTACGAAAAAGTTGCGACGGTGACGAGAAAATCGCAAAAATACGAAAAAGTCGCAAAATGTTCGTTTCCAATCCGATTTGTTCCCATTCGGGATTCGGATTCGTGGATTAGTAAATCAGCCCCATAGAGTAAAAATCACTGGGGGGGTAACATTTATACCTTGCCTTGTCCTTTAATACTGTACTTCAGATGAAATACTAAATAAGAAAAGCTGCAAAACATGAGATTATCTCCAAGTAAAAAACTCTAGTATGATAAAAACAAGTGCATCCCATACAGTGAAATGTTGTATAATGAAGGCAGAAGCCACCCAGTAGTTCTGTGACCTAAATAGAATTATATGTCCTGGGGCATCATGTTATTATGTGTTAACAGAACACCTTATACTCATACCTTTATATTTCCCAGTGGGATGAACATTATTGCATGTATACTGAAATTTTTGTTGCTTTAAGTTTTGCTATCCTTAGTATCGTAATCCTTAGGCAAGATAAAGTGAGTAATGAATTATGTATTTTAATAAGAGAAAAACCTGATATCATTGTGAAACCTTTGGGGAAGAACACTTTTTTTAATTGATAAAACAGCAGGTCTATAATAACCATATGGGCTGTAATTTTGACAAAGACAAGGGAAGCATTGTCAGCATTGTAAAACTAATAGGGTAGGTGATGTGGATCAATTTATGTCGTCCTTGACTTTCTGCTTCTGTTGGAATTCTGAAAGATCATTAGCTGCCTCAAGAGACATGCTTGATTAATGGGTTTTGTTAAACAAAAGAAGTGAGGTTAAGCGTGATCTGAAATTATGAAGAACTGCATGTTCCATAGAGAATTCCACATCGGAAGTTATGAATGAGCATGAGCCCCGTCTCTGCTTTAATCAGTTCATTTGTGTTTGCTCCCCCTGGAGACGTAGTAGAAAATAAAGTTGGAGGCTGAAGGGAGCTGCTGTAGTGCAGATTTGTGACATTGTACCTGCGTTTAGATTAAACATAAGGAAGTTTTAAGAGGTTTTATGCTTATGTTTTAGTGCAACAATAACAAATAAATATTGTTCTATGAACCACACACGAAAAATTACCAAAAAGTCTAATAGGGCAATCTAGACGTAAACATTTCTTGTCTGCATTAAGGCCCAGACTACTAATACTCAGCATCTAAATTGTATGTTCTTTTGGCCTAGGACTTGGACAATGATCAATTTCAAATTTGTTTGAACTAATCGGGGTAGTTGGGGTAATTTCTAAAATTTCCCGCATAGATCAACATTTGATAAAGCAGCCTACAAACGTAAGCATTCTGTGGGACATACTGGGCTGGCTACAAGGAATTTGCTGATCTTAAATTAAAAAGTAAACATCTCATTTTTGAAGGTAGGGTCATAAACAAGCAGAGTTATCGACTAACAAAATAGCTGATTTATCAAAAAAGCTGATTTATCAAAAATCACTTTTGCGATTTTTTTTGGAGTTTTTTTAGTTAAAATTTGAATGTGATCTTAATTATTAACATGAATTGAAAAACAAATCACTAAAGCTCGACACCTAAAAGCTGTTTAACGGTTTCTCACTTAGGTTTTCTTACTGCTCAGGAAATAAAACCTCAACCAACAAGGTATTTTTGCCTGAAACTCCATGCAAGTACCTTGATTCCTGCTGGTTTTCCTTTATGATTAGTGATGAGCGAATTTAGTTTCAGCGAAAAATTCATGAATCTTTGAAAAGATTTACGAGACGGTGAAAAATTTGCGAAACGCCAAAATGACGCTCATCAAAAAAACTGTCACACTTGTCAAAAATAAATGTCATGCATCATTTTTTTTAGGCAAAATTTTATTTTTACATGGGCAGCAATTTTTTGTGGCACTGCAAATTTTTCCACCCTTTTCCCAAAACAATCCACCAATGGCGGAAATTCACTGTGAATCCATGCCTGCCAATATATTTCACCCATCACTATTTCTGATTGCTTAAGGGGCATTACTATACAGAAAACCTATACAGATTTGTATTTATCAATAGGTGGAAATAAGAATTCACTAGTGATGAGCGAATTTTTTCGCCAGGCATGGATTCGCAGAGAATTTCTGCATTTCACCATTGGCGAATTGTTTTGCGAAACTTCAGTGAAAATTTGCCACAGAAAAATTCATTGCGCAGAATTTTTTTTGTTGCGCATCAAACTGGGTGCGGTCACGGCAAATTGGGCGAGGGAGCGTCAAAATAGGTGCGGGCAACAAAAAAATAGACACAGCGACAAGAAAAATCGCGCGTTTTCGCCGTTTTGCTAATTTTATTGCCGTTTCGCAAATTTTATGGTGAAGCGAAATGGGACAGATTCGCTCATCACTAGAATTCACCATTTAATAAATACACTTCTAAAAATCCGAAAGGAATGAATAGAAACGGGGTGAAGTTTTTTGTGGTGAGCTCTAATTTCACATTTTAATAAATCGGCCCCTTATCATGTCTGTATCAAAATGAAGGTGTCTTGTAACTAACTGAATAGGCACTGACTGGTACAAAAATACATTATTTATGGTCTTATAAGTACTTTGGATGAAGTGTACATGACTTCAAAGTAAATACTGTGGTTGTATATATGTGTGTAACTTGCCAGATGATATCCTAACCAAACTCAGAGAAGCAAAACAATTAGCTCCAGTCTGTTAATGATTTGCTGTTACTCTTCCTTGTTAAAGAAGCTGTTGGAATAAAGGTTCTGTTCTCTATGTAATAATGAACATATGCACCATTCATTCTTGTGAAACAAAGTTTTATGTCATATACTGTACAGTGTGTCAATTCACAGGTTGTTGTAAGTGCATCCGACAAAAGCTTAATTAAGCCTAGGCAAGAAAAATGTATATTTTAAATATAATCTTTAATAAATTGATGTTACCTTGAGATTGCTTTATTGTATTTCATTTTCAATGTTTATGCATACTTCAAGGGCTATGGAACATTTAAGATTTTGACCACAACATCATATTGTGGAAATCAAAATGCTGCCACTCACCTCAGACCACATTCATATGATTAGGAATTGCAGTTGGATTAATTGCAAGTACAAGATGAACTGAAGCAGTTTGCATTTATATAAATGGTAGACAATATGCACTTAGGTTGCTACGACGAGCAGCTTTGTCCAAATTACTATGTTTTATAGCTCTAATAGTACCGTGCCATTTCTCGTCATGTAAGATAAACAGATTCTTAATATTTATATGTTTCAAATTTCACTGACTTTCTTCCAACACAGTTGCAGCTCTTATCTCTTTTATTCTCAAAGCCCAATTATAGTCAACACAAAGCAACAGTGTAGTAAATGAGGCTTTTAAGAAGAGAGTAATTGATTGTGCTATTTGTCTTGGGAAAAAAACACAGCTTTTATCCTGGGTGTATATCTAGTTCTTGGAATTTATATCCAGAATCCCTCTGTAAATTAAGATGAGACCGCCTTTTCCCAGGAAGGACATATTTATATGGGCACCAGCAAACACACTTTTCCTGCCTGCACAAAATTAGCTATCGTGTTTTCAGAAGTAAAGTTCTTTTTTTAATTTAAATCATTTTTATTCCCATGGCAGTTTCCTATTATGTTTTAGTATGATGTCACATTCTCATCTCATTAAACAAGCAGTGTTGTGAATGACAGACCTGAAGATAGTTGTGTGACCAAACAGAAACATATGTAATTAGAAATGAATAAAAACAGTAGAGCATGCATCTGCGTTCTAGTTGCCAAGTATTACTGAGCCAACAACATGGCACAACTTCAAGTTTGAAAGGGTCTGAATAGAAAAGCAAATAATTGAATAAAAGGAAAAAAAGAAGACCAAGTGCAGCTAGTCTAAGGGGCACATTTACTATGGGTCGAATCCGAGTCCGAATGGAAAAAATTCGGATTGGAAACGAAAGTTTTGCGATTTTTTCGTATTTTTTGCGATTTTTTCGGCGCCTTTACGACTTTTCGGAAATTATCGCGACTTTTTCGTTACCAATACGATTTGCGCGAAAAAACGCGAGTTTTTCGTAGCCATTCCGAAAGTTGCGATTTTTTCGTAGCGTTAAAACTTGTGCGAAAAGTTGCGCTTTTTTCGTAGCGTTAAAACTTAAAAGGCGCGACGTTTTGCGCAAGTTTTAACACTACGAAAAAATCGCAACTTTTTGCACAAGTTTTAACGCTACGAAAAAAACGCAACTTTCGGAATGGCTACGAAAAACTCGCGTTTTTCCGCAAAAATCGTATTGGTAAAGAAAAAGTCGCGATAATTTTCCAAAAAAATCGCAAAATACCGATCATTACGAAAAAAACGCAATCGGACGCATTCGGCCCGTTCGTGAGTAAGTAAATGGGCCCCTAAGAATATTACATAATAGCAAAAGTCAACACATGATATTTTTTTTAAAGAATGTGTATTGGCATCAAGTGACCATGCTGTAGGGCTGAGACCAAATATCATGTCTTGTCTGTCTGAAATATTGATTTCCTAAAATATAAAAAGCATTTTACCTTATTGGTATAGTACGCAGCACGATGGTTATATCAAACATAGCCAATTGGGTAATACAGTAAATAAGTAATTTTCATATTTTTTTGCAGAATACACTCTAGAGACCCTACACATTTATGCTATACTGTCATATGAGTACTTGGAAGTAGAAAACTCATCACACTACCCAACATATTCAGTTTCATTAAAGGTGTTGGAATTTCATTTGTTTGTGAGAATGATGTAGAGACATACATGCTATGTGTGACATTTGCAATGATGCCTACTTTATGGCCAATTAAACAGTACATCTCCTGGGACAACCATGTCAGCAACAGATTAGTTTATCTCACCTATTTATTCTCCTTGGAATTGTTGCACTGAATTCAAACATCCAGAACATTTAATTCTCCTCACTTACAATAACAAGGGAAGTGTCATCAGCAGGTTCTATTGAAATCTTTCATGTATTATACAAAATTTTTACAAAGAAGTGAGAGTATAATAAACCCCGGCTGTAACTCTCCCTATTTTGTGGAAGGCCATCAATCCTCCAAGACAAGATGAATCAGGTAAATAATACAGTAATGGTTCCACACACACACACACTAGAAGCTCTGGGAAATGCAGGAGGTCAGAAATACAAAAAGAACCTTTATATAGTGATTTTATGTTAACTGTTATTTTTACTTTCATTATCTTTATTAACAAGCTGTAATACAGAAATTAGAAATGCAATGAAGAATAACATATGAGCTGCTTGACCAGATATCACAGTCGCTTTTAGAACAACACCTGGACTCCTGCCATATTTCATTATCTTCATTTTCTGTTCCTCTGAATTATGTAACCACCATAATGATCATTAATGTACTGTGGTCATTGTTTTCTGTAAATTAATTGGCCTAGCAGTTCCACTTATTGATCACATTATACTGTTGATTTCTTACTTTGTATTCAAAACATTGCTTTGCATTTGAAGATACAAAATTAAAAAAAAAATGATTTTAATCTCTCTCTTAGCCACTATTATAAGGCACATTGATTGAGTTTTGTTAGTTCTGTGTATTAGGTGATACATAGCTGCATATTTACATTCCAAAAGACACAATTGTTGGCATGCTAGGGGCAATCAAATTATTATTAATAATAATCAAATAATAAGTGCAATTGCACTTATTCCCATTGTGCAGCGCAAAGTGTTCTCTGCCCTTGGGCCATTTGTACCTGAAGCCAATGAAGCCTGTTCAACGCCTGCCTTCAACAAACATTAGAGCACTTCTATTCACAGGTTCTTTAAACAACACGCAGGTAAGGGTCAGTCAAGAAGATGCCCATGTAACAACTGGTGTACCCTACATGGCAGGTAATGCCCATCATAATCAGGTGCAAATATTTCTACCTCGTAACAGACGAGCAAAGATTTGTGTCTGTCTGTGGAAGGTGCCAAGATGAAGGATTACAAAGACAGAAGAAAGCCCCAAAACATCACCCCCTAACTGGTGATGGGTGAAATTTTTCGGCAGGCATGGATTTGCAGCGAATTTCCATGTTTCGCCATTGGTGGATTTGTTCACCTAAAGGGAAAAACTCGCTATGCAACAAAAAATGGCGCATGACAAAAAAACTGTCAAAATTTTTTTTGACGCGCGCAACAATTTTTTCTCGCACTGCATTTTCGCTATTTTGAAAGATTTGTTAATTTTTTGGTGAAGCAAAACGGGACATATTCACTCATCACTACCTATAACCTTATACCTCTATTAGCTTTTCCACCTTCTATAAGAAACAATAATGACACTTGGGATTGAAAAGGCTGCAGCTTTAATCACTGGAACAGTAATAACAACACATGATTTTAACTTGAAATGTGAAGAGGAAGGAATGCTTGCCAAAATAAACCAACATACAGCTCCTGGGCTACCTGACATGCCAGCCGCCCAACCCCTAAGCGATCGAGGCAAGCATTCCACCCTCTGCTGTGATAAACTTGATGTCCAACACCCGTCTGCAAACCCCACTTTGTAAACTAGACCCAAACCATGGGTAGGTGGGTGGTGATGCTGCACCGGATCCTCCTACAATAGCGCTGAGGTTTATTTTCTGCCACAAGCTGCATTTCCCACCTCCCCCCAGGATCTGATGTCACCCCATTCCCTTCCTCGCCCTGTCACAGTCTGTAGTCCATATTGGTATGCAAAGTGATCTGTTAGCCCATGTTTGGTGATATTCTGGTAATACTGTATCTTTAAAAAAACATTTTGATCTTAAAACTCCTTTGCTTTCTCTATCATACAGATGTTTTTTTTCTGTTTGTTTATATGTGTATCTGAGTGTTTTTTTTTTACTCTAGTAACTCGAAATAAACTTCAGGGAATATGTCAAAGGTTTCATTAAAAATTACATATTAGTTTTCAGGTAGTATATATGAATTTGCTCCCTGTCAAGAATACATGAACTCTAGCATCAGCTGGTGACAGATACTGCCTGGGGCTGGCCAATGTGACATGCAGCCATAGAGAGCATTATGGGAGCCAAGAATATTGTCTTCTTTTGCATTTTCTTAATTTAAAATACTCCTGCAGGCTTCCTAGCTGCTGTCATACCCATCATAAAACTCTAAATTTAGATTGATTCACTAATGTGACATGACAAGCTGCACATCAGTTTGAAATAACTGGGTAAAATATGTTTCTAATTCAAAATCTCCAGCTATACTGTAAGTAGCATCATCTTTCTAACAGCATTATATATGGTATATTATGCATGTACTTTACTGTTGTACCACTGTTATAGGAAACAAATTTGAATGTTAACATCCAAAACACAGAAATATCACTAGTGCCAGATGGTTGGTCCTTTCTTTCTGTGCATTTCTCTGTCCTAATTACATTAAATGTGTCTCACATAAAATAACTGCAAATAATACAAGCATTTTACAGCAATTCTTGGTGGTATAATTACTTCACTTCATGCATACAGAATAATATTGAAATAGTTGAAGGAGCTCAGGACTTTGAGTTTTCCTTATAAGGGACCTTTCCATAATTCGGCATATTTTAAGTCAACTAAAAAATCATTTCAACATTAAAAAATACCTTCAATAAGATAAGTTATATTAATTATTATATCTTAGTTGGGATTAAATACAAGGTACTGTTTTATTATTACAGAAAAAAGGAAATCAGTTTTAAAAATGTTTTTTTATTAAAATGGAGTCTATGGGAGAAGGCTTTTCTGATAACGGATCCCATACCGTACCTTATTTCAATGTTACCCATATATTTATCTTTTACAATTACTGTAAATGTAACAGTATTTATATCTTGCACTTTCTGTTTTCTTTCTGCCTTAAGCAGATTTCTTAGAGACTGCATTCTTAGAGATCTATTTTTCTGATTGTTCAGAAATATGTATTTTCTATCTATCCATGCTTATCCAAAAGTCCCAGGTCCCAATATGTCAATTCACTGCTTTTGAGAAAGCCATAGACCAGGGGTGGCCAATACGTCGATCGCAGTCCACCAGTCGATCCCGCGTGGATTTCTGGTGGACTGCGATGAAGCCGGGGGGGTTGCGGAAGTGCTGCGTAAATGAATGCGTTGCATATGTACGCATTCACGCCGCACTTCCGCATTCCCCGGTCATTGGCCGATTGCCGATGAGAAAGGGCTGGCCAACCCTGCCATAGACTAAAAGCTGTAAGTGTAAAAAAGAAATGCAGCATTATGTCAATAGTTTCTGTCTCAGTGTAAAACCTTTTCATATTTTATCATTTTGATGGCTGAGCCTATGATTCGGGGATACAGACCCAATGGCCTGGCTTACACAGTGCAGGTAGAGTAAAAATAGAAAAGCCATCATTTTAACATTTCTCTCATCATTTCTAACTGCATTGAACTCTAGGCACAAGGCTATAATTTTGTGTTAATGTTTTCATTTTCTGGAATCACAGAAAAGTGCCCTGTGAAATGCCCAAAGAAAATTGCAGCAACCTTTGCTGTATTTAATGTGGATTGTTGTCAGCTATTAGTGGAGCCCAACTGTTAAGAGTCTGTGCAGAAATGCACTATGGATTTGCAATGCCATTTATAATTGCTTATCATCTGTCTTCCCTATGCGGCATTTTAAGTGCGGATCTTTGATGACAATCCACCCTGTAACAAGACATGCCAACGTTAAAAAGCCATAATTATTCTTATATAGTAGATTCCAGTTTCAATTCACCATGATAGTTTAACTACATCGGTGTAGATGTAGAAAAATAATGGCAGTATATTAGGAAAGTGTGACACAGATGATATTCTCTTACATATATTTTGCCCGTGACATTTTTATTTGTGTTGAATTATTGGCCAGTGTTCTAATTTCCAGTTTCAGGAACATAAAATGGAAGAAATGATTATAGGCATTTCAAACCCCTGAAGCAACGAACACTGGATTAACATAGCTGAAAAGGGCAATGCTTCTGTTACAAGCAAAGATATAAGATACATTGTCCTGATGAATTGGTAATATAACTGAGAAGGCAGCACAGCCAATGTGGAAAGGAAAAGTTACTCAATAATTGCTTGGGGACTTCTATATGTTTTTGTGGAACTTTAACATGGTATTCATCATTTTGTTTATAAATGTTTCATACTCTTTCTGGTATGATCCACAATTATTTTTAGCATAATTGCTAAACCATTTTATCAAATACAGGTATGGGACCTGTTATCCAGAATGCTCGGGACCTAGGGTTTTCCAGATAAGCGATCTTTCTATAATTTGGATCTCCATAACTTTAGACTGCTGAAAATCATTTAAATATTAAATAAACCCAATAGGATTGTTTTGCCCCCAATAAGGATTAATTATATCTTAGTTGGGATCAATACAGGAAATCATTTTAAAAAATTTGAATTATATGCTTATAATGGAGTCTATGGGAGATGGCCTTTCTCTAATTCGGAACATTCTGGATAATGGGATAAGGGATACCATACCTGTACTAATAAGAAAATGTAAAGAGGTGTTATTAATGCTAATCCCTATCAGCTATTGGTATTAGCTACTTTTTGTTTCACAATTAATAGTAGTGTTCATTTATGCTTATCCAAATGGGTAATTTTGTTTTATAGTTTAGTCCCTTAATGGCCTATTAGAATGGCTTATTCTTAGCAACTTTTCAATTAGTCTTCATTGTGTATAGTTTTTGAATTATTTGCCTTCCTCTACTGAATTCAAATGGGGGCCAGCAGCCAAGAACCAATGCTCTGTGCGGCTACAATTTTGTTATTGTTACTTTTATTTTATTTTTCTATTTAGGCCCTCTGCTATTCATATTCCTATTTTGCTAGGCTAAATTGTATCCTGGCAACCAGATAGCTGTTAAAATTCCAAACTGGAAAGCTGCTGAACAAAAAGCTAAAAATGTAAAAAATGAACACCAATTGCAAATACATTCAGAATATCACTCTCAACATCATACTAAGGGGCTGATTTACTTACCCACGAACGGGTCGAATGGAGTCCGATTGCGTTTTTTTCGTAATGATCGGTACTTTGCGATTTTTTCGTATGTTTTGCGATTTTTTCGGATTCTTTACGAATTTTTCGTTACCAATACGATTTTTGCGTAAAAACGCGAGTTTTCCTATCCATTACGAAAGTTGCGTAAAAAGTTGCGCATTTTTCGTAGCGTTAAAACTTACGCGAAAAGTTGCGCATTTTTCGCGTAAGTTTTAACGCTACGCAAAATGCGCAACTTTTTACGCAACTTTCGTAATGGATACGAAAAACTCGCGTTTTTACGCAAAAATCGTATTGGTAACGAAAAATTCGTACAGAATCCGAAAAAATCGCAAAACATACGAAAAAGTCGCAAAATGTTCGTTTTCAAGTCGGAACTTTTCCAATTCGGGTCGGATTCGTGGGTTAGTAAATCAGCCCCTAAAAGTCAATTTAAAGGTGAACAACCCCTTTAAGCATAATAATTAGATGTCTAAAATCTATTTAGGGTTTCTTTGGAAACACACTGTAGTAGGGATGCATTCCTTGGCGTTATTGAGAGTGCACCAGAAGGCTATAATATTATCTTGCCACTTGGCCAACATTAAGGGGCCCATTTTCTAACTTTTTTCTAACTTATGAACATTTTGGAATGTATGCAAAAAGTTTGTTAAAATTCCACGAAAAAATACTTTTCACAAAGAATCTGAACATTTTGGAATTCGTTAACGCTTTGGTTACACTTTCCTTGGGACTTTTGCCAGGTTTGATCTGTCAAGTGCCATTGAGTCCTATGGAAGGCTTCCAAGGCCAGAAAGGTTTGCGTGGCATTATAAACTTTTCGGCACAAAATTTAGTGACTTTCGGAAAGCGATTGCGATATTTTTATACGAAGATAAAAGCATTGTCGAGACATTTTAGAACTTTAGAAATTATTGTGGTTACTCCAAATTTTTACCATATTGTTTTAAGCCCAGAAAAAAAATCGAATTTTAGTAAATGTACCCCTAAGTGTGCTGAATATTAACCACCAGATGCAGAATAAAGCATGCACTACTCTACTGAGTTTGGTGTACACCAGCAGACTATTTGTAAAGCATTTCTTACCCACTTTCCCATAGGTATAGAATCCTATCCTAGCTAAGGAAATGTTTCCCGCCAGTACCCCCTGTATGCTGGAGAACAGTATACAATGTCTATTGGGGATGCCCAGGCCTAGCTAACTACTGGTCCACAGTCAGAGAGACAGAGACATAATCAAGAGAATAGACACATTCATTCCCAATGAACCATCACCTCTACTTCTGCACGGCACACCAACCCATGAAATACAAGTAATCACTTGTACCCATATTCCTAGACACAGCCAAGGCTCTCATCCCACAATACTGGACAAACGATCGCCCAGTTACTGGACTGGATGCAAATAAATTCACAACATCACAATTAACATACAATACGGTTTCATTGGACAAGTTTTAAAGAAACAGACTATTACAACAATCTGATGAAGTAGACCGGCAAACCCTCTTTCCTGATACATGGAATAATCTACTTGACACAGTATCATAGCAGATGCCTACTGAGGTGATAGAGGACCCTACTTAACATATGTACCCAATCATTTTGTGGCCCAATCCTAAAGAGAAACTAGGAAAATAGCATATGCCCTATGCTCTTTTTCCAATACGAGAACTTGCCTAATACAGCCACAAAATCACTCAAACCAAATAACTGTGTAATCGATCATGTCGACCAACCCTAGAGTAATGTTACCCTATTTGTTCCTTTACCTTCACTTTTTAGCCCTGGTACCCTTTCCTGCCATCCATATAGTTTTCTCGAGAACAATATTTATGCAAACCCCGCCTCCCTCCACCCCTCCTTCTTTCACCACCTAGTAATGGCCACAAAGCATCTTACAGTGGAATGTTAATGATGCCTTCCAGACTGTATGCCAGACGCTCTATTAGGACATGCCATGTAAACTTTTCTTTTTTGTTATATTGTGCACTCACTTGTTGTTTTAATATACAAAGACTAAATTAAAAAAAATTGCATTGAGCGGTTTGTGTCATGTGAGAGGTGTATGTGTAAAGACAGCCTTACGGGGACATTAAATAAACAGTGTTAATTAAAAAAAATTCCTCTGTGAAAATAATTTTTCATTTGTGCATAACTGATATATGTTTTGCAAACACATAGCAACAGAACAGAGATTTTGTGCGTTTTGCCATTTGTGCAGTCTTATTGAAAAAGCAGTTCATTTGCACCAAAACAATTTATACCACCTCCAAGCTGGTCTTACTATATAATTTCTAAGGAACATGATTACATTGAAATGTAAAATATTATTTCTACAGATGTTTAGTCTGTATTTTATTACACATTGCTTAATATAATAGCTTTATTTAATTGCTTTATATAATAGATGGGTTTTATATATATATATATATATATATAATAGATGAAGGTTTTACAGTATGCTCAGCGACAAATACAGTCAGTTTACTGGGATTTTTTTCAGGGTGTTGGTAATTCTACCTCTCTTTATCTCACAATTAATACTGCCACATAGAACCTGTATTGAATATGAGGCTAGAGTATTATATTTCTTTCCAATCTGTCCACATTTCTCATTCAGTTTGTAATTAAAACCATTGCCTGCTTGCTAGGGTCAATAAATTGAAGCTCAAAAGCTAAAGTAAAGATGATGCAAAAGGCTCTTTCTTATAAAAACAGTGTCTACATGGTCTTTGATTGACATATAATTCAAATACATGTTTGTATAAATAGAAGCCATATGATAATATTACAATTATATACAGTGCATACAACCTTTTTCTTTTTAGATTTTTTTTTATTTATTAATGTCAGTGATGATATCTGGTTTTATTAGCAAATGACTATTGTGGTGAATCTATAAATCTGGATTAATATGGTGTTTGTTATAAAATAATCATATGATAGGATTTTGTTTGTATAGCATACTTTTATGGCTTAACTGCAGGGTAACATATTTTATTTACACTTCCAAAGAGTACAGAAATAATTAAGGGAAAGCTTTTATAAAAAGCCTGTGTCATGTATCATTAAATACATGAAAATACAGCCAACGTTGCCAGAATCAAAGTATTTATGAAATGTATGTCTTTGAATATGTTTCAGACCACATTTTCCAAATGAAATGGAAATGAAAACACCTGTCTGCTGCAAGCCTTTCTTATCTCTGCTTCTCACACATTTTTATTTCTATATTACATATTTATTTAACATATTTCATCACAGCAAAAATGCCATATAGAATAAATATGTAAAGGTTGATTAGCTGAATACAATTTAATGCTGATAAACCTTAAGAACTTTGCATTTTATCAAATCACACAGAATTGATCGACTTCTGCCTCCTTGCACAGTGTGGCAAATACATGTTTTTTATTTAAACTTTTCAAAAATATTATTCTTCTTTGGTCAGTGTTTGGATTGTGCCATTTTCGCCATTGGTGGAATTTTTTGTGAAACGGGCAACAAAATTTGCAGTGGACAAATTAGCCATGCATCCAAAAATTGATGCCCACATCAAAAGAATTGTCTCTCGCATCAAAAAGAATTGTCTCTCTCCTCAAAAGAATTGTTGAGCATGACAATTTTTTTTTCCGCTTCTTTCTTTTCGGCAAAGCGAAATGAGACAGATTCACTCATCACTAGGAGAGATATACAGAAATACATCTATGCTTACACACAGGACTGTATGAATGTACTGCTGCTGTTAGGACCTAAAGAGAGCTGGACCTAAGGACAGCTGGGAATTTCTTGGGTATTGGGGAATGAAGAATTAGTTGTAGGACGTTAGAAAGAAAGGCATAAAACAGTGGGACTTGATATTACGGAAAATTGCTTCTCAGAAACAAAGAGAAGTTGTCTGGGAACACATTAAATTTAAAAAAGGCAAAAGATACAAACAAAGCTTTATAATTTTGGTTTGTTGCCAATTAAAATATACAAAAGTAACAGATTCATCTTCTGTGTGGTAAAGTGTAATAATTTATGTTTACTTGAAGATTAAAAAATAGCATTGTGCTTATTGCGTGGAACACATTACTTTTGCCTACCAGTTAATACAATGTCATATTTAAAGTTAATGATAAGAGATTTATTTTTTTCCACCATAAGTAGTCACACTGCTGTAATCAAAAGTAATGTCTTATAAATAATCAACCATACTCCCTTTTTCTGTGTTTATTTTTGTTCTTATTGACGCTTAAATGAAACATGAGTAAAGCAGTTATCTTACAACTAATGTTAAGCATAGTTTTCTGGTTCAGTTAGCAGCACATCCTCATAGTTTCCTTTTTTCAGCCATATTGCACATTGCTACATGGCTTTTCAGTTATCCAGTTTAGCAAAGCTTTGTGCATTCATGTACATTTATGAAAGTTTTATTTGGTAAGCGTAAAATGTGCTTCCTCTAGTTTAAACAGGTAAATTATTTTTTGTTTAGATACAGGGGTCAATTTAAAGTTAAATGTGAATTTTATTTCCCTCATATATAGAGTCAAGAATCATATATACAATAAAATATAGACTAATTATAAATTCGATGCCAGCAACTTGTTTCAAAAAGTTTCATCATTTACAGTAAATAATAATAATTATCCAGATAAATTAATTAATTTATCCAGATAAATCTCACCACCCAAGCTACAAGGCCAAAAACCAATGTGACCTTTGGACCCTTAGATGTCACTGCATTAAAAAGACACTATTCTGGAAATCAATGCATGGGATCAGGAATTCTTCTGAAAAACATTGTTTAGTTTTTTGATGCATTCACAAATGCAAGTTAAAACCATGCAAAGAAGAAACCATATATAAACATTGTTGCCTTCTCTGGGCCCAAACTTATTTAGGATGGAATGGGGCAAAGTGCAAAACTGTCCTGTGGTCTGACCAATCAAAACTGGTAATTCTTTTTTGAAAATATGGATGCCAAATGAGAAGAAGACTATTCTGCTTTTAATCAGCGCATAGCTCAAAAGCCTACATCTGTGATGGTATGATGGTATGGGGGTGCATTAGTGCACATAGCATGGGAAGCTTGCACATCTGGGAAGGCACCAATAATACTGTTGCTTTGGAGCAACATATACACTATCCAGGATACATTTTTAGGGAAGGATTTGCTTATTTCAGAAAGACAATATTAAACTGCATTCTGCATGTATTACAGCAGCATGGCTCTACAGTAAAAGTTAAGAATGGGACAACATTTCACTTTCAAAACTACAGCAATTTATCTCCTGTCCCAACTTTTTTGAAACACGTTGCTGGCATATATTTTTCAAAAAACATAAATGTTTTCCAGTTTCAATATTTGATATATTGTCTATGTACTATTTCCAATATAATAGCATTCAAATGAATTACAAATCATGCAATTCTCTTTTTATATACAGTTTACACAGTTTATTCTTAAATGTTTTTGAATAAAACTTGAGAAGACGATAAACAAAAACAAAAGTATATTCTGTTGGCAAGTAAAATGTATCTTCTTTTTTTCTGTCCAAAAACTGAAATGGCAAGTATTAGGCCACAGCCTTTTTTTGCCCTCTTCTATATTTGCAGTAGTAAACTAACATTATGGGGCAGATTTATCAAAATGTGAGTTTAGAGCTTAATACATAAAAACTCACCCACATTCTATTCATTCCTATGGGATTTTCAGAAGCCTATTTATGAAATGGTGAGTTCTAACTTTCGCCCATTGATAAATACACTTCTAAAAATCCCATAGGAATGAATAGAACATTGGTGAATTTTTATGTATTAAGCTCTAAACTCACATTTTGATAAATCTGCCCCTATCCATACTATAGCACAGAGCATATTAGACTGTAGCATGAGCAGCACTGCTATTGACCATGTCAATATCTGTATAGATCCTACAGCATGAATGCATGTTAATATACAGAAAATACATGAAAGCAACTATATAACAGTATTTGTAGCATTATAAGAAGAAAAGAGAGAGTATAACATAGTCCCAGGATAAAAACTTCAATAAATAAATAATAAGATGCTGCATTTGTATGCATGTCGTGTAAAACTGATGATAAAGTAAGAAACATTCAAAGAGATTAAAAAGTCAAATGAAAGACTGTAGACAGCACGATTTATATTGGAAGGCATATTGTATGAAGGCATCAAAAATGCGGTTACCTCCGTGTAGTCTGTTCTTCCCTCTGAGAAACCCTGCCAAGAATGCCTATAGGCCCGGCACGGCTTTATGAAAGGTTAATAAAAGGGAAGTTCGTTCTCTATTGAGCTTTGCTGCCTTTTACATTCACAAAATTGTTTTGAACTGAAGACACTGTTGAAAACCTTGGAGACATCAAATTGGATCAGGGGATTGTTTGAAGAGTTTATAACTAAAACTAAAAACAGAGATTTCATTTGTTGTTATTGCTTTTTTTTATTTCTTCCATAGTTCTATAAGTAGCTTACACAAGAAGGTATAAACTCAACTCAATGTTTTTAGGTAATGGGCTGCACCTTTATTCTAAGCAATGTAGGACTCAATTATCAACAAAGGCAAATCTACACCAGGTCAGTAACCAACAGCAACCAATCAGATTCTGGTAATCATAGATTAACCTGCAGCTGCCTGAAAAATAATCACTAATTGGTTGCTATGGCTTACTGCCCTGGTGCAAATTAGCCCATTGTTGATAATCCTTAGTAGATGTCTAACTCTTATAAATAACATCAAATATAGAATATAAAATAACATATCAGTTTTGAAATTCTGAGCTATAAAACTAATCTGAAACACTAATCCCTGAATCAAGTTGCAAACAGTTGCTCACAATTCAGACAATGATTTTCTGCACAGAAATTAAATCTATATGTTAAATATTAAGATAATTTGTACATTTTTGTTTGTTTGGGTTTACCTAATCCACCTAATCCACCTAATCCAGCATACTTAGCAGCCCGTGTTATTTCATGTTACTACAAATCACTCATTTGGACATGTAATACAACAAAACTATTCAGGGACTGTTCTATCAAAGACTATTTTTGGTTCACAAAACATTGCCCCCATCTTCTTATTGGGTCCGCATTCAATATGACCGGTCAGATTTTAGTATTCTATGGATTAATGCCAAACTGAAAAAAACATTCACTTCCCCAACACCCCATGCCTTCCATCTGTTTACACCATTCTGTAGTAGAATTACTTAGCAGTGCATTGTGACAAAAAATAAATTGTACTTAAGTAGGGATGCACTTGAGTAGGGATGAGCGAATTGTTTCACCAGGCACAGATTCACAGCAAATTTCTCCAATTCGCCATTGTCGAATTGTTTTGCGAAAATCCGCCACGAAAAAATTAGTTGCACATGAAAAAAGTCATAGTTGTGTCAAAATGGGCGCAGTCATGTCAAAATAGGGACAGATTCGCTCATCACTACTGAGTTTAAATCTACCATTCATGTGAATAAAACACCTCCAGTCTAGTCTTTCAGATTTCACCATTTCATGGTTTAGGATGATTATACAGCAGCTCGTTGGAGTTTTAATCTGTTATCCATTCACTTACCCAAAACTGATGATACCTGATACATGTGGTTTAGAACTGCCTCCATGTTGAGCATTCTCTCATTGTAGCTGTTGTTAACATGTCACAGCAGTCTCTTCCACATTTTATAGAAGAACAAAAATGTTAAACTGTAACGTACTAGTTCTGCCTAGCATCTCTATACATTGCAATATGCATTATAGGTTGCTAATGACTTTACATCCTTAGGAGCCAAACCTGTCTGTCAGCATCAATATATACAATACGTTGTATCTCTCATTGACTCATTTGTTTGCTTCTGTTGGAATTTACCCATAACTGTTTTAAGAAAATACATAAGCACGCACTGACCCGCTACATATGAGAAGAATCTTTTTTTCCTGGAGGGAAAATTTGTTATACATTTATTGTATATCCTTCTCTAGCTGCCTTGTATAAAATACTGTGTGTGCAGAAGTATTTAGCTTATTGCACAATGTTATTTCTAGTAGCACTTATTTAAAGCTATGCCAAGGCTGACTGCCTTGATTTAAATCATCTTCATATTCCTGTGCACCGACTTGTAATACACAAGCAGCTGTCCACAGCTGTCCACTGGAGAATAAAATGAATGCAAATGCTAAGTTGGTTACAGCATTCCTAACCGCTAAAAATAAATGTAAAGGGAGAGGAAACTAACTGAACAGATTTTTAAATATAATTGTGCATTTTTACTTTATATATGCTATTTTATTTGGGGAACTTTGTAATAAAACTGCATTTTATAAAAAATCTGAGTTACTGAATTCCCTGTCAAATTTTAAGTCTTCGGGGATTCAACTACAAACAATTTTGAATATAGAAGCAGTCTGGTTACTTACAGGTATCTAGAAATCAATAATTTAAAACAATTCCAGATCCACTGACATGAAAGTTCTGATCTACTCGCCTAACTTAATTAGGCCTTTACTTTATTACACATTTATATACATATTAATGGTTGAAAAATAAGACACAAATGTAATTATATATATATTATTTTTTGCAGCAGCACCTGGCCTTTTTTGGGTGAATGTGCTGCCTTTCAAACTCTATATATATATATATAAGAGAAAGGTCCTATTGAGGACCGAAATGTCATATTCTTTTTAACAATATGTCTTAAATAAACTTTTGACAAATTTTAAGGGTGTGCCGGCCACGGAATATTTATTGCTATATATATATATTTATATAAACTTTCAGATTTACATACTATAAAATATATATATATATATATATACAGTATCTGTAATCAGATCCAGCCCTCTCTTCGATCTGTCTAAGAAACTTTCCAGGCTTTGGGAACGAAGAAATTGTCACTGAGAAAGCCTTTTTTTCTATGTAGAATAGTGGAAATGAACTTTTTAACAAGGTAGGGCAATGTATATACTATTGCAGAGCTAGTTAAGCCTTAATAACTATGCAAACTCTAGATACATATCATTAATTACTAACATTTATAATATAGAGAAATATAGACATGGTATTTTAGATGCATTTTGTTTTGCTTCTCTCCATATATGGTGCTTTGGTGTGTTTCTGTAGCGTATACTAGTTTAAGTGCATTGGCAGCTGTTGTCCTATTTTATATACTTGCAGACAGGGGAAGAGCCATACCAAGATCTTATGTTTGACCAGAGGTCACTGAAGGTTGCCAATTTATTCATGCCCCTAGTTGGCACTGATCCCAATGCATAGGTCACTCTGTGATTATATGTTTCCCATAAGCAGCACTGTGATGGGAATTAAGGTGATTTCTCAAGATATCTATGCCATGATTCCTTCATATGAGATGGAATGGTGCAAATTAAAGGGTTTATTTTGAGCCTATGATTTAGGGTGGTGGATCCCAAAATGCATAAAGGCAATTATAGCTTTGATGTTTTTAAGCTAAGCTAATAAAGTACTATTTTTTTGGAAGCTTTGCTGCTGTCCTGTATTCATGACCCACGCATCAACCTACACTCGCTCACCTCACTTACCAATAAAAACTGCGTGACGATATCATTGTTGGAATGATAATGGCCACAGCTTTATTGAAAATACAACAGTGCAAAATGTATAACATACAATACAAAAATTGGTAACATGTATAAACATAAACAGTACATTGATATAATAAGTGCAAAACATTACCATAACCAAAATTACTGACCCCGAGCCCCTTGCCAGCCTGCCCTTCCATAACCATCCTGAGCCGTGTTATCCTCCAGCCGCCCAATCCCTAGCTCGGAGGATACCCGCCGCCAATCCGGGACCTATCCGGTCCCCTTTTCTATTTAGCCATATCAGTACCCACCCAGCGCTTTATAGCGCACCTTTCGTATTCCTTCCACCAATGGTCACCCACCTTAGGGGTTAAACCATCCAATATATACCTGATCTGGCATACCAGAACAAGCTTACCCCCCGGCAGACTGACAAGGACCCGCCAAAGCTGTGACAACTACCATGACGCTGTTCGTCTGCGCCATATTTTTTTTTTTTTATCTAAACCCGTGTACCCCTAAGCCCTCCATGGCCACATATGTGCCGACTAAGTAACAAACCAAACCTCCAAGCTAACCCCCACTAAGGGAGGGTGGGTGGGGACCTTTCCTCTGCTGCTTCTTCCACAAAATGGTGGATAGCCAGCCCTCTCTGCACTCCTATATACCCTTCTCCACCCCGCCTTCTTTCTCTCCCCCTTTTCTATTAAACTGCTCTATCCCCCACTCGTGATGCTGGGCTGGGTCATGCAGCCCCTCCTCCGACTCTGCTGCTCCAGGGCTAACATTCTCTCTTATTTTGGAACTGCCTGTAAAGGTCTAATAGTTAGAATCATATAGATCAAAAACCCACAAACCTTATATAAGCGTTTTTGCCACATTTTTTAATCAGGTGCAGAAGCAGTGATGTGTATTGCAAAACCTGGCACCATATAGGCAATAAGACAAAATGGGATTTTTTATTTGCAGCATGATGCAGACTGCAAATAAATGAAAGAACATATCAAGCGCCTACATTGCTAGAGGGCGCTCTTTCTTGACCATGCTAGACTGATCTAACCCTGAATAGATGAAAGCAAGACACTTCTTAAAAGCAATGAATTTACGTTTTCATTGCCCACTGAGTGCTTTTCAGCCGCAATTCAATTGAACACTGATAGATATGCACAATTTCATTATTATTGCATGTCTTTCTTCAATGCCCACAGTTATTGTTGTATTTCTTTTCTATTGTGCTTTCAGGATTGTTTTGCAATGCATAACAGTGCAGCCTTAATGAAGCCTTTTTTCTGAGCTGTTTCCAATTTCTTGTGGTGCCTGAAGCAGAAGGACATAAAATGATCTTTACCTGTACAGCGCCTTGAATCCAGATCTCATTGAGCACAATTCCATATAGAGATATAAATATTTAATCAGGCAAAATACAAAGTCTGGACAGAATTTCAGACATCTGCCTACACTGATCATTAAAAATATTTGGTAGATTGCACTGTAGCTGCAAACTATAATCTGCTTTGCCTTGTATGTGTGCCTTTATACTATTATATTACATATAAATGTAATGATCTCTGGAGCAAAAGATAGGCAATTTGGATTAAACACCACAACATAATGTATGTATAAAGCATTTCAGTTTTAACTAAGCTTTATTATAATCTACACATCTGGTTGCTTTTCCCCTCAAGTCCTTTTAATCAGAAAACACACACAAATCATCTTTTTAGTTATATTAAGTAAGAATTGCATATTAAGCATATTACATATGAGAAATTGTTTCTTAAACTAGCACCTGCAGGGGAGCAAGCTTCGGGTCATGCACACAATAAGATTAAATCAGATACAAATCTATATATACTTCATAAAGAACACATTATTAATGCCTAATACTGTGCAGGATTGGTTAAGGATTATGGCATTGTTAAAACAGAATTCATTTCAAATTTCCATAATCCAGTGGAATATCGTTTTCTAAATAAATATGAAAGATAATTAATCAAGCGCTAAGTAGTAGAAGGTGCAAGAGTTACACGCATCTAATAAAATGGCATAGAACCTGCAACAACTGACTTTTCCATCTCTCAGACCGGAACATTTACTGATTGCATCCCTTTTGATGATCATAGAATGGCAGACTATTAATCACATGACTAAATTGGCTTAATATATTGATTACTTGCCCACACACTCTGAATCAGACTAATGCATTATGCACAGTACAGCTGTAATTGTTAGACCAATCACCATATCCCTTTTTGTTGTAATATTCATAAGTGCTGCACAAAATGTATTGCTACAAGCAGATCATCAGTAATTTGAACAGGGTCCAAGACATGTTTAGCATCACATTCCTTATCAGCCAAAATCATTTTTAGTGGGTTTTGCATATTAAATGACTGTCAATGGCATCATCACCATCAATACTTTATTTGTTCTTCATGATGTGATTGCACTATTGAATCATTCACTTCAATTATAATTATCCCTAATCTGCTGTTGCAAGTGCCTGGAAAGAGCAGCAAAGGGGATACTAAAGTTATATTAAGCATTATTATAACATTGCTTTGCCAGACGTATTAGGGTTTTCTAAAAATGAGAATTTTGTTGCTTAGTAACAAAAAAGTGCAGGAAGAATGTTGGTAATAAAGCAGCTACTACAGCAACAGTATCACCCTCTTGTAATTACTTTACCTGTGCTATATATTGTCATGTTTTAATGCACACAAAAGCTACTATTCTCTGTTCTTTAATGCCTACTGCCACAATCATCTGCTGCACTGTAGGAGACCCAGCAATAAAAAGCAAGCACTCATTGGTATTCAAATAAAATGATTTTTATGTGAACATTTTTCTATTAATGTTATTGTATTGAAGAGGAAATATTTAAATGGGTTGCATGTGTTGTACAGGTATGGGATCCATTATCCAGAAACCCATTATCCAAATTATTGAATGGCCATCTGACATGGACTAAATTTTATTAAAAAAATTGAAATTTTTAAGAATGATTTCCTTTTCCTCTGTAATAATGACACAGTACCTTGTAGTTGATCCTGACTAAGATATAATTAATTCTTATTATAGGTAAAATAGTTCTACTGGGTTTAATTAATGTTTAAACCCTCAAGTCCCAAGCATTCTGGATAGCAGGTCCTTTACCTGTAGTATAACTTAGGTAAATAGATATAAAAAACGTACAAGATATGCTATAATGCATACAGGAATCTGACTTGACCCCAAACTTAAACTGGAAAAATAATACACTAAAATAACTAATATATGTTTTAAGTAAAGGTTCAGATCCATCTCTTAAATTACTGCCATGTCTTTGGAGACCAGTATAAGGAAAGGAAAAGGAAGCTCATCAGCAATATTAAATATCTCTTATGACAGAATTATCCAGGAAACTGCCTCATCATATTGAAGGAGGAGACCAGGAAGGGGCCAGATAAAAAATCAGGCCAAACATGTCAAAGATCAGAAAGAAAGAAAGGTTTAAAGGGTGGACTGCATACCAGCAAAGTTATACCTAGGCACTGAATGAACAACAGGTATATATCCATTAGAAGCAGAGGTCACAATTTTTGTATATTATTTTTGTGCACACACTACATGTGTAGAGCCCAGGCAATATCCACAAATTACTGATACCATGAAGACCACTATCATAGACCCAATTCATTCCGTGGGCTCTTTACAGCTGTAATATTCAGGGGCCCGTGTCACTGAACTGTATTTATTTTTTTTACTTGACCACAAATTTTCACAGTGAAATGAAACAATCTGCCTAAGGCAAAATGTGGAATTTCACTGCGAATCCATCCCTGCCAAATAATTTGCTAGTGATGAGCGAATTTGTCCTGTTTGACTTCGTGAAATGACAGCAAAATTTGTGAAACGCCGGAAAATTTGTGTGACGCAATTTTTTTTCTGTGTGCGTCTTTTTTTGTCGCCCATACCCATTTTGACAGGACCGCGTCCTTTTTTTGACGGAAGTTTCACAAAACAATTCGCCACTTGTGATTTGTGGAAATTCGCCGCAAATGTGTGCCTGGGGAAAACATTTACTCGTCACTAGTGAATATCTTTTCTGCTGCACATTTTTTGTTAGCTGTATTTATTGCAAAGATTATTCTATTAATGTGAACTGTTAGATTTGTACTAAGGTACAAAGGTAACAAACCCTTAAAGAGTAGTGATGAGCAAAATTTTTTGGCAAGCATGGATTTGTGGCAAAACTTTTCTTCAGCAGCACATTTTTTCACAAAATCGCTGCAAAATCACTGCGAGAAAAAAAAACCCATTGACTTCAAGGCATTTTGCGTAAAAACCCCCACAATGTATTTTGTGCCAAAAAAGAAGTAAAAAAACACCCATCTAATTTTTTTGGGAAAAGCATAATGGGACAGTCATTAATTTATTTCACATTATTTTATTACAGACAGTTTTCAAACCCTGATGTATAATTCTAATAGTAACTTTTGTGATCTTGACAGATGCAATACACTTTCTGTTATATACATTACTTTTTCCTTAAAAATTAAATTGTTAGCAATGACCTACATAGTCCAACAATATAGAAACAGATGTGTTGTGAAATATATAGTCTGTATATATTGCCAAATCAGAAACAAAATATATTTCCATATCATAAAACATACAGGCAAAAGCCGGCAATGCAGATTTGCTCCAGTACAATAGTTAATTTATTATTAATATTATTTATTATTAATTATAACTAATTGTGCTCAGTTTTTTTTAACTGATTATTCAAGCTCATGAAGTCTTCTGTCATAGAGTTTACACTCCTTTTGATGCATGAAGTAAAAGAAAATAAGGCCAAGTGAATTACAGACACAGTAAAAGACAAACAGGGAAAGAGAGAGACTAAAGGGGTCATTTACTAAAACATGACTTTGTCACTGCAAGATTTATTATGCGACAAAACTTCGACAAATCCAAATTCAAAAGCACAGACACTAAAACATATCAAGATCATGTAGAAGTCAATGGCAGATATCCCTTTTACAACTGGAAGATCTTTCTTTGCTTCTTGGTTTTAGAGGTTTTTGGGGTTTTTTTATTCTGGGTTTTGTGCAACAATACAAAAAAGTTGTAGTTATGCAATAAGTCAAAAAAGTTCCGGTTTTTGCAACTTTTCCGCAACTTTTTTTTTTTGTTCGTGCTTTATCACTTCAGATCATTTGATAGATGACTACCGTTCGTGGAAATTATTTTTTTCATGGTTTCAAACAAATATAAATCCCCAAAAAGGGGCTTTAGTAAATCCGCCCCTAAATAACAGTCAATGACAAAGTAGAAAGCCATAGTAGAAAACCGGCATATTAATCCTCCGACATCTTGTTTTACCATATGATGTTATATACTATATCCTCTAAAATGCAAAATTGTTTCCAAAGGGTTTATTCGCATAATATAAAAATAATGATCTATATTAAATTAAGCATGGAGATAACTCAGATTCCAATTACGAGCAGAATCATATCAGAAGCCATTATGGAGTCATTTTATATTATGCAATTTCTGAAAGGTAATCAAGTTACCAAACAGACAAGGGAATATGCATGTTGAAAGCAAACTGTCATTCCTTATTAAAATCCTACTTAAACTTCCGCACTCATTTCCATAACAGAGCCCCCAAATAAACCCGAGGAGCACATTCTCAGGGGGATCCAAAATTCTGAAGCAATATTTGTATATTTTAAGCAGTCATTAATCTTACTTAATGGAGAAAATGCTTAAGAGACAGCATAAAAATGTATGCATGGATATCAGTTAAAACGTTACTAAAGTAACATTTAGAATTTTTACAAAACTTAAAGTTTGGATAAAATAAAAAGGAAAAATATATTATTATGAAGCTATTCATAGTATTAATTATTAATTAATTATCGTAGCATCAGCTTAGTGTCCTGCCTTGGGTCAGGTACCCGCAGAATACCTGCAGAGCAGTTGGGTTTCAGGCGGAAAGTCCCCTTTGATCTGACTGTGCGGGCAGTCCGCGTGTAACCCATCTGTAGGGCGTGGGAGTGGTCCCCTCCACTCACCCCTGTGGATACCGCAAGTTTTTTCCCTTACCTTACTGATTTGGCTCCAGAGTGACGCCACAACGTCACTTCCAGTTTCATAAGTCACGGGTTGCATGGTAAGTTCCCTATTTGCAGCCAGGGTCAGGTAGCCGGTCTGTGTAAAGGGACATATGTGGTGGCGGGTGCAGGTCGGGTTGGGGGTCACTGGGTCTGGGTCAGGCACGGGTCTGCCCCACAGGACCTGTGCAGGACTGTGGAGACTTGTTCCCTCCCATTATCACTCTTGCCCCGTTGCACCTAGCTGACAAAAGACGCAATGACACCGTTGTGTGGGTGGAGTTCGGCCACAGCTTTATTATCAAATACAACGTCCAAAATTAGTCCTTGCCATGTATATTCAACTTAAACCAATAAACCATTTTGTTAACGAATTCCGGCCACTGCGAACGCAGTGGGCATGTAGAAGCCATAATACAACATCAGAACTTAAATGGCCAAGGACTACCCCCCGCCATTTGCTGTGACAAACCACAAATTTATATTGAAATGATATTTTGTGCTTAAACAGGGAGGGTGGGAGGGGGATGCCGCTCGGTGGAATCCGGAAGCAGAGTGGCGGCAGCAGCGCAGGAATGCAGGCACAGAGGAGGGAGGAGGAGCGAGCGAGGGGGGGCTGCCCTTTCCTGACTGCACTGGCTGGGTAAGTTACAAGCACGGAGGGAACTGGGCCACGGCTGGCTCCACAGTCCCTCCGCGCTTTCATTATTTATTTCAGCGCTCTCTAGATTCTACATCAGTTAAACCTCATTTTCTGTTTAATAATTTGCAATGACCCCTAAGCTTAGCTTCCCAACAGCTGCCCAGAGCCCACTGAGCATGTGCAGTGTCTTTGATACTTCTAACAAAAGCCAAGATGGGGAGCTTCTGTGTTAACTTTAAGGGGTTGGATCATTACTACAGGTATAGGATCAGTTATCCAGAAACCTGTTATCCATTAATACAGGAAGGCCATCTCCCACTTAATTTTATTATGAAATAATTCTATTGTTTTAAAGTGATTTCCTTTTTCTCTGTAATAATAAAACAGTACCTTGTACTTGTTCCTAACTAAGTGATAATCCTTACTGGAGGCAAAACAATCCTATTTGGTTTATATAATAACAGACTTAGGGGGCCATTTACTAACGCTCACTTTTTTTTTTTACAGATTCTGATCTTTAGTGCTAAAAGCCACAGAAAAATTTACTATGTAATAAAACAGATAAAAATCCAAATCCAACAATTCACCAGCTAAAACTTGTCGGGATCATGTAGAAGTCAACAGCAGATGTCCCTTCCCTTCCCTGGAAGGTCCTTCTTTGCTTCGAAACTTTAGAGGTTTTTGGATATTTGCCACTGGTTTTTTGTGCGACCAGCAATTCCAAAAAGTAGAGGTTTTGGTGTAACAAACTGAAAAATTCTGCGACTGTGACTTTTTCCCGCACAAACTTTTTCAGTTCAGACTTTTTAGTAAATTTCAAACATTAGTGGAAATAAGTTTATTCAATTTTTTTAAAAGAAAAAAAATAAGAAATGTTAGAGTTTTAATAAATCTGCCACTTAATATATGAGATAATGTAGATAATATATGAGATCTAAATTACAGAAAGATCCTTTATCTGAAAAACCACAGACCCCAAGCATTTTGGATAACAGGTCCCATACCTGTATTAAAGAAATGCTGAACCATTAGGCAGTCTGGTATGTAAAATATGGCATTTCTAGCTATATTCATTTTTAGGACTTAGTTTTCCTTTAAAGAAAATGTGCACAAAGAGAGACCCTTTTAATAGTGACACAAGCAATGTCTTTGCTTTCATGCATCCTTTCATATGCAAGGTCAGTTTCTCCTGTCACATTTGGAGTAACTTTGGTACTGTAGGGATGCCAACTATTCATGAAATATTGTAGTTGCCCTTTCTTTTTTCCAGGGCTGTTTAAGAGTTAAGGACTAGGAGAACCATAAAGCTAGAATGTCTGTCCTCGCACAATCTGTACAAGCACCCGTTTGTAAGTATATCAACCATATTGCTTTTGACCCTCAGCCATTTTTCAAATGTATAATTAAATGTGTCCCTTAGCCTTTTTATTTGTTCTTTATAACCCTCTTTAGTGGGATTTTATATTGTTTAGCAGTCAAGTTATTGCTCCTGACTATTTTGAAAATGCAGCAATTGCACACATCTCACTTTCCAGTACAATCTTTACAATAGGAATGCAGTCTTTAGTGAACTCAAGAAAGAAGAGGTTAGTTAATTCTTTATATGCACCTAAGGAACAATTCAATAAGGTATAAAGAGACATTTAACATTCTTCAGATGCTTTGCAGTCAGTAAAATTACAGCAATAATAGCAATCCCCCTTCACACAAGCAAAACGTGCATCCAAACAGCTATTCAGTTTTGTGTGCATTTCCTTCTCCACATAGAGGCCAATTTCCTATATAAATGCATGGGACCTGTTATCCAGAATGCTCAAGACTTGGGGTTTTCTGGATAAGGAATCTTTACTTAATTTGGATCTCCATACTATAAGGGGCTGATTTACTAATCCACGAATCCGAATCCGAATGGGAAAAATTTGGATTGGAAAACGAACATTTTGCGACTTTTTCGTATTTTTTGCGACTTTTTCGCAGCCGTTATGACTTGCGCACATTGTCACGACTTTTTCATAGCCATTACAAATTTCGTGAATTGTTGCGACTTTTTCATAGCCATTATGACTTTCGTGAATTGTCGCGACTTTTTCATAGCCATTATGACTTTCGTGAATTGTCGCGACTTTTTCATAGCCATTACGACTTTCGCGAATTGGTGCGACTTTTTCGTATTGAGCGCTCGAAAAAGTCGCAAAATACCGATCATTACGAAAAAATGCATTCGGACGCTTTTCGGACGTTCGTGGATTAGTAAATGTGCCCCTTAGTCTACTAAAAAATAATTTAAACATTAAATAAACCCAATAAGGCCTCCAGTAAGGATTAACTATGTCTTAGTTGTGATCGAGTACAAGGTATTGTTTTATTATTACAGAGAAAAAGGAAATAATTTGTAAAAAGTTAAATTATTTTATTAAAATGGAGTCTGTATTAGATGGCTTTCCTGTACTTCTGAGCTTTTTGAATAACTGTTTGAAATATGAAATATATTCCTTTTTTAAAAAAAAAACTTTTGCGATAAATGTCATTATAGGAAAAATTCTTGGGCAGTAAAAACATTTAAGATAACAATTTCAGGTAAAATAAACCTGGATTATAATTAAATTGCAGTGGTAAATAGTTTCAAAGCATCCACTTTAAAAAAAATATAAGTTCACATTAAAAAACATCAAAAAAATGAACAAACAAACAATTCAACCTGAATAAATAGAAGTTTTTGCAGCAGCAGAAACATACAGTTTGCATGATGACTTCTATATAACTGTTAGGGAATAAGCCCCATGGTTACTGTATATTTATACATTAATATTCATTAGCTGTTTGCTTTCTATCCACATACAGTGCAGGGAGTATCACTCTGTTTCGTTTTCCTTATTATCTTTTATATCTGGCACCGAAACATCATCATTCTTCTTGATGGGCATGGATGAAATCAGCATAACAAGAAAACATGGCGTTACAGGTTGGGCTCTTCCAGCAGTAGACTGTGCAGTGATGCAGACTGAAAACCTTTCTCCCCATCTCCAAACATTATACTCATCAATCAATCTAACAAGCAAATTTAGCTTATTTCTATGGGAGAGCTTGCATTTTTATTCAGCAGGACAAAATAACAAGATAAAATAGTAATATAACAGTAAGTAAAAACGGGTCTGTGAATATTCCATAAATATCATTAATTCAAAGTGAATATTTTGAGATAATAAAAGGAGAATAGGTTATGTTGCAATAACAAGAATAATATGCACTAATATAAATATGAGAACATTTTTCATTTATAGTGGCATTACATTCTTATGAAAAAAAAATATGTGTCATACTTGCAATTTGAGAGTTGTTCTTATTTATGGAAATTAAACATGGGTAGGATTAAAGTGAAAGTGGGTTATATTCGGGGTGGGTGGCGATGTGCTGAGGCATGGCCAAGGGATCAGAAGCATAATATAAAATTAGTATCGTAATTTTCATTTTCGGCAAATTGTTTTCACAAAACTGCGGTGAAAATTCGCCATGACAAATAATTGGCAAAAAAACCCATCCATTGACTTTAATGTATTTGGAGAGAAATGTTGCGTCCATAATAAAAAGTAGCGTGTGTAAAAAAGTTGCATTGTAGGAAGGGATGCACCGAACAAATTTTTCAGCAATTTCGTGCAGTTCTATTTCAGAATGTTTCACTTTTTTGACATTGAAACTGTGTGGGGTATGGTTTAGCCTCTGCTAGCTATTGTGTATCATGTCATTTCTGGTACAAATAGAAGGGCCATTAAGACTGCGATTCATGGGTGGACTATTGAATCATAAGCGCATGTTGCCTAGTTTATTTGTACTTTGTTGCCTGGTTCTATATATGGTTTCAACACATGCATAGGGACAGTAATTCTTGCCAAGTATTTAGGCAGAAGTAGAGCTCTCATGTCCCAGAAGTTCATATACGATAGAGACTGCTGAGTTTGTCTATCTCTGGCAGCATGTAAAACATCTGGAACAGGTACCATGTTCTTTTTTTTTTATTATTATTATGCATATTCTAAGCATCTACAGGAAATGTCAGGAGACCTTATATAATATTATTTGTAAACACTTGTAAACAGTCTGTGTCCTTTCTTTACATAGTCTGGTGAAATCAATAAAACAACATCTCCATCTTTTTCTGCTGGTTTGCTAATGATGATTGCCTTTTTGTTATTAGGTGATGCAATGCTCCTTTTCCTGCACACTGAGGGCCTGATTTATGATTGCTCAAGCCTTCAACTAGAGCAATCATAAAGGAAACTCCACCTGAATTTGCAAGCTTACACTGGGGTTTAGGCAGAAAAAGCTTCGCAATTTCCGTCATTTTCCCAGAATAGGCTTTTGTAATAAAGAGAAACTTTGGCAAAGCTTCCCTTTGGTTTTCTCTGTATGTCAAGAATGTTAAGAACATCACATAGCAAGCATAGTATCCACAGCTATTGTGATACTAATATCTACAGTTAGTATTAATGTTTGCATATATAGGTAGATAGATAGGTCAGTAAAGGTTTGTGTGTGCTGGGTTTATTTGGAAGGGTAGAACTTTTTTCAACCCAATGTAAATATGTAACTATGTTATTAGTTTTTATTAGCTAGAAAAGGCAGGTCTTTGCCTTTTAGACATGAAATTATTAAGGCGTTAGATTTATGTCTTTTGGTGGCTCTAAAGAAAAAAAAACTGTTCAGGTATGCTAGGTCATCGCCCTGCTGAGGTTAATTTCAATTCCAATTAAATGGCCACAGAGCAGTACACCCCTTAGCTATATGAAAGTTCAGAAGACCTTCTTTGATCCTAACTTTGAACAGGTTCACATATGCCGGATTCTATAGCAAAGATACAAATGTACATTTTTTGGCACATACAGTGTATGCCCAGTAATTTCAGCTGCAGATTGCAAAATGTCAGCCCTTTCTATGCAAGGGTCATTGTTCCTATAAAATCCTGTAAGTTATACTATATTTAAGCACATATTCTGATTTCCAAATGATTTGCTAGTGATATTTCAAAACAATATTAAAAGTTAAAGTTTTGAATTTGATACTGCCATTCAGTGTACCTGCCAGGAGCTTGTGACCTTTAGCAAATGTATATCTAGAATAATAATATTAATTTGTGATCTAGGTTGCTCAAATAAAAAAAGACTCCAGCAATACCTTGCTGTTTCTTCTAAAGCTGTCAACAGTTTCATTTATGAAGAGTTGATAAATGTGCATTCATGCAATATAAAGAAAAGGCCACATTTGCATTGAAATTTAATTTTTAATTATGGCTGCTTCCCCCATTCCTATTAAAATATATAAAAGTAGATATTTCATAAAGAATTTAAACAGAACTGTAAAATTAAAGGGGAACCCACCCAAGCTCTTTTATTAACAGATTTTACTCAGATATGATGCATTTAAGAGTTATTTAATTCATTTTGCCATGTAAAAGTAAGTATACAAATGGGAAACCTAACAGTAAACATGGTAGACACAGTATGATGAGCATAATGCTTAAGGTGGCCATCGGTCGCACGAAACATCGTAAGATCCGCCACACACCATTCAGGGCTGAATCGGCAGGTAAGGAGGTAGAAACAATAGGATTTCTACCTCCTTCTGCCGATTCAGATCTGAAGGGAGAATTTTGGTCAGGCGCCTTCTATGGCGCCCAATCAAAATTTTCCAACTGGTCCGATCGGCGAGTCGTCCGATATCAGCAGGTTCCTGCGATATCAGTCGACTTGCCGACATACCATACACGCACCGATTATCGTACGAAACGAGGTTTCGTACGATAATATCGGTGCGTGTATGGCCACCTTTAGTCACGTTTCATTGGATTTATACTGAACCTTGATCTGCTGAAGGACTCCTTCATTGTATCTTCTTTGTATGGCATCATCATTTCAGTGCAATCTGGCCCTTTGAAGATGTGATATGACAAATATCTGCATAAAATGTACTTTGACTGTAGAACCACTGACCAGTATATATCTATACCTTTTAGATCTGTGGATTTTAGTCATTTCACCTACTTTAGTCTTTTTCAAAAACTTTTATTAACAATAAAAGAATTCATATTTGGGTCAAATTTTTTGTCACATGTGAATTTTGTTGATGTGACCGCACCCATTGTGACACGACAGCACCCAATTTGAACCGATCATGCCTATTTCAATGCAATCGCACCTATTCTTATGCAACTTTTTTTGTCACACAACAAATTGTATTGCGAAATGCGTAAATTTGCTGCAAATCCATGCCTGGTGAAAAAAATCCACTCATCACTAATCTTCACTCACCTAGTAAGTTTGGAGCTCCAGCTCGGATTTTCACCTTTATGTTGTTTAACACCCTAAGAAGAACTGGTAAGGTCCAGTTCTTCTTAGTGATGGCATGTATTAAACAATTCTCTGGAAGACAAAAATAGAAACTGTCCACCAGTTAGTGGAGCAGAACAGCTATTGTGTTACACATTTCTAAATAATTTAGGTCGGCATACGTAGAATGAGAAATGTACCCTAACGCAAACTTCTGCCTTTATTTATAGCAGTGATACTAAATGGTGAGCCATCACATTTCTCTAGGCAAGTCACTACAACTGTACATGCAGTATTTATAGCAGAGAATGCAGGGGGAATAAAGAACTGAAACAATACTTTGAAAATGTTTTTAAGGGGCTGATGTGAAGGATTCATATAAAGTAAACAAACTTTGTTTATATGGATGTAAATGTGTTTAATAGAAATAATGTCCGTGTTGGAAACCTTACTCTCCCCATGGACATATAACTCACATTAGTGTGTATTTATATATACAGTATCATATAAAAAAGTGAAAAGAAATAATATAGTTGGGGTCCTATTTGTTTTAGACCAACAATTTGTGGACTTTTGGGGTTCATGTCCCCTTTGCAGTCCAACCATTTACCAGCGATTAATTAATTAACATGAAGGACGCATCACCATCCAAAATACTTGTTTAAAATAGAATATCAAGGAAGTGCCATTCAATATCCTCTAATTTAGAGAGTTAGAAATGGTTTGCAATCAGAAGGGGGGGTGGGGGAGGTGTCACATCCAATTAAAGCATTGGGTCTTTTTTTTTTTTTGTTCTTGTGCATAGTGTAGTGCCAGGTTACATTCTTCAACCTATTAACTGATACGTTGAAAAATCCTTCATTTGCAACTTTTATAACATTAATTAATTTATGAGCATACAAGCAGTACATAGTGTTCTAATACTAATGTCTCGCTATAAAAAATTGCCACATGTAACAAAAATTCCCGCCTATTTTCTTTAATGCATTTTGAAAAAAATTCGTCAATTCACAAATTTCTCGTCAGTTTTGCTAATTTTTTGGTGCGGCCAACTCTAGTGATCACTATAAAAAAAGCCCTCCCATTTTAATTGTATAAAATTATGAATGCAGTTTTTTGGGGGATCACAAATTTGATCTGTTTTCATCTATAAAGGCTTATTAGGACAGAGGACTTATTTATTTTTTCAGCAGCTATACTATTTCTCCTGAGATTAATTCACTCGGCATGAATGATGGAATCCTGAGCATCAGTCAAACAGCAGCATACACAGCTGTGTGCAAGGCAAGGCATTACAGAAGTAATTTAAAAATGAAAGTCTGGCCCAATGTAATTCAAGTTCTGTTAAATTAGTGGAACACTCAGCATCTGTTCCTCCATCAAGATGTTTCTTTTAGGAGAGAGTTGAACATAAGAAAGTTTTGAGGTATGTGTTTGTTTTATACACAAAAGAAGTGAGATTAGCTTTACATATGAACCCCCAAGAGACATATAACAATGGCTGTTTGCCCCCAGAAATCATGAAAAATACAATTTGTGCTAAAGTTGAGAGCTGGTACTTTTTTGGTTAAATAACTACAGCACTGCAGTTAGGGTTGCTAAAATGTAAGGTACACAGGTAATAAGGTAATCATTCTTAAAATATTGTTCTGTATGGGATGAGTTGTATTAAAGACTGGTGAAGTTGAGGTATGAGTAGCTGGAAAGTCACCATCTATATGTACAGGAAGTGAAACATATACACACCAACTTTAATTTTTGGACAATATGAACTCCCATGTGTATCTGGTGAGCTGTTTAGGTGTAAAAAAGTGCTTGGTCTATCAAATCCCTTTGTTTTTTGGTGAGTTGTGGTGTGTTGAAGACTCTTTAGACAAGAAACAATGGTTTAAACATGTCACACATACTACTGATTGGCTGCTCTGTCCATGACAAAGACAGTATGAGCGCAAAGCAGATCACAACAATCGCCTCACTAATTTTTTGCACTTTTATTATTATTATTATTATTAGCTAAAGAAAAAACGTAAAAGTTTTTGTGTCTTGCACTTTATATTGCAGAAAATGTATTTTACCTGCACCCGAGCAAGCTGCTGAATTGTTTAGTGCTCCTCATTTACATGTATAATGCTTAATGGTTTAGCAGCGCACAACCTATTGTGCTTACTACATTGTAATTTATATATACAGGAATGTTCTTGTATTTTATCCACAGCAGTGTTTTCAACAAGACAAGGCACACAATAAATGCCAAGCAAATTAACATAATGAACAAATGAAAGTATATTCATCTGAAACAGGAAGAGAGCTGCCATTAGCTGAATCAACTATATTCAAATATTTACTCACAATTTTGTTTTATTCTTTTTTCTCCTCAGCTTTCCCAACTGCACCAACATGGCCTCACTTTCTGGACAGAAAGTTCAATACCAACCCCACCCATCACACGTGATGACTAATTAATTCCCACATTTGTACAGAACACAGCCCCTGTTACTGCTTTGTGGTACTCTCAGTAGTTCAGAAATCCTTATTGCTTCTCTGGGATACTGATTTTATTTATAAGTTCCTAAATAAAAATCAATTTACTTGTGTATTGGATTTGGCTGGAGGCTTCTGTGTATTAATCATATAATGGTAGCCCTCAACAGCAAATAGATGAAGTCTGCAATGTTACTTTATGTGACCAGCATTGATTTAATTGTCACTACATAATTCTGCAGATGCTGCTCTCCCTTGTGAATAATCATATGTGTATTTTTGTGTGAAAGTGAAAAGAAAAAATATAAAATAATGAAAAAATTTAAAAAAAGTTTAAGATTTAAGACGTAGAAGCAAACTGCTAACCCTTATAATAATGTCATAATTTTAATATGTTTTGTAAATCCCTGGTGCTGTTGGTTAAAAGATTGTTGGCATAATTTACCAATGACAGATACACAAATGGTAGAGCACTAAGAGGGCAAATGGTTCTCCTTAGTGCTTGTATACCCAGCACTTGCATTGGGATCATTCCTGCACTTTGCACCTTGGGGGGGGGGGGGGGATTAAAAAACCAGCAGGAGATGCTGTTACTGCGTGGGTAGTGGGTGAGAGAGGGGGCCCTACATGTCTATCCTAGCCATAGCAGCCCTTAATATATATAGGGGTATATTTATCATGCTGTGTAAATAATGGAGTAAAACATTACCCGTGATGTTGTTCATAGCAGCCAATCAGTTGCTTTGGTTTGGTTTTGTTGAAATATAATTGCTGCTTGGTTGCCCTGGGCAACATCACGGTAATGCTTCATTCCACTTTTTAGTGTATGCCTACAGATGCTAGCCATGGGCCAGTGTGCAGAGTGGGAAATCTGTTTGAACCTGTTTTCACACCTGCCCAAGAAGAGTAAATGACCCCTTACATGTTTTATAGTTTGCACCAGTGAAAGTTTACATAATAAAATAAATAATCATGAAAAAATTGTTTTTGCTAAAACTAATATGTAAGATTCAAGCAAGTCTTCCCAAACATGTTACAGCCATTTACAGTTTTCAACTGAATAAACTGTAAACGGAATATTATATACTGAATATTATAATATGAAATGTGATTTTATATATATATATATATATATATATATATATATATATATATATATATATATAAAACAACAAATAGAGACAGCTGGCACTCACGTTTTAAGGATAAAAATTGCCTGGGTGCAGCATTCAAAGCAGGAAACAAAAGTAGAAAATGAAGAAGCTGCTCTCACAGGTCTTATGTGCAAAAATAAAATGTCTTTTATTATATGGTGAACTATTTAGTTCACCATATAATAAAGAGCGGCTTCTTCATTTTCTACTTAATAGAAATTTTCTACTTATATATATATATATATATATACTATATATATTTATATATATTTTTGTCTATTTACAGTGTTTATGTCTTTCTTAATATACAACCAGTAAAGCAAATCAGTTGACAGTCACAGAAAAGTCGTAAAAATCTAAAAAATTTTTACATAACTGCGGCTTTTTCAAATTGTTGAACAAAAAACCAAGCATCAAAAATCTGAAAATCTCAACGTAGTGTTATGAAAAACTGACAATACTGTTTAACCCAATAAAAGCAGTTTAACCATTTCCTCACTGGAGTTCTTTCATAATTCTATGTATACACTGTAAATTCTACATTCTACATTCTGTCATGAAAGAGTTCCATTTGTGGCTGCTTATCTACAAATGATTGCAAACCACCTTCCCAGTACATTATATGGGCATTTCTTCATAAAATACAAATGGTTTGCGTAATGTGATTAAATGACTAGCTGATTTTGAAACGAAAACGTTGAACTGAAGTAAAAAGAAATCAAAAAGCAATTTACTCTTCACAGCATGTCATACCATGACAGGCCCCTAGCAGAACATGCTATCTGCATAACAAATGATATGCTTGCAGCTGTTCCAAAACAGTGGATTCAAAGGATGGAAAATTAAAAGAGGTCTATAGCACTTTAGAGAAAAGAAACCCACAAAAACATGTTTAAAAGTCTTTTGTATAAAGAAGTGGGCAACTGGCCATTTTCCTCTCATCTATTAATGTGCCACTTGTCTATTTCAGGGAAGCTTTTGAAAGTCTTGTTGGCACCAGGCAAGGTGTAGGACAAAAACTCTGTGCATGGAAGTACTTTGCCATATAAATAGCTGCCTCATTTTATAAAACGATTTTCTGTATTTTTCTCATGAAAGGAATCCACTTTTAATTCAAATATCATTCTTTGAACAAAAAGTGTATGTACCGATCAACATGTTATCTTGCAGGTACAGAGGATGGAGACACATTATTAATTATGCATGGGGACCTGAATGAATTGCTTGACGTTAACCCCCATATGTAATAAAAGGCACTAAGTCTGCCAATAGCAGTAACCCATAGGGGCACATTTACTAATCCACAAATCCGAATGGGAAAAATTCGGACTGGAAACAAACATTTTGCGACTTTTTCGTATTTTTTGCGTTTTTTTCGTAGCCGTTACGATTTGCTCGTATATTGTCGCGACTTTTTCATATTGAGCTCTCGTAAACGGCGGGCAAAACTTTCAGGCTTTGCATGATTTTGGAAGCCTTCCATAGGACTCAATGGCACTCTGCAGCTCCAACCTGGCCCAAGGAAAGTCTCCCATAGGACTCAATGGCACTCTGCAGCTCCAACCTGGCCCAAGGAAAGTCTCCCATAGGGCTCAATGGCACTCTGCAGCTCCAACCTGGCCCAAGAAAAGTCTCCCATAGGGCTCAATGGCACTCTGCAGCTCCAACCCGGCCCAAGGAAAGTCTCCCATAGGGCTCAATGGCACTCTGCAGCTCCAACCCGGCCCAAGGAAAGTCTCCCATAGGACTCAATGGCACTCTGCAGCTCCAACCCGGCCCAAGGAAAGTCTCCCATAGGGCTCAATGGCACTCTGCAGCTCCAACCCGGCCCAAGTAAAGTCACGATACCGAAGCTTGAATGAATCCGAAACTTTTGTACTCGGCGCGACAGCTACGAAAAAGTCGCGACAATTTGCGCAAGTCGTAACGCTATGAAAAAGTCACGACAATTTACGAAAAAATCGCAAAATACTGATCATTACGAAAAAAAAACATTCGGGCACTTTTCGGACGTTCGTGGATTAGTAAATGTGCCCCATAGAAACCAATAAGGTTTGCTTTTAAACAGGTGAGCAGTAAATTCTACCTGCTGATCCTGGGCAAATACAACCCCCTATATGTTTACTTGAATATCTCTTCTCTACCACAACTAAACTCACTTTTAAAATAAAAATGCCAATGTATCTGTATTTATTAAAACATATGATTATAAAAAATGCATGAATGAAAAAAAAAATCAAATACGAAAATGAATCTACTTGAGAAATGTACTGTAGGAGTTTTTGTGTCATTACAAGCAGAAAAAAAACTCTCAAAAAACAAATTATATAAATATTTTATACCTGCAGCTACCAATGACATGACCTTGCCAGCTTTTAGATGGCATACTTTTGTACTAAAGTTTTTCATGGTTTTTACATTTATTAAAATCCGAAAACATGTGGTTTTAGAGTCATTCTAAAACTATGCTAAAAAATGCTAACAAAAAGTTTTATTCAAGGAAAAGAAAAAAATATGAACCCTCATAAATGTAGGGACCTATAGGGTTAACAATTCCTATAGTTTAGAGCCCTATACTTCCTTTTTTTATTGTTTCCGGGCAGATGCCCATGTATCTATTTTGCTATTGGCATATTATGTGTTATTGGCCTATATGCCTTATAACCAATTCCTGCACACTGTAATATATGGGGTATATTTATCATGCTGTGTAAAAAGTGGAGTAAAAAAAGTAAAGTGAAGCATTACCGGTGATGTTGCCCAGGGCAACCAATCAGCAATTAGATTTCAACAGTTAGAAAACCAAAGCAAAGCATCTGATTGGCTGCTATGAGCAACATCACTGGTAATGTTTTACTCCACTCTTTACACAGCATGATAAATATACCCCTTAGTTATGTCTGAATCATAACTACTGCAGTATAAACAATGAAACACTGAAGAAAGGGAGCATGGTATTATTAGCTGTTACTACATAGTCATAAAGGATGCAGTTAGGAGCTCTAAAGCATGTTATACCTTCTACAGCATTGGATCATTGTCTGGCAAAGACACAACATGTTAATGGTCAGTGTTTAATGCAGATGAGCAGATATCTCACAGTCAGTTACTTTCACATAAAAATCACTTTTACTATAGGAAATTATAGTAAAAGTGAAAATTCTACAACTGTAACAACTAAAATGGTTGTTTAGCAAGCAAAATGTTAAATATGCCTGTTTTACAAGACTTTAATGTTATTTCTAGTAAAAGTGCTACCCAGTCCTAAGGACTTACATTTCCCATTAGAGCAGGAGGTCGCTGAGGTTGAGGGAGAGTTCCTTTATGTAATGATGGTTCTGAACGAATAATACTGCTGTTGTTACTGTTTTTGTTCACTGAGCTTCTTAACCCCTAGTGTTATTGCTTAGAGATGGGTGTCTTTTTCTTCTTTTTTATTTTTATTGTTGCAGCACTAAGGAAAGGAATTTGTTGTTTTCTTCTTTAATGTCACATTCTACTTGTGTCAAAATCAAATATAAGATTCTTTTGTTGTGTAACACTCAGAACTCCTCCAACTCTGAATGTTCATGCTCATGCAGTGCAGCTGAGGTTGTGTACTTCCAATCAAGTCTGCCATGAAAATGCAGCATTTTCCTTATCTGTATTCTCAAGTGTAGTGATGAACACATTTTTTGGCAGACATGGATTCGCCACAAATTTCCACATTTCGCCATCAGCAAATTTCCACATTTTGCCATCAGAATATTGTTTTGCGAAAGTTCGTGGTTGTGGCAAATTAGGTGCAGTTGTGTAAAAGAAAAGGTGCATGAGCAAAATAGACGAGCACTGCGCACATTTGACACTGAAATATGTGAAGAAAAAGACAGGTATTTGATAATATGGCCAAAAGAGTAATGGTATTAATCACAGTTTTCTAGATAAGGTTTGTTAAGACTTTCTAATTGGACCAGTGTTGTTAGTTGAGTACCACATGGGTTTGTACTTGGCCCTTTTGCTTTTTAATTTTTTTTTTAATTATTGACCTGGAGGTGGGGATTGTAAGTCTCTATTTTCACTGATGATACTAAATTGTGCAAAACCATGCAGGATGCTGTCACTTTCAGTGTTGACAGGTGCAAGGTCATGTACTTTGGTAAAAAAAATAACATAAATGTTTGATATACTCTAAATGGTAGAGTGTTGGGGGGATCCTTTGAGAAAAATCTGGGGATTTTTGTAGAAAACAAGCTGTGTAATTCTAGGCAGTGTCAGTCAGTGGCTACTAAACAAATAAAGTAATGTCCTCACTTGCGAGGGGATGTTTATCTTTAATTACATTAGAAGACATTATAGATAGTGGGAGATCTTTTTTAACATGAAAAATATCCAAACCAGAGGTCACCCCTTAAGACTTGAGAAATATAATTTATATATGTAAGTGTATAGATATGTCTGTATAAGCAGGCGTATATTTGTGCAGTGGGGATCATTTGGAAGGACTGAACTTTGATGGACTTTTGTCATTTTTCAACTTAAATGAACTATGTAACTATGCCACACATACAATAAGTACAATACTATAATTCCACAAATGGGCTAAGGATTTACTAATCTACTTGTTTTCCATAGGAGTGGATCTCAGTTTCTGGAAATATAGGTAATTCAGTTCATTTTAGCATCATTGTGCCATTGTGCCAGTGGCAGATAGAAAATAAGAAATATCGCAGCAGTGGGGTTTTCTATTACACAATCTTCATAGGATTTTCTATTGAAATTGCCAATACATTTATCAATCGCTATCCAATAGCAGCCAATATTATTACATGCACATTGAGACGAACAACTAATGCTGTAAAGAAATCTATTTGTATTGAAAAGAACATTCTTTTCCTGTTCCCTCTTCTGTTCTTGTTCTAAATGCTTACAGCACATAGAAATGAGTACACTTTTAATTAAAAGACAACAACAATACTAAACAGAGCTAACAAAATTGGGTGCTCTTCTGGAACTGTCAGCCGACAATAGGCGTTTGGCAGCAAATGAATTTCCATTGTTTGATTACATCATTTCTAGTGACAGCACATATAAAGCTTTTTCTTACAATTCTATTGAGCAGGAAAGGACAAGAGGGAGAATGGAGATGGGAGAATGGGGAGAATGCAATGCTTTAAGGTTGGAGACTTCATCTTATTAAAGAATGCTGTTGCTGACAAAGGTTTGTAACAATTCAATTTTGGGAAAGCTTTTCAAACCATCCGATCTAAAAAATTATATATACAACTTGCAAGAGAAAGAGAGTGTTTAACATCAAAAACCAAACAGCAGAGTTTATATCTGAGACCCTTTTAGGTCATTAATTGTATTCAGTATGGTGCTATGATTTTTAGTCTTTTTTAAATTGTATTTTAAAAAAAAATTCCCTTTTTTCGAATCTCAGCTTTCACAAACTACCAAACAAATGCATTTATTCTAGGCTTTAAATGTAGCTAAGGTTCTCATTTGCGAGGCCAGAATACAAATAGCCAAGGAAACAAGCCATGTGCATTCACTAAAATCAATCTCATTGTTTAGTACGCACCTAAGAGAGTCATTAGACAGGCAGTCAGTTCTGAGGCAGCGCTGGAAACTAAGTGTGATATTTACATTGTGCTCTAAGTTCATCTGTCCGGTCAGACCCCATTAGCATTTAAAGGACTAAAAGTCCCTGTGTGGATTTAGCGATTACCTCTAAAACCTTTTACTGATGCAGAGCTGGCAATGCATTTCTAGCAGGAGTGAGAGAACTTGGCAAGCTCTTTTATCAAACATAAGCCTGATTTTTATGTGTTTTATCCTTGGCATAAGCCCTTCGAAAGCCTCCAGCTTCTTCAAGGCCGTGGACTCAAATAGTTAATGGAACATCTCTTAGAAACAATGTTCTTAAGGGAAAAGGAAGTGCATAGTGTACCAGTTGATTACAACCAACCTGCTATTTCCAGGCAATGCTCCATTCAAACATTATTCCATTCCATACCTCAGTTACTTGGTCTTCAGGATAAAGCTGCACCTATCATATATTATGGCAACGTTCACTTGCAGCCATGGAAACATTTGGCAAAACTGCTGATACTGCAAGCTCACATTTACCAGTGCAATCTTCCTACCACAAAAAGCTTCTTAACTAAGTAGCAGATACTCCATTTGAATCATTTTATAAGATATATGTTTCAAAATATATTTTCCTTTTAAATAGGCACAGCAGATTTGTTATATACAATGGTACATTAGAAAGGGGATATTGTATCACATACTGTAAATTACAAGGATAGGATTAATTACCAAGACATTACAAACCAAAGAACTTCGAGTGACTTCTATTGTTAAGTTAAAGGAGAATCTTATTTCTCATGCCATTTAGATTTATGCCAGTTAATTACACTATTATAAACACATTTTTCATTACATGCTATGAAATTGTTATTGAATTGAAGGATATGAGGATCAGCAATCATTCAAAGACTGAAACAAAAGAGTAACAAGGGAAACAATTTCCAGGTATTAATATTATTCCTTGCAATTCTATATTTTGTGTTCTGTAATACTTCAATACAGTAGGTCTCGCTTTTTGTCCTTGGCTACCTCAAAGGGCTGCATGGTATAATTTAGCTTGCCACCTCATCCCTTCAATAGGGGATGCATAAAAATAAATATCCTGCTTGCTAATTAGTTATTCAGATGCCTGCGGCTAATTGCACTGGCTTCTCCCTGTAATTTATTGCCCCTTGCACCTAAATTATTAGATACTTAACCACTACATCTTGTCAGTTTTATATGTGTGTGCTTTAAAAAAGGCATGGTGGTATATCGATCTTAGTTATATTTTATGTTTGTGATAACATAATAACTTTTAAGAAATTGTGGCAACGTCACACTATTTTACATTGTTGAGTACAGACAAACATGTTTGTAAATGCAATAAAAACTATTATATATAAAGGGGGTTCTACAGGAGCTGGTATTTATACCCCCCAAACCCCATGATAACCTGCACCTTGGCCCCTACTTATTTGCCTATTTTCTAAACTAATTCATTCTACTAAGGCCTGCCCAGTTAGCCCTAGCCTAGCTATTCACTTTTTCATGTTTGCTCAGCATTAAACTTACTGAGCTGTTTATTATCTTTACAATACATATCGAGCCTAAGGGGCAGATTTATTAAAGTACGATTGGTTCGAATCTGACTTTTTCCTACTGAGCGTATTTTCTGCGACAAAATCGTATTGAGTACAAAAGTTTCAGATTAATTCAAGCTTCATGACTTTCTTTGGGCCAGGTTGGAGCTGCAGAGTGCCATTGAGCCCTATGGGAAACTTTCCTTGGGCCGGGTTGGAGCTGCAGAGTGCCATTGAGCCCTATGGGAGACCTTCCTTGGGCCAGGTTGCAGCTGCAGAGTGCCATTGAGCCCTATGGGAGACTTTCCTTGGGCCAGGTTGGAGCTGCAGAGTGCCATTGAGTCCTATGGGAGGCTTTCCTTGGGCCGGGTTGGAGCTGCAGAGTGCCATTGAGCCCTATGGGAGACTTTCCTTGGGCCAGGTTGGAGCTGCAGAGTGCCATTGAGCCCTATGGGAGACTTTCCTTGGGCCAGGTTGGAGCTGCAGAGTGCCATTGAGTCCTATGGGAGACTTTCCTTGTGCCAGGTTGGAGCTGCAGAGTGCCATTGAGCCCTATGGGAGACTTTCCTTGGGCCAGGTTGGAGCTGCAGAGTGCCATTGAGCCCTATGGGAGACTTTCCTTGGGCCAGGTTGGAGCTGCAGAGTGCCATTGAGCCCTATGGGAGACCTTCCTTGGGCCGGGTTGGAGCTGCAGAGTGCCATTGAGCCCTATGGGAGACTTTCCTTGGGCCAGGTTGGAGCTGCAGAGTGCCATTGAGCCCTATGGGAGACTTTCCTTGTGCCAGGTTGGAGCTGCAGAGTGCCATTGAGCCATATAGGAGACTTTCCTTGGGCCAGGTTGGAGCTGCAGAGTTCCATTGAGTCCTATTGGAGGCTTCCAAAATCATGCACAGAAGGATCGGAAAGGTTTTCCCGCCGTTTACGATTGTTCGGATACAAATTCTGTGACTTTCGAATCACCAATACAATGACTAATACGATTTTTCCGTAAGCATTTTCGTGATATTTGCGATCATCAGAAATTATCGTATGCAATCCGAATTTTACCCATTTCGGGATTCGAACTCATACTTTGATGAATCAGCCCCTAAGAGTCTGTACATTTTAGGGCAAAGACACATGCAGCTACTAGTAGAAGCTACTTGTCATGGCTACTAAAATAGACAATGCTCATTATTTATTGATAATTGTCTCTACGTGTGTTTTAGCAGAGGCAATTCTCAGTATTGTCTATGGCAGGGTATTTTCTGGAGTTTAGCAACTGTGAAAAAGTAGCTGCTAGTAGCTCAGTGTGTCTTCACCCTTAAGGAAACTGAGTCATGTTAGGACTGGAAATTTATAATCAGATTTTGTATATAGTTTTTCCTTTTCGCCTTTGTAAATATAGACCAAAAGCTATCCGCAAGAATAAAGAGACTGGCAATAGAGTTAACATTGTTTTGTTTGTCTTCAGAACAATACATTTGCCACTAAAGCAACATCCTGAGCTTTGCAGGATAATGGTTCAAAGAAAGAAACGGGAGAAAGAGAAATGCATTTGTGAAGGGAAAAAAGCTCTCTTGCTGTACACTGAAATTGCTCAGATGATGTCACCGCAAAGTTGTATTATCAAGCAGGAGATTACTGTCAATGTGATAAATACTACAGTCAGTTCCTTGCTGGCATCACCTTTTCTTCTAGAACATTATACCTAGCCCATTAATATTTCTGTCATACTAACACCTCTTTTGCCATTTGTCTCTGGCATTCATGGATATCTTCATTACAAACAAAAAGACTCACAAAGATTAATAAAATACATCAATGAAAGCTTATGCTGCAGTTCTAAACTTGTTTGTTTTTTTAAAAGCATTGCAATAATATCAGTGGAGATTTACAGCACTATCAGAGGCAATGCTACATCTTTATTTGGAAAGAGAAAAATAAAAATTGTGCCTTTTCAATGTAAACAAAGTTAGAAACTGTATAAATACCTATATTAGGCAAAATAGGGGTCAGCTGCCTTAGAGGTTTTATACAGAGGACCTGTTTTCCAGAATGATTGGGAGCTGTGTTTTTGGTTAATTTGGATCTCCTACCTTAAGTCAACTAAAAAAATCATTTAAACGTGAATTATACCCAATGGGATTGTTATGCCTCCAATAATGATTAATTATATCTTAGTTGGGATCAAGTACAAGGTACTGTTTAATTTTTACAGGGAAAAGAGGATCATTTGTAGAAATGTGAATATTTGAATATAGAGGATAATGGGGTTATAGACGGGACACATTGAGAGCTAATGCCTGAATATTGCAGCATATGGGGGGATCCCAATTACATTACACATTGCTCATGACACTTAACACACAATCAAGCGTTTCAGTGACCTCAGTGAGTGCCGTAACGTTTGATGCGTATGTAGTGTCAAGAGCACCATATAATAAAATTGGGATCACTGTTTGCTGCATCATTCAGGTATTGGCTCTCAATTGGTTCCATGATTGTTGTGTGGCTAGGTCAGCACCAATGCCTGCATCCCTGCCTTTTATTTATATTTTTGGACTGGGGTTTTACCTGCACACTACAAGACTAATATTCTTAAATAAAGTGAATATGCAACAATTTAAGTGATCAGGAATCCTTGTTAAACACAAGTAGATTGTGCTTCTACATTTTAATGCAGTAAATGATAAAAACTTCAGCTTTAGTAGAGCCATGGGGGCAGATTTAGGAATGATAGAAATGCAGAATCCAGAAGGATCCCCAGCAGCTGGAACTTTTTTCCGTAAGAAAATCTGTCCAATAAACTCGCCTTCAGCAAGACAGATCGATGTATCAATTTCTCTGAATGACTGACTGTTTTCTGTTGTTAAACACATTCATTTTCAGTAGGTTGTTAGAAATATTCTCTGATGATAAAACGGTCTCTAAAATTTCTAAACAAACATGATTTCATACATGAGGATGCTACGGCCAAAATGGAGACGCATTCTCTTGGTTTATTTCTGCATTACTGACCAAAGTTGTCTGCATTTCAATTTTTTATTTGTTAAATATCAGTGGGTCTTGATTTCTTGATTATTTATGGCTTTTTCTTGTTATTATACTAGTGATAAGGCAGGAAAAACAATGGTTTTGTTTCATTCTGATTCGTTTAGGTGAATACATATGCAATTAACATGCATAACAATTATAATTAATTTTATTAAATCTTGGGTTAATTTTACCAAAATTCCCATCAGTTAGACATACTATAAAATCATACTTAAATCATGCTTAATTGTAAAACTAATATAAAAGCTGCACTGTGCTCCAGCTATACAGTTCTCTAATTCCTGAAGATTGAGTTTCTTACCGTAACAATAGGGATTAATTGTCTCTCATTTTCTAGGTATAGTGGTACAGAAATGCATTCTTGTATTGCCCTTCAAATGAAAGTATTTTTTGATGTGCTAATGTTTAATAATCTTCATAGTGCTTCATTAATGGCTTTTTTTAATAGGAACTGGAAAATGTAGTTTTCTTTGCACCATTTTCTTTGTTAATACTGCCTGCTAAACCTTCTTTTTTATTAAAAGATAAATAATTATATTCATGTTAAAGGGCTTAACCGCCAGCCTTTATGCAATGCACCAGAAACTTGTCTGCTTCTTCTTCTTCTAATAATTTCTAATAAACTTTTTTAGTAATCGAATAATCATTTAACAAAAAAAGATTTAGGGTGTGGCTTGTGATGAAAGGAGGAGTTGTATTAGAGGACATGGCTATTTACAAACAGCCAAGAGGCAATACCAGTTTCAGAGAGAAGCACAACTAAAGCTAGGTGTCCAAGTCAACATATGTGCTCAGCATTTGGCATTTTGACCAAATACCCTGCAAGTAACTTTGTCCAAACTACAGATTTGATCTGATGTTGCCCTTCTCAGTAAGTGGATGTGGAGAGAAGTTGAGCTTTCTCTCACTCTCACACTCAGGTTCAGACTGGGATGCCAGGGCTAACTCTCCTCTATTTGCTCACCTTCATTTTACAAACACTAGTCTATTGTTCCCTCCATATATGTACCCTTTCTTTCATACAGAAATGTGAAATAGCCATGGTATAGGCATACCAGATCACATGGCTGAGTAAGCAGGAGGACTCACTAACAACTGGGCCCACCAGGATTTTTTCTGGTACCCTGGAGCAAGTCCAAAACTGCTCTCACTTATAAGGGAGAGAGGAATTATTTAGAAACACTCTATATGTAGGCTATTAGTGGGAAGAAAGCCAATAAGAAAATGGTAGATAGCATTATCACTTAAGAAATTATATATATATCAAACTCAACAGTAGAAAGCACTCACAGCTACAGCATCAATCAGGTCAGTGATTTATTTCAGCATACCATCTACGCGTTTCGATCACCACAGGATCATCATCAGGATGATAGACAGGAAGTGAAGTGTCAGGTTAAAAACCCGCAGTATCCAATCAGTGTTTATACAATATTAACCCATTCCATAACATGTGCAAAGTGTAATCAAATACCAGGCACTTAAAAAATCCCCATATGAACAAAAATAAAATTATTATCAAACATCTAAACATATTAATACATAAACTAGGACATATCCCATATATATCAATGTAGTAAGCCACATGGCAAAGCTCATAGTGAAATATAACTTTAAAACACATATAAGTCAATCTATCAAGACACATGACAAAGTCACATGTCATGACTAAAAATTGAATTTATAAATATCACCATTAACTTCAATACTCATCTAAACTCATGATAGTGCATAAAATAGGACATATCCCATATATATCAATGCGATAAGCCACATGGCAAAGCTCATAGTGAAATATAATTTTAAAACACATATGAGTCAATCTATCAAGACACATGACAAAGTCGCATGTCATAACTAAAAATTGACTTCAATACTCATCTAAACTCATGATAGTGCATAAACTAGGACATATCCCATATATATCAATACGATAAGCCACATGGCAAAGCTCATAGTGAAATATAATTTTAAAACACATATGAGTCAATCTATCAAGACACATGACAAAGTCACATGTCATGTCTAAAAATTAAGATGATAAATATCACCATTAACTTTAATACTCATACACATTAACTATTACATATTAATAGGGAAAATAAGTTACCCACCCAAAGTTATGTGATAAAAACTAGTGAGATTTAGGAAATGTGAACAAATAAACGGACAAAAATTGTCCAATAAATTGTTACAAGACTATATATATATATATATATATATATACCTGTATATATATATATATATATATATGTGTGTGTGTATGGTAACAACGCCATTTTTTGACAACAACTTCTAATAAAAAATGGTGCTCATTGCTTGTTATTGGGGCCCCATGTTTTGATAAAATGCAAGGACACATGTGAACAAGCGATAAGCAAAACTGTCCTGTTTCACTTTGGTGAAAAAAACGGTAAACATTTGCAAAACACATTGAACTCAATAGACATTTTTTTATGCTATTTTATGCAAAATACATGTAATTCAATGGGTGTTTTTTCTCATACAGGTATGGGACCTGTTATCCAGAATGCTCAGGACCTGGGGCTTTCCGGATAAGGAATCTTTCCGTAAGTTGGATCTCCATACCTTAAGTCTACTAAAAAAATCATTTAAACATCTTTAAACCCAATAGCCTCAAATAAGGATTAATTATATCTTAGTTGGGGTCAAGTACAAGGTTCTGTTTTATTATTAAAGAGAAAAAGGATTTTTTTTTTTTAAATTAGAAATATTTGCTTATAATGGAGTCTATGGGAGATGACCGTTCCTAATTTGGAAGTTTCTGGATAACGGGTTTCCAGATAAAGGATCCTATACCTGTACCAAAGAAATTGAAGTCAATGGGCACTTGGCAGGTGGTGAAATGCGGAATTTCACTGTGAATCCATGCCTGGTGAAAAAGATTTGCTCATCACTAATGTGAACATTTCCGATATGCAGCTCTGCTGGTCCATCCCAGGCTTTTGTTTCCCCAGTGCTCATTCTACCAGTTACTTTGAACCATTACATTCTACTTTCACTGTTTTTAGATCCCTTTTTTCTCTTGTCTGTAGTTTTTATCATCTGTGGGCATGATCTAACATGTGTTTAACAAGAACTTTAAAATTCGATGTAGACATTAAAACCCTTAAGGTTTTTTGAATACTCATTAATAACTGTCTGCTTTAAGCATCCCATTGAAAATAATGGGGCTGTCTAGTGTGGCACAGTCACAAAGCTATTTGCAAGCAGAGCTGTATAATCCAGCCATAATTAGATGCTCAGTATGCTTCAGATTCACACTAGATCTAGCTGTGTACAAGTAAATTCAATTAATCTCTGATTTCCATTGATATAAACTGTGTTCATCCTTATAACATACCAAATGTGTGCTTATTAAATCCCATGTTTCACAGATATTTATAATCCTTTCATCTTGAGAAAGAAATCATACACCTACCTTAATCAACAATTAAATGAAAATATAAAAAGTCAAACTCATAATAGTGTAATGAGAAAATGCATGGGAGGGAACATTCGCCCCTAGAATCTCCTTGAGACAAGCTCTTGGAATATAAAAGGGCCTTTTATTGTGTGGGATCCTATTAATGGGCTATCATGTACTTGTGTATTTCCTGAGCCCATTGCATTGATATTGGAAATAAGCAAAACACTATAAAGCCACAATGTGCCCCACTTACTCCTGCCTAGCACCTAGGGTTGCATACAGATTTTACATTTTGTGCCTTTACTTACTATAAACAGTTAATGTACATCTAACTGCTTTGCTTGCTGAAAAATTAAGATTAGTTCATGTTATTGTTTATGGTCTGGTTGTGAATCATGAAAGCTACAGTATTTATAGCCAGTTATAAGTACGAATGACTACTCTGTGTAGCCCCAAAGAAGTAGAGTTACCAAACTACTAAACACCTTTACATCATAATCTATGCCAGGGGTGTCAAACTCAATCACATAAGGGGGCTGAAATCTAAAACACAGGCTAAGTCGCGGGCCAAATTTTTTGTTAATATACTTAGTAAGATACTAAGGGGTATATTTATCACAATGTGTAAAAAGTGGAGTAAGACATTACCGGTGATGTTGCTCATAGCAGCCAATAGATGCTTTGCTGCTATTGAAATCTGATTACTGATTGGATGCCTTGGGCAACATTACTGGTAATGCTTCACTCCACTTTTTACACAGCATGATAAATATACCCTTTAGTCTTAGTTACTATGTGAGGAAAATGGAAATTGATCAGGCTGGATGGTCAGACACACTCACCAAGGGCCACATAAAACAGCCAGGTGGGCCGGATTTGGCCCCTGGGCCTTGTGTTTGACATATATGAGCTATGCTCTATGGCTGATTCAAGATGAATAAGCACAACATATTGCTGCATACCTATGAATAGAAATTTAGTATGATATTTAATAATGTGAAAAAAAAACACACAAAAAAGATATGAATTTACAAGATCTTAAAAATTGGGGCTAATTAAGCCATAGAGCTCTCATACCTCTGGGCTCATACAGTAATTTCATTTGCATAAGGTAGAGCAGCTCTAGCCCAATACATTTTTGGATGATTTTAGTATTAGCAAAGCTTTGAGAACTAAGAAAAGGTTTACAATGGAATCATACAGACATTACATTTTATATTCACTTTATAAATGAATTTTCATTTTTTTCTGTATTTTAAGTGAATATCTATTCTCACATTGCAGTCCATCTTGTCAGTAGAGGAGTACTTTTGGGACTTAAAAGGTCGTGCTAATACTACCTTTGCAATAAGCCTGCTATGAGGTTATACACAGGACGCCTTACCATCTTATCCACATGACCTTTCATTTTCAGACTCACCTGCTGACCCAGAGAAGCACATCAACCTGTCTGTTACCATCAGTCTTGTCTCGACCCCTGCTAGTAGCCTTTCTTTCCATGTCAGGCAGCTATGGGACTAGCAATGCATCTGTCTGGCTGTCTAAAATGTATTTATACTTTTTTATTTTTAAAAATTATTTCCTTTTTCTCTGTAATAATAAAACAGTACCTTGTACTTGATCCCAACTAAGATATAATTAATCCTCATTGGAGGCAAAACCAGCCTATTGGGTTTATAAAATATTTAAATGATGTTTAGCAGACTTAAGTTATGGAGATCCTAATTACGGAAAGATCCCTTATCCGGAAAACCCCAGGTCCCAAGTATTCTGGATAACAGGTCCCATACCTGTACTGTTAAACCATAAAATAAAAGTTTTATCCAATGCATGCTTGAAAGCAGCCAGAGGTTTAAAAGAGAACTAAACCCTAAAAATGAGTATAGCTAAAAATGCCATATTTTATATACTTTTTCTTATCTGGGCATCCTGAAAGTATTACAACGCTGTGTTACCGCAGCTACTGTCAAGGTTGGGGTTGTCTTCTCTAGTGAAAAGGTGCTGGTGAAGGGATTTGATAACTCTTTACTAGTGATGAGCGAATCTGTCCCATTTCACTTTGCTGAAAAATTTGTGAATCTTTAAAAAGATTTGCAAAATGGCAAAAATGATACACGTAATAAAAAATTGTTGTGCGCGTCATTTTTTTTTTATGTGTGTCAAATTTTTCTGTGGCAAATTTTGTCGCCCGTTTCTCGAAAAAATCCGCCAAATGCGGAAAATCGACGCAAATCCATACCTGGTGAATTATTTCGCCCATCACTGCTTTTTACAAGTGCATTCAAAAACATTATAGCTTGGAATTGTTTTAGAACAAAGAACAAAAGGCCACCCCTAGATTAGATTAGAGCAGTGATCCCCAACCAGTGGCTCGGGGGCAACATGTTGCTCACCAACCCCTTGGATATTGCTCTCAGTGCCCCCAAACCAGGTAGTTATTTTTCTATTCCTGACTTGGTAGTTTTGGTTGAATAAAAACAAGATTTAATAACAAATAAAGCCCCCTGTAAGCTGATAGTGTGCATATAGGCTACCTAATAGCCAATCTTAGCCCTTATTTGGCACCTCCATGAACTTTTATGGTGCTTGTGTTGCTCTCCAAGTCTTTTTACATTTGACTGTGGCTCACGAGTAAGAAAGGTTGGGGTTCCCTGGATTAGAGGAACGGAGCTTCCATTTGAAGCAGCGTAGGTGGTTTTTCACGGTGAGGGCAGTGAGGTTGGGGAATGCCCTTACTAGTGATGTAATGGCAGATTCTGTTAATGCCTTTAAGAGGAGCCTGGATGAGTTCTTAGGGAACAGTAAAATACTAACATGATCCTTAGATGTATAGTTATTTAGTATAGGTATGTATATATATATATTTATATATTTTATTTTTTAAATTGTAGAAGGGATCTGCACTACTTATATAATTATGAAAATACTTGATTTATTCCATGCTGCAGCTCTGCACCCAAGCAAGACTGACTACATAAACTTGAGTGTCTGCCCTTCCTGCACAACTATACATTTTTTTTATATATATGTGAGTGTATAAATAGGTAGGTATAAGTGACTAGATATGTGCACTGGGGTTCATTTGGAGGGGCTAAACTTGATGGATTATTTCTTTTTGTAACCCAAATTAACTATGTAACTATTTTACAATTGTCAGTGTCAGTGATACATTTCCATAGGGTTTCACACTTTTCCACAAACATTTTTCATGATAAACACACTGAAAGAAGTTTGTACAGTTCTGAAAAATGTTAAAGTTGAGGATATCATTATAATTATTTCCTGTTATATATATATGCATTCCCGCAGTGCATTACAGAGATTATGCATCATTTGCATCAGTCCCTTCCCCAGAGGATCTTATAATCTAATGTCCCTATCATATTAGGATGTATGCAGGAGAATGAGTTCCCATTTTTAGCACCATTTTAGTTGAATTCAGAGGCTGATTTATCAAGTATCAGACTGGGGAATTCCAAAAGCTTGCAAGCAATTCCATTTCTTTTATTTATCATGTTCTGGATAGTTTATAATTTGTTTAATGAACACATTTAACTAACTTGATACCTGTGTCAGTTTGTCAGAATGTGCAAGATTGCTTTACTACACGGTAGAAATTACCATGGGTAATAAATCAGCCCCTTAGCAAAAGCTTTCACTCTTAATCAACAGCACTCCTGTTCCCAAGTTATTTGTTTTTACGCTGCATCATATAAATATGTTCTGCCATATAATTACCCAAGTTATTAAAACATGTAACCCCCTTGTTTACTATAAATTATACGTGATTTTAATTTTGGGTTAATAAAATTCAAACGACTTCTTTATTCTGTAATTATTTACCTATGCAATTTAGAATTTTGATGATCCACATAACGATGCTTCTTCTAATTTACCATGGAGAAAAATTCTATATTTTACCCAAATGAGTTTGCATTCTGCATGGGAAAGGTTGAGAGATTGGTCCCTAGCTACTCGATTTTACTAATTAATACGTAAAAAGGAAGATTCCAAAATTATGTGCCGTGAATCTTTAATTGGTTTTAGTCTAGCTGCTGCTCATTTTATGAATATTTTATTGCACCAAGTAATTGGGAATGTTCTACAAATCTCTACTCAACTCCTTTTCACAATTTTCCGTAATTACTGCCAAATGCATTTAGCCTATTCACTTAGGAAAGTTTGCGCAAACTTACAATATCATCACCACTAAAGGGCACTACTGGGACAGGCTACATCTTTTCTACATGCCATAACTCTTGTACTACAACAGATATAATAGCAACACATCTAAGTCATATTGTAATGTGTCCATTTATGCTCCAAATCAACTGAAAATACTTAACAAAAATACTGTAATTACAATGAACCAATAACTTTTGTTAAGATAGAGAAAAGTTGCCTTGGTAAACAAAATAACATAATAGAAATTTACCATTTCTCTAATACCTACACCTTCTAAATCCATACTGTACTGTGTTTTACCAAAAAAAAAAAAAAAAAGGAGAAATTTTGCCTCTAATGACATTTATTTCCTAAACAGATATGTTGTAGAGCTCCTCCAGTTGATTATGTGAGTTACCTACAATTTGTATTTATTAATTGTATATTATTTTACTGTAGATAAAAGAATTCTATTACTGGAGATCAGCTGTGCTGATAAATACGCTGATATTTAGGGGCACATATATGAAAAACCATACAGTTGCAATAAAACCCCATATAATTATAAATAACCTACATTGTGATGATTGCAATTACAATGACAAAGTTCCACAAATCTGACCTTTTAAGAATAATAACTAGTTATAATAAAATAATGTCGGCTATCTTAATAAATTGCAGCATTCAATGCATTTTCAGGCAATCTGAGGATTCAGAAAACACCTTGGTTGTTAACAGGAAAAAAAACACAGTTATCGACATAATAAAATTCAAAATATGTATAACATAGGTCATGCAAAGGCAGAGTTTGCTGAATAACATGGCAATTTGGCCCTTGTATAGGTTTAGAGAGGATGTCTCCCTAGATACGTGATTTGGATTCATTTAGATATGAATAGGTAAAGCATCTGGGAAGGTAAGGTTTAGGTGTGGATGTAGCCCTCACCAAACAAGTTTGCATGGGCCTTGACCAGGGGGTCACATGTTTACTTACTCAAATTAGCCATAACTAACCTAGCCTTACCTGTCTTGTCAACTTTGCCTACTGTTTGTTTTGCTTGCCTAACCTTGTTTGCCTGTCTTACCTGTTAGCAGCCTTGCCTGTCTTGTCATCCTAATAAAGAGTAAATCCTGCCATACCAGTACCAGTCTTGCCTGTCCTTACTGTACCCTATTACCAGCTTCCTTATCAGTCCCTTTATCCAATAGTTTGGGCAGTGGTCAATTGGAATTTTCACTAGTGATGGGTGAAATGTTTCAGCAGGCTGTTTCACGGTGAACTTTGGACACCGCAAATCTTTTGAAAAATTCTAGAATTTGTCGGCGAAGTGAAACAGGACAGATTCGCTCACTAATTTTCAGTTTCTACTTCATCCTTTATGGTAAATCGCAACTTAACAAGTTCCTTTTGTGAACCTTTAGATAAAAAGATTATTAGTGTTAAGTCCTGCAAATATGCAACTAAGTAAGTGATGCACAATGTTAGTTAGGAAATGTTGTAAGGCCCAAAATATGGATGTCAGCAAAGAAAGACACTGACATTTCTTTAAAATGGTCCAATATAGCTATGATTATAATAAATGATTGGCCTTCCCCAGACAACAACACTTGGGACCAGCCATGAAAGTAGGGACATGGAATGCAATGTGTCTATCTCAGAGAATAAGGGGGTGATTTAGCAATGTTCAAGTGTCTATCTCAGAGAATAAGGGGGTGATTTAGCAATGTTCAAGTGTCTATCTCAGAGAATAAGGGGGTGATTTAGCAATGTTCAAGTGTCTATCTCAGAGAATAATGGGGTGATTTAGCAATGTTCAAGTGTCTATCTCAGAGAATAAGGGGGTGATTTAGCAATGTTCAAGTTTGATTTTTCTACACAATTCAAGTTTTTTGTGTTAAATTATGCAAAATTCAAATTATGTTTCAAAAACACCATTGTCTGATATTTTTAAGTGAAAAAAGTAGTATTCAAGTTTTCCATTTTATTAAAAAGCAAGCATTTAAAATTTTTTAAATGCAAGTTTGAATGAGAAAAACACTCAAATTCACAAACTCGAAAATTGATAAATAATTTGTCACTTTGCTACACTATATCCAGGCTTTAAGTGCCTTTAACATATGAACTAGGGATGCACCAAACCCAGTTTTTTTGGGTTCGGCCAAACCGAATCCGAATCCTAATTAGCATACCTCCCATTTGGAAGGGTTAAATGTTGCCGCGCGCTGTTCACACAGCCAGGACCGTGGATTCGGCCGAATCCGAACCCTGACGAAAAAGGCCGAATCCTGGCCAAATACTGAACCAAATCCTGGATTCGGTGCATCCCTAATAAGAACAACTTAATACTAAACATAAAGGAGAAGGAAAGTCATTTTGGCATTTTACTGCCAATAGATTTGCCACATTAGTGCCACCTAGAATGCTATATTTATTCGGCAGAAAGCTTTACTATACCTGAGTGAAGAGCCCTAGAAGCTTTCTCTGATTGCAGCTGCCATTTTAGCTTGGTCTTGGTAGCTTCCTGCTGCACTTATAGCTGTTGAAAGCTTAGATCACACATTCCTAAGGGACGGGGAGTGAGTTCTTATGTATTCTTATGGGAAGGGGGAGCCGGGGAAGGGAGGGGGAGAGGGAGAGAGGAAAGAACTGAGCGAACTCATATCCCAAACCTGAAGGAGCGGATGTCTGATACTAAAGAACATGTTTCCAAAAAAGGAGACAAGAAATGTTTCTTTTCATAGAGGACTTTCAGTGAGTGCTTATGGCTGTATTTACATAGACCTTTCTGATAAAGCTTACTTAGTTTTTTCCTTTCCTTCTTCTATAAGTTTCTTTTCTCAATGCTTTTTGAAGAAAGCAGATATAAAGCTTGATGATTAGAAATAAGAAAAAAATAATGTAGCATGGAAAAGAAAAAAAAATTGCTTAAAATAATGATTAAAGCATTTTACGTCTTACAGCAGTTCAACAGAAATCTTGGAATCAATGCGGCTTGGGCGGCTCTTGTGCATCTTAACAGATGTTTTAATTTGCCAAGTTATTTATGTCACCTCATAAAGAATAAATGTAGTCTGCATATTCACTGCTGCTTTCACTGCATAGGTCTGAAAATTATGGCAAGTGAAAATGAAAGAAGTGTACCGTCCTAAGCAGCCATCTCTGAAACCTATTCATTCTCTTTTTATACTCCTTCTTAATTCCAGCTTTGTACCAGACAGGAAATAAGACATATCTTGTCACTTCAGGGTAATATCATATAATCTCAGGGTAATAAAGAATTCATTTCTGGAGAAAGCAGTGATATAGAAAAAAAGGTTCATTTTCATTCTTTATAAAGAGGAATTTTATCAGTTCTGATATGACCTTGTATAATTAAATACAGTTCCAATATCACGCCAAATAGAAAGCTTGAAGACAATGGAATTTTTCATTTTATTTTGAAATGAAATAAAATCAAGTTATATGAAGCAGTCCGTGTAATGTGGGTTATAATAAGGAGAAACTATTGATAGCTTCCTCTGGAATTCTCTCAGGTTGAGGTCACTCATTAAGATTTTATTCAGGGACAATTTCAGAGAACATCATGCACCTGGAATTTAGTAATACAGCTCAAAAAGGAAACCATAAAAATACTGTCTTACTCTGCATGCAGAATCCTCCACATACAATGTACACAAACAGATATAGGACAACAACAAAATAATAATATTATATTTTATGTGCTTTTATAGATGAAAGGCATGTACTGTAAGCAACTGAGTAGGGTTAGAATCTGATTTTACCAAAGTCAGTAGATAGTAAGAGTGGTCTAGAGCACCACAGATAATAACTAGATGAAGTAGGTGCTCTTTACCTCTATTCCAGCCGCTATTATTCAAACTATATTTAGTAATAAACCTAAGTCAGGAACTCCAGCAGAAAATCTATAATAGGAATTTCCTTTTTTCACTTTGAGGTAACCAGTATGAACAAAGTTGTGCCTGCTGGTTACCCCAAAATTATTTACAGACAAATTCTGTTTTTAATTTGTGTAGAGACTCCCACTAGTCTAGATATTACTGAGGCAAAACCAAGTGCTTACTCAGTTACCCAAGGGTTGGTGGCTGTGCAATAGGATGGTGGCTATACAAGGGACAATTTTAGCTGCCGATTTTGGTCCTTCAGATCGATTCGGCAGCTTATCTGCCCATGTATGGGCACCACCGACAGGCCTCCCCAACGACTTCTGGCCTGGAATTGGCCAGATCAACATTGGGAAGGTTTGATTTTTTTTTGGCCAAAGGATCGAATTAGCCTTTTGTTACCCACCAGTAGGTGGGCATATCGGAAGACCTTGACAAACAAACGGATCTTACAGTGTATGGCCTCCTTAACACTTGGCACCAGGTGCTACTTTGGAGAATCATACCACTTTTACTTTTAAGTGGGGCTGTTTATACTCGCAACCTTCTATGCATGATCTGATGACATCTCTAGCCTTTGCATGAGTTGTCATATTGTTTGAGCTGGTTCATTATGTGAATCTTCGTACTTAAATAATTAACTGTTGCTCCTAAGTAAATGTCCCCCACTGTCTATTAGGAAAGGTTAGATAAATTAAATACCTCCAGCAGGACAGTATGTGGCATAATACTACCCTCACTCCATATGTGACATAAGCCCTGACACAGGGGTCTTCTGAATTTCTGGATTTACGGTTTTGTCTGCCCCCTTTAGTTTACAATAGGGTTACAGGTACAATTGAACAGAGTTTTAACTGGATGAAGCCTATATCTCCAGGAATTTTCAAGTCAGTATATTAGTATAATCCATGCTGGCTTTCAGACTGGGACCCCCAATCAATCCTTTGAGGCACTCTAGGTGGACCAGCCCAAATATTTTGGAACTACTGTTTTAGAAGTTATATTACTGTACTTCAGCATAGGCCCCTCTAAAGTTATCAGCTCCCAACAGATAGGACTGGTGCTGGGGATATACTTAACACAACTTATGTCAACTGGGCAGGCTGCTGAGTATGAGTCTGCATTCGATGGAGCTAAGTCATTAGGACAAGGGTTAATTATGTTGTTCAACATAAATAACTCTGGGAAAACAAGAAAGCAGATAACTGTTAGCCTTTTCTGTATATTGAAATGGTGTTTGGTAAGCCACACGGTTTGTATTATTAAAGAGGGCTACTGGAATCATTGCTAGGAAATCATGGGTGTACATCAGGAAAATGAAGATTAATGACCCCTCTTATCAATGATTAAGGTTTAAATGCCTTCTAAAGGACAATGGGGACTGGTGGAATAATGGTATTATTAGCTGTTGGAGGTACCTATTAATACATGTGTAGGGAATTCTGAGTTAAAAATATAGGAGTAAACGTCAAACAATCTTGTAAGGTCACATAAATGATACAAATAAAACACACTTTTCTTTTTCTTTACTGAAATACCATGCACTGATTGTCAGCTGAGTCAGTGAGGCTCATTCATTAACCGTGGACAAATGATAGGTTGCTATGGGTTACTGCACTTGGGCAAATGAATCAAGTAAATTCTCAAGTCTGTACATTGCAGAATAATGTCATACAACTTCATATTAATCCTATTAATCAAATCAATGAAAATTCTTAATAAAAGACACAAGATCAAGTTAACATGACTCAGGACTATAGGTCATTTCTTCTTAAGGTATTTGCTTTTTGTTGAAGCGCTGCTGATTTTTACTCTATGATATGTATGGTATGTTTCTAACACATTAAATTAGTCTTTTTGGTACATTCTACCTATATTACTGCATTTGCACCGATATTTTCATAATTAATTAAATGCAGCACAGAGATGTGACTGCAGTAACATGGCACGATCAAAGCAGGACCTCTTATCTAGAAACCCAATTTCCAGAGAGCTTCAGCAGTCTTAAGAAACTTTTTTTAGCATGTGTTTATACTATAAAGGGATATGGATACATTATTCGGAAACCCGTTATCCAGAAAGCTCAGAATTACAGGGAAAGCCATCTCCCATTTTAATCAAATAATTCACATTTTAAAAATGGTTTCCCTTATCTTGATAATAATAAAACAGTACCTTGTACTTGACCCTAACTAAGATATAATGGATCCATATTAGCAGCAAATCAATGGATTTATTTAAGGTATAGAGATTCAAATTACCCCAGGTTCCAAGCAGTGTGGACAAAAGGTATATTTAAATATATTATCATAAAATGTAGTACTATTTAGAACTAAAACTAATGTGATATTTATTGGCTAAAAATCTATTTACTTTTAAATCTAATAGGGCTGACCTTTTTGATTCTAGCCAATGATTTTTCTAGCCCCCTGCATACAGTAAGTATGCTTATATGATAATAAAAGACTGTACAACGCATTTAGGTCAGCAGATACAGTGTGAAAAGTGCAATTTTGAGCACATTTGACATGTTTTTTCCCCCACAATATAATGTTTTTTTCCCAGAATGCAAGCATCATGGTGAATACAAGTGGGCATTTCGTCTGAAGTCTGCCTGGCCTCATTTCCAGTGTTCGCAACATCTGCGCCCACTGCCTATTGACGCAGGGTATGAAGGGAACCCTGAAGCTACAGTCTGAGCAGTAGGTGGCTTTGGTTTCAGAGTTCCCCCTATGGAGGTAGAGATTTATTGAGCATTAACATTATCTCTCACGTCAACATGTTTCATTTCTCCTTGAACCATATTAAGGATCCACTGTGTGTATGTATATATAGGGGCACATTTACAAAGGCACGAATGCTCGAGCGTTCATGCGAACACTCCGAGCGTATTTTCAGCGATTTTTTTGGGCGTACGCCACACGACTTTTTCGGACGTTTGCACGAAAAAATCGGAAAGGTTTTACCAGTGTTTACAATTGTTCGGTACGAAAATTTTGTGACTTTCGGATCGCCAATACGATATTTTCGTGACTAATACGATTTTTTCGTAAGCATTTTCGTGATATTTGCGATCTTCAGAAATTTTCGTTTCCAATCCGATTTTTTCCCATTCGTGATTCGGATTCGTGGATTAGTAAATGTGCCCCATAGAGATGCATATGTATATATATATATATATATATATATTTATAAACCATGTATTTATATATCTTTTATTAAAAATGTCTGAAACCTATTAGAATTTTCAAATTATATAAATAGCTTGAAATGTGGTTGCATGAAATGGGGAATAGAGAAAACCAACTGTGAACCAAAGGCAAAACGATGCATTAAAATGCATTGGATTTCATCAACATTAAGAGATGGCACACCATTGATATCTTACAAACTACTGGTCATAATTTAATGGACTCTTGCAGAGAAGAAATCTGCAGGAAGCAGGACAGACTGTAATGGGAAAATTCCATAGCTAATTCTCATGAAACGGTGTCCTGCTTTAACTATCACATCACATATTATTATATATTTTATTTTCCTCTGATCTGAAGTCTCTAAATTGCTGTTCAGAACATATACCAGCAGTAACAGTGCAAGAAAATTAATGGCAAAAATATGCTATTTGTGTTTATAGTATAGTTTATAGTCAGTCATAGTCTGTAAGTTCAATACCGCTGTCCGTCTCTGCTGTCTCAATTAACATAATCCTGGTAATATTTTATTTGTATATCAAACCATGTGGATCTCTCCAGCGTGTGGATCATATCAGAAGTATCAGATAAAGGGAACAGCAATTAAAATGAACACCTATTATGGGGGCAGCTGCTGGGGGCTGGCCTTTATGGACCTGGATGTAATGTCTATCTACAGGGATCATTTTCCATTCTATAAAAACACTTGCATATAAAAATCAGAGTGGCTTTTTTACTCAAACAATAAATTATTACACTGCACTGAAAATATTTTTTATTTTTACACGAATAACCTAAATGGTAAAACTGATGCTTTTAATATTTGAGATGTGTGTCTACAGTTTCACCCAACCTTCTTGGACCAAAATGCCTAGAAAAAACATATATATAAACAATTAGGGGCAGATTTATCAAAATGAGAGTTAAGATCTTAATACATACAGTAAAAACTCACCCACGTTCTATTCATTTCTATGGGATTTTTAGAAGCATTTTTAACAGTGGGGGGAAGTTAGAGTTCACCATTTAATAAATATGCTTTTAAAAATCCTATAAGAATGAATAGAATGTGGGTGAGTTTTTATTTACTAAGCTCTCAACGCACATTTTAATAAATCTGTTGCTTAGTGATGAAGAATTTTTTCCCCAGGCATGGATTTGCTGCGAAATTCCACATATTGCTGTTGGAAAAAACGCCCATTGACTTTAATGTATTTGGAGTGAGACAAAAGTTGCGTGTGTCAAAAAAAAGTAGCTGTTGCGTCAAAAAAGTTATGTATATGATATGGTTATGTGAAGACACAATCACATTAAAAAGTTGTAAAAAAAAAAAAAAAGTCTTGGCACTCTAGCTACATTTCACAAATGTTTTGCTGTTTTGCAATTATTTTTCCTAAGCAAGATGGGACAGATTCTCTCATTCCTATAAACACAGTCTCCTGCACAATAATTACTTAAACCTTTGCTCCCTCCATTTTTATTTCGTAATACTGGGGATCAATTAACTGAATCATTAACATTGTGTGCAGCTCAAAAAATACCAAACCAAAAAATAAAGGCAAATGGGGACAGAAAGCATAAAACAGAACAAATTACAAAATCAATGCACTAATAGGTGGGAAAACAAAATCTAAATAAAGTGAAGTTATTAGAGGTAAAATCCATATATTCAAGAAAAAAATTTGCCTGTGAAAACTGGCCCTGCAGCTACCACTGGAATTATTTTGCCATCTGAAAACGTTCTATTGTGGGTAAATGGTTAATGGCATAAAATAATGGAGTTAATATGGCAATTTGGTGGTGTAAAAGATAACAACTTTATACAGTGACCATTTATTTCACATTTTAATTTAACACAGAATCAGTTTGTCATTTAACCCTGATCTATTGTTACTTAGAAATATCTCTGGCAACTCCAGTTACAGCATTATAATTCCTCTGTGAAGAACATAAATATTGTTTTGTTTCCTTTCAAGGATAGATTCCAAGTCTTTCATGGATGAATGACTGATTTTTTTTTTTTTGGTTCAAAGATCGATGTTAGAGGTTGCATGTTCCATGGGTAGAACAGTAAATGTGTTAATAGAGGTCATATTACTTAACAGGGATCCCTGCCTTTATGTATTTGTTCTTTGGTATCTTTTATATCAGCTTGTTAATAATATCAGCTTGTTATTATATAGTTAAACTTTCCACCAAGTTCATCCCCTCTGTGTATTCACCAGCCTCACCGACCCAATAAAAAAAAAACCTTGTAACTATTCTGAAATCTGTGAACAGGGTGTGACTGGGCCAGTGGGACACCGGGAGAAACCCAGTGGGTTACAGCCCTAGTGGGCCCCACCAACCCAGACTCAATCCCCACCAAGATGCATAGCTATGTAAGGGAGGGACCGAGTGGGGGTTTTGTGCCCTGATGTGGTAGCCCTGGTGGGCCCTGCACACTCTTGTCTGTGAATCATTTTCTTCCAACGCCAGTGAGGTTTGGCAAAGCATTAAACTGGATTCCTTTTACATCCCATCTATCGATAATCTTTTCAAAACCCTGGTAATCATTCACACTTCTAAAAAATCAGTAAGGTCTGTCTAAAAAAAGTGATGTATTTCAGATAACTTTAATATCATGTGTAAAACCCTGCCTGTTCATGATAATGTTATGCAATACACTAAAGTGTCAACATTTTGCAAACATTTTCAAATTTGCCTTTTGTCATTATTTAACAAAAACTAACAAGTGACAATGCTGCCTGGGAGAAAATGATTTATGGAAATTGGTTGAAAACACAGGGACAAAATGAAGAAATGTTTGAATTCAGAATGCTGGTGGCAATCTACTTGTTTTTAGCCAAATGCATTTTTGCCTTACATTATCTAATGGTCAGGAATACAGTAATGGTGCCAGAAAGTTTCAGATTTATTTTTGTAATATAGCCAGAGAGCTTAGTACAGCCAAATTATATGGTAAATGTGTGTCATGGGAGGCAAGAGAAGTGTATAGTTATTTGCCGTGTTTCAGGAGTAGGAAAACTCTGCTTAAAAGCATACTTAGGGAGTATTCTTTCTCCATTTTCTCTCAGAGATGCACTTTGCTTGCTTGAAAATATTTTTTCCCTTGGCACATTTTCAAATGTACATTACATCTAGGATTTTAATTAGCCTGAAACCCACATTGTTTCTGTAAAACAATATTCCCTGGTAAATGGCTCCTAAATGTTTTTAGAAAAAGTAAAATTCATTAAACATTGTTTTGCATTATTTTTTTTTCAATTTCCTTTGGAGCTAAAAGACTGTGGCAATCGACATAATAACAGCTGTAACATATTTACCTTTCAATTCACTACTCTATAGTTTCTGCCTCTGCTGCCAGACAAGAGGGTTCCTTTATATAATTTATAATTCATTATTGTATTTAGAACTAAGAAGGTCAAGTGTCCACTGCCTACCTAAAATGTTTTGTGCCGTGTCTTTGGATTTAATTCTATTTTAAATAATTTCCTACTGAGTCTTTTTGGCCAACTCCTTTATAAAATTCTGTTGTAACAGCACAAATATGTGGCTTGTCCATCTTTACATGTTAATAAGATTGCAAATATCAAGCTCAGCCCTCAAGGTTCTTCCCCAGGAAATATTACATTTGATGGTAGGGCATTGGGGAATGACATAACAGGCTGCAGGGTGCTTACGCTGAATACACCCCTGTAATGAGTACTACAGACTAGGGAGCACAGATAGTAGCAGTAACTTAGAAAGGCAGCACCTGTTCAGATGTTAGGGCAGTCTATGGGGGGGAAACGTCAGTCAGGTCATGTCACGGAAACGCCACTCACAGACGCGCCTGACACCGGAACAGGGAACAAGGGGGTTACCTTTCACACAGGTTAGACTAATATCAAGCACCCCCAAACAAACCACCGCCCCAAATACACTATTCGCTGCCACAGTCTATCATTAACAGGCGATAGAAACCTAATTACACAAATCTATCACACACAAACTTTCCTACTGCAGTTAGGGTTAGTTCTCACTAATTTAACAGCACACTAGCAGCCACAGGGTTAAAATTACAGTCCAACCCACCCCCCTGCTAGCAGCCCACTAGTTAATTAGCATCTACACAGAATCTGCCCTCTACCCAATACACATACACACCCCAAACAGTTAATACACCTAGGCTTGAGCAGTCATACGAGGTACGTGGGAATTGATATAGAGCCAAAGGACTAAACTTATTAAATTTTTTATTTAATATTACCAGGGTAAACAGTGCAGTTTTAAAAAGATGTTACAAAAGAGACATATACAAAACAGTCAATAAAAATAAATGGGGATAAAAACACAGAGCAATACGTTATCGAATATCTTGTGCCCTCTGAGGCAAGAGGTTGAAATCCTGAGCCCATCCCCCAACATAAGTTGCATAAATTGAGGCCTCCAGAATGAGCTAAAGAATACCTGGGCATGCTTGCTTTTATTCCCTGCTGGGCCCCTCCCTCATTACCGTATGCATGAGGAGGGAGTGCCCAGGAACTGGTCACATGACCCCTCCCCTGTAGAGAGCTATACTTCTCATGCCAGTTTCTTTTCATATAACATTGGTACTTGCCAGTACTCAATATTATTATGAAAGTAGGGAATTGTTTTAACCCATATGTGGGCGATCAAAATGATACCATCTCATGTCTCATGTCCCAGTCTCATGTCCCAGTCCCCCAGAACCCATTTCTCCTAACTCGCGGGTATAGGCCTAAATCCTATGTGATTTATGAGGATGTGGACCTTAAAGCAGCGGAGATATGGATCCATTTCTATAATCCATATTTTCTGTATGCTGTCCCCCCTGCTGTTCCTAGGCCCACACTTTGCCTCTCTTTGATCAACAGACCAAAGACCCCAGCTTCATGCCTCAACGGGCTGGTCCCGCATTGTCTGATGAAGTTGACACCTTCCTGCAGTCCTGGGTTGCATATTTAATTAAGGGTCTCTGCGGGAGCCCGAAACCAGATGTTGATAGTGTGTACTGGGTTAATTAGGGGTGTCTGGTGGACACAACACAAATGCTGCCATTTTACCTTGTTACAATGCAATATGGCCTGGCATGACAGGTCACACAACAGAGCAGTTTGGGAAGCCTAGCTGGTTCATACACAGAAATTAGAGACACACAGCACCAAGGAATGAGGCTTAGCGGATGGTCAGGAAACAAGCCAAAAATCACAGGAATCAACAAGGAATTACAGATCATTTACTACTATCTATAATATATAACTAATTGCCTTTGCTTATAAAAAAAGCTTTTCTTTAGAAAGCGTCTGTCATCAATTTCAGTGCAATGTTCTACTTTATCTTCTACCTTATACTGGCCAGTAGTGATGGGCAAATCAGTCTCATTTTATTTCCCCAAGATTTGTGAAACGGCAAAAATTTTGCAAAACGTATGGTCAATTGGCAGTTTTTTTTTGTTGTTTTTTTTTTACATTTTTACATTACATTGGAGTCTATGAGCATTTTTTTCACAGCAAAACCTGGTTAAAAATCTTGCCCATCACTACTGGCCAAGACTAGAGAAGCAGCCAGACTAAATAGCTGCTAGCTGAAGCTGTGCCTGTTTTTGCCATTGGATTCAACTTCTTTAGTAGTCAGAGAAGTAGTGTGTAGTACTAATACTCTTAGCCAATGGCTGTTTTACAGCTGATATACAGGCTGATATACAGAAAAAGACAGATTTTGTTTTATTTTTAAATCCTCTAATGGAGGTTATTTACCAACTTTCATATTTTTTTCATGACTCATTTTTTTTGTACAAATAATCAATTGGAATTATGGTTTAAAAAATGCAAATCTTTGATATTTATTAAGCGAAAAAAGCATGAAAAACTCAAATGTATCTAAAAGCTTGTAAGGTTGTATAAAAGTCAGTGGGAGCTGTCCTAGGCAGGGTATTTAACATTTTTTCAAGCTTTGCGACCAATTAAAAATGACACGAAAATAACATTTGAGATATTCATTTTTTTCATTCATATTTCTGATATTCTTAAAACCCTTGTCTAGTTTTCTTATGATTTTTCATAAATGGTATACAGGTATATAATTATCATTTGCAAGCTGTGTCTTTGTGCTTCCATACTACTTTTTATTATATTTTCATGCTACAATGAAGATAGCCGGAAAACATGTATCAGCATCCCCTCCAGCTCTGTAGCTGCAGTTCCATACCAGGAGAATAGCTTCAACAAGCTATAAGAATAGATTTTATTTATGCTTGAGGGATTTATGGCAACAATGATCCAGTGTCAAGCCAGAAGCTGCAAAGTTAGACTCTGAATTATAGTTTTGCTCCCATTTCTGTTTGAATTGTTGTAATGCTCTGATACCTTTGTCAGGGAAAAGTATTCTTTATGGAAAGTGATCCAACTTTAACTAGAGCATTTGTATCACAGAACAATCTCTAAAGGGAAGTTAGGTGCAATTTTAATGGTGGGCAGTTATAAATTAATATAAACAAATGTACTAGAACGTCTTATGGTGTCTGGTTTTTATGTGCATCTTTGTTTCTATATTGTACCTGAGAGGAAAGATAATATTCTCAATGTATTCTATCTATTTTTCACACAATAGTCTCCTTGCTTTTGTAATATTGGGGAAATAATGTATTTGTCCAAAAAAAAATTTCTTTTCATTATTTATGCCATGTTTCACTGTTTCTGTTTAACATTAAGGAATTGCTTCTATTAAAGCCCATATGATACGATCAAATATCATTACAGGCAGAAATTCCAGATACCAAAATATCTTAAAGTTTCAAAGTTTATCTAAATATAAACATACATGTCAGCAGAAATGTTTCACTATTTTGAGTTTTAATATAAACACTTATGGTTAAAAATATAATTTACTTGTTGAAAAATGTAACTTTATATATATATATATATATATATATATATATTTACAGATCTTTGAATATGACACACAAAGCTTTAACTGTCTTCTGCATAAAAAATCTTAATTAAGTTTTTTGCAAATTGCAAGAAAAGAGGGGAAACAAGAAGCCAGTCATCACATTCTATGTCTGAATTGTCACCATAACAGGGAATTAATTTAAAAAACAGCAGTCTTGTAATACCCTTTGTGCAACAAACATAGCTTCGATTTAATAATGTCAGGTTTCGATAAACATCTCTGTGAGTGAGGAAGAGACAGGCTACATGATCATAACGGTTTATTGGAATTTGGTGCAATGTTAGTGTGAGATCAAGTGACAAAGACAAGGAGGAAACACAAGATGTGTCTTCTAGCTCTGGTTTTATTATACATATAAAAAAACCTTATTTGCTTGTAATGAAAGTGAAGGTTAGAACAATGTATTGCTATTTTGTATCAGGCATAGCACAATTAATATGGCCCCTAAAATGTAAAAACATACTTGTGGCTTACAAGTACAAGTTCAGCTTAAATTTTTCATGAGGGGAAAAACTATGTTAAATTTCTGGCTCGCAGAGTGCAGAGCATTTTTCAACTGAAAAACTCTAAGTGGCCTGACCATATAGAAACCAGGCCTACATATATGTTGGTAAAGAGAATAAGAGAAAGTCGGTAACCCTTAGAAATTGTATCTCCTTATTCACCCCCAGTTAGGGGAGAATTATGTTTAAAAATAAAATACAGCATAACTTTTATTGCAACCATTTAACCCTACCTAAAATCCAGGTTAGGCAGGGGTACCAATATATAGCAATTGGCAGCTAGGTACACACAGGGTGTAGCTAAAGACCCAATATTGGATCGAAGTTGACATTGGCAACAAGTAGTTAGTTATAAATATACTTGCCATGGTGGGTTATTTACTCTGCATTTGGGCTTGAGCAAAACACGTTAGGATCAACCATTTTCAGTTTATGTTAGGCGCAGTGTTGCAACTCTTTCCAATACTGATGCCATGTTACTGAACCAGCTAGGGCATTTGGATTTTGGGTGAAGTTCTACTGCTGAGGGTGATTGGGGTGTTATGCTAGATCCCTAGATCATAGTTATCTTACCTTATAGGTCAAATCAGTTTGCCCATTTGTGATTTGGCCTAAATGTATTTACTTTTAGCTCTAAATGTAAGAGTATATCTATATGTAATGCATAGATAAAGTTTTATACTTTTTTGATTTCACATTAACAGGAGCAGTTTTTCAACTTTAACAGCTGCCCAGAGCAAACTGAGCATGTGCAGTGTCAATGCCTAACAAAATCAAAGATGGGGACCCCCCATGCACAACTTTGAAGGCCTGAATGATTACAGTTATAGAGATTCTGAAACATTAGGTTGGTACAGTTAGTTCAGTATATAAAACATGGCATTTCTACTCGCATTTGTTTTTAGAGCCATTTCTGTGTCTTACGTTTGAAAGAAAGTCATATAGAGTTGTACTAACATTGCCTTTAAGAATAAATTATTAAAAGGTTATAAGAACTACTTTCATGGGAAAACTGAAGTTTCATTGACTTTGTACAAAGAAGCAAATTATCTACATTCTTTCATTATTTTTTAATATACTTATTAATACATTGGACTACTTAACTATCACCTTGGGTATAACTGCAATTCTATCTTTGACAGAAAGCAATTGATCGGATAATCTTTGGAAATATATTGCTTCTGTATATGCATATTACCATAACTGGCACTTTGCTCTATTGATTTATTACTAAAATCTTTAATCCTTTCATGGAAATGTGTAGTGGAATTTATATGTGAAAATAATGAATACTACATAAATTTATTGCATTTAACCTCATTCTGTTAACCTATTTCATTTAGAGATTAGACATCATCTTAACATCGGTTTTTCATGCTGTTTGAATTATTCACTTGTCCTTTGTTTATATCTTTCTCTCTCTGGATAAATATACAGTCTATGCTTGAGATCTCTACAATTAGATTTTGGTGATATAGAAGAATTAATATTTGAAAACACTTTGCAACTGCATTGATCCGAAGCCATGGCTCCAGGACTGCTAAATGGTTTCTTTATCACAAACAGCAAGAGCAGGGTTAAGCAGATTAGATCTTTGGTCATAGCCCCAGAACAGAAGAAGATAAATATTTGTTCATTGACAATACCATAACCATGGGGTTTGTGACTTTTGAGAACTTCACAAAGGGTATTTATTGCTTCCTATAAAGGCACAATAAGAAGGTAAGCAAAGGAACCAGGACTCGTTTACTGTGCAGGTATTATATAAAAATCACTAAATATTAGTTCAAACCATCATGGTTTTGACCCGCAGTTCTGTATTTTTGTCCAGCATTTCAGTATAATTGTGCTGGACTCACCAATGTATATGTGTAAAAAGTGGCATTCTTTTAATAAGGATAATTGCAGCCACATTAATATGGGTGTGCAGCATTAATAACATATGCCCACAATTCACTTGGTACTACTAGGTACACATATTGGATCAACAGCAAACGAAATCTGGGAATTACAATTTGCTCAAAACAGGTGTCAAGTAAACCGCACCTTGAACCAGAGTATGCTGCATGCTGTTCCCAAATCTTCTAAACAGACGCAGCTACCATTTTGGGGCACTTTGGCACAAAGAGCAAGTATAGGCAAGTATAGAAAAAATATTAAATATACCCATATATGTATTTTTATATTATGTGTGTAATGATATGTCATAAAAAGTACAGGTATGGGACCTATCATCCTGAATGCTCAGGACCTGGTGCTTTTTATGTAAGGAATGTCTTTCTATAATATGAAGCACCGTACATTATTTTCTAAAAAATCATTTAAATGTATGTATATCTTTATTTATAAAGCGCTACTTATGTACTCAGCACTGTACAGTAGAATACATTAATACAAACAGGGTGTTAATAAGATAATAATAGATAAATACAAAGTATAACAATAAATATAAGATAAATACAGCTGCAATAAGTCAAGGACACGAGAGGATGGAGGTCCCTGCCCCGTAGAGCTTACAATCTATATAAATATATCTATCTATTAAATAAGCCTAATAGAATTGTTTTGCCTCCAATATGGATTAATGATAGCTCAGTTGGGATCATGTACAAGGTACTGTTTTATAATAAAAGTAAATCATTTTTCAAAAAATTAAATATTTATATGGGATCCGGATATACTTTTATATATACTGTAAACTAGCGGGATCCAGGACAGACACTCTCTTGGCTTTAAGGCAGTTTATTAACACAGGGGTGCCCATTTCAGCATACAAAACAAAAACAAATCATAAAAATAAATCCTGCCCTCTGGGCACTACCTTCACACATTAGATTAGTTCCCTCACTAACCTGGGCCCCTTGTGGACTACCAGTGGGAAAACACAAATGTTGGGGTCACCCCTGTACTCACAACACTTCTGGGGGATTAGCTCAGCCTCCTGGCTTTCCTTTCAGCTCCTTAGATCCTCAGTCTCCTGGCAGCTTTCTCAAGTCTGGGCTCCCTCTGCTTCTGGCAGTGGCAGGAAGCCACCCCCAGCCCCTCTGGGAGTCCTAACACAGAGAGGTGTCCTTCCTGCTCTGTGCCCTGCTCTGAGAGACTGTCTCACACCTGCCTATACCATTAAATACCTTTTCCACAGGACAGCCTTCCTGTGGAAAGTAAGCTCCAATAGATGAGCTGGACTTCTGGAATGGATCGCCTGATCCGCTTGTTCTATCCAGAACCCTATAGCTTCCAGGGCCAGACAGCACAACCTTTTAAACAGAGCAACCCTTTTCTATTTATCATCCTCTCCCTTAAAGATTACATCTCCCACTATGGAGAACTTTAAGGGAAAACTCACCTTCTCATTTGTTGGGCCATTCTACCACAATACACACACACATATATATATACATAAAATACCCCAATAATGCCCTGGTGCTCAATAGTGAACCTTCTTTATGAAAAATATTTAGCAACATCTGTGGCACTGCAGGAACTTTTTCATTACAAAAACTCACTTTATTGCATGCCAATAAACATATATATTTTTATCCAAGAGCTATGTGTTATGTGCCTACTATATTTCTGTAAAATACATTTTTATTCTTGTGCGTGTGTTTAGGTCTCATCAGGTATAATCCCAGGCACCTTTACTTTTATGGCTATAATTTCTCTATAAAACAGAAAATTAGTGGAAAATTGCCCTTTCACAGGAAAATTAGATTTATACTAGAGATGGAAATCTGAAAGCAAAGTCAACCATCAGGAAAGAAAAGAAGAAATGCATAAGTATATCTACACAAACACACATATGGATCTGTTCTAATTATAATTTTATTTTCTGAAAGAGGCGCCAAAAGATATTCTAAACTGGAGGTCGGATCCAGCTATTTTGTGTTGCACATCTTATACAACTATAAGAATATAAAATACTGATTTTCTACTTTTTTTTGCAAAGCTCTCTGTATGTGTGAGATTGAAGGGATTACTTTTTAATGGAACTTACTGGCTAACCTTGATCAATGACCAGAATTAAATAAACTGCTGTGATATGAAAAAATGAGCTTATGAGATCTTCTCCCTCTCTCCCCGGACACACTCGACTCCTTGGGCTTAGGAGGAAAAAATGCAATTTGCCCAGTGTGACTGACATTTCCAAATCAAATATGAGACACTTTTATTGGAAGTGATGTGGGAGAGCCATGATTATAGACTTATCTATGACACCAAAATGATTTTTTTTGTCTGTTTTTTGTGATAAGTATAAGATACTTTGAAATATAACCATTTTAAAAATGACACATATTGATTTTTGTTTTCCTTTTTGATCTATTGACTTGTTGGAGCAATGGCCCATGTGATATTAACAGTAAGGTTAAAATACAGTAAAAATGCTTTTACTTATGTCATCGCTTCTAATTTAAACAATGGTTATTATTTTTCCTATGGCAAATGCTGCGGGTGACAGTTGGCCACTGATAAAGTCAGCCTATTGTTACAGTAGCTCCTTTTTTATCCCTAAGTGCACGTCGAACAGACCAAAGGAATCAGAGCAACATTATATAAAATTGGACAGGGAACCCTAAATTGACAGAAGTATGGGCTTATAAAATGCAACACTCCTACTGTCTTGTGCATGATTATTCAATCAGTTTGATACTTTTCTGTTAAACTTTCCAAAATTATATTTACAGGGTTTTATGAGCATATTTCAAATGTCTAAAATCCTGTTTTTAATGGAAAAATCCCTTGCTTTGTGCATTTATCTATTCAGATAATATTTTTTAAGCAGTTTTTCCTAGCCTGAGGCTGTAAAGCACTGCAGCCTAAATATATACAGGCAAGCCTTCAAGGCTGACTGCATAAGCCAATGGGATTTGAATTTAAAGTCTGCTCAAGATTTTAATATGACACAATTATAAGGTTTGAAAGTACATAGCCTTCTGCTGTAAAGTATAATTTGATGAATAATAGGGGTAGAGGTGCAATTTGTAACTGCACGTACATGTATAGTAAAAAAGGCTAATAAACCTCCTTATGTAAAACTCTCTGCTGATAAATGTGTGCTTATGTTTTCCCTACTTGACCAAGTGAATGGGATAAAGAATGGCATAGTCAGTGCTTTCTGCATAATAAGCTTCAGCATATTAGTCCCAATCCTGTTGTTATATATCTAAATACATTATAAAAATATATATATATATATATATATATATATAAATTAAGTGGGAATAGTTTTCAAATGATAAAAATATAAATACAGGTATGGGACCTGTTATCCAGAATGCTCGGGACCTGGGGCTTTCCGGATAAGGGATCTTTCCGTAATTTGGATCTCCATACCTTAAGTCTGCTAAAAAATCATTTACACCCAATAGGTTTGTTTTGCCTCCAATAAGGATTAATTATATCTCAGTTGGGATCAAGTACAAGGTACTGTTTTATTACTACAGAGAAAAAGGAAATCATTTTTAAAAATTAGAATTATTTGCTTATAATGGAGTCTATGGGAGATGGCCTCTCCGTAATTTAGAACTCTCTGGATAACAGGTTTCCGGATAAGGGATCCTATACCTGTATCTGCAAAATCCTGAAAGGTCTTATACTGGTGTTATTAGAGATGGGTAACATCTATTAAAAATTTGCCACACTCCCATTACAGGTATATGATCACTTATAAGAATTCTCATTTTAAAAATAATTTCCTTTTTTGTAGTGTGGGTAAAATTGCATGCAGCTTTGCATCTGAAAATTGCACTTTACACAGGGTACAGGTATGGGACCTGTTATCCAGAATGCTCAGACCTGGACTTTTCCAGCCAAGGGATCTTTTCAGAATTTGGATCACCAAGTCTCCTTGAAAACATTGTAAACATTAAATAAACTCAACAGGATTGTTTTGCCTCCAATAAGGATTGATTCTATATTAGTTGGGATCAAGTACAAGGTACTGTTTTTATTATTATGAATATTATGAAGAACATCAGTTGATGTGGCATCAGTTAAAAGTTTACCCCTTAATACGGTGAGTCTAGGTGCTCAAGCCCCAGACCTTCAGCTTTGGGACCCAACTTAAGACAATTTTCCACAGAAAAACAGCTGGCACAACTCCAGATCACCACCTCTACTAAGGGGCAGATTTGTTAGGTAAAAATTCAGCTCACCACAGTAAAATGTTTCTGCTCTTCTATGGGATTGTTAGAGACATTTTTATCAAATGGAGAACTTCACCTTTCACTTTTATACACCTCTAAAAATCCCATAGAATTAATTAAGATTTTTATACTTTGATAAATATGCCCGAAGAATGTTTACGACTTTGGGGCCGATTTATCAAAATGGTAGATTAGAGTTAATTGCAGAAAAAAAATTAATTTCTATAGGATTTTTAGAACTGTATTTATCAATAGGAGAAAGTTAGAGTTCACCATTTGATAACTACATTTCTAAAAATCCTATAGTCATTAATAGAAAGTACAGTAGGTGAGTTTTTCTGTGGTGTGCTCTTATTTCACATTTTGATAGATCTGCCCCTTTGTGTGGGTTTTTGATTTCTGTTATTCAATGTTTTGCTTCATGCTAAAACAATATATGGGAACAGACATTAACTAGTGCAGAGTTTTTTTCTATGGGGCTGGCCTCCCATGTAGGCCCAGGATAAAGGCCGGTTAGGGAAAGAAACGTATAAAATGCCTATTTGCCCTCCATGATGTTCCTGCAATGGCAGCTATGTGGGTGTTTGAAGTGAACATTTCTTTCCTCTGCAAGATATTCATGGAACGATGACTGAAGTACAGGAGTGTTTTCCTATGTCTTTACTTTTGTTTTAAGATAAGGAGAAGCCACATTTTGAGCTGCACAGAGGAGTTTGCACTGAAAGACACTAGAAATCTCTGGACTAGAGTGATATGGTTCACATTTTCTTTTTTTTCTACCTTAGTAACAATTTTTTTTAATCAGAACATACATTTTTGAAATCTGCATTTCTATTCTAATGCATTGTAAACATGTATTTATTCATATTATACAGTCACAACTGGCTGATCTCACTCTGGGAATTAATGCTGTATATTATGCTCCTTAACAAGGAGAGCAGGATTGCAATAATTTGGCTGCCTAGAGATTATTGCCTATAGAAAGCATTGTTAAAAGCTTCAGTGCCATTTCTTTTTTTCCAATATAAACTCATTTTGCTCTGTTAATGTGAACTTACAGAAAAACCAGCAACAATCAAAGGAGCATGATGGGTTAAAAAAATGGTTACATCCATTTAGCTGAATGAAAGGAAATATGGCAAGGTTCATGGAATATATGGGGGGATTTACTAAAACTGCATTTTATCAGATTTATACTTGTTGTCCCAAACTAAACATGCATGAATTCAAAAATATTGCAGAAAAGTTGCGAAAACCACAAATTGACGCAAGATAACCATAACATTTTCGAACTGCTGCACAGACGCCAGCGGCAACCCCCTCAAAAAACCTCTAATACCATGAAGAAAAAAAAGATCTTTTAATTATAAAAGGGACATCTGCCATTGACTTCTACATGATCTCGACAGATTTAAGCTGCCATATTTTTTAATTCAAATTTGTCGCTTTTGATGCATAATAAATTGCTAAAAAATTACATTTTTTTCTGTGACAAAATTGAGTTTTGGCGACAAAAAGCCCAAATGCCTCCAATGTTGTCTCTGTGTTTTTTAGTGGGTGAAAAAGTACTTGAACCTGGCCTTGCAGCCAATCATTTGCTTTAATGTAAAACCACCTAACAGCGCAGGTTCAGGCAATTTTTCTCCAGTGGAAACCACACCATGTGGGCCATAAGTGTAAAGGTTACACCAGAGCATGATACATTTTACAGTAGGCCACTAAATTTAGATTTTTTTTAATGCAGCAAATTAATTTCAGTCAATTCCAAAAATGTCTTATAGCAGTGCTAAAGAAATTGTAAAGGTTCACCTAAATGTTGTGCTACAGCCACACCAACACTAAGGGGCTGATTAACTAAGACACGATTTCAAATCCGAATTGGAAAAATTCCGATTGGAAACGAACATTTTGCGACTTTTTCGTATTTTTTGCGACTTTTTCGTATTTTTGGCAATTTTTTCGGCGTCTTTACGATTTTTGCGAAAAAACGCGAGTTTTTCGTAGCCAAGTTTTAATGCTACGAAAAAATCGCGACTTTGCGCAACTTTCGTAATGGCTACGAAAAACTCGCGTTTTTTCACAAAAATCGTAAAGACGCCGAAAAAATCGCAAAAAATACGAAAAAATCGCAAAATTACCGATCATTACGAAAAAAACGCAATCGGACGCATTCGGCCCGTTCGTGGGTTAGTAAATGTGCCCCTAAATGTTTATAATGAATGTCATTTAGTTGGAGCAGCGCCTACATTTCCCCTTATGCATAATAATGATAATATGCATGGGAAGAACTGAATGTAAAACACAAGACAAATGCAAAATAATGCCATGATAATTCAGCTTGGGATGCTGGGTGAATAGCAATATGCTCATCATATAGCTATTTACAAACCTGAGCAATGATTTTTTTTCATTCATTATTTTAGTTTTTTAATGTACTGAGCACCAGGAGGGTCTTTTCTAAAATTACGACAATAAGTCAGAAACTGGTGCTCATTACATATTGTCTGACACAACATTAGGGGGCACATTTACAAAGGCACGAATGCTCGAGCGTTCATGCGAACGCTCTGAGCGTATTTTCGCTGATTTTTTCGGGCGTCCGGATGACTTTTTCGTACGCCGCACGACTTTTTCTTACACCGCACGACTTTTTCGGACTCTTGCACAAAAAAATCGGAAAGGTTTTACCATTGCTTACAATTGTTCGGTACGAAAATTGCGTGACTTTCGGATCGCCAATACGATATTTTCGTGACTAATACGATTTTTTCGTAAGCATTTTCGTGATATTTGCGATCTTCAGAAAATTTCGTTTCCAATGCGATTTTTTCCCATTCGTGATTCGGATTCGTGGATTAGTAAATGTGCCCCAAAGTGTATCAATCTGCTCCAGCATTTAAACACAATTCAATAACAAGAAACACTGACAGTTAAGGGCTTATTTATCATTTTTAATTTTTAAGTTTACAAAAAACTCAAAAAACTCGAATTGAAAATATGACTTGACTTTGCCTACAGCAACTCCCATTGACTTCTACATGAACTTGCAAACTTTTAGCTGCTGAATTTATATATTCGAGTTTTTGGGTTTCTTGCACTTAATAAATTACAGACTTTTGAGACTCAAATCGGGAAAAAAATAAAATTTGAATGTTAATAAATCACCCCCTAAATGTATCCAATTATCCTTCCCAACTCAGTGAGAAAGAAAACGTTTATACCACTGGACTGCAGTTGGCAGTGCAGAGCGTCAAGGTTTTTTCTTTTTGGTTCTATTGGTGATATTCTGACTGACACTGTGCTGAATCGATATCATGGTGGATCTACAGATTAAAGCATTAGGGGCACATTTACTAATCCACGAACGTCCGAAAAGCGTCCGAATGTGTTTTTTTCGTAATGATCGGTATTTTGCGATTTTTTCGTAAATTGTTGCGACTTTTTCGTAGCCATTACAACTTTTTCGGAAATTGTCGCGACTTTTTCGTAGCGTTACGACTTGCGGGAATTGTTGCGACTTTTTTGTAGCCGTCGCGCCGAGTACGAAAGTTTCGGATTCATTCAAGCTTCAGTATCGTGACTTTTCTTGGGCCAGGTTGGAGCTGCAGAGTGACATTGAGCCCTATGGGAGACTTTCCTTGGGCCAGGTTGGAGCTGCAGAGTGCCATTGAGCCCTATAGGAGACTTTCCTTGGGCCAGGTTGGACCTGCAGAGTGCCATTGAGCCGTATGGGAGACTTTCCTTGGGCCAGGTTGGAGCTGCAGAGTGCCATTGAGCCCTATGGGAGACTTTCCTTGGGCCGGGTTGGAGCTGCAGAGTGCCATTGAGCCCTATGGGAGACTTTCCTTGGGCCGGGTTGGAGCTGCAGAGTGCCATTGAGCCCTATGGGAGACTTTCCTTGGGCCGGGTTGGAGCTGCAGAGTGCCATTGAGCCCTATGGGAGACTTTCCTTGGGCCGGGTTGGAGCTGCAGAGTGCCATTGAGCCCTATGGGAGACTTTCCTTGGGCCGGGTTGGAGCTGCAGAGTGCCATTGAGCCCTATGGGAGACTTTCCTTGGGCCGGGTTGGAGCTGCAGAGTGCCATTGATTCCTATGGGAGACTTTCATTGGGCCGGGTTGGAGCTGTAGAGTGACATTGAGCCCTATGGGAGGCTTTCCTTGGGCCGGGTTGGAGCTGCAGAGTGCCATTGAGCCCTATGGGAGACTTCCCTTGGGCCGGGTTGGAGCTGCAGAGTGCCATTGAGCCCTATGGGAGACTTTCCTTGGGCCGGGTTGGAGCTGCAGAGTGCCATTGATTCCTATGGGAGACTTTCATTGGGCCGGGTTGGAGCTGTAGAGTGACATTGAGCCCTATGGGAGGCTTTCCTTGGGCCGGGTTGGAGCTGCAGAGTGCCATTGAGCCCTATGGGAGACTTTCCTTGGGCCGGGTTGGAGCTGCAGAGTGCCATTGATTCCTATGGGAGACTTTCATTGGGCCGGGTTGGAGCTGTAGAGTGACATTGAGCCCTATGGGAGGCTTTCCTTGGGCCGGGTTGGAGCTGCAGAGTGCCATTGAGCCCTATGGGAGACTTTCCTTGGGCCAGGTTGGAGCTGCAGAGTGCCATTGAGTCCTATGGGAGGCTTCCAAAATCATGCAAAGTCTGAAAGTTTTGCCCGCTATTTACGAGCGCTCAATACGAAAAAGTTGCGACAAATCATAACGGCTACGAAAAAGTCGCGACAATTCGCGCAAGTCGTAACGGGTACGAAAAAGTCGTGACAATTTACGAAAAAGTCATAACGGCGACGAAAAAAACGCAAAAAATACGAAAAAGTTGCAAAATGTTCGCTTCCAATCGAAATTTTTCTCATTCGGATTCGTGGATTAGTAAAGTGTTTAGAAATCTAAGTTCTGCCAGGTTTTTTAATGTCAATTTCCATTAGTTGGCAGATTATAATTCCTGTAGATGTAGAGCCATTTTTAATAACAGACATATTGTTAGCAAATTGTAATAATATATTTATAAAATGCAAACATAGAGCATTAATGGATAATAGGATATATATTTACTGATACAAATAATGCCCTGCTCAATAAAGCTTACCATATAAAAGAATAAGAAGGGATGAGACACAAAAGGTATGGGTTAGGGCACAACTAAGAGCATTGGGTACTACATTTAGACAGGTGCTTATTGCATATATTATCATGAAGTTACTCATTTCAAACTATTCTGTACAAAATAAAAAAAGATTTTAGGTAAAAAATCACTACGAAAAAAATCTTTTGTAGATAACAAGTTGTCTAATTCCAGGCAGTGTCATGTGTGGCTGCTAAAGCAAATAAAGTGCTGTCTTGTATAAAAAAGGGCATTGACCATTCTTGAGGATAACAATATGTCTAGAGGCTATAAGATTATTGTTATGTTTATTGTTCTGATATTGAAAAAAAAATTGTCAATTTAAAAAAAAAAAAAAAAAAAAGGGCATTGACTCAAGGAATGAAAACATTTTTATTGGTCCCTGGTAAGGCCTCACCTTGAGTATGCAGTGCAGTTTTGGGCTCCAGTCCTTAAGAAGGATATTAATGAGCTGGAGAGAGTGCAGAGACTGCAACTAAACTGGTTAAGGGGATGGAAGATTTAAGCTATGAGGTGAGACTGTCAAGGTTGGGGTTGTTTTGTCTGGAAAAAGGTGCTTGCAAAGGAACATGATTACAAGTACATTAGAGGGGATTATAGGTGGATATAAAAGATCAGCACACCAGAGGCCACACATTTAGACTAAAGGGACAGAACTTTCATTTGAAGCAGTGTAAGTGGTTTTTCACAGTGAGGGCAGTGAGGGCAGTGAGGTTGGGGAATGCCCTTCCTAGTGATGATGTGATATATATATACTGTATATAAGTGTCAGTATAAGTCTATATATGTGCACTGTGGTTCATTTAAAGGGGTTGAAATTGATGGACTTTTTTGTTGAACTTAACTATGTAACTATGATTTACACATCTATAATATAGTACAGCTATAGGACCCATTATCCAGAATGCTCGGGACCAAGGGTATTCTGGACAAGGGGTCTTTCCGTAATTTGATCTCCATACCTTAAGTCTACTAAAAAATCAATAAAACATTTATTAAACCCAATAGGATTTATTATTGTCTCTAATAAGGATTAATTATATCTTAGTTGGGATCAAGTACAAGGTACTGTTTTATTATTACAGAAATCCATTTTAAAAGTCTGAATTATTTGATTAAAACAGGGTCTATGGGAGACAAGCTTCCGTAATTTGGATCTTTCTGGATAATGGGTTTCCGGATAATGGATCCCATACCTGTATAGATATTATAGGAGGCTGATGTGCAATTCAGCAGTGGCAACCATATGCCAGGTGTTAACAGTGCATGCTGTTATTTCTGAGTGTGCTCCAATATTGTTAAGAAATATAAATGGAGGGCACTCAAAACATCACTATCGCAAATTAAAATATAAAAGTTTGGTGCAAAAACAACCCAAAAATTATACCCCCATATAGGGTGCCTCTGCAGTAGCCTTCAGTATTAAAGTTCTCAAATAAGCAAACAGGCAACAAAAATGATCCAGGGAAATAATACCTAGTATATTCAGTTAAAGGGAACTCCACCCAAACAGAACTTAAGGTTTTTTAAAAGTAAACATAATTTTAAGCAATATACATCAATTAAAACATATGCAGCCTTTTTCTGGTTTCGATGTAATAATATGGGTTGGTACAATTACCTAAGTCCGGCCCCCTGTTCTCCTGCTGATCTGGCCGACTACTTTGAGACTGAAAAAAATGAAACAGTAGTAGACTGTCCCCAGCCTGCCTTCAGCCTGCATCCTGCAAATCCCACAATTCCCTGCACACATGATGTCACAGTGCAATGCATTGTGGGTTATGTAGTTCCTGCATGCTGTCTGTAAACTGTGGAGAAGTTATTTCAATTTGTAACATTAATGTTTTAGTCCCTCCCCCTGGCAGGATTTCATATGATGCAGGAAGGGAAGATCTGTTTTGCAGCTGGATTTCAGCATAATACATCTTTTTTTTTTTAACATTCTTCCTTTGCATTATTTAGCTGACAGAATGTTCATTATAACTAATAAATCCTATTCAAATTCAGGTTTGTCATATTTTGCAAGCACACATTTGGGCATAATGGTTGTCTTGCGTAGGTGCTACTTATTTAGATGGAGACTAATTTATTCATGCCTCTGGAGCATACAATACAGAGGAAAAAACATCTTCTAATCTGTATAATATTTTATAAATCACCCCTGAAAGGAATAATGTTGATTCTTTTACTCATACAATTAACAAATATATTCATTTTGCACCAAGATTACTCCAGTTTAAACAGTTATTTTTGGATTGACAATTATAACTTTTTATAGTTAGTGATCAGTCTACTATTTTGTTTCTCCTTAGCCTATAAACAAAAAAGCTCAATACAATCTATAGTAGTCAGCAAAGTTCAATTTCAAGCACAATCACCATGTTTCTTCCCACAATGTAGTGTTTTCCCCCCAGAATTCCATTGTACTGTAATTGTCACAAAGAGTAATGCTCTCTCCACATACCGCAATTGTATCTGATTCGCAAAAATCAATGCAACTGCGTGTACGCTTAGGAGCAGATATACTAATCCACGAATCTGAATCCCGAAATGGGAAAAAATCGGATTGGAAACGAACATTTTGCGACTTTTTCGTATTTTTTGCAATTTTTTTTGTCACCGTCGCGACTTTTTGCGCGAATTGTCATGACTTTTTCGTAGCCGTTACGACTTTCACGAATTGTTGAGATTTTTTACGTATTGAGCGCTTTCGTACTTCGCAACAATTTGCGAAAAAGTCGCAACGATGACAAAAAAATCGCGAAATACCGATCATTATGAAAAAACCGCATTCAGGCGCTTTTCAGACGTTCGTGGATTAGTAAATGTGCCCCTTAGTGTAGTTCCTCTGAATATTTTAAAGTGCATGAGTGACATGAGGGCCCTACTCTTTTGGCACAACTGAAATGAAGCCAATAATGCTGAGAAAACCCTAGAGCAGTGATCTCCAACCAATGGTCTGTGGGCAACATCACCAACCCCTTGGATGTTGCTCTCTGTGCCCCCAAACCAGGTAGTTATTTTTGAATTCCTGTCTTGGGGGCAAGTTTCGGTTAAATAAAAACAAGATTTACTACCAAATAAGTGGGAGGTCCCTTTTGTCTAGCCCAAATAGAGGAATTTTGCCCAAGAAATAAAAGAAACAGAAAATATTGAAGGCCTCCTTGGATTTTGTAATATAAAGGAGAAGCTAGAAGGGCTAGACAACCAGCAAAGGTCATTAAAACTCAGTATCTGTTGGGAAAAGAGAGTTTTTGTGTAGTACCAGGCAGGTAGGCCAATAACTTGGTGTAACTTTGACATTTGAACCCTTATAGCATTTACCAAAGACAGTAAGGCGTGAGTTCTGTGGTAAAGGAATAAAAAAGAAGCTAATGAGAAGGTTGCAGTTCATACTGTGAAGATAGGTCAATTTTTGACAAAATTTCCCTTTGTATGGCTAGAAACTTGTTTTGGTTGTGCAACACACATTTCAGTGCTTATTTCACTAGGAACTGTTGTGTCACACTAAGCTACTGAAATGTAACCTGTGGACATTACCTCCCTTCTTTCATTTTTGTGAATTAGGAATCAAAATGTTGGTTCCATAATTGTGAACATATTTGGTAGCACCAAAACAGTGAAATTATACTCATTTCATAGGACTAGTATCCAAAAACATGGGAGTTTTGCAGGTAAAAATAGGCATCAGTGAATCCCCAAATTTTATTTAGCTTATAAGCTTTCATTTAGCTTCATGAATATACCATGCTTGTCTTGCTTGATGCTCTGTTGGGAACAATAAAGAAAAGAGAGATCTATTGTAAATCATGTATCTAACCATTTTAGCTGCATCATCCTAAAATTCTGCCAGAAGGGCAGGTCAGTTGCAAGGCCATAAGAATGGAGCAGCAACGTCTAGAGAAGAAAAGCAATAATGACCGTAACCCTGCTGGTGAACAAATAAAAATAACATAGTTAAACTCTTCTAAACAAAGAGAATCATGAAGCATGTGTGCATTGTGTGGAAGATATACTAACTAAAACTGGGCTCTGTTTTTGGACACAAAAAATATAGAAGAAGAGGACAGTAAATCAATATTCCCCAAGCAAATGATAGAGAGCATATAAGTAAAGACACTGGATGTAGCTCAGTTCATTTTACCATTTATTGCCCTACGTGTTTCATGCCTATACTGGGCACTCAATTATAGGCCTATGAACAACAACAACAAAAAAAAACTATTGAGCTGTTCCTAATCACAAATTATTCCCCATTTTACAACAGATTCCTAGTAATGGGGAACATAACTTGAATCAATCCAAAAAATACCCATACAAGAGTACTGAGTTATAATTTATACACTGCATGTTCATTACAGGAACTAGATAGATACTGTAGATAGAGCCAAGATTAGCAATGAGCTAAATTTTTCACTAGGTATGGACTTGCAACAAAATTCTACATTTCATTGAATATCTTTGCAAAAACTGTCTGCAAAATACACCAGAGACTCCAATGTATTCTGTGTGGAAAAAGTTGCCACTAAAAGTCTCCACAGAAAAAGTCACAGTGAAAAACACCATGAACACCAAATACAGCATAACTGTAAGCATGGGATCACTTTGCATGACACCAAGGGGCACATTTACTAACCCACAAATCCGAATCCGAAGTGGAAAAATTCAGATTGGAAAACGAACATTTTGCGACTTTTTCGTATTTTTTGCGATTTTTTCGGCGCCTTTCCAACTTTTCGGAAATTGTCGCGACTTTTTCGTAACCATTACGACTTGCGTGAAAAAACGTGTGTTTTTCGTAGCCATTACGACTTGCGCGAAAAAACGTGAGTTTTTCGTAGCCATTACGATTCGCTTGTATCTAATCGCGACTTTTTTGTATTGAGCGCTCGTAAGCGGCGGGCGAAACTTTCAGACTTAGCCTGATTTTGGAAGCCTCCCATAGGGCTCAATGGCACTCTGCAGCTCCAACCCGGCCCAAGGAAAGTCTCCCATAGGGCTCAATGGCACTCTGCAGCTCCAACCCGGCCCAAGGAAAGTCTCCCATAGGGCTCAATGGCACTCTGCAGCTCCAACCCGGCCCAAGGAAAGTCTCCCATAGGGCTCAATGGCACTCTGCAGCTCCAACCCGGCCCAAGGAAAGTCTCCCATAGGGCTCAATGGCACTCTGCAGCTCCAACCTGGCCCAAGGAAAGTCTCCCATAGGGCTCAATGGCACCCTGCAGCTCCAACTTGGCCCAAGGAAAGTCTCCCATAGGGCTCAATGGCACCCTGCAGCTCCAACCTGGCCCAAGGAAAGTCTCCCATAGGGCTCAATGGCACTCTGCAGCTCCAACCTGGCCCAAGGAAAGTCTCCCATAGGGCTCAATGGCACCCTGCAGCTCCAACCTGGCCCAAGGAAAGTCTCCCATAGGACTCAATGGCACTCTGCAGCTCCAACCTGGCCCAAGGAAAGTCACCATACTGAAGCTTGAATGAATCCGAATGTTTCGTACTCGGCGCGAAAGCTGCGAAAAAGTCACGACTTTTCGCGTAAGTTTTAACGCTACGAAAAAATCGCAACATTTTGTGCAACTTTCGGAATGGCTACGAAAAAGGCATGACTTTTCGCGCAAGTTTTAATGCTACGAAAAAATCGCCAGATTTTGCGCAACATTCGGAATGGCAACGAAAAAGTTGCAACAATTTTCCGAAAAATCGCCAAATACCGATCATTACGAAAAAAACGCAATCGGACACATTCGGCCCGTTCATGAGTAAGTAAATGTGCCCCCAAGTCTGGTGACAGTAATGGTAGGACATTAAGGTTCAGAACAGTGATACATAGGCTATTTCTTTAGGACCTTTCTCTTGATAAGATTATGATTTGTAGGGAAATGTTAGCTTTTTAATACTTAATACAGAAGAGCAATAGCTTACTGACTTGTTCTTTGATTAATTATAGCTGAACACCATAATAAACAAGAAGATGAATTAACTTGCCCGTATGGAATTACATCTTGGTGAAAATTTGAGAATGTCAAGTGCAAAAAAGACAGTGTTATAAATCCTCACTCACGTGCCTGTATAACTTATGATTCAAAAATAAAATACCTCAATTGGACCTTTATATTGGTTTAAAAACAGTGGCAAATATAAAACAGCAGCAATGTAGGACAAATATCCTGAAATCTAAAAGGTTGTTGCATAAAATCCCACCTCCCTGCACTGCATTTCACATGGCTTAAAATGCAGAATTATATGTTTATGTTGTGTTTGTGTATGCTATGTTTTGTAAACTTTCTAAGCCAACATACTGTACAGGTGGAGTTATTGGCCATTTTATATCTGATGCCTGATCCTTCTAAAAATCAATGGTAATCACCTTCTATATCATGTGTACCAAATACCGTACCAAACTGCATTTCTTAGACAATTTCTCCAACTGGTTTCATGCTTACTAGCCTTTCTGTGGGTTTTTATGCTTTCTTTTACTTCCAGCTTCACCTCCGCTTCTCATCGTTATAAATATTCCACTTTTTATGTGGAGAGCGGCACAATATCGTGTTTGTGAACCATTTTTTACACTACTCCCATGTGTGGCTTACATAGTGAAGGCTTCAGTGATCTCTAGCTAAAGGGCTACTTTGCAGTGATGAAATTAATCCTCTAATAAACAGGAAGGAGAAATACACAGAGCCATTTCTGTGTATAAATAGTAAACAAATACATTTATATAATAACTGTTGAATGGATTAAACTGACAACAGTAGCGAAGGATTTAAAGTTGGTGCTTATGATATAAATGCGGATAAAATATTTAAGTTAATGTTAAGAACTATACATGTTAAATACATTTGTTATTCTTAAATGCTTTGTTTTTAAACCCCTTAGTTTCAGGATTAGGGATGAACAAATGTTTTCACCTGATACAAATGTGCTACGAAATTCATGGTTTTGCATGTTGTGAATCTGCGCTAGAATTTTCCCATGTGTTTTGTTTTTTTGAGAAAAAAACCCCATTGACTTCAATGTATTTGGCACAAAAAAAAAAAACTATTAACTCTATTAAACCATTTGATCTGATCTGATGAAAACGTGATGCAAAAAATGCCTATTGATTAATTTGGCAAATGTTTACGCAGTTTTGTGAAGTTTTCAGCAAAACAAAGTGTTTTTGGAAATTTTCTGATGGAAGGGGCCAGTTTTTGTCAAGTCGGGTAAGTTTCACCCATCACTACTTAAGATATTAAATTAAAATGCCTGTAATTTTCAATTGGGGGTGCCATAATTAGTGATGGGTGAAATAATTCGCCAGGCACGGATTAGTGGCAAATTTCTGTGTTTTTCCGTGAAAAACTTACATAGTTACATAGTTACATAGTTACATAGGGTTGAAAAAAGACCTGTGTCCATCAAGTTCAACCCATCCAAGTAAACCCAGCACACCTAGCCCACACCTACCAATCTATACTCACATACATAAACTATAAATACAACCACTAGTACTAACTGTAGATATTAGTATCACAATAGCCTTGGATATTCTGATTGATCAAGAACTCATCCAGGCCCCTCTTAAAGGCATTAACAGAATCTGCCATTACCACATCACTAGGAAGGGCATTCCATAACCTCACTGCCCTCACCGTGAAAAACCACCTACGCTGCTTCAAATGGAAGCTCCGTTCCTCTAATCTAAAGGGGTGACCTCTGGTGCGTTGATTGTTTTTATGGGAAAAAAGAACATCCCCCAACTGCCTATAATCCCCTCTAATGTACTTGTACAGAGTAATCATGTCCCCTCGCAAGCGCCTCTTTTCCAGAGAAAACAACCCCAACCTCGACAGTCTAACCTCATAGTTTAAATCTTCCATCCCCTTAACCAGTTTAGTTGCACGTCTCTGCACTCTCTCCAGCTCATTAATATCCTTCTTAAGGACTGGAGCCCAAAACTGCACTGCATACTCAAGGTGAGGCCTTACCAGGGACCTATAAAGGGGCAAAATTATGTTCTCATCCCTTGAGTCAATGCCCTTTTTTATACAAGACAGCACTTTATTTGCTTTAGTAGCCACAGAATGACACTGCCTGGAATTAGACAACTTGTTATCAACAAAAACCCCTAGATCCTTCTCCATTAAGGAAACCCCCAACACACTACCATTCAGTAGATAGTTTGCGTTTATATTATTTCTACCAAAGTGCATAACTTTTATCAGTTTCTATCAGTTACTTACCTCTAGGAAAGCCCTCTTCAGTTTTTTGGGTCCACAGAAGGGCTCCATGAGTTGCATTATGCTTGACTTTACTGGGTACCCAGACTGACAGTGATGATGACAGCAGGAACTGTTTTTTTTTTACCAAAAAATGTATTCCCTTTAGGAATAATTACTACCTGGTATTTTTTCCAGGACTGGCAAGGTTCTCATAATCTTTCTTCCTAAAGTTTCTTTTGTTTCTTTTGTTATGTTATAAAGCTTAACTTAAATTTCTATACTGTTCTTTGGCTGCTCTAAACTGAAAAGGTGACTTATCAAAATGTTACAGTTTCTTTAATATTCTATTTACGTTGAATTGTACATTGGATGCATGATTTTTGTAGCAGAAAATTTATGTTCTACGTCACCTTAAAGAAGTTATTTTATTTCCGCCAATATTTACCTACGTAAATTTTTTTTTAATAAACTAGTTAATTATAGGCAGTAATATTACAGAAGGAAATAGTATAAATGATATTAAAGTATGAGCTATAATAGGAACAAAAAAAACGTCCCTACAAAGAACTTCCAAAAAGCTATAAATCCAACATAATCTAGATTTTGCACAGAATTTTATCATGGATTTCATATTGGATATTGCAGAAGATCATATATACAGTAGATCAGCACAGCTATAAATATGAACGTTTAGAAGCAGCACACAGAGAATGAATGCATGATCAAGCAAGAAGATAAAAAAAACAGTTTTCAATAAATAAAGGTAATAAATAAATAAAAATAAATAAATAAGAAATACACCGGATATAATTCGCCTAGAGATAATTATTTAACTTGGCAATAAACAAGTCTGTACAAGAAGCTGACAAAGCTAAAATATCTTGGAACAGAACATAATGCATAATATTGTATAGACTCCTCCAGACACAAACAGGAAACACGAGAAAAATCTGTCCATTGACTCCGATGCATTTGGCTTGAGAAAAACAAACTTTCCAAAAAAAAAAACCGATCACCTCCAATAAATTTTGCAAATGTTTTCATGAATCTCATGATTTTTTTGGTAAAATGAAGCAGGGCAGTTTCACTCATTCCTAAGCACAGTTTAGTGAAACAGGAGAAATATTGTCATCAAAATTAAATAGTTTGGTCATTACCAACAGACATTATGCATTCATTAGGCTGTGACAAAGAGAAGATCAGGATTCTTGTTAGCCAGTTTGGCTCACTGTAACTTATGTTCCATCTCCCCATTCCTTTGCTGGGTTTGAACCAAGTACCTGGTATATTGCAGCCTATTGCCTTACCTCTTCATTATTCAGGCAGGTTGGGGGTATAGGCTTACCCTTTTCTGAGGTGCATAGGACTACCCCCAGTCCTGTTAATTACACTCAGCTGTTCTGCATTAATTGGCAGGTGCAGCCAATCCCTATTGAGCTCCCAGCAGAGAGCCCTTATTTAAACCCAGGTCTGGCTCCTCACCTTGCCAGTTTCTAGGTCTCTGTACCTGCTGGTCATTCTGACTTTTGTCCCCGTGTTCCAGGTAGGCACCCTGTCCATGTACCTTGGTTTTCCTGATTCTGGACCTTATTCCTTGCCAGTTAATTACATTGCATGTTCTCAAAAGTATCCTATATGCTGAAAAGGTATTAAAGGTTTCTAACATTAGTGCACCATTTTAACAAATGAAGGATAAACGTACATTATATTTACATGCATAGGAAGCCATATTTGTCTGTGTTACTGGTCCTTCAGTGCATGCATTTTGCAGTCAGTACCTGATATTACTTTATTTGTGCCTTTGCAGACAAAGATATGCCCAGTGTACAAACTTATTGAATATTAAGCGAGACATACAAGGACCTTGTATCAAAAATGCAATTAGTACTTTATAGTGAAAAGATAAAAAAAAATCATTATAATCTTTACTATGCAGAGTGCTAATTATCTAAAGAAGCAACTAGGATGTACAATTATCGCTTACATGTGTGCTAGCAATTGTCTTTATTATTGGGAGGTATGAGGTTTATTAAAATAGGTTACAGCTCGAAGGCTCCACAAAAGCCATTATTTTGTATAACGAGCGCATTTTCTGAAAATATGGGTGCGGTCACACCACAATGCACTCAACAGTAATTTCAGAAATCTAGCAGAACTTTTTTCCCTCTCATTTAAGGGCTGTTAATACCATTTTTCCTAACAACAAAAGCTAAAGGCCAGTGTAATAAGCTAGAGAAGAGAGGGTCAATGGATTTTTTTAATAAGCTCTGATTCACTGAATAAAAATGATGAAATAAAACAAATGCTCAGTATATCTAATCTCTTTAGCTGTTATTCCGACTCTTCTTTCGGGTTATACACACATGCTGCTAGACAAACCCATGCATTAATTCACTGTGTTCCTTTCTTTTTTTATATTTCATATTTTGTTAGGTCTTTGATGTCCTATGCGAAATGCCACCAAAGAAAACAGGCTACGAGTTCAGTGAAAGCTGAAATATACCTGGCTCCTATTCTTGTCTCCTGTTGTCTAACGAGACAGTTAAGCTACTGAGGATAACTGCATATGCATGAGGCCATTTGTTACTGTGGTGAGGGAAATTGTGCTCTGACAAGATGATAATTCCCAACAGAGGTGCAATTTCGCCCATGTTGATTTCCCAGTTTACACATTTATCTTCATTTGTACAGTGAGCATTTTTTTTCGTATTGTTTCCCATAGTGAAATGATATGAATTAGCTATAAAAAGAATGTCCAATAAATACACAGCTAGAGCAACTTCCCTGCATGAATGTACACCATAATATGTTGGAATACATCTTTAAAATGATATACATAATATTGCCGTTGGGTCGCAATATAAAACCATACAGCCATTAAGGCAATTTAAATAAAATGTTTCGCTTTAAAAGTAATTTCTTTTTTAGTTTTCATAGTTTGGACAAATAGCAGTAGAAATAAGCCAAACATTTCAGGATCATTTCTTACTGAGCGCTACGGTGGTCGTACATTTATTTTACTTAGAAGAAAGAAAAGGGTTAGCTTATTGTGTGCATAGAGCATTCCTCCAATGCATATTTAATTTTATATATGTGGGTGGAAGCTGACAGGCTTCTCTCGCAGCTAAAGTAATTCTATAAATTGTCTGCAAACAAATAAGGAGCAGTAGCCATGGTGATTATAAATAGATGATTTTGGGACATGTTAATAAATCATTTCATATGGTTTTTTTATGTTTGTGAATGAGGATTGTTCGGTTGACAAAATTAAGTTGTGTCTTTATTACCATGTTTCAAAGATGAAACAGCTTGAACCTAATATTTGCTCACAAATACATTCATGTTCCTTTAAAAGCAGAAAAAAAACTGACACCATGTTTTAAAAAGGCAGATTTCAGTGGGTAAATATGTTTCAAAGGCGGTAAAACTGGCAAAATCGGTGCAGACTGGAATGCAACAGATCTGCTTTTATGTGTTCACTTCTGCAGCCCCATTGACTGTCTGGCATTGGTGTGGAGCAACACATGACTGAATATCATTGAAAAATGAATACTTTCACTTTTGTGTGCCAATATTCACTCTGTGTTGCTCCACAAAGGTCAATGCCACACCTGTCAATTATGGGAGTGAGTGAATGAAAATGGATCCACTTTCCTCCATCTGTGTACAAAATGCAGGCAGAGGAAAGCTTATAATCCGCTATGTGTGCCCCTGCTCTTAAGGGCTAACTGTAGAATCTATAAAAAGTCTCAACAGTTCAGTACTAGAAGCACAGAATTCTAATGTTGCACTATATCCTTCAGTATAAAAAATCTGTGTAAGTAGCCACATTTTGTAACTAATCCACTAATACAAATTTTAAACTAGTGCCTTATAGTGGGCATACTGGGATCAAACGCTAAGGCAGGGTGTTACTGATCCACAATAGTGATTGGCAGTGTTGGACTGTGGGCCCTTCTGCTTCTAACAATTTGGTCTATTTTATGGTCTCTGTTTCTGTATGGAAATAGTTGAATGGGTCTGAGTTGATTTGCGTGGCCTTATGGTCTAAGGTTTTCACTAAAGCTACTGGCATCTCAGTCTGACACTGGTGATTGGTAGTTGTGTCTTTTCCTACCTGCATTATTAGTTTGCTTTGCCACTTCTTCATCCATTCTCATTTGCATTTATCACTATCAGCTTTCCTCATCATCACCTTCTTGACCTGCTTGCGGAACATTTGTCATCAACTGCTATGGGCTAATTTAGCTGGGACATTTTTGAGTTATTGAGTCTGTTATTATTTTATTATTCATTGCTTCCAGAGAGTGTACTTTCATCTGTCTTTAAAATGGCTGGGATAATCTTATGTAAACCTCCCATTCCTAGCTAAGAAGAATAAAGGGGAAAACTGAAAAAAATACATTAATTTGCTTGCAAAAAAAAATCTCTGCTGCTGAAAGAACTGAAAATTACACCCTTACATTTTTACACAAAAATATTAATTAAAGTAGAAATTAACACAGCACAGTGTAATTGCGATTCCTGGTGCATACAATTGCATTATGAGTTGTGGAAATAATTATTTTGTACAAGGATATTATGCTCCTCATGAGAAAGCGACACACTGAGAAAAGTATTAACTGCTCACTGCTTATCTGAACAAGCACCCAGTGGGATGGTAATCCCAGGGGGGACTCCAAATCTTCAAAGTTAAAGTGATTGGAAGTTAAGTGCCAACATGGTTGCAAAAATAATTTAGTAATGTAAAGGCAACATCTTTTTTTGTCTTAAATAACTATATCTCAGTTTCCCTGTGGTCAACTCTGTGCAACTATGATATCCAAGGGCACATGAAGTTTGCTCTGTGCTGCAGACACCCAATTACGGAACATAAACCAGGGGAGCTTATGAGGAGAGAAATGAAGGCCATTGTTGGGGGAAGAATTGTTTGTTGTTGTTTTTTTTTCCTGAATATTTGGACATTGGTGTATTTTAGCCTATAAATTATATTTCTATTGCGACAGCAAGCAACCAGCATGCATTAATATTGCATAATGAAATATGTACAGCAATTGTATCCTTTTTTCAGAAAAAAAACTATTTCCCCCAAAATATTGAGCCTATAATAAAAGTGAAGAATACATTATAAGAGCTCATTTATAAATGACAGAACAGATGGAAAGTTCAGGCCTGAAAAGTGTCAACCCCGTTATTTGGGGGATACAAAAATGGAAGAAATAGAGGATAAATTAAGTTGGCAACAGAGTGGGCAATTCAGAGGCAGACAAACCAGTCACTCTCAAATGTAAAATGAGGGTGATATGGATATAAGAAGGCAGAGGTAAGGACCTTGCCAATCAGTAAGTCAAAGAAAAGGAGGGCCTGTGACAGGCACTATAGTTTTTATTGGAGAAGAAATGATATAGCCAGAGATATGTAATGAGTGTGGCATTTCTTTTCTATTATAGACTGGAAAAGAATATGGAGGGGCAAATATAAAAAGCATGAAACATGCACACGCCTTACATGGTAGATGCTAGTTTCATCTTTAATTTAACTAAGTGCTATTAGGGTTATAAAAAAAACAGTATATGTATTTATCTACACTCAAACCACCATTTGTCCAGGTTTCCCTGCAAAGATAATGACTTCTAGTACAGGCTTTATTGCTTCATGCACTTGTCATCTGCAAACATCTATGCTCTTCACCAAAACATATCTGTCATCTCATCAGGCTTTCTCTGCAATATTTAACAGTTATTCCTGGCTACATATTGGTGAAAAGGTGAAAATGTTTTTTGCTTTCTGCAACCACTAACCTCTACGGCAGGAGTATTGAAAAAGAATACGTTTAACAGATGCATTTTCAGTACTTCCAATAATTGCTAATAAAAATGTGGCACAGATCTATATGGTATGGTAGGTTCATGCTTGAATGTAAGTATATGGGTTACCGTTTCCTGGAGAAACAAAGGACTCTAGTAAGTTATTAAGCTATAAATAAAAAAATGTATTACACTGGTACTTGAGTCATAACTTTGGGTATGGATTTTACAGCAATGGATTTTTATTTACGTACAGACACAATTTTGCCACTTCAACAAGCAGTGGATAGGTTATATCAGTGAAATATTCTATGAGGAAGCAGTTACAGTCTTTGTTATGCTTATTAATTTTTGCTTTGTACTCACAGACAGTGAATTTTATGGATCATTGGCGCCAAGGAGGTGTAGTGGCAGTATCACTATGTGAGGAAGTCTCGGCCCATGAAGGCTAAATTGCTCATAAGGCAGTCCTGGGGTGAGTTATTGGACTTTTCATCATGTTTTATATATTAATAAAACCATAGCCAGTCTTCTGTCTTGTTTTCAGTTTGAACAGTTTCATAACTTTGGTCTGCATTGTGAGAAGAATGGCTCCAATATAGCTTGGTGCTTAAGAAGAATCATTTTGCCTGTAACAACTCCCATTGACTTCCATAGAAACTCGCAAGCTTTTACATAGCCAATTTTTATATTGGAGTTTTCTGTTTTTTTTGGACTTAATAAATACCAGACGTTTGAGTTTTTGAACCATAATTTGAATTCTCAAATTGAGAAAAAAAAAAAATCAAAGTTGGCCTTTGATAAATCACCCCACAGTGTGGCTATTAGGGGCACATTCATCAAAGTACGAATTGGTCCAAATGGGAAAAAAATCATATTTTTTTTCTAACTTTTAGAACTGTGTGTATTTTCTACAATTTTTTCGTTAATTTCTGCAACTTTTTCGTACTTTGTGTCAATTTGTGCGACAAAATTGTATTTGTTGCAACAAGTACGAACGTTTCGTTATTCATTCAAGCTTCGGTATTGTGACTTTCCTTTGGTCAGGTTGGAGCTGCAGAGTGCCATTGAGCCCTATGGGAGACTTTCCTTGGGCCAGGTTGGAGCTGCAGAGTGCCATTGAGCCCTATGGGAGACTTTCCTTGGGCCAGGTTGGAGCTGCAGAGTGCCATTGAGCCCTATGGGAGACTTTCCTTGGGCCAGGTTGGAGCTGCAGAGTGCCATTGAGCCCTATGGGAGACTTTCCTTGGGCCGGGTTAGAGCTGCAGAGTGCCATTGAGCCCTATGGGAGACTTTCCTTGGGCCAGGTTGGAGCTGCAGAGTGCCATTGAGCCCTATGGGAGACTTTCCTTGAGCCAGGTTGGAGCTGCAGAGTGCCATTGAGTCCTATGGGAGGCTTCTAAAATCATGCACTGAAGGTTCAAATTCAGAAAGTTTGTCGCTCCGTTTACAATCGTTTGGCTACAAAAATTTTGTAACTTTTGAATCATACCATAATATTTTTGTATGACCACGATACGATTTTTCGCACAATTAACGCACATCAGAAATTTTTGTATTTAATCCAAATTTTTTTTCGATTCCCACTTTTAATGATCCAAAATTTGGACTTAAGTCTGGCCCTACATGTATTTATTTGCACCCCCATAGCAGTCCTTCCATGAATCTAAACACATTTGCAGGTATTAAGATTAATGTTATGATATAATTAAAAACATCTAATACCTTCTAGTGTATCATGGAGCAAAACTGCACAGTTTAATGAACAGACCATCATACCCAGAGATTTAGCAAGTAAGATCCTTCACTAATTAAAGAATGTTACACGCTTTCTCCTTTGTGTAAGATAAATCTATTGGTGTCCTAATATCCTGTTTTGGACATGGGTTATAGCAGTCAGGGGAGTGAATTACAGGCGAAACCCTCCGTACACAAGACCATCAGTCATGCCTATGTTACTCTGCGCACTTATTATGAAAGCACTGATGAATTCACAATCTGCAACCAAACCATTAGTTTAAGCATGTTAATTAATTTCCTGTAAGTAATGCTTTCTACAAATGATATCCATAGCAAGTAAATGTCAAATTACAATAAATAAACTTAGGTGTTGAAGAACCATATGATTAATGTAGCCATAAAATTTCTTATATACTTGCATTTGTTTTTAAATGCTTTCATATATTTTAATTAAAATATTCCCATATACACAATAATTAGTAGCAGTCTATAGCTATCTTACTGCAAACTCATCCCAGATTAATATATTTTGAGTGGAAAAACACCGTCTGCAAAATATTATTACGCACTAAAATCCACATTATAAAAATTCTAATTTAAGATTGTATTTTTATGCTCTTAATTTAAAGGGATAAGAAAGTAAAAGAAATATATTTTTAGTTTTTATAAAGTTCTCTCATTTATTGGTAACTGTATATCCTCAGTTTCTGCATTATATTCTACAAACGTTTATTGAAAAAACACTAACTTTGATGCCTTTCTTTATAATAATTTATCTCATACTACTATAACTAGTTATGTACAGTTGATTATTGTCCTGTTGGAATAAGTTCTGGATAGAAACATATAGAGATTTCACTATTTCATCATTACATTGTCCCTTTTGAAAGGTCTGTCCCTTTTTTAAATGGCCATTCACAAGAAAAGGGAACCTATCATACATAGAGCCTGCACTCCAGATGGCGGAAACAATAGTATTTTTTGGGGAAAATTCCCCTATTGAGTGCTTTGGCCTCCAGGTAATGTGCATGGATATATGCGCATATGAGCCCCATCTTGCTCTTTATGCACACGTGTTTGATGTAGCAACAATGCGACAATTCGCGCAAGTCATAATGGCTACGAAAAGTTGCAACAATTTACGAAAAAGTCGCGACGGCGACGGAAAAAATTGCAAAATACCGATCATTACGAAAAAACGCATTCAGACGCTGTCGACCCGTTCGTGGATTAGAAAATCGCCCCCCTAGTGTGAAGGCCAGAGAGCTCAGGAACATATTCTTGTTATTTATTGTTGTTTCCCCTATCTGGAGTGCAGACTTTGTCAGCTCCGTTTGGCCCACCAAATCTGACCAATATCCATGTACATTGGTTTAGGCAGGTTTGAAAATGCCATCTGTGGGTTCACCAATACTGGTTGACCAGTGGATGGCAGATAATGAGCTGAAAAGGAACTGCAGCTGGAATTTTGTTTGGGCCCTTGTAAGCTCCATTTAACTTGTGGGCTTAACAGTAGAAGAGAGCTCCAGATCAACCCATGTATGGCTTCAGTCTAGAAGGAAGTCAATAAATAAAAATGTCCATTATTTGCCTCTTTACTACATATCTGTGATTTACAGTACGATTAGGGGACCACATGAGTGAAACGGCAGATTATACTTTCCCAAATTGCCAATGGTTCACTTATCAGAAGCAGTGACCTCCTCCTTCTTGTGTTGTTATATTCTCCATACATATCATTTACAATGTAATTGCATTTACTGAGTCTCTCTGTATATTTTAACCTGTCTTTCTCTCTGTGAATCAAAACCGACACAGTATAAAAATAAATCAAACAATCAATTTGTACATACGTACATATATTAACTCTCTGTCCATGATCTGTGTGAGTGCTTGCATATTAATGGATTAAACAGTTCCAGGGTGAAATTCATTTTTCTGACTGTTCATTAAAAAGAAAGAGTCACTAAAATGACCCTGTAAAGAGCATCACAAATTGCACCACATCAGTCACTCTAATTGTTTCTAGGACCCAAACAGTGAGTAAATCATCTTAATGTAACCATTGCTGTTGAATCTGGCAAAAAGGGTATCTGGATAAAGAATATTACCAACAAGGTTTTCTTGGAAGTAGTTTTCTTTGAAGCAGACAAAAAAAAGTGGTCAGCTTGCAAGAAGACAGGTTTCATGTGCAAGGTGTCCCTCTCAGATGCTATCAGAGTATAAAATCATAACTGAAGCTGTATATTCTGTTTGCTATTGTATACTATGATTAAGCAATGATAGTCACAACTATTGCGGCAATGTTGCATCAGATCCTGGTTGCATATATGACAAAATAGCAATTAGGAACAACTGATTGCTGAAATTCAACCTAGGAGCTATACGTTCCCATTAAACCAATTCCGTATTGCCCAGTATATATTGAGAACTGTTGACAAGCTTTTATATTAATGAAATATTTGAAGACATGGTAAAGGCATTAATAATAAATGAAGTAGTCCTGTGGGTTATAATCAATATATATATCTCATTTGGGACACTAAACTGCAAATCAAGCAAGTAAACTTATTGGTCCCCATTTTTTTTTTCTTAAGTGCTCATCACTTCTTTTTCTATAGCTTAGTATTTTACCTTATATATATATATATATATATAAGTCCATATATTCTCTTTTTCATTTACAAGATAACACTATGGATTTCTGACTCAATAAAAGATTTGCAGTGCAGGACATAACAGAATGGAGAGAATTCTAGGCAAAGCAAACATAAAATTATAATATTTCAGTAGTAGCCAAATGGAGAAAATAGCACACAATGTTTTTTTATTGCAAGAGTTTACTGTGCCTTTAAAATATTATTTATTAATTTTAACAATGTACATGTGCTGTGTGATGTCTGCGTGATGTCACTAATTACGACTTTGGACTTGTGTACGAGGTACAGTCACATATAAAATAGAAAAATATTACTCATTAGATTTAAAATGCATTTGCACATCCCGGGCATGCTTAGAAATGGTTCTGAGTATTATGTTCCCACTGAAATATTATAGTTATGTCTTTATTCTGCTTTCCACAATGTAGATTTTGCTAATGGCATTGCACTCATGGGTACAAAAAATATAACTAAAACTACTATGTGTCAGTAGGAGAAAATAACATTGAATATAGATGAATTATAGATTTGAGTAGATATGAGTCTAAAGGTCCATTTTGCCTGGCGTAATTTATTCATATTACTGATGCTCTTAACATATGCAGCACCAGGCATTTCCAGAGCACTTTAAAGTTGTGAACAAAATAATAATAATTATAATAGCTGGGAAGTCAGGAGGACATTCAATAGAGCTAACAAATCTACTGATTCAAATGGGGTCAAGCAGAAACATCCACTAAAAAAACGTTTTATGTCGTTCTGTGTGAAGTGAGAGCAACTGCCAGCAGTGGTCAATTTGAGCTATTGAGCTATTCCCATTTTTAAAAATTATTTAATTTTTCTCTCTAATAATAAGGTATGGAGATCCAAATAAGGGAAAGACCCCTTATCCAGAAAACCCCAGGTCCCATGCATTCTGGATAACAGGTCCCATACCTGTATACAGTATAATCAGCTTAATTTCATAGAGAATTCAGTTTTCTTTATAACCATTAGAATATAACTATAGTGAACAATTTCCTTACTAACATACAGACATAGGTATTCAATTTATAAACCCACCATTAAACCAGATGCTTGAGCTTAGCATTCCCTAAAGTTAAAGGGGTGGTTCACCGTTAAGTTAACTTTTTGTATGTTATAGAATGCCATATTCTAAGCAACTTTGAAATTGGTCTTGATAATTTATTATTTATAGTTTTTTAATTTCCCTGCTTCTTTCAGCTCTTTCCAACTTTCAAATGGGGGTCACTGACCCTGGCAACCAAAAAGCTATTGCTCTGTGAGGGAACAATTTCATTGTTATTGTTACTTTTTATTACTTGTTTTTCTGTTCCGGTCCTCTCCTAATTATATGCCAGTCTCTCATTTAAACCACTCCCTAGCTGCTAATGTAATGAGAACCCTAGCAACCAGATAACTGCTAACATTTTAAACTGAAAAGTTGCTGAAATAATTAAAAAACCAGCAAATTATCTAACAACAAATTATAAATATATTCATTTTCAATGGCGTATTACTGCTCAGCGTGAAAAGTAAATTGTTTGATAGAAATGCATTGTAATCTTTTAATGAATGAGAACCACTTGTAAAAAATAAAACAAAAAAACATGACTAATGGTGAATTATTAACCCAACATACCGTATATACTCGAGTATAAGCCGAGTTTTTCAGCACGAAAAAAGTGCTTAAAAACGAATGCTCGGCTTATACTCGAGTGAATATGGCATTCGGCATGATTTAGTAGTTATACACTGTTGGGAAATACACTGATGGAGGGGGATAAAGGGACTAAGCGCTCCTCGCTCCCTGGCAGCTTTCCGGTAGGAGAGCGGTGGGTGAATACAGGCTGTAATGGCATTCGGCGAGCACGCCGCCCCACCACCCACTGGTTACTCGCCTTTAACATCAAAGCGATTGCTACTGTCAATGCACATAACCATAATTGTCCGTGCAGATGACATTAGGAACTTCTTTCCGGTAGGAGAGCGGTGGGTGAATACAGGCTGCGCCGCTGGCATTCATAATCAGAATTGTCCGTGCAGATCTCTTTTCCGGTAGGAGAGCGGTGGGTGAATACAGCCTGCGCCGCTGGCATTCATAATCAGAATTGCCTGTGCAGATCTCTTTTCCGGTAGGAGAGCGGATACGCATACGCGTCCGCCCAAGTACTCGCGGGGGGCGGGGTTTCGGCACTCTCCTGCTTTCTGTGATCTTTGCATTCATCTGAAAACTCTCCAGCTCTCTCTGCACGGACAATTGTGATTATGAATGCCAGCGGCGCAGCCTGTATTCACCCACCACTCTCCTACCGGAAAAGAGATCTGCACAGACAATTATGATTATATGAATTGAAAGTAGCAACCGCTTTGCTGTTAAAGGCGAGTAACCAGTAGCAGTTCTCCATTTAGTTTGCTCAGCTGTAGGCCAAGGAAAAATGTAAATGGGATGGAGAGGGAACCAAGGAAATAAAATGATCCTTGTCTAGAACTCTAAGCTCAGTTCAGAAAATTAAGATGCTTACTACAGGGATATGTAGACCCAGTCCATACACTGTGATAACAGCACTCCGGTAGCATATTATTAGATCTTCCACTCCTACAGGGAAGTTCATTATTAGCCTTATAAGTGCCACTGGAGTTTTCATATGAGTGCATAGATCACATATCAGAGCCAGCTCTTATATTTGCATTTTAAGGGGTTGGCCACATATAGTTACTGAATGCGCAGATCTGGTACCACTTTGTTCATCCACATTTAGGGCCAAATTGGGCTGACTTCATTACAATTGGATCATCTACTGGGCTTATGGAGACGCGTCAGCTAAGGACCACATTAGTGCAATGGTATCAAACACAGAGACAGTATTTTTGTTATGTATGTTAACTAGTAAGTTGGGATCCTGTTGATGGGTGCCAACTGCCCAGGATATCCTCTAGATGTAGGTGATAGGATAAGCTTTGATTGGACAATTTGCTTCCTTTATTAATTATTTGATTATTGAAACTTAGCAGAAGTGGCTGCATTTCCCACCCTAGGCTTATACTCGAGTCAATAAGTTTTTCCAGTTTTCTTAGGTAAAATTAGGTACCTCGGCTTATATTCGGATCGGCTTATACTCGAGTATATACGGTATACCTAGCAATGCAATGCAGACATACCTGAACATGCAATACAGACCAGCTAAGACACTGAATGGCACACTGTATGTGTATTTGTAGAAATAGCCAGAATAAATCTTGCCCTTATGTCCTCCTGCTGTATCTTTTTAGACCCTAGAGTTAACTGATTGAGCATCGGCAATAAACCCTAGAGTTGCTGACACAGCAGCTCTAAAATTGTTGCCTTTGGTATTCCTGCCCATTGTTAAGAACCCAGTAGCCCACTTGCCAATAAAGGAAAGAAGGCTAATATCCCAGATAAGTAAACACCTGAAGGGAATATTAAAGGCAGTCTAATACTTCAGGAAAGCCCTGGAGCAAGAAGCGAAGAGGCTGCATTAAAAGGGATCTAGCAGCCAGATTACACTGGTTTATATTTAGAGATTGGCAGAATCAGATATAGCTGTGATTGGTGAAAAGGAATGCGGTAAAGGAAAACTATACCCCCTGAATGAATACTTAACTAACAGATAGTTTATATTAAGTGACCTATCAAAGAATCTCTCCAAACTGGAATATATATCAATAAATATTGCCCTTTCATATACTTTCCTTTGATCCACCATTTAGTGATGGGCTGTGTGCTCCCTCAGAGATCACATGACCAATAATAATGCAACTCTAACTGTAACAGGACGTAGTATGGAAGCAAAAGGCAGAATTCTGTTCATTGATTGGCTGTTGTGACCTAGCATGTATGTGTGCCTTGGGATGCTTGTGTGCACTGTGAATCATATGATCCCAGGAGGTGGCCCTTAAAGGGACAGTAACACCAAAAAATGAAAGTGTATAAAAGTAATTACTATATAATGTAATGCTGCCCTGTACTGGTACAACTGGTGTGTTTTCCTTAGAAAGACTACTATAGTTTATATAATGAGGCTTCTGTGTAGCCACGGGGGCAGCCATTTACAGGAGAAAAAGCACAGGTTACTTAGCAGATAACAGATAAAACCCAATTATATTCTACAAAGCTTATCTGTTATCTGCCATGTGCCTGTGCCTTTTCTCCTTTTTCCCAGCTTCAATGGCTGCCCCCGTGTTGACATAGCAGCTCATTTATATAAACTATAGTAGCGTTTCTGTTGCAAACTTACCAGTTTTACCAGCGCAGGGCAACTGTACATTATATTTGAATTACTTTAAAACACTTTCATTTTTTGGTGTTACTGTTCCTTTAATTCTTAAAATGCCAACTTTCTATTTAGGTGTACCCAATGGCACCTACTACTAAAAAGTATATTTTTATGAAAATGGTTTATAGATGAAGCAGGGTTTTACATATGAGCTTGTTAATGCAATATATTTTTTTATAGTTTTCCTTTAAGGCAGGCAAAAGCTGGGCTGGGGGCGGAGAAAGAGAGGGATGTGATGTCAGGGGGAGAAGCACTCACTTCTTTATCTTCTGAGCAGGTAGAAACATTAGACATAATTTTACTTTTTTTATATAATGTTATTAGCTGCAGTAATACACATTAACTCTGCAGTATATTGCTGGCTTTGGGGGTAGAATTATTTGGGCAGGCTGCTTGTTAGTCTCTTGCTGTATATAATCTGTTTTACAGCAGTGAATGAGTTCCTGGTGTTTCACTAAGGTATAAAACATTGTGGGTTCAGTAAAATGGCTCAAGGCAAAGGGACAGTTGAGTAGTCCCCCTGTCATGCCAACTAATGGGCAGTGGAGCGCTGGTACTGAGGTCCTTTTGCAAATTATTGCCTGTCCACATTGAGCATAATTGTAATATATATAAATATATGTGTGTGTGTGTATCTGCAGGATAGTGCAGACATAAGATTCAATTTTGTCTTTTTGCTCTATTTTTATATTCTTTGTTTTAGTCTACAGACAGACTTCAATTTAAATATTTTAAAAATGCAAAAAGCAATAGCACCTAATGTAATAAATTTGAAAAATGAATAGAAGGTTAGCACTAAATGGAATAGTATACTCTGCCATTCTCATTGTATTTCCAGCTTATGCTAAATCATTCCAAGGTAATGTGCTTGAATTCTCTTGGGGGAAATCTTGCTCGTTACTGCATATCATGTACAATAAGTGTATTCAACTATGATTCATTAAACTTTGTATTTTTATGTTTCATTCTGGATGCTTCTGCCAACTGAAATACTTTCAATTGATTATTGCTGTACTTTTGAACCAATAGCAAAAAAAAAAAAAGTAAATCTGTCTGAAAAGAATGGATTTTAAAAAATATGTCAAAAGACAGTCTGCTGCCATGTTCAGTATTACATTTACAGGTAAGGGATACACTATCTGGAATGGTAGAGACCTGGGGTTCCTGAGATAAGGGAGCTTTTGTAATTTGGAGCACTATTTAGACTATTAAAACACTGCAAAATAGAGTTTTGTCATCAATCAGAATTTATGTAGCTAATTACCTTCAAGCACAAGGCACTGTCTTGTTGCAGAGAAACAACAAATCAGTAAAAAAAAATGAGAATTGCTTCAAAAGATTTTTTACCAACTGTCCCTTCTCAGCCTGTCAGTTATAGCTTCTGATGCTAATGGACTCCTGCTGCACAAATATGGCTGCCCCCTCATAGAGGAACATGGGGGTTAGATAGGGAATGTAAAAAGCATTGGGCAAATATTTTTAAAGAAAAATTATAAATAACGTGCAAAGACAATGTTATAATAGATGCACAAAAAGATTTAATTTTCAGTTGTCGGTATCTCTTTAATGATGTAATGAGTTATTTAATGATATTATGTAGTGTCATATAACTGAAACATATGTATTATAATAATGTACCTTGTGTTGTAGAATATAAGGATATTAGAATTCACGGCCTTAGGCCTTGCATGTTTATATGCTCATTAACCTACTTGGTGACTTATAATGTCTTTATATTCTATAAAAGTGGGTACTTGGTCTTATGGTAAATATGTAATACTAATTTAAATTAGAAATACATTGAACAAGCAGATTATACTGACGAACCATTTACTCAATACAGTTTTTAAAACACAAACTTATAAACTTTGTGCAGCCCAGGATGATTCACACAGTGAATATATTTGCCCTGCACATGTTTAGCTGGACAAGACTGGTGTATTTTATATGCTAACATAATTGTGAATTGCGCTGCAATTGTCAGGAATTCTGACACCAGAAATGAAACCTTTTTTTTACATCTATCATAACATTATATTTGTATGGTATATATCATTTTGCCTTAAAAGTAATTGCCTGATGCTTTTTTATTACCATTGTTCCTCTATGAGTGGGCGGCCATATTTGTGCAGCAGAAGTTCTTAGCATTAGAAGCTATAACTGACAGGCTGAGAAGGGACAGTCAGGTTGGCAAAACAGTCAGGTTTGGACACCTCAAGTAACAATTACTTACAAAACCAGCCCTACATTATCAGCAAAAACTGATCAGCATGACCTCTAGGTAACTATATAGTAACTCTATAGGTACATTAATATTGTGTAGTATTGTGAAACTTTTTAAATGTCATATGTCAAATTGTGTATATTTATATGCACGGTCTACATTTCAATTATGCCACAAATGTGGAAGCGGAAAAAAATATTTGCTGCAAATTTTTTCAATTGCAAATTTATATTTGCAAAATTACCCTAAAAATCAACTCTATATTCACAAACAATGACCAAGCCATTCTCACGCAAACACCCATTTCATCTTAGTGCCATTCGCAAAAAAAAAAAAAAGGATGGGTAAGGATGAGTAATAGCAATAGAATTAATAGCAATAGAATTTTAACATTTTTAAATGTGGAAGGAAAAATTAGCACAACCATATGCAAATATATATGTACTAAGAAAAATGAATAAAGGACCTCCCACAAATGGTTAATATAAAAACTGTAAGTGCTATATTGTCAGTGTTAAGATAGAAATCTAGCTATTTAACCTATCTTTACATACTCCAATATACAGTATATTTCCAACGGCAGCATGCACCAGTATGTATATTCCCACCCATTTGAAGGACAAGGAAAGCCCTGGCAATTCACTGGGGAATGTCAAACATTTTGGCAAATCCAAATTACTGAGTAATTAGTTGGAAAAAGGATAGATTCGTCAAGCTATGAACGGGTTGTGAAAATCTGCTTCCTAGTTTTGTTCCCTGGCACATGAAAGGTAACCAGCCCTGCATTGGCTTTTTTGCACTAGACCAACGGTTCTCAACCTGTGGGTCGGGACCCCTTGGGGGTCGAACCCCTTTCACAGGGGTCACCTAAGACCATCGGAAAACACATATTTACAATGGTCTTAGGAACCAAGACACCGATCTATGGTTGGGGGTCACCACAACATGAAGAACTGTATTAAAGGGTTGCGGCATTAGGAAGGTTGAGAACCACTGCACGTTACAGGAAGTAGTTCTCTCAGTAGGTTAGCACTCTTGGTACTATCCTATATTTGCACATAAGCTATAGCTATAAGCTATTTAGTGCAGCAAAAAAAAAAAAAAAGGCAATGGAATGAAAATTTGCAAAAATAGGATTCTTTTTTTAGATAATCTATTACCAACTTATATCCTGTATTCACCAAGTTACTTAAACAAAAACGTAATGTAAAGTACCAAAAACATTCACTGTAAGACTGTGCACAGAACTGTGTATTATTGATATTGCTAGATAAGGCTAAAGACATCACAGAGTAAGCTACTATTCAACTGAGAATAATTGAAAAGTGAAAAAGCAACTTATTGTCAACCACAGCAAATAACTATGGTGCCAGATGGCATTACAGGGGTTATTAATATTATTATCAAAAATGACATTTCTAGAGTCAGCAGAGTTGACTTATACTGTATATATATATAGCATTGTCTTATTTATGATTGTATGTTATGTATGCATGATAGGATATCATCTGCTACAGACATTTGTGCATTTGTTAAACAAACCTTTTAAAATAAAGTTTGCTCATTTGACCTGTTCCACTATGAGGTCTTTAAATCTATATACTTTTTTGAGCTAAAATCTCAGGTGGCAAGCATGATTATTGTAGCAGATCAATCTGCTATATTAATCAACAGCATTCAATGCCAGCATTCATGTCTTGGACTGTGTTTTGCCTCTTATGTTTTATTTTAAATGAAATTTGAGTTTATTTTTTGTACATTAATAGATATTATCAGCCAGAGGGAAAGGAAGGCAACATATTGTGATGTGAAAGCTGTTATTTGTGAAAGCTGTCCTACCCAAGAACAATTCACACAGTATCACATAGGTCAGACCTGGCATGCATAAGTATATATCAGATCTCTCGCGAAATGGTCCATTCAACAAAGAGCTGGCAGCTTCAAACCTTAAAGTCGGTGTTCTTTTATTGTTATACAATAGAAACAAGATGAGGCCAATGAGCTATGGACAATGACTATCATTTTCTTTAGTCTTTGCTCTTTGTTTTCTTTGGCTGGTTGAATGCAACACAGAAGAATACAAATCAATTTACTGCAATATTGGCATCTTCTTGAAAAGTACAATACGCATAAAATAGACAATTTAACCTTGACAAAGTCATATCCTACATAACACAAAGCTATTTATGTGCCATTTGTTTGATTTTTATGAAAACTCCCATTGTTATAGGTCTTTGAGTTTAAAAAAAAGAAGAAAAAAAAAAGAAAAATCATCGCAATAACCAGAAAATGAGCACATGATTCTGCTCTTTTTTCAACAATTGGTTTGTTAAAAATAAATTTGTGCTGAAATCCAGGTCAATAATAATAATAATGTTGTACCTGTTTTTATTGTACATATAAGTCCCTGGAATTTCATGGAACAAAAAATGTTTATTTTGTAAATTGTTAGGAATACATGTTATTCTATTGCTTGACATGTAAAAATGTCTGGCAAAGACTAACGTAAAAATGTAAAAAAACAAAATTAACGAGAAAAAAAAATTGTGACAACCACACACCAATTTTTTTCTGTGATTCATGGGTGTATTCATTGGTTGCTAACATGTTGGAGGGGGGACCCAAATGGGTTAATTGTAAAAGTGTTTAATCGTGGCCAAAAAGTCAATTGCAAACAAAACATTTTTGCTTCTATTCATTTCAATGAGGCTTTTTAAAAACTTGCCCTCATTGATTTTGAGCTCAACAAAGTTATAATTGGATTTTCACAATTTTTACTTTTGATAAATTGTGAAAGTTTCAAAAAAATCCACCTCACATATATAAATACATGGGATGTTCTATCACATGAAAATACTGAGAATTGAATTTTGATAAACCCTATGCTTAATTTTTTATTTGATTTTTTGTTTAGATTTCATTTTCTGTTTATTGCATTAGTCTCTGTATGTTCTTTGAAATATATAGCGGTGTTATACAAATAGCCCCAGACAATTGAGAATATACTTCCATACATGTGAATAGCTAGCAAACTTTTTATCCAACATGACATAAGCATTGGGACCAAATACACACTGCATGGTGAGATGGTCTCAGTATATTTATACATTATACACAATTGCATTTACACTGCGTTATGTAAGTTGTGATTTTGTAGTACACTATAGTTCTTAAATGGTCTGATTTATTTTTAGCAGTGTCTTCTCTTATCTGTTTCACTGTGTGGCAGTATTCATTTACTGTATTGTTTTAGGCTGAATGAAAAGGGTTAAAAATTCATATGCAATTGCCAGTTGGGAGCTTATTGCCAAGTGCTTCCTATACATTTGCAGTTGGAATAATTAATATTCTGGCAGTCTAAGGCAATGTAATCAAAGGGAATTCACTAGCAACCAACGTATAACCCTGTCTGAAATCATCCCCATTCATGTAAATCCATTTCTAGTAGCTGATGAGCAAATATGGTGATAGGATGATTCAAATAGAATTCATAGCTGCCATCACAAAATTAGCAATCATTTTCCCTCAAGACAAAATAGGCAAGAAAAAAATTTGAGTTGAGTTGTTGTTGAGTTGTCACTATAGATAACCTCTATATAAAGAGAACCTGTAAATTCAGGTGATTTTAACAGAATGAATAATATAAGGTTAAATATATGCAGATAGCTAAATGAAGGCAATAGAAGCATTTGGGCTCAGTATATGACAATAATGATAATGCTAATTTAATATATATATATATTTATATATATATAGCAAGACAGTGAGCCGCACACACAGGGAACTTTTAGAAAAACAAAAAATTTAGTCAATTAAAAAAAATCGGGGGGGTTGTCCCTGAGGAAGAGCACAGTTGGTGCTCAAAACGTTGGATTTTTTTCATTGAATACATTTTTTGTTTTTCTACAAAGTCCCTGTGTGTGCGGCTCACTGTCTTGCTGTATACTACTTTTTGCAAGCACCCTGGGCATTTGATCATTAATAGGGTGTGCTCTGTTTTTTCCTGTATATATATATATATATATATATATATATATAATATCTATACTGTATATCTGTAAATTAGGAATTACATACAAATCATTTATTTTTATATAATTATCCTAAATAACTGCAGTTTGTTTTGAAAGCTTAGCTGAGCTTTTAAGTATGTGTTTTTTATTGATAAAGTTAATGAATTGGTAATAGTAAACTGGATTTTAGCATCAATTAAAATTCATGTCACAGGAATGGCACACAAAAAGGTCAAGTAGCGAGCGTGGTGTAATTTGTATTGACTTTTTTTTTACAAATAGGCTTAAAAGGCTGGTGCTAGCTGGTGAATCTAATAAATTACGTTACATTAAAAGTCTCTGTCTTAAGTCAAGATAAAGTATCTTGCATATATCAGTTTAGCGTCTAACATATTTTCTCCATTGGATATAATAGAATGGCTTAGATTATAGGTTGTACAGATATATAGAGTAAAAGAAACATGCAATGTAAAACCAACCATTATAGTGCTTGGTTTTTTTTATCAAGTAAGACATAATGAGTAAATAATGAGTAGTGATGATCTAAATTTTTCACCAGGCATGGATTCGCTCATCAATAATAATGAGCTTCAGCTATATTAATGAATTTTCACCAAATAGCAATCTGTTAGTAAATATTCATGTTTTACACATATTGTTGGGTATATTATTTAAAATTAATTATTTTGAGTCTTAAGATTTAAATTTTTATATTTAAAATTCTTTATACATATATCCATTATATCCATATATAATGAATAAACACTATCCATTATATATTGTCTTTGAAATGATGTCCTATTTATATTCCATTCTTAAATGGAAATTGAGAATTCGGGGAACTTGCATTTTTATATTTAACTATGTACAGTATATGTTAATTTACATTATTATTATTATTATATGAAGCAGTGTCTGCCATGAATGCCTGTAAAGCTCTTGGATTTCCTTAAGTACAGTGTAATGCTATTACTTTTAAACATTGTAGAATAATATTAATGAATTAATCCAATAAAATGTATTATTTGTATAGCTACAAAAATAAATGAATTGCTCCTTCAGTATACCACCTTTTTGAAACAGGGGCTAAAGCTGGATTTATAAAGTAGCTCATTATAACAAAGGCAATGATTAAATTGGTATAAATTGCCAAATAATGTGTAGTGAAGACTCCAATAGCCTAAAAAAATAGTGCAGAATTGGAAAAAAAACAGCAATGGGCTCCAATGCATTTCATAGATTTTTGTAGATTCAAGAAATTTTCAGTGAAGCAAAATTCTACAATTCTAAAAAAAAAGGAGAATTGTTAAAAAACCATTACATCCAATTTCTAAAAGTGTTTTGCATTTGCTTAACTTTTATTGTCTTACCCTAAAAATGTTAGTGATTTTGTTTATAGCTTTGTAAACCACTGACCTTAATTAAGGGGCAAATTTACCAAAGTTTTACATCTCATATTTTTTCAAAAATAATTAGGGCTGAGGATTTACAAGAATTTCCAGCAGTTCATTATATTTTAGAATGTATCAAATTAAAGGTTTAATAAAATTATTAATTTCTCAAAAAGATATATGTGCCAGTTCAAGAGAAGGTGTTTGACTTGGTTTCCAACAAAGTGTCCATCTTCTAGAATTGTGGTTGTAGGAGGTTATGCTGGATTCATTCTCAAACAAAATCTGGTAATATACATTAATGCTGGGTATGGATATATAGCAGCTAAGTAAAACAAATAATAGGTTTATAGTTAAAAAAAAATCCCATATAATTTAAATTAAGCCTATTCATAGGTTGACTAAAAGCTTTCAAAAATACTACAAACAGTGAAACTGATATTATAAACTTTAAACATTGTTATTTTTTCTCTCTTTCAGTCTTGGCAGGGACTTCTATCCTGAAGCTTATGTAGAGTTAGTTATTTCCTTCCATATTAGGAGATTAATTCATACATTAGGCATTTTAAGAAGATGAAACAAAAACAACATCAAAGAATGAATTCAATTGGTATAGTTTCATTGCTATTTAAAGAAGGTGACATTTTTTAATGTAATGAAACATATTTCTTTGAATTGGCTACTTAGCATTCAGTTGAAGAGCTTAAAATTACAGAAGAAACCAAAGTTAAATACACTTCTTTTTATATTAAAAATGACAGTGACACTTTCCACATCAGATGATGCTTTTTTTCACGGTTCTAATGAACATTGCCATTGACAAGCTGAAGTATAAAGAAAAGTTTTCTAAATCCAAGTCCTCCAGTTTCTGCATTATTCATTTCCAAAAGACAAGTATTATTACCCATGTGAATTAAATGCCCAGGAAAAAAGTCAAGTTGCTATTACACTTCTACGTCGTACTTGTGTTAGTAATCAGCTAATTTTCAGCCTATTACTAACAATTTGGCAAAAAACCTGCTCTACAGTACATAAGTTTAGTTCTTATATACTAAATCTTATATACTAAAGATTATTTATGTGTCTATGAAGATTTTTATTCATCCAGGTCATGGTATATCTAGTATAAATAAATTTAAAGCAACTGGACTTGTTTGGTAATCATTGAAGACGTTTCACTACTCATCCAAGCAGCTTCTTCAGTTCAACTGACTGGTATGGGAAGTCCTCAGCATACTGTATATACCCTTCCACTAATCCAATCACAATGGCACTATGTAACTCTTCAGAAAGGTGACATCTGAAACTCACAGAGGTGTGAATGCTGTGGAGTTACTTTGAAAGGATTACCAAAGTATCATGCAACTCTTCAAACAGGTGTTACTTATTAGAGTTGCATGAATGGATGTGTGAAGAGTTCTGAAACTGCCGGGGTACAGATGTTAGAACAGCATTGTATGTAGCAGACAGATGGTGTCGAAGTCCCCCGCCTCTGTTAAGGGATGGTTTCTCCACTTTGACATGAATGGCCTCTTTTACACCTCTTTCAAACCAGCGGTCTTCTTTGTCCAAAATTTGGACATTGCTGTTTTCAAAGGAGTGTCCCTTGTCTTTTAGGTGTAGAAATACAGCAGAGTCCTGGCCTGTAGTGTTCGCCCTCCTATACAATTAACACCTGTTTGAAGAGTTGCATGATACTTTGGTAACCTTTCAAAGTAACTCCACAGCATTCACACCTCTGTGAGTTTCAGATGTCACCTTTCTGAAGAGTTACATAGTGCCATTGTGACTGGATTAGTGGAAGAGTATATATGCTGAGGACTTCCCATACCAGTCAGTTGAACTGAAGAAGCTGCTCGGATGAGTAGTGAAATGTCTTCAATGATTACCAAACAAGTCCAGTTGCTTTAAATTTATTTATACTAGATATTATTTATGTGCATGAATATCTAACATAGCACTGAAAAGTGTTTTAGTTTGTGCTTTTTTGCAATCTATTTTAGGGAGTCTGTCACAGTTTTTACAAAATGTATCAGTTAATAGAGCTTCTCCAACGAAATATTGCTTTGAAATCTGTTTTTCAGTTTTTTTATGTATATCATTTTGAAATGTGGGGCTAGACATTTTCTTAGTTTCTCAGGTGCCCTCAGCCATGTGACCTGTGCTCTAATAAACTTCAGTCACACTTTATTGTTGCGTTGCAAATTAGAATGATATCACCCCCTCCCTCCAGCAGCCAATCAGCAGAACAATGGTAAAGTGACAAGATAACAGCTCCCTGACCTGCATTGCTAAAACCGCTCCCATGCCCCACCTAGTGGGAAATATAATACTATCACTCAATTGTAAAAATCCAAGTCCGGCTCACCCAAGTCATGACTCCTCCAGTTACACTGAGTAGGAGAAAAATCTGTGCTGGCTCTTTTGAAAAAAAGCTCAGAATTAGGCACAATGCACTAAGATGGCTGCCTACATGTTGATATTACAACAACAACAACAACAAAAGAAACATTTATTGGTTCAATAATAAAATATTAAATCTTTTTTGCCCAAGTCTCCATAAAATTGTTTTAGTAGGCAAGACGGAGAAAACCTTGGGGTGTCACTTACATATGCTACATTTCCTTGAATTCGAAACATGTTGTGTGGTACAAAACTACAAATTGATTGACACGGTTCTCCAGAGTGATATTCTGTTGCACATTCCCTAAAAGGCAATAAGACAAGACCAATGTAATTGCGCAAGTATTCATTTGCTAACCAGTACTGAGGAAGGAGTCCCTTTTTGTGCCATTAGCACAAGTCTGTTCAACAGGTGCACTTGTGCATATTTTTTATAATTAAAAAAACAGGTACTTAGCAAAACAGTGTGGAAGTAGTATAGGTATAAGTAGTGTGTTTGGATACAAGTATCTTTAAGGAAATCAATGGGCACACAGTAATGTGCTCATCTCAGCTCAAGTGCATATGCAGTTATAAATGATCCCAACTGTTCTAAGGCCTGCAGCTAGCAGTGTAGCACCTGTCTTATCTTCCCTTACAGCACAGGACTCGGCAGTCCTGAAAGATGTCCTATGCTCGGAAAACAATGGCAAACGCATTTGTATGTAAATATTCCTAATTCCTAGTTCAACTTTTATTATCCCACATTGCAGTGCAAAATGACATTGCAATAAGTGGGTTTATAGCTAAGAGTTTATTTCTGTAATCATTTTGCTTAAAAGCTGCCCCACTGTTTAAATACAATCTATACCAACCTATCAAACCTTTGTTAATAACATATAGATCATAAAAACTGAAATTTTCCTAATAAATGAGTATACATTATTTTATGAGACTACCCTCAGTGACATATGGCATGTTATTTGAAAAATGCACATTATAAGTACAAAACATGGGTATTAAGCTGTGTATAGCTCCAGCATTTGCACTAGTTATTATGAGAAGAACAGCAATGCCAGTAGAGCACTTTTGTCCTGAGGCAGGTATTTCAATGTAGTTCCCATCAATTGCTATAGTCAAAACAAACATTGCATGAAATGCTTTTTCCTCAGTTCATGGTCATCATATTCTTCACAGCAGTCTATGCAACCCAAAAGGAGGAAGACAGCGGAAGAATACCTTGGAGGAGCACATCTCGCCTGCGGGTCTTGAGTTAGACAGCCTTGGTTTACCTTGTAGAGTATGTAATCCTATTTATATGTATGTTATTCTAATTTGACAGGTTACTTCTCAGGCAAATTTAAGTCAAAATGTTGAAGTGCATATATTAAAAAGCAAATTTAAAAGCATGTATGTGAATGTTATGCCTTGAACTAGATCATTTCACTTACTAGCACATACTGTATTCATATTGCCTATTTTTCTAATTCTTACTCAACTGTTCTCTCCTAGCTACACTATTCATATTTTGAAATTACATAAAGGTTCCACTTTCCATGCAACAATAGTAAAAATTTCCAGTCTGCTGTTTAAGTGTGTTATATAATATCATATAATATTTACCATCACAAACATTTTCTTTAGAGAAGACAAATTAGGATATGGAATGTATTTTTGCAGTGTTATGAAGGTTTATGCGTCTTTACAGGTATAAGAAAAAGCTTAACCACTGTTACCACTTTTACCACTGTTTAATATAAATTGTTTTTGTGCGAACCGCTGTAATAGCGACAAGGTTTCAAGCCACATTCAAGCCAACTTTTCTCTTGGTTAGTTTTACGGTTTGGTGCAAAAATTTGTATATCTGATTATATTATTTATATATTTAGTAGGTCTAATATCATCCCTCCTCACTTTTTGGGACTCTAACCCCATTTATTTTGTTTTGGATCTGAATTTACTAAATAAACTTAATACAGGTATAGGACCCATTATCCAGAATGCTTGGGACCAAGGGTATTCTGGATAAGGGGTCTTTCCGTATTTTGGATCTCCATACCGTAAATCTACTATCTATTACAGAGAAAAAGGAAATCAATTTAAAAATTTTGATTTTTTTTATTATAATGGAGTCTATAGGAGATGGGCTTTCTATAATTCGGAGCTTTCTGGATAATGGGTTTCCGGATAACGGATCCCATACCTGTATAAGTGCGCAGCATGGGTTTTCTTAATTGATATAATTGTAGTCTTAGCCTCAATGCAGATTCTGCCTTGCCTATAAGAGCATATGTTCTGTATCAAAAACCTACTAGCCTTGTTATAAATCAAATGCTCTCCACACACAGGCCACTTTACTGAAAATCCTGTAAATATGTGCGAGATATTAGTTCTACACTCGACTGCGCTGTAGGCAATCGTGTAGGTCTCTGCAGTTACAAAATATTTAGTGACTTCACATATTTGCCACATTGGATCACTGGTAAATGTAGTTTTCTTTTTGGTCCTTTAACTTGATGAGAGGTTCTTTCTTCTTAGATAACAACTCAGCCATCTGATATATTTCCAAAAAAAAAGTCTATTCTATCTCTATCTCTATATTGCACATATCTGTTTGTATGTCTTGAGAACGGTCTCTTAGTGGGAGCAAAATGTGGATAATAAATCTTTGATTTTTCACTCTTATTATGAAGTCCCTGAGTGTATATCTGCATTACTATGTGGATATATTCTTTTTTATGACAGCACCAGGGCATTTGCTTGACTTTAATTTTTTTGTAAAGTCCTCACTAGGGATAGGGCAAGCCTTGCCTGCTTTACACTTCATCCTCTTGCTTGTTATATAAAGTTTGTACTATACATGTGTCCTTTTTACATTATAAATAATAAGGTTTATGCATTTATTTATTGGTGATAACAAAGTGAATTAAGTAGTTTATCAAACTGTCAAATATATAAAACCTGTACAAAGATGGATTAGCCAAAATACTGACCTTTAATATTGAAATCATCGTGTTGCAAGTTATCAGTGCGTGACACTGATAACAAATGGAAACCATAATAAAAACTGGCATCACATTAACATTCTTTTTTAAAAGCTACTTCTTACCTTCTCCATATAAATTTGTCTTGTCATAGTCCTAATCCTGCTAATCACATGGGTAGAAATAATGAATAGTAAAGGAGTCGGAAGCAAAATCCCAGCGTAATTAAATTAAGCCAGATGGACACTATAAAAGATTAAATAAATTTGTAGTTTGCACTTGAAAACAGTGTGACATGTTTAGGAAAGTTGAGTAGGTTTGAATGAAAATGAGAGTTTGAAAAAGTTATATCCACTTTTTGTGGTTACACTGACTTTCTTGTTAACTAATATTCTAGCTACTTTCAGAACATAGAATTCTACAGGAGCTTAACATGCCATCTGAAAGCTCTTACTTACATCACTCCAGGGGCAGCAGAAGATGTTTTTTAGCTGGGGGGGGGGGGGGCAAAGAGAGGGAGGATTTGCAGCACGCGGAGTGTTATCAGTCAGTTACTTTCGTTATCCATATTCTACTGCACTTTACAAACATTGCTCATTCTTTTCATCCTGCCCCTTTACAATTCATTCTGGCACCAATCAAATTCACACTCTGAGGTCAATTTCATTCACTTACCTGCATGTTATGTGGGAGGAAACAGGAATATCTGGAGGAAACTCACACAGACACAAACCCATAATGATAGCAAACAAACTCCTTGCACATAGTGCGCTGGTCCACATCAGATTTAAGACTTATCTCCCAAGTCTTTGTACTGTAGTGCTGCAATTATCATGGCCTCTATTTAGTTACCAGTACTGGAGTGCCCATATTTAAAACAAAATGAAAAAGGGGGTGATAAGGCTTAAACTGTTAAATAATGTTTTATATTTTTATTGATGCCTGTCAAAACCATATTTAAATGAATTTTATACAAACTGAGTTCTGATTTAAGATCTTCCTGTTAGAGAGGGGTGGGCTAAATACACTAAACAGCCGCACTATATATTTATATAGTTCCAAAATGCTTGGGACCTTTCTGTTACATGGAAAACCAAGTCTAAAATATGCTCCATTATAACTGAGAAGTTAACCAGGATATGATGGGAAAAGGTTTTGCCACATTTTCAGACCTTTCTGAATACAGGTTTTCCTAACAACAGAACTCATAGCTGTATTACATGTAAAAATACCCATGTCTGGGATGTTTGGAACCTGGTCGTTTTCCAGATAAGGATTTTTTTTTTTGCAATTGGGATCACCATACATTAAGGGTGAAGACACATGGAGCTACTGGTAGCAGTTACTAGTAGACAATGCTGATCATATACTGATAATTGTCTTTACATGTGTTTTAGCAGAGGCAGTTCTCAGCAAAGTCTATGGCAGGGTATTTTCTGGAGTTTAGTAGCTCTGGAAAAGTAGCTACTACTAGTAGCTCTGTTTGTCTTCACCCTAAGGGCTCTGGCACACGGGGAGATTAGTCGCCCGCGGCAAAACTCCCTGTTCGCGGAGTATATATATCGCGAAATCGCGCCGCCGCGTCTGCCATCCCGCCGGCGACTTACATGTTCGCCGGTGGGATGGCAGGGGTAGGCAACTCGGGGAGATTAGTCGCCCGCGAACAGGGAGTTTTTCCGCGGGCGACTAATCTCCCCGTGTGCCAGAGCCCTTAGGCTACAAAACATTATAAAACTCAAGAGGATTGTTTCAATGATAAAGGATGAGATAAAGGAAGTTATTAAAAGCTCATTTTGCTTAAAGTGATACTGACACTAAAAAACGACTCCTCAAAATATGAATGTACATAAAAAGTTGCCTATAGGTCATGTTGATTGATCTTCACTGAGAGATTTGCTTTTGTAAATAATTGTTACTTGAAGTTCCTAAACCTGACTGTTTTCCCAACCTGACTGTCCCTTCTCAGCCTGTCAGTTATAGCTTCTAATGCTAACGGCCCCCTGCTGGACAAATATGGCAGCCCCCTTATAGGGAAACATGGGGGATCAGACAGGTAATATAAAAGCATTGGGCAAATACTTTTATGGCAAAAATTAAGGTCATGCAAAGACAATTTTATGATAGATGTTAAAAAAGGTTTAATTTCTGGTGTCAGTATCTCTTTAATGTGGGAGATGACTTTCATGTGATTCGAGAGACCCATATCTGTACTTGAAGTATTAAAATGTCTATATTAGTGTTCTTTTTTCATTACTCCTATTGCAAAGTTGTAGAAAAAATACAACTTCACCTTCCTCTTGTAATGCAGAGCTTTCTCGATATTGTGTTTCGGTATGAGAGATATCATACCAGAGCATGTACAGTGAACTGTAAGTTTTCATACAAATATAAAGTTATGCTCCTTTTTTTCAGTACAATACTATAAGTGTTTCAAGGAGACTGAAAGTAAGCTGGTCCAAACAAATATTTAAAAGATAAGAAAGAGCCCAGAGAACTTCTTTAAAATGACTAAACTTTGAATCTGAAGTGTGCCTAAGCCCCTGGGAATTCCTATCAAGCAATGGCAGTGATTTGAGTTTAATTTAATTCTCTTGACTGCAGGGGTGTAAATGACTTTTCTTCTGACCTTCAAAAAGCAATCCTGATTAAAACACTACTACAGTATTTCATATTTCTGAGCATCTTATATTTTAAAATAGGTTGTATCCTTTTTTTTCTTGCAACCATAAATGTATTTGTTTGACTAAAATGCAATTATGAATAGTTTGTGCATAAGCACTATAAATATAAGGATTGCATCATTGTTATATAAGCTAAGTAGCAAAGCCTTAATGGATTTTATTGTTCTTAAATTTAAAGTTGCACCTTCATAAATAGTGATAAGCAAAATAAAATAGTGTTGCTTCATGGAAAATTTGTGAAAAATCCAAACATTTTAAGAATTATCTGAGAAATGCATTAATGTCAATGGATTGAGAAACTAGCTTTGATAACGAATAGTTTCAAAAGTCAAAAAACAGTTAATCGAAACATCTATTCCACAAAAATGTCAACAGTTAGCAATTAATAGAGGAAAACTCCTTGGGAGAGGTAATTTAAACAAGCACTTACCTTCTTCTGGGCTTGCGCCATACTTCAGAACTTGAAAGTTCCAGTTTTGCTCTCTAAAGCTTAAATAATGGCACAAACCAGAGAATTAAGTAAGCGCTTGCACAAATTACCCCTGCAAAGGATTCTTAATTATTAAATACTAAGGATTTAAGTTTTCATGGAAAGTTAAATGCAAAAATGTAGTGGATTTTTGTGAAAATGTATCTGGCTACAAAACAGTTATAGCATGGGGGGAGTTTGCCTCTCACTATTCAGTAAAAACATTTTTTCAGACTCAGTAGACTTGCTCTTCTCTGCTTGCATTTCTAAGCATAGTTCCTGGTAGCTACAACAGAGGGGTCAAGCTACAGGACAATGACCTTTGAATGGCATGAGTAATGAATCCTTTATGTAAAAGGCTCAGCATTTGCATTATTACATCGGATACAGAATGAAAAAAGGAAAATAGTTTCCACAGAAAACTCCAGGAACCAAGTCAGATATCTGGGGTAGAATTAACAAGTACTAGTGACTCTATCTCTGGGAATGGGCCCTTGTGGAGTTAGTGGAGGAAGTGGGGTGCTGAACTATAACTCTCAGGTTTGATTAGTGGTTCTTAAAAACAAACTCTTTATTTACAGGAAGGTAAAACAAGTTATATAGCATTTACTTATGCACGCTCTCATTCTATCCCGACTAGACAACTAGCTGGCCTCCCCAACACCCATCTCTCCCCCCTACAGTCTGTATAAAATACTGGTGCCAGAATTCTCCTGCTCTCATGTAGGAGAGTTCAGGCCCTTTCACTGCTAAAGTCCTTATAGTGACTTCCACGATATGCATAAGAAGGCATTTTTGGCCTGACCTCCAATCCGCTCTGTATACCTGCACTCAAGCTGAAGCTGTACTTTGCAGTGAAGATAAATGGAGGAGGCATCTCTGGGAGGCTTGATAGGTGGCAGGGAGAGTGCCATCTAAAAGCTGATTTAGGAAGAATTTGGGGAGGAAGCTGATATGCTCTCCTGGATACAGGAGATAAAGATAAACACATTTACTGTAATAGATTTTTTTTTTTCAACAATGGGTTTATGGCTGAAACACTAATGATCCTCTATATCTCATATATATCAGAGAAGGCTGCACTTGCAGCAATGTCATCGCTTCATGGAGTGTTTATAGGCACAATAACCTATGTGAATAGCACAAAGCAAGTGCTTTTTAAATTTGCATCCTTGTTAGCACTTTATAAATGAGTAATTATGGCTGGAATATCAATTAGACCTCAAGAATAGCAGGAGTGTTTTGTGATGCTAGCAGTTTGTAGAGAAAGGTGCAACACTTTAGAGTATATTATGTAGTTTTTCTAAGTGAATGCTGTGTGGCTTACATAATTGTGCCTTCTTTTTCATATGAAGGTCTAACTATAAGTTGTTTCCTTCATTTACTGACTCCTTAGCTCAATAATGCTGTGCAAGTCAGTCAATGTGAGTCTGTTTGTTTATATATTACATAAGTGCACCCAATCACCAGTCAATTGTTGCTTTGCTGGGGTCAAAGGGAAGAAGTAGTTGGTGGTCCATAATTATGAATCATGAAACTTTATCCAAATAATGTTATAGGCAAAACTATATAACTAACTAAAATGTCAAAATATCACCATGCAGAAGAACTATTACACATTACTGATATTCCTGTTGACTGACTGTCAGCATCACTCCTGGTGATTGGCAGTTAGGGTTAGGTGAGAGAGAGAAAGACACCTGACAAAATTAGCTTAAAACGGCTATACACAGAATAAAGATTTTTTAAATTGGATATATATTGCAAAATTATTAATATATTAACTTGATTATTCTTGATAATCAAGACTGACTGATAATCAAGATGACTTTAGATCCCTTTTAGTATCAGTTTGGGCAATGTCCTTTTAACAGTTACATTCTGAGAAAAAGTTGCTCATCTGACCTTCATGTATATATGGTAGGAAGTAGAACTCATTTAAAAGTCTCCCATTACTCTCCGGGAAGCTAAAACTGGATAACAATCAAGCATGTGTACAAAAGCTAATTTAAATCACCATCCTTGATAAAAAGGTGTCACCCAGTAAAGTTCCTGAGAACATTCTATTTAGTGAATGGAAATTAAAGAACAATTAAAGAATGTCTAATCAAAAAGTAAAAGGTGTTTGAGCTCAGAAAACATTGACAACCACAGACAAATAAACAAAAGCAAGACAAAGGTCCTATTCATGCAAGTTGTAAAGATTGAAATCTCACATCTCAGAGTAAATCCAATCTAGAGTATGAATAGGGAAATCATTGGCGAGATAGAGGGACAATTTCAACTCAAAAATTGATCATGTACAGATTTTAAGCAATTATCTTCAAAACTATTTTTTTTAAACAAGAAAATGACAACTTCTTAAATATAGTTTTTTTTTACTAGATTGCATTTATTTCCCCTAAACAAAAAACTTGCTAAACTTGCCTTACGCAAAATTCCACTAGGACAATTTTTCTATATTCTATAAATGTATATCTTTATTATTGCAATGCCCTAAATCTTAGTGATAACTTCTTATAAAATCCTAATGATCCCACTGAGGATGTTCATGGGTACTACAGACCTCCCCCTGACATATAGGGGTATCAAAATGTGAGTTTAGATCTTAATCCATAAAAACTCACCCATGTTATATTCATTCCTATGGAATTTTTAGAAGCATTTTTATCAGTGGGTTTAAGTTAGAACCCACCATTTGCTAAATACATTTCCCATAGGAATTACTAGAACGTGGGTGAGTTTTTATGTATTAAGATCTAAACTCACATTTTGATAAAAATGTATAGACATACATTCTAAATAAGATTATTCATAAAAAAGGGAGGGTGAAAGTTTTTGCAACTATTGTCTGCCTATACTTGGCAAAAAAGTAGACGTAGGAAAAAATGGTGCATTTTTCATATGTTAGGGTACTAACTGCCTCCTTTTTAGGTCTGTATTGCTGTTTGCTACATACCCCCAATAGTGTCATGCTGTTTTTTTTTCATGGAGGAAAGGGTACATTACCTTGTCCTATAGACTATAGCTTTGGTCTTGTTTTCAGAAAGATATTGGAAGGTTTATTCAGAAAATATATTTATATGTTATGTTTTGAAGACCAATAGGATTACATATAGTCACTGTCAAATGATAAATATAGTTGAAATACACAACTAATGGAACATCTAAACTAAAAACAAAATGCCTTTTATAAAAAATATGGTAATAAATAAAATTAGATTTGATGATAATAGAACAAGAATTTGTGGGGATTTGTGCTAATGCTGCAAATATGTTTAAACACTTCATATTTCAGCACTTTCTACCCTCCCTTAATATTTGTATATTTAATTTACCCCCCCCCCCGAACTACATCCAGAAAATATATGTGGTATTTATATTAGATAACACTTATAGGGAGTACTAAAACAAAGTGTGAAAAGTGTTCTAGTGGTCTAGTTACCCATAGGAACCATTCACAAGCTACTATTTAGTTAATTTACAAAAAACACCTCTGTCCAGATTAATTCATCTACTTAGCCATTCATTCATTTTCCTTAACCAAATTCATTGGGTGACCTTTGACAGAGTACTACTCTACCCATAGATAATGGCACAAAGGACATTTGACCACCGCTGCCCTTCGGGAGAGAACAGTAGTGGTTATAGTATCCCTCTTCTCCTGTCACCATTCGTATTGCTCTTTTGGACACACATGAAATGGTGAGAGGTGGATCTAAAGCAAGTGATTTGGCATTGAGGTCTGCCTGGCCCTGCTCTGTGGTTGTCCAATAGGGTTTTTCATTCAACAGTATCTGGAGCAGTGACAGGCAAAAGATGGTTTCATGACTACTGATGTTGTCCTTTGGAGGTCAGTGATAGTCAAAACATTTATGTGCTATTACCCTTAGACTCCAATGTACGTGCAATAATGTTAATGCTACTGACCACAGGATGGCAAGGGGAAGACTGACATTTTCTACAGTGTGTGCCATTAGCCTTTAGGTGTGCCATCGAGAATTCTTCTACCTATTCTTATAAATTGAAATAGGAATAAAGTAACATTGCATAAGAAATGTTTGTGTTATTTACTAATTGGTTTATGCATATGTAAATCTTTAGAACATGGCTTTTGCCTTTTACTCGTGGCTTCACCACTACTTTTCAACATTGCAAATATGGCACTTCTTTCTCATAAACACACACACACAATGATTAAACAGGACAGAAGGGTTTTACAATCTGAGAATCTTACATAGTTACATATGGTTGACAAAAAGACCAGAGTCCATCAAGTTCAACCCTTCCAAGTGAACCCAGCACTCACAAACCTATACTGACCTATCTATACACTCACATACATAAACTATATATACCAACATCAATACATTTGAAGATTTTAGTATCACAATAGCCTTGGATACTATGCTTGTTCCAGAACTTATCCAGGCCCCTCTTAAAGGCATTAACAGAATCTGCCATTACCACATCACTAGGAAGGGCATTCCCCAACCTCACTGCCCTCACCGTGAAAAACCACCTGCGCTGCTTCAAATGGAAGCTCCGTTTCTCTAATCTAAAGGGGGGCCTCTGGTGCGCTGATTGTTTTTATGGGAAAAAAGAACACCCCCTATCTGCCTATAATCCCTTCTAAGAAAGAAAAAGAAAGTCATTTTTAAAAATTAGAACTATTTGCTTATGGGAGATGGCCTTTCTGTAATTTGGAACTTTCTGGATAACAGGTTTCCGGGTAAGGGATTCCATACCTGTATTATTAAGATGTGTTGTATTTAGAGATTTCTGCAGAGTAAATAAAAATGGTCTTTTCTTTGTAATTACAAGTTAAAATGCAATCATTGTGTCGAATGACACTGATCACTTGGAAGGCATGTTTTTCAGCACAGCTCCTCGGCTAGCTTTGTTAATGTACTAATGAGCCATTGTAACACTGGAGCCAACCTGGTATTAGCAGTTACAGTGAATTTCCTGCAAGAACACTGCTGTTTGTAATTAGTTCTTTATTACACAATCAGGCTGATATAGAGAATCTCTGCTATGATTTGCTCAGTAAATGAAGGAATATAATTATACCTTACTTGAAATCAAGAAGTAAAACTGCTGTTAGCAATTGGCCAACTAAGCACTCAGGCAATACCACAGTGTGGCCTTTCTGCACCACAGGGGAAATGCAATCATATGGACATATGCCTTCATTAAAAACAAGGAGATTTTTTTTCATTATGTTTAGCTTAACAAATATGCTCACTGGCGTATTAAATGTTTAGTGTAATGATTAAAGGGCTCCACAGAAACAGCAGTTAGGTACTGTATAATTGGTTGTAAAGAGTATATTTGGGATTGTTATTATTATGAATGAAATTAATGTTACTTCCTCTTGAGAAAGTTATAAGAAGGAACATTTTCTACGACTAATGTAATGTAAAGAGTAGACAGAAAAATAAGCACAAGATGAGATACTTAGCAAATACTGTAATCTCCCATGACTATAATAATGCTGTCAATTCTCCATAATCAGAGTAATCCCTTTCAAAAGCCCACTCCATTGTAGGAACAAAATATGAATAATAGAGTTGCATCAGAAGACAATTGTATTTTTTGGACACAGGCCTTATAGTTCAGAAATATAGTTCTAATAATAAGAACCCTAAATAAATAGGTAAATGACTGCCTTTACTTGGCAAACTGATTATTGACCACAGTGAGTAAAAGCTTTTTATGTGAGTAAATGCTGAATAATTGTACTGCATTTACCTGTGACTGTCCTCCAAGAGATTGGTCTTCTGGAGTACACAGTACCTCCATTTAACTATAGGCTTACAACATTTTAGGGTTGTAGATTTGGCCATGCAAGAATGGACACCAATCATTGTGCAATTTTACATTATTCATTAAAAAAACACACTTTCTGCACTTCCATATAGTTGTGTTCCATATAGTCTCATGCAGAAGCATGTATTAATGCAGGGAAACCATGGAGCTAGCTCCACAAAGCTCACAGTGGGCCATGTCAATATGCAGAGTTCACGTGAGCCTAAGAAATCATGCACAGATTTAATTTTTATGCATGGCTCTCGAAATTACTGTATGTTACGCTGAGTAAGCCAGCGATCCCCAACCAGTGGCTCGGGACAACATGTTGCTCCCCAACCCCTTGGATGTTGCTCTCAGTTGCAAACCAGGTAGTTATTTTTGAATTTGTGACTTGGCAGCAAGTTTTGGTTGAATATAATGACTTATAGTGTGCATAGAGGCTGCCTAATAGCCAATCTTAGCCCTTATTTGGCACCTCCATGAACTTTTATGGTGCTTGTGTTGCTCTCCAAGTCTTGTTACAGTTGACTGTGGCTCATAAGCAAGAAAGGTTGGGGACCCCTGGTGTAAGCAAATGACCTTTTAAAGGGACTTTTTTTTTTGTTAATTTATTTTTGTGTAGCCTAGGATGTGTCTAGTGTGTCCCGCAGATATTCCACGTGAAACAATGTCACAGTCTTTTGTCTTATTTTTCCTCCTTGTTACACAATACCAGTAGGGAAGCTGGTTGAATCAAAGTCCCTATGGCATTAATGTGAAGAATGTTTGGGTCTTCCTTCAGTATAAAAAAGTGGATCCTACTAAATCCTATTGTTGTAAACCCCACTGTGGGCTGGGGTTGTATAGGCATAACCAAGACATTCATAGCTGCTGGATTTAGCAAAGAATATGGCACCAGTGCTTCTAAGAACTGTAATGAGATTTCTGGAATAATCATCGACTAGTTTGTTCTCATTATATTCATGGCAATCACCCCAACCAAGCCAAGTTATAAATATATAGAATATACAGGAATAATATACAAACCCATGAAAGTAATATTACACCTCACGGGTTAAAGTAAGCAGTTAAGTTGAAGCTTACCTTAAAATGCCTTTAGGTATAATCTACAATGTGATATTCTGGTTTGAACGGGGCTTTGTCTACTTATTTATTTGATTACTGTTCAGCTTCTCTTAAACTTGACATTCAAAATTATGTCTGAAAAACCTTTTTATAGCAAGGCTAGATTTTCATTACCTGTGCAGATCCTCTTCTATTCATCTTCCAGTTGTTCATTCAAAATGCTGTCTGGTTATAAGGGTCAGAGAAATTGGCTGGATTCAAAGTTATATCATGTAAAAGAGAAATACGTGTAAGCTGTCTTACACTAACTTTGTTTACATAATTATTAGGCAAAATGCTATGAACATCATACACTACTATAATGTTTATATTACTCTCTTATAGTTACATAGTATGCCTGTGTAGGGTTGACTCTTCTGTGAGAAAATAATGAAGAAACACCCACAGTGTGCAAAGTAAAATGTTCCTACATGATCGCTATGTTTAGAATGCAATGGTTTCCAGCACTGTTGTGGTCACTAGAGGAGTTGCATCTGACTCAGTTGTGGCTGATGCATCAAAATCAATGCAACTGCACTTGCACTTCAGAGTGAATCAGATGCAATATCTCTCAAATTGTTTCTAGTACTGCTGGCATCAATTCGGGTATACGCTGTGCGAGTGATGTGTGCACCCTATACTTCTGGCACATCGACGCTGTGTCTGTTTCCTCAGGGTGCTGAGGTAACCCTGGAGCTACCACCTGCTTTGGAGGTAGTGGTACCACAGGGGTTCCAACATCAATAGCACAGCAGCGCCCAATTTAGCATGGGAGGCAGGAGGAAAGCAGCTTCATGGAGCACAGCTATTACAAAGTGCGAGGAATCTTTTACATCAATTAATGGGGTTGACTGCAGGGAAATTAGCACTAATGCAACTGTTCTATGGTCATAGGTCATAGATGATTCCTAAAAATGTAGTTTTGAAGATTAAAAATTACCATACTGTAGATCATATCTATAATATATATAATACACACACATCCCTAACCTTTGACAGTGCACACCAGGAAAATTCAGGAACCGCCACAAAGATAGTTTAAAAGCAATCAATCTTTATTCATACATCTGGTAAAACAGCGTCTGAGGTCTAACATGTTTCAAGGCTATGCACTTCCTTAGACACCCCTAGGTTCCCCCCAGGTGCCTCTTGCTCACTAGGTTCGGAGCTAGAGGCACCCAGACCATACGGCAGAAGCGGTGAGCCATAATAGGAAATAATCACCTAACTTTTCATTAAACAGATGATAGTGGTAGATGACCATAATGCATTTATTTTATACACTCCAATGGAACTCTGCATAAGTGCTATATTTAATAATTGTGTTATATTTAATATTTGTACACACACACATATATATAGATAGATAGAAATATATATAAACATGTACGTAGCTATTCAGTTTGTCTCTAATGTAAAAAGTGGGGATTGAGAATTTATGTAGGCTGTTACCATAACTGTGAAACAAATCTAATATTTTTAAAATAATAGCTAAATTACAGGTCTGCAAGCAGGGAAGCTGTAGGTGGTAAACATTTCAAGAGGCTGTGTTCTTAATAGATTGAATATCTTTGCACAGTGCTCCGACAACCCCAGAGCTCAATTATCATGGCCCAGTAGAATACTTGAAAAATGTGTAGATAGAAGATAAGTGAATGGAGTGAATACGAAATAAAATTACAAAATAATGCAAACATACAGTGAAAGCACATCTCTAAAACAACAGTATTTACAAATGGAGAGATTGAAAGATTCATGTAAGTTTATACATATGGGAAAGCTATTTGCAGGTGCAAATTCATGTAAATTATAAGGAAAACAAAGTCATAGAGAGGCATATAGACATATTGTTTAAGCCATGCAGAACTTTACATTACATAAAGTCTATTTTAAAAGAGGGTTATAAATTGAGCACATTTGGTTTTGGATAACCATACTTTAAAGGGGAACTGTCGCCAATAACAAAACTGTATTATTGATAGGGATTGTCATACAGTTTATGCCCTCCTTTTTATTACTGCCTCCAGCATTCAAGGATTTTAGCTATCACTCACTCTTGTGCTTCAGTCATTCACTCCTAGCCCCAGTGCATCCTATAGAAAGAACAATCTTGTCGCAGACAATACGTTACTGTGACAGGGACTATATCCACCCCAAACCTCAGACAGTAACCTCCTCAGACATCCGCACTTCAATAAATCTTTCCTTATCATGTGCTGATAATCTCCTGAAACTTTCCTACTTAGCTCTCATCTCCCCCATTGCAATCAAGTAAAGACCAAGAGAAGGAATAAAAGTCGGCCACAAATCTCCCTGACGAAAGTTCCTGTGAGGAACTGAAACGTGTATATATCTATATATATATATATATATATATAAAATCACTCAATGGCATTTTTTCACTGATGTCACTTCATGTGTGCTTATCTACTATGGATATAAATAGGCGATACGGTAAAGCCGGCCATAGACGCACAATATTATTCTACGAAACCTTTTTTTGTACGATATTCGTGCGTGTATGGTGGCTCGAAGAGGCGTGGGATATCGCAAAGGCTATGGATATCGCTCATCTCGTCAATTAGCCGGGTTAAAAGATTTGGATCGGGTGCCATAGAGGGCGTACAAACAAAATCTGCATTTAGGGCTGAATCGGCAGGTGGAGGTAGAGTTTCTATTGGTTATATCTCTATATCTGATAATACAATGCTGAACGTCAGTGGAGGGTGGGAACAAGCAATTGTCGCACGAAAGATCGTTATTGTTACGTGTATGGCCAACTTACAGTAACTGGCATGGTTGGCTTGAGAAAGCTCCCGATGGGGACCAAAATGTAACAAGTGTAAGGCTGATGGCAGACAAGGCGTAGGGTGGATATTTTTGGTAAGCGGAAAAGCGCTTGCTGAAAATACCGCCCTACGCCTCCTACATGTGCCTGCACCCGAATGAATGAGATACGCTCAGGTGCAGGCACATGTAGTCGAAATACGCATACAAGACTTTGCATTCTCTTGTGTTTTTATGCTTATTTCGGCTACATGTGCCTGCATCCGAGCATATCTCATTCATTCGGGTGCAGGCACATGTAGGAGGCGTAGGGCGGTATTTTCAGCAAGCGCTTTTCCGCTTGCCAAAAATATCCACCCTACGCTTCGTCTGCCATCAGCCTTAGAGTCTTAGGGGCACATTTATCAATCCACGAACGCTCCGAATGCGTTTTTTTCATAATGATCGGTATTTTTGCGACTTTTTCGTCGGCGTCACGACTTTTTTGTATCTTGCATGTATTTTTCGCGACTTTTCCGTCGCCATCGTGAAAAAAACGTATTGTTGCTCTGAGTACGAAAGTTTCGGATTCATTCAAGCTTCAGTATCGTGACTTTCCTTGGGCCAGGTTGAAGCTGCAGAGTGCCATTGATTCCTATGGGAGGCTTCCAAAATCATGCAAAGTCGGAAAGGTTTTTCCTGCCGTTTACGATCGTTCCATACGATAAAGTCGCGACTGCGACAAAATAGTTGCACAAAAATACGATAAAGTCGCGATGGCGACGAAAAATATTTTCGTTTCCAATCCAAATTTTTTTTCCCATTCGGGATTCGGTTTCGTGTTTTGCTAAATCTGCCCCTTAGAGTTTTAAAGACAATAAAAGGAGAACTGGACTGTTACAAATGTCTCTCTCTTCACTATTACTGACCACAACCATGCCAAAATCAAGCTTCTCAGACCACACTTACATGTTTTAACGTTCCTACAAAGTACGGCTAAATCTAATAATACAAAATTGTACAAAGTATAGAATAACAGTATCTCAATTATGTCTTATAAGAGAAGTTGCACTGCCAGTGCCATTCTAATAGGAAAAATAAGATCTTTGTGCACAGTTACACAGAGCAGGGTAGTGCTGTAAAAGGCTCAATTCTTATCATTTTTTTTTTAATTTAAAGAATAAAGAAACTTCCATGCAGGGAAAGGTGAGAGATATTTCACCTCATATTCTATTGTTTGCTCAAGATCTGAGTGATATGGAGGTGAGGGATTAGATAAAAGGGCACAGTGTGAAAAGTGGGAATACCACTGTGCCCTTTACCAAATGCAAAACTACAGCAATTACAAGGCAAAGTCTCTAACTAAGAATAAGGTTATGGGTGCACTTACAGAGAATATTTTTTTGTAAACTAGAAAATGTATATTTATTTTATTATTTTAACATAACAAAACTATCCCTGAAGTATAGTCAGTATTGAGATATTAGGGTTAATTTATTGTTGGTGGGGCTGGGTACAGTGCAAGAAAAGTGGACAGCATGGCCTGAACTCCCCTAATGAAAAAGAATAGGTACTGGTACGCAAGGTGATCCAAGTGGGGGACAAGCCCCTTGTGTTTATTCCGTCAATACTTGGTATGCCCCCGAAACGTTGTGTGGTTGACGGAACAAACATGAGGGGCTTGTCCCCTGCTTGCATCACCTTTCGTGCCGTTACCTATTTCTTTCTATTGTGTTGGGAGAGTGCCATCTCCCCAGGGACCGTGCACAGGTGGAATCACTATAAGAGAGGGCCGGGAAACAAATAGGTATTCAACCGCACAGCCCTTAGATCAGGCTTGATGCATCAATCCTCGCAAGGCACACCGCTGAGCCATTCAATACAATCCAAATATAGAGGAGAGCACCATAAAGCAGAATTCTGCTAAAATGCTATTTATTTCAGACCAAAAAACACAACATGTTTCGGGCAGTGTGACACAATACTTACACTTGATAAAGGGCGTCACACTGCCCGAAACATGTTGTGTTTTTTGGTCTGAAATAAATAGCATTTTAGCAGAATTCTGCTTTATGGTGCTCTCCTCTATATTTGGATTGTAAGAGAGGGCCGGGAGTGCACATGTACATTTCTACTCGAATTTCCCCTAATGAATACATAGATAGCTAGACTGTGGTCTTGTAATATCAGGGTAAAACTTTGCTACACTTCTTCACATACTGTATAATAACAAATCAGCAGGCAGCATTTACCATTATATTGGTTGTTATGGGTTACTGCTCCTGAGCAAATTTTGTGCATTAAATTACATATGGGGCAAAGTATGGTGGTTCAAATTATGGTGATTTATATTAGGGAAAACAACCCCAGTTCCACACTTGCATTACATTACATTTTATAGTGCTACTCAAGGCTGAAAATTACTCCATTATTTTATACCACCAGTGGAACAAATTCAGACTGAAATAAAATTCTGGTTAGAAAATTTGTCTAAAAAGTGTAAAAACCAACGGCAGTCAACAAAAGTTTTTTTTACTCCATGTTTTTAAACTTGGCTGAACATTCACAATAAATCATTTTTTTTCATAGTGGACACATATGGTGTATTTCAAGGAATAATCCATTCCTATTAAGCATAATAATGCACTTCACTATGCAACTCTACCATGATATATTTTCCATAAGTACTCTATAGTATTAAACATTGCTTCCAGACACAAACTATTTTCGATTAATCATTCCCCTTAAACTAAAATATCTGATCAAAGCCATCCCCTTCCAACTGAAATGAGTGGTGTATTGTCATAGTATAAACCCAATGTACCACATTGGACAGACTCATTCTAACACAACAAGAAAATTGCAAAAGATCATTTTTTTTCTTCTCATTAAAGCCCATTCAAAAGAGAAAATAGCCTTACTTTATTTTTTAGATACACTGATTTCCTTTATGCCTACATGCTAATCACTTAACTTCAGAAAGCTAAAATAATCAGATTTTCATATATTAGTTCCACAAAGTATTGTCCTCCTTCCCATTTAGGTACTTTCATACAGCTAATAAAAAATCGACATCTAGGCACCTCTGTCTTTCATTCTTCAAATAGAAGCTTTCTGAAAAAGAGTGATAAGCTTGAGCAGATAGCGAAGGTGTTAAGATGGCACCATTACTGTCATTTGCTTAAAGGAAATTTAATATAAAGAGAACAAGTCTGACCAGATTGATGTTACCAATACTTTGATGCTTTGTCAGTGATTATTTACTTTGAATGGCTCACATTCTTAGCACTTTAGAGAGTATGGACACATATATTGTACAAGAGAGTTTGGTGACAAAGGTATATAAAAGGGAAAGGTTGAGTGACCTTTTTTTTTTTCCTTGGAACAGCTCAGTATATGTTGCAGATATGGAAATAATTTGAGAGGGGTTTTTTCCATTTATTGCAGGCAGCAAGTAATTCAGTATACAGGTAACATAACATAATACTGTGCTAATAATACAAAACAGTCATCATGAAAATAAAGATTATAAAGATTAAAGATAAAGCTGAATATAAAGAGTATAACATCTATCTTGCTGCATAAAGGTATCTATAACCAGCATTAACTACTGTGCAACATGTGCCCTGATTCTGCAGGTATAACTGTCTGGCTGCTGAAACTCACTGCAGGCTGTCTGTGCTGTAGACAAAACTAGTTTGCAGTGTTCTATAGCAGTTTTAAATAATGTTTTAAATCATTAGGTTAAATATTTCTACCTGTAAGATAGCAGGAATATTCACTTATTCCTGCACATGGGAACTGGTGCATCAGGTACATGGAACATGCAGTGTTATAAGAAACAACATGTGAGTAGTGAACTTGTTTTAAAGCACACATTTTGTTATAGGGGTGCATAATAACCTCATACCTCTTACATATAGGCAAGCCCCACTGAAGAGTGGACCAAGCAGCAGGAAGCCTCAGGAAAAGCTCATGTTAGTGTCAAAGGAGCCCTAACTAGTGTAGTGTTAGATTTCATAGGTGTCCATCACTGCAGCTATTGCAAACTGAATGCATTTAAATCAAACCTTTCCTGTAGGATTTTTTCGAGGTGTCTTGGATAGTTGGAATGATCTGGTAACATATGCTAGGAGCAGTGAGGGCTTAGTTAGTGAGCAGCCTTTAATTAGCACCAAGGATCGTGAGTTGGGTTAGTTCTCCTGTGAGTAATTCACCATCTCAGGATAGACCACAAATAAAAGTGTTCCATGGCAGTTTGCTGGAGAGTAATGTAAACCAAAAGTAAATAGGTAGCACCAACACTCATTATTGCTGTTAATGTGGAACCTGAATTTGGATTAAATCCTTAATATTTGAGAATGATTTTAACACCACATTGTATAATGCACACTATTATCCAAAGTAAGTTAAAGAACATTGAGTGTGAGGGATCAAGAGTGTTACCTACTTTCTGTTTAGAGTGAGCCATAAAAGGATCATTTAATAACCAAAACAGAGTTACAAAGATAGGCAAAGTGCCTGTACAATTTCCCAGTTACAATCATTATCATCCCTAAATTCCTATTGTACCAACATGCTTATACATTGTCTTAGAGTGGAGCTTATGATCTACGTCTCTATAGAATCCACAACACACTATGAGGAATTTGATAAGAGGTCAAGTAACCTGCCTGTATGTATTTTTGGAAGTATTTGAAATATCTGGAGGAAATCCATGTAGACACAAAGAAGGCAAACCATTTTTTTTGCAGATAGCATATAGGTTGGAAAGAAACTCTATACTTCCCCTAGAGTTAAAGACAGAAATGAGCTACCATATTTTAAAAGGTGCAAGAATACTGAATTTTTGCTGCCTAAAGAATTACTTCAGTCTAACAAAAATACCTGGCTGTGCATCTATAGTTCTGTATTCTTTGGCAGCCTGCCATTGTATTCATTATTACTTATGATTTAATGGCTTTTTTTTATTTATTTGTGTCTTTTCAATTTATAAACTGGTATCGTGCCATCTGCTCTGTCCCCGATTATCTTCACTACATAAAGTGTTTTTTTTTTAAGTAATATGTTGTAGTATGCATGTGAATAAGGAACTTAAAAACATTATGACTAAAATTGCTGGATGTGAATTGAAAACACAGGCACATCATACTTTGGGTTACTGTATGCACACTAGGTTGACTTTGTTTCAGAAATAATGACTCCTGGCAGGTGTTCAATACAGTACATGGATCTTAGTAATGGAAAGTACAGTGTACCTGCAGATGGGCTTATATTCCCATTCCTAAGCAAAGCAGTCAAGGGAGCACAAAACCTGAACCAATTAAAGTACGTCGCCTGGAATACATTGTCGCTAGGGCTTACAGTAGTCTTGAATAAAATGCTGGAGTTTGGATTCATATTTTGCAGAACAGTGAATAACACAAGTATGGGGCCTGTTATGCAGAATGATTGGGGCCTGGGGTTTTCTGGATAAGGGGTCTACTACTAAAAAAATATTTAAACATTAAGGGGGTTATTTTTCATGGTTCATATTTTTAATTTTCAACAATTCAAGTTTTATTTGCTCTAAAAATCTAAAAACATCTAGGTGTTTTTTGTGAACAATGAACTTTCAAGCAGCCATAGCTAGAAACACTATATTATAGTTTAATTTAAGAGTACACTGAGGTGTACTCGAACTGCCCTGTACAAAATAGAATTAGCAGAAATCATATTCACCATGACAATAATATTTTCTTTGTACACAGTAAATATTTATTTTGCAAACACCTTGCAACTCAACCGACAATAGAAAAAAAGATTGCCCAATTTGAGGTTTGTCACAGTGCTAAGTGAATGCTATAAAATGTCATGTTCTTTTTTCACAAAAACATGTTTCCAACTTTAAAGGGGATCTAAATTCTCACAAAAGAAGTTGGCTAGAAATGTTGTACATTATGTTTTGGGCTTCTGTACCAGCCCAAGGCAACCACAGCCCTTTAGTAGGGAATATCAGTGCCCCCAAAGATGCCCCAGTAGCTCCCCATCTTCTTTTCTACTGATTCACTGCACATGCTCTGTGCTGCTGTCACTTACTGAGCTTAGGGACCGATTTACAATATACTGTATATATAGAATATGGGGTCACAATATAAGGCTGATTAGAAATGAATACAGATAATTACTACATTGTACTTCAGAAACCAGTGCAACCGGCATTAGAAGTTAATAGTCAGCTCCATAGCATCAGCTTATATGACAAACCTTATCAAACCTTATTTTCTGCTTAATAATTTGCTACAGCCCCTAAGCTTAGCTTCTCAACAAAGTGCCGCAGACACTTTCCAAGATGGGGAGCTCCTGTGACAACTGTACAGACCTGAATCATTGCAGCTATTGACATGCTGAAATTTTAGGCTGGTGCATAAGTTTAGTAAATAAAATATAACATTTTTAGTAACCATGAGCAAATCTGTCCCGTTTCGCTTTGCCAAAACTTCTGAAAAATTTGTAAGATTTTTTTCGAGGCTGTAAACTCACAAATTCAAGGTATTTAAGTTTTTTTTCCACAATATTGTTCAATCAAGATTTTTATATTTGGATTTTTTAATAAATACAAATACAATACAAACATTTTTTTTAAATTGTTTAATTTGATGTAGTTTATTTGATGTAGAAAACAACTTAACAACCTATGAGTGTATTTAATCTTTGGGAGTTTTTTGTATTAGATAAAGCATATTTGATTAATAGGGGAAGAGCTACAAATACATATTTAAAAATAAGTGGACTGGAAACCTTTAGGGCAGATTTTGTTTTTAGAAGCTCACATAAACTCCTGAGAGTTTTTTTTATTTATAGTCACAGTAATTTATTGTAAATTTCTCAAAAAATTGAGAATTTTGGTGAAAGTTTTACAAAATTTTCGAGAATATATTGCCAATTCTCTTGAAAAATTGTTAAATTTAAAGGCCATTCCTTGTCATGAATCTTCTTTATTTTTTCAAACAGGAAGTGCTCCAGCGGCCATTTTAGGAGCATTGGTGCTCATTCTTGGAAAACAATAATGTGTATAAGTTTTCACTTAAAACTGTGTGAAATAGAAAACAATGATGGTCTTAACTTACCTTTGAAAGTGTGTAATTAACTTGCCCTAGAAAACAATAATGTGCTTAACTTCCCCTTGAAAATGTGTCAAGGACAGGCTGTCGCTGACTATTTCTCTACTATTCTAAGTCATCATAGGACTCAATGGTCTTGGCAGCTTAAACCTGGTGTACTTTTTGCTAGTCGAAAAATGTGACATAAAGTTTTAAAAACTTTGAACCTTTGTAGTTTTTAAAAAAAATTCTCTAATTTTTCAAGAAAATACTCAGAATGATCTCAAATTTTTCAAACAATCGTATACCCACCCAAAAGACACCTGTCTGTGTGGTCCCTTAAGGTGACCATGCACATTCAGATTTTTGTCTTCTTCCGCAAACATTCAGATATCGATCATACGTTTAAATGCAATGATCTAGAACTAACATTCAGACTGAAATTGTAGGATAAAGCCCTAAAAATAACTATAGTTGGCAGACACCAATCGTACAAAAGTGACTTCAAATACAAGAGACAATAATCGTACAAAAGTGACAAGTCAGATACAAAATACATGCAAAGATCTTATTATCTGACCAAAATTTTCCAACCTGTCCAATCAACTAAATGACCAATCACCATGGTACAAAAATTATTGGGATGATAATTTAGAGACACACATGGTCCAAAAATCGTGCAAAAGTTTTTTTGAATGATTAGATTGGTGTGTGTATGGCCAGCTTTAAAGTTACATTATTGTGACATTAGAAAATAATGTAAGTTAATAGATTTGGAATAGCTGTGATATATCTACAGATTTTATGAAAATGAGTTTAGGGACTATTAGGCACCTCAATATTTTTTGGTAAATTTTAGGAATCTATTTAGAAATAGTGATGAGCGAATCTGTCCCGTTTTGCTTCACCATAAAATTTGCGAAACGGCAAGAAAATTCGCAAAATGGTGAAAAATTCATGAAACATATTTTCTTGTTGCTGCATCTATTTTTTGTCGCCGTGGCTATTTTTTTGTTGTCTGCACTTTTTTGACGCGACCACGTCCAATTTTGCCATGGCCACACCCATTTTGTACGTGACAGCGCCCGTTTTACGCAACCGTGTCCTTTTTGACGTGCCCATTTCGACCCAATCGCACCAAATTTGATGCGCAACCAAAAAAAATCTGTGCAATGAATTTTCTCACAGCAAATTTTCACAAAGTTTTGCGAAACAATTCACCAATGGCGAGATGCGGAAATTCACTGCGAATCCATGCCTGCCGAAAATAATTTGCTCATCGCTATTTAAAAAAAATAAACTGTTCGTTATTAAACTGCCTCGCTAGTATAGATAAGCTTTGCACATCATTTTCTTTAGAACAAATGAATACCCTAAAATGATTACATAAATAAAGCGCTGGGAAATAAAGCAAATTGCCAATCAATTAGGTTAGCTGCTTCCCAGTCAGTGTCGTAGCCAACTTATCAGTTTCCTTCCTTGTCTCTGTTTTTGGAAAATTGATTCGCTGGTACTAGATGAACATATTGGCCTTACTCTTAATTAAAATCTGATACAATTTCTTGTCTGGTTCCAAATGTTCCAAACTCCTTCAGCTTTTTTTTTTTGTTTTTGACAAGGACTTAATGCATGTAAATAGAAAAGGTCACAAATGAAGTTTTCCGCTCAGTAAGCAGCATTTCCCTGGTTTGTCAAAAGTAATGTTTGCTGTGAATTACAACGAAAAAAAATGTCAAAAATAGAGAATAATATGAAGTAACATTAAATTCTTGCCATCGAAAGGCACTTGTTTTCAGAGAGTTCATAATAGACTCTACACATTTTTTGCAGTGTTATTTAAACATGATGAGATTGATTTTACTTCAAGCCTACTTGCCAGGGCTAAATCCAGTGTGTGTGTAAAATTAATTAGATGGCTTACATGAGATACAAGCCATTTTATCATAGATTTTTCAGTCAATATAATTGTTTTATTTCTAAGACAAGCATATCCCTAAATGGGTTTTCCATTAATTCAGCAGCTGCACAAATGGATGACAAGGATAGGGAAGGGACAAAACGACGACATTTGTCTAAGCTCTGAAAGAAATTAGTGCTGTCCATCACAATCATAGCATCGTTAAAGAAAAACTAAAGAGAGGAAATAAAATGACAATATCTCCCCTGCAAAACAGACTGTCTTCTTGAAACAAATGATATGTTTAATAAAAAATAAACAATGCTCCAAAAAACAGTACAGTATCTAGAAATGTAAACATATAGTACAATGTTCCTGCAAATAAAGAATATAGGGGTCATATTTGACCACAAGCACAGTTACAGTTTTTCCTGCAGTGAGTGGCACATTAAATCCCCACTGTGGGGAAAAAAACATGGTTATTGCACTCACAGTTGCAATTTGCTTCCTGCACATGTGGACATTAGTGATGGGCGAAATGTTTCGCCAAGCATGGATTTGCGGCGAATTTTGTCGTTTCACCATTGGCAGATTGTTTCGCGAAACGGATGAAAAAATTCACCATGCATCCAAAAATTGTCGCCTGTGCCTCCAAAAATTGTCGCCCATGACAAAATAATACCCGCACGACAAAAGAATAGCCGCGCGACAAAAGAATAGACGTGGGCGCAACATTTTCATCACTAGTGGACATAAGTGACCCCCAATATATGTGAATGTATAGTTCTAGTGAATTACACAAAAGCAAGGGTCTGCTGGTCTGATTGGGACTAGTTTCAAGATTTTAATCTGTAGTTTTAAGTAAAGTATTAATATTTGTAAAAATCTTGACCCACACATACACAGCAGGCTTTGGTTGTAAATCTATTTAACAAGCTGTAAACGGCCAGTTCTGCTCCACATGGCTGTATATAAACCATAGTGACTATGATACTATCTAGCTTGCTGTACAGGGTGCCCTCTAATGTCAGCAGTGTTGAATAGCATTAAACATTAATGAAACTTAACAATCATTTTACACTACAGTTCCCATTGAAGTCTCCCAATTGTTGGATTCTGTAGTGTCACAATAAAGGATCTAGCAGTGTTGGAATGGCCCACCAGGACACCAGGAAAACTCCCGGTGGGCCCAGTTGTCAGTGGACCTTCTTGTTTCTAACTATTTATTTCATGGTCATTCCTTACTTTTGTATGGGAACAAGGAAGCTTGATAGATGGAAGAATGGAGTATAGTATGTAGAGAAAAGAAACTAGGATAATTAAAAGTTAGGAGAGGAGGAATTAAAAGTTTGAGAGTGGGCCCATTTTCCAAGGTTTTTTGGTGGGCCCCTGCCATCTCAGTCTGACACTGGGATCTAGCCATTTAAGTTCAAAGACTATTTGTTTATTACATTAATAAAAAAGAACTGAATTTCTTGTAAAATGATTATGATTAAAAAGAATACTGGAGTTCTGAATAAACTGAAAGGGCTGGCTTACTATCACCTGTAGTTTTTTTACCAACATTAAAGATAGTTACTGCTTGTTGAGATAAATAACAATTGGCTCTGATTTAGGGTCCTATTTCCTAAAGATTGTGGGGTTTTTATTGCAAGATTCAGCTCAATTGTTAAAAAACAACTTTGATAAATATTCATTAAAATGCTTTCCTCACTGCCAGGAAAGTGTTAATGACTGTAATACAAATGCAAACTGCTTAAAATCGATCAAGAATTCAAAGCCTGAAAAATGTAAGAATACCACGTCATTGCAAAATACCAAAATATACCATTTTTTTTTTTTTTCTTTTTGCTGACATATCGCAGAATTAGATTTTGATGCCACAAAAATGAAAATGTAAAATTAGGTGGTGGATAAAATACTTTAAAGCATTTTCATGGTGTCACAGATGAGTAATGCAATCTAGCAGTAATACATGATGGTTTTATGGCTGGTATCATGATGCTAGCAGGCACATGCCTAAATAGTTATTATCCATGTCGGTCTGGAAATATTAGGGCAAAGTATGAAACCTTCGTGCCCCACAACACCTGCCAAGCAATTTATACTAACAGAACTTGAACCAATACTTCATGGAGGGAATGAATGATAGCAAATGGTTTTAAAGATAATATATTTGGATCTTAATAACTGTACAGACCTATTAATGCACTCACATATATAAAAATACATTCTGCATGCATACCTATACTAACGCTAGATCTTAAGATCACAATAGCCCTTTATATTATGCTTTTCCAAGATGGTTCCTCTTTGTAATTTATCCTTCAGCCAGTTCGTTATCCAATTACAAATATAAAGGGGGTGCAAATGGAAGAGCACTATAGGGCTGTGGAACACTTGCACTGCTCCAGTAGAAAAATCTGGTGCTTAGTGAAGAGCACAGAGGCCTGTATCTTTTTTGTACAATGTGTCACACATTGGTCAAATTGCAAAAAAATGCTGGCCTTTTTCACATTTTGTACACTGTGCAAGGCATTGTGAATGAGTCCTATTACGGTTCAGGCCAGTAACCTTAAACAATAACATTCTTTGGTACAGTACCAAATTGCTTTAGTAAAGTCACCCCCAGTGCTTATCAAGAGTTCTCCAATCATTCAGTCATTTGAATGATGTTCTTAAAGGACTTCTGTGTCAAGTAAATATGTTTTTTTTATGAAATGCATCAGTTAAAGCGGACCTGTCACCCTAAGAAATAAGTTTAAATTATTTTCTATATTGTTAGTTGAGCAAAATAAACTTTACTTACTCTATATAAATAATATAAATCTTGTTTCCTTCCGTCTTGGAATTACTCAATCAAAGCAAGCAGGCAGGCACCATTTTGTGGACACTGTTATTAAGGCAAGCTTTGTATCACCCCAAAATCTTGTTTATGTGCCAGAATGGGGGACCAGATGCCCAGGCCCATGCACTGGCTACACAGTTAGATGAGGAGGAGGGAGGGGAGAAGTGTGATGTGCAGTGACATCTAGGAAGTGCTGAATGGAAAGCTAAAGTTACTGTCTGCCCCGCCTCTATGCCTAAGGCATAGAGGCGGGGCAAGCAATATATGATTGACAGCTGTGATTTTTAAATGCCTTTATAATGGGTTTGGATGTGTTAATATAAAAATGAATTTGGGTTTCATGTTTAATTTGAACAGGACTTTTATTATACAGATTTTCATGTCTGGGTGACAGGTCCACTTTAATAGTGCTCCTTGAGCAGAATCCTACATCAACATTTTCAAAACGGCAAACATGCTAAAAATGCTTCCATTCCCACCTAGGTGTAAATATAAGAGTAGCACTTAATAGTTAAACACCCAAGTCTGGCCATGACTCCTTCAGTTACATTTATTAGGAGAAACAATAACTTATCTGAAGGCAGTTGTATTGTAAAGTGCTATCTCTTTCTAAAAGCACAGGATCAAGCACAATGACTTGTGATGGCTGCCTACACACTAAAAGAATACATTTATTGTTTCAAGAATAACATTTTAAATGGTAGAATAAATTATTTGCAATGTACACAGTGTAATTTAGTAATAAAAACAGCACCACAAAAATCATAAATTTTGCCATACAGGTACCTGTATTCCTGTATTCACAAGAAATTTATAACATGCACTTTTGCATTATTTACACACATTTTTTATGAAACACAGACTTTGTAAGTATTTGAAAATTGTATAATTTAGCATTTTATATTTTACTTGTATAGCCCAGAACCCCAGTCTATGCAGACTGTGTAACCAAAGGCCAGCTACCTTATCTAGCACTATAGTCATTTTTGCTGCTCATAAATGTATGTTCATAAAAATGGACCTTATCTATTACCATAATCAAAATGTTTGCAATTTCCTTTCCTCTGTGTTTAGTTAAATATTCACTGATGACAGCGGATCTTTGTTTGATTACATTTTGCTGCACTCATTTTTTATGATTACTGAGAGAAACTGCTTGAGGTGTTACGATACAGTATTGTATATTTCTTTGAGCTTTACTAACTTGCGGTATTTGTATTCATGTTGTTTCCCTCTACTCAGAGAAAAAAGTGATGAGCAAGAGAAATAGCACTTTCTTTTAGCAGCCCATAGAGGTATGGTTAGTCTCTAACAGATCACTATAAAAAGGAATAGCAAAGTGTTCTGGTCCTAATCCCTGCTGTAGTGGTCTGAATTATCTACTAGGTTCTTTAAAGAGGTAGCTAAAACTTTGGTCTTGACAGTGAATTGTTAATGTATATGGCCTTGGGGTGTAAAGGCATTTATAAAAAGGTATTTGCAGAATTATATGTCCTCAAACTGATTTTACATTTAAGTTCCCAAAGCTTTGTACTGTACCATTAACATTTCAGCGGGTCTTTCTTTACTACCAAAGAATCTTAAGCAAGAACTTAATTACATGCAATTTTACATCCTTAGCATAACATGATTTACCTTTACAGTACTCAGAGTTACTGTAGATAGTCATTATGCTTTAGCAATCACAGAAAGAACAGCAAGACAAGGTGAATAGCTTCATAAATGTTTCATTGCTTTTCTGGGATGCTCTAACAGTGTAGGTTCTGCTAAAAATTACACAACCCAAAGGTCCTTGCCGATACAGCACTATGTGCTGCCCAAGCTATGCCACTTTCACATAACATGTTTGGCAAAGTAGATTAGATATTCAAGGCCTGATTCACTAAAGTGTGATAAAATGTGCGCTATTTTTAGCGTGCGCTATAAATTTTACCGCGTCTTAATTTTGGCGATTTTTCGCACAATTCACTATAAGTATACTTGCGCTTTTTTCCGCGCGATATTGCATGCGTTATTTAACTCGTGAAGACTATTTCAATGCGGTATTTGCCGGTACATGCGCTAAATTACGCACGCGAATAGTCGCCGAATATGAATGGTAGCATAGAAATAGTGTATAAAAATTGTCGCCACAAATAAATGGTGTATATAAATATTAGCCACATATAAATGGTAGCATATAAATGGTATCATATAAATAGTAGATGCTTATAAATAGTAGCCACTAGTGATGAGCAAATGTGTTCTGGTTATCTTTAGTGAAAAATTAGCAAATCTTTCGAAAGATCCACGAAACGGCAAAAATGTTGTGCGGGCAAAAAAATTGTTGCCCGTGACTATTATTTTTTGACGCTTGTATAAATTTTTGGATGTGCGTTGAATTTTTGCGTGGCGAATTTTTTCATGCGTTTTGCCATTGGCGGATTGTTTTGCGAAACGCATGAAAAAATCCGCCACGAAAAAATTCAACGCACGTCCAAAAATTCGCTGCGAATCCATGCCTGGCGAAACATTTCATCACTTGTAGCCAAATATAAATAGTCGCGCAAATGAACACACGCCATGTTAGCCATACACGCCAATACTTGCAGAAAATTACTGTATTAAAAATGAACATTTCACTGCAAACTGGCGGCTGCGTCACTCTAGGGGAAACACAGACTTCATATATTTTATTGCAAAAAAAAACATTTACTGTACTTTTCTATAATTTTTCGCCTGCCTGTAGTAGGTGTTAATTTTCGCATAGCCGAATGCGTTATTTAGCGCGCAAAAGTTATAGTGAATCATGCGATCGTATTCTTTTCAGCGCGGAAATTAACGCATGCGGTAAAACTAGCGCAAGAAATACCGCATTCACTATGGTGAATCGCGCGCAAATTATCGAGTCTTTTTTACCGAAAAAAAGTGTGCGATAATTTTTATCGCACTTTAGTGAATCAGGCCCTCAGTATCTTTAAATATCAGTCTTATATAGTAGTTTAAAATCATAATAATTTAGGATTCTTAAAAGATATGTTTGCACTGTATCTTATGTTGTAAGACACATTTACCATTATTGCTAAGGATGCACCAAATCCAGTTTTTTGGGTTCCCTGAATCTGAATCGTTATTACCATATGCTAATTAGGATTTGGGAGGGTTAAATGTCAGCAAGAGCAAAGTGCACAGTGATAAAAATTCCACTTCCATGTTAATATGACAAAAAGTCACATGATTTTTCGGATTCGGTTCGGCCAGGACTGTGGATTCAGCCAAATCTGAATCCTACCAAAAAAGGCTGAATCCTGGGTAAAAACTGAACCAAATTCTGTATTTTTTTTTATGCCAAATTCATGGTGAAATGCAAAATTTTGCTGCAAATCCATGCCTGCTGAAAAAATTCGCTCATCACTTTAAACAACATGCTCAATATACAGTCCCACAACCTGCACCCCCCCAAAAGCATATGTAATGCAAATTCTACTTCTAGCTTGTTTAAAAGTTTTGAAACTTGTATATTGTCACTTAAGCAAAGATATCTTCTGATCAAATGTTCTTTTATGAAGCTGGAATCCCAGGGCCAGTAACCACTATAATCAACTTTAAAGTGTTTATAGAAAGCAGAATGTATATGAATCAGACAGGCAGGCTTAGTGCTTAGTTTTCTACCAAACCATGCACCAACATGGATTTTGTCTGTAATTTTAGGTTTTGGCTTTTACATTTTTTTCAATAGAAAAATTGTTTCCTTTAGAAGATTAAATAAAATTAATGTTTTTATTTTTAATTAATCAATTAAAATATAATGGTATTGGGACCAGGGATTTTCTGTATAAGGGTTATTTCCATAATTGGGATCCCCAAACTTTAAGTCTACTGAAAAATCATTTAAACATTAATTAAACCCAAAAGGACTGTTTTGCCATTATTAAGGATTAATTATGTCATAATCAGGATCACATATTCTGTACTGCTTTATTATTACAGAGAAAGAGGAAATCATTTTTTTTAAAATTTGATTTATATGATAATAATTGAATCTATGGGAGTCTTCCTATAGTCTTCCTATAATTTGGAACTTTCTGGATAATGGGTTTCCTGATAGTGGATCCCATACCTGTAATAAGGTTTCTTGCAATGACAGAGTGCAGTTAATTGCAGGTCACAAAACGGTTACATCATTGCTCCACCGAGTATCAGTAACTAAAAGGAGAAGTTTAAAAAATATTTAGGCTAAAAAATGCTGCACCTTATGTTTTGTGCTTCTGTACCAGCCCAAGGCCACCATGTACCTTTAGAAGTCAGGATATGTTCATCCAAAGATGTACTCGGTTCCATAATTTCTGTTCTGCTGACTTATACAAACAGTAGTACTAGCTTTGGGCTACTGCCAGGTACCAAAGTGCATAGAAACATATACAATTTGCAAAGGTCAATTAGTAATTAATTCATACTCACATCAAATGGGTGCATTAAAATCAGTGCATTTGATAATCTTAATTTCTTTACAGGTATTGAACTTATGAATCAATATTATGATAACATTATTTTGGATAATAAATCCCAGGTGTTATTAATCAATTAGACAATACATCCCAAAATCTTATTATACCACAGGACTGGAATTCAGAGGTGGGCCAAGCCGACCAGGCACCCTAGGAGTTGGCAACAGAGGTACCCGCCTAGCACCCCCCTCACTGTTGCACCCTAGATAGGTGCCTAATGGAATTGCAGATCCTAATGGAATGCAGATCCCAGAGTTGCATTTATGCCATTTGGCTGTAGTTTTGGCTTTAGATAATGTAGTTCATTAGCTTAGGGGAGTACTCCATTAAACCTGCTGTCTTTTACGCTACATCAAGCAGCGACAGGGATTCTTTCTTTGAAAAGTTCAGGCCAATCACCTCCTCCACTGATCTGGTATTAAGAGAAATGATTAGGAACTAAGACATAAAATAGATCAGGGCATTCAAATGACACAGCACAACGGTAGCACAAACCAAATAGTTAAGGGGTGCCATGGCCACAGTTTAATGAAGTAAAGAAGCACTTTACAACACATTTTTAATTGTTTCTGTGTTGTATTTCTGACTGTATTTTAGTCCAATGTGCCCCCGGTCTGCATAATTCTTAAAGATTCTTTTTTGCTTCCCAATCATCAAACACTGACATTTGTTCAGTTTTCTATATATGCAGAATTGTTTGAATGTGTGTCTGTATAATAAGTAAAAATTGTTGTATTTCCGAAGTAGTTTTTATCTGCGATAAATGTTAAACTGACTTTCCCATTGATGGCATCTTTTTATTCCTTTTAAAATGTGTGCTCCTGCAATCTCGGCTCTCATTTTTCCATGACCTTGATGAAGCAGCAGAGTTGTATTCATGTTTATAGCCATATAAAACAATGCAGCATGTTTAATCTTTTTCGTTAATTGCAAAAAAACTGTCTATACAAAAATAAAACTCTATTAAATCCTTTTAAGATGTTAGATGTTAATGACATTTGTTTTCTTTCTATATTTAATACAATGTGAAACACATTAAACGTTGACTGTTGCTGACACTAGAAATCAGATTATTTGCAGAATTCTTTTCCTATTAGCCAATTTGATTAAAATCCCTCATTTATATGCATAGTTAGTTGTAACTTCTCAACACCCATATACCGAAGGGCCTGTTTTACATATGGCAGTTATGTAGTATGGCAACTCACCCCCAAATGGATACATTTGATAATTCTATTAAATATATCTAAAAATATTTTAAAAATAATGTTGCCATCATTGGTTTACAATAGGAACGCAGGACATGAAATAATACGTTTCCAGTTATTAGAGAGTATAATAATTATCACACCAATTTATCATGCATAAACTCACTTTGTATCCTACAGATAGAAGTCAAGAGTTTGGCATGGAAACACATCAAATGGGCACAGCAGTAATAATGTGTTGAACCAATAACCAAATAAGTAAATTTTAGCCAATCGTAAAAGGTTCTTCCCATTTAGGGACTATAATCAACAGCACCCTATTGTATGTATAAGAACTAATAGCATCAAGTATTTGATTGAGCAACCAATAACTTTAACATTCTGCTGTCTCAAATTCTGGCATCAGAACGTTTTGTGGATTATTGTGGCTACAGTAAGGTATGATCATATGCTTTACAACTAGTAGAAAAGTAGTATAAAACTTTCTGAAGTTGCCAGCAACTAAATTCCCTGGTTATAAGCAGCCACTGGTAAAATGGGATGTCATATCACATATCACTTGTGGCCAATTTTAGCATCCCAGTAATATTGCATGCCAAAGAATTTTATTTTGAATAACAGTGCTTAATATGTCTGTGTGCCTTCTCTGTCAATGGACAGAGGTTAGAATGTGATTAGCATGGGAACTTTGATTTTTTGATCATACACAGTGCTGTGTCCAGTGACAGAGAAGCTATAGTAGAGGGTGCAGACTGCATGCCATAGGTGTCACTATGTATGTAGGAACCACTGTGCTCTATATGCTGGGGCTACTGCGTCGTGAAATGCTGGGACCACTCTGTCACCAAATGGTGTAACTAAGTCCTAATATGCTTGGGTCACTGTGTCATAAATTAATGTGGTTATTGTGGTTATTGTTTTATGAAAGGGGCCTCTTTGTAAAATTCTGGGATTATTATGTCATGAAATATTGGGAAAAAAGTTCTCTGTGTCATGAAAATCTGGGCTATGTGTGTTATAAATTACTGAAGCAACTGTGTCACGTAATGGTGGGCTATGTGTGTTATAAATTACTGAAGCTACTGTGTCACGTAATGGTGGGCTATGTGTGTTATAAATTACTGAAGCTACTGTGTCACGTAATGGTGGGCTATGTGTGTTATAAATTACTGAAGCTACTGTGTCACGTAATGGTGGGCTATGTGTGTTATAAATTACTGAAGCTACTGTGTCACGTAATGGTGGGCTATGTGTGTTATAAATTACTGAAGCTACTGTGTCACGTAATGGTGGGCTATGTGTGTTATAAATTACTGAAGCTATCGTGTCCCGTAATGGTGGGACGACTGTGTCCTGATAAGCTGGAGCCAATATTCCACTATTCCATATACAGTATATATATATATGTTAGGGGGACTGTAGAAGAGGCAGATTACTGAAACATTATTGGGGTTACTGTGTCATGAAATGCTGGAATTGCTGTGACATATATTCCTGGAGTCATATTATTCCAAAGGGGGTCACATAGCTGTTTTGTTCTGTGGGTCATAGTGCTGTCTAGAGATGTAGCGAACTGTTCGCCGGCGAACTAATTCGCGCGAACATCGGGTGTTCGCGTTCGCGCAAATTCGCGGACTTTTGGCGATGTTCGCCACGTTTTTTTTTTGGCGTTATTTTTTTGGCTTTTTTTTTCTTTCGTTATTTTTTGGTGTTTTTTTGGCGGTTTTTTTTTTTTCGTTATTTTTTGGCGGTTTTTTTTTTTTGGCGGTTTTTTTTTTGGCGGTTTTTTTACAAAGTATTTTTCAGAGAAATTTTTGCTTGATCCCCCTCCTGTATGCCACTGTCCAGGTCGTGGCACCCTTTAAACAACTTTAAAATCAGTTTTCTGGCCAGAAATGGCTTTTCTAGGTTTTAAAGTTCGCCTTCCCATTGAAGTCTATGGGGTTCGCAAAGTTCGCGAATATTCGCGAGTTTTGCCGAAAGTCCGCGAACGGGTCCGCGAACATTTTTGGCGATGTTCGCTACATCCCTAGTGCTGTCCTATGCTAGGGTTTCTGGGTGCCACTGAGCCTAATGGCCTAATGGTTAAAAACCAAATAAATGATTATTAGAAAGACAAATAAAGAGAATCAGCATTCAGTAATTCTAGTAAAGGACTGCAAAGACCTGCTTCCTTAGAGATAAGACAATTCCAGTAATTTAAAGTTATTACATCTCCCATGGTCTAAAAATCCACTCTAACCTTCAGGAAAAATATAAATTAGGTTACACTGTGCTAGTACATTCAAAATTTACCAGTGTACTGTCATCACCCATGTACGAAAGTACTAATGCTTCACTTGCCATTAAGTGACATATGCCAGCACTAATTACCACAGAGCTTTTTTCACTGTATATGGTCAAGAAAGGTCTTTAAGACATAATTTATTTAAGTGTTACATTGGTCAGTAAATTGATAACGAGCATATCAAAGATTCTGTAGCTCTTTGTTTTCAAGCTCAGGATACAGGATAGCAGGCACAGGATAATAGGCATTCTAGCTGAACATTATTTGTACGCTGCTCTATGAGCATCACCAAGTCATGGTTTGTGCTTCTCAAAATAAAAACAATCTGACATTTAACATTCCAGTATATTCACTGAACAACAACTTCCACATTTAGTGTCAGACGTGTATTTTTTTTACATCTAATCATAGATTCTAAAATATTCTATGTAATATACATTACATGGTGTATGAGCACATAAATGATAATGATAACTGACATAGTTTCATAAAAATCTCTTAAAGACCTACTTCTAAATATTTATACTTATGGCCAGTGGTGTACATATATTTTTGATTTCCAAAGTCTTTCAAAGAAAGAGGGAATGACTGCAGTCAATAGTCTTACCCTGTTACTAACCATTTCCCATTAAAATGGCAGGCAAATGGCTTCCCTAAAAGTAAATATTTTACTATTTGTATCCATTTATAGAAATTAAATATGTCATAGCCGATCTTCTTTTCCCATTATAAAAGTCATCTGCTGTTGGGGTTTATTTTATCACCACTAGGATCAAAATCATCATAGTTTTTACTGTTACTGCTGCTCCAAATGACAAAGAGGTAAAAGAAGCAGAAGCTAACTGCCTTACCTGAAAGGTATTTTTATTATTATTATTCATAAAGCTCCATCAATTTACGCAGCGCTTTACAGAATAGAGGGTACAAAAGACATAACAGTTAATAAGTTAACAGTTAATATAAACAATTCACAAAAATGGTTTGCAGTTACATTGTATGAAGATCGGCGACACTAGGGGGAGGGCCCTGCTCGCAAGAGCTTACATTCTAAAAGGGAGGGCTGAGACATAAAGTCAGGGTAACTAGCATGGCGCTGGAGTTCATGTAGGTGTGTAAAGTGACAGTAAGTGTGGAGTGAGAGGTGAAAACCAGTGGTTATTGAATGTTTGGGGAATTAGGTTAAGGCTTGAGTGAAAAGGTGAGTTTTAAACGCCCAGCATCTGACCAGGGAACTAGCACTTATATGTCACACACTGTGCCCTACAGCACTTATATTTGCCTATTTGTGTCTGTAAGTTACCCTCCCATATAGATTGTAAGCTCTACGGGGCAGGGACCTCCATCCTCTTGTGTCTTTGACTCTTAACTTATTGCAACTGTATCTTGTATTTATTTGTGCTTATTGTAATACTTTGTATTTATCTATTTAATACCCCTGTTTATATTAATGTATTCTACTGTACAGCGCTACGTACATAAGTAGCGCTTTATAAATAAAGTTATACATACATACATACATACATACATATACCTTTCTGATAAAGCTTACTTAGTTTTTACCTTTTCTTTTCTTTTAAGCACACAAAGAGCATCTTTTCTACCAGTTGACTAACTAGCCAAAATAAACCCCAGGCATAAGCACCCAACTGGTAAGCATTTCCCCTAGCTGTGATAATATAGTATAACACAATGAAATCCTTGAACATCATACTCTAACCCCTTGCTATCCTAGAGGTGGGTACAAGGGACTGTCCAATGGTTCCGGCAAAAATGGCACTAGCAGGCGTTACTTCTGGCGCCACATTATTATCATGTTTCACTTATTTATAAAATGCCAATATATTACACAGTGCTCTACAATAATTATTATATACCCTGAACATACAGATTACACACACTAAAAGCTCTGCCACCCCCTTCCTAGCACAGTGGTTTTCCCCTTTATGCATTCTCCACCAGCAGTGTGTTATTTGATTATCATTATCATTCAATATACATTTTTTCTGGAGAATGCAAAGAGAATTCCATTGAAAGATATTGATCAAGAAAAAAAAAATTCAGTAAATCTGTACAGTTAGCAAAAAATACGCCTCTATTCTTTCAGTATCAGGTTATGTGAATGATATTGTACTAGACACTAATTCCAAAGTATTCATAGGAAATGACTGATGCTCGGGAATGCCCTACATATTCTGGATCTTGGAATAGGAGTCACTGACTAATGGTATAGGAAGGCTGCACCATTTCATTTGCAGGCATTTGATCAAAATTCCTAACATCAGCTACAATAACAAAGCAGGTGTAAGGCACTTGTGAGACAGACGGGTTTTATGTCGATGCAATTCAAACAGTCTTTTATTACAGCATATTTCATTCTGCGAAGCTGCAGATCTGCATCGTTGGCTCTGCGCACAGAACTAAATGTGCCTTGTGTTTTTTATTTCCTAACAACTGAGGGTGCATATGAGAAAAATCTACATTAATTGTTAAATCAGTCTGTGAAAAAAAGGTTTATAGAAGAGCACCATTTGATTTAGTAAACTGACTAAATGCATCCTTAGCAAGATATCTAAGGAAGTGGTTTAAAGCAGGCTAGGTCCTTGAAAGATCAGAAAGATATGTGTAGTCTTTAATGCACTGCAGCAACAGGGCATTTCAATTAACCCCTGGATCAGAAAGGGAATTTGCTTCAGTAGAAAAGACAATATATGATCATATTACAGCCCTGTCATTCTTCTGTACTGGTGTCCAATTAGATCCGACTGCTGTTGTAATAAAGAACGTTAAGGACAAACCCAATAGGTCAGCACTACTAAAAAACCTACAGGTATACAGTATATTCAATTACCTGGAAAGAGGGAAAAGTTATTATAAAGCATTTAATAAAACAGTAATGTGATAAATAGAATCTTTTTGGTGGTAGGGATTTAAAAGGTCCTCATTAAAAATTATAATCCTGTACTTTTAAGAGGAACTATCATAAAATCAAAAGGTATAGACTGAAAAGCTTATGTAAAATGAGACATTTTACTAAATATATTGTTTTTTCTTTTTTGCACCATTTAAGAGATAATACAATAATGTTGAAATTTACACTTCTCTCAAACTCCTCATGGCCAACTTGAAGATGTGAATGGCATATGCTTCAGCCAATAATGGAATTGCTTTGATAGACAAATCGCAGCACTTCTCACATTGTTTGGTTTGTGGTGGTATCTGACATCATAATTTAGTGCCAGGTGCCTTTAGTTATTTGTCTGATAAACACTGTGCTGGGCTCTGGCGATCCAATAATATAATCCAGTAATATACCATGCTGGCCAGTAATATACTGTAATTGTTCCATGGGTTCAGTAGCAAGGTTTAAAAATTAAGGGCAGGCATGAAAATCGCAAAGCTAACGTATTATCTTTTAAAGGGTGCAAAAAAGAAAAAACCTTTTGATTTTATGATTGTTCCCTTTAAATAAAATTATTATGGATCTCTTGGTTTCTACATATATACTGACAGTACCATATTCTCCAGCATTCCACCACAGGGGAGGGCAGAAACAAATGCATTCCATACTTCTGTATGTGCCCATACTTACACAGGCACATGGAAGAAATAAATGCAGGTGGAATTGAGCGTGTTGCGCTTAACCTGCGTTTGACTCTTACATGCGCCTGTGTGAGTACAGGCACATACAGAAGTATGCATTGAGTTTCTTCCTGGATTCCCCTGTGGTGGAACAGAGGAGAACGCACTGCAGGGGAATGCAGGAAGGAACGCTTGTGAGTATGAGTCCTAATTCTGGAGGAATTTTGGGACATTACATGTGGATGAAAAAGTTGCCAAGAAGAGGGCTTTTTTTCTTCTAGCTATTAAATTAAATTATTTGACATTTTCTTCTGCCTCTTTCAAAAGGAGGTGGCCCAGCAGAGCTTTCAGTCTGGAGACTCCAGGAGCCAGTTTTTCAGGAGTCAATAAAAATGCCTGTATGTTTTTGGAGTGTTGGAGGAAATATGGGTAACCTGAAGAAATGCAAGGGGTAGAACAGAGAAACAAACCTAGGAGCCCTATATTCTCTAATATGACTCTTCTCCAATCTGTCTTTTCCCACATCAAATATTTGTTTAATTCACCATATATTTATTAATAAATCATTTGTGTCTTTCTTTTCACCAGCTTCTGGCATTGTCTGCTTTTTACAGAGTGCAACTATATCTTTAAATTTTCAAATGCATCAGCAGATAAATGAGTTTCATGAAAATTCAAGATCTTAATCGTAGTATAAAATATCAAATACATCCTTATCATGAAGTCAACATGTTTACTAGCCCAGCAGTATATTAAATGTGATTTATAAAAAGAGATTATTTCTATGAGCAAACAGTTGTGTGACTTCAAAATATTTACCTCTGTCACTGAAGTCATCTACCAGAATCATTTCTTCTATGAGACTGTCGGGAGTCCTGTTGATCACGCTGTGTATGGTTCTCAGGAGCGAAGTCCACCCCTCATTGTGGAATGGGATAATAATGCTGGTGTTGGGTAGTCTCTCCAAGTACAGTTTGTGCTTACAGCTGTAAAGGAGAATATACATAATACATAAGCAAGTCTTCTAGTCTATTGAGTCCTATTTAAACAAAAAAAAAGTACAGAATACTGTTGTACTCAGCAATATGTAATCATTCTTTGTAAATTTAGGGGAATGGATGCACTGTATTGCCTTATAAATGATAATAAGGAAATCAAGTGCAGTCAGCAAAGTGCAATACTGAGCGCAATCACCATGTTTTTGAAGTCTGCCAGCCATCATTTCCAGTGTTCAGCATGTGAGTGACATATGGGCAGTAGCGTGACTACAGAGGAAGGAGGGGGGGCAGGTGGGCCAGCCAGACCACAGGGTCCACATACTCTATAGCATTAAAATCCCCCAAAAGCTGCTCTTTTTTAAAAAAAATATTTAAAAAAAAATATGCTCAAACACGTGTGCAGGCAGTGGGGTGGGCAACGTGGGTTGGAGCTGCTGTGTTTCTTTTGCGGGGGGGGGGGCTGGTTTTCTCTTGTTATTCCTCTGTGTGTGCGTCCTATTTGTTTTTGGGCACCTGAACTGCGCTGATTGATGCACGGCGCTGAGGTTCCCCATGCGTCAGTAGGTGCAGCAGTTCACAAGTGGTGCTACTGTAGGGAGGAGCAAGGAGCACGTTTTGACTGATTTTTGTGGGGTAAAGTGCAAGTTGCCCACTGTGCTCACAGATGTAAATAAGCCTTACATTCTGCCCAGCCTTTCAAATGAACCTATATTATAAGTTAAATAATTACTGATTAACAAGAACATATAAATACCTGTAAACTATATGCTATAAAAAGGTTTATTATCACATACACCCTATTGTTTCTTATTATACTTTTTAACCAGTTTTAATATCACAAATTTTTGCTTACGAAAGTACAGTATACAGCCTACTTATCAAAATATGAAATGAATTTTTCATTGGAATAATGCTTTGCATGTGTCTCAGCACTTCTCCTATAAAAGGTTCTCCACTTAAATTTTTTTCTAATTGTTTTAAATTGCTTAAATTCTCATTTCTGTGGCACAAACAAAGACAATACTTAAAGTCAATGCTTTTTGCACAACCTTTCTCCTTATATATCACCCCTCACAGCCATTTAGCACCTGGTGATTACATTTTGCTACCGTAATAACTTATGGTGTTTAATATGTAACTTACTCTCTAGCTTTTTTAATGAAGGTTATAAAGTTTTTAAGGGTTTTTTGGTGGGATCCACTATAGGCCATATGTATACTATATTTATAGAAATTTATTAATAAATGCTATTCATCCACAGAGCTTTTTATAACTAAATATATATTCTGTAATTGATTACTAGGCCTTAAACAATAGTAATTACACTGGTAATGCCCATTCACTGAGGCTTTTTTTTCCTTCACTGCAGAGATTGTATTAAATGTTTGTATTGTGTTGTAGGGGTTGACTAGCTTTCCATAAGAAAGACGTCAGTCAAGTACGCCTTATTACTGCCACAAGGACACCACCTGAGAACAATAATACTAGCCCTGCCATTCACTGATACTAATGGAACAGCATAAACTCAACAGCACGTCAGTTTGGACTTCAGAGAAAACCTCTAAGAACTAAAGGTGTGCTCAGTTTGGAGCTCAATATAGAAGAGCAACATTTCATTTACAGTATTTATGATTCTGTAAAGCTCTTTAACTTGAGCTGTTCCTTGTACAATGAAATGCAGAGAGCAGCAGTAAATATGTGATCAGTTGTACTCAATATTCCAAGCTGTGTCACCTGTGTCAACGGGTGCTTGATCAGCCTTATGGAAGGCTGATGGTCGTACAAAACAAACCTAACCAAACCAACCGGTCCCGACCAGAATTTCCCTTTTATAAGAAACTCACTCAGTCAGACAGTCCAGGGTGAATTTATAAAACCCACGGCTTTATTAACACATTGATTTATAACACAATAACTTGTAATTCAAATAGCAAACACAACAGGAATGTTTGCCAGAACTCCACAGGTAAAATGTTTCCCCAGGTTTTGCAACAAAAAAAAACGTCTACAGTATCCAATATATTATAAAAAAAATTGCGTGACTTGGAAAAAGTCAGCGTGAAAAAACACCCATTAACTTCAACGCATTTCATTAACTTTTTGGCAAAGAGAAACTGGACAAATTTGCCCATCACATATGAGTGAACAGGCTACCCTGCCAGCCACCTGACGTGTTTGGGCAATTAAAGGCAAGGCAAGGAGTACTTCATCCCCCTGTCTCCTGGGACCAAGGAGGTTGTAACTAAATCCCATTAAGCAGGGCAACACCAGTTCCCCTTAACACCAGCAAGTCTTCTCCCTGCCGATCACTGCTGTGACAATTATCTCTATGCAAGGAAAGGCCCCAACCATAAACAACTCAACCATCACACAAACAGCGTGGGATGTTGCACACACATTGTTCAAATGGAAGAGAACCGCCTTTTGGTAGACCCCAACTATTAACATTTTGGTTAAGGTACTCCCCTTTCCTTACATCTACGTAACCTCCCTTACTGCCTTCCTAGCCTGGTCAATGGCCCTTAACTTGTTCGTCCAGGTAGCTCCAATTTTCTATAAACACTATTTCTTAGTGAAACCTCCATGTCCCCTGTAAACTACAAATGGAACACTGTGACGGTTTGGCCTATGATCTGGGCACCCACAGTAATGCACGTGTTGGGATGGGTATGGGTGCAATTTTTAGCATTACTTAAATCATTCAGAAGCTTGTATTGTTACAAAAGCTATCTAGCTACTATGCAGTATGAATCTAAGATGCATTCTATTTATTCTATTCCTGTGTTTGCTTCTAACAAAGCGTGTATGGAGCAGACCAAACTGACTGGGTTTGTAAACAAAATGAATAATGTACAGTGATCTAAAGCTGCATTTAAAGAAGAAACATTATCAGATAAAATCCCCTGTAAAATGTAAGTTGCTTTATAGTAACTGAATATATCCCTTTGATCCACAATAACCATGTGCTTAGTAAGTATCACCACATGAATATTGAAACAGAGTTTCATGAACACTGGAACAGATTATCATATTGTCAATTTGTTGGAGCATGAGCATCTAATGTATGATACAAGCACTGGTGTCAAACTACTGATGATTTGAACTTGGAAAAAAAACTAATATTATACAAGTGAATAGAGTTTTAGTGATTATTTTGTCAGTTGGAATACATTAATTAAGGTCTTTTGTGCAGTACACAATCCACAATCAGATGTGATGGAGTGGGTAAAGAGTAGAACTGGCTTTGCACTTTAGGACGCCACACACAAGTGCAAATGAAGGAATTATTTGGCACATAGCAGGGATAACAACGGAAAGATTGTGATGTGTCACTTTGTCATTACCAATACAGAATAATGTTTTGCAGCAAAAATACTATCTGAGCACGTTTCTCATTGTCTCTATCATCCCAGCTGCTTAAAAAATTGTCACTGGGTAAATCAATTTATGCATCCAAGTTCCTAGTAAAATGACTTTACAATTCAAGTCTTTTCTTATCTTATATATATATAAAAAAACAAAGCCCTCACAGGAGAAATAAAAATCTTAAATGTGCAATATCAACGTTTCAGTCACATCTTGGGACCTTTTTTTGCTCTGGGCTTTACAGGAGCAGCATAAAAACATACAATTAAATATCCTTAAATACATTTGGGGGAATAATGTATGCCTTTCATTTACAGCTACTGATTTTTGGACTACCCAGTATTAATTTTATTTTTTTAATATTCTTATCTGACTGAGAAGCTAATATCTTCAAAATAAAAGACAGAAGAATATCTTTAAATCTCATTGTAATTTTGAATAGAAACAGACACATACTTTCTCAAACTGAAACTCAGACTGAGATGTGAAAGGGTCACACATTCTTGGCTACCAAGACACATATCTGAATATTCATTGTATTATCTTACATAGTTAATCAAACTTAATCTTTTCAATAAGTTAAGAAAAAGCAACTAAATAGGTAACTAATCTGTGTGGGTATGAACGATATTTTCACAAGCTGTACTTTTTATAATTTTATTTCTATTTATATAATGGAAATATTAAATGCACCATCTTACATTTTATCCCTCATACAGATTATACAAAAAGTGTAAATAGACATTTAAAACCTTCTTAGAGTATAGCCTTTCAGCTGGAGTAGTGCCTAAATCCGCCACTGCTGCTTTCCTTTCACTTAAATGAAATACCAGGTAGAAATGGAGCTTTTCTACTTAAGAATACCCAAGTGAGCATTTTCAGGGTATAAAAAGCCAGTTCTTAGCACCACCATGCAGTCAAGTTAATGAGGAGTTGTAGTGAAGGTGTTTGATGGATCATTCACCCTGTGTCATAGCACTTATAATTAAAAGGTATATTTTTCATACCTAAGGGGGTGGGGTTGCCTAGTGCACACTCTCTTATTCACAGTACATATCCCTGCAATGGACAAAGCCAAATTGCCCCATTTCAAACATTTGAAAACATTTGCTAAATAGTGACATTTTGTCAGATTATGGCCATTGCAGTCACTCATCCCTAAACTCCAGGTCTGATCCAGTTAGCCTACAGAATCCATCTGCTCCACTGTATTGTAAATAACTTAGATGGGAATGACCAGAAAGCAGAGAGCTGGATTTTATGACATCTAATGCTTTTGTTGAAATGCCATCAATGAAGGATATAAAAAAATGTTTTTTCGCACAGGGCCTGTTCAAATTTAGACTATTGTCTGAAGGTGAATATCCCCTTCAAATCTCACTCAAATGATGAGTGTCTATACATCCATCCAACCGACCCACCCTCATACAAGCCTTTATACCTATGGCAAGCATTGTCTGTTTAAATACAGGCAACTAACTGGTTTAGATTTGGCAGTATCTGGAACAAGATTGGGGCCTGATTTCCGAATGTGCAATTATGCTGAAATTTTAGGTAATAATGTTGCATTGTGGGTCAACAATCCAATGAATCCAAACAAGGCTTGCTCCTGTGGAACTGTTGGCACTCCCCCACCTCTGATCGTGACCGCAAGGAGAAAGTCCTAGGTACATGGTACATACATTGGGTGCCTCTGAGGTGGCATTTCTGGTGGACCCTGGATACCTCAGTCCAACACTGACTGAAAATAATCTAATTTAGAAATCTTTCTTTTGGGCTTCAATAAGTTCCCGCAAAAATATTTATGACATTGTATAATTAGTACCATGTACGAAACTGGAATGAACCCCCACTGCACTTCATGCTGATAATACCCAAACAAGAAACCAGCAATTGATTCTTCTGGCCACCAAAGGGGACAGAACAGCAACACATCATAAAACTCTTTGTGAAAAAGTACACAACCCAATAACATTCCACAGTGAAATGCACAAATGCCTGAACTATTTTAGGATTATACTATTTCAAGAAACAATAGACTAACACATCAGCTTAATGTTACCATTCGGCTATGATTCAGAATGTAATATGAGTGAGCGCCTGTTTTTTTTTTTCATCCAGATAATGTAAGATCTTACTCATATGTAGAACTGGAAAAATATGCTATTCACTTGCAATTATTTTGTAAACACAGTTATTTTTTTCCAAAAAGTGTTACACAAATGGGATTTATGAATGAATTGAGCTGCCAAAATGGCATCCACAGAAGTGCTACCATCTGGAGTGTTCTGCTGATACACCAATCCGATGCTGACATTCACCTTCAGCAGCAACTAGGAAAAAACCCTCTGTATTAGAATTCCAATAGTCTTACTGTCTGTACACAAAACAATAATTCTCATATAGCAAACTGCATCTTAAAATTCCATTTCCATCCCTGCTTGTGGATACGTATCTTAACATCAGCATGCATAAACATATTCATAAGACGATAATCACAATGAAAAGAAAGAAAATGGCATCTATTGCCAAATAAAAGGGAATGTAGTTATAGTTCTGATTTGCATCTCTGTTGGCAAAGTCTTAATAGCTATTATAGCTGTGATGCTGGATCTTCTAATGGTTGCATATTGTATATTGTATCAGCCATGCATCTGCCTAGTTTAAAAAGCAAACCGCTCTCCTTTTCATTGTATGATACAACAGCTGTAATGTGGAAGCGTTTGGCTGTCAAAAATAAATGTATAACAAAGAAGAATTTGCATTAACAATACCAGTATCACTGACAGTAGCTAAATGATTTCACAGGCATTTGGAATCATTTTTACATTTGTTTAATAAAGAGCAACTCTGGCCCCCAATATATTGTTCGGTTTAAGAGAAAAACTCCAGCATACTAGTGAAGCGTTACATACGCAACATATTAAATCACTTGAAGTTTGTTGCTTGAACACAGTAACCAAGCTCTCCCCAGTGTCGGATTGATTACATGTCATCACTGATTATTTGCTGCTACAAAGTCACCCAGAAATGTGATCAGTATTCCAATATAGGGCCAGGCCCACAAACAAGGTTAGCAGAGACACTCGCTTGAGAAAATTTTAGCAGCAAAGGACTGGCTAACAAGATAGCTAGCCCTCAGAGCATTAGCTAAATTATCTTGCAGTTTATTTTTAGTCAGTTTCAATTAACCCATCAATGTTAACAGCAGTAATATCTAAGGGCTTATGTATGGTTCCAACTCCAACTCTGTTTCCAACACAGGAGAACTCTGCACCATTATGCAGTATGGTTTTGACTTGGGCAATAGCCAGGTGGTTTTGCAAAGTATAGAAAGTCAGTATAACTAGTGATGGGCAAAATGTTTTGCCAGGCATGGATTTGCCATGGAAAAATTTGCCATGCGTCCAAAAATTGTCACCCGCGTTAGAGGAATAGTCGCTCATCAAAAAAGAATAGCCATGGGCGACAAAAGAATAGCCACGGGCGACAAAAGAATAGCCGCGGGTGACAAAAGAATAGCCACGGACTAAATGTTGCTCGTCAAAAAAAATTGTCGCCCACGACTTTTCTTTTGTCGCCCGCGGCTATTCTTTTGTTGGGACAGATTCGCTCATCACTAAGTATAACGCTAGCCTTAAAGTTAAAATCCTTTCATATATTTTAATCCTGCTATAATGGTTTAATTTTCAAAATGTTCAGTTGATAAGCACAACTACATTAATTAACACTGCCTTAAAATGACACTGTTGCCAAAAATAAAAACAATGCATATCAGTATTTACTCAGACTGGATGTATATTACTTTGGGAAAGGTATACTGCTTTCCCTAGTTGCATAATGGGGTATATTTTACTCTTCTTTATTCAGGTAATAGAACACTAGGGGGCCCATTCATTAAACCATGATTAAGTTTTTTTGAGAAAAATCTGTATTTTCTCTAACTTATAGAACTTTTCATAAAGTCCATGATAATTTCGTTAAAATTCCACAACTTTTTCGGGGTTTTCGTTATCTTCCACGAAAAAGTTGTATTTTTCACAATGATTTTGACCATTTAGGAATTCATTCAAGCTTTGGTATCGTGACTATCTTTTGGCCACGTTGGAGCTGTAGAGTGCCATTGAGTCCTATGGAAGGCTTCCAAAATCATGCATTGAAGGTTTCAAAGCCAGAATGGTTTTTGCGCCGTTTAGGAAAGTTCGGATCCAAAAATTTTGTGACATTTTTGAACATCAGAAATTATCGTGGTTTAATGAATGGGCGCCTAGATGTTTGGATAGCAAAAATGATATGTTACTATCAAACTACCTACATCACTATTTTAAAACCAAAGAGAGATAAGAAAAGGTAAAGAGATATGTTCACATTTGTACATATGTTTGTTTCTTTTCTTATCTCCTTTACTTTCTTGTGTGAAAAAATCCCTAGGTCCCTGGTCACACATAATGTTGACTCTGCCGCTTCCAAAGCCCTGTATAGCTGCACTGTAGTGGAGCAGAGATCAACCCAACAAAACTCAAAACCGGCATTTTTCGGGTTGATTTTCGTTCCACTCCATGCAGCTGTGCAGGGCTGTGGAAGAGAGAATGGTGACAGACAAAATAACTCCCTCCATCCATCAGTTCAGACTTTTTAGTAAATGTCAGATGTTCGTGGAAATTAGTTTGTTCATTTTTTAAAAAGAAAATAATGAGAAATTATAAAATTTTAGTATAGGTCAGTTTCGGAATGGACAACGTGTAATGGGCACCTGTCTGTTAAAACAGAAAGTTGGTGAGAGCTGACCAATTGCATAGTCACAGGTAGCAATTACCACATTTTTTCACCAGGCATGGATTTGTGCAAAATTCTGCCTTTAGCCATTGCCAATTTTTTTTGCGAAAATTCAGTGCAACAAAAAATTCACAGAGGGAGAAAAAAAATCACAGTTGCGCCAAAAAAAGTCACACATAGCCAAGTTTTGCAAATTTTTCAACAATTTTTCTAATTTTTCACCAAAGCAGAAACGGGACAGATCATCACTAGTCACAGGTATAAACCTAGTCAGGGTCAAAACACAAAAGTGTACTAAACAGTCAGACAAACGGCAAGCAGCAAAAACAGAACCTTCAAAACAGCTTGATTTACAGTATGTGGGCAGATTGCAGATAATCTGTTGTTCTATCATGAATGAGTGGGCACAAGAAAATCAGTCAGTGCATAATGTTATTCAGTGTATGTGGGCAGATTGCAGATAATCTGTTGTTCTACAAGTGGACAGTCTGTTTTGCTCTTCTTTGTGTTTTCTCTGTGTTATACTTTATATAACTGGCACACAATGAAAATAGTAAAATGTAAAAAAATATATAATTGGTCATATCATTTTATGAATTATAATTTTATTTCATATTAATAGTGATGTTTTCTGTCTTTATTAACATACAGGTTTTTTTTCATTGTAAGGAAGAAAAGAAATGTTCCATCGGCCATTTAAAATGTCCTCAATAAAAGTAAGAATGCCATATTTATATTTTGAGTAATACTTGAATTCATATTAGGGTTATCAATAGTGATGAGCGAATTTTTTCACCAGGCATGGATTTGCAGCAAATTTCCGCATTTCGCCATTGGCGAATTGTTTCACAAAACTTCCGTAAAAATTCGCTGCAGAAAATGTTTTTTCGTTGCACGTCAATTGGGGGCAGTCACGTAAAATAGGGTGCAGTCGCCTCAAAAAAGGGCACGGTCGCGTCAGATCGGACGGGCGAATTTTTCGGAGTTTTGTGATTTTTCTTGCCGTTTCACAGATTTTATGGCGAAACGGAACCGATAGTTATCAAGCCTGTTGCCCTTTATGTGCTACCAAACTATGATTCCTAGCTTTAAACTTACATTATTATCAAGAACTCCTTTGTTTTATAATTCTGGTCCTGGTAATACAATTCAATTTTTTTTGACAAAGTCACTTTTACTGTCTACTTAACATTTTATTACTCTTATGGGTTTATATTTTAATATGAATTTGTTTCTCTATATTGAATAAACTTGCATATCAAATGCTCACTTATTTATTAATAAGGAAATCTCTTTTGAATAAAAAACTTGAATCCCTGTAGTTTAAAAACGTGAAAAACTCAATAAATTAGAGTTGGCAAATATGGCTTCGCTTTGCCTATGACAACTCCCACCGACTCCTATAGAAACTTGAAAGCTTTTAGATGGCAAATTTTTGCATTTGAGTTTTTGGAAAATACTATTTCTTACTTTAAGCAGTTGATCATTACAGATATTTTACACCCCCAACATTAAAATGACCAACTTAAGACAACTCTATTCTCTTACTGTGGCCCCAGTTAGTTCTAAACAGAATACCCACAAATCATTGACTATACTAAGGACAGAATGTAACTAAATCAAAACTGTAATAATTATTCCTAAAAATAATAATGAAGAATCCCATTTCAGAATGTAATATTGTTCATTAGTCAGTTTATTACATTGCAAATGCCCACAGCACATGCAACTTGGAGGTGGCTCAAAATAACTTTCCTTTTAGTTTTATTAGAGAAACTGTGCAGTGGCTCACACTAAATAAATGCAGTGGAATGAGGCACTATGGTTTTCAAAACTCATTCAATATGGGAAAGGTCAAAATTCATTATATTTTTAAGAGAAATGTGTTAGCCGCCAACAGCTTTTTAATGCACATCAGACCCAACATTATAATGCCACTGAGGCAAGTTGTCCATGAGAATCCTGACTTATGGGGTGCTGTCTCTGTGTCCACTGAGTGGCCCTGCTGTGTGCTGAATTCAGAAAGTTTCCCATTTTACTGAATGGGAAGTTGCTGCCAGTTTGTTGGCATTTTATCATCAGGGTTCCTCTAATTGTCAGTGGGATATGTATAGATTGTTACTGAAATGAATATGTACAAATAACAGTAGTATTTAAATCATGCCCATAATGCACATAACTATTTGCACTGACTGTCTATTGCCCATACTTCTCTTATTGGACAGAGCAATAGTGCATCCATCCATATAACCTTGGATTATAATGTATTTACCCAGAATATGGTATTTATTTAAATGTGCTCAATTACAATGATAGACAAGTTAAAACTGGAACAATTGTTGGCTGAGTTGATATTATTTATTCAAAGTACTTGAATCCAATCACGTTACTTGTACTAACATATAGCTGTGCCTGGGGCCGGGCACCTCTCCTGTCCCTCTGTTGAATCAAGTGCAAGGGTACCTATTGACCCTGGGAACCCTGGAGCTACCACCACCATGAACATGTTAATTCCAGGGTTCCCTCAACATGATATGCCAATAGGAGCAGCAGACATGCACAAATGTAATTTTGATGCCAGGCCCCATAAATGAAACAATACCAACTGACAATTTTGTATGAAACTGCATCAAACACAACTCACTGGAGCCACAATTACACCAGAATTATAGGAAATGTGCTGCATTGTGGGTGATTGTAAATGAACCTTACCGTTTCTATATTGCCTTTACTCTTTTAAACAGTCACTAGGGGGTGATTTTTTTTTAAAGGGTTCTTTGGATTACTTCTCTTTATCTGTTTGCAACAAAACTCTGTAGTACCCTTCTAAACATCTGATGTTTGCAAAGTCCTTATTAACCTTTGTAGAGTAACAAAGCTAAAGGTATGTTTACAGCCCCATGCTTATTAAGTGTAATTGGAGGCTAATTATCCACCAGTAGAAAAATTCTGGACTGTCTTTAGAGATTAATACCCTGCATCGTCTTTCTTCATTGAGAATCCCAAGCTCAGAGAAATCAATCACATTTTTCTTCTCACACTACTATTTATTTCTATTGATCACACCGCCCGCTGATTCATTTTATGTGAAGTGCATGTGAGAGTTGAACTGCTAAAATTGTCATAGCGGGGTGCAAAAAATCCTTTTTAAGAGTAGTCATAGTTTAAGGTCTAAAGCACTAAAGATATTACCAAGGCAGATACGCTGAATTTCTGTGTGACTGGAATAACTATTCTTTATATTAAAAATCAAAAAATGATGATTAACTCTGTGACTGGAACACTGAGCAGTTAATTACTTCTACAAGACTTGCATAAAAGATGAGTTGTCAATATATTTAATCAATTCTAACCAAGGACTAAAGAGACAAATATTGATAATGCTGTTGGAAGTTCGGGAATCTGCTCATGTGGTGTTGGTGGAACGTAATAAGGAATAAAAAATAGAAATTATTGAATGCAACTGCCTTAGTCAGTTCATTTGAGCCTGTACATGCATTCATTTATTGTTGGTTTTTTTTCCCAAATGCCACATAAAAGAGAAAATTGGATGATATATTGGATAATATACCAGTGAGTGGAGTTTAATGAACATATAAAAGCAAGATTCTGCAGTCCATGCTTTTATAGAGGTCAAGGAACATCTTTGTGTATGTACAGTATGTTATATAGCATATGTCTTCTGGGCTAGTCATAGTGCTTAAAGGCAATCTGCTACTGTATGTCTGTGTACAAATATTATTATTATTAACATTTATTTATAAAGCGCCAACATATTCCGCAGTGCTGTACAATAAGTGGGTTTCATACATTGGACATACAGAGTAACATATAAAGCAATCAATAACCGATACAAGAGGTAAAGAGAGCCCTGCCCAAAAGAGCTTACAATCTCTTCATTAAAGTCAAAACACTCGACTATCCTGGTAATGCACTGTGAAAGCATGTTTGAGGGATTCCTAAATAAAGAAGGATTTAGGGTTTTAATATATTAAATATTCTGCAATATTAGATTGTGTCAGTAAGCTAAAACTGGTAAAGTACTTTATTTTATTAAAAAAAGAGTATTGACAGCATGAATTCACCTTTTTATAGATCCCTGGTGTGAACTCAACTTATGTAGTGTCATTTTGGAGTCCATAGGAAAGGCATTTTCCCAAACAGAACATTTGAGCATTCAGTGAATGCCCACGGAGGTATGATCTGTCTCATTACTGGGTAGAGACATGCTATTCTACTGTTGCAACTACTCTTTCATATAACAGAGACACAGGACTCATGGAGTGCCATATATGCAGTATATTATGTTATAATGAAGAAAATCACAAGAGTCCAAGGGGGGTTATATAATAAGATAATAAGAGGCACTAAGTTTGCCCAGGAGCAGTAACCCATAATGACTAGTGATGTAGCGAACATCGCCGAAAATGTTCGCGAACCCGTTCGCGGACTTTCGCCAAAACTCGCGAATATTCGCGAACTTTGCGAACCCCATAGACTTCAATGGGAAGGCGAACTTTAAAACCTAGAAAAGCCATTTCTGGCCAGAAAACTGATTTTAAAGTTGTTTAAAGGGTGCCACGACCTGGACAGTGGCATGCAGGAGGGGGATCAAGGGCAAAAACTTCTCTGAAAAATACTTTGTAAAAAAAACGCCAAAAAATAAACGCCAAAAAAAACCCGCAAGCTATTCCTATGTATATGCATAGGCGATAAAACGAAGCGAAAAAACGCGGCGGAAAAACCAAGGCAAAAAAACACGGCGCCAAAAAAAAACGCGGCGAACCCAAAGTGGCAAACATCGGCAAAAGTCCGCTAATTTGCGCGAACGCAAACACCCGAACAGTTCGCTACATCTCTAATAATGACCAATCAGCAGGTAGTATTTACTTGTCACCTGTTTAAATACAAAAATCTTACAAGTTGCTATGGATTACTGCTCTTGGGCAAACTAATGCCTTTTATTACATGCCCTGAACAAGTGCCCTGTATTATCTTCCCCATTTAAAAAGCTTACTCTTAAAGAGCTCTTAGTTGTGCCCTGCGTGTGTAGGGGATTGAACAAAGAAAGTGCCATCAAAGTGAAAACTGGGCTCTGGGGGGAGGAGAAGAACTGGGCATTTTTTAAATGTAATTTATTACTATATACGCTCTGTGTTTTAATGCTTTCAATTCTCTTAAGAACGCAAAGCTTATCAATGTTGCAAATGAATTAAAAAAAATCCTCTCTAGGCAATTTATATCTTTGGAGTCAAAGTCCATTATTGGTGTTTGTGTGACTATTCTTTGAACAAAGGCATATTTGTTTACTGCACTGTGTACAACTGTGTTTCTGATAATATGGATAGGGCAATGTCTAATGACGTTTACATGCATTCATATGAACATTCATATTTCATATACACAATATGGTAGCCAACCAAGGGTCTAATACCAAACAATGGTCATACCAATGGGCCAGGGATTTCTGGATGGCATACAGTATAAGGTCAGATAAGGATGCTGTTATTTTACTGCAGGGTTAGTAACAGGTTTGGTGGCTTTGCTATAACAGTTATCAAATCATTGTACTTCTAAAGGTTCTTTCACCTCATAAGCAAAGTGAAGCTCTTTCTTTGACACGTTCTCCTTTCATTTCAAAAGCTAAATACTCCTTTGTTGGATGTATGAAGAGCATAGTATTCATTCATTTTCCAGATGTGTTTCCTTCCACATAAGGCAGAAGCTTCAGCTATATTTTAAAGCAAGAGCTATTATAGCAGCCAAGCTAACGCTCTGTGTTATGTCTGATCCAGCTCCTTTGACACTGACAGTATTTCTACACAATAGGAGCTGGAGTTTTCAGGGCTTTGACTAGTTATCTGAATATAAAAATGGTGCCAGTGTATAGCTCTCTGAACAATATTGTCTGATGGATTACTAGACTAAGAAAATGTTCATTCAAAGATGATTGACTGTGATTCATTTCTGGTGCTAGGGAGTTCAGCTTGGAAGTCAAGTTCACATAAAAGCAGACCACCTCCTATTTTCTTATCTCCTCCTTATAAAACTGCACATCTGCTCGCAGTGAGAAAACAATAAGGGTTTTTATCTACATTTACTCTAAGAAATTGTTTTTATGCTTGATGACAGTTTGAAAGCTGACCTTTCTTAGCTTGTTATGTGATATTAACTGCAGTGCCAATTTATCGCCCTGCAGGTGACATGGGCATGACATGAAATTATCAGCTACCCAAACAAAACACCAGAAATGTAAATAACAATTGGATCAAAACCTCAGAATATTAATTCTTCATGTACCTTATTCCTTGATGTTGTTTTCTTTATAAGACCTATTTTGCCTGTTAAGCTAGAGAAAGTGTTGGGCTGTTTTTTTCCCTTTTAAAAACCACAATAAAGAAAATGTATTTCTTTTATTAAATTGATATTTTACAACATAAAATCGGATCAACATATGAACAGAAAATGTTTTTAACATTTCTAAAAGAATAAGATGAAGGCCATAAATAGAATACCATGTAGCTCCGTGCTCTACAGGGAGTATACTAAAGGATATTACTTGACCCGCTGCTAGATCAAGTGCTTAAAAACGAGTGGATATAAGAAAAAAAAGAGTTTCTTGACAAAAGCACACTCAAATCGTTTTTGGAAAAAGTAAAAGGTCAAGTCTATTAAACACAAGTATATTTCTTTCATCTTTTTATATATTATTGCAGCTCTGTGTTGACATTAAACATGTAACACCGAGGTCTTTCAAACAATGCATTACTATTCTTCTTGATTTTATTCAAAATTTTTTTTCTTAAAACTCGGTACCAAAGAAACAATGTGTATTTCTACAATTAGCTATTAAGATCAGTGACATTAGTTATAACTAACTGCACAAGTCAAATACCACTCATCAGTAAACATCAACAGTATTGCTCTTTATGTCTTCTAGATGTCCTTTGTCTTTAGTTTTCTGAAAAGATTTGATAATGTTCTCCTTTTATCAGCTGGAAAACTGTGTTATTAATGTCCATAGTTCCATATAACATAGAATCATACCAGTGCTGTAGATTTTAAGGATTCTAAGTCAAAGGTTAACTCTTTGTTCTATGCTGCAAATATGTACATGTGGCAACATATGGCAAAAAATCTGCAGAACATAACAGGGTTAATAGGGTTAATGCAACTAGAGATGCTAGACACCAGCTTCCCATAATAACCTAAGAATCTCGAAAAGCCACTAAGGTAAAATGTATTAATTTTCAATATTGTGCTTTGCCTCATTCTGCATACTTTTTTTCTCTATTAAAGTTTTATGGCACAATCAGATTTTTTTTGACAATTGTTTTTTTTTTTTTTAGAAAATACTGTTATTCGGAAAACTATTATACAAAAAGATCTGAATTACGGAAGGCCATTTTCCATTTCCATTATAAGCGAATTATTCAAATTTTGATTTCCTTTTTCTCTATATTAATAAAAACAATTCTATTGGGTCTAATTAATGTTTTTCAGTAGAAAAGATCCAAATTATGGAAAGACCCCTTATCTGGAAAATCCCAGGTCCTGAGCATTCTGGATCACATGTCCTATATCTGTAATAGTCTTAGAAATTGCAGAAAAAATGAATTGCACATTTTACATGATTCAGCCCCTACGTGACCTTTCAGAATACAGGTTATTATGGGAAGCAGGTGTCTGGTATGATCTCTAGTTTGTTCAATAACCCTGTTAACCCTGCTACTGCCAGCAGATACAGTAGCCTATTGATCCATGCTGTATGTAGCCATGCAAACATCTATGCAGTGTAGATCAAACAGCTGACCTTAGACTTGAGATCTATGGCACTGGCATAACATTTTTTTTTTTTACACAGATACTGTAGATTCTATGTTGTAGACATTATTTTCAAGAATCATGGCAGAATATCACAAAATCCTGAAAATGTATATAATAGCCCCTAAGGGCTGCAATAAATCCAGCATCTATGGCCTATTTGTCCTTTGGAAAAGGGATTACTTATATAAGATGAACATGTCAGTTCTGGTAGATGGGGATTGGAATAGGCAAGATAATTCTATAAAATCATTTATCTCTAAATAAATCTTAGACTGTGCCATTATAGAGGTAATAAGGGTTGCTGTGAACAGTTGGTCCTGAGTAGAGCCTAAGAAGAATTTATTTTAGATAAATACTTGAACATGAACCATCAAAGTGAGTCGTGGGCAGCTTTGAAGGATTGTAGTTTACATTTTCTTCTATATTGTGCTGGGTCCATTAACTGGCATGGCACTAGCAGCTCAACCTGTTTCTTTAATTTTATTAGCAGATGTCACTTTAAAGGCTTCCTACCTCCAATATGAATTTTATATTGTTTAGTGGAACACATAAAGTCTGTTATTCATGATATAATAAACCATGTTTGCAGGTTTGCAGATTTGCATTGACTTTAATGCATCAATTATATTGGTTTCCATTATTTCTATTACGTATTCTTTAATCAAGGTTACAAATATGCTTTAAACAATAAAGCTGTTTTTGAAATCTTTAAATTTAAATGCTAGTCTTAAAAAGCTTAATCATTTCGGAATGTGCCCAACTACCAGCTAATACATCACTGAAATTAAAGAGCAGCAACCGCCCCTTTATTGGAAAACTGGATTTTTTTGTGTTCTTATCCAACTTTCACTTTTTACTTTAACCACCTAAAGACAAGGTTTTAAATTTAAGGCAACGGATATAAGCACTTACTTGGGATGTCGAATGTCAGGTAATGATCGCGCCAGTGCAATCTTGTTGCTAACAAATATATTAAAACCATTTTCTCTATAGACGGTGTCATCCTGTTCTTCCTCAGTTAGGGGGTATGGCTTTCCATGCTCTCCTTTCCCTGAAAAAAAATGCATACATTTTAGCATTTTGAGACATAAGGAGATTTGTTGAGCTTGAAAATTGTTCCCATTCTAAAATGCCTATCCTATGTCTAGTTACTGTTTATATGCTATGTGCAATGTAATACCTGCTGCCTTTTATCAATCATGAAGCAACACTGCCACATATGGGAGGAAGTCAAAGGGAATCAATGTATACTACACTACACTATTACCTTACCCTTCTTACTAGTGAGCCAAATGTAAAAAAGACCTTGGGAGCAACACAAGCATCATAAAAGTTCATGGGGTTGCCAAATAAGGGCTATGGTTGGTTATTTGGTAGCCTCAATGTGGACTGGTAGCCTACAGGAGTGTTTTATGCACATAACCACCTGCCTTGGAGACACTTGGAGAAACAGCCAAGAGGTGTGTGAGCAACATGTTGTTGTCACTGTCATAACAGGACTAAGACCCCTTGGAAATTTTTGTAGAAAGATATATAAAGCTACCTACACAAGAACTATGTTTTTATTCAATTCAGTAATTTGTGACTGACCTGTCTGATCATAGGTCTGTGGGTGGAAATTCAAAGCATAATCACCCAACCTTAAATACAGTAAATGTACATGTACAGAATTCAGTACAAATTCACTGATATATACCCCTTAATTTAGATAGAGAAGGGTCAAAGTAAAACTACTCCCAGTCCAGTGATTTCTCAAACCTATTAGCCATGGAATGAGGAGTATGATACAAGTAAGAGTGGTGGTAAATGGAACATTTTCTAATTGGGCCAGTGTGGTTAGTGGAGTACCGCAGGGGTCAGTCCTTGGGCCTTTGCTTTTTAACTTGTTTATTAATGACCTGGAGGTGGGCATAGACAGTACTGTTTCTATTTTTGCTGATGACACTAAATTGTGCAAAACTATAAGTTCCATGCAGGATGCTGCCGCTTTGCAGAGCGATTTGACAAAATTGGAAAACTGGGCAGCAAACTGGAAAATGAGGTTCAATGTTGACAAGTGCAAAGTTATGCACTTTGGTAGAAATAATATAAACGCGAACTATCTACTGAATGGTAGTGTGTTGGGGGCATCCTTAATGGAGAAGGATCTAGGGGTTTTTGTAGAACAAGTTGTCTAATTACAGGCAGTGTCATTCTGTGGCTACTAAAGCAAATAAAGTGCTGTCTTGTATAAAAAAGGGCATTGACTCAAGGGATGAGGACATATTTTTGCCGCTTTATAGGTCCCTGGTAAGGCCTCACCTTGAGTATGCGGTGCAGTTTTGGGCTCCAGTCCTTAAGAAGGATATTAATGAGCTGGAGAGAGTGCAGAGACGTGCAACTAAACTGGTAAAGGGGATGGAAGATTTAAGCTATGAGGTTAGACTGTCGAGGTTGGGGTTGTTTTCTCTGGAAAAGAGGCGCTTGCGAGGGGACATGATTACTCTGTACAAGTACATTAGAGGGGATTATAGGCAGTTGGGGGATGTTCTTTTTTCCCATAAAAACAATCAGCGCACCAGAGGTCACCCCTATAGATTAGAGGAACGGAGCTTCCATTTGAAGCAGCGTAGGTGGTTTTTCACAGTGAGGGCAGTGAGGTTGGGGAATGCCCTTCCTAGTGATGTGGTAATGGCAGACTCTGTTAATGCCTATAAGAGGGGCCTGGATGAGTTTTTGAACAAGCAGAATATCCAAGGCTATTGTGATACTAATATCTACAGTTAGTATTACTGGTTGTATATATATAGTTTATGTATGTGAGTGTATAGATTGGTTAGTATAGGTTGTGTGCTGGGTTTACTCGGATGGGTTGAACTTGATGGACAATGGTCTTTTTCAACCCTATGTAACTATGTAACTATGTAAGTACTCTATCTTACTTTTAAGTATTCCTGTTATACTTAAGATATATTTTTGTGTGTTCCTTTTTTTCTTGGGGTATCTTAGTCGGTCAGTAAGGCACAGTCTTGGCTACTGTACTTTTAAGAATTTAAAATAAATGTTTTTTGTTTATTGTCTGTACTGGCCATAAACATGGATGGCTCCAGCTGTGCACAATACTAATATGCAGCAAAAAATGTGTGTGTGTGATGGGGGGTGTATTTATTTACAGTGTTTATCTTGATTTGAGATCATTTTTAGTTTCACTTCTTCACTGCAATGCAACATGAGCTTTTCAATTAATGATCTGTGAGATCCAGCACAAAAAATCTTATTTAATTTAAATAATTAAAATCTTATTTAATTTTAATCTTAATTTAATTAGTGCTTGATTAGGTATATTCTCAATGGTTTGCCACAGCTTCCTTCCTTAATTCCTGACATTTTTTGCTATTTTCCTTATATACTCTATATTGGCCTTCTTTATGGCCTTTTCTACTTTTCTAGAGCTTTTTGTCTCCAGACTGGTATGCTAGATGTTGTTTTTCAGATTCTAATTTCTTGTTTGTTTATTCCACTTTGATTTAAGTATCACTTCTATACATCATTCTGGTTACAGTAATATGGACCATATGAGGAAAATATGTCAATATGTTAAAATATGTCATACTGTATAATTCATTGTGTTCTGAACAATACAAATTATTAGTAACAATATTTAACTGCAGTAAAACTACTATTGTATATTACCTGATTATTTAAGTTTTCAAATACATTAACTGGTACATAAAGAAATTGTAAATTTTTTTGCGATACACCATTATGAAAATGTAAATATGTAGTCCTGATTAGAGATTTTTTGGGTAGTGGTAGAGATAGAGACTTGGTTCCTGACATATTCTTCCCAAGGATACCAGATTGCATAATGTTTTAGAAGGGCATTATGTACAGTAGGGAGGTGTCTCTTCCAGAAGGCAAAGCTCATTATGAAATAAATTATGTTGAACCATCTTTCTATTGAGGGGGAAGTTTTATTTCTCCAATAAAGCTTTTACAGCTAATAGCATCTGGACCAGCAAACCTTTTTTGTTGGATCTTTGGGTTCTTTTAAACGAAAGAGAAATATAGCGGGTAAGTTGTAGCAAACTAGCAGACTATCACATATGAATAGCTGGCCATGTGAGCCAGGTGTGTGCCAGGCACCGTACACATATTTCACATCTCCAACATATGTCGGTATGAGGTATATTCTATATATAACCCCTGGGGTCCTGTACCATATCAAAATAGGTTTATATGGAAATTCCTGGTATTTATTACTAATGAAGCATTTCATATTAGCTTTAAATATGTCAAACCATTATGCTTCAGAGCAACAAAGTACTACAAAGTAGGTTAATATCCAGTATCTTGATAGTAAAAAGAAGGGTGTTGGTTAATTTATTTCATGCTTATCAACCTTTAGCAGAATCAATTTTTTATACTGCCTAATATAATCATTGACCAGTTCATCCATGCACCCACATTAAATGTTTATTATCTATCATATATAAAATGGTATGTGAATATATATATATATATAAAATGAACCCATCATCCGCAGGACTTAAAAGATATTTTGCTTTGCACAAATAAAAGGAAAAAGAAAGTGCTGGGTTCATTTTTGCTCTGTATTTCAAATTCATGGAATGTATTAGATTAAATTAGATTTTATATATATATATATATATCATTATTTTTTGAGCACTAGATAGAGGCATATTTAAGGTTCAATATTGTGAAGACTGTGTTATTTGATAGTAATTTGGGGGAAGATACCACACTGAAGATTGATATAGTATCTCCTTGATTCTCGTGTAATGTAAAACTTTATATTATGATATTGTTGTAATGTAGAATTTTAACCATATAGGGTAGGTATGTTGAAGGGCTAAAAAGTTATTCAGTAGGAGGGATGATGGGTAAGTTATCTGGGGTGCGCCTATATGTGTTTATTTATTAATGTGTTGTTTAATCTGAGCCATATGATTATGATGCTTAGGCTCCAGGCAAGAGTTGAAACGTTGGTTTATGACATGATATTATATAAATATGTTATATAATCCCAAACCTTTTTCATATTATTGCAGTTTCACACACCCTACCATACCTTAGAAATGGACTAAAATGTCACTAATTATATATATATAAATCATGACTGAGTCTGTTTTTTACCTTCTCATCTAATTCAATTATATTTATTCCAACAGTAATTACAATTCCTTAGATAAAATCATATAAAACATTCTTCCATTGTTAATGCTTTTAAAAGTATGATCTACTCTGCCAAGCTTAGGATGATGAACAATTTTATTGCTCCAGAAACCACCAGATGATAAAGACTAAAACAAAAGGATCTAGTCAATATGTGCCAAATATCTGCAACAACAGATCTGAGCTTGAATAGAAGCTAATGATCTTTTCATGTCCAATTGCACATTTGCATGATGAATATACTCTTATGAAGCAGGAGTACAGTAAAAGCTACACATAGGGGCACATTCATCAATGTTCGATTGAGTCCGAATACAAAAAAACTTATTTTTTCTAAGTTTTAGAACTGTATTTTCTACGATATTTAAGTTAATTTGTGCAATTTTTTCGTACTTTGTGCAACAATTTGTGCGACAAAATCGTATTTGTCGCAACAAGTATGAAAGTTTCGGAATTCATTCAAGCTTCAGTATCATGACTTTCTTTTGGCCAGGTTGGACTGCGATTGAGTCCTTTGGAAAGCTTCCCACATCATGCACTGAAGTGTCAAAGTCAGAAAGGATTTTGTGACTATCGGATTGCCATTCGCAAACAATTGTTTCAATATGAAAATTTGGGAACTTTCAAATCGTAAGTGACATTTGCGATCATCAGAAATGATCAGATTTCGTGATTCAGATTCGTACATTAGTGTATCGGCCCCTTAGTGATAAATTATTTGTAAGACATGCAAGAGTTAAGGACCAAGTCAAAACCTAGTAATACTGTTAATGGCTCAGTCAACAGGAAAAAAAGATATTTAATATGGAGTCAGCTTTACTGTTCACCCTATAGTAGGCACCTTTTCATGCTCTGTATATCACAATGTCAAGTAATAATTTTACAGCCAATGATTAATACAGTTTTATTGTTTCTCTCAAATCAGAAGACACCTTGAAACAATAGATTCTCTTCTAAGAGCATAATTTCAGAATGGTTGGGACCTAGGGTTTTACAATAATTTGGATCTCTATACATTAAAGGAGAAGGAAAGGTAAAAACTAAGAAAGTTTTATCAGAAAGGTCTATGAAAATACAGCCATAAGCACTCACCAAAAGCTGCACTGAGTCCTCTATCAAAAGAAACACAGATTTTCTTGTCTCATTTTTTGTAAACATGTTCTTGGGTATCTGACTTCCTCTCTCAGAAAAATCCTTCATTCCTGGGGCCAGAGACTGTGCAGTTCTTCCCTCTCTCCTGCTCCCCACTCCCATAAGAATTTATAAAACTCACTCCCCCCACCCTTAGGAATGTGTAATCTGAGCTACAAAGGCTAGAGCTGCAGCAGGAAGTTACTTAAAATGGCAGCTACTATCTTAAACAAACAGAAAAAGTTCTAGGGCTCTTTACTCAGGTATGGTAATGCTTTTTATTTGTCAACAGGTTAGTCACAATAGTGCAAGCTAAAATATTACACAGCACAGCTGTCACCTGTAACAGGGCTAGTTGGTGATGTAACAGGAAGAGATGAATCTGTACATGATGAACTTATAAAAGATATAGGAGAAGCTCTGCTGTGTCTTTAGTCTAGTAACTCGGCATACATATTACATAGAAGTTGTTTGGTTGGCAACTTGGCAAGCCTGGCTCAGATGTTATTATCATTCACCTGTTTTGTTATTTCAGCCTTCTGGTGTTTTCTAATGGGCTTATTTAGCCAATATTGTATCTATTAAAACTTGTTTGACAAATGACAAACCTTGTCTATAAGTTTTAGAAATTGTTTTGCCAAGCAGAAAAATGGAAATGTGTTTTAGAGCCGATCAAAAAAATAAAATAAAATAATAACAATAATAATTGTAACCCTAGAAATGGGCTGAAAATTGATAAAGAGAGACTAGCCCTGAATTCTGTGTAAAGGCACCTTAGTTTTTAAATGTGTAAAATGCAAGCTTTCAAGACTACTAATGTCAGTTTCATTATCCAATAAAAACAGCACCTTTACAGGTTCCTCCACTCGTGGCTCGCGTGATCTCTGATGTGCATAAAGCATTGTAGCTGCTATGTTGTAAATATTCAAGCTTCCTATAAGTTTTTCACCACACTTTTAGATCTGCTGTATAAAATAATCCTCACAGAAGCAAAAAATATTTGACAATTTTACAGCAGAAGCTTTGTACGTTGTCCCTGATGTTTTTACTTAATGCTGATCATATAGTATAGTACTAAACTTTTCACTGTTCTTTTCTCATCCTCCATTTCCCTACTATGTCCTACATAATTTATTTCCCTCTGCAGTACATTTGAAATAAACCTATTAATAATTCTTTTTTTTCCTAGATGGCTTTATGGTTTAGTATACTTTGGAGGACAAGGATGATATTGACTTTGAAGATTATCAAAAAAAAGTGAATTTTCAGCAGTCTTATTTCTGATTGACTGTCAACTAGCACTTAGACCAAGCTTGTGTTTCCACTCACAGTTTTTCTTTTGAAACTGTGTCCATGGTTACAACTCGCATTCTAATGCCCACTGTATATAGCTTGAAGAAGGAATATACTTTCACTCGAAAATAAAATTAACATTTCTCTACTTCTTACTGTTGTTTAAGAAATTATATGTTTTAGACAAATGTTTTATTGAAAAGTTGTTGATGCCACAGATATCTAAAGTAGAGAATATTTTTTTATTACCCCAAGATAATAAGTATAACAATCTTTTTTAACCATCCATGAGAACCATAATGTTTAATGATGTAGAGCAGTTTTGTAAAAAATAAAAAAACGTAGTCACTGTGGGGACAGAAGTTATATCATGTTCTATGACTGAGATTCTAGCGTCTTAATAGGATGTTAAACCCTTAGTGGGCACAAATACTATCCAAAACACAGTGTTGACATCACTGCAGGAATTGGAGCTATTAACGGGATTTGTTATCCTGAGATAATAAAGATTAGTAAGGCAAAATAAATAAACTCCACCAGTAACTGTAAACATGTGTAATTGCATGAAAGTGGGTAACAGGGCAAGCAAAGGTGCTAAACTGCACAACTGCAGGTGTCAAAGTCATGAATTTGATGTAAGTTAGGGGGCTCCAAGGATATAACCTCATTCAACTCGCAGCCTGACCCTCAATGCAGCACTTGGCACTCGTCCCACTAATGGTAAATGAGGTCTTATATGTCCAATCTTCCCTGAATATAATGCACAACAATGCCAATGCAAAATGTCCCCTTCTGCACCATATCCATGACCTACCCACCCACAGGCTACACAGTAATGCCCCTGGCAGTTGCAGTTCCAAATATTGGCACCCTGGGAATTATGTTCTAATAAACTACAAATGAGTACATATTTATCTCCTTTCTAAATAATGAAAACAAGACATTCTCTAGAGAAGAACAACATGTCTTTCTCTGCATCAGCTAATACTATTGTTCCTGAGGCTGCTGAACAAACAGGATATCTATAAAGGATGATCTTGAATTGCTGACTTACATTAAGTCTAGGGAGTTGAACATTTGGGTACATAATTGAACCAGGGCTCATTATGTGAGTACAGGCTTATTATATTGTACTGTCTAATTTATTCTATCATTTGCCAAAAGAGAATTAGAACTAATTGGACAGTGTTATAACATGAGTGTAATAACATTTGTTCTAACTTTAGTATATATTAGCTACTAATCATATGATTAGTAAATGCTTCAGTAACTGGCTAATATCTGTTGCTAGATCTGGGGTAAAATTTGTGTCTCCTATTACACTCTCCCTTCAGGGTTATGTGGGATGCTTTGTTTAATATTTTAGGATTTTCAGAAACTCGTGAATAGGATCCATTATCCAGAAAGCTCCAAATTATGGGAAGACCATCTCCCATAGACTCCAATTTTAGGCAAATAATTCTTATTTTTAAAAATGATTTATTTTTTTCTGTAATCATAAAACAGAACTTGTACTTAATGATTATGAAGCTGCAAGAATCCATATTGAACGCAAATTTATCCTGTTGGATTTGTTTAATGTTTATATTATTTTTCAGTAGACTTAAAGTATGGTGATCCAGATTACAGAAGACCCCCTTATCCGGAAAACCCCAGGCTCCAAGCATTCTGGATAACAGATAACTTATAGCCAGTATTCTTGACTGTTGTTAATTGGAATGATGGACCAATGACTCTATAAACCATATAAAGAGGTTCTACTTTACCTTTAAATCCAGCAGGTAAAACAGCAATAATAAGTTGCAAAAGAGTAGTCTGAAGCTCAATAAAACCTTTTGCTAACATGACCTTTCTTTTATTATCTGTTCTTGTAATGAATATATCTTCCCTGAAGACACTACAAGACCTTTGAAATAATAACATCTTGCAGTTCCTCAAAGCTGTATATTAAATAGAAGTTATATTAAACTAATGAGGTGAGCTACTACATTTTGTCATATATCGTGAAGACATTTAAACATGTTTAGATTCCGAATCAATTTATGATCACTTTTATTCTGTACTGTTTGTAAAACAACATTTTTTTTTAAGCTTAAAGGATTGTTTTACTACATGGCCTTGGGACTGTGAGGTATTTGTGAGCTGAACCGTGCAATCTAGTGCTCTTTACGTGTTTAACCTTTTACTCATTGTTTCTGGTTTGGTTTAGAAAATCAATGTCTACCATTCAAGGCTTTGCTACGACAGGCAAGATTCCAAAGTTAATCAATCCCACAGGGAACGCACAAACTCCTCATTAAATCCATGCAAAGTGACCTAGTTTTCCCATTGTTTGTATTCAATGCACACATTTTTATGAAAACCTGTTATGCTGATAAATTCTATAACTGTGGGGATGTATATTACAACATTTAGATTTAGGTTTGTACTAATAATGTGCAGAAGCAGTTAACTAGCAGAAAGCCGGTCCAAGGAAATATTAACCCTGTATTTATACTGAAGTATTAAAAGGTCAACATTCCATCATGTTGTTGTTTGTGATGGTAAAACAATAAAAATTGTAAAATTAAAAAAAAAAAAAAGGTCAACATTCCAAGTAAAGGTGGCCATACACAGGCAATTTAAGCTACCAATTTGAGTCAGGTTTGATGTTTTTATTGGATCGGGGACCTCATCAACTTATTGATGCGATCCCCACTCCAATGGCTCCTATACCCGTTGTTGCAATTTGATCTTTGGCTAAACAATGGAATTAGCCCAATATTGCCTATCTTAGGTGGGTATATCAGGAGAAAGATCCACTCAACTATAAGATCATATGGTAAAGAAATTTAATGAACTATGCATGAATCCAATAATAGTCCTAAAGCTCCACTAAGAAGTATAGGAAGGATTAGAACACTATTGGTATCGGCCAGTTTAGGGACCCAAGTGTTTAACAGGGTAAAGGTTATCCATAGTAATATAATCAAAGGAAGACTGTGGCAGTGAACAACTTGTCACACATCAAATTAATTGTGTTTCACCTGTATGTCCATCCATTGCTCAACTGTGGCTGTCACCTGACTGAAATATAGACTTTGTACTGCTGCAATAATACCATAAATAACATTGTACATTATAATAGAGAAAAAAGAAAGAAAGAAAGAAAGAAAGAGAAAGAAATGGGTTATTATAAGGGCAGAAGTCTCTACTCCCCAGACACCATTTTTGGAAAAGAGATTGCTATTGAGCTAATTTCAGGTGTCATGATCAGCAGAATTTATCCTTATGTCTTGTACATCGGCCCACATTTTACTCAAAACTCAATAGTTCAATACACCTGGAGCTCATTCTAAGAATATTGCAACCATTTGCTTATTCCTTAGGAAGTCTTCAACAACTCACTGATTGCTTTCACTAATTAAACATTCCCATGTGCATCATTCTTCTGCAATCAAGGTCTAATAGATGCACTGAGCACAGGTGATGTCGGAGCATTTCCAGTTAGCCCTTATATTTTGGTCCAAAAGATGAGCAATTTACTGCTATTATATTTAACCACTCTTCCTACGTAATTCCAAATCCATCTTGCAATAGAATATATTTTTGACTCAACCACATACGTTTTGACTCACTAAAAGACAGCAATAAAGATTAAACATAATGTAAATTCTCTCATTGCAAACATTGTGTCACCCTTTTTTCCTTTGTGGTACATTTTTTGTAATAAAAATGTGCATTTGCTCAGACGAACTGCTGTTGTCAGGAAAACCCGCCCGTCACATGGTTATTGACAACTAATCCTAAAGACAAATAAACGTTCTCATAATTGTTACATATGTTCATTTATATCTTTTTTAACTCAATTTGCTGAAATACATTCCAATTCATGCATAAGAGCACGACATATGTTTGTAATTCTTTAATTTTAACAATAAATTGCAGCACGCAAGAAAAAAGCTGATGCATAGGTTAATCAGATATATTGACTTTTTGCTTATACATGGTCATTTCATGGCTGTGCCCCATTGAAGATGAGGGAAGATGTGTCATAGCAAATAACCATAAGAAGCCTGTCAGTATTGGGGGAGGGGGGACGGGCATTACAGCTGAGTGTATAGAAGCCTGGATCTGTATATATTTAGGTATTCAATAGGTAAGGTTTAGTATCCTCTTTGCCTTGTTTGGCTTGATTATAGTAATTGACCCCTATCAGATGCTTTTTTACTTTAGAAGAATGATTTGTGGTGCCTTTCTATATCAATGTGGGGTTCTATTTATATTGTTCTGCAATATAATAAACTGAATTTCCTTTTATGAAAAAGGTTCATTAAGCACCTTCAGAATAGCTCTGGGCACATTAGGGAAGAACTTCATCATACACCCAGAACAATGTAGGCTTTTATAAAAATTTAGAGCATGAAACAGCGCATATATGTAAAATAGGTTTGCCACCTCTGCCGACATTTGCAGCTGGGCAGGGGGGGGCAGTGATGTCACAGGCAGGGAAGAGGTGGGCCTATGATGTCACAGGGCGGGGAAGAAGCAGGCCATGACTGCACTGGGCTGGGCTATGATGCGGCAATTGGCCAGTGACCGCATCAGTCTCAGTGAGTCCTGTCTGGTTTTCTAATTTGGAAAACTGAGCCTTCCGGAAAGGCTGTCCGGATCAAAACCGGACAGGTGGCAACCCTAATGTAAAACCCTACTTTATTTAAATATACTTTTAGTAGTATACTTTAAGAAGTACTAAGGGCCAGTTAAACTGTCTTTTTCAAAACACATCAGTTAATAGAGCTTCTCCGGCAGAATCCTGCATTGAAATTGTTTTTTAAAAATGCAAATTTTTGCAAAACAGATTTTTTTTATATTTAATTGTGAAATTTCACATGGAGGTAGCCATATTGTTCATTTTCCAGGGTGCCACAACCATGTGACCTGTGCTCTGATAAACTTCAGTCACACTTTGGTGCTGTGCTGGATGTTAGCGTGATATCCCCTCCTCCCAGTAGTCGATCAGCAGAACAATGGGAAGGGAGCAAGATAACAGCTCCCAGTAGATATCAGAATAGCACTCAATAGTAAGAAGTCTGGCTTGGGACTCCTCCAGTTACATGGGTGTAGGAGAAACAATAGGTTACCTGAAATCAGTTCTAATGTGTAGTGGAGGCTCCTTCTAAAAGCTCAAACTCACAATGCACTGAGATGGCTGCCTACACCAATATTACAGCTAAAAAATACATTTGTTGGTTCAAGTATAGCATTTTAAATGGTAGAGTGGTCTAAAATGATTCTGCTGTGGGGTGCGTTTGTTTCAAAACTGTGTATATATAAGGTTTATAAGTATGAAGAAATATTATACTGGGTTTGTCATTGCTTGCCACACCTTGAGAGTGGCCCTTTAGTACTGGGCCAGGGAAGTATGTGCTAGATGGTAGTAGTATGGCTTAAATATATCTAATATACATGTAACCAATTTTATTGGATAGTTGCAAGTACTGTATGCTGTACTAATCAATATGGCGGCATATCCAACTAAGGTCAACTAAAGAAAAAAGATCTTTTGAAGAATCAAATTTTAACACTTGATGAAGGACTCAGTGATGAGCAAATTTTTTTCAGCAGGCATGGATTTGCAGCGAATTTCCGCATTTTGCTTTTGGCGAATTGTTGCGCGAAACGTATGTGAAAATTAATTGTGTGTCAAAAAAGTCACGTGATAAATGCGTGAGAAATGAGAATTAGCTTAGTTTGAAATAATGTTTAAAATGCTAACTATACATGTTTATAAGACTGAAACTAAGGGGCAGATTTAGAATATACCATATTGGATCATTCAGAGGAATTTCCAGCCATTTAACTGTTATCACCCTTTAATAAAAATACAGTTTTATCAATCTGCACTATATCTTACAGAGAACTGCATAATCTGCATTACAAATAATTTATGCATTTCATTAAAAAAATAACTGAGGCCTTGTTTAACCACAGACTATTTACTTGGAAGGTTAAACTAATTTGTGAAAGCTTTCCTCACTGTGATTTCAGAATAAATTACAACTCAACGCCATCAATTTGTCACTTTCTTTTCTTGGGTTATGCTATCGTGTTTTCTGACAAATTGTGTGATCTTCAGCAGTATTTAATGATATCATCTACAATCTCTGTCTCTAAACATATATCTTCTACAAGTTCTGTTTTTAGAGAGCATTCAAAAAGAGCATTCAACCATGCTCAGTCTATAATTAAAAAATACTGCATGTTTCTCATTGTTCAGATTTCTGCTGGGAACATAGTCTCCAGATATTGGTAGTTAGCACAAACGTGTAATCAGCAACAGCAACAAAGGGAGCATAGGGCTTTTAGTGGCAGGAAGACGAATCATCCTGGTTGCAATAAGCATTCAGGGTCAGACTGGCCTGCTGGGAGAAGCCAAAGTCATTCCTAAAGTTTGCCTGCCTCCCAAATGTCTGTTTAACTTTTTTCTTCTAACTGTAAAATAACCTTTGAAAAAGTAGGGCTGGAGTTACTACAGATGCCCAAACATAATAAACAAGTAGACTGTTTGCATCCCTTTTTATAATAAGCTTATACTACTGTAATTTATAATTAAATCAACAAATCTTTATTGTTTTTTAAATTCTGAATAAGCTTCTGAATAAGTTTTACTGGCCGTCTTCTCAATGTCTTTGACATTTTAATCACTGTTACTTGCCTGCATCATTGATTCTAGCATTGTTTGAGTACCAGACATCATGTTTCAGGGCAGCATAGAAGCTTCCTAGACAGAAGCAACATCTCTTTGTGCTAATGTTTCCATGTTTTTGACAATCCTTAAGCTTAGCTTCTGTACTGCAGCCCAGAGCACACTGAGCATGGTTAGTGTCACAATGGCAGAAAGATGGCCTACCAAGATCAGAAAGATTGGGAACTGCTGTAGGACACTTTAGGGTGAAGACACACAAAGCTACTAGTAGCAGCTACTTGTCGTGGCTACTAAAACAAACAATGCTGATCATTTACTGATAATTGTCTCAACGTGTGTTTAGCAGAGTACTCTCAGTATTGTCTATGGCAGGGTATTTTCTGGAGTTTAGCAGCCATTAAAAAGTAGCTGCTACTAGTAGCTCCATGTGTCTTCGCCCCCTTAAAGCAATGAACTGTTACTGTTATAGAACTGCTGAACCTCTTGGCTAAAATAGTACATAAAATATACAAGATGCTACATTTCTAGGCTTTTGTAAACTTTAGTTCTCCTTTAATGTGCTCATATTTCTTGATTCCAGTGCTTGAGAGCTTCTTCCAACATTTCAAAGCATTTATTCTAAGTTTCATGTACTTATTATAAGCCTCCTATTCTTTTTTTCCCGTTATTGATTTTTCAATTTCCCTGTACTGCATGCGTCTTTTTAATGCTGTATCCATTATCCTCAATCTTCTCAAAATAATACTGCTTGCTCTTTTAACCACTCTCAAAATGGTATGATATATCCTTTTTTTCCTACATCGTTTTCTTCTATTTTTCCTTTTGCTAGCATGGTTTGTTGTGTTTACAGTTGGAGTACAAACTAGGGTAGTGTCCTAGTTGTAAACTTTAATAAAATGTGATATTCTGTTTCCAGAGTGGATGAGCAGATGCTTCTCAGTAAAATTTCAAACATAACACACAGTAACTAGTTAAAATGTGGAATAACAAGCCTATAAGTATCTCAGAAATCAGACAAATTGTGTGCAAGTGTTGTCTAGAGTTGCAAATCCTCACATCCAATCAGCAATTAGTGCTGGTAAATCAACAGCAATAAGACTAATGAAAAAAAAATGATTGGTTGCTTTCAGTTACAACTCAGGAGTTAAATATCCTTGTTTGTGTTTAAAGGTTTTTTTTAACTTTGTCTGTATATAACTACCCAATGTAAGAAACCTAACATAACATGATTTATTTGCAAGACATGAGCGGTTATTTATTACTTACAGGGCAGGATGCAAAGTATACAAAACAGGCACAATCTGCCATATTTCCTGCACTCTGCCCTTAAACAGAGTGTGCTACCCATAAATACAGTATTTATTTTTTCATGAGAGGTGGTTGATGAAAGGTGCACCCCCACCCATTCCCTACCTGTCCCCTAACTTTTCTCGCTCCCTACCTGTCCCCTAACTTGTCTCACTCCCTACCTGTCCCCTAACTTGTCTCACTCCCTACCTGTCCCCCAACTTTTCTCGCTCCCTACCTGTCCCCTAATTTGTCTCGCTTCTTACCTGTCCCCTAACTTGTCTCGCTCCCTACCTGTCCCCTAACTTTTCTCGCTCCCTACCTGTCCCCTAATTTGTCTCGCTCCCTACCTGTCCCCTAGCTTTTCTCGCTCCCTACCTGTCCCCTAACTTGTCTCGCTCCCTACCTGTCCCCTAACTTGTCTCGCTCCCTACCTGTCCCCTAACTTGTCTCGCTCCCTACCTGTCCCCTAACTTGTCTCGCTCCCTACCTGTCCCCTAACTTGTCTCGCTCCCTACCTGTCCCCTAACTTGTCTCGCTCCCTACCTGTCCCCTAACGTTTCTCGCTCCCTACCTGTCCCCTAACGTTTCTCGCTCCCTACCTGTCCCCTAACTTGTCTCGCTCCCTACCTGTCCCCTAACGTTTCTCGCTCCCTACCTGTCCCCTAACGTTTCTTGCTCCCTACCTGTCCCCTAACTTGTCTCGCTCCCTACCTGTCCCCTAACTTGTCTCGCTCCCTACCTGTCCCCTAACTTGTCTCGCTCCCTACCTGTCCCCTAACTTGTCTCGCTCCCTACCTGCCCCCTAACTTGTCTCGCTCCCTACCTGTCCCCTAACTTGTCTCGCTCCCTACCTGTCCCCTAACTTGTCTCGCTCCCTACCTGCCCCCTAACTTGTCTCGCTCCCTACCTGTCCCCTAACTTGTCTCGCTCCCTACCTGTCCCCTAACTTGTCTCGCTCCCTACCTGCCCCCTAACTTGTCTCGCTCCCTACCTGTCCCCTAACTTTTCTCGCTCCCTACCTGTCCCCTAACTTGTCTCACTCCCTACCTGTCCCCTAACTTTTCTCGCTCCCTACCTGTCCCCTAACTTTTCTCGCTCCCTACCTGTCCCCTAACTTGTCTCGCTCCCTACCTGTCCCCTAACTTTTCTCGCTCCCTACCTGTCCCCTAACTTGTCTCGCTCCCTACCTGTCCCCTAACTTGTCTCGCTCCCTACCTGTCCCCTAACTTGTCTCGCTCCCTACCTGTCCCCTAACTTGTCTCGCTCCCTACCTGCCCCCTAACTTGTCTCGCTCCCTACCTGTCCCCTAACTTGTCTCGCTCCCTACCTGTCCCCTAACTTGTCTCACTCCCTACCTGTCCCCTAACTTGTCTCGCTCCCCAGAGTATAATGGCAAAAGGAAAATGAATCTTTCAAAAATGGTGGTAAAAATATATATTATTGCACAATATAAATATTGGCCATACTTGCATATTGACCATATTTTAGTAATTTTGTATATGGATAATTTATTTTGCAAAGAATATACTATATACAGTATAAATTCTTATTGTGACCAATTCCATACCATTCAGTTAGTTTAGAAGGAGATGGAATTCTGGACTTGTTGACCATCACAAAAAGATTTGCTATCTTATGTAGCATATTACTTGGGGAGTTGGTTGCATTCCTCTGAATCAACATGTAGAACGTTTTGGATCAATTTTCCTTGAAAAATATATACTTTCCTTATTTCAGTTTCAGGAACATGCAAAAACTTGAATGGTAATGCACACATTCAAGAGAGAGAGAGAAGAAACTAGGGACTGAGAGTAAGAACTTGGCACTGAAGGTAAATATATTTGAAATATATCTCTAAAGAAAACGTGGTTCATACATCCAAGGTTGTATATTCAAAGATTGCTTTTGAAGCTAAAGATGAATCAACCACCAACAGGAAGAGTCAGCAGCACTCTTGCAATAAGGGAAATGGTGTTTGGACATCAGGGAAGTTAGGGCAAATTGCAGTAGAAGGCAAGAAACACATATGAAGAAATATCTGCTTATGTAGAAAAGATTAATAAAAACTGCCTGAACTTAAATATAAATTAAATCTTGTTACTCGTAAGAACCATTTTACGACCACTCCAAGACTAAAAGTTTAATGCAACCCCATCCTCACCTTTGCCACTGTGAAGTGATGTATTCTGGGGTTTAAAGCCCCTCTGCTTCTAATACTGTGTGGTGCACTGATTCTCTAAAAAACAGAGGGACTTCAAGTTACAGAATCCATAACAGCACAGTAGAAGAAGGTGAAGATGGAGGTAGATTACCCTGGGAGTCTAAGGGGGTTGGGGAACTGGTGCCTGTAGCATAGACAGGAAACTCAACTGAATAAGCTTATGGCAAAAAAGCGGGGACGGGGGGGGTATATTTTCCCTTTTATGTGCTCTTATTATAGCCTCACTCATCTGCTGAATTCAGTATGCACCCTGTAAAAAGGATGGTTATTTTGTAAAAATAAATGTAATATAATATCAGTTTGTACATCAACATTCTATGTGAAACAAGTAGATTATGCCAATGTTTTACACACAAGGCTTCATTTATTATAGCCCTGGACAGAAGATCACTAATTGGTGCAAAACCAAACCTCTTAGTGCTTGGTTCCTAGCGCTTGAATCTAGCATTGCTGCCCATTGTGGCAAATTAAAGTTCCAACACAAAGAGACGAGTACAACACTGACAGACACAAGACAGGATTGTACATAATGCTTAGTATAGGCAGATTCTGCTGCATCCCTGCTTGTACATTAGAAAATATAAGTTATTGGGCAGGATAGGGGATTTAAAACCAACATATTCGAGCATGTCTGCCAGTTTGTCTAGACAACCTATAAGATCAGGAGGAAAAATACACACCCAGGTACAGTCAGGTGATTATGACCTCAAAATGCAAATGTTATTATTTTGAGGCAATAAATGATATCTCTGTAAAATGATTGTTGCCATTTTGCTTGGTATAAAGATTCTGGTAAAAAGGTTGTGGAGAACTCCCTATAGTAATTTGCGTCTGTAAATATATACATATTATAATGTTTTACATGTAGAACTCTTAATTGCAGGAGTATTGAAATACATTGCCTTACGTGCATTTAAAAATCACAGAGTAGATGACTAATATTGGGTCCTGGTTACAGTGTCCTTCCTTAGTGCAAATTAACACTTTCTAATTTCTGTTTCTTTAATATAATCTACTGATATAGTAACTTAATATACTAACTGCTTGTGCAGATTGGATATTTTTAGACTTAATCCCATTATACAGTACATACTGAATGTAATTTAAATCGTCTTTGTTCTTCCAATAAACAGTCCTGCTTGGACAAACATGAACTACACACTGGACAGAAACAAAATAGTTTAAAATTGACATTGTTCAAAAATAAAATTCACTGTCATCTATAAAGTGCGATTATACCCAGCTAACTTAACAAATCTGGTATTGATGATAAAAAAATATGTGCCACGTCAGATAAACTGTCATGATACTGGCAGCTGTGTTCCAAATTGTTACAGATAATAGAGACTATTTTCTAAGTTGAGGAGAATTGCATGTATTAGATTGATTCCTGCTCAAATGAGAATTCTATATCTGTTAGGTGCATGGTATACTTTCTATTATATCCAGTTACTTATCATCAAATAGCAGTGTACACTAGAATGCTCTCAGTTAATGATAAAAGAGACAAGTAATAGACTTTACAGCTGATAAAAGGGAAGAATTCACACACCACACTGAGTACAGCTTTCTATGTTACAGTTTCACAGACATTTACTGATCTGAGATGATTAGAAGAATTTCTATGGGCCGACATAAATATTTTGCAGTCAGATCAAAGTAAGTATGTTATTGTATCTATATTATATTCACCCAACTTGAATATTACTAGAAAATAAAGAATTGTCTTCTGCACTGTAAACATTTAAATAAATACCCAGTACAGTTGTTTTTCCTTTAAAATGTATAGATTATTATAAAGACTTTATCCCCACAAACAGATAACACCTTTAATGGGCTGGTATTAATGTTCCTGCAGCTGGCATACAGTTAAGTGGTTACCCCTTGTCAGTATAAAAGGGAAGGGAGTACCTAATTTATTTCTCTTGAAATACTTTTATGAATGTGTGTTCAAAATCTGGTGTCAGAGTGGAGCCCACTGAAGATGATGTTCGTCTTGAGGCCAAAGACCTAAGTGAGAGCCCAGGCTGGTGAGAAGGAATCCATGGACAAAGATTAGTCAGATGAGGGTTAGATCTTATACTGAGAGGGGTGGAAGATGAGGAAAAGGGGGCTGATGTAAAATACAATGGCATAATAACAGGAGCAAGTGGAATAGTGGCCATGGCAAGGACTCATTCTCCCACCTGTTCTCTCTCAATGCAAGGTACACTGGGAGCACATTCCCCCACCTGCAAATGCTCTAGTGCCCAGCACATCCCTGACATTATGGCATGGGTGCCTTTTTTTAGCTGGTAGCATGCACAGTGTGTTCACTATCTTCAAAAGAGCATAAGAGAAAGACATAGAGAAAGAAAGCGGAGGAGTAAAAGGCAGACAACAAATAAGTAAAAACAGTAAAGGACAAGAAGGTGGAAGAAGAAAAGAGAAGACTTAAGAGAAACTACAAAATGGGAGATAAAATATTGGAAAATTTCATAAATTAAATAGAAATAAAGGATGCAAATCTGTGGGAGAGGATAATATATTGTATTTCAGCTCTACTGTACACCCCTGATATGGAGTCATGTTACCAAATAAGTTCAAGGCTGGAAGGAAAGTGGGATTGAACGCAACTTGCCCATCTTTTTATTACTGTCTCAAGACAAGTTCAAAATCAAATATATTGAATCCAGTTCCAATACATATTTTATTAAGTTGATGTTTTAATGGCATTTTGGTGGTGAATAATTCTGTCTTCATTTGCATAATAAGAGCATATAGACCAAACATTTACAGGAAATAGAATACACATTACACTACACCCCTGCCCCTATACAAAATATGAATGGCAAGCTAATGGCTTCCGATTTGTTTTACCTCATACAGCTACTATAATTCATCATAATACATTTCCTTAACTAATCACTTAAACACTATTATGTTTGATCCTTGGCTTTTTAAAAAGCTTCCGTTGGAAATATTAATGATTATTTCAATATAAATGAATCAATTTCTTTTTAATACAGTGCTAGGTCATGTGTAAAATGTTCCAGCATACAATGTATTGGAAAAAATTAATATTTAATGTTGGCAGGAATAGTATTCATCCGCTAAAGAAATATATTTTAATATCAATATTATTCTAATGTTCTATCACAACTATAAGAATGATTACCTTTGGGATTCAGTAAAGAATAGCAGTATCTTTTGTCTTTTTACTGGGACATGGAAGTTTCTGCAAGCAACTGAACCAGAAAGAAATCAACAAAAATGAAGAATTTTTACTTAAAATATAATGAAATAGTGCCAATAGTAAAGTATTTTTCTGTTTTCCACTATTTTTACACCATAGCTAAAATGTACTAAAGTTAGCCATAGACAAAAAGATCTAAATTATTGTCAACTCAGTCTGTAGAGGTCAAATTCACAGCTAATGTCAGCTGAAGCGTGTTAGCACACAGGCCACTGTCCAATGGAAATCATGCCCCCACAAGCGACAAAGAGCCCCAAAATACCCCATTCCTTTTGATTGTTTAACAACTGAATAAGGTATAAATAGTGAATCATATAATAGCTATAAATAAATATTTATAAGAGCTTATTACAATGCAGCTTATGCTGCTTTTTACAGAATCTTATATTTACTCCCACTCACACTCATTATTAGTTTTGATTTTCTACATATTTATAAAAACATATTTATGAAGTTTGAAGCTCATTAGTTTTACTAAAAACTTTACTCTGATTGAAGTTGAACTAAATAAACAGGACACTAGGGGCTGGTTTACTAAAATGTGTTTTTTTCTGGCCTTGAAAGTTGTATAAACTTGACATGGTATAAATTCGAATTAAACTCAAATATAGTTGTATTTATAAAATGTCACGATAATGCTTGAATCATTCGTATGAAAATTTAGAGTTTACATTCGAAAGTCTCACATTTTTTGAGCTGAAATTATCGTTAAAACTAGAAAAATGGGAGTTTGTTTCCATGAATTATTCCAAACAGGAATTGCACAAGCAGTCATTTTAGGAGCAGTGGCACTCAATTTTGGAAAACAATAATGTGTTTAAGTTTCACTTGAAACTGGGTGAACTAGAAAACAATGATGGAATTAACTTCACCTTGAAAACGTGTGAAATAAAAAACAATGAGGGGATAAACTGCCTCTTGAAACTGGGCGAGGGGGTTCATTTTCTCTTGAAACTGGGTGAAACAAAAAACCATGGGGGATTAATTTCTCCTTGAAACGGTAAAACAGAAAACAATGAAGGGAATTAACTTTCTCTCGAAACTTGGTGAAACAGAAAACAATGAAGGAGTTAACTTTTTGAAATTGAGTAAAAGAAAAACAATGAGGGGATGAGGCTGTCACTAACTACTCTATCCCTCTACTCTTCTAAGCCTAGCATAGGACTCAATGGTTCTCGACAAATTAAACCTGCCAATTTTTTTTTTTGACAAAAAAGTTAACTAAACATTAATAAATCAATAATTATTTGTAAATTTAGCAAATTCCATTCATAAATCTAGAAAATATCTAGAAGTATGAAAAAATATACTTTTTCTCAAAATTGCTTAGTAAATGTACCCCTATGTTGTTACATACAGCAGATTTATTAACATTCGCAGTTTTGGTGTTTTTTAAAACCAGGATTAAGATCACTTTCTCTTAAAACAGGAATTCTAAATTTTTTAAGTAATTTTTGCATTTTACTGCCAATAGATTCGCCACATAAGTTCCACCTAGAACACTATATTTATTCTGCAGAGAGCTTTATCATACCTGAGTAAAGAGCCCTAGAAGCTTTCTCTGTTAGTTTAAGATAGCAGCTGCCATTTTAAGTAGCTTCCTGCTACAGCTCTAGCCATTATAGCTCAGATTACACATTCCTAAGGGTAGGGGGAGGGAGTTTCATGAATTCTTATGAGAGGGAGAGCAGGAGAAAGCTGTGCAGACTCTGGCCCCGGAAATGAAGGATTTTTCTGAGAGAAGAAGTCAGATACCCAAGAACATGTTTACAAAAAAGGAGACAAGAAATCCTGTGTTTCTTTTGATAGAGGACTCAGTGCAGCTTTTCTATGAGTGCTTATGGCTGTATTTACATAGATCTTTCTATAAAGCATTCTTAGTTTATACATTACCTTCTCCTTTAAGAAAAACAAAAAAAAACAGAAGAAAAAGCACAAAAACCGAAACTTCTTTTGTTTTGTGACACAAATGACATGAAAACAACAAAGCAAAGAAAGATCTTCCATCTTCTCTCAGTTAATTTTAGCGCCTGCACTTCTTTTGTGCTCTCACTTTGTTTAACCTCCAAACTGTAAAATAATGTGTGCATTTAGCACATTTTTATTGTAGCAATCTTTTCCAGAGTTCAATGACTAGAATTTTTACTAAGGGCAAAGTAAGATGAAGCGTATATACTCTTCGCTCAGCCCTGCCAGGTTGAGAGAAGCGTATCTGCTTCTGTATGCTTCTCTGTGCAGTGTTGGACTGGCCCACCAGGATACCAGGAAAACTCCTGGTGGGCCCTCCTGCTCACCTAACCATTTGCCTTGTATGCCTACACCATGGCCATTACTCAATTCTATATGAGAAGAAACATAAGAAATGGAAGAAAGGATAGATATATAGTATGTAAAAAAAGTTAGTCAACAGAGAAGGGGAGAGTGGGCCTAAGGTCTAAGGTTTTCTGGTGGGCCCTTGCCACCCCAGTAGTCGAACACTGCCTCTGTGTGCCTGCCTTAAAGACTATGGCAACTGCCTGAGTGTGGACACACAGAGCTGAGCGGATCGGCGGTTGGCCTGTTGATTGTTGATTGCTAGTCAACTTAAGTGTTGCAATTTGTTGCTCTAAAATCTCTAACTTGAGTTTCTAAAGCACAATTTGTCAGTCCTATTGCAATTCTGCGTACATTTTACAAACTGTGCCCTGACTCCAAACTTTAATCTTGCAACCACTTATCTTACCAGTTAGAGTGCACAAACCAGGTGTTTTAAGATTGCCACTTAAACAGCATCCAGTTACAAAGTTGCCACAAACCCCACTGGAGTCCGAGTAGTTCTATTTATACTGTCTGTTTAGGTACAACTAATCAAACCCACTGACCTCAAACTGAGGTCAATCTAACTGCCAAGTACTGAAGCTACTGACAAACTTGCTGAAATCCTCTTATCACCACCAAACTCTGTTATTTAACACATGGGAAAGCAAAACTGTGGACACAATTAATAGACTGCAATTAAACACTCAGGCCTTATTTTAAATATCAGATAATAAAAGATATTTATTTTCTGTTGTTTTTGCTTTAGGCTAATGGCTCAATGAGAGATTAGTTGCTACCGTGGGTGACTAATCTCTCCGAAATGCCTTTCCACCAGCAACAAAGTAAACCACCGGTAGAAAGGCAAACGCATTGCTTTGTTTTCCAAAGTTGCGCAAAGCTGCTGGACAAAACTTTGCGCTATTTCAGAAAGACTAAGCAATGCATATGCCCTTCGGTGGAAAGGCATTTCGGAGAGATTAGTTGTCTGTGATAGCAGAGATTTATTGCAGGTGACTAAACTCTGTGTGGAGCATTAGGCTTTTGCTGCTACTAGCTAGAGAATGAGTGTTATTGACAAACTATTACCCTTGTCCTAATCATTTCCAGTCTCTTTAAATGGAAGCACAGTTAGACTCTTACTACTTTTACTAAAAAAATACTAATATGAGTTCCTAAGTTAGAAATATCTGATATACAGTAGCAAAGATATAATTTACTTATCCTAACCAAGTAAGAACAAATCCTCATTCAATTATAACAGATATGTTCCCAACCTAATGATTAATAATTAACTTGAAATGAAGAATGGTCAACCACTTCACAATTATAGAAAATACAAAACATTATCTTTGTGCATCTACATAACTGTTTTCCATGTATTATTATCATACTAGATAATTACCTTTCATACATAAATGCATTTTGAGTACTAAATTACATCTTAACCTAAATTAAGGTGCTGTAATGTTGTGATAAAATATGTGCCTGGTGAAGGAAGTTTTGTTGGACTTTGACTTTGGGTGCTGTGACAGTATAAATATTTTAAAAAATGGCTGCCATTGTTTTTTCACTATAAACTTGATGTATCTCAAAATTCACTGTTCAGGAAACATAGTTACATAGTTACATAGGGTTGAAAAAAGACCAGCGTCCATCAAGTTCAACCCATCCAAGTAAACCCAGCACACCTAACCCACACCTACCAATCTATACACTCACATACATAAACTATAAATACAACCACTAATACTAACTGTAGATATTAGTATCACAATAGCCTTGGATATTCTGATTGTTCAAGAACTCATCTAAGCCCCTCTTAAAGGCATTAACAGAATCTGCCATTACCACATCACTAGGAAGGGCATTCCCCAACCTCACTGCCCTCACCGTGAAAAACCACCTACGCTGCTTCAAATGGAAGCTCCGTTCCTCTAATCTAAAGGGGTGACCTCTGGTGCATTGATTGTTTTTATGGGAAAAAAGAACATCCCCCAACTGCCTATAATCCCCTCTAATGTACTTGTACAGAGTAATCATGTCCCCTAGCAAGCACCTCTTTTCCAGAGAAAACAAAATCTTCCATCCCCTTAACCAGTTTAGTTGCAGTCTCTGCACTCTCTCCAGCTCATTAATATCCTTCTTAAGGACTGGAGCCCAAAACTGCACCGCATACTCAAGGTGAGGCCTTACCAGGGAAATGTGTCAGTATACTGTAGGTATAAAACAGCAAGGGGGGATCTTTTTTATAGTGACCAGCAGGGATTGGGACTGAGGAAATGTCAATAAACACTGGTTTCAGTGGGCTATTAAAGTTTAAACTTTGCCCCAACTAGCTGCACTGGTATTATATTATATATATATTATAATTTCCTGGGAAGTCACACCAAGCCGGCTCAGTGACATGATCAACGAGCACCAGACCAACATATCCAAGGTACAGTATGCAGCCCCTCTGGCAGAGCCACCTTCTTCTCTGATGGTGTCCAGTTAGATACTAAGTGCATATTCAGTGATTAGCAACATTTTTCACCAGGTTTTGCCGGGTGAAAAACACCCATAGACTCCAATGACTGTCACATACAGTAGATGACTGACCAAGACTTCAGGCTGCAGTAGGGGAACATTAACCCTATAGGTCCCCTGCAAAAAGATTTGTAATCAATGTCTCTCCAACTGGTTAAAATATAATGAACAATAATGAATAATATGCTCTACATGTAGAATATAAACTGTACTTTGTACTTTATGTCATTTTATTTTTTCCTTTTTCAAATACATCACTGCAAGGAAAAAAACATGTGGAGTGTCAGGCTTCTCTTACATAACCCAGTGCTCATTTGGCTCAATTTAAACTTGTGAATTATATCAATTTAATCTGTTCCATGCTGTATTACTAATGGTGTGCACATAGCAAGATGACTCCAAGCTCTCAGTACTTATAAGTAATAATAATAGTAGGTCATAGGCTAAATTCGTTTTTAGTATTTCCTGTTGTTCTGTCACTTCTTTAGCACACAGCATTTACCATACTGTACACAAGGCTGTCAAAATAACCATCTTAATCTGTACAGCCACCAAAACATTTTTTTTTCATTGTTTTTCAATTCTCTTACATTCATAGAAATAGTATTTATCATTAATATTACTTGCTATGAAAGAATTTTATGACAGGGTAATATTGCCTTTCTGATAAATGAGGATTATGCACTCAAATAATTTTCAATTACCCTGGGGTTGCATTGTGTCTGTGTATGTCACTGAAGGAGCGATGCAAACAGAAATCAAAAACCTGTTCTCAAAATGTAGGTGTGGGACCTGTTATACAGAATGCTCTGGACCTGGGGTTTTCTGGATAAGGGGTATTTTCATAATTTGGATCACCATACCTTAAACCCAGCAGGATTGTTTTGCCTCCAATAAGGATTTATTATATTTAGCTGGGATTAAGTACAAGGTACTGTTTTATTATTACAGAGAAAAATGTAATAATGTTTAAAAAATGTCATTATTTGATTAAAATGGAGTCTATGGGAGATGAAATTTCCTGTAATTCTGAGCTTTCTGGATAACAGGTTTCAAGATATAGGATCCCATACCTGTACTGAGAAAAACTAATATATATTCTAATATTTAATTACTAGGCATGCAGGGAGAAGGTCATATAGCATATGGTATAACCTGGCACCTAAGGGCCCATTTACTGTTTATACCCAAAGGTAGAAAAGGTTTTAGAAAGTGGCAACAAAAATATTGACCAAAGGGATTTAAAAATATGATTGCACAATTTATCCATATGTTATTAGAATAATTACATAATTAATTTCTATTAATTCTTTATTTACAGTCAAAAGAGAGAAATTATCACTGGTCGGACTCATTAACTTCAGTTCAAGAATTAATTAAATTTACGCAATCTGTTTTTGAAGATGAAATATAGCAAAATTAATTAAGACTTCATGAACGACGTAGGATATTTTGCCCTTTTAAATGCGAAGAAAATTGTCCATAAGCAAACATAATATAACACCTTAAGGCTTACTGATCACACTGTGTACATTTTCTATTAGCTTTTTTCCTATAGGAATACAGACAGAGTGAAGTCTTTCTATTTATTTATTGATTGTTTTTTTTGAATCCGCAAAGGAAACTTCACATTTGCATAAAATGAAAAAGATGTATATTTTGATGAAAACTAGTTTAAATATTGCATTTATTATTCCTTAGAATATTCTGCCATTGACATTTTTATTTCCACATAGTCACCTTTTTAATAAAGAATAATAAAAGGTAGTATTATATAAAAAAAAAGGCCCTAAGTAAGAATATTGTGTAGAAATTATTCATTCCCTTCCCAGTGTAAGCACTGCAGGACATAATATAACTGATGCCAATGTAATTAGTGGGAACGTCTCCAGTCCTGTCAAAATATCTGGGATGCTTCCTTTGGGGAAAGATAAAAGCAGATTATATCAACCCTGTTCTTTGAATGATATTTGACCTTCGATAAAATTGCAGAAAGCCTGTTGAACTAGAGTCTCAGGAGATGGTTTAAAATAATTAAAAAAATAAATAGATGAATATGTTCAAGTATTTCAAAAAATCAACGCAGTCTTTAATACTGAACATGTGAGGATTTTTAGGAGCTAGCATAGCATTATAATAAGTGATATTTTATCCTAGTAATTCTCTGGATCATTCACAAGTCCTTTACAAATCATTTAGAGTATGCTATTCTGAGACAATTTGCAATTGGTCTTCATTTATTGTAGTTATTGTTTTTTTTTAATTATTTAGCTTTTTGTTCAGCAGCTCTCCAGTTTGCAATTTTAGCACCTGGTTGCTACGGCCCAATTTAACCTAGCAGCCAGCCAGTGGTTTGAAAGAGAGAGATGATAATATGAATAGAGGAGGGCCTAAATAAAAATCTAAATGATAAAAAGTAACAAGAAAAAGTGACAATAACATTTTAGGAATAGTTTTTTGCCTACTGGGGTTAGGGACCCCTATTTGAAAGCTGGAAAGAATGAGAAAAGGCAGGCAAATCATTAAAAAAAACAATTGAAAAGATTGCTTATATTATAAGCTGCTATAACATGCTAAAAGTGAACCTGAAGGTGCACCACCCTTCTAAAATTCTGTTGAATGTTTTTTTTAAAAAACACAGGAAATAAAGTTGTAAAGGCTGAATGGAGCATCAGTTGTCCTACACCCACAGTATTTTAGAAGGAAGGAAGGAAGGAAATCCTTTTTAAACTTTACAAGCTTTCCATAACGTATTTTACCAGTTGCTGAGCTTCTAACCTATAACTGATGTGCTATCACACTTGTTTTGCCTGCCAAGTGATGTACTCCAAGTAAATGCCAGTGCTGGATAAAATAAAGGATGTATAAAAGGCTACACAAGTTGAAAGAGGCATTTTACCACTTGATAAAAAAGTATATAGTGCTAATTGAAGGCAGCAGAATTTTTATCTCTTCACTTATGCCCCTAGAGTGAAAATAACTAAAAAAAAATTAAAATCAAAAGGAAAAAATAAACATTCTTTAAAGTCCCCTGCCTGAGCATGGGACAACTGTTGGGTAAAGTAAATAAAGTACCGGTAGGGTAACTGCAGGTATTACTGACCTTGGTTTTAACACTGCCTTATAGTTTGGGGAGTTGTAGGATTTATGCAGGGTAGTTGCACATTCTACATCGAAAAAGTCAAATTCTTTTCCTAACCCAATAAGGTAATTTAGATACATACCATTACATTTTTTGAATGCCAGAGGTTACTGTTACAGTCTATGTCATAGCTGATATAATAACTGATGTTCTTGGTGATGTTTTGTGAGGTCAGTAAGCAGTAATATAATATTTGAAATGTTCTATGTGATGTCATCAGTGACACCATAAATTGTGTGCGCTTTTACCAGATTTTTAATAAATACACCCATAGCAACCAATGTTTGCCTTCAAACAGGTGGCCAGGAAAGGCTACCTGCTGAATGGTTGCTAATGGTTACTGCACCTGGGCAAACTAAGCATCTTCTATTATATTGCATAACCTCATAAACCTAGAATGTCAGTACTACTGCTAATATAATATGATAAAATAATGGCTTTACTATATATAAATTGCAAATGATCAGATTTTTTTTTTAGAACCATAGAATTCCCTTTTCAATATGCAAATTTAAAATGACTAGCACTTCTACAAAATAATTCTTAACAGGTTTAGTTTCTGTTATACAGATAATATTGCACCACATATGGATCTACTGCGAAAAGCTGATGCTTGACAAAAGGAAATTAGAACTGTACATTTTAAGCAGGCATTGTTACCTGAGCGTAATGCTTCCTTCTGGATACTCTCATAGTCATGCCAGTCTTTTCTTCTAAGGCCATCTGTCCATGTGTAGAGCTGAGCCTCACTCACTCCCAGAGAAAATGGCTACATGAAATAATCAATAAAAAAAATACCAGAAGCAATTAACAAAGGATTGTTACTGATAAAAGAACTATGCTCTATAAAATTTATACAAAACAACAATTTATAAATGTTGGGTTTTAAAAGAAATATACACTCAAATTCAATTTCTTATGCGTCATCAAGCCTAAGAAATGTGCCAGAGACTGTACAAAAGTTTTACTTACAGGATTATATCACATTATGTGCAGCTTTTATATTTTATTTGAGCAGAGAGAGCTAAATCCGGGCACTGCCTATGCTGGTATGTGCCAAGACTGACTAGATACTTTACATCCGCAAGGTCCTAACATGACCAGATTAGTCCTATCATTGGAATATTGTGGCATATACCTGCTATTTCTAAATGTATGGATTTAATATCCTCCTTATCCTATATTAGTGTTCTCCTCTAAAGATGACTAGTATGCTGCAGTGCTGTACAATAAATGTGTGTATACTACACTTGACCTACAAAATTACATACAAAAACAAGTTACTTTTTTAGAAAACTGCTATAGTTTATAAAACATTACACATTACACTAGGACAGAAGTGCTAACATGAAGGGCTTTGTGCTCCGTTATTGGTCTCTCCCAAGAATACAGCGCTGCTTGCATAGGCATCTGACACCCTTGCCATTTCTTTCAGACACCTAAGCTAAGGGGCACCAGCAAGTACAACACACAGGAGAGCCCTACCCCACAACATTTTTGCTCTGTGCATCCTGTCTAAGATTTTAAAGTAAGGTGCAAAGCACAACTTGCTCTAAGGTTCCATGGGTGCAGCTGCTCCCTGGATGGGTCCTAAGTAGCCCAGTTTTATGCCACTTAAAGGGTCCAGCACTTGTGCTCACAAGTTTCATAAATCATGTGTTGTTCATTGATGCAAGTACGTTAGTGAATAGCATTGGAATAGATGCAATATTGTGCACTTTTAGGTGCTTTGAACGTGAGCTTGTGTTAGCTAATGAGCCCCAGGAAATACAGAGAGAAATATCTAAATTGTCTCCTATTACATGATTTTTCTTTTAAAAAAAAAAAAAACTTTTATAGTTTATGTGAAACTTTCCATGTATGTTTATTCATTGATTTCAAGCAAATAGCATATTAAGCAAGGAAAGGCGCTCATGGCTGAAACAAATCTTAGCAGGCTCTCCCCAGAGTTCCATTTGTGACACCTGGCATGTAACTTCAGGCTACATGTTTAACTTGGGATAGTCCTGAAGGGGCTGCCGACGTACAGAGCTACATGCAGCATCTGCCTCACTGTTTGATTCCGACATTAACCTGAAAACCCTGTGGGACGCCAGACTTGTAAAGCATATCCTGGATTCTATGGATCAAATTCCTCCAGAAAAGATTAAACATCTGGTTCAATTATTAAAAAGCATAAGGTGAGAAACTCTGAGCCAACGATACCCAAAAGATTTACCCAATTATTTTCCTGAGAATCAAATTAAGTTATTAACACGCATCATGTTCTTTGCAGCATTGTTGATGGTTGTTTTGCACCTGTCTTATAGAAAGCTAAATGTCCCTGAAATAAGTCACAGTCTGCTGATCTTCACAATATTCTCAACAAATAGTAAATACTGTAGTTTTACACACAGAAATCCAAAGGGGAAATAAAGTATCTGTTAAATAAGAAGAACCCTAAGGTTTTGTTTAATGGCATTCATGCGCTTGGGTCCAAACATGCTTCTTGCACCTCCGCATAGTTGCATTAAGTTGCACTAAGGCCACTGCATCCATCACTCCAACTGCATTTATTTTGACACAGCAGACTCAACTGCTGCAATATGCTGAAATTTTGGGAAAAAACATTGCATGGTGATTTGCGTCTGAAAGTGCACACTGCATTTACTAATAAAATAAATAAACCTTAGGATGTTTAAAAGCAAAATGTTTTTTTTCTGGGGCTATTGCCAAAGGTGCTTTTGGGGAGAATGTAAAAATAGTAATGTAAATGGAAAAATATTTGCATATATAAATTGCATATAAAAACTTCCAATTTGCAATGCAGTATTCATTGTTATTTATTGCATAGCACATTTTTAAGCCATTTAATAATATATATTATAATAATAATATATAAAAATATAGCACATTAAACAAGTCCAACTCCTTCAACATGTCCCGGGTTGGCTTTTGGGTCCCTGTTATTTTCAATGGCGTCATGGCACCCATTTCAGCATTAAAATTCCTCAAAGGGTCCTCTCACCCAAAAAGTCACAATTTGTGCCAGGTCTAATTAACACTTGGTAAAAAAAAAAAAATCAGCAACTTTGGGAACCCAAAAGTTTGATTTGTTTTTTGATTTATGAAAACATTTCTAACAGTCAGCACTGTTATTGATCTGATGCATTGAATAAAGTGGATTCTGGTGCAATTTCAGCAGAATTTCACAAATATTAAGGGGTATTAGTGCAAAGAACTAATGATATTTGACTCCTATTTTGTGTATCTTTTTGTGTAAGAATTAAACCATTGTGTTTTACAGAGCTTATCTGTTATATGCTTTATAAATGTACAACTTTGTCTGCCCCATAACTACTCATTAGTATTTATATAAACTCTAGCGGTGCTTCCGAAGAAAACACACATTTTTAACCACTGCAGGGTAATGGTACATTATATTTAGATGCATGCACATTTTTTCATTTTCTTGGTGTTTCTAGTTCTTTAACATCACAAAAATACACAGTTTATTGAAGAAAGAATCAAGCTAATAAATGACACTTAGGGTGACAAATAAAAAAATATAAAGTTGTGAAGCAGATGGTTGGTAAAGAAAAGCTCACACATTTCAAGAGAGAAGTGATGAATTATATCACATCTATTAAAAAAGTGTAACTTATACAGTACATAAATCTGTAGGATGTTTCTTAAAGGAAGAATGCATGCATCATATTTACACAAGTTATAGGTTTTTAGTACAGGAAAACATGTAATACATGCATCAAATTTTATTAAACCAGTTCTGTATGTTTAAATGTTGGATAAATAGCAAATGGCTAAACTTTCAGTAATAGACACCTTTGACTGTAATGGTTTTATTATAAATTGGATCATGATCTTACTATAAATTAAAGTATTCTGGTGCTTAGGGACTGTTCTGTGTTCCACCAGAGGTGGAAAAATTATTTCTGTCATATCAATTAGATAACTGATATCTGAAAGATCTGCAGCTTCTGCTAACCACTGTTCTGCAGTTCTCAAGACGGGATGCTGTGTGGGCATGGTACAGTGCTTCAAAAGCAAAAGGAGGTGCAGTAATCTGGGGAAGGTAGTACCAATATGGGACGCAAGAGGATGGAGAGGGGAATTGCCTTCCATTATAGCACTTTTTTCAGCGAATTAAACAATGAATATATCCCATAACTATAAATGTATTTACATTTCTGGTACAGGTACAGGAGAATACAGAATATTCAGAAACATCAAAACAGTTCTCTGGTTTCTTTGTAATAGAATATATCTCCAACTGTACAGTCATAGAAACGTAACAGCAGGTGACATTGTTGTGACAAAATTCATTATAGTAGCATTAAATTAACACTAATATCTTTAAAATGGAAATATTTTTTTTTCATACAAATTGCAAAAAAAGATTAGGAAAGCACCCTGAGCAATTTTTCATTCTTTTAAGATTACGTATTCTTTAAAATGGGTGGTGGCTACAGTCAACAAGGTGTACATAAGAAGCCCACAATGATGAACATCAATATATGTAGGTATCAAGAAATGTCTCAGTAATAATCCCAGTGAAAAGGACACTACTCCATTCTCAAAGTCAGATTCACTAACTACGAAGGCAAAACTACATTACAGTAAGGTTTTTTTTTATCTCTGCAATACCGTAGACATTGCTAGTAGAGATGTAGCGAACTGTTCGCCGGCGAACTAATTCGCGCGAACATCGGGTGTTCGCAAGTCCGCAAATTCGCGAACTTTTCGTGATGTTCGCAATTTGGGTTCGCCGGCACCGAAAAAATCGCAAAACTTACGATAACGTTACGAATGCTCCGAAAAAGTCGCAAAACTTACGATAACGTTACGAATGCTCCGAAAAAGTCGCAAAACTTACGATAACGTTACGAATGCTCCGAAAAAGTCGCAAAACTTACGATAACGTTACGAATGCTCCGAAAAAGTCGCAAAACTTACGATAACGGTACGACTGCTCCGAAAAAGTCGCAAAACTTACGATAACTTTACGAAAGCGCCGGAAATTACGAAAAAGTCGCAAAATTACCGATCATTTCGAAAAACGGCGTGTGTCAATTTTTCAGAGAAGTTTTTGCCCTTGATCCCCCTCCTGCATGCCACTGTCCAGGTCGTGGCACCCTTTAAACAACTTTAAAATCAGTTTTCTGGCCAGAAATGGCTTTTCTAGGTTTTAAAGTTCGCCTTCCCATTGAAGTCTATGGGGTTCGCAAAGTTCGCGAATATTCGCAATTTTCGGCGGAAGTTCGCGAACTTTTTTTTTGAGGTTCGCTACATCACTAATTGCTAGAGAAGCTTTTTTCCACTATGCTACAACAGTTCTTTATAGAAAAAAAAAATCTTAATATCTGTTCTCCCAGTTTCTCAGGCCAACAATTCTTCAAATCAAGTTGACCAAAACCAACTTTTAAAGAAGAACTAAACCCCTCTGACTGAGTGTACTATTTCAGAGATACAGGGGCACTCATCAACTTTGCAGGGGTGGTATTTGTAAAGATAATGTGCAAAGGATTTAATTCTCCTTTAATGTACCATTAATTATGCACTAGAGTCTCACACAAGGTAAAGAAGCAGCAGAGTTGGAAGTCAAAGGGTAGAAATTACATGTGCTGGGAGCAGGCACCTATTGTTTGGTTAGACAGATTATATATATTTTTAAGCAAAACAGACCGCTTGGGCAAATTCCAGGAAAGAGGTGCTTCAATTCCAACTGATCACATGCAATTTTGAGATTTAAAAAAGAAACCCAATATTTTTTATAAATTTTCTAAATCAAATTTACATTGATCCATAGGAACACTCACCTGCAATTCATATTAATCAATACTGGTTCCATTATATTGTTAGCCTAATTTCAAAGATCAAAATTCCAGCCTATATGAATCAGCATGTACTATACCATTTCCCAATAGGTGATAGAAAGGGCCCTCATGACAAAAAGTTGTTTGACTTCATATTCCATCTCCATCTAATAGCTTTAAAAGTCCTGACTCATTACTATAAAGTAACTAAACATTAAAGTAATTACTATAATCCTCTAAAATGAAATACTTTGAGATTTACCCAGGGTAATCCTATATGCAATGTTATTTATTGCTCACATATCACTTACTATATAATGTGTATTAATTTGAGTTCTAAAGGTCTTCTTACCTGTATAATCTTTTTTATGCAAAGACATTTAAAATCCTTTTATTTCATGCCAAGTTTATTAATTTAAAGTCTGCAATGCTCCATATGTAATCTATTATTTCTAGGCAAACACAGTATGCAAGGCTCAAAATAATTTTAAAATTTACATTTAAGTTAATCCACAAAATATTATAGCTAATTCACCTCTGAGCTTGCTTTTACCCTGTGTTCTCTGTTGGAAAGTAAACAATAAATGCATTAAGATGTATTTAATGCACTGAACCCATTCAAAATGTATATATATATATATATATATAAATAAATATAAAAAACTGAATTGTGTATAACAACATTTGCTTTCTATATCTTTTTTTGTGTAATTTCACAATTTTTGTGTGTTATTTTAGAATTTATGTGTAATCTCATGTCTGTAACAAGCACACTGCTATAAATACATAAATATAAAAAATGACCAATTTTTCACAATATAGAAAAACACATTACAAATATAATTTATTAAACACCTAAAACACCACTAATATAGAAACCTTCATATCTTCATATCAACACTAAAATATGTATAATTTTAGTCTTGTTTAGATCTCCCAGCAGTAAACTATACATTTTTAGCATACTTTACTATGCAGGAAATGGTTTCCTCCAGGAAACCATATATTTTTGCAAATTACAAATGGGTAATCCAAAATGGGTAAATATGTCTGTCTATTCCAGACATATTCCATTGTATTTTTATAAAAACAAAATTGAAAAATTATCTCAAACCTTGAAACACCTCATATTGTTTCCCCCACCAGAGATGTGGGCTAATAGATCCTGCACTTCCGTTGGGGGAAACAATAGCTTTTCTTGAAAGAAAAAAGAAATCTCCGACCAGCACTAGGCTGCATGCAGCAGGAGGGAGCTGCCATTACCATTGTGTTCTCTGAAAGCATCTACTGATGAATAAGACCTCACAGAATGTACTGTATGGTTCCCATTTATATTTATACATTATGACCTTATTCCCCTCCTTCTCTTCTCTAATCTAAAACATTTTAACTTGACAAGCTTATCTTCAAACCATAGTTCTTCCTGTACTCAAATGAAGCGTTACCATTTCTTTGCCAAGTGGAAGAGTCTTTCCTTATGTGAATATATGGCCCTTTTAATACAGAAGAATATTGTTGCTCTTGACTAGCATTGCTTCCTACAACTGAATTATTAACTACCAGTACTTCTATGTCCTTTCCCATGAAGGAATCAACTATCCTTTGTCACACTGTAAAAAGTCTTTGCAAACTCTCATTAGACCAGATCTGCTACTATTACTTTATAAAATGCAAATGCATTTTGACATGATTTGTCCTTCATAAAACTATGTTATTCCAATGTTCCAATAACTTTTTCACTAAAGATTTCAAAGTTACAGGCCTATAAATGGCAGGTTGAGACCTTAAACACCCTATAAGTGTTGGTAATATATCAGCTTTCCTCCAGTCCATTGTTTCTATTCTAGATGAGCGAAAAAAAAAAAAAATATATGTAATGGCCTGGCTAAAAATGAACGAAGGTTTCTTGTAAGTGTATGTGGTGTCTACTGGAAAGTGAACCTTTATTTGTAGTCACATGTAGATATAATTTGTCATGATTAACTTCCTGCCTGCTGTACACTCCTCTTCCCCTCTGTCTAAATACCTACAGTAAAACTTTTAGTAAAAGGTGTCCAGCACTTTTCCAGCCAGTGCATTTATTCCTTGCTCATATCTAGAGCTTTTAACTGCACAAATGAATTGTAATGCATATTTCCTGACACATTGCAAAAATGTTTATGTATCTTAAAAAACATAAAGGGTTATTTTTAACAAAATGTGCTATTCTTGCCTTGTCATTTCTGAAAAGCAAACTTGCAGCTGTTCGCAAACAAACACTGAGTCTTTAAGCAACAGAAAACGTATCTATATATTTAACACTCCAAGGAGAAATGTCAAGTGCCAAGACAAATGAAAGACTCTTAAAGTATAAGATGCCTCTAAAACAGAGCTTTTTTATTTGTTTGAATAAAATGTTGCCAATCTAAACGGCATAACTTGTATAAAACAGAGTAAGGTTCACATTTAAAAGATTATGAAAAGTCAAAACAAAGCCAATAAATATATACAGGTATGGGACCTGTTATCCAGAATGCTCGGGACCTGGGGTTTTCCGGATAAGGGATCTTTCCATAATTTGGATCTCCATAACTTAAATCTTCTAAAAATCAAATAAATATTGAATAAAACCAATAGGCTGGTTTTGCCTCCAATGAGGATTAATTATATCTTAGTTGGGATCAAGTAAAAGGTTCTGTTTTATAATTACAGAGAAAAAGGAAATCATTTTTAAAAATTAAAATTATTTGCTTATAATGGAGTCTGTGGGAGATGGCCTTTCCGTAATTCGGAGCTTTCTGGATAACGGGTTTCCGGATAAGGGATCCAATACCTGTACTAGTAAAAACACCTTTTGTTAAAATCTCAGAAATTAGTCGTAAAGAACACTGAAAATAACAAAATTAAGTGGTGAGTATACTTTGTAAATAAAATAAATAGGCAATCAATGAATCATATATTAATGTAAAATAATTTTGCCTTAAAAGTATTTGCCCAATACTTTTTACATTACCTGTATTATATTATCTGGTCCCCATTGTTCCTCTATGAGGGGGCTGCCATATTTGTGCAGCAGTAGGCTGTTAGCATTAGAAGCTATAACTGACAGGCTGAGAAGGGACAGTCAGGTTGGCAAAACAGTCAGGTTTGGGAACCTCAAGTAACAATTACTTACAAAAGCAGCCCTTGCACCGAAAATCAACATGCCCTATAGACAAGTATTTACATTTATATTTTGAAGAGTAGTTTTTATTGTCAGTTTCACTTTAACATATCTCTGTAGGAAAAGTAACTATCCATGGCCCCAGCAATGCAAACTGATTACTTTAAAAAGTTATACAGCCACCAAAAACTACTCTTTAAAATATTAAGGTACATTACAAGTTACCTATAGGTCACAAATATGGCAGCCCCCTCATAAAGGAAAGATGGGAATCAGATAGGTAATGTAGAAAAAGCATTGGGCAAATAGTCTTAAGGCAAAATTATAAATAGAGTGCCAAGATAATGTTATGATAAATGTGAAACAAGGTTTAATTTCTGGTGTCAAGTAATTCCAGTAGACACTAGCACCAAAATTAAATCATGACAGCATTAAAAAACTGTTAAGAAAGCACACTAAAAAATGCTAAACTTATTGAACTACCCTTTATGGGTGCATTTCTGCAGTAATGACAGTTCCCTTTAACAGATGTTCTTGTTTAATGAGGATCATGTCCTTATTTCAGATTGTACATTTTCCCACCACTCCCAAGTGTAAAGTAAACAGTAGAGGACAATTTATATAAAAATGAAAATAATAAATTATTCATTACAGTGTGCACAGTCTGCAGGTAGATGGCATGGAAATCACATATAAAACCAGCTTATCAAAAGAGTGTATGTGAGAGTTAAACATATATATAAACATATCTCTGGGCCAGAATCAGTAACTGATTTTTCAAGCACCATTCCTCATACTGTGCTCAGTATTATTCTGTTACATGGTCAGAGTTTGTCTACTCCGGTACCCTGAACTGTAGTAACCAGATAACATCCTTTATTATTCAACCTTCACTATGCCAAATGCACACATAAAAACCTGCTGGCTGGTTTCTTTGGACTATTTTATCTAGTTCGCAGCTCATTGACTAGCTAGAGGTAAGCAGCACCCATAGGGGCCGATTTACTAATCCACGAACGGATCAAAAGCGCCCGAATGCGTTTTTTTCGTAATGATCGTTATTTTGCGATTTTTCCGTCATCGTTGCAACTTTTTCGTAAATTGTCGCTACTTTTTCGTAGCCGTTACGACTTGCGCGATTTGTCGCAACTTTTTTGTAGCCGACGCGGAAAAAACGGAAAGGTTTGCCCGCCGTTTACTAGCGCTCAATACAAAAAAGTCGCAACAATTTGCGCAAGTCATAACGGCTACGAAAAAGTTGCGGCAATTCGCGCAAGTCGTAATGGCTACGAAAAAGTTGCGACAATTCACGAAAATGTCGCGGCGGCGACAAAAATATTGCAAAAAATACAAACAAGTCGCAAAATGTTCGTTTCCAATCCGATTTCTTCCCATTCGGGATTCGGATTTGTGGATTAGTTAACCAGCCCCATAATGCATTTGTGGTATATTTTTAAAAAACAACAACTGAGTATTTGTCAAAATTTCATACATGTGCTAATGCATTCTACTAGTATTAAAACCTCTAACTTTAAAACAGGTATGTAGAAATGTGTCCCTGCTTTTATTACCTACTAGTAACTGACGGAAAAAGGAGAAATCAGCATGACAGTATAAGCTACTGAAACTTGTACTTATACAGATTATGCAAAAAGGCTTTTAGATTTTTTTTTACACATCAAAACATCAATGTTGCTTAAAGGTTTAGTAAATTATTAATGATAATTCAGTTCTAACTCTATCTATATGTCTTACATTGGAACACATTGCCAAGGAATGCTAAATGACAAATGGAAATGAAAGAAATTTAATAAAAGAACACAACTTATAAATGTACTTTGTACAGGCAGCTAATTGGTTAACTATTTCTTACCGTTAAAAGTCTATTTCTTCTATTAAATATGCATAAATTATTAAGGTCACCAATATCTGATACATATGTATATTATTCCTTTAATTCGTTTTCTTTTGCATCAAAAAAAGGGTTAATAAGTTCAGAAAGGAAAGAATGAACAGGAGACCTTAAAATCAATGGCTTATAATGCTATTATTCATATTTTGTTAAAAAAATATTTTAGAAAAAATATAAATAAAAAAAAAGAATATATATATATATATATATATATAAATATATATAAAACATCAATGTATTCAATATATTACACATCATTGTACAGAATGGGTGTACTGTATACAGTGAACATACAGATAAATACAAAAATACAACCAATAACTAATAAAGAAGGCCGTGCCCAAATTACGTTAGCACTTAGCACCCTTTTATATTTAATAACAATAATAGGATCACTGTTTTTTAGAGGTCAATTCTTCTATTGCCAAGCCCCAAAATTCCTTCCTACTGGACTATGTATTATTTGTGCCATTTCACTATTATGTGGGTGTTATTACTGTTACTTTTTACATGTAAGTTTTGCACTGAAAAGTGTATTTCCAAGAGCTTATAATTCCCCAGCTGTTTGAGCCAGACATAAAAAATATAAGAATTGAATAGGATTTAATAGGAAACTTTTGGTGGAAGATTGTGAGTAGAGGAGGAACATGCACATTACAGGCATTACAGGGAGTGGCAAATAATATACACGATAAGGCAAAGTAATTCTCATACTTTACATTGTGTATTGACTTTGACAAGAGGGGGAAGAAAATGAATTCAAGGTAAAGTATTGCACCACTAGCAAGCTGAAGCTAAAAATTGGACGGATATGGAAAACTAATGAATTTTGCCCATATTTGAAAGATGGCATACAAAGATGGAGTTTCTGAAGGGATAACATCAAAGTACAATATGATTTAATCAAAAATGGTCAAGCAATCTATGTACTATTTTAATAAAAATGTCTTCTGAACTCTTCCTTTTTAACATGACAGCAAAGCTAAGCAATATCTTGAAACACAATACAGAACATTTAGAAATGCATGCCAGGTTCTTTGTATTTCCTTTTGATATGCACTTTTAAGGAATATTGTTAAGAGCAACGTCAGGCACAAGGCAACATCTTTTATTGACAATAAAAGAGAGGAAGCAGAATCTGCTGGTAGTACTATTCAAACAAACCACAGGCCTGGAACAGAGTGTTCACATTTACCAAAACTGCAATGAAACTTTTTTGCCCATTAAAAAGTGTGGTAGAGTAGCATTAACAATGTGACGTGTGTTCTTCTTACAAAAAAGAAAAAAAAACATCTGTGGGACACCAGAACATTTACTTTCTTGGAGCTAGAGTTGAACATTCTTCCTTTAGATTGGTCTCTGATGTGTTTACTTGCACTGATAGCTCAAAGTACTGTTTTCGTTGGTACTATATTGCTATGGTGCCACAACCACCACCAGCCCAGCTTGAAGGAGGAGCATGCAACAAGGCTTTCAATTGCTTTTACAATGGATTTAAAGTACGTTTACAAACAGAAAAGGTGTAATTAGAGGTTCTATGCAATTAATTTTTTTTCATCATGTAAAAAGAATAATGTAAATACATTTGGTTGGTTATCTATACAGAAAGGTGCCACTTTTGTTTCTTCATTCAAAGGCATTATATTGGCTTTCATTATTTGCTTTTGAAATCTTAATAAAATATCATTTAATATATAGCTGACCAAAATGTTTGCAGACTCCAAAATAAATCAGTATTAGAATGAAGCTCAGCATTTCAAGGCTGAATGTAGTACCTCATCAGCTTGCTTTGACAGCAACAATAAGCAAATCTAAATGGTAAGCATACTGCCAGGCCCGTGTCTCTGTCTTGCTGAGCTTTGAATTCCATAGCAGGCACAAAAGCATGTGAGCATAGATGGGCCATCCATCAAAGAGTTGGTAAGAATGACAAACATGCATAATGACAGCACTAATGATGCTGGTGGCAGCACTTCTACAGACAGCTACTTGGCAGGTTGGATAAATATTGCTCTTTGTAGTTATACTTTACTGTTTTGTGACAGTTAAGTTGCATAACTCATAGCTACACTGTGATGTACCCTTGATGTATATTTATAGCTGCTAACAAATAACTGAACACATAACAGATTTTTTAAAAACTACTCAAGCACAGTGGCATTCTTTGCTTACAGTAATATCAAGTAATTCAAGTATGAACAAAAAGAAGAGTTACATAAATCATTATTTCCAGATTACCATCATTTAGAACAAGTTTAGACGAACACATGAAGATGGTGTCAATATAGGGGTTAAGTGAATATTCTACTGGCTTCTTTTGTTCTTCCCCCACCTAACTTTTTTTAAAAAAATCCTTCCTATGCATCAGAAAAGCAGAAAAGATATATAATCTATGAATTGTAGAGTTTTTTTTCTAGTTCAGATGAGCTTGCATTAAAAAAAAAACTTGAATATTTGCTTATTTATTAAAAAAAATCAAAATATGAAAAACTCCTTCAAATAAAAAACTTGAATATCTCCAATTAGTAAGTTAACAAACTTGAAAAAAACTTGAAAAACTTGAGAATCTCGAAATGAAAATATGGCTGGGACAACTCCAATGGGCTTTTGCAGCTTTCTGATTTTCTGCACTTAATAAATAATGAACATTCAAGTTTTTGAGCCATAATTCATATTTTGGGAGTTTTAGCACAAAAAAATTCGATTTGTGGAAGAATTTTGAATTTGGACATTGATAAATCACCCCTTTACTGCAAAATGTTCTCCACTGATCAGTGCTGAATATGATAAAGACAGTCCTACCATTATAACCAACTCTAAACCAGTGTATAGTTCTAATTAAAATTACTTTTAAATATGTTTTTACTCTTGAAGCTTTTGCTGTCCTGCATGTTGCCAGTAAACATTAATACGGCATTGATTAGAACACAAGCCAGAATGTAGAAATAGCACAATGGTACTATGGTACATTCATAGGTAGCCTTTGGATTTATGTCATTCTGGCATTCGGCACAGCAAGCTCAAAAGATGTGAGCATTGAAAGGGTTAAACAAAAGGTTCGGTTCCTATGCACATTAATCATTACACAGGGAAAGCTATTCTCCATCTTTGACTTATCATTCTTGGAGTGAATGTCAGGTCATCCAATCAAAAAGCAAAGCTGAACACAAAGTTATTGTGCATCATGACAAAGTTTCTAAATATCTATGTATACCTATTACAGAATGGCTGCCAAGATAGGAATTCATGCTTTGGATTTAAATCAAAGTGGCATCCTAAACTCCAGAGGGATATAGCATGGACTGCAGCAAATTGTTTATACAAGGAAGCCATCATATATCATGGAGATGAATCAGTTCAGTTCACATCACCGTTTACAAGTTCTAAAGACATTGGTTCCCAAAAATGTTTAAAAAAAATTGGCGACTATACAAAGCATTTTTAAAGTGTAAAAATAATAGTGTGCCAAATTTATATTTCTTAAATAATCGAGCAGAGCAGAAGTTAGTCCTGTAAGCAAAAGGGAATCAATAAGAAGCATAACATGACTGGTAACAAAATGTGAAGTACGTACAGAATAGAATAATACACTTAATTACTTAGACTAAATCAAGAGAAGTACTACTGTAAGAGCATATGGAGAGATTTAATTATTTACTGTAAAATTTGTATTACCCTACCACACAGTGAGAGGGAAACTGTTGTACAGTAACTGTACCTACAAATGTTTATTGCATTGGCCAACTTTGCTAATTATTAATAATTATTAGTGTTCCGATTGCTTGTGTCAATCTGAAGCATTGGTTTGCAGTGTGCTGTTTTTATGAACTGCTACTTCATAGACTGAGAAGCAATTAAAAGACTGTGTAGAGATTAGTACGAGCAAACAAATTTCAAGTATAATCCTGTACCACACAGCTATTAAAATACACAATGTATAAGTGAGCCCAGCTTATAATTTATCTTTTTTCTTTTACCTGCTTACATTCCTTCTTTTTTATTATGAACACCTTACTTTTCTTTATCTAGTATAAGTAAATGTAGAGCAACTGGACTTGCTAAGTAATCATTGAAGACATTTCACTAATCATCCTTGTCAAAGGACAAGAAACACAAACATCTCAGAAACACTGAAAGCTTGTGGCTACCCAGATGGGGCCTTCATCAAAACAACAGCAACTAAGTCTAACAGAAAAACCAAAAGGAATAAATGTCCTGAGACGCAGAGTAGGTGCAATATAGTCATCCCAGATATAGCAGAATTTTCAACAAACACCACATCCCTGTGTTTTTCAAACCTAGCAACACACTGAGACAAAAACTTGTACCCCCAAAGAGCCATTCGCAAAGGGTACACCCAAGCAAATGGCTCAGCATAGGAGGGTGAAATCTACAGGGCAAGACTCTGTTGTATTTCTAAACATAATAGACAAGGGACACTCCTTTGTGAATATCAAAATCCAAATTTTGGACAAAGAAGACCACTGGTTTGAAAGAGGTGTAAAAGAGGCTCTTCATATTAAAGTGGAGAAACCATCCCTAAACAGAGGCGGGGGCCTTCAACACCATCTGTCTGCTACATACAATGCTGTTCTAACATCTGCACCCCGGCAGTTTCAGAACTCTTCACACATCCATTCATGCAACTCTACAAATAACACCTGTCTCACCTGAGTTGCATGATACTTTGGTAATTCTATCAAAGTAACTCCACAGCATTCACACCTCTGTGAGTTTCAAGTTTCACCTCTCTGAAGAGTTACAAAGTGCCATTGTGATTGGATTAGTGGAAGAGTTCATATGCTGAAGACTTCCCATACCAGTCAGTTGAACTGAAGAAGCTGCTTGGATAAGTAGTGAAACATCTTCAGTGATTACTTAGCAAGTCCAGTTGCTCTAGATATAGTTATACTAGATATACCATGACCTGGATGAATGAAAATCAAAATCATCTTACTTTTCTTTCTAACCCAACTGACTTTTTTTTCCTAAAGGAAAATTTGCCCTCATTTTTATTTTAAATGAATGTAGTCATTGAATAATGCATAGTTAATTTTTTTGTGAGCTTGCTGAACCACCATCTTATTTTACAAGGCTCTTTACTTTTAATGGATCATGAACCAACTTAAATCAGGTTCATGATCCATGGCTTGTGGTGGTGCACATACTGCTGCTACTTGCCCCATATCCCAGCCTTATGGACAGAAAATGCTCTTGCCCAATTTGCGGGTTTTTGAGCACTTATTGCAAGGGGCAGGTGATCCATGGTACTTTCTATTCAAGTGAATAAGTGATACAGGTTAATTAGTAGTATTTTGAATGCCATTTGTAGTGGGTAAAAGTATACTTTGCCATAGCCATAATGAGATACATGGAAATTTATATTGTCAGAGACTTTGTAGAAAAAAATGGACACTGGAAAATGGCAAAAGGCAATACATAAATTGATAACTAAAATTTTCCAGTAATATATGCAACTCTCTATTCACCCAACACTGGTAAAAAGAAAACAATGGGATAAAGAAAATGCTAAACTGACCACTTTGTCCTTATATGAGGGCTTCTTTAGAGGCCTGTAGCACTAGACAATTTCCCTTTCATCAATCAATTTTTTTATCGTATGTTTGGTAAAAAAGCTGTTTTTCCCCTAGAGATAAATTATTATTTCTTTTTATTCTTTGCTTTCCATGAACATCTGAGATATTTTTATTGCTTATTTGACATTTATTGCCAGAAAGAATTGTGAGGTCACATCAAACCGGCCATTTCAAAAGAAATGTGCAGATAAGTATTTTAATGATCAAGTAAAATGTTGAATCACATGGACAAATCTATTCATTGCAGTAGGGGGTGAAGGACTTCAAGGAAAGTCAACAAGGAAGAAATATGCACAAGATCAGTGATAAATGTTCATTCTGCTTTTCAGTGTTATATTCATTGAAGCAATATATTGCCACACACCACTAATTAGGACTGTTTTTACATTAAATAATAACTTACAAAAGATGTGGGACCAACCAAAGGCTTTTACCTGTCAGATACTAAATGGTATGTGATTGTGGGGGGAATGAGAGGTAGGTATGTCTGAGTTTAAAGTCTGATATGATGCACAATGCCTAATAGATAAGAGAAGCAAATTGTATTCAGTTTTTTTCTTTATTTCCATTATTACTGCAGTAGTGACAAGGCATGGATTCATGACAAAACCACACATGAGTAGTGATGAACAAATCTGTCTCGTGTAGCTTCGCCGAAAAATTTGCGGAATGGCGAAAAATCCATGAAACACATTTTTGGTGTGAGAAATATATATAAATATTTCCAAAGTTGAAAGCACTCATGGCACTCAAATTATGCAGAATTGCTCCTGAACAGAACCTAATTTCAGATTTGGACAAATACTGAATCTTTTACAAAGCATTTGTCGGAATCCTGAACCTAACACCATCCCTAAAGCAAAATCCCACAAAGAAGGTTTAGCCAGGCACTTGGATTTGGTTGAATTCAAATACAATCCAAGAAGAATCTGCACTAAGTCAAAGGCCCTTTCATTCCTGTAAAACCAGCCAACAATAAATACTCCTTTTATAGACCTTAAATTACTTGTATATCTTTAAGCAATAAATTATATAAAATAAGGTTGTACATATTTTACTATAGTGAGATAACTTGCTTGCATTTTGTTGATCAGTCTGGTATAAGTTAGAAAACTGTACTATGAATTGCAAGAAATACGTGTTGGGATAACCAGTGCTATCATATCATATGACATTAAACAGAGGTCATCTGAGAAATTTGTTCTGGCAAATATAGAGTTATACAGCTACAGGATCTGTTATCTGGAAACCCACTATTCCATAGAATTCATTTTAAGCAAATCATTTTTAGAAATGATTTCCTTTTTCTCTTTTAATAAACCAGTACATTGTAGTTGATCCCAACTAAGATATGAGAGGCAGAGCAATCGTATTGGGTTTATTTAATGTTTAAATGGATTTTTAGCAGACTATTGTATTGTGATCCAAATTACAGAAAGATTCCCAGGTCCTGAGCATCTTATATACAGTAACAGGTCTGATACCTGTACCTCATAAAATACATAAGCAACAATTTTAAAGAGGAAACTGTTATTAATATAAATATTCACACAAATTTTAGTGAAAGCTTAATATTTCTTTTTCTTACTGCAAACACCTAAACCATGCTATTTATAAGTAGTGAATTGCAAATTGCTGACTCCTGCTTAAATCAGCCACTCAGAGCATATGGAATCTGTCAGCGATTCACAGCATGAGTTTGTTGGTCACAGCTGGAAAAAAAAGTTAGATTGTGGAACACACAAATAACAGGAGAAAAAACAGGAGAAAAAAACCTGAATCAAAACTTGTACAAATGTGCAACAAAACAAAGGCTAATCTTAGCCCCTATTAGTGCATCTTGTGCAAACTGCGTCGGGCAAAACTTACACTGGAATTATGGGACAATACTGCATTATTGGTAGGAGATGGCCAGAAATAGTACAAACCAACCTCTGTACACAATCCTTTAGTCAGTTCTCTATGCGTGTACAATCGTTACTAATACCAAGAGGCCTTAGGTCTTAACGTTTATGCAGCACGCTATCAAAAGCTTTGGCAAAATCCAAGTAGATAACACCTACCGAAAGACTTTGAAAATTCAAATAGATTCCTTACTATGTAAAACTTTCATAGGTTGGTATTATTTTCATAGGTTAATATTATTTTCCTGCTTTTTTTCTTAGTTTTGCATTTTATTGAAACCTCCTAGAAATAAGCAGAATTTCCTTTTATAAGTTCAATATAAGGAATTATCCAAGTTTCCAACACAATACACAGTATTTTACTCATCAAGACAATATCTACATTTAGTGCAAATATTGAAATTCAAATGATGAAGACAATCCTTCTTTGTTCGCATCATGTTATCTCATCTCTGGAACATAACAATCTAAAATTAACTTTAGAGAATCCAGTCAACAGCATTTTTTTTTAATCCTCTGTCTTATAAAACATCTCCTTTCATAGCACACATATATGCAATTAGCACACAGAATGCCTTGCATATAGCAAATCAGGAGGGTAGAGATAGTGTACACTTGCATTCATTTCATGTGTCAACTCCTATAACACTGATGTGATAATAACATTCTTTCAATTTGATAATGGTAATAGGTACATTAAATTCCCTTTACAGCCGAGGTGCATTTGAAACAATAGCAACCATGAATGTATTAAGACAAGCGATGGCTCCCATTTAATTTAATTGTCATGCATAAATATTAACCCTTTTTATATAGTATGTACTCACAATGAGTCTTTTGCCCAGGAAACAAATCAAGCGTATAGTACAAAGAAAGTTCAATCTAAAAAATGGCGACGCTGTTCTTTAATTCCATTCCTTTTGCTTTTGTTTCTCTATAAGTTAGTTAAAGTATATAGTTTGAAAATTATTTAAACAGATACAAAAACATAACACACCATTAGTGATGAGCGAATCTGTTCCGTTTCGCTTCGCCGAAAAATTCGCGAATCTTTCAAAAGATCCGCGAAACGGCGAAAATGTCGGCGACAAAAAAAATTGTCGCCCGCAGCTATTATTTTGTCGCACAGCTATTGTTTCATCGCCCGCGGCTATTATTTAGTCGCCCGCGGCTATTATTTAGTCGCCCGCGGCTATTATTTTGTCGCGCACAGCTATTATTTTGTCGCACAGCTATTGTTTCATCGCCCGCGGCTATTATTTTGTTGCACGACTATTGTTTTGTCGCCCACGGCTATTATTTCGTCGCACAGCTATTAGTTCGTCGCACGGCTATTATTTCGTCGCCCGCGGCTATTCTTTTTTGACGCCGGCGACAATTTTTGGACGTGCGGCGAATTTTTCCGCGGCAAATTTTTTCATCAGTTTTGCGAAACAATCCGCCAATGGCGAAACGCGGAAATTCGCAGCGAATCCATGCCTGGCGAAACATTTCGCCCATTACTACACACCATGCCTTTAAAGGGTAACAAAACCCCAGTTAAATAGAGGTTGGCAATATGTTAGCAACCCCCAGGAGCTTTCCATTAGAGGGCCGCACCACCGTGCTTGTTAACCCCCAGTAAACTGGGTTTCCTTCAACTGACCTCAGTGGAAGCTATACTAAGTAAAACACTACTTTTATTGAACTTATTTTTAAGATATATATGCAGATATTAAAGACTCATATATATACACTCATTACTTTGATGGGAAGAGGGAAATTGAATTAATTTACTGCTACTTCTTCCAGTAAGAAGAAAGCTTCCAGAAAGCTTGTCTTGTCATTTTTTACCTGCTTAAGGAGATGTAATAAGCTTAGTAACACTACTGTTGCTCAGGACATGGACCCTATTCATTATTCAGGTTACAATATTTTAACAGAAATACATATTTATATTCAAAATATTTAAATAAACTGCTAAATATGGAATCAACAAAAGCCCTCAACAACCAATCATATTATATATAATAACGAACAACAACATTGTGGGTAACAACTTCTATTTTGTTATTAACGTTGTATTGTTTATTTGCACTACAATATATTGTACCCAATACCAGGAGAAACACAAGATGTATCTAAAAGCAACATTTTCAGTTGCAAATGTTATAATATGCTTGAAAGGGCTTCCAACTAATTTTAAAGGGGAACTCCACCCAAACACAACTTTAGCTTTTTGAAATGTAAACATTTAATTAAAGTAACTTTGTAATATACATGAATTAAAGAATGTGCAGCCTTTTCATGATTTTTAATGTAATAATATGGTTTGTAACAGTTACCTAAGCCTGGCCCCCTGTTCTCCTGCTGATCTGACTGACTGCTTCGAAACTCAAAAAATATGTAAGACTAGTCGCCTGTTCTCATCCTGCCTGCATCTTAGCCTGCATCCTCCAAATCCCACAATTCCCTGCACATGTGTGTCAATAAAAAAAGAAATGTCACACATCGTGCAATGCATTGTGGGTTATACAGTTCCTGCATGCAGTGTGTAAGCTGTGGAGAATTTGTTACAATTTGTAACATCAATGTTTAGTCCCACCCCCCTGCTAGGATTTCGAATGAAAAAGAGCTGTGTTGCAGCTGGATTTCAACATATTAAATAGTATTTATTCATACTCTTTGAAGGAACAGATTAACATACAACAATATTAGAGGTTTCTGTATTGTGTGGGGCCAGACCAGAAGCCGGAGTTCCCCTTTAAAAAGAAGTGATCCACAGCCATTAAAGGAACAGTAACACCAAAAAATGAAAGTGTATAAAAGTAACTAAAATATAATGTACTGCTGCCCTGCACTGGTAAAAGTTGTGAGTTTACTTCAGAAAGTCTACTATAATTTATATAAATAAGCTGCTATGTAACCATGGGGGCAGCCATTCAAAGGAGAAAAGGCACAGGCACATAGCAGATAACAGATAAAACACTATTGTATTCTACAGAACTTATCTGTTATCTGCTATGTAACCTGTGCCTTTTCTCCTTTTTTCCAGCTTGAATGGCTGCCCCCGGGGCTACACAGCAGCTCATTATATAAATTATAGTAGTGTTACTGTAGCAAACACACCAGTTTTACCAGTGCAGGGCAACAGTGCATTATATTTTTATTACTTTAAAGCTCTTTCATTTTTTAGTGTTACTTTTCCTTTAATGTGGGGTAAAGAAAAGGAGTCAGAAGAAATGACAGGTCACAAGCCAACAGTTTTAAATGTATTTAGGGCTTTTGTTTAAAGCATTCCTTCCACTTTCACAAAGTATGTATGTATGTATGTATGTATATCTTTATTTATAAAGCGCTACTTATGTAGAAAAGTTGCATTTGTGTTCCAAATTACACACAAAACAGCACATTTTTTTCCTCAAATGTTGGCCTCTTAACTATATAAGTAAAAACCTATGAAATGTTCTACATCTGTTCTACTTATACTGACAATCTCCATTTACCTTTATTTCATGTATATTTGGATGACTATGCCCTAATAAATACAATATCATATTTAACCTTCTAAATGCAACACTATTTACACTGTACATCCGTAATGATTTTTTTGAATACAGTATTGGAAATGTTATTGACAGCAGTATTAGAATATAAAAGAATGATGTATAAATGCTTTCTTCTAGTCTTGAATAATTACTTGATGTGAAGTAATAAAGAGCTCCTTAAAGCCCTGTACAAATTTATCTTTAATGGTTTTTATTTTTTATATTGTGGTGGACTGGGGGGAGATCATATTTCACAAATAAATGTAATGCAGAGGTCTACCTTTTATTTTATTACTGCACTTTCCGCTGACCTACTAAGAAGAAACTGAGTTATGGGACACCCAGTCAAAATAAATTATATATCCGTTTAGGCTGAATTGCTAGCTGTTGATTTATGGATGTGGCTGGGGTTATGACCTGTGCATCAAATTTACACATATGTGAACCTTTCAGATATCCATTTTTCTACTGCAATAAATGCAGGCCAATGATTATGATACTGAGTTTTAGATTTAAACTTTTAGATTTAGAAAAATAAATAAAAACCATTTTGGGAGGCTTTTAGTTTTCCTGAAATACTGCTAAGTTAAAATATAGAAATTATTTTTTTTACAAAATAATAATTGTAGCCAACTTCAGACAGCACACAATGGCATATAATGTATAATATCAATCATTGCAAAACGTATGATATTGATCTGCTTAAAGTGGACCTGTCACCCAGACATGAAAATCTGTATAATAAAAGTCCTGTCCAAATTAAACATGAAACCCAAATTCATTTTTATATTAACACATCCAAACCCATTATAAAGGCATTTCAAAATCACAGCTGTCAATCATATAGTGCTTGCCCCGCCTCTATGCCTTAGGCATAGAGGCGGGGCAGACAATAACTTTAGCTTTCCGTTCAGCACTTCCTAGATGTCACTGCACATCTCACTTCTCCCCTCCCTCCTCCTCCTCATCTAACTGTGTAGCCAGTGCATGGGCATGGGCATCAGGTCCCCCATTCTATCACATAAACAAGATTTTGGCATGATACAAAGCTTGCCTTAATAACAGTGTCCACAAAATGGTGCCTGCCTGCTTGCTTTGATTGAGCAATTCCAAGACGGAAGGAAACAAGATTTATATTATTTATATAGCGTAAGTAAAGTTTATTTTGCTCAACTAACAATATAGAAAATAATTTGGACTTATTTCTTAGGGTGACAGGTCCGCTTTAAATCAGTGATATGGTGGGCCAAGGTGAATCATTTCTGCTAATATCTAGATAGTTTGTTCCACCTGTAGATCTAGACTAATGAACCCAATAGACTACTGTGCTGGATCTTTGGTACCTGAAAAATTCCCAGCTCCAATTAAACAATTAACTAATTGGTTTGTTTTACATGTATTCTTCCTACTTCATGTTAAAGTAGTACTTCAATTACTTTCCTTTTGGAGTGTCAAGCTTACTATACCAATGCAATACCTTCAGTCTGTGTTTCTGGGCTGTAATACCCCTTAAAACCTTTTTTCTTTATGTTTATGACTTGAAGGCAGATATACAAGATCAAACCCTTAGTTAAAGGATCAGGAAAACAAAAATCTACCTCTTCTGAAAAATTGGCCTCCCCCACTCAGGTCCCCTTTCTCTCTTCCCAACTGACTGAAGAACTCCCCTAGAGGCTGCCCCTTCCCATGACTTGCAGTGCAGTGGGGTTGCCAACCACCATGCCTGGCCACACACATCAGGTGCCAAGTCTCCCTAATCTTGGCAGCTGTCAATCCCACTATTTTCTGCTGTTAAAACCAGGTACAAAGAAAGGGGGAGACTCCCAGGGAGTGATTCATATGGTTGGGAGACCTGTGTGGGAAGGTTGCAGATGCAACATGGGGTAGCATGGGGGACAATCATTCACCACCTAAACACAGAATACAGCAGCAGTTGTGATATTAGGATTATATAAATATTTTAAAAATCTGCAGAATATGTAAAATAATATAGCAGATATGATCATAATTGCATTAGAATATATTTAAATCAGTTTTGGAGCCCTCCTATATTTTTTAAATGACAATAAAGCCTCACAGCAGTCTATCTGATATATTCGGTGTATGAGCTAGTGAATGTTCTTCATACTGTATATCATGACTCTGTACAAAGCACTGAGGTTCTAGGTTATACTAATAGTTCTAGAGTTTTAGTACATAATTTCAGATTTCTAGGTACGGTACATACATTCATATGCACATGGTGGGAGCCAGACAGTGACAATGATGCACACACACTTGAGACAATGACTGCTTATTTAAGGTAAATACTTAGTTTTACATACTTCTGGCTTAAAAGAATAAGCACATGATAAAAACTTCACAAAATAAATTACAAAAGAAAAAGTCTAAATGTGGATTTTAGTGACCACTGATTGACTTATGGAAATTAAATGAATAAGTGGAACATAAATTGTGTCAGTGACTCCGTTTTCCCTATGGGCAAAAGTAAGTGGATTTCATCTTGCTAGACCAAACAAGACTTTAGGGGTATAATTTACTATGCCCCTAGGAGGAAGTGCAAGAGAGTGCCTCTTAGTGGTCATGCACAGAACACTTCTTTCTGGGTGCTGCATCTCATGCCAGATATAAGATCTGACAGAAGGTACAGAGCATAACACTGGCTTGTCATAAGTATGGGACTCCATTACAGCTTGGGTATTACTGTTCACTAACTTACACATCTGAATGATGCACACAGGATGGGATTGGTAGGGGGCTTATCTTCTCCTGACTACCCTAAGTCTGCAATTATGATGATGGCAGCTGGTCTCTGTGCTCCAAAACAGAGCACAGAAACCTGCCACAATTCATTTAGACGGGTGCAAGGTGTAAAAAAAAAAAAATGGCAGACTGTGCCTGCTTTTTGCACTTTGCCTTCCTGTTCCTAAATAAGCCCTTTGTGTTTCCTATCTACACTGTATGCAACTGTAATTTGATACTAACATTTAAGACTAATATTTGTTCTTAGCAGAACAATACTCATTGCACTCTTTTACGCTGTAAAATCGCTTTACAAACACCAGGAAGAAAGCCACATAACAGAAGGAGGGATTCTGTGACCAGAAATACTGGGATGTGTTACTTTACTTATTTTGAGAAGATTGAGCTCTGTTTTCAGTACTATAAGATTAGCCTAAAGGCCATCTCTTATATTTTCCAAAAAGCTAGTGCACCCATTGTGTGTTTGCTTTAAGAGAACTGTAATGGAATATGTTGGAAAGAAATACAATACATGACTGTTATTATATAAAAAAAGAACTGAGCTCACTGTGCTATTCCCTAGCACCGTACTTCCAATAATTGATTATGTTACAAACACAAATCACTAGATCAAACTCAAATTTATCTGAACAAATTATAAAGAAAATAAGGGAAAACCAGCCTTGCATGCACTCAATTTGGAAAGCAAGTAATTGCCAAGCCAGACGCGAGGCTTATGAACAAGGAAACTTAACATAGCACTATACATTCCAATGAAAAAATAAATTTCTTTTATAGATATGTCCTGAGTTTTACTTCTGAGTTGATCATATGTATGTAATATCATTTCCTAGTCCCAAACAGCAATATGGAACATGTTTGTATTCACTGGTTAATGATATTAGTGTATTTATTCTGCAATATATAACAATAAAAATGAAGGCACGTGATTTAACAGGATCCATATATTGGCTAAAGGAAGAGACATTCTTCCATGCAATGCTATTAGAACATTAGGGCCCCTTAATAAGGAATTTATTTATAAACTGTATACGCTGTATAAGATGATTGAAGACAAAACAATATAAAAAGTGAAAAAAAAACAAAGAGCTTATTTATAAAGCTGTATCTCAATTATGCCTCAGTCCCTGAATATTTTAAAAAATGCTTCTCGTGATGTTTATACAGCTGTGTATTTTCTTTTACACCACCAAACACCATCATTGGCGCCATTATTTTTCACCATCACAGACCTGGCCTAACCCATTCAAATCAATGGGAAAAAAATTCTGGTGGAAAGAAAGTATAAAAAATATCTTAAAAAGTTGCAGTGCCAAACATAGTTATTTTTCTCTGCATTTTTAAGTAGCTGCTGTTTATGACTCCTGAACTCTAAATTGGACATTGCTTTCACCTAAAATCCTAAAATACACAGCTTTCTAAATGTACCGACCTCATAAATATATCTCCCACCACACAGAAAGTAGCAATAATTTCATGGTTTCCACAGAGGGAAGCATCAGTAGCTGAAACAGATGTGTGCTATTATCATTTTAACAGCACATAGCAATATTAACTACAACTTGCACCTGGTTCGCAGGTATGTACAGTTGCATTTGTTTTGATGCAATTACGGTGGGAACAACTTGTCAATTGTCTGGAATTCTGGCAAAAACACTGCATGGAGAGGGGGGGGACATGGCATTTTGCAACTGGAAAATACATTTTGCACACTGCACTGCCTTCATAGATGAGGACTGTAGTGTATTTATACCGCCTAATTGTTCTTAGGTACAAAGGTGGCACCTTAGCATGCATAGTAATATAGCTCTTTAACAAATTTTGACATACAGTAGAGGCCTGGGGATGTTAAACTCTAACTTATTGGTGACTGGCATGGAAATGTATTTTGCTGCTCAGCTGTAAGGGGAATATAGTTCAATATAACAGATTAACTTTTGTCACTATTAATTTCAGCCCACTCACCCAGAACCCTATTCATTAAATAAGGGAAAAGTATTGTGTACAAGATATATTATATATACATTTATTAAAGAGGTAGATGGGGAAGTGCTGAGCCAGACAGAGAATGAGGCCATTCACCAACTCAACAGTTAAGTGAACAAAAAAACCCCAAAAACTCTTATATAAAGCTTCAGCATCTGAAAGCTTGTTAGTTCATGTAGAAGTCAATTTGAGTTTTTCCATTTTTTTTTCTAGCTTTGCAACCCATTAAAAAAGTATGTCAAAATTCAAGGAATCCAATTTTTACAGCTTTCAGACACATTTTTTTTGTTCAGACTTTTTTTTTAATAAATAAGAATGTAGGCTTACACAGGCAGAACTTATTTTGATAAAAATTCCTGCTTGGGGTGAGCTTTGTATCAGTTAAAGTGAGCTCAAAACAGGCGGTTAGGACATAAACCATGTTTCGCCAGCAGAGTGCACAGCTATGAAAACCAGCAATGTCATCTCTAGACTGCTGCTGGGGGGTGCTAGACTGGGGGGGGGGGGGTGTTTGGTAACCTGAGTAGAGAAGAACTGAGCATGCCCAGTAGCCAAGAGCCAAAGTCAGGGAGAGGGCAGAGTGGGTTAGAGAAGGAGAAGGAATCCCCAGTGATGAAGGGGATGCTGCTACTATCAACCTTTGAACAACCGGAGTGGTAGTTATTTAAAGTTTTCAAAGAGGCTGTTTACTGATTACACTTCTTGTAGGGGGAGTTACATGTCCTTTAATTCCAGACTTTCACCTTAAGAATCATACGCAGATGTCATTATGATGCTGAGCACCGGAACTTACACAATGTAGACACTGATTCCTTCAGTGCAATTGCATCCAGGGCATTAAAATGCACAATTGATTACATTTTGTCATATGAGCTATAATTGCTTTAGAGTGGAGTTGCAGTTTCACAAGTTTAGCAACAGTCATCAAGAACCTTCCCAAGTGATTATGCTCTGTTCCCTCTCCCAACCAGTAAAATGCATGAAATCCAATAGAATAAGGCTGTATGCTCTAATAAATGTGATGGTTGCTGGGGAGAGGTGAAAGATCTAAAAATCTCTGAAGAGATTAATATCCCTCTTGTCACAACCTATATTATTGCTTTCACAGCCTTTCCCCCCAGCCAATGCACATCTAGATGAGGGACAGACTACATTCCTGAAGCTCTTCCTTTTTCTGACAGTGACAAAGAAAAGGATAAAACCATGTTTTATAAAAGCCCTCAAAGGAAACAAAAAAAAAGCCATAAAAACAGGCAAATTTCTATGCTATTTGATAGCACTTAGTGTTCCCACGTATTGTGCCACAGAAAATATCTAAGTAATATGACCTTCACCACTCTTTTTGTGGTTTCAAGAATGATTTTACAGTAAGTGTTAATAGACTTGCAATTATGCAAAAGGCTTTGCATCTCTGTCTAGAAACCCAAATCTTATACTTAGTGACACTAAATTAAAAGGACTCTGTCCTTGAGAATAAAAGTTACATTTGCACAGTTTAAACGAACAACGTTATTTTTTTTATAATACCTTTCTTTAAAAGATTTAAACATGCTGTTAATACACATCACTAACCTGTTAATCAAAATGTACTAGATAATAAAAAGAACATTTAAAAAAAAAAAGTTTGGGACTAGTTTATTATTATTCAGTATTTTTGTATCCATAGCAATGGTTACCTCTTGACAAAAGAATATTGATCCCTTAAGATTTAGCAAGCTCTATTATATTGTATTGTGTTCATTTTAATTCAACACTTACAAGTTACATTTCAGCTTCTACATTTGAATTGCTCACAGCAGTCAATCACATGATTTAGTTTTAAGTAGGCACTCAGTTCAGCCCCCCCCCCACCTGCCTTCCACCAATATAGAAATTCCTTAAATAAACTAAACCCAAGCATATATAATAATGCCACAACATGGTTTAACCTCCCCCAAAGAATGCCTGCCACAACTACCCACTATGCATGAATTATGGGTCTGCCAAAGTGAATGGAAGAAATAAATGAGGCAAGCTCCCTGACTGTCTAAAAGTTGTGTGTACTAGCTGTCTGCCAGTCACCTAACCTGAGGAGCCTGGTGGGAAAGTGATAACATATCCCCTACCAGTTGACAACCCCAAACAGCAACCACAGCCCAACAGCTTGACTCATTAAGCAGGACAGGCACCTCCCAACAACTCCATCAAGGCTCTTGTGTTACATTCTGGATTTCCAACAAGAACATATTCAAAACAATATCATTCAAGTCACAGTGTACCCCATTCAACAAATGGTATACCTCCAAAATGGGGCTTTAGACCCTAGTGCTGTGTAACTTTGCTTGTTTACCACTCTACTGCTATGGCCCATTGCTTCTCATGAACCTCCAGCACAATCACCCTTGTGCTTCCAATAAAAGAAGATTTTTGTTTTAGGAAATAATTGGGTAAACCTATGTATGCAAATCCTGTTTTGTAATCCTAATCATTACCTTTTGCAATACCCTACCTAAATTGTTGTAGAAAGCATCTGATGAAGAAGCCATTCTGGCCCTTTTTACCAACCCCAAAAGGACCTTGGTACCCTAGTCATCGGAATGGCATTTGATCTTGAGCTTTTTAATTGTATTTTTTAAAGACCTAAATAGACATATAGAAGTAGTTCCTGAAGCAAGAAATAAAGTGCAGTGCTGCAGTGTACTATAGTGCAATACATGGCTACCAAATCAATGTTCACATTGATTTTCTTGTCTGTACCCAGCAATCAATTGTACTCACGTTTACGGATGTAACTGAAATGGATATTAAGCATATGACTTGCATTGTATTCTGTTAGCTTTATACATATTTAAATTTGTTGCCTTTGTGCAACCAAAAATATTTCAAATCCATGTGTGGTTTAGTAAAAAGTATTTTTTTGCACTGGTGATAGCAAAGGTCAGAATACTGACTTTATCCCAGGTATCTGTCTAGTAAATTGTGGTTAAGCAATTCAAGTTATCATCAAATATGTGATTCCTGTGTTTTATAATGAACCAATTAACATGCTAGATGGCTTATACTGTTAGCATTTTTATCTAGATTATATAAAAACTATTTTTATGCTCAAGGTGATAAGTATTTTACCTCAAAATTATGACAACTCAGGAAGTGCCTTTCTAAACAGTTAATTAGTGAAGAAATATTGTCAGTCCTATACAAAATAAAATGCGCTTAATACATTTTTATAAACTGAAAACAATGTTTGATAAGTGACATTTTATGTGCTCATTAGGCAAGTTATAGAAGAACTAGAATTGGCATAAAGAAGCACATAACCTTATGTAGTTTTACTGCGGAGTTTGCACCTTCCCACTTGCTCTAGTCTGAGTTCATTAAAAGTAATCAGCCAACTGTTGTGGTGGCTTATTGGATTGAGTTAAACAGTGCCAATGTAAGTGGTTAGCCTCCTGTAGATGTAAAATTTTTTTTTTGTTTTTTTTTTAAATAATCTTTATTTATTGATTTTGCATTCAAAGTGGGGGGTACATAAGAAAAAAATGGGGGGAGAGGGAGCATTTCAAATACAGTAACAAATTCTTTTATATCTTACAGGGTGTATAACAAGTCATTTCTTATTACTGCTCAAACAATCAATCGTGTCTTATTGTTATAATTAGTTACATCTTTCTCTTTCAATAACCCTGTTATAATATTCTAGGTTAGTATATTAACTTATTGTGTGTTATCCATGGTGCCCATGTTGCCCGGTATATTGGTGCCTTGTTGTGGGTTATTCCTTCTAACTTTCAGCTAAATATGTCCATTCTGCCCACCGGGGCTTCTGCTTCAGGGGCCCCTGCACCCCCCAATGGCCCCCACCACCTTCACCCCCTCTCGAGCACTCCTAAAAGAAATGTACCTACGGCGGGTTGGGGAAGGAAGATGGCGGTTTGCAGGAGCGCCCTGGGGGGGATCAGATCTGGTCCGCCGGGGCCCACTGTGATTTTTCCCGGTACCCCAGCGGCCCAGTCTGACACTGCATTCTGTATAGGATTGGGGATTTGTGTTTATCCAGGTCCTGGAGATGAGGGCTTTCGCAGCGTTCTAGATGTAAAAGTTTATGTAAACCTAAATATTAAAAAATGCAGCTGATTTAAGTATGAAAACCCATAAAGTCCAGAGCTGTCAGGCACCCCAGTAACATCTTGCTTGAAAATGGCAGAGATGAGTGAAACTGACAAGTCTTCGGATTTCCATCATTTGTCACTTTTAATGCATTTTGTTAAAAAAAGCCAAATGTAAAAGTCTTGCTTGTCTTATGCATAGCATGCTGAGAAGTATATACTATAATATACTATTCTCTTTGGACAGATAAATGGTGTCCTTTCAGTGGTGACCGCCCGAGGCTCAGGTGAACATTACATGCTATCTGCAGATTGGTTGCTATTGGTGATTAGACCTGTAGAAAATTTGCACCATTTAAAATAGAAGCCAACATTTGTTTTTATTGGGTTCTGATTTGAGACTATTTATATCCATATTACCACACCCCCTACCAATTTTTATATAGTTTTGCTAACAAGAAAATGTGCTTTCTGGGTTATAGTGCTCGGTTCTCACAGAGTATTGTTGTTGGTGATAACTGTTTCGACTGAAAGAATGATATACTCAGTTGCTGCAAGTCATTTTGAACTGTTGCACAATTTGTGTAACAAATGAATCTTACTATCTATACCAATGGATCATAAAGTGATCTAAGACATACAATTACACGTTAATTGTATGTCTTAGATCAAAAAGTCAGATATCTGCCTGGACCTGAATAAAATGGATGTAACTTATTATCATATATGTTTACTGGTAATATGCAATAATAAATCTGTATCATACAACATGGTGTCTACATACCATATTACCTTGTTTCAACATTCATTTCACTGGCAAAAATAATGATGTATGATGAAACTGTTAATGTACTAGTACTGTGCTTTAATACTATGTACTATTATAGTCAATTGCAATGTGTAATACATAAAAAACCCAAGATTCAGTATTTCAATAGACAGAAGACGATGGATGCATTATGCATATCCAATATTTTCTACGCTTCAGAAACCAGTTAGTAAATCAATTTTAATTACCTTAAGCTTGTGGATAAGCTCAGATCTGAACCCTCATGGCCTGTGCTTGCAGGAAAGGGAGTGAGTGAAAGACTAGTCAATGCTAGTCAATGCAGTATTCTGAGAATTCACTGTAACAATTAAGAGTCATTACATGCTACGTCCTATTGTAAACTATAGAGTTGCAAAGTCTCTTAAAACAATTTAGCCAGTTGTTTTTTCCCCATTGGTCAGTTCTAGGAGACAGACCCTTCATAAAGATTCAACCTTTTGTTCAATGAATAGGGCTTGTGCTGAACATAAATTTTAATCACAAAAAAAATCTGTTTAATGTTTGGTCCCTGCAAGGTAGATTATTAGATTCACAGTAAATAATCCCTCTATTGTTTTCTAAACAGGAGGCCAATTTAGGGGGATTATATGTGCACTGGTAATCTCTTTATTTACTTGGAGCCAGTATTCTAAGGAAATGTTCAGAAGACTGAAGCTACTCCATGTTTGCTACTTGCGAGGTACAGTAGATTATTAGATTTGCAGTTTTGTTAGCAGGAGTCCAATGTAGAGGTATTATCACTGGTAATCTCATTATCTACCTGACCAAACAGCTATAATGTTCTTAGACCACCTTTAAACTCTAAAACTTAAAGGGGCACTAGGGCAAGTTAAATGTTAAAAAGTAGTAATATAATATACAGTATAAATACAGATCCCACAGTCCAGGTAACAAAATACAAACCCCAAAAGGAGCAGAAACCAATACACAATATATCGTCACAGTCTAAATTGCTAACAATCCAGAAGGCGCAGCCACTTCACAGGCTGATCAAACTCTGGTGTCATAAAATTGCACTTACAAGATTGTAGTGACAAACAACAGCAGCAACTGGTCTTAAATGCTCGTGCAACAATTCCTCAAAGTATGCATGTGTGAGAAATTATGCTAGCATGGTTACTAAACCCCAGCACCATAGAACAGTTACTGCTAGTCTGCAAAAAACGTAAGGCCCATACAAATAAATATATTTTTGTTTATTATTGCACTGGCCATTTTCCTCTTGAGTACCAGTGATCACTTTGCCAGTAGATTTATTATGTGTTTTCCTTTTCCACCCACTCTATTGTTTGTTGCTCAAACATTTAAGACCAGTTTGTGCTGCTGGTGAACATACAAGCTTTGGACAAAACTTTCTACCCCTGATGAAGTCATTTTACGATGAAACACTTTGAGAACTGCTGAAGTGATTTTTAATGAGCGAGTTTGTCACTCCAATCTTGGAAGTGCAATTTTATCACTTAATAAATTTATGTGACTGTATTACACCAGGGAGCACGCCCTTCTTTTCCTTTACCTCACCATTAAACTATAATAAGGAACAACCAATCAGAATAATATGGATCAACAATGCATGAACAAAGGCAGTTGCCTCTTTATATAATAGTTAATCATCTGACATATTTGCACCTCTATTTATTTGTAATAAGGAAATGGGTACAATAAACAGTATAAATTCATGCAGGACATCTGGAAGTAGTCTTCTCTAGTCCTGAAATGTGAACTACAATGTATCAGTTTAGATACACAGATAAAATGTAAAAATATGATATTCCAAAATTTGTAGATTTCTCATGTGTATTATTTAATAATCAAAGATATACAAAAGTTGAAGAACTGCAACACACCAGAAAGTTTAGAAGGCTATTTTATTAACCTATAAAGGGTTATTATCAGGTTACTTGATTTGGATGATGGATTTCCATACCTTGGTGGAATCTTTTTGCAATGTAGTATTGGGACAAATGATCTCAAAAAAATCTAATTAACTGTTAAATCTGACAACAGAATTTTTTATTCATTTCAGTCTGTCACTCAACTTCTACTTTGCTACTAGCTGATACAGAAGAAAGCAAAACAATACAGCAATTACACATAGAAATATTCTCTAACTAGGCAACAACTATTTACAACAGCTTGCTTTCTCTCAGATTACAGAAACTATGCCCAATTTAACTGCAAATGTGGCAGAATACTAAAAACCAACACGACATGGAACACAGCCATGTGCTTTGCATAAATATAAGAGATAGTTCTGGCAAGAGGTCGCATTTCGATAGTCTGGGGTATTATAGTTATTTTATATCTCAGCGGAATGAACTAATTATCCAAATGGCTAAAGTAACAATCTCATTTATGAAAATACTGAATATATCCAGAGAGCAACCATCAAATCCCCTGAAGTATCCATACAGAGTTTTTATCTTTATCTTGGTTCTTTTGACCTCTTTTTCAGGATAAAAAAGCAGTTTCGGTATGCATATATCCTGTGTTTGTGCTACTAGAACTACTAATGCATATCTACAGGACTTAGTGCTGAAATTTTCATGATTATGTAAACATTATAAAAATTATATACAGAAATATACCTAAGTTGGAACTCAATTGATGATTTGGGTACTGTACAATATAATGAAAAGTATATAATAATAACACGGGAAAGGGCTGGTTTCAGGGCAGACTGGAGAGGGACTTTTCACTGGGCAGTTAGTGCTTGTGGTAACCTGAAATATAGTTTTAATCAGATACAAAAAATAGAAGGACATTTTTTTCCTTTAATGATCAGTAGATGTTGTATTAGTGCTGAGCAATGCTGCCTTGGAGAGGCTATAAACAACGTAAAAACTACTACAGCACAGATTTATCAAAGATTGAAGTGGGAATACAGCAGATATTCTGTGAGATTTCCAGTCATTACTGCTTCTTAGGAATTTTTCCAAATCCAATCCAACTGGACCAGATTTGATTGATATAATTAACCAGATCGAATGATATCCCTAAATCTTAATCCCATTGAAGGCTATTTTTTGTTTATATTTTTTGCTGATTCTGTTATTATCAGTATTAACAGAAACTTTGTTAGCTGGCTGATTGAAATTAGATAGATTCCAAACATTTGTTATAATCAAATTTGCATTTATTATTTCCCATGATATTTGCCAGATTGTTATGAATTGACAAACTGGCCCTATATATAAGCAACTTAGCCTAATTGATAAATGCATGGCTGTATTTGCCTCTTATAACACTTGTAACATTGTGGGCAATATTTACTAACCACTGAAAAGGATTCCCATAAGTTTGATCTAATTTGCTATTTTATGGAGCAGTTCACCTTATAAAAGCTTTACCGCATATTATCCCCATGCCAGAATAACAATTTTGGCACCAGAGTATAGTAGAAGCTTTAAATGTTATTGTGCATATCCCGTATCTTGCTTTGCTCATTTGTATAGCATTCGTTGTATTACCAGTCTGTACAATTAGTGAAAGGCACTTAGCTCTTGAATCAGGTAACTTTTCTGTTTATTAGAAGTATGCCAGAAAATCAGTGAGGTTTTTTTGTAACGAGTCTTTATATCCAAATCATTTTTTTGGCATTGAGAACAGCCTAGGGGGGGATACCTTTTAGAAATAAGTCTGCAACTGGACTTTATGAGTGTTTTAAAAATGTTTCACCTCCCATCCAAGAGGCTTCTTCAGTTCAATTATGTTGTACAGATTCCCTGGACTTTTTTTTTTTTTAAACCTTAAAGGTAATAACAGTCACTAACATCAGATGATTCCATTTAACTTTTTCAAGTGGGCTCACATAGTGACTGGACCACTTTCACACATGTTAGTTTCAGCTAACACCTACGTGAATAACTTCTATCAAACATGGTCATTGGATATTGGTCTATTCTATATTTTAAAGAAAGTTCAGTTTCTTTAAAGTTGTTTCTATCAGGGCCGCCGCTCCCTATAAGCAGAGTACTCAGTCTGCATAGGGCACCAACTCCCGGGGGGGCACCATCCCAGCTGCTCCAAAAAAAAAAACATTTTTATATATTATAACATACCCCCCAACACTGTCCCGCCGGGTTTTTATAGCTCATCCTGCTGTCCCAGATAGTTCAATCAATCTATGGGGGCTATTGGGGGCATGGTCTATGGGGGCATGGTCTATGGGGGCAATTGGGGGCACTGTGTGTGAGGCCCCTATAGTAGGTGTTTTTTTTTATTATTTTATTTTTACTTCCGTAATATTTGGGGGAGGGGGCACAAAAGTAAATTTCTGCTTAGGGCACCCATTTGGCCAGCAGCGGCCCTGGTTTCTATTAGATACTGTATATCATGACCTGTATGAATGAAAACCACTATAGACAGGATAGAGAGAGAACATAATAAAAGGTAAGTTTATCCTTTAACATCACTTTAATAACTTTTATGATATTGTCCCCAGAGGCTAGAAAGTTTATTAAATTTAAACATTTAATTTTTATTTTTATCTTAAGGAAAACATGATATCTCCCCTTTAGGCATGAGCTCATTCAGTTGGGTTTATATAGAAGGGTTCCATAAACTTAATCTGATTCCAGGGAATCTGTTGACCACCCACTATGGAAAGCAGTGAGATTTCAAATCCCAGAATTCACAACATCACAATGGAACAAGGTGAGGAAAATATTAATTAATTAAATAACCCACTATAACATTAATAAACTTAGGGGGTTATGTAAGGCACTACATTTACATACATACATACAGTACATATACCCAAGTGCAGTAACCCATAGCTAACAATCAGCAGGTAGAATTTACTGGTCTTATTGGTTACTATTTGTTACTGCTCCTAGGCAGACTTAGGGGCAGATTTATCAAAATAAGAGCTCTGGAAAAAAAACTTGGACAGAGAAAAAAATAACTGTGACAAAACTTATGCGACTTTTCTTCTCAGACATTAGCCTAGTAAGGAAAAACTGTGCTGAAATATTCCCACGTTCGTTTTGTCTTGGTCTTGCCCTGTCGAAAATCATTCATTTTTAATGAGGCTAAAAACGTGGGAAATAAAGTTATTAGAGACAATTTATTGAACCTCGCCAGCTTTTACTTTTTTCTGGCAGATTATTCTTGGTTTTTAAGAATATTCTCGAGCATGTTCACGTTTTTTTACCACATTTTTTTTAATTGTGACAAAAATGCTCAAATTTTGATAAATCAGCCTTTTAGTTACATATGGGGGTTATCTCTTAAGAGCTGAAAATTTATAAATAGTCACCAGACTGAAGTTATTATGATGTTTTAAGGTGGACATACATAGGCCAATTACATATGGTATTGGACCAATCAGTCTGCAAGCCGAATACATGGACACGGTACTAGTGGCCATACAAATTTAGCCATCTTTCTATTGTTCTGTTCATTTAGGAAGAGAATCTGAATGACTAGAACACAAAAAGCGAAGATTAGCTGCTACTTCTCTTCACTACTTCATCTGCCAATGAACCATACATTCACCAACAAATTTACTAACATGCTTAATTGATAAATCAACCGAAATCCCTACAAAATGTAAATCAGTTGGGATTGTCAGGCCACCATACATTTACCGAAAATCATACAAAATTTTATTTGTACATTTAAGACCAGTTTTGCCACTAAAATTATTTGCAGTTCATAATTCTGCCAATTCTTATGGAACCCTCTTTCTACTTATATCCACTTACATGTATCAAAGTTCATAATAACATCTTAGAACATACAATTATTTTAGCATGAGTACAGGTGTTACGCATTGAAATCTGAATATCTAGTACTAAAACTATAAGATCACTCACATTATGCTTTCAAGTATTAAAATATACCTTTTCAAATAAGATTGTAAAGGACTGTGCATGAATGGCTATGTGGCAGAAATCATGTCAGATTTTTTTCAGGTGAAACCATTACTCTCTTTGACAAGTGTCAAAGGCATCTTAGAGAACTATGAATATTAAAGAAGCATTCACAGGCACATTTGGAATTGGAACCTGGGTAAATAGAACTCATGAAATATGAATGGATGATTCATCCTTCAAATTAAAAATTAGCCATTAAATTGATGTATGTGCAAATGCCCACCTACACATAATGAGGTTGCCTTGCTGATTGTTATTCATCAGTCCCCTTTTTCCTACAACTTAAAGCAAAATAGTCATAATGCTGTGCGGAATGTCACCTTTTGGACTGATTTAGACTGAACAAAGTATTCAACTCTAGCAGTTTTTTTCTCCAGTATTTATAGGTCATTTGCAGCCACAGGAAAATAAACTCCTATAAATTTATTATGGGCACATTTTTTGTTTCTTTTTCACTTATTTTGATGAAATATTTCCTCAAATCATACCCTTCGTGTTAGTTAAAGACATAAAACTATCCTTTGTTTCATTTTTAACTTTAGTTTGCACATTTAAAGGTGAAGGTAAGGTGAGAAACTACTGTACAGTTGTTGAAGATGAAGAAATAAGTTGAAATAAAGCTACAGAACCAGTTTCCATATATCCCCCTTTTCAAGTTCTTAATGGTCTCAGAAGGTTTTTGGTTCCACATCTCATCCACATTAGTGTTATGTTTTTTTCCATTCCAGCTGACAGGTTTGTAAATTTCTTAAGCTCATTTGGAATTAGAGTTAATTTGGTGGGGCATGGGTATTATAATGAAAAAGAGAACTATTTGCTGCATATTGCCGCAGAGATACAAATAAACAATATTTTTTTCCATCAAATGTGCAGGGTGCTTGTAATCTCTGCTTTCTAAAAGAAAAAGAAATGCTTGTAGAATTTTATTGATGCCATAAAACTATGCGTTAAGTGTTAACGACCTTTAGTGAATCCGCCCTATGTGTGCTAAGAGGGAGAATACATATATTGCTTGTGCCCTGTGCAGTTCCTGCGTGTTTGTTGTGCATTTGGCTCAAGATGAAAGTTCAACACTCTATGCTCAAAGCCCACCATAAACAACTGCTAACTATTGAGCTCCAGTTTTTCCCTGCATTACTTAGCAATTCTTTATTTTTGGTGAATTTAAGGGGACACCCATATCCTTGCTACATGCTACATGTTTGGCAATCATATTCATAGCTACACTAAGCTGCAGGGAGCAAACAGCAGACAGGGTGCACCTAAAGCAAAAGTTGTTTTGTACTTTTTGCACCAATGCCCACCATAAGGTATTAACCCTGCTTACCTACCAGCCTTATTATCTACCTGCACTGCAATAAAGCTTATTTTTGTTTGTATTAGGCTGATGCCACACGTAGCGTTTTTACGCTGCGTTTTTTCTCAGCCTAAAAACGCCGCACAAGCCACACATGGCGTTTTTCAGCCTAGTACTGGTGACGTAAGCAAATCCCGTTGCCATGGTGCTAATAGTGTGAAATAGCAAAAAACGCAGCGTATTTCCGCTAGGTCTGGCAGCTGCCTTTGCGTATACATAGGAATAGCTTGCTTTGCAAGTACTGGCGTATTTCAGCCTACGCTTGAAAAATCCGTGCTAAGGCGTTTTCTAGCGTATTTACGCTTTGTGTGGTTTGCCTCGAGTCTTTTCAAGTTATTTCTATGGATGATGATATCAGGCGTTTTTCAGCCGCCGAAAATACGCAGCGTAAAAACGCTACGTGTGGCATCAGCCTTAGTCCTACCTCTGCCTTTGTCTCCATCATGGTCAAGTAAGCAAATTCAATTTGCAGCAGAACATCACTGCTAATGAAGCAAAATCAACAATTTTTTTTGGTCATATTTATTAGGGCAATGGTTGCTATAACTGGGTTGGGGGGGTGGGGAGGCAACCATCTAAATAATTACATTCCTTCTGGTGTATAAAAATTCAAACAGCTTGGAAAATGTCAGGAATCCCATTTCAGCCTTTAGAGAACCTATTTTTAGAGAAAACATTTTGACATGGCATTGTCATATTTCTAGATAATACAGTCTATGCCTGTAAACAGCTGCTAATAATTCTGCTGCCATAATGCAATGAAAAAAGATTCTATTTAATGAATGCAAAAAGTAGGTTTTATAGTTTTAAAATATTAGCACTGGATTCCTAGATTGTTTGCTGTTTTTTTAAAGCTCTTTTAAAGAAGTTCTTTTTTTGTTCTTCGCTGTGCCATTTCTGTGATCAGTAAATTAATATGATTATGTTTTTCTGAAGCACAGTGCCATAACTATAGGCCTTGTAGCACGAAAAGTCATCGAAGTCAACAGATTTTATAAGACCATGCTGGTCTTTCTCTTTACTAACTTTCTTTTGTAATAGGCTTACCTTGTCTTGCCCTTGAAACCACACAGTAAATTTCCATTATGTTTGCTCATGCAATATTAGCTACAGATATATGACTTTGAAAGAACATTTCTGGCCTGTTCCTCTACTCCCAAATCATAGATCACTTGCATTTGATATACTGTGCACTTGACCACTTTGAACATCTTTAAAGAAAATAACAGCCCCTTCTCATCAAGTTCACACTGTACTTGCAGCTACATATTTACTAAGCAGAACTTTATTTTATTTTTAAGATACTATAAAACTTGTTCCTACTGTACCATTTTATATTTATTTTTCCACAAATCATAACATATTCTTAATTAAAAAAAAATATCTTAACACTCTAAGGGAAATTTATTACTGTTCAGACTGGGATTCTTAGCATTTCCCCAGAAGTTCAAATCTTATCACATTTACTAACCTTTTCCTGACATTCTGGAATTTTGTTAACCATTTTGCTCATTTATCAAAGCAATTCCCCCACTGGCTTTTTCATCAGAAAGTGTTCTCCAGCTTTGAGCAGTCGAACACCTTTATTTCCTATGGCAGAAATCTTGAAAGACTGCAGAATTCCACCAGGGAACTGTTTCACAAAGTCGCTGACAAAGAACGAGGACTTTGTTCATTTAAAACAGTACAATTCTAAAGGGCAACTTAACAAATCGGTAAAATCTTTTCTGCATTATCTCAGTCACTAAATTACTCTGAAAAAGGTTTTTAGATCAGAAAACAGAATAATACTAAGTAAATTGGCTTAGTAAATTGGTTTATACGTTTAAGTGTAATGCTGTTCCTTTCAGTCAAAATTATATATTCTAATCTAATTTTAAATAACTATAAAACATTCAGTAAGCATGGTCGTTATGATTTTATCACTGGCAATTATCATGGTGTTAATAGGTTTAATGCAGTCCATTAAATTCAGCTTTTCTCGTTTTATTATAAATATTAATGCAAACAGTAGAGTTTGTTTATGCAAACAATACATTTCAAGTGCACACGAGGAATAACTGCATGACCTCTGCTACTGGAATCTCCTCTCTTAGCAGAGGTATATGGATAATAAAAAACTAGGTATAAATACTGGTATATTTTCCAGGGTCACTTTCACAAATCACGGGGCCCCATCCTACTTAGTAAAGCTTTCCATATTTCCAAGCTTATGACCTTTACTGGCTAAACTGTCTAGTTAACTCAGATCAGGATACCTGCTTTCCCCAGAGAAACTTGAATAGATTAGAAAGCTTGCTAGTACTTGCAGAAGAGATTCAACAAAATGCCAGGTTATGTGTCTGGATGACTAAAATCTGATTCAGGTCAACAAGATGTGTAGTATGTAAGTACAGACAAGAGCCTATAAGTATATTACCATATTTTCAAAGTCTTATATAAAAAATGAGCATCATTTAGACTTCAAGTACAAAACTACCCCTAAGGGGCACATTTACTAATCCTCCAATCCGAATCCCGAATGGGAAAAAATGGATTGGAAACGAAAATTTTGCAATTTTTTTCGTTGCCATCGCGATTGTTTCGTATTTGTCGCGACTTTTTCGGCGCTGGTGCGACTTTATCGTATTTTGCACGATTATTTTGTTGCCGTCGTGGTTTCTTTCGTATTGTGCTATAGTAAATGGCGGAAAAACCAACCCGAATTTTTTGCGACGGCGAAGAAAAAGTCGTGGAAAATATACGATAAAGTCGTAACGGCGACTAAAAAGTCGCGAAAAATACAGATCATTCCGAAAAAAACGCATTCGCCCGCTTTCGGACGTTCGTGGATTAGTAAATGTGCCCCTAAGAGTAAGTTGACTACAGAAACCATATATATATACGGTATAATTAAAAAAGTATAGCACTCCAAAGGTCAAACAAAAAATCAAACAAATTTATTGAAATTCCAATGTTTCACCCCCCTTTTGACCTTTCCCCAGGGAACAAACAGAAAAGTGAGTACACAGAACAGTCCCTCCCCTATTTCAAATGAAATGTGTGCCAAAAACATGTGTGGGTAACCATGGAAGCCTGTAAACAAACTGTGCCAGGTTTTAATGGTTAAACCCTGGCGTTTGTCACCCTTTTCCTTTGAAATGGGGGAGGGACTGTACTATGTACTCACTTTTCTCTTTGACTCGCTTGAGATAGGTCACAAGGGGTGACTGAAATATTGGGATTTTAATTATTTTTTTTTTATGTTTTTTTCAAGACCTGTAGAGTGCTATACTTTTTTCTTTATAGTTTTTTTTTATCAGCACCCAGGCAAATAATCCTATAATGGAGTGTGCTCCTTCCAGTATGTTCATATACACACACATACAGGGCCGCCATCAGAAATCACGAGGCCCCTCACAATAAAGTTTTCTGGGCCCCCCCTCCTCCCACACCCCCAATGTCCCCCCTTCCCCAGTGACCCCTCCCAACAATACAAAGGACATAAAACTTTGGTAGCCAGGGCCCCCTAAAACATTGGTGTCCAGGAGTTACATTTTGCATTGGTGCCAGGGCAGGTACCCCCTAAATCATTGCTAGCCAGCCCAGGGCCCCCTAAAACTTTGGTAACCAGTGCCCCCCTAAAAAGCCCCCCCCCCGAAAGCATCCTCCAGCTTCCCCCCCAAAGCATCCTCCAGCTTCCCCCAGGCCCCCCCAAAGCATCCTCCAGCTTCCCCCAGGCCCCCCCACAAGGCATTCTCTAGCTTCCCCCAGGCCCCCCCACAAAGCATCCTCCAGCTTCCCCCAGACCCCCCCAAAGCATCCTCCAGCTTCCCCCAGGCCCCCCCACAAGGCATTCTCTAGCTTCCCCCAGGCCCCCCCACAAAGCATCCTCCAGCTTCCCCCAGACCCCCCCAAAGCATCCTCCAGCTTCCCCCAGGCCCCCCCACAAGGCATTCTCTAGCTTCCCCCAGGCCCCCCCACAAAGCATTCTCCAGCTTCCCCCAGGGCCTGCCTGCCTGTTGCCTGCCTGCCTGCCTGCTGCCTGCTGCCATGGTGTCCTCCGATATGTGCCGCGGCTCCCAGCTACTTCGGCGCTTTTATAAGGTTGCGCCCTGTGCGTGTGACGTCAGTACGCACGGGCACAACCTTATAAAAGCGCCGAAGTAGCGGCACATAGCCGAGGACGCCGCCAGAGCCGAGGAAGCGAGGGCCCGGACTTGATTAAAGGGGGCCCAAACTAAGATAACTTTAGCGCGGCCAGGCCCCCTTTAAAGCTAAAAACGTCCGGGCCGGGACGATTGTCCCCCCTGTGCCCCCCTGATGGTGGCCCTGCACACATATATAACATATATAACACTGCTCATTGCCTAAGTGGTAGAGGAACAAAGCTAATGTGGCTGTCAGCCAGTGACCTTTGCTACTAATACTTCAGAACCTGGAATCTATATTTTTTTGGCACTCAGATCCCTTTATCCACAGAGTCTAGGATCTATGACACTGAAACAGTTAATGACATAAGAATATCAAGAAAAGTATTGGTTTGGAGATGTTACAGCAACATAGAAGGTTTCCATTCCCAGAATTTAAAAATGACTGCAAGCATTAGCACATATCCATTCACATTCAAATCATTTTTATTTTGGTATTGTTGTCACTGAGAAACATCTTATTTGTATTGGGCATACAGCTGGGCGCTATTTGTGGCACCCTACACAAAAAGTAACAGTTCCAGAACATGCGTCTGAGAGGTGAAATGAGCTATCTTTCTATTTGCATTTTCTTTTCATACATCTTACTTTTCTTGTTTGTTTGAGCTGGAGATCAATACATTGCTTTAGGAATAATGATTTAATTAAGATAAACACTCCGCTAAATATTTGTCTCCATGGCTAGTCAAAGACAATAACATGTTGGGGATTTTCAGTATAATCCGGTTCTTTGTCATGAATAACAAAATAAAAAGCTTCAAAATGACATTTCAATTTCGTCTCGCTTTCAGCGCTTCTGCTACTTACCTTTTTATGTTATTAACTGTTATATATAATTCAATTAATTTTTTAAAATGCTGTAATCATTGAATACTAACTCATTGCAAGAACAAAGCATAAATTTATTTGCTTTGTTTATTTCATTAGTTCAAATTAGTCATGGTAAAAAGTTGCAGTTTCATTGACTTGAAGGGCAAATTTTGGTCTCCGTAAACATTTATTTTAAAGGTATAGATTGGTCAAGAAGAATAAAGATCCCTAGGGGAAGATTTATTAACTTTCTGTTTTTTTATGGTTTTAGAGATTTTTAAAAACTAATTTTCACTAAAACCATTAATGTCTGGTTATTTATTCAAACTGAAAAAGCACCAAGGAATTGAAATGCAGAACGCAAATGGCATGGTTTTTATATTTCTCCATGAATCTTGTTGACAAATGAAAAAAAAAAAAAACCTCTAAAGTCACAAATTAAATATTATTACAATTTGCCTAGGACTACTCCCATTGACTTCTATGTGACCTTGACAGCTTTTAGATGGCAAATCTTTGTGGTTTTTACGCTTAATAAATCACAAAAAATATAAATCATGAAAAAAACGACAAACTTTAGTAAATGCCCCCCTTAAAGTTGCATCTCCAAAGAATCTTTGACCCTGCACACCAATAATCTCCTATTGGCTTTTCCCCATTTTTTGAGTTTTATTTTAAAGGTTTGCAGTGTAACAATGAATACCAATGCATACATTTTAATGCCCAATTTGTTACATTTATAAGTATAATTTTACTATTGAACCACAAATGAAGCTTTTGCTGACCAAGAGGTGGATAGAGGTCTTGTATCAATGTGTTACTGCCACAATTGGCAAAAATATCCTTAAACCAGAACAATAATAAAGTTCCAATCCTACTTGCACCTAGCAGCAGGTATCACATATGTTGGAATTACTGTGAGAAAGTACACTGCCAGCTTTTTAGCAAATAAGGTCCAGAGACTCTTAGGGCGAAGACACATGGAGCTACTATTAGCAGCTACTTGCGGCTACTAAAAAAGACACTGCTGATCATTTACTGATAACTGTCTCTACGTGTGTTTTAGCAGAGGCAAAATACTGTAGGTGCGGTTGCAGCAAAAAAGGGGCCGGTTGTCTCAAAAAGGCCCCATTTGTGTAAAAAAAAGGGTGTGGTCATGTAAAAAAGGGAGCAGTCACGTCAAAATAGGCACGTGTGTCAAAAAATTCACTTGCATGGAAAAATATGCACAGCACCTGCAGTTTGCGAATTTTTCGCCATTTCACAAAATTTTCCATAGTATCCCAAATTTTTCAGCTAAGCAAAACGGGAGAGATTCGCTCATCACTAATCACAAGTTCAGCTGTTTTTGAACAGGTGTTTGTTATCTTTTACTCTAAAATGGTTTATGTAAGCAACCAAGGAATTAAATGACCACATATGCATAAAAAATGTGTGAATTCAATTCAACTGCATCAAACTGAGTTTGAGTTTGTAAGAAGATGCCTAGGTTTAGTTTAATGGTTATGGTAACTTCTAGTAAAGGGTAATTAGAGAGGTAACAGTTGGAAGAGAAGCTTTTCTGGGTGGAACATGGTAGGTGGAGGATGCCATACTTGGAGAAGTTTGTCTTTTTTAGTGGGATGACTGTGTGTGAGGTGGAGCTTACATTTGGCACTCTGACACCAGTGTCAGAATGTGAGCAGAAAAGAAAATATTTCCTTGCATATTGTGCCCTCTTCGCATTAATACAATAGACATTACTTTGTATTGGAAAAAGTTGATTTATAAAACTTTACATTTTAAAAACTGCTTGCCTAGACATTGTAATGCCTGAAATGCTCTAGCGCAATGGAGTGTAAACAAAAGCAACAGGTGTTTTGCCTAAAAGCAGTAATGTGTTATTCTCTTTGCTCAGTGTACCATTGGAATATTAATCTGGTTCCCTTCTTAACAACAGCAGGCAGCTTTGGATCCCAGGCTTGTGTGCAAGAAGTCTTCCGTCGTAGTTTATATAGATGGTATATTAAAATAGGGTTTTTGTTTTAAACTAAAATTCATTTTGCTTACATTTGCAGAAGAATATTGAGGTATTCATACCTGCCTTGTATCCTGAAATTAATATAATTAAAATAAAAATAAAAAAAAATTAATACAATTTTTTCACTGCACAAATATATATTTTTTATGAAATTCCATTGTGCATCAGTGACTTTTAAACTTATTAAAATTCATCCTTTTCGATTTTTTACATAATCCATCTCTGCATAAATTACCCACACTCGCATAAAATGTATATATATCCAGAAACCTTTTATCCAGAAATCTCTGTATTACTGGATGGCCATCTTCCCTATACTCTATTTTAAACAGATAATTCTAATTTCTAAAAGTTATAAGTGCAAAAGCAAAATAGCATTAACATGGACTGCAGCTGTCCTACTCCAATCCTCTAAATGGGGAGGGGGCTTTCTAAAATAGCCCAACATTTTCTCGCGAGGCATCTTTGGGCAACTGCGGAAAAATGAAGCATTGCATATGTTTTCCGACTAGTGATTTAGATTGTTGCTGGTGGAAAAGCTTTGAGAGGAGATTAGTCACCCAAGGTCGCAAAGATATTTCACAGGGGACTAATCTCCTCATGTGCCATAAGGGCTCTGGCACACGGGGAGATTAGTCGCCCGCGACAAAACTCCCTGTTCGCGGGCAACTAAAACTAAAAAGCCTTGCGAGGCTTTTTCGTCGATTTGCGTGAAATCACGCCGCCGCATGTGCCATCCCGCCGGGGAAGGCAACTCGGGGAGATTAGTCGCCCGCGAACAGGGAGTTTTGTCGCGGGCGACTAATCTCCCCGTGTGCCAGAGCCCTTAGCCTTACTGGGGCTTATTTATCACCACTGGTCAACCTGGAAAGTAGCCTATGGTAACCAATCAAATGTTTGGTTTTATTGTTTTAGCAGCAGCTGTATGAAAAAAGGATAATTGTTTGGTTAATGTATAGCTGCCCAGGTGCAAATTTGACTAAAGGTGATAAATGTTGTGATCCTCTTTTGCCTGTAACTACAATTAGCCAGAATGTTGAAATAATGCATTCCTTGTATTTTCTTCTTCATAAGATGCATATAGTTAACTATTTAAGTCAGCTGTCAAGAAGATATCAACCAGTCTAGTCAAAAGGGTTGCCAGAAATTGTAATACAAAGGGTGCAATTTGGGATGGAGCAGGAGTACGGAGTTTATTGCGAAATGGAACATGCCATTTAAAGAGGGTTTATTATGCCATACTAAGTGCATATACATGAGGTACATTTGTATATCAGTACAGTAGCTAATCATACAATACAATGAATATGTAATCACAACAAAGGTGTTTCAATAAACACCACAGAAGGGATATGGTAATTTATGGAATATTTCCTTCTCTGGTAAGTGAACACTCCAGGTTGCATACAGCATGATCAGATTTTAGAGATGGTGGAATAGAATAACATTAAGTATTACCAATAACTCTCCCTGTAAAACATAATTTACATAAGTAACATGTATTTATATCGCTTATATTAGACACAGCAATTGAAAAAACTGTTGTAATTGTGGGTATTAGTAGCTGTATCTTAAATAAATACAAATAAAAATACTGTAAATCTAAATCAGAAACTAAAGAGAAAAAAAAAAAAACAAGCCACCTTGAAAGTGGATAGACGGCATGAGCAAAATGATCCTGCTATTATCCCTACAGGATAGAAAATGAAATCTGTTTTAGACAAGTCTTGTACTTGCCATCATTTACAAGCATGGGGTTGTGCTCCTGTAGTGCAATTCTTGGCACGGTAAGCATGATCTCTATACATTACCCAAGAACAGTTTCAATGAAAATAAAAGAACTATATGTGCACCATTTAAATAGGCATAAAAACTGCCCCTATGCTGTATTTCTTAGGTAATTCCTCCTAGGGGCAGTTACCAGATAAATAACATAGCATTCTTATATTTGTGACAGTGGCAGAAGAGGATTCCTACCTAGTACAAGGCACTGTATGAGATAATTTAAAAAATCAGGGATGTGTGTAACAAAAATACAAAAAATGGAATGGGCATGGACAGGCTGCCTGCTAGCAGGGCTGGAACTAGGGGTACACAAAGAGACACCTGCATTGGTGTGAGAGCTAGGATCAACTAGTAGTTAGGCAGGTTATATATAGGCATTATGGTTGAACGTGATGGACATATGTCTTTTTTCAACCCAACTTACTGTGTTACTATGTTACTATGTTACCTACCTCTTCTGCCACCTACTCCTCTTGCATACCCTTGTCCCCCACATGGGGGGCACCTGGCTGTCTTGGCCCCGCTCTGTCCACTAATCACCCTAGGCACTAGACTAGGGCCTGGTCACGCAAACTCAGAAAATTACTTTTGTTGTAATGTTAATGTGATCAGATCCCTGATCCAATCTACATCACTTCATTCCGATTCTAGGGACCCCACCTCATGGTGTCGCCTTACCTGGGCTGCCTGCACATCTCTACTGGCTAAACTGAAGTAGAGTGGACTGTGTGTGTGTATCTAAGGTGAACTACTACCTTACCTAGGGCCTAGTCCTAATCTAGCTCTGGGTATGAGGATTGATCAATACATATTCTCTAGCCCCAAGTTTTATTAGTAACCATTTCCCTGCATACTTTTTTAAAAACAGGAGGGTTGAGTTATACTGTACGTTTATGCTCATAAAATTGCCACACTGCCACCATTCTACCTCACGTTAAACCCCATATGGTGATCCTAAGTATTTACCTCTTAACAAGCATTACATATGAACAATTCTTTAGTACTACTTTAACAAATTCAGATTAGTATTCATATAATCTGTAGATAACAAAATTTGCTAAAAGCTTGCAAATCTGTAGGTGGGTCAGGTTAAAAGTACAGCATAATGAAAAAGAGAATATTTCATACATGTAATATCTCCTGAGTGCTATACTGTATGTCTCAAATAAGATCAAAGATAACCAAGCTCTGTAAAAGTTTCTTGAGCTACATTGCCTATTATTTTCCTCAAGGTGCTTGATAGATTATTATATTATGCATTTAGGCACCACGATTCATATGGTGGAGAGGGAAAGTTGCTCCGGATTCTCTAGCACAGTGTTTTCGGTTGGTTTATCAGTTTACCTTTCAGTGACCTGCATGCCTATTACAGAAGCCTAATTATGGAACACAGGTCCCTCATATCGATTATAATACTAATGCTTAGTAATTTACACGCTCAGAAGCTATAACTACAGAACAGAATTATGCTGTACCGCACTATCTTTTTATTAATGTGCATTTTATTACAAATTCTTGATTAAAGCATGTCTTATTGTCATTATGTCAATACACAATGTAACTATGCCACAATATATAAATATTCATGAGATCAACAACCTCATATAATCAAAATTCAAAATCATCTGTTTTAGTTTGCATATGAAATGTGTGTATAATCATGATTACACCTCCTAATGATAACACTATGTTATCAGATTTCATATTATTAATATACAACCCCAGTAATAGTTCTTGACAGCAGACAAGTCAAGGTGTTCTGTTTGATGCATAATGTAATTGCACTGAATATATATTGGTGCAATGTATTTTTTGTTTTACATGATGATTTATAAATAAAAATTTTTGGAATAAAACATGATTATTACCAAAGGAAATAAATATGTAAATATGTATGTTTAGACCTATAATATATAAACTACACATAAGTATTCTTTATTCATAGACAAGAGTTGCTGCAATTGCTAATATACATTTATTTGTAAAACAAAACATTGAAAATCTCTACATACTGTATGTGAAATATACTGCTGCTCATGCCTTCTGTTTATAGAACCTGTGTTTGTCTCCCCAGTGGAAAATAACTTGTGTTCTGGCTGTAAAGAGGAGTAATCATTGAAATAAAAATGCAACATAAGCTACATTCTATGGAAATAAGAAACAAAATCAATTAAAAATTCTGAGGCATTTCAGAAACAATTAAATTACTCTTCACTGTCCCCTCAAACTGTATTTACATGCAGGTTTTGCACCAGTTAGCTCTTATATATCATGAAAAGGGAGGAGATCAACGATGTAACAACTGCCTATTAAATAAACCAACTCCAAGTGGGGCATAAGTAGAACTAAGCCTAACTGTTTAATACTTTTATTTTAGAAAGTTTAGCGTTTCCTTGAGTTGAAGCTTATATACAGTAGCTCTGGGGCTGTTATCTAGAATGCCTGGCACTTGGGGTTTTCTGGATAGGGGATGGTCTTTATGCAATTTGGATCACCATGCTTTAGATCTACCAAAAATCACTTAAACATTAATAAATTTGTTTTAGCATCCAATGAGGATTAACTATAGGTTAGCCAGGATCAAGTACAAGGTACTGTTTTATTATTGCAAAAAAAGCGGAAATACTTAAAACTTAAAACTGTAAATTATTTGTTTAAAATTGAATTTAAAACCTGTCTGGATAACGGGTTTCTGATTAAGGGATTCCATACCTGTATTAACGTTAACTTTATAAAAATGTAGAAAACCTAGTTAATTACAGATGACATTAATATTCCAGAGCTGGTGTCCTGGAGGATTTACACCACATGCTGATCCCACCCAGTTATGCCTCAATCACAACCCAGGCTTTTAGCACTGCTCTCTGAGACCAACAAATCTTGAATCATCAGCAGAAGGCTTAATTTTGTTGGCTGCTACTATGGATGAATAGGAAAGTTGGTGCCAAAACCAAGAGACATATGTTCCAACCCTCTGGGAGTGTTGGCTTTCCTGGTATAGTGTGCTTGTACTTTGTAACTGAGTATAAAGGGACAATAATGTCCTAGTGTTAAATCTTACTTTGACATTAAATGGACAACAAAAGGCATTTATAAATAGTGATGAGCGAATCTCGTTGCTTGTCTTTTTTGTCGCTCGCGTCTTTTATTTTACATGACTGCACCCATTTGGACATGACTACAAATTTTTTGACGCAACCCGACTTTTTTGATGCGTGTAGCAAATTTTTCTGCTCCAAATTTTCGTTGAAGTTTCGCAAAACAATTCGCCAATAAGCTACTGAATACATCCTAATACTGGTGACAAGTAATGTTTCATAAACACACATGCATATAAACACACCTTGGGGTGTGAATCATTAAGACCATCAATATAAAGATGACAGCAGAGATGTCCACTCTTTCTACAGATATACTAATTTGTGCTAAATTTATAGGGAACAAAATCTGAAATTAGCAGTTATCTCATTGTCAGTTTTTTAAAACTTCGTTGATATAGGTATTCATTTCTCAACAACAGCAACTCTTACCGACACATTCCATTCTTCCAATATTATCATTCTTTTTTCTTATTAATATGTTTGTTGCAGTATAAAGCCTAACTACTCTTTTTAATAGCCGAGAGTTACTGTACCTCTGTCTCCATTTCAGATAATTAATGATAACAATAAAACATTTTGCGAATGTATTCTTTCAACTCCCGGTACCCACTGCTACAGAAGCTTTGGAATGCCTTTGAAATCTAATATGTGAAATTAGAGGAATAAGTAACTAGCATAAAATATGAACAACTTGTCAGTATTATTTTGACAAATTCAGATCTGTACTCATGTAAACTGTAGGTAGAATGTCTGAACCAGATAATCAATACTCTGTAAGAACTAGAGTCTTCTCCTGCTGTGCAACCTCTGACTGACATGGCGCATTTTATAGAACCATATCCTCAGCAAGGAAGTGCTAAAAGCTTGCAAAGCTGCAGGTGGGTTCAGTCAAAAGTACAGCATAATGAAAAATATAATTTTATATGAAAGAGAATATAAAAGAAACATGTAATATCTCCCAGTGCCAGAAATTCTGAATGTGAACCACTTTTAAATCAATATACTGTATGTCTCAAATAAGATCAAAGATAACCAAGCTCTGTAAAAGTCTGTTGAGCTACACTGCCTATTATCTTCTACAAGGTACTTGATTATTATTATATTCTGCATTCGGGCACCAAGATTCATATGGTGTGGTAGATGAGTATTTACTCTAGGGAAAGTTGCTAAGGATTCTTTAGCACAGTGTTTTTCAAACGAAGAGTTCAAGTAGTGAATATCATCCTACAACCTTTGGTTGCTTGCAAAAAAGTAGCATCATCAAATGTTTTTACTCCAAACACATCTATTCATTTTAGAAGCATGTATTTAATTTCTCTCCTGATATGTCCCAGCGATCATTTCAATGTGAGTAGGACAATAAGAGCAGTGGAAAGACATGTCTTGCAGAACTTCACTCTATGGGGCCGACTTCTTTTGGGGCTCTAATATTCAAAATGTGAGATTAGCTCTTCTCAGAAAAAAATACCTACTTTCTATTTATTCCTATGGGAATTTAGAAGTGTATTTCTCAAATGGTGAACTCCAACTTTCACCAATTGATACAGAGAGACAGGTTCGCTATTTTTTAGAAAGCATGAGTAGGAAGTCTAACTATTCATTCCAAATTATGTTAACAAAGATATTTAAAACAGGACAGCAAATTGCACTTTTAAGAACATCACATCAGATAAAGCATGAAACAAAAACATTTTTTCAAAATGATATTATGCTGTAATATTTCACAGATTATTCTCTACGGAAATATGTGTAAAGGATAGTGGTCAAATGTAAAGGAATAAAAAGGGCCAGTAACAACAAAAAAATAACATGGTCACGTGCCCACAAGCGAGCCACCCTGATCCACCACTACTCCCCGCCCCTCTCCAACACTCCCTGTTGCTCCCCGCAACTCCACGCTGCCTCTTTTCTTCTGAGAAAATCCAAGAAAGCCATGCATTCTGCAATTTTTTCACAGTAGTTTAAACTAGCCACGCAGGCAGAGAGAGAGGGCATGCCAATCACTTTGTGGGAGCACAAGGATAGAAGAAGAGATGGTTCACAACAGTTTGACTTATCTGTGCCACTGTAACAGTCAAATAACTACTCCCTGCCACAAAAAAGCATACCATTTCTGTGCATTTATATATTGTATGAACAGGGTTGGACTGGCCCACCAGATACTGGGAAAAATCCCTGTAGGGCCCAACTCTGTCACCTGCCCACAAACAAGCCACCCTGAGCCACCACCCCTGCCTGTTCCACTACTTACTTCACTGTTGAAAATTAAATATGGCTGTGCACTCAGCAATGGAACTCTCCACCATCTTTAATTAACAATGAAATAAGTAGCGCTGCTTAGTGGATATGCAGTGGCTGGGTGTGGAGCAGTGCCCTTAGGTGGCCCTTGAGTCAGATACCTGGTGGGTCTGGGTACCCTAGCCTGGTTCTGTGTATAAACTATTTTTCTTGTGGCATTCTATAACAAGATATATATTTTTCATTAGAGACTATTTTTAGTAAAAAAAAAAAAAAATCAATTTCAGAGCTAAAGTCAGCCTCTATATTTCCAAAGTCTAATAAAAAATGTTTCAGTATAGATTTACCTTTATCTTAACTGCCTTTTACATTTTTAACTTGACTTTTCACAACCCATTTGATGCCTTTTTATAAACTTTAACAGTAGCTACCCTCTGTGAAGTTACTGTGCTAAACTCAAACCATGAAAGCTTTTCTTTCTATACGCTAATATGTCCCAAGTTCTCTTCAAAATGATTCTCAGAGCTCAGCTGTCTGTTAGTTATCAACTAATGGAACTCAGTTTCTAAAGTGAAGTTATAATAGGGACCCTTATACATTTGTAAGGTCGCGGCCACAAATTGAGCTTAAGTGGTAGTTTTCTTTTGTAAGACAACTTTTTCTCCACAATGAACATAAAATGTACCTTGTTATTACATTAGGCTTTTGTCAACAGTACAGTTGTTAAAATGAACTATCAACAAAACCTATCAGGTTGCTGAAGGCCAAACAGAATTTAGATGAAATAAAGGAGAAAATCCGGAAGACATAAAAGGGAAGGAAGTAACAAAGAAAGTACAATTTACAGTATCCTTTATAATGTTTTTAGCTGAGGTTTTAGCTCTTCAAATATATTTTTATTCCACTTTTATTTGCAACTGTAATTAAATCCTGCTAATGAAATTTAATGAATAAAGGATACATAAAGCTGTCAGATTAAGTTTAAGGTTGTGCTATCCTTACTGATTAATAACATAAAATTCAAATTATTTATACAATAGTATTTTAAAAATCATTTAAAATGCTTTTAGATTTTTATATTCTGTAGGTTGGAAAATATTTATTCTTGACCAAAAAAAAGCAGCATAGGGGCAATTTAGCATTCAGTATGGTGTGTGCAGTAAACTGCTAACTGACCACTGACAACAAACACATTCATTTAATCAAACACCTCAGAGAGCACTTGTAGTACATAAAAATGTACTTTATGTCTGTAGTCCTTATGTAGTCATGTAGGCGGGAGTCCAAAATGTGACTCTGGAGATACATGCCAAATTTCCTCTCCTAACAAAAAGTAAGTATCCTCAATGACTTGAGGAAAGTGATAAAGTAAACTGTAAGGAGAGAGAAATATACTGGAGCATGAGTTTGTTAAGAAGGGAACATGGGTACTAAATTGGAAAACTGGGCAGAAAAATGGAAAATGGAGGTTCAATGTTGACAAGTGCAAAGTTATGCACTTTGGTAGAAATAATATAAATGCAAGTTATACACTTAATATTAGTGTTTTGGGGGTATCCTTAATGGAGAAGGATCTGGGGATTTTTGTAGACAACAAGTTGTCTAATTCCAGGCAGTGTCATTCTGTGGCTACTAAATCAAATAAAGTGCTGTCTTGTATAGAAAAGGGCATTGACTCAGCTTGAGTATGCAGTGCAGTTTTGGGCTCCAGTCCATAAGAAGGATATTAATGAGCTGGAGAAAGTGCAGAGACTGCAACTAAACTGGTAAAGGGGATGGAAGATATAAACTATGAGGTGAGACTGTCGAGGTTGGGGTTGTTTTCTCTGGAAAAAAAGGCACTTGCAATGGGACATGATTACTCAGTACAAGTACATTAGAGAGGATTATAGGCAGATAGAGGATGTTTTTTTCCCATAAAAATGACCAGCACACCAGAGGTCACCCCTTGTAGATACAGAAGCAGCGTAAGTGGTTTTTCGCGGTGAGGGCAGTGAGGTTGGGGAATGCCCTTCCTAGTGATGTTGTGATAGCAGATTCTGTTAATGCCTTTAAGAGGGGCCTGGATGAGTCCTTGAACAAGCATAATATCCAAGGCTATTGTGATACTACAATCTACAGTTATTATTGATGTTGGTATATATGGTTTATGTATGTGAGTGTATAGATAGGTCAGTATTGGCTTGTGTGTTCTGGGTTTACTTGGAAGAGTTGAACTTGATGGACTCTTGGTGTCTTTTTTCTACCCTATGTAACTATGTAACTAAGTTTGCCCAGGAGCAGTAACCCATAGCAACCAATCAGTTGGTAGAATTTACTGGGAACCTGTACATAAGCAACTGTCTTAATGGTTGCTATGGGTTACTAATACTCGGCAAACCTAGTTCCTTTTATTACATATAGAGGTAAGTCTTATTCATTTTTATTGGAAAAACATGTATATTTGGAAGGTGACCTCCTTGTAAAAGTGTGTACCTTCCCCTGTCTCCTTTCATGCTTTTACCCTCCTACTCTCTCCTCTAAGACAACAGGCCAAAAACTGAAGGCCTGTCTCTCATTGACTAGTGTTGATGTTCATTAGTCCACCATCAGGAGAACACTGAACAGCAATGGTGTGTATAGCAAGGTAGGGAGGAGAAAGCCACTGCTCTCCCCCAAAGATATTTCTGACCATCTACAGTTTGCTAAAGATCATGTGGACAAACCAGAAGGACAATGAATGGACATTGAAGAATGTTTTGTGGACGGAGGAAGACAAAATAGATCTGTTTGGCTTAAATGAGGAGTGTTACATTTGGAGAACAAAAACAACACTGCATTCCAGCATAAGAACCTTATGCCATCTGTAAAAAAATGATGGTGGAGCGTTATGGTTTGGGCCTAATTTGACACATCTGGGCCAAGACAGTTTTTCATCATTGATGGAACTCTGAAACTCTGAATTCTGAACTATGCCAGAGATTTCTTAAGGAAAATGTCAAGACATCTGTCTGTGAACTGGATCACAAGAGACAGTGGGTCATGTAGCAAGACAACAATCCTAAACACACAAAGAATGGTTAAAGAAGAATGAAATCAAAGCTCTGGAATGGCCAAGTAATGACCTTAATCCAATTTAAATGTTGTGGAAAGACCTAAAGCAAGCGGTTCATGTGAGGAAACCCACCAACATCCAAGAGCTGAAGTAATTTTATTAGCAGACTTAAGGTAGGGGATCTGAATTATGAAAAGACCCCTTATCTGGAAAACCCCAGGTCCTGGGCATTCTGGATAACGGGTCTCATACCTGTATATATATATAGTACAAATGGACAGTACCTCTTCCCATATAAGCCACCTAGTAACAGCCCTTGTGCAAGGTAATGCACAAAACATAAAAAAGAATGAAAGACCAACACAAGGGGTCTTCATTTAGTATATTAAAAACATTGCATGTACAACCGATCTTTCAGTCCCCATTGGGATCTTTCTCAAGACCGTGACATATATTAACATACATCAGCTCTGTCAATATTATCTTATAGTATACTTCTGCAAAGCACTATACATATTTTCAATTACTACTTAAAAAATACACTAAGCCATTAATGTATCCGTTACCATGGGAATTGCAATCAACACCTAATTAACACATATGTACAAAAGCTAGTAGTAGATTATTACAAACAGCTGTGCTGCAGTGACTCACATCCTGCCATATTTAATTGAACTACTGTGGGATGTAGAAGCAAAAAGAAACTTTTAAGGCGACAACATGTCAAAAACCTTTATGGAATCACACAGTGGTTGCTAAGTACCCTATATTTATGATTAAAACAAATGAATATGAAATACCTTTGTTCAGGGTGGTTTATTTCAATAAAAGTTGCTTGAATTTGAAAAGAAAAAAAAGTTGTTTTATTTCTCTTTATTTTAAAAGGATAATAGAATGATATATACAGTATTACTATATGGATATGAATAGACATAATTATAGCATATATTTATTTATTTAGGAAACAGTACTTACATGAGCCACAGCAAACATTTCATAAATTATTTATACAGTTTACACATCAGGCAATGTTTTGGACAACCTTAAACAGGAAAAATTGTCACAGTTTATCACCATGATAACTTAATGGAATAAAGCATTATCTTCTCAAGACACATTCACTGATTATGGGTAGCTAGGTGCAAAACTGCATGGCAGTCTGTGTATATTAAAACCTCATATACAAAACATTATTGTCTGAACCACTGCACTGGCTTTGCCCTTTACTTTACACCTACTGTCAAGCCTGTTGTATCCCAATCACAACTGCGTGCAACACACAAACAAGCACAACATACTGCTCCACAGTTACACTGGAATTTGGGGGAAACTGTTGCATTGTGGATAACAAGTGGCTTGCGCTCATTCCATGCACTACTGGCTAGAGCCTGGTTGCCAATACTGAATATTTTACATTAGCTGGTTGCTCTTATATGAACTATAAGCTCAATATCCCCAGAATATTATACAAATTAAAGGACACAGATGCTTAGTTTAATATTCATAGGGTATTCTGTGTTGCTTCCCATGACTGACAGCCCTACATCAATAAAGTCTGTCAAACATACCTTAAGCAATTATCTTGCCTGTTTCTTGCCTATGACCTAGGTGCCTTGCTTTGTGGGCATTCTGTGACTTTAATTACATGTAATTAATGTATATTTTCTTCACTTCATCTTTAACACACTCAGGACATTGTCACTTTTTTATAGTACTAACTGGCAAACTATCTTGTATTTGTTTATGTATATTTCAATTGTATCTGTTTTGAGAGGCTACCAATAGAAGGCTTTCCAATGGGAAACTTGTAATTATATATAAATATATAGCAGTTGGTATTTTTGTGGGAAGGATAAGCCTACCTAAATTTTCATTATCGTCTAGCTATGCACTTGGGCATTTTCATATCAAAAAGAATGCATTTGTATCTGCCTTGGTGGGTCTTCTGTGTATTATTCTTTTATGGCTGGTGCATGAGGCTATTTTACATGCTATGCACTTGTTTGCACTTTGAGGCTTTATCCCTGAGTGTGACATACAGCCTTTCTATAAATGTGTGGTCTTTTCTGATTGCTTTATTGTAACTGGGATTTTTCCAGATAGTTCACTTTCTTTGTTATTGGGATTACTTTGGGTTTAGATTCCTTGTCCAGTCCAGTTTTAATTGTTTGATCTATAATTGTAGCTATAAAAATTGCTTGATTTATATAACTACAGCTTTGATTGCTTTAAAGGAGAAGGAAACGCTACATCACTTAGGCACCCCCCAGTGACTTCAATCGCTTACCTGAAAACCCCAGTTGGTGATCCTGTTAGGAGAAAATGACACCGGCTGGGGTGTATGTGGATGAGCCGGTTCGCCGGCCAAGGGTATCAGGTAAACGATTACAATCACTGGGGGGTAACATTTAGCACCCCCAGTGATTTCGCTTTTCCTTCTCCTTAATGTAGTTAGAATGTTGAAAGCAAAGGTTTGTTTAGTTGCTGTTAGTTACTGGAGTGTGGGATTCTTTTCTTCATGGTACTGCACAAGCTCAATCTAATAACATTTGGGCTAATTTCATATGGTCATGCAGTATTGTTTCCATTTGTATATGCTAATAACTACCACTGATGATGCAGTATCCAGCTGCATATTTTTATATTCAGGTCTCGCACCACTTCAAATGCCAGGGAAAATGTGTGATTATATATTTAAAATGTCACTGCACTTGAAATATCATCTTCTCTAACAGTTAATGTAACCATTAATTTCATGACTCCAGTTTTCTATTATATTTGCTTTCTCTACAATTGGATTAGCTAAAACACAAGAAAACAGAAACTATAGCTGCAAGAATAGTAATTCTTTAAGCAGTCTGAAAAATGACATATACGGTATTGTGATGGAGAACTTTTGTTTCAACATTGAAATGTTCAGTGGAAAAAAGACTGATAATGATCTATTTGATGTGACATTGTTGGGCCTAGATAGCTAAATGTCTGGATTAGGTTTGCTTAAGGTAGCATTTGTATCTTTCCCAACTGAAAACCTACACCTGCAGGTCTGGACTGGCAGTCTATGGGCTCTGGCAAATGCCAGAGGGGCTGCTGTAAGATGCCATAGACAGTCACTATACAGGGGTCTGGCAAGGGCTGTTTGGGCCTTTCTGTACTTGAAATGCCAGGGCCTATTTTGATTCCAAGTCTAGGCCTCTACCTCCAATAACTAAAAACCCCTAGACAATAACATTACCATCAAAATTATTTTGACTCAACATTGCCATGTAACATAACATACAATGTTCCATTTCTATTAAAGGTAACCATTTAACAAAGTAATAGTTTGAAGCCAGACAGTGTTTAAATTTTGCCACAGATTGATATCAGCCAATATGATTGCCCCCTTTTTTTCTTGTGCCAAATGCAAGTCAATAGGAGAATTTTCTTTCGTTCTTTGCCTGCACAAAATTTTTCCGCAAAAAACAAATTTCAACACAAATCTGTATCTGCTGAAAAAGGTGCTTCAATGAACTGTTTCAATGAACATCACCATAATCTACATCACCATAATCTACATTCCCAGTTGTGTAGACAGGGTCGGACTGGGCCGCCGGGACACCGGGAAAAATTCCGGTGGGCCCCAGCCCTACTGGGCCCTGGCGGCCCAGACCCGACCCTTGCCGGCACTCCCCCTACCCGACCACTCCTTCCCTGACACGTTAAATTTACGCGCACTCAGGGGAGGATGTCGGGTGGGGGCCTCTGCAGGGGGGGTTAGGGGACATGGCCGCGGGTCACCTGCAGGTCCCCTGGGGAGGGAGCCCCGGTGGGCCCTGCAGCCCCCAGTCCGACCCTGTGTGTAGATAACTTAATAATGGTATCTGAAATGTGAAAGCTAAGTTATAATATGTAATTGGCTTAGTTCTTAAACCAAAGGTTCACTCCACTCTTTTTTGGATTTTTATTTTACCGTTTTTAGGCAGTTATTGCTTTAGGAGCCAAGTCATTACACTCATATGGCTTTACCGGATTTTCTAGAATTCAGAGCTATGGGTATAGTCTTTCCTGCTCAACATAGCTAACTAAAGACTGGTAACTGTAATCAAGAGATATATATTTTTATTTTCTCACAGATACAGGGATTATTGAGGGCTCTTGTGTTAAAATGTTTTCCAGATAATAATAACACAACAATAAATGTCTCACGTTTTCTCATTCTGAAGCCACTGTCACATTTCTCTATGGTGTAAGAAATAAAGTACTTACTCACTTATTGTTTATCCAGTGAGTGTCTATTCTTGGTGCATCTATCTACCTTAGCCCTGATACTTGTTTATTATAAGGTCCTTTCTTATTTAACATCACAAGGTTATACTCGACTGACCTCTGTTCAGTACAGAGTGCTATGTATTAAAGTTAAAATGGTATTCTAAACTTCCACTTTTATCTAAGCCATAAATCACATTTTAACCTATCACGCAGGTATCGATTGCCACATTGGAGAAAAGCAAGTTTTTTGTAGCCGGCGCTATCTTTAATGGACCAACATAATATTTATTGATGAATACTTAAACGCAAGATCGATAAAGTTTTGAAAGCTTTGCACACTGCCCATAAATAAATAATTTGATGGTCCAGTAGAAAGTGTTACCATCTAGAACCAACTTGTGGAAGAAAAAATAAAGCTAATCATTAAATGTCATAATAGCAAATACTTGAATGTGAACTAATGTGAATGAAATATATAGGGATCTGCCCCAATATTAGCATTTTGTGGATAAATAACATCTGCGTGTATATAGTTACATCTTAAAGCACAAACTTACCTTAAAGGAACTGTTTAGTGTAAAAATTAAACTGGGTTTATTGATAGGCTGTGCAAAATAAAAAATGTTTTTCAATATAGTTAGTTAGGAAAAGATGTTATCTATAAAGGCTAGAGCAGGCAGATGTCTAACATAATAGCAAGAACACTACTTCCTTCTTTACAGCTCTGTAACCTGTTACCAGTCAGTAACCAATCAGTGACTTAAGGGGAGGGGGCATATGGGATATAACTGTTTGCTTTTGAATCTAACCTGTGTGCACAGGATCAAAAGCAAACTTACTGAACAACTACGGCCCACTTGGCACCCTTTCAAGTCGCTGACTAACTAAGAGGTTAGAGAGCTGAAAGCAGGAAGTAGTGTTCTGGCTATTATGTTAAACATCTGCTCACTTCAGCCTTTATAGATTATATTTTTGCCTAACTAACTGCATTAGAAACATGCTTTTATTTTGCATGGCCTATCTATTTACCCAGTTTTATTTTTACACTAAACTGTTCCTTTAATTTAAATTTTTTCTTGCACGGCATTGTATTCATTAATAATATCACAGGCATAATATAGTTTGGGTTCAGAGGAAAAGTTACATCACTCCCAAGGATCACTTATATTAATTGGGCAATATAAAAGAAAAGGTATAAAGCTGCAGACTTCTGATTGGTTGCTATAGAATACTAGACCTGGGCAAACTTTGACTCTTTTTATTACTTTTTCCTTAATGGGGCAATATACAGTATCCAACTATTCAACATTAGTTCAATGAATAAGGTTAGGGCTGAATATACTTTCTGTCTATAATTCTAAATCACAAAAAATATATGGCCTTTCAGCTAATTAATGGCAAGATAGTAGGTGAACAAAATATTGCTCTGTGACTGTTTATCAATGAAAATTAGGTTGAATATAGGTATATGGGTTACTGCATCTGGGCAAAACTTGTGCCTTTTGTTACATATGAGAGTAAAGGCTTTATGATATTTAGGTTAATGTCACATGGGGAATTTCAAATTAATGTTGTTGGACTGATGGCAGCAGTGGTTAAAATGCTCCATGTGACATAAGCCAAAAACACCCCCTTAGCAGATGTTATGTGTTACTATAATAATCAATCTCTCTCTCAGCATTTCACAGAGGAGGTCTGGTGGCAACTACTTTTCCATAGATAACTATGGGAAGAGGTAACAAGTGGAGAGTGGTGCCAATGGGCTCCAAACAAACCTTGTGGCATTACCTTTACTGTATCTCTGCTTCTTCCTCCATCCCTATCTAAGGGCTCTCCAGCCTGGGAAGGTCTAATGTAAACAAGTATAAAACCGGACAGAAAATCTGTGATTGTCACTAGTTATTTTGGTTTTACTACAAACCATTAGTGATGGGCGAAAAGTTTCGCCAGGCATGGATTCGCGGCGAATTTCCGCGTTTCGCCATTGGCGGATTGTTTCGCGAAACGGATGAAAAATTTCGCCGCGGAAAAATTCGCCGCACGTCCAAAAATTGTCGCCGGCGTCAAAAAAGAATAGTCGCAGGCGACAAAATAATAGCCGCGGGCGACGAAACAATAGCGCGCGACAAAATAATAGCTGCGGGCGACGAAACAAGAGCCGCGCGACGAAACAAGAGCCGCGGGCGACGAAACAAGAGCCACGCGCGACGAAATAATAGCCGCGCGACGAAACAAGAGCCGCGCGACGAAACAAGAGCCGCGCGACGAAACAAGAGCCACGCGCGACGAAATAATAGCCGCGCGACAAAACAAGAGCCGCGTGACGAAACAAGAGCCGCGCGCGACGGAATAATAGCCGCGCAACAAAACAATAGCCGCGGCAGACGAAACAATAGCCGCGGGCGACAATTTTTTTTGTCGCACGACATTTTCGCCGTTTCGCGGATCTTTTCAAAGATTCGCGAATTTTTCGGCGAAGCGAAACGGAACAGATTCGCTCATCACTACAAACCATCAGCACTGGTAAACTAATTATCTGCAATCTTTTTCTCTATAACTTTATAGAATGGAACATAGGTACTGATATGGGCAAAGGAAGACTGTATGCAATGATCATATTTTTTGTGCAAGTGACTTTTATCATAGAACACATAAATATAACATCCTAGTCATAAAAACAAGGCAGGAAAGAAGATCGTGGCATAACGACAAGAAAATATAGTTCTTTGTGTAACAAGAACAAATCACTTTTTCAGTAGTAAGTAAATCACATTTTGCAGAAGTACTTCATTTTAAACAGCTCTCTGTTCTCAAGGCAAAGACACTAGTTTATTGTGTTGACATTATACCATTAAAATGAACTATAACAATTACTGTATAAAAAGCACTGATTCATTCATTTGCAAAAACATACAGTATTTTCACAAAGTGAGTAATCCATGAAGTGAACTAATTTTTATGTTATGTTAGCTCCCGATTGATATGGTAAATTAGGGATGCACCGAACCCAGTTTTTTGGGTTTGGCTGAACCCCCGAATCCATTGTAAGCGATTCGGCCGAATCACAAACTGAATCCAAATCCTAATTAGTGTATGCTAATTAGGATTCGGATAGGTTAAGCCTCGCCGTGCACTGTGTGTTCATGTAACACATGTAACCCTTCCAAATCCTAATTAGGATTCGGATTTGGTCCGAATCCCAACCCTGCCGAAAAAGGCCAAATCCTGACCGAATATCGAACTGAATCCTGGTTAATTTTAAAATGAAGATATACAGAGGTAGGAAACTTGAGAAACTGTGATAAGCTCTACAGGGCAGGGACCTCCTTCCTACTGTGTCTCATACCACATGGCACTTATATATATTTATTGTATTTATTTATTATATCACTTGTCCTCCCTGATTGTACAGCGCTTCGTACCATTGTGGCGCTTTATAAATAAAGTTATACATACATACATAAATGTAGCGGCAGATTCATCAAAGTACGAGTTCGAATCCCAAAATGGGTAAAATTTAGATAAGATACGATAATTTCTGATGATCGGAAATGTCACGAATATGCTTACGAAAAAATCGTAATAGTCACGATAATATTGTATTGGCGATACAATAGTCACAACATTTTCGTATCTGAACAATTGTAAACGGTGGGAAAAACTTTCTGACTTTGATCCTTCAGTGCATGATTTTGGAAGTCTCCCATAGGACTCAATGGCACTCTGCAGCTCCAACCCGGCCCAAGGAAAGTCTCCCATAGGGCTCAATGGCACTCTGCAGCTCCAACCTGGCCCAAGGAAAGTCTCCCATAGGGCTCAATGGCACTCTGCAGCTCCAACCCGGCCCAAGGAAAGTCTCCCATAGGGCTCAATGGCACTCTGCAGATCCAACCCGGCCCAAGGAAAGTCTCCCATAGGGCTCAATGGCACTCTGCAGCTCCAACCCGGCCCAAGGAAAGTCTCCCATAGGGCTCAATGGCACTCTGCAGCTCCAACCTGGCCCAAGGAAAGCCTACCATAGGGCTCAATGGCACTCTGCAGCTCCAACCTGGCCCAAGGAAAGTCTCCCATAGGGCTCAATGGCACTCTGCAGCTCCAACCTGGCCCAAGGAAAGTCTCCCATAGGGCTCAATGGCACTCTGCAGCTCCAACCCGGCCCAAGGAAAGTCTCCCATAGGGCTCAATGGCACTCTGCAGCTCCAACCTGGCCCAAGCTGAATGCTTGAATGAATCCGAAACTTTCGTACTCGTTGTGACAAATACGATTTGGTTGCACAAATTGTTGCAAGGTACGAAAAGGTCGCAAAAAATACGCACAGTACAAAAACTTAGAAATATTTTTTTTTTTTGTATTTGGATTCAATCGTACTTTAATGAATGTGCCCCGTAGTGAAGTAAATACAATAGCCAAAGGCTCGTTGCTAGTGATGTTACAACTGACATTTTCATCCCTTTTTGTTAAAATTTCAGATTAAAGGCCATTAAGAACAATTAAAGTAGACTCTATTGTTGTGCTCCTTTGTGCACTGAAGTGATTTAATGATGTCCTGAAATGACAGGCAGGGCTAATCATCTTTATTCATGCAGTATAATATTTTTCAAGGGCACAAAGACACTGTATTTGGGCTCCCTATGCTCTCAGTTAAAATTTACATAGCTTGATTACCCAATGCAATACAACGTGAACTCTCTGGACACAAATAAAGGGAAAGTGGTAAAGACAACAGAAAAAAATGTGAGTAAATCCTGTTGCCAAGCAGAGTTTATACATTTCACAATGTCTCTTACCTCAGCTATGCTGTACACTGTACCAGAGTAACCGTAATATATAAGAGGCACTGATGCAGAGGCTGGCCCCTGGTCTTTCATATCAGCAAATATACACACAAATGTCATTTTGTTACTAAATCCTTGTTATTAGATTATGGGCTAGATTCATTCAAGTATGAATCTAAATCATGAAATCTGATAGTTTCTGATGTTTGCAAAAGTCATGAAAATTCAGTTTGTTTGAATACAAAGATTGTACCAAAGTTTTTATATTGAAACGATTTTTACGTTTCGTATCCAAACGATTGTAAACGGCGGGAAAACCTTTCTGACTTTGATCCTTCAGTGCATGATTTTGGAAGCCTCCCATAAGACTCAATGGCACTCTGCAGCTCCAACCTGGCCCAAGGAAAGTCTCCCATAGGGCTCAATGGCACTCTGCAGTTCCAACCTGGCCCAAGGAAAGTCTCCCATAGGGCTCAATGGCACTCTGCAGCTCCAACCTGGCCCAAGGAAAGTCTCCCATAGGGCTCAATGGCACTCTGCAGCTCCAACCCGGCCCAAGGAAAGTCTCCCATAGGGCTCAATGGCACTCTGCAGCTCCAACCTGGCCCAAGGAAAGTCTCCCATAGGGCTCAATGGCACTCTGCAGCCCCAACCCGGCCCAAGGAAAGTCTCCCATAGGGCTCAATGGCACTCTGCAGCTCCAACCCGGCCCAAGGAAAGTCTCCCATAGGGCTCAATGGCACTCTGCAGCTCCAACCCGGCCCAAGGAAAGTCTCCCATAGGGCTCAATGGCACTCTGCAGCTCCAACCCGGCCCAAGGAAAGTCTCCCATAGGGCTCAATGGCACTCTGCAGCTCCAACATGGCCCAAGGAAAGTCTCCCATAGGGCTCAATAGCACTCTGCAGCTCCAACCTGGCCCAAGGAAAGTCTCCCATAGGGCTCAATGGCACTCTGCAGCTCCAACCTGGCCCAAGGAAAGTCTCCCATAGGGCTCAATGGCACTCTGCAGCTCCAACCTGGCCCAAGGAAAGTCTCCCATAGGGCTCAATGGCACTCTGCAGCTCCAACCTGGCCCAAGAAAAGTCTCCCATAGGGCTCAATGGCACTCTGCAGCTCCAACCTGGCCCAAGGAAAGTCTCCCATAGGGCTCAATGGCACTCTGCAGCTCCAACCTGGCCCAAGGAAAGTCTCCCATAGGGCTCAATGGCACTCTGCAGCTCTAACCCGGCCCAAGGAAAGTCTCCCATAGGGCTCAATGGCACTCTGCAGCTCCAACCTGGCCCAAGGAAAGTCTCCCATAGGGCTCAATGGCACTCTGCAGCTCCAACCCGGCCCAAGGAAAGTCTCCCATAGGGCTCAATGGCACTCTGCAGCTCCAACCTGGCCCAATGAAAGTGTCCCATAGGGCTCAATGGCACTCTGCAGCTCCAACCTGGCCCAAGGAAAGTCTCCCATAGGGCTCAATGGCACTCTGCAGCTTCAACCTGGCCCAAGGAAAGTCTCCCATAGGGCTCAATGGCACTCTGCAGCTCCAACCTGGCCCAAGGAAAGTCTCCCATAGGGCTCAATGGCACTCTGCAGCTCCAACCCGGCCCAAGGAAAGTCTCCCATAGGGCTCAATGGCACTCTGCAGCTCCAACCCGGCCCAAGGAAAGTCTCCCATAGGGCTCAATGGCACTCTGCAGCTCCAACCTGGCCCAAGGAAAGTCTCCCATAGGGCTCAATGGCACTCTGCAGCTTTAACCCGGTCCAAGGAAAGTCTCCCATAGGGCTCAATGGCACTCTGCAGCTCCAACCTGGCCCAAGGAAAGTCACGATACTAAGGGGCTGATTTACTAGCCCACGAATCTGAATGGGAAAAATTCTGATTGGAAAACGAACATTTTGTGACTTTTTCGTATTTTTTGCGATTTTTTCGTCGCCGTTACGACTTTTTCGTAAATTGTTGTGACTTTTTCGTAACCATTAAGACTTGCGCGAATTGTTGCGACTTTTTCGTAGCCGTTACGATCTGCTCGTATCTTGTCGCGACTTTTTCGTATTGAGCGCTCGTAAACTGTGGGCAAAACTTTCAGACTTAGCATGATTTTGGAAGCCTCCCATAGGAATCAATGGCACTCTGCAGCTCCAACCTGGCCCAAGGAAAGTCACGATACCGAAGCTTGAATTAATCTGAAACTTTCGTACTCGGCGCGATGGCTACGAAAAAGTCGCGACAATTCGCGCAAGTCGTAACGCAACGAAAAAGTCGCGACAATTTGCGAAAAAGTTGTAACGGCTACGAAAAAGCCGCGACAATTTCCGAAAAAAATCGCAAAATACCGATCATTACGAAAAAAATGCATTCGGACGCTTTTCGGACGTTCGTGGATTAGTAAATGTGCCCCTAAAGCTTGAATGAATCCGAAACTTTTGTACTCATTGCGAAAAATACGATTTTGTTGCACAAATTGACACAAAGTACGAAAAAATGGCGCAACTTAACAAAAAATCTCAGAAAATATGCAAAATATGCAAAAAAACAAATTCAGACCTGTCGTACTTTAATGAATGTGCCCCTATATATTATAAAGTTGTAGATTTCGTTTATTTCTCACTATATAGACAGGATCTGGAGGGTAGAGGGATAATAGTAGAATAGTAGAAATATCCCCCCTCCACTAGCAAAGGGTGTGAACAACTCAGGGAATTTAGAAAATCCAGAATATATCTTTTGCAGCTTTTACCTGTGTAAGGAAAACAATGGGTTGTTATGGTAACCAGCTTGTAAGGCTGCAATAGTATTGTGAATGAGGAAGTAGGAACATGTGGTTAGGGTTCCTCCAATCAACAATCAGTGGTAAGACAAGGGGAAGGTTATTTCTTATAGGTAAACTATGGCTGCAAGCGACCAATGGCATTGAGTATCAGAACACAAGTAACTGACTGACATACCCATAGAGCAATGAGAGGGGTTTCCTTTAAGATAATGATCTTGTTCAAATGTTTAATTATAATAACGGCTGAGACAGGCTGCTACTTAAATAGATGGCACTTGGTGAGGTAAAGCCATTTGCCTGTGATAAAGCTCTGGTGAAATGTGCGCCAGGCATTTTTCTAAAACCTATTAATCTCTTTTTAACATTTGAGTTGTAACCAGATGCTGAGGTAACAATTTGGAGTAATAGTAGGCATCTGTGTGTGTCTTTTTCCTCTTATTTTCAGAAATCTTATTCAATCTTTCTCTAAGGTACCCAGGGTTTGTGTGTTTTATAGGTTTATTTAGCCTCTCCAACTGAGATATAGGGAAGGTACAATTGAGACCACAGCCCTGGGTGTCCTGACTTCTCCAGCTTGGTGGTATCCCTAGGGATTAGTTAGCAAAAATTGAGATAGTAGTTTTCTCTGGGATATCTCCACCCTTCTCTCCATTTCCTTTTCCATGTACTTCTAAATTTTCCAGTTGAATTTTAAGGATTCTTTAATGTCCTCTACGGGTGTGTGATTAACCTTAGCACTACTTTTTATCACCTGTCGCCTAAACAATACTGGGAGTGTGCAATTAGTAGAATTTGATGTCATTTGCACTGGTACATCAATTTTTAGATAAATGTATTGAATAGACTTTTATAGGGAGTTCTTGCATCTTGTTGTAGTTCAGCCACATCCTTGTTAAGTATTTGGGTTTAGCGAATCATTTTGTACAAGTTCAAAAAATTTATTATTCACAATTTCATCTGTAGCACTTGTGACTTTAATGAGAAGGGTAGTGTGATAATAGTCAATATAACTCACATGTCACTTAAAAATATTGGGAGTGTGCGATAAGTAGAAATTGGTCGAATTTACATGGGTAATACATCTTTAAAAAAGTAAATTTAAAAGACCTTCTTAGGGTGTTTGTTGTTGAATCTTGTTGTAGTTCAGCTACATCCTTATTAGCTATTTGGGCCTTAGAAATTTGAATAATTTAAGTTTTCTTCTGTAGTACTATTGATATAAAGACAATTTTAATAACTGCACTGTCACTTTAACTGAATAGGGGAAGGGGGGGCTACATTTAAAAACCACTGCATTGGAACAAGACGCACCAGTAATTTGTTTGGAAAAGTAAATAGAAGTGATCAGGAGAGGCACCTTTTTTCAAAGTAAATTAAATATACCTTAGAAGGGCTGTCTTTTCTTTCTTCCTAATTTCTTACCTCACCTACTTATTAGTTACATATCTTATTTTACTGTTTCTTTTGTTCACTGTTCTTAAAGGGGTTGTCACAGAAAAACATGATTTAAAAAAAAAAAAAGTTAATAATTTCTCCATCAGAACCTGCATTGAAATCTGTTTTTCAAAAGCACAAACAGATTTTAATATTTAATTTTGAAATCTGACATGGGGCTAGCCATATGCTTCATTTCCCAGGTGCCCTCAGTCATGACTTGTGCTTTGATAAACTTTAGTCACACTTTACTGCTGTTCTCCCTTTCCCCTCCCAGCAGCCGATCAGCAGAACAATGGGAAGGCAGCAAGATAGCAGCTCCCAGTAGGTATCAGAATAGCACTCAATAGTAAGACATCCAAGTCCGGCTTGGGACTCCTCCAGTTACATGGGAGTAGAAGAAACAATAGGTTACCTGAAAGCAGTTCTAATGTATAGGGCTGGCTCCTTCTGAAAGCTCAGACTCAGGCACAATGCACTGAGATGGTGCCTACACACCAATATTACAGCTAAAAAATAATTTATTGGGTTAAAAATACAATTTTAAATAGCAGAATCAATTATTTGCAATGTGAGCAGTGAAAGGGTGTTTATGTATGTACAGTGTGATTATATAACCCTTTTACTAGTCTGGGCCAGCCTGAACACAATGGGTCACCCTGTTAATCTCTTATCATATAATTCCCTATTCAATGAGGCCCATTTATTAACATTCTCATTATTGTGGTTTTTAGAGGACTTTGAAACCATGAAATAACAATTTTTTTCCAAAACTACCAATGCCAAGTGGTTAAAAAAAAAAAGCATGAATGAAAAAAAATGTGCACAAAAAAAACCCCCGCAGCTTTTCATTTTGTTGCACAAATGAAAACCACAAAGCAAAGAATGATTAGCTAATTGATAAGGGACAGCTGCCATCGACCCTCAACAGCTTTGAGATGGGGAATTTTTACATTTGGATTTGTCACTGTTTTGTTGCATAATAAATGGTGAAAACCAATCACGATTGTTCTGTGAGTATTGGAATGTTTACTCATATTAAAATCTTTTTAGTATTTAGCCAGTCTACAAGTGTTTTTCTTCTAAATAAGTGTAGAGATCAGATGATCAAATACCATGGACATAACAATTTATACAACCCTATACATCCTCAGACATAAATGATTGAAAGAAAAAGCAACAAAAAGTAGTGGTTCTAAATGTGTACTTAATACTACTTTTTTCCTTTAGAACCTCTCCAACCATTATTCCAAAACCCTATGAGGGATGAGTAGCAGCTTCTACTCTGCCAAAGAGTCCACCTATGCCAGTCTAAGTGGTGGGCACAATCATTTTAAAGATTTAAATAGCAATATACAGAGCATTATTTTAGAATAATTGATGCTTTACATATAGAAGTTGATTTATCAAAATTAATGTTCGAATAACCTAGAATAACAGAGTATAAAAACTATTGACTTCTATAGAACCTTGTCAGCTTTTACTTGCCAAGTTTTTTCTGGCGACATTTCACGGAATTTTTTTCAATTCATCTGGCTATATCAAGGTTTAATAAAATTCTTTGGGGGGGGATTTATTAAGACACGAACGCTCGGAGCGGTCATTAGCCGATTTTTTCGCGCTTGCGCTACTTTTTCATACGCTTGCGCGACAAATTCGGAAAGGTCCTGCCGCTGTTTACAATCGTTCGGTACGAAAATTTAGTGACTTTCAGATCGCCAATACGATACGATCGTGACGAATACAATTTTTTCGTAAGCATTTTCGTGATATTTGCGATCTTCAGAAATTGTCGTATCCAATCCGAATTTTTCCCAATTGGGATTTGAACTCGTGTTTTAATGAATCGGCCCCTTTGTGTGAGTATTCACATTTTTTGCCTTATTTTCTTTTCTCATCTCCAGAAAAACAAACCTTATTTTTAAAAAATATCCCTCTTAGATAAAGGTCACCATATCCCATATTTGCATCACATCTTTCTGTGCCAGTAAGCATGCAGCGTCTCCAGGAGGTCCATCCCTTATTAACAAGCATGCCTGTAAGCCACCAAGGATTCTTAATATATATAAATCTCTCAATGGTATAAATCTCTTGTATCTGTTTAAACAAAGAACTTTATAAGCATTGGCAGTCCTTAAAATATCTGTTTATCTACATCAAAAGAATGATGCTGCCATTCTGTTGTGCCCCTTAAAAGGGACCATTTAAAGTATATTTATTTGTTACAAAGAAACAAGACCCATACATTTCTCCAGTATGTCTTGAGTTTCCCTGAATTTACTTTTTAAATGGATTTGTGCGTTGCTGGCTCTTGAAGACTTTCTTTTGAAATGTAAGGAGCTTGAAATATTGAAGTACCCATATGGTGCTCTTGTACCAAATGGGATAAATATCAGGTTGCCATGTAATGGCATATATACATACTGTTCTACAAACAGCATGTCTTTCAAGTAATTTTTGTTTTTCAAGGCTTTCAATCAGCGGAACAAAGAAAGTTATCAAAAGTGGAAACTGCGCAACAGACCTGCAATAAAAAAAGATCAAGAAAAAGAACAAGTCTGTTTTGATGTTTTAATACAATAATGTTTTCTTCATGTCTAAAATAGAAAAGAATATAGACATGGTAACAAACAGTTCTGTTAATTAATTTGCAAAGTTTTAGGAAATTAGATTGGGACATTTTCCATTTTTGTCAAATAGACCTGTGGTGTTTTATATTCCAGCTGTACATATCTAAATAGGGTTTTCATTCATGAATGAATATACTGCATTTTACTATAAAAAAAAACATTAAATATTGAACATGACTTATTGTTTTATCTTTAGGAATGTGATTGATCATCACAAGTATATTAGAATTGATTGTTCCATGATCATCATTGACCATATTTGACCCTATATCAGTAGTTGCCAAACCCTAATAAGGTTACACATATGTGGAAAAAAAATGCTGAATCAGTTGTTTACCATAGGTTAGCCACTGAGCCACTATCAGTGCCATGAGAAATGAGATAAGCTTTTCTCATCAAACTGAGTCTAATCCATAGTTCCAAGAATATCACAGACAACGAATAGGTATTCTCTCCGAATCTAACCCAATACTGGGCCAGATTCCGTTTGAGAAAATCTTACCTCCTAATTCAATTTTAGATTTTAAATCACATGAAAAGTCTATTGAGAAAAAAAATGGAACTGAATCTTGCCTGTAAGTTTTTACATTATAAATCATAAAATAACTATCTCAACTTGTCATGGAAACTCTATAGGAAGTCAATGGTAAAAACTGGAACTGGAACTCAAATTGAATCCCTCATGATAAACCATAAACCTTTTTCTCGTGGAATTAAATCTGGCCCTAAGGGGCCCATAAAACGTTCCTCCTAATTCAGTTCCAGTTTGAAACCAGTTTAATTCAGTTGATATATAATTAGCAGTCACTACCTGTTGTGTACCTGGCAAAATATACGTAATGTCAGTGGGTTCAAGTAACCATGTACATGTCATGCACTAACTATAGTTACATATCCAATATAGTTCAGAAACAGTGTAATAAACTGATTATCCCTAATTTACCTAGTACAGGTATGGGACCTGTTATCCAGGATGCGTGGGACTTGGGGTTTTCTGGATAAGGATCCTTTCCATAATTTGGATCACCATACTTTTAAGTCTACTTAAAAATTATTTAAAGAGATACTGACACCAGAAATGAAACCTTTTTTTACATTATTATAACAATGTCTTTACATGCTATTTATAATTTTGCCATAAGTATTTGCCCAATGCTTTTACATTACCTATCTGATCCCCCAAGTTCCTCTATTAGGGGGCGGCCATATTTGTGCAGCAGGAGGCCGTTAGCATTAGAACCTGTAACTGACAGGCTGAGAAGGGACAGTTAGGTTGGCAAAACAGTCAGGTTTAGGAACTTCAAGTAAAAATGACTTACAAAAGCAGCCCTATGGGTGAAAAACATGACCTATAGGGAACTTTTTTATGTAGATTCATATTTTAAAAAGTCATTTTTTCATGTCAGTATTACTTTAAATGTTAAATAACCCCAATAGGATTGATTTGCCCCCAATAAGGATTAATTATATCTTAGCATTAAATACAAGGTACTGTTTTGTTGTAAAAAAAAAAAAGGGAAAAAAAGTTGACAGTTGCGGCAAATAAATATTAGTGAAAATGTGCATTTTGTTTACATGTGGTAGCCGCATTTCACAAATTGTTTGCTGTTTTGTGAATTTTTTGGCAAAGCAAGACAGATTCGCTTATCACTGCTTGTAAGCTTTTAGATGACAAAGTTTTTACATTAGTTTTTTTGTTTTTTTTGCTTAGCAAATATAAAAAATTCATGTTTTGTTTTTTTTTTAAACTATTTCTCAATTTCATGTTTTTAACTAAAAAAAGACTTGAATCCCGGAAAAAAAATATGAATGTTCATAAATCTTATTTGCATTACTGACTTGAAAATGAATTGACATAGAAAGGCCACATGTTGAATAGAAAATTATGTTGAGGTTTTATTTTCCTTCCATATTTAATAATCTTTTCCCATCTGGGGCTGTGTTCATATCATTGATTAATTATACATTTCTGTATATCTCATATTGTGCAAATTTAACTAAATCACTCAAAACACTTTTAATATTGAATAATGGAAAGCACTACTCAAATACCAAAGGACCTTGCGTTTTAACTGTCTGGAGAAACTTGTACTTTATGTGCTACACTTTAAGCATTAAAGTCACATTATGGTCATCTCCACACTTCAGTTCTTTTAATGTCCCATGGTATCCATATTTATGATGTTTAGCAACTAGCAAATGATCATAAAGTTACTGTCAGGCTACATACATCCATAGTTTTATTGCATATCATTAAAGTTTTAAAATCTCCATTATTATTTTTAAGATTGGTGCTTTAACACAACACATGCTATTCCAAAGGTAATTACGTTGGAAGGTTACAATTTAAGGTGCCAGGTTTTAAATTTATTGCATGTGCTTTTCCTAAGTAAATCTTAGAGAGGAGAAAGATGTTACTAAAATCTATAGAACAACAAAAGATTCCAAAATATACAGAACTGCAAATACAACTACAAATCTCACATCAAAAGCAGAAAGAATCATTTTTTAAAAAATGTTGTACAATATACAGTATATCAGTTCTATGCAAGTGCCTAACTATGCCCCCCCAAATCTATAACCTCCTTTAAGGCTCTTTTATAATTATAAGTGGAGTAAAGTAATTTTTTGGGAACAAATCCTCAAGTTTTTACCCATAATGTGTGTAGGGAACTGGTAAATTGTGTCCTTTTTCACTGGTAGTCCCCTAGTTATTTGGACAGCTATAAAGGGTCCTTAACGTAATGGGAAGTAAGTCCCTTTTCCTGGGTCATAGCATGACCTTTTGCAGTTCCAATGTTTGGCCATTAGATACTGTGGTGTAGTATAAAAGGCTGAGCAGCCATGGGGCTGGAGGCCATTTTGTGAAAGCTTTCTGCCTGAACAAGCAGGTGGGGAGATATTGTGGAATCTAGGTATAGGTAGGCCCAGATAGATTAGGCAGCTCCTATAATAGATCACACTAGTTGTGACAGACAGGCAGAGCTAGCTAGTGAGCAGCTTCTGGCTCCGACAAGGAATTATAGAGGGATTATTATCCCGGGTATAATACTGCCCAGAGTAGGGTTATAGTGTACAGACCTAGTGCTAGATAGTTGATTGCCTAGGTTCCTCTGGAAGCATATAACCTGAAAGCTGGGGGTTCATTGTTTCAATGTTAAGAACCACTGGCGCCCATTTCTTGAGAGCTACAACACATAACTACCTGGTCTCCATTTCAAGCGAGGGTTCAGACCTGAGGGATTTAGTCTCATCCCGGGTGAGAGAGGGTGTGGTTTGTGGTTAGATTTGGAGAACAGATTTTCCACTGCTTGTTCAGGTTGAGGGCAGTAAGACTGGAACCCCTGCCAGGTGATGTTGTTATGGTAGACTCCATTAATGTTTTTAAAGGAACAGTTCAGTGTAACAATGAAACCTGGTAAAATGAAAAGACTGCAAAAAATAAAAATATTTCTAATGTAGTTAGGCAAAAATATATATAGATGGGGTGGATAGATGTCTAACATAATAGAGCACTACTTCCTGCTTTCAGCTCTCTAACCTTTAGTGACTTTGGGGACCTGAGACAAAAGTTAGTTTGTGAGCAAGCAGGTCAGATTTAAATGCAAACTAACTGAACTAACCAACAAACTAATGTCCCATATGCCCCCCCCCCCCCCTCAAGTCACTGATTCCTAACATCTGACTCCTAACATCTGGCTCTGAAGTTTGCTGAAGTTTCGCAGAGCAATTAACCAATCCGAAATATGGAATTTCTCTGCGAATCCATCCCTGGCGAAAAAATAAGCTTGTCACTGCTAACTATATATAATACATTTTTTATTTTGTGCAGTCTATCTATTTTACCCAGTTTCATTTTTATATGGAACTGTTGCTTTAAAAGTAGCTTGTATGACTGGTTGGACTAGCTACTGCATGTGTGTGTTGTGTGTTAATATATTATAATGTGCTGGGGATAATTGAACTTGATTTATTATTGTCTTTTGTTAACCCCAATTAACAATGTAACTAACTAGACTTAAAGTTGGCTAATTCGGAAGACCAAAATACACACCAGTGGCATTTGAAATTAGGCAGCTAGTTTAGTTATGTACAGCGACTGCCCCTTTCTTCACTTGGGGTGACTCTGGACACAGACCATCTTTAAAATATGACGTTATTTTTCCAACTGCAGTTTTCAAGTAATTATTCTGTGAATCCTAAAAACAAACAACTTTTTTTTATCAGTTTATACATATTTACCACATCATGACCTCACTGTCAATTTCTGCTATTTCTATTTATGGCTGTATAATTATTTTACATTACATGTTGCCTCTTTGTCCCACTTATTCCCTAATTGATTTTGGTGATCATTTTTTGACAAATACTTTTTATTTCACTATAGTGTTGCAACTAATTCATTGCTCTGTTCTGAATCTTATTAGTAAATTGCTTAATTTAGATTTAAATATGGGTCAATTCCCCACAGAGGCAATCATCAGCTCCAGGCATACTAACAGCAGCAACCAACATTAAGCAAAACATTGCTGTCAAAATAAAAAAAATCAGCTTTTCATTAAATATAAGTTTTCTTAAAATGTAACTTTTATATAGTATGGACAACTTAAAAAATAACTGCACTTTGAAATATGTCAGAGTTCCCTAGTTCATTATCAATAGACCAGTTCAATGGAAAAAGGTATGAAGGGGGCCCCGTAATAGAACGAGGCAGTAGTTGAGGGTACGGGGCCATGACAAGGCTAGGAAAATAAGGCATGGTAAAGTGTTGGGTGCTAGGGATTATGGGTAGTGTAGTTCAGTGGGGGATTGGCTAAGGGGAGGAATGAATAAGATAAGCGGGGAAGACCCCAGAGGAAAGGTGCCATTTTGTTTTCAGCAGCTCCCACCAGCCCTCCCTTATCTGAGGAGAATAAAGGGTGGTAACAGGGAAGATGTGAATGAGAGGACCATAGTCACAGCCGGGGATTCCATTGCTAAAGGAGATTCAGGTGGGAGGTAAGGCCTGAGGCTTGGGATTACAGCCATAGGTCAGTGGTAAATGGGGCTGTGGTGGTTAGAGAAAAGGGATTCCTAACCTCAAGGAACTGATTGCGGTGGGGGAAGGTATAGCTTCCACAAAGCAGCCTTCAGCGGCTTATTGTTGTTATGTTACCAGGAGACTGTTATGTTATTTAATGACATTAATATGTTGTTGTTAAATTGGGTTGTGTGTAATAAGGGTAAATTTGATACTGTTGCAAATAAACGGGCTGTGGCCATTTCTATCCACAAAGGTTGTCGCATGAGTGTATTTGTGAAGGGTTGTTTATGAGGGCCACAAAAATTGACTCTGCCCTTGTCATGGGAAGTGCAGCAGCCTGCATTTACAGTAGTGATAGTTACCAGAAAACTTAGCTCTCCCTGAACAAATACACATGGAATATTTGTGACCCCTCTTTTTAGGGTTAAATATGATACTCACTCTTTGACATCTCTTCCAACTGAGAGGCATTTGCTAAATAATGTGGATGTCAAAACTATTCATCAACCAACTACCACGTACCACTTATGTCAACTTTGTTTCTTTGGTCATGCCCACAGCATTCCTGTTACAGCACCCACTTGTTTCACCCTGGCCAGGGCTTTTAAATAATGGTGACTCCTGATAAATACTGGCCAATTGTTAGGTCTGTATCATATGACCACTACAGGTGTGGGACCCATTATCCAGAATGCTTGGGACCTGGGGTTTTCCGGATAAGGGGTCTTTCCGTAATTCGGTTATTAAACCCGCTAGGTTGTTTTGGCTCCAATAAGGATTAATTATATCTTAGTTGGGATCAATTACAAGGTACTGTTTTATTATTACAGAGAAAAGGGAACCCCTTTTTAAAAATGTGAATTATTTGATTAAAATGGAGTCTATGGGAGATGGCCTTTCCGTAATTTGGAACTTTCTGGATAATCGGTTTTCAGGATAAAGGGGTCTGACACCTGTACCATAAAAAGTAATAAAATCAATTATTAATATAAATGTGTTCATTGCTTCATCAGAAACCTGCTATACTGAGAGGAAAATGTAATGAGAGGGAAACATGTAGTTGCTATTTTGTGTCCCCAAGACTGAATAACACCATTGTCTAACTTTCCTAATTAAACAATTATTATTTTTTTAATGCTAAAATATTTACCATGCATAGAAATGCCCAAAATATTGAAGCGTCATTTTCATGCCAAATATATGAAAATCTGACATTTTCATTACCTTTTGAGAGTAGTGCTTATTAAGTGTCGGTTATGAATAATTTATAGAGTATGCAAATGTATAATCACGTGCAAAGAATATTCTCTCTCTCCAAAATACTGCAAGCTGTCATACATTGTACTATACAGCCAGACTTTTGTGCATCTATTTCCAATATTTACTTTTAAATCTCTAAATTAATAGGCCTATCAATCTACAGCAGGGCTACCTAACTGTTTCCTATGAAATAAGAACTTATGTTAACCATCAAATCATAGTAGTAACTACAGGGATCTATTATCTGCAATGTATAACGGTTTCCTGGGTAATTGATCTATATGTAATGTGGGACACCATGAGTCAAGGCTACTAAATGGAAAAAAAACATAGAGTAATATAGCTTTGTTACCAGGGCACTGTATTCAGTCAAAAATAAAGAATTGTTTGTATAAAGGAACTATTACAGGCCTTTCTAGACAGCAGGTTTGTGTATAATAGATTCCATATCTGTGCTGGGATTGTCAGAAATTGTCAAATTATAGGTCTCTATACTGAATTATTTTGCTTTTAACAAATATACTGTATAGTGTACTGAGTTTTCCATTTTATAAAATAAAATCTACAGTGTGCATGAATGTTGTAAACACTGCATGAAAGTGTTTACACAGTTTACACTGTTTTACACAGCGTAGGATCCTTATTTTTGCCTGGTAATTTTGTTACTGAAGCACAACTTCCTACCGCAATGCAATAAGACTCTCTATACAAATAATGTAGATGGATAATAATAAAGGCCATTAAAAGGTACACAATTATGAATATACAATTCAATATGAATATTCAAGATTTTCATTTTAATCCAGAAAAAGAAGAAATGAGTTCTATAACATCTCTAATCCATTTGTCATATATTTTTCATATACCACTGACATACGCCATCACATAGTCTACTGGCAAAACTATATGCAGGAAAGGCAGATAAAGAGTTGAGCTCCAATTAAAAAAAAAAAAATACTAACTTCTCTTTCCATGTAGCTTGGGACTGACTGCTCCTCCTCTCTTGCCATTAGTGGACTTTGAAGCCTAGATTACTTCTCTACACTACAATTGTCACTCTGTGTCTCTCCTCATTGGTGAGAAAAACACATGGCCTCAGTTTTTGGCATTGGCAGTGTCTCAGGCTATTCTGCATGCACTTACCACTGGGCATATGCTTATTGTCCTTTGCCCAACAAAAAACAACTGTTAAGCTAATGTTTGGTTTTAATGCAATACTGAATGAATCCTTATTTTTGTCCCTACGATTTATGCAGAACTGGAGTTAATCTAATACATTATTACATTACAGGAAATTATTTGTAAGTGGTTAATGTAGAAAAAAAAGCTGGTTTGAAGAAGATTTGTATATCCTCAGAGCACACTGCAGCCAGAGAACATGTGGTGACCTGGGAAAACTAGGGTTGTCTCAAGACTACTTACAGAAAGATATGACTGTGAACTATGAATGCTTATTGCTTTATACCATCTGCAAGATATAGTAAAAGAGGAAACCAGGGCCAGATTCAATTCCATGGTTTATCACTAGGGTTTCTGCCTGGCTGGTATTTTACTGGCCTAGCTCTGTGTCCTTGCTGATTATGCCTTTACTGTGGCCACTAGCATCACAGCTCCACCCCCATTTGCACTATATTCCTGCCCTTTCACATGATAGACCAGCCTTTCTTGGTCCTACCCCTACCTCCATATCATTGACCAGTAAGGGGCCAACCAAAAGGGCGAGATTCAGTTTGAGGACAGAAAACTCATTGAACTGGATCTGGCTATTGGAAAATGAAAACGTAATTAGAAGAAGTTCATTTTTCCTCAAATTGAAGCTTGCCCTTAAGTTTTCAAGAGAAACTGCCATCTGTACAGTTTGAACAACTGGGAAGAGTCCTCTGAATTGCATCTGATGGATACAATAACCCCACCTGAAAAGTCATCACATTGGATCCAACGTGGTGATATAAGCAGTGTGCGCAATGATGTCAGGGTTGCAAGAGACGACTCTGGAGACATGTTCTGCTAACGTTGTCACACCTCCCCCCCTTAAACCCAGCAAAGGTGGCTAAATTCACTGCTGTAGAGTGAAAATGTAGCTTTTCTACTGCAAACACACAGGGGCCCATTCATGAAACCACAAATTTTTTTTGAGAAAAAAATCGTATTTTTTCTAAATTATAGAACTTTTTGTTATGTCCACAATATTTTCATTAAAATTCGACAACATTTTCGTTAACTTCCATGGAAAAGTCAAGTTTTCAAGTTTTGTTATCGTGACTATCTTTTGGCCAGGTTGGAGCTATAGAGTACCATTGAATCCTATGGAAGGCTTCCAAAATTACTGAAGGTTTCACAGCCAGAAAGGTTTTTGCGCCGTTTACGATCGTTTGGGTGCAAAAATTTTGTGACTTTCGGATCGCAATCACAATATTTTCATACGACCATTTTCGAACATCAGAAATTATCGTGGTTACTCCGAATTTTTTCCAATCGTGCTTTTACCCACCCAAAATTCGTGGTTTCATGAATGGGCCCCTTAATGCATTGGTTTAACAATTTAAAAAATGGTGGTTTCAGCAAATCATCAAAACAGTTAAAGCAGGCAATGAAATTAAATGAAATGCATATTAATATAACTGGCTGAAAAGAAACCAAAGCTATGGACTAGGAGAGGAAAAATAACATTAGGGACAAATTAATGTGTAGATTTAAAAATCCTTCAAGAAAGCAGTGGCTTTCTCTGGAAGAGTGAGTCTGCAATCAATCTTAAACTTGCCCAGCCATCTGGGAGACTGTGTCTACACACTGCTAAACAGCCAGGCAGAATAAGAGTACAAGATTCTGTAGCAACTTTCATAAGAGACACACACGAGTGAAATATATCCCTTGCACAGACTGATCTACACATGAATCATATTATTCCACATGACTGTAATTCTCACCCTGTTTTCATTACACTGGTTCCCATTCATTAGAATCCTGTCCTTGTGATTTGTGATTTTTCTTTCTTTCTTCTTGACATTATTTCATTTCTGTACCTATCAAGCCATATTTCTTTGAAAAACAAAAACATTTTTTTCCAGACTTGTTCAATTAATCTGCCCGTAAAGAATTTCCACACTACAGGGTAGCGTGATGGGCAAACATAAGTAATCCATGACATAATAATTGGCATGCTGTTGATGAAGCCTATATATATATATATATATATATATATTATTGGATTTATTGAAGAGGTTTGGTAACTGCTGAAAAAGTGCTCACAAGAAAGTAGAAGAGTCAGGTTGTATGATCCTGATAACTGTTTCTATTATGGTTGTTATAATAAATACAACTGTAATACTTTTATATTCAGTGGGACTACCCAGTAATAAGTAAACAAAAGCAAAGACAAAAAGGGAAATTGAAGATCAGCTTCTGTTTTTACTGGTCTTGATTAAAATGAACACCCTGTACTAGTTACTTCTATGGAGCAAATGTAAAAGTAAGCCTCAAGACATTTTATCTGTTCCCTAAACAAGCCCCACCTGCTTCACCATGTTTTAAATAGAACATATTCAAGGCCTGAGTTAGAAAGAAGACTAAAATAGGCACTTCTTGATGGAAAAGGCACCATTCAATTTATTCCACTCAAATCTCAGCAAACCAACTTTGTGCATGGGAGCATTATCAGGCCAAAACAGAAAAAGATATTCTGTAAATGGTTGCTATAATGTAGGAAGCATGACTTTCAGTCAGGGCACTTTCCACAAGATTTGTGTATGTTCTCCATCTGTTTGTGAGGGTTTACTTCAAGTTATCTGGTTTCCTACAACATATAAGGATACATTCACTTACATAGACACAGTGTGCAATGTCCAATTTTGATTAGCATGTTTTTTTCCCCACAGCGCACTATTTTCCCACAATTACACCCATTTTGGATGCAAACTGGCATTCCTGTTGACACAATTGCACTGCACCTATCGCAGTTGTGTCCAATTAAATCTTCATCACAAATCAGACACAGTTGTGCCAAATATTTTAAGGATATCTGTGTCATCTGTTTAGCACATAACGTGTTCACAATATTCTTTTGGTGCAAGTGTGATGCACCTATTGCCACAGGGCCTCAGGGCGGTGGCTCCAGGGTTCCCCTGTATCAATAGGTGCAGCAGTGCCTGATTTGGAACAGAAGGGACAACAATACAGAACTGTGAAAAGTACATTTTTATGCAAGTACCTGTAATGAAAGTGGTTTTAAATGCAACTTGCAGTGGTGGAAAGCACAAGCCACCCATATTAGCTGACCTAAATAAGCCCTATAGGCAGGTTAACTGGTTTCTGATAAAACCGACTATAGTGTTTGTCTGTGAATGTAATATGGACCTTATCATAAACTCCACTGGGGCAGGAACTGATGTGAAGTGCTGAGGAATAAGTTGGCACCAGGCCCAAACTGGCAATCTTTGAATTCTGGCAAATGCTGCTGTAAGATGCCATAGACAGTCACTATTTATTGGGCTGGTTGAAGGCTATTTGGGCCTCGGTGTACTTGAAATGCCAGGGCCTATTTTGAATCCCAGTCTGGACTTGGTTGACACTTTTTGAAATAATGAAATAATAAATACAATAAAATAAAGTCATTGCACACTGTAGCATTAAGGTTTTGCTTTTACTTGATCCAGGGGCCATAGACTTATGGCCATAAAAAAGCACCAAACCACATTGAGCATGGCAATGTTAAGCTTGTATGCTTCTGCTTGTCCATAAAAACCCATCCTATTACTCTTCAGACAATTCATTCTTGCTTATGAGACAGCTTAGAACTCAACAATAAGCCTTTCAACTAAGGACATTGCATTTTTACACTTCACACTTCAGCACTCAGTGGTCCCTTCATGTAGGATTATGTGGCCTACCAATTTAGAACTGGATTTGTGTTGCTCCTAGCTGTTTCCATTTCAACTATGATGCAGCCACATTGAGAATGGGTGTTTAGTACAATCCATTCTACACCAGTGGGCTTTGCTAGATATTACATAGCTGTGTGCTTAATTATAAGCCTATGTCAGCATGCCTGTAGTTTAATATCCCACTCCACTAATAAGAAGGGATGTCATGATATTTTTGGCTTTAAGCTGTACGTTCCAGTTATGCTCCTTTTCCATCCAGAAGAATAAATGGATTTTGACTCCATGTTTGTAAAATGACCTGAAAATCTAAGGCGTATCTTGTAGTGCAAAACCTGCAATGCTATGTTGTTCATGTGCCATTTACAGCAATTGTAATTATCCATAGCTGATTCAGCTTATTTCTAAACACAATAAAGGAATAAACATTACCATTAAACTTAAAGTATGGCGATTGCAACCGCTTCAAAATAAAATAAATACCTCAATAAAATAATTTTCATTATATAGTTATCATTTCTAACCCAACAAAAACAGGATGCATATTTAATTCTCCACACTGTTGGATGAGCTAAGATGCAATGATGCAGAACAATTATTAATTGATAAATGTTATTGTAGCCTGTTCTTGTTTGGAAAGTTATAAAATGTACCCTTTAAATCAGAACAAACGTTAACCATGCTCATATTCAGGGGTTATTCTGGCAATAAATATTTAGACTTATAGTCTAGAATAAAATCAAAACAACTCCATTAGATGGGCCATTAAGTGCTCAATATATAGCATGCTACAATTCTGTCAGTTACAATGTTTTTTCAGCCAGACATAAATCAGAATCCTGAACTAGTTTAGTTCATAACATAGTGAAAATTGAAAAAGCTGATAAAGTACTTATTACTTTTATCTAACGGGATAACAATGTGACTTTACAACCTAAGTAATGGATAGTATGCTTCAAACTGTTTATTGAGCTAACCCAATTTCTTAATGCCAATGTAAGGCTTCTAAAATACTTTTTCCTGAGAACAGAATTGTTCTTTAAGTTTAACAGAAAGTAATGGAAATGGGATTCTGTTTCCTCTTAGGGAACACAAATGCACATGTAGGATTACACAATAATCAGCAAATTATAAAACTTTACCTTATTAAGGCTGCCTTTAGGGCTCATTTATGTCTGCGAGTGCAGTGAGGAAAGTGCAATTTCGAACACAATCACCAGGTTTTTTCACACAATGCAACATTTCCCCCAGAATTCTGGTATCATTTTAGACACAAATGGGAGATTTTTTTTCCCACAGTGCACCATTTTCTCCCTCAATTCTCCCACAAACGGGGATTCTCTTGACACAATTGTGCTGGGCCTACCACAGTTGAGTCTAAATCACCAAAAGAAAAAGCAACTACATGTGCTCTTTGTCACAAATCAGGCACAGTTGCTCCAAATGTTTTCTAAGTGGAGCCATTTCTGGTGTTCGGCGTGTGAGTGACTTGTGCACCCTGTTCTTCTGGCACAAGTGTGCTGCGCCAATTAACATAGGGCCCTGAGGTAAATGCCACCTACTGACCAGCTGGTAGCTCCAGCATTCCCTCAGTGCCCTGCATCAATAGGCTACAGCTACAGGCTCATTATTTTTAGATCTAACCAAAAGCTATACATTTGAAACAACAAACTGCATAAAGTACAGAGGCAGAGACATTCAAGGGAGCATAATAAACAGTATTAATGGGTTATATTTATGTAGATATAATACCATGTGCTTAGCAGATATAGGAAGAGCATAAATGTGCCCTTAGTATATACTACTTTTTATATAGTTGCAACAGAACACTGTAAACCATTTCTTTTATACGGGAAATTACTTTATTACAGTTCATTTCAGGAAACACGTTCCCTACACTTTTTACGTAGTGCCGCTGTTCAGTGCAGCAGTAATTTACTTGCATAATAAATGCCTTTAATAAATGTGATGGCCTGATAAAAACATAAAAATATTGCAAGAGCATCAATCAAAGTTCCCTGCAACTGCAGGATAGTTGTAACCAGTAACAGGTTTTAGTGTATTAATATAATATTCATTTGAGGAATAGGTAAAAAGCTTGTGCAATTTAATGTGGCTCTGCTTCAGAAATTTCACCATGCTAACAAAGTCAGTGGAAGGAAAAGACTGGCAGACAAATATGTTTCACATTCACAAAAAAAAGGAAAATCACATTATATTCATATTAAAATCAGCTCAACTGTATCTTATTGCCATCCACAGAATTAAATAAAACTGATAAAAACTTCCAAATAATTAGTTTGCAATATCCAAGTCAATGATATTGAAGGTTTATATTGAGATTAGCAGGACCTCTCCAGGGGACTCTACATGGACTCACAGGGTGGTTATTGCATCAAAAAGCATTGCTCAAAATGAAAATATGTTTGACCAGACACCACATATGTTTGATGGGAGGTTACTGGTCAGCTTGGACAGCTGCAACCCCATTAGTGAAATACATTCAAAATGGACAGCATCTAACCCAGCAACTAGGCTCAGAGTATTACATGTTCAGAATATTGCAAGACTGAAGACTTCTCTGACGCCCTTCGTTCTTTTGCTCATTCTGTTAACTTACTTTTTAAATGATCTAGTAAACTATAAACATACCATTTTCTTTTTCCCAGTTCAGCATTCAGATTTTAAAGTTTACACCAGTCTGATGTTTTCTCCCGGCACTTATATGAATTTTTTAATAAAAAAAGATAAGGCTGTCCTGGATGGGATTAAGACAGATGAGGGTGAGGTTAGTTTGGATTATGGAGTGGCCTGGGGCAAGGCCTAATGCTCTGGAACTTCATATTTGCCTTAACTCATGAGGGCATGGTAAGATTTCAAACTCAAATGTTGCAGAATTGCTCCTTATTAGCATACTACAGTAGTAGCATTGCAAATTTGTTACGGTAAGCTTTTAGGTATGGGGAAAGGCATAACAATCATCACTGATTTCCCAGAAAGTCCCCTAAGAATGGGCGCCACACTTTACCATAATGTAATCATTCTGAACCCAACATCATATTGTTCATACAGACACACTGCCAACACCAGTTATTTATTATTGATAACTGATATAGAGCATATTAGGGATAAGCACATTTTTTTCTTCTGATATTTGCAGTGAACTTAATGCTTTTGAGAGTGGCAAACATTTATTTTAAAACAATGTATTAATATTTAACAGGAAGGCACCAAAATACAGAGCAAATGTAAGAAATACTCATGTCCTTATACTAGGCCAGAACCCAGGGGCTGGCAGCAACAATCAAGTCTTATAGGAAAGGCAGAAGGCAGAGAGTGATCCAGTAAACAGGCCAAGGTCAAAAACCAGGGGATCCAATGAGATTCAGGTTAGGGGAACTGGAGTGGAGGAACAAGGAATGGAACAGAGAACCAGGCAATACAGACAGGAACCAGGCAAAGGAATCGCAGGATAATGGATAAGCAGGCTAGATTAGGCTGTAAGGCTTCAATGATTAAGCAAAATGGGTTGCAGGAAACAGGTTTATATAGGGGCTTAATTTTAGATTAAAGCCACATGAGAATAACAAGGTAGGCTGAGAAGAGCAAACAGCAGGGAGACATAAAGGATGGACTTTAGAATAACTGTCCAGCACCAACCCCCATAAGTCCCCAGCGGCTCAGAAGGTTAGTGCAGGTACAGTTTGATAAGCAGACCAGGGTTACAGGTTTTATTTCGCATGGTTCCTGACTAAAATTGCTCCATCTGTAGCTATTTTAACTAAAGTGAACCTATAGCAGAGTTCTGAGTGAGTCCGAGGTTTCAAATGCTAGAGGTAATATACCTTTATAAAAGCACTGAGGCTTCTAATCATAACATGATAGATGTGTCTCCATATGGATAAGACAACCATTATAATTAACCAAATTTTACAAAATAAGCAAACAACATTTTGAGGAAAATAAAATTACAAAGACAAGAAAAAAACTACCAAATAATTGGTTGTTATTGGTATAACAGAATTGTACCCCTACTCCTTTCATAATAAAGCATTGACATTTAATTATAGCTTTACTTTAATGTTGTATTGACTTAATATTGAACTATATAATTCTGTAGTAAACAGAGATGTCTACAGAGAAATAACTAAGTATGCAGCCTATCTGCCAATGATTCGTCTACAGAGGGTTCTTAATTTGATTAATTTGCTGTCATTTGCATTGCCTCTGTCACAGAAGTTAGTAAGCTAGCGTTACTATTTTCAAAAGAAAATGACAGCAAGCAGAATACTTCTAAATAAGTGTCAAGTTTTATTTTACAATGTAGTGTGCTAAATTCTAATGTATATTTCCAACAAAGAATTTGGCAAATCATTTTCTTTTCTTTATTTTTTTTTATTTACAATAAGTACACCCTTCCACTGCCTCAGTTTGTTCCCGTTTATATTAAGACATTTTACTGTTTTGTATTTTCACTGTATTTTTTAAAACAGCTAAAATTAGTCTCCTTGCATTTAAAGAATAGCCAAGTTTATTTAAAGTTTGCATTAGCAGGTAGACAAGTATTAAGCGGATAATTCACTTACAAAGCAGACAGATTGCAAATGTATGCAAAAATAACAAAAATGAGCTTGGGATTTGGGGAATGTTTCGTGATAAAGCACAGTGCCAAATTATTTAGAAACTATCTGTTTTACTGAAGATTGCTGTATTCAGAGGAGGGGGAAAAATCAAGTTGTAAATGCATCCCAAGGCAATTGCATGAGTGTGAAATAAGAAATGTTTTCATACATTTTATTTAATTGGGTCTCTCTTCCACTGTCTATTTCCTGTCTTTACTGAGAGGCTTAGCAAATGATGGTATGTTGGTCCTTGAGATTACCTTTAATGGACAGTATTAATAGGATATTTTATCTATTAGGACTGCTTAGAGTATAATTTATAGCCAATTTTCCCTAATGTACCATCTGCCACATGTACTACTTTGTTCTGCAATTGACCTCATTATTTACTTGACTGACCATTAACATGGAGTAACAGAGGCTATCCTTGTGCTAAAGGTCCAAATCAAGAATTATTGGCAATATTTAAAGCAGATGTAATTACCATGCAACACACTACTCTGTTATACTATTTAGTATAAAACTCAACCATAAAAATGTAGTCTACTTTTATTGTTTATATGAAAGTAATCCAGTGAAAGTTTATGTACAGCAATGATGAAATAAGGCATATGTCCAATATTAAAGTGAATAACGTGTTACAGCTGTTAAGGAATAACAATGGTTTTTGCAAACTTTCTTCTCTAAAAGACGATTGATTAGCATTGAGGTTTCTGCACATTGTGCCATTTTGTCTCTCCTCTTCTCTCTACAATACAAGCACAGTTACTGGACCACACATTTTTCTACAGTCACTTGAGCAAAAATTCACATTCATTAAAGATTCTTGTGCTTCTTGCACTTCAGTATAGATGTATTCTAAGCTATTTTTTTCAATTTAAAAGTGCCAATTAGCTGCAGGATAATTTACAAGCATGCAACTTAGAACTAATAAAGGGATAAACAAAAAAATGTTTGAATGAGTATTTATTCAGACTGGCTGGGCAGGACTGAAGTTGCCACAAACAACATCCCTCTCCAAAACCCTCAGTTAGACTACACTGTATCCATAGACCAGTGTTGGACTGGGATGCCAGGGGCCCACCAGAAAACTTTAGACCATGGGCCCACTCCCAAACTATTTTTCATCCACTTCTTACTCAGTCTCTATTTTCCAAATAGTTTTATCTTTACATACTATAATCTGTTCTTCTATATATTTAGTTGCTTTGTTCCCATAGAAAAATAAGTAATAACCATGAATTAGGCCAAATGGGTAGAAGCAGGGGGGCCCACTTACACCTGGGCCGACATTGCCATGGCCCCTTGTGACTCAGTAATCCCCAACTAATGGCTGGCGAGCAACATGTTGCTCACCAACCCCTTTGGATGTTGCTCCCAATGACCTCTAAGGTAAAGAAAGTAGGTGAAAATTTTCTAATTCCTGGCTTGGAGCAAGTTTTGGTTGCATAAAAAACAACTGCTTAACTTAGTCTCATGTAGTCTGCCAGGGACGACCAAATCACCAATCACAGCCCTTATTTGCAACCCTCAAGAACATTTGTCATGCTTATGTTGCTCCACAAATCTCTTTATATTTGAAAAGGTACCCAACCTAAAGGATATAGGCAAAGCCTTAAATAAACCAAATGATTGCACTGCAGTAGGGCAGATGGCATTTGCCCTGTAAAACCAATATTGTAAGGTAAAAAATGAAAGCTGAATATATTGGTAACTGGTAAATATGTTATTGGAACAGTAAGAAAATATTGGTGGGAACATTAGGATTTAATGATACCACACCCCTAGTTGCTACCTTATAACTGAATGAAATCACAAACAGCATAACAAGTTCACAGCATTGCATGGGCTATACATGACTGATGCAGCATCGAGCCCGTTGTGCCCCTTTACCCTCCCCCTGTGCCCACAATAAAGCAACGGACAACTTAATTGGGGAGAGAAGGCTGCAGTTGTTTATTGCAAATTATTTAAAATAATTCAGCAATTATATATAGATATAAACAACCATAACTTTTATTAAACAGTAAAATAACTTATATCCTCCAAAGAGGTCTGACCCTGAGCCCAGGCCCGGAGCCTGTGTCCTGTCTACTATCCAAGTCCCATTCTGGATTAACCATCTCCCTGGGGACCCCAGGCCTACCCAGTTACCCACTCACCTTACCAACTGTACCTTTTTAATTTCCTCTGGGGCTCAAAGTCGACCCCACCCCCCGCATTGCGACTATTGCTTCCCACCTATTTTGGGAAGGAGGGATGCTGACGGCTCCTGCTCCTCCTGCCCGCCGAAGTAATGGAGAGCTCACATCCAGGGAGGTCCCTTCTCCTTCCCTGAACCTGAGATATCCGGTGGGGGGGGGGGTTGTCCTCCTAGCTCAGTCATGCCCTTCTTCCCTTTCGTTTTACTCGGGTCATTGGGTTCCCTTATTTTTCAAAACGGAAAACCTTAGGGAACCAGCCAGTACATTTGGATACTCAGGGACCTATAGGTCATGTGAAAAGATATATTGGTTTAAAGGTGAAGTCTTCTTACATCTCTGTACTGAATTAATGTATCAGATTAAAGGATATATTATCAACAAGTTGTCTAATGCCAGGCAGTGTCATTCTGTGGCTACTAAAGCAAATAAAGTGCTGTCTTGTATAAAAAAGGGCATTGACTCAAGGGATGAGAACATAATTTTGCCCCTTTATAAGTCCCTGGTAAGGCCTCACCTTGAGTATGCAGTGCAGTTTTGGGCTCCAGTCCTTAAGAAGGATATTAATGAGCTGGAGAGAGTGCAAAGACTGCAACTAAACTGGTTAAGGGGATGGAAGATTTAAGCTATGAGGTGAGACTGTCGAGGTTGGGGTTGTTTTCTCTGGAAAAGAGGCGCTTGCGAGGGGACATGATTACTCTGTACAAGTACATTGGAGGGGATTATAGGCAGTTGGGGGATGTTCTTTTTTCCCATAAAAACAATCAGCGCACCAGAGGTCACCCCTTTAGATTAGAGGAAAGGAGCTTCCATTTGAAGCAGCGTAGGTGGTTTTTCACGGTGAGGGCAGTGAGGTTGGGGAATGCCCTTCCTAGTGATGTGGTAATGGCAGATTCTGTTAATGCCTTTAAGAGGGGCCTGGATGAGTTCTTGATCAATCAGAATATCCAAGGCTATTGTGATACTAATATCTACAGTTAGTACTAGTGGTTGTATTTATAGTTTATGTATGTGAGTGTATAGATTGGTAGGTGTGGGTTGGATGTGCTGGGTTTACTTGGATGGGTTGAACTTGATGGACACTGGTCTTTTTTCAACCCTATGTAACTATGTAACTATGTAACTATTATTGGGGAGTGCTCACTGCAGATAAATACACTGATATCATGGGTAATTTTAAGCTTCTTGTTTTCAGACATTCTGAGGAAGCTGGACATAAGGATTTGATTTGAAGTATGTGGTTCTGGAATGTGTACCCCTATCCAGACAACTTGAATTGAAGAAAAGGGATGTGTGGTGGATTTGCCAGATGAATTCACTGGCACCTAACAAAGTAAGCAAAGATTATTTCTCTTTAGATTTTTAGATATATCTTTAGGTTCTACTGTTGATTGATTTTCTGTTTTTTTCCCCTTGAGCTGCAAGAGGGGCAATAGGAAGTGGAGTAGACAATTGAGACAATTGATTAGGGATTATAAACTGTGTGTTAAACTTTTTTTGACATCATACCCAATAGGTTATTTCCTGTATTGCACTTTAAAAATGGTTGCACATTGAGATCATTGTACCCATAAGCTTGAGAAGGGAGTCGGCGTACTCTGAAACATTGATGTTTGGCACTGGGACCGCTTTAAATATCACAAGATTTGCATTTTTTTTACTACATGCACCAAACATTGCATGGGCTATCTATACATTGTATTCCACTGTATTGTACTGTATATTAGCAGGTCAGTTTGTACTGTAAATCAGCAACTTAGCACCCATTAAGTGTATAATAACTACAAGATGGCTACATCATATTAAAATATTCAGTTCTATTTCCTAAATGTATGTTCTGCTAAATAATTTTGCAGTATCTATTAATGATTGAGTAAGAACTGTAATCATTTTTATTTTAAAACTGCAGTTTTACACAATACTCTTCAAAGATTCTATGCAAAATTAATCTTCTATATAGATCAATACCTCATGCTACTACATATATATCTGTTTCCTAAGGGGACAAAGAAAATCTTTGCATTAATAACAAAATAAAATCTTCCGAAGACAGATTTTGAAACGATTTTTCTAGATTTAAAAAAAATTGCAACTTCCCAAGAGATAGGCACTGAACTAAACATAAAGATACCTACATTACTTAATAATAAAGTTCAGAAATGTGTCTGAGGAATATAAAAGTGTTGAATAAAAATGGCCAACTAATGACTAAAGGAGGGAGAAAAATTACGAGGGTGGTCTAAAAACTTTGCAGAAAATAATGAGAGCCCTGAAAACTCTTTTTGGGAAGATGATCAATCATTTTTTCACTGAGCAAATGCTATTAATTTTAAAGAGCAACTCAATATAAAATAGTTCTTTTTGGTATAAACTGCATAATTAGTAGTTGTAGCACCTCTCATTTTCATATATATATATATATATATTCCAAATATAGAAAAAAAAACAAAGCAAAACAGTGTCATACTGAAGTAAACTGTCTGTAAGACAATATCAGAGAAGGCAGACAGTGGGCTTTCAGGTGATGATTTGTTCCAATACTTTACCATAGAGGCAACTAAAAAAGCAAAGTAATAGTGGATGTGATACAGCTTTTGTCAGAAAATATGACAATCATAGATGCTATCCCAGCAGATAGAGTCACTGGTAAAATGGGGGTATTGCCTAATCAATGTGATGACCTATAGTGACCTTATACTAAAGTGACTACAGTGCTAAATGCCTAAGCGCACATCGTAAAAAAGGGCCCTTTCTCACAGCAAAAATGCTCACTGCACATGCACAATTACCCACATATGTAATAAAAAGCACTAAGTTTGCCCAGTAGTAGTAGCCTATAGCAACCAATAAGATGGTTGTTTTTTAAACAGGTGACCAGTAAATTCTACCTGCTGATTGGTTGCTATGGGTTACTGCTCCTGGGCAAACCTAGTGCCATGTATTGCATAACCCCCATAGAATACTAAGGGGATTTTTTTTTAAAAATGGGAGAATGGTATTTTGTGATGGGTTTGAGGAGGGGGAGCTTCAACATAAGGTAACTCCCAAGAAATCTAGGAGAGTCTAATAATGGAATAATCTAAAAGCTGTTTACTGTTTTGAACTTGCCCAAACAGGATTATTTCCTAATGGTGTTGTGCTACACTAGTTCTAAGGCACATGAAAGATTAAAGGTTCCTAATGGCCACTTAATATCTAGTAGAATTAAGTCTAAAACAACTGGACTCTTTCTGAGTTTATCTTGAAAACGTTTCACCACTCATCTGAGTGGCTTCTTCAGTTCAAATGACTGGTAGGGAATTCCCCAGCATTGAAACCCTTGAGGGTAGTACTGTCACAGACATCCAATCACAATGGTTCCATAGAACTTATTAAGTTGGGTGTTGGCTGAAACTGACAGGTGTAAGAAGGTGGGCTCCAGTCACAATGGTACCATGATTCTCATTGATGCAGGTGTTAATCTTTTAACAGGATGGAAGAGGTAGAGGCACCTTCAGCCATTAAACTCCCCTTTGACTTGTTTTTGTTGCAACAACCTGCACTTGAACCACATACAATAACACAACTAGCAGTTATACAACAGCTGGAGTTTCAAAGCTTTTCAAATCTTTGGGTATAGATGAACTGTGCAACAAAGCTTTAAAAAGGAACAGCTAATACTTAAATGTCTCTTTGTGCTGCATTTTTAGCAGCTGACCTATAAATTGGATATACAGGAGAGAGCAAATGTTTATAGTCCCCTTTATAGATGATTTTAGAATGTGCTAAACCTTTTAATGGCTATGAAGTGATAAGCTTAAATGTGCTATTATAATGAACTCTTATGGATTCTCTAGTGGATATAGGTGGCCCTGAATTTCCACTCCAACTGATATATAACAGCCTAAAATAATCTCATACATAATTTAATAAAAACATACACTTCATTAAAATGTTATACTATCCTTCATATAATGCTATTAAGTGTATGTTATTTTTAAAGTACTGCTCATTACATTTCTTCAGATTATTCAACTATGTGGAAAGTGGATGGCACTTCAGAATCTATTTTCAAAAAAAGATACTTGTCAAACTTGTCTTCTCATAATTCACTAAACCCAAAAAAATCTACATGATAATCAATAGAGTGCATTATTATATCTGTATATATACTTGACAACTCAATTATTAGGTCTGCATAGATTTTGCATGGAGTAAAAGGAGTTACTTATTAGACTGAGCAAAAAAAAAAAACTGTCAAGGAAAACCTATAAAAATGATTAATTACTATAAAGAAAAACTGTAAAAATAACAATTATCCAGTTTTGCAGGAAGAAAATTAACCAAGCAGAAAGCATATTTCATACTTTTATGGAGCATTTTTATTAAGCTAAAATATGTTGTTTTGTTGTGTAAAAAAAGTCTTGCAATTCTTGTATTCAACGTATGTTAATTTTCTGCTGGTATTTACTTTTGCTAAACTTTTCCTGCGCTATGGTGATAAACAATTACGATTTTATTGTAAATGAAAATGGCGAGTCAGACAGATCGTGATTCATTTTACACAACTATATACTGTGTATGTGTGTATATATATATATATATATATATATATAAAGGAGCAATAGAGGCCAGCACTCACTGGACTTTGTGAAATAACAAAAATAAATGATATACAAAAAAGTATCACTGCATGGTTTTTATTTATCCGAAGTTTCAGTTCACAACAGGAACTTTCATCAGGGATGATATATATATATATATATATATATTTTTTTTTTTATTTCAAAGGACGTCATAAGCGCACTCCAGGGACTTTTCATAAAAAATTCAGTCATTATTTTCACATTGCCATCCGATTTTATGTGTGTGTGTGTATAATGTCCCAGCATGAAATCCTCTAGTGCAATAATGTTGGTAAAATGCCACATATACAGTATTACCATAAAGGGGTGGTTCATCTTTAAGTTAACTTTTAAGTTAACTTCATTACTTCATTAAATAGATTTAAAATTATTTGACATCATCTTATGACTCTTCCCGGCTTTCAAATGGGGGTCACTGACCCCGGCAGCTTAAAAACTATTTCCCTGTGAGGCTCCAATTGTATTGTTATTGTTACTTTGTGTGGTTTATTTTTCTATTCAGGCCTTCTCATATCCATAAACCAGTCTTACTCACAATAAACCTTTCCTCTATGATGCACCTTATAGGTGGTCAGTTAAAATTTCCAAATGAGTATGGAAAACTAAATCTAGTCTCAGTTATGTTCAGAAACTGCAAACTTTCATGTCCACTGGATTAATGCCTTACATAGCACTTTAGCAGACCAAGTCATATATAGCAGTCTCGCATCTACAATAGTTTAATTGCAAGTGGTTACCCAGCCACAATTCATGGACAACCTGGAAGTAGTAAATTCATGACTAATGGGTATGAATAAAGGACAGGTTGTATACCCTTTGTCTAGTCACTATTTAAGTCTAATTCGTACAGAATATAGAATATGTGCTACCCAACAGTCTCAGTTATGTAATACTGTCAATATAGAAAGTTTTCTATTATTCAATGTTTTATTTGATTTCTTTTATCTTTATTATTTCTGTTCTTAATAAAAATCTGTCAGAGAAGAATGGCATTCAGAAATAAAGCTTTTAGCTTATTACATGAGTCACAATATACTGCTAGATTTAAAAACATGCCTATTAAGTTAAAATACTAGAATATGAATAGCTCCTTGTGTTGTAAACTGTGCACACAATAGTTTTAAGTTTGTTCGAAAATGTTACTTACTGGACTATAATGACAAACTTTGTGGGTGAAATTGAAATGAAGTCATTATGTTGTACATGCAACCAGGGTTCCCTCTAATTTCTTCTTGGCTGAGTGCACACAAAATTTCTTTTATGCACACTTTTTCTTTTTTTTTGTATTATTACATTTTTCATCGTGTTCACAGTTCACAAAAAATGCACCAAACTAGTTCAGATTCAGAGAGTATCCAGCTGAAGTATCAGGAGAACTGGAAGGACAAACCTGGGATAACACAGGGACTGTGTTCTAAGGAAATAGCAGTAGGAAATGGGACGTGGGGGACAACATAAAAACAGGAAAAAGAGGAAACTTTACATTTCAAGTTTTAATTCAATCACTCAATCATTCAATTCATCACATTTGGACATTTGGACATTAGTTTTGCTTTTTGGAAAAAGAATGTCGTTTTCTTAGTGTTGATTTGCTGTTTTTCACCCCGACATAAACAAACTCTATTCTCCATTAGGAAAGAGTTGAGAATTTTGATTCAAGACCACCCTAAGGACAATGAGAGGGTAGATTTTAAACACAGATGGGCATAAATTTTATTGCCCCACAGCTGCCAGAGTTTAGAAGCAGTTTCCTGCTACCAGGATACTGTGTTCTGTATATACTTTTTACAGGGAGTAGGTAACTGTGAAGGGCAGTGAAGTGTTAACCTATTGTTTTGTGGTAACGAGAATTTAAGGAGAGCACGACATGTTACCCATTCTGTTGGATAATGTCATAAAAAATAAAAAAGAACTTAGTCACGTTTTAAATATGGAATCATGGGAATTTCTTTGCAGAGGGTTTTACACCCTAAGGGGCTGATTTACTAACCCACGAATCTGACCCGAATTGGAAAAGTTCCGACTTGAAAACGAACATTTTGCGACTTTTTTGTATGTTTTGCGATTTTTTTCGGATTCTGTACGAATTTTTCATTACCAATACGATTTTTGCGTAAAAACGCGAGTTTTTCGTATCCATTACGAAAGTTGCGTAAAAAGTTGCGCATTTTTCGTAGCGTTAAAACTTACGCGAAAAGTTGCGCATTTTTCGTAGCGTTAAAACTTAACGCTACGAAAAATGCGCAACTTTTCGCGTAAGTTTTAACGCTACGCAAAATGCGCAACTTTTCGCGTAAGTTTTAACGCTACGCAAAATGCGCAACTTTTTACGCAACTTTCGTAATGGATAGGAAAACTCGCGTTTTTACGCAAAAATCGTATTGGATCCGAAAAATTCGTAAAGAATCCGAAAAAATCGCAAAGTACCGATCATTACGAAAAAAACGCAATCGGACTCCATTCGACCCGTTCGTGGGTAAGTAAATCAGCCCCTAATTGTATAACCAAATCAAATCATTAATATATCCCTCTATAACAGTTAAATGAGGGCAAATAACATACATATACAGTAGTTAGTAGGTAAATGGTACAATGCAAAGTAGCAATAAGGATGGTTACCTATAATACAGTTTAGTGGAGTTTGAGAAAATAAGTGACGTTTTTCAGATCTGACTTACCATCCCACATGTAGTTGTTTATCAATTACATCTCAGGTCAATTCAGGAATCCTCTTATTATTGGCTGATGTGTGAATGCAATTCTTTCTTTCACAGTTGACATACTCCCCAACATTGCTTTTTACAATTTAATTAAGTCTTATGATTCTGACTTTCGTACACTGCTTTTCTCACCTGCTCATTTTGCCTTTACCTATGAGGCAATTATCACCTCATAGTATCATCTAATTGATTTTTTAAATTGCTTACAGCATCGATTCTCTTAGCCGTCCAGAAAATGCCTTCGCCTACATTTGCACACAGTTTAAAGTATGTATAGCAATTGTAAATGCAACTATGGACAACTTGAATTCCACAGTTCTACAACTAATACTGTACCTTATATGTGCCAGGTTTCAAGCTTGGACCTATGTATTTATATCACAATCATTATGTGAATCCCAACAGCCACTAGAACAACTAGAGGAGTTATTTTACAAAGTGGAAGGCCGGATGCAAAGTGCAAAAATCGGATGCAGTCCATTATTCTTTATACCCTGCCTTCCACTCTGTTTGAATTACAGTATATCTCTGCACTCTGTATTGGAGAACAGAGACCTGCAGCTGTCACATGTCTACAATGTATACCTGTCCAGCAATGCTTTATTTATGAGAAGGTAGGCACAACTTGCTCTGCATGGATGCTAAAGACATCTGCCTGGAGCTATAGTAATTAACCCCTTAGATATTCAAGATAAACAACATTGCTATCTATTAGCAGAAAAGGCATTAGCTGTACTTCTCAAAATGCCTATATTTAAATTAAGCTGGCAATACAACGCAAGATCATTTTGTCAGGCAAGGTCACCAAACACAAGGATTGGGGCCTGATTTGGCCACCCACACACTGAGCCCAATCAGATTGAACTGATTGGCGACCTTGATCAGATCATATATGGAGAGGCCTACCGATTCGTCAGAGGAGTACCACATCAACATGAGCATGTGGTCCTTGTCGGGGGGGAAAACAAAACCTGCCTGATAAATATCTGCCAAAGTCAGCAGCTTTTATCAGTTTATGTATGCCCACCATAAGAGCCATTATATCAGTCAGGTAGAACTCAAATAATTTGGATTACCAAATTAAATTGCTAAAAAATCACATTTCTTCTTAAGGAGTGCCACATAAAAACCAAACACCACAGTATATATAAGAATAATAAACTCTTTAATTCCTTAAGTTTTTATTAGACTTCAACTGTATCTGCATTGTATTAATTTAAATTTTAAATTGTTGTAATCACTGGGAGTTTGCTTTCAACAAGACAATTATAAGGTCAAACTACATCATTTTAAAGTAAGCAACTCATGCTGTCTATATTATATTCTACTAATAATATTATACTATTCCCTTTATTAACTAATTCCTCCTTGGACTCATGCCTGTTGCTTAAATATACTAGGGCTCATTTATAAACACTGGGCAAATTTGCACCTGGGCAGTAACCCATTGAAACCAATCAGAAGTTTGCTATCATTGTTTACTTTAATCTGGTTGTAAAAATGCAATCAAAGAAAAAAAGATGGTTCTCTTACCAATAACCTGATGCTAAAATGGGTGGATTTAGGTAAAATGCCAATGCATCAACAAAGGTTTTCTACCAGGGCTTCAATCCAAAACCAAAATTTGCTGCACAAATTATAATTTCACAGTCATGACATCAAATATTGCAGTGTATGCACTTATGTAGAAAAAAAAGCCTGACACATTTAAAATGGAGAGAATGGGAAGGAACATTACAAGCTTCATTTAGAAAATATTCTTATTATAACTGACAGGAAGTACTAGATAGACATATTGTAATTGACAAACCAATGCACTACATACAAAGTATGTCAACACAATGTCAGCATGGTTAACAGAGTTCTGAAACCAAAATCATCCATTTGCTGATGCCAGATACAATGGAGAACAAATAGATTGTACATAGTGTTGGGCAAAATTTTTCCGCACACATAGATTTGTTGCCATTAGCAGATTTTCGGTAAACAGGTAACAATTTGCCGTGGAAAAATTCACTGATGTGCAACATTTTCACCTTTTCTGAATTTTGTCGAAGTGAAACGGTACAGATTCGCTCATCACTATAGGATCAACTGCACAAGTAAATTCTTTAAAACTCTAATGATATGTACAATTTTACTAATAAGGCTGTTTGGGCTATGTTATGTTCTCAAGTACAAGCTGATCTGTCAACTGACCTTAAAGTTGAGCTACAGAGTTTATGGTCTGGTAAATGGCCAGCTTCTCTGAGAAGTGCAGCTTCCGAATCAGTAACCCCCTTTGCATTAAATCATTTGATGTGGTGGGAAGTTATTTTATCAGACTGTACACTAGAGTCCTGTGCAATCCATACCTTAATACCCTGGTCTGGAAAAGATATTATTATCTACTGACTAGCTACTATTGGGTTGCCCCTTAATAATTCCTTATTAATACCAGAATCATCACATAAATGGGTATTCAAGCACAGTAATGAAAATAACTGGACAATGGTTGATGTATCCTTATGTACTACCAATATGAATTTATATATATATATATATGTTCTCCACAATTTAAGATAACAAGACTTTACATGGCCGATGTAATGTATCTAACCCTGTGTATTATTTAGGATTAGACAGAAACTGTTTTCATTTATTTAATTCAGATAAAATACTGTATAAACCAAAAGGAAAACCATATAAGTCAATTCAAATGCTTGCAGGCACATGGTGTAACACTGTACCTCTAGAATTCATATCCTCTTCTACTTGAAATATGACAATACCACAAATATTAAATATGTAATATGAGCTTGGATGGGAACATATTATAGATTTCAGTACATCTGATTTACCTATAGGAATGGGTATAGAAATGAAAAAGTGGCTAACTTAATCAACATCTATTATTTCTCTCCTTAATGATTTAAAGTCACAACAAGCACAAATATATATAAAACATAAGCAAGCTATTCTAAAAAACGTTTCTGCAGTAGTTTCAAAAGACGGACAGGTGTCATGGTGGGAATCTATATTTGAATACAGTAATACAGCTTCACAATTTTTTAATGTTATGTTACATCCAATTATTATAATTTGTATTGTACAGTTTGTTATTATTTATATGTGGATGTACTTGTCATCAAAAACGACTTAACCAGAAATTAGCCAATCAAACTGTAACATTGAAAGTTCTTCAAGTGCAGCAAAAACATTTATTCCATTTCATACTTTAGATGGACATACATGGACACAGTGGCTATAGACCCCAATCTTCACTTGCTTCTGGCTGAATCTTTTTAACTAGCACATGGCAGGTTTATTTAACCATCTACCAGACAGAATCAAGAATTGAACAACAATCTACTGACACATGCAAACAATATCAGTGGTGAAACACAGAGACAAAAGCTTTTTTCTGCACCAGTTCTTCTATGGACTACTATGGAGTACGGACTACTATGGAGTATGGACTATCATCACCTTTACACTGTTGAAATAATATCTTGAACTATTGTTTTAAAGAACTTTAATGCACACCATACCATTTTTGGGTAGTGGTTTTAAATTTTCTGGATGCTAAATTAACTATACACTTACTCCGGGTTTCTTCAACTTTAAGTATGAAAGGACTTTATCTGGGTCTATATTAATTTGTACTAAGTCTGCTGTAATCGTAAAAAATTATTTTTGTCTGGTAGGCCAGCCATGCTAGTTTATAGATTTTGCCCATATTAAAAGAAAAAAAGTGGGGAAATGTAGATATTAGAATTTTAGATAGAAACTATATACAAGGTTATATTCAAATAACAAAGTTCAGAACTGAACATTAGTATAGAACAGCTGACAAAACAACTGAGGGTCAAAGGTCAGGGTCTAGGCACAGAAAAAAATATGCAGCTGTTGTCCTTGGTTAAAGGAGAAGTAAAGGTAAAAAACTAAGTAAGCTTTATCAGAAAGGTCTATGTAAATACAGCCATAAGCACTTACAGTAATGCTGCACTGAGTCCTCTATCAAAAGAATTACAGGATGTCTTGTCTCTTTTTTTTGTACACATGATGTTCCAGTGTCTGATTTCCTGTCTCAAACAGCCTTAATTGCCGGGGCCAGAGTCTGTGCAGTTCTCTCCTCTCTGCCCTCTCCTGCTCCTACCAGAATGCTAAAAACTCCCTCCCCCCTCCCTTAGGAATGTGTGATCTGAGCTATAACTGCTAGAGGCTGCAGGAAGGAAGCTACCTAAAATGGCAGCTGCTATCTTAAGCAAAAGGAGAAAGCTTCTAAAGCTGTTTACTCAGGTATGGTAATGGTTTCTGCTGAATAAATATATTGTTCTAGGTGGCACTAATGTGGCAAATCTATTGGCAGTAATTGTAATGTGGCAAATCTATTGGCAGTAAAATGCCAAAATAGCCCTAAAAACACACCCACTGCACAGATAACATGACACTGTGCTTACATAACAGATAAACCTTTTTTGAGCTATTGTGCTGATGCTAAGAACAGTTTTACTAAAGATGGACAGAGGGATAGTTATGCAAAAACAAGCTTTCAGGACATATGAGCTATTATTTAATACTCTGTATTGTAATACTCTGTATTAATGTATACCTCTAATAAAGCTGTCTGGTTAATATCCTCCTGAGTCAATCTAAATGGTTCAAGTCAGGCCCAGGGGGGACTTCGGGTCCAGGCTCGATTTGGGTAAGCATTTATTAAAATCCAAGAGTGACTAACTCATTGTGGGCGAGAATCTTTTATCCTTGGAGTATTACTGAGTATACTGAGTATCTTTTAATGTCTCTGAAGAACTTATTTAATCCTTCTCCTACTTTATCTTTATATAAATGTCTTTAAAAATTAAAAAAAAAAAAAAGTTAAATAATGTGGTTTTCAGTGGTTTGGTTTAATAATTAAAAACATTAATTTACTTAAATTTAACTACAAGGAAAAGTTAGAAATTAAATATTTTTCAATTATTGACTTGATCGATATTTTACAATGAATGTTCTTTTCTAGTGCTGAACCTTTATTTCATTTGAATTTTTTTTTTTATCTATTCGTTTTTTTAATTTGTACAACCAAATGGCTGGCTCTGCTCGCAGATATTACATTTTTAATTAATGTTACAGTAGTAATGTCTAACATAATCTGTTCCGAATTGAATGTGTTTAATATTTTATATATGATCTACCTGAGCTGATGCGAATTTTAAATGTAATACATAATAGATTTTTTTTTAAATGTGTTCAATTTAAAAAATTAATCAGTATTTTAAGTAAAAGCACATTTAAATAATAAAGTCATTTAAAGTTTAAACATTGCTAAATAATGAATTGTCGTAAATGTTTCTTATCCGTAATAGCTTTCAATGTTAATGTATCACTATTAATACAAAGTGGATGTTGTGCTCTACCTAACTTTTCATATTTTCAAGAAATGGGAATGCTTTAATGTTTCCAAGATTATACAGCTTAAATGTAGCTTCAAAACTCCAGCTTGGAGCTCAAATTTATGGAATAAAATGTAATGGAAAACAATATTTTGTCACATGCCATTTTTCTTTTGAAACACAGGCATTTTATAAATGAAGGGATAAATGCAACTGCAAAGGAAAACTTCTAATTGATTTCCATATTTCCTACAAGACTTCAATTGAATTTTTATAAAACATGAGACCGTTTTCAGCAATTCTTCCCTTAGTATTGAACCCTACCTCCGCTCTTATCCGCATATAAATAACACTAACTTTATACAGAGATGTGTCTGAAAAGGCTAGCGTTCGGTTAAGAGGTAGTAAATGGGCTAACTATCAGCATTTATGTAGCTCCAGTCTAAAAATATCTTGATGGTATAAGATATTTCTTATTTACCATCTGCTTGTTTGCCTACTTTATTCTCAGCATTCTTGCAAAACTTACTGCTCAGTTTTTCTACATGAAAGGTTTGTAGGAACCAAAGAGACCAATATGCTTCTATGGGGGCCAATAGTGATTATAGAAGTTTTTTTTCTAAAGATCTCGTTGATCTCAGACATAATTAATACTTTTTTTCCCTAAGGCTGAGGGCACACAGATAGTTGTCTCATCTCCTCTCAGCCTGCCTCCAGATGCCCTCAGCCTAAAAGCAAATCTAATTTGAACAAGGAATTTAATATCACCCTATTATATTGGGGTTTTTTTAGTTTCTTTGAACCTTTTACTCACCATGTGGTGAGGTAGCGATATAAATGATCTGTTGATTATATACATACAGATACATTTTCTACAGATTAAGGTGTATTTCAAATAAAGTCTACACAAGTATTTGTTGCAAAATTACAGATTATTATTAATATGCATATCATAAAGTAAATATCAGGGCTGATACTACAGGTTGGCAGCACATGCTTATGGCACAACCAGTTTGAGAGGAGAGGTGGATCAGAGAATATATTTATTGTGGTATGCAGAGCAGCACACTAAGAGGCTTAGTGCTCAATTGCTCAAGCCTTTGGCACCTGAAAACAAAAGCCTGTTTGTTGCCAAGGTATCTGGGCACAAAACACTGAGTTAGCTCAAGTTTTTGCCTTCAACACTAGAGGTAATGGTGTGGTAGGACCATGAGAGGATATAAGTGCTACTCATGCTCACTTTATTAACATTTAGTGTTTCTAGGACACCAACACCAACTAAATTTCAGGTTCAGCATTGATAAGTGAAAGATTATGCACTCGGGTAGAATTCATAATTAATAAGTGGAAGTCATACATTAATGGTAGCGTAATTGAGAAGTATTTGCGGATTTTTGAGGATTTTAAATTGGGTAACTCCTAGCAATGCCAGTCACTGGTGTAAAAAGGTATTCATTTGGAGAATGCAAACATCATTTTCCATCTTTATAAATCCCTGGTAAGGCCTCGCCTTGAGCCTGCTAGTAAGGGCAGTCCCCAGTCCTTAAGGATGAATTCATGAGCTGGAGAGAGTTAAAGACATGCAACTAGACTGGCATAGGAAATGGAAGACTTTAACTACAAGGAAAAAATCACCTGAAAAAGGTACTTGAAAGGGAACTCATTACAAGTTCATTAGAGGGCAATATAGACAGCCAGGGATAATTTTTTATATAGAAAAGAACAAAGAACCAGAGGCTACCCCTTTAGACTCAAGGAACTTCACTTTCATTTGAAGCAGCAAAAATGGCTTTTCTCAGTGAAGGCAGTGAGTCTATGAGTTCCGTCAGCATATAGATATTCTAAAGGACATTCTGACAGGTCGAAATTGATAGACTTTTGTCTTTTGTACGTATGTTACCACAACTATGAAATAGCTCTTAGATTTTGTTAGCAGCCAAAGATGTGGCACAATGATTCAATATTTAGTAAGAAACCTACCTTTCATCATGGCCATGAGAAGCACAGATTGCTACCCATGCCTTGGGTGGCAAGTAATAACATAGAAAGACAGATACATATATATAGAAGCATTTTACCTAATTGCCAGCATTAATACCAGCCAGCTGGGTGCACGTACATAGATAAACATGTTTATTATTATTATTGGTTTATTAGCATCAAGCGGTGCAATATTATCAGTCATTTTACTTTTTGGAAGATTAACTATTTTGAATACTGTTAGCTCTGTAAAAACAACTTGTCTGTGCATTGTCAACCATTAAGCAGCATTGGAGGTGTCACTAAATCATGCTTCTTTATTCTGCAAAGTAAATCACAATCTAATTTAGTTGTCACTATGTTATGACACTTGGTTAAAAATGCTTTTTAATTATAGCCATAAATTAAACATTAACAACGCTTTCTGGCAGTCCTTAAACTGCATCTCATATTTTCACCCATGGTGGGAAATTGAGACAAACAACAAAAGGAGCTTCACTTTGGCCAAAGCAGTCAATCAAACTCATTAAAGCTGAGTAAATATTCACATTCTCTCTGCATCAATTTGCAATCATGGGGATTCATGATTTTCTTTACCCATCTCTAGAGTCACCATTTAAGTCTGGAATCCTTAAAATTCAATTTCTGTATTCTATAATGGAAAAGCTGGGTTCACAGATAACAATGTACATTGCTGCTGATTATTTATTGTTGACATCACAGTCTGGCTAATTACTCTTCTAGTAGTTCTAGATCACTGATATGCTAAATATAAAGCCAACTGAGCCATTTGGGAGTTATTAGTCGAAGACCTTATAGTTCACCACCCTTCACCTCTTCATGAGCAACTATTAAAGGAGAATTAAACACTCTGAATGTATGTACAATTTTGAGATGGCCAGCTAAACACAATACAATTTTACCCATCAAAGCTATAAATACCTTTGCCATTGGCTGTAGTCAGGCCTTGAATGAGCTGCATTCCAAAGTGCAGCATTTATGTAGAACAGCTCTACCCCTCTCTCCAGTGGATCACAGCAGAGACACAGACATGCGCAATACATCTTCCTACCAAGCAGGCACATACGTATTAGTCATTGTCCTTCCTCAAGCCCGCACTTAATCTTTATGTAAATGACCTGACGCACAGGAAGTACAAGGAATCAAAATGGCACCCGTGAAGAGCTGAGCTTGCTGAGACAAGAGAAGTGGGCTTATAGTCAATCTGTGTAGGTAAGTATTAAATCAATTTAGCAGTTCACTTGGGGCACTCTTTAACTATGCAGTAGTGGTATTTGTAAAGAAAATGTGCAGAGGGTTTAGTTCGCTTTAACAATACAGATTTCACTTTAGAGATGTGCCCTTGCCGTTGTCTGCTTGGTTCTTGCGAATATGTGAAAATCAGATATCTCAAACTGGTCTGGTGGCCACAGGCTGAAAGGTCCTGTGCAAAATCAGTACAGGAAACCAAAAGGGAAGGGTGTATATAGTCAGTTCACACCTGAAATTATCCATAAAAGGATGAAATCAAGACCCTTGATATACAAAAACAAGTTAGCATGTAGCAGAAGGGTAACTTGTATACCACAAAACTGGACTCGTACGGGGCTTATTACCTGAATCACTAGAAGGAAAATGAAAAGTGCTAACTCTTTCATACGGAAGCCAGTGAAAAAATGATTTCCTCTGATATTTATTAGTGAGTCCAAGAGAAATATAACCAGGATGCCCAGGACCTGGGTTTTTTTTTTTAGATAAGGAGTCTCTCCATTACTTGGATCACCATTCCTTAAGTCTACCCAATAATTATTTAAACTAAAAGCATAAAATAAACTCAATAGGATTGTTTGGCCACTAATATGGATTAATGATATCTTAGTTTTGATCAAGTACTTCATACTTGCTGAAAAGTAAGTCAGGGAAAAACCCTTCCTGTTATTTGGAGCTTTCTGCATATCTGATTTCCAGCTGAGTCCATACCTGTACTGACATAAACAGTCTAATCAAAAAAAGATAGTCCGTCTTATTTATTTTTGCTCTTATAGATTTTCTGTAATCAGTTATTATACATCATTCACATCAGTCCCTGTCCCAGAGGAGCTTACAGTCTAAGGGCCCAATCACATTTTATCAGGACGCAATGCCCATATGCTTAGATGCTTAAATGGGCAATCAAGGTTATTAAAATGCATTTATGATTATTTAAACACCATTTCAAAACTTATTTGTACTTATACCAAGGTTCCAGTGCTGCCCTACGTCATGCGGTACGCGTGACATCACGAGCACCAACGTATTGTAAGTGACGTCACGTGCACAGTGTGTGTGATGTCATCCCTAAAGAGTGTCACAACCTTCCTAGCCCCCCCAGCTCCGTCGCTGAATTTCCTATGGAAATCTGTGGCGGAGGCTGGGGGCCTTTTATTTTTTTATAAAAAAAAAAAATGCATGCACCTATAGGCACTGGCCCTCAGGTGCCCCATTATAAATATGGCCCTGGGCTAGTCCTACTGTGTCTGATATGTTTATATCCATTGTAATTATCACAAGCGAAGCTGGAGGCATAAAAAAAATAAAACAAAATCATACTTTTTATAGGAAGGGATCAACCAGAGAGCCCTAGTAACTACAGTATTTATTTAATATAAAAAGACTAGATAATTATCACCTACATTTCTAAATTTAAAACGCAAAGCATGTTTGTACTTTTAGTCCTAAGTAATTTTTTCCTTCCAGCCAAAGAGACACAAGAACCACAAGTTAAAAAGACATGAAATGAAGGTTCAGAGGGTAAAATGAAAGTAAATATCCCTAAGGTCTTTGGTATTCAAGTTAAATTGCATTTCAACAAAATTTCATTTCAGTGTTACAGTGCCATTTAAACGGGCTGTTCAATTTTGCTAGGAGTTAATAGCTAAATTAAAGTTTTAAATTAATTAAATTACATTTGTTAGCAGAGCATGCCAAAATATTGGAGAAATCCAATATTTCACATATTAAGCTCATTCAAATCAAAACAGGCAGCAAAGTTTTGTTATTCTTGCTAATTAGATACGAAAAATGTCTAATTAGACAAACAAGTACAGAGTATCATGGCAGGTATGCAATAGATAACTGTGCTTTAACATTTTTGTTTTACTTTTAACTTTTATAGCCATCTCCAGATAGAAGACTCCATGAATTCCACTGTCTCCCTAGGACTACCATTTCATACCAACAGGTCTATTTATCAACCTGAGTTTTTTTTTTTTTTTTTTTTTTTAAATGATTAAATACACCACATACTGTATCACCAGACATTTCTGTGTACAATTTAGGGGTATTTTTATCATACTATGTAAAAAGTGGAGTGAAACATTACCAGTGATGTTGCTCATAGCAGCCAATCAGATGTTTTGCTTTGGTTTTCTAACTGTTGAAATCTAATTGCTGATTGGTTGCCCTGGGCAACATAACCGGTAATGCATCACTCCACTTTTTACATAGCATGATAAATATACCCCTTAGTGTATTTATAAAGCTGTGAATCCATTTTAGTTGATCATGTAGCCAAGTGTACCATTCTAGCATTCACATTTTAGAACAGTTTCATGAGTTCATTTGTTCTGCAGCCCCTGAATGTGTTTTTTCTATTAAATCTGTGGTTTATAATTAATTACCTTGAAAACAAAGATTATTTGAGGTTTAATGGAAGCCTAGTGAACTAGAATGCACAAAATAATTTGACAGACCTAGTTACTGTTTGACTCTACACTCAGTGAATACAGCTGTAGTTTTTGGCAGTCAAATGAATGGTAACTGAACATACTTGACTGTGAATAATGGAAGGAATCCTTGCAGTGCCGAACTACTGCACACAAATGGCACTGGCAAGCAATTCTCATAAAGAGGCACTCTTACAGATGTAACCACATTCTCTATGTTTTCTAATTCAAACCCATCAACAAAGTGCTAAAATTAGCACATCAAAAGGTACTTACACTAATACATGCTCCTTGCATGAAAAGTAAATAATGCAAAAGAACCCTGGATTTACGTAGTACCTACCTTGAGTTGTTGTTACTTCCAGGAGTCCAGGGCTAACTGTTACTCGTACCCATGCAACTGGCTTGCACCTAATGAATAGCTGTGTTGGACAGACGGTGCCCATTATTTTGCTTGACTTCTAAGCTGCATTGTAGTTAAAAATGTGTCAATTTGCATTGGTTTTTGCACTTTGCAAACTTTGCTACTGTAACAAGATGCAAGTTTTTGTGTGAAAAAATTAAAACTGCTTCTATTTAAAAAAAAAAAAAAAAAAAAAAAGTAAATACAACTTTGGAAAAATTACTTATTGATAATCTAGTCACCTAAGTAGTTGGCCAATTGATATATTATTCATGGTGGTTTTACAATTGTTAAAAGAAGGGTCAAGAAAAGTGTTGCAAGCTTTCTATACTTTAATTTGGGCAAACACATTTTTTTTGCACCCATGCTCATCCATTCCAAATATATTTTACTGTCAACAGAGTACCCCCTTTGCAATGTAAATTTCCCTTTTAGTCTATTTGTATTAATTGTAAGTGTGCAAATCAAATGGAAATAGTTGTTAGGGTCCCTAAGATGTGTAATTATGTGTTGGGGGTTGCCGTGCTATCCACAGGGGAGAAGGAGGCATACGGATTTAAGGGTGTGGCTTAATAATGACATAATAAACTTCTTTCACATATGAATGAAGGGGGGATATCCCTGCAGTGAGCACCTACTATTTGGGGTTTTGCTGCGCTACCACCATTAATGTGGGTATGGTTTTAAAATCTGGTGTGATTAAATTGTTTTAGTTTGTGGGTGTGCTTTAAAAAGGAGTGGTCACAACAGGTTTCCATTATCGGCCCTCCACCATGTAGGTCAGAAAAAATCTGGCCCTCGGAACCACAGAAGTTGGACAGTACTATACTAGCCTATTACAAGTATAGGATTCCTTATCCATAAACTTATGCAGAGAGCTGTGGCAAGGCCAAATCCCATAGACTTCAAATAAATGAAATGACTTTCTTTTCTTAAACTTGTGTGGCAAATCTTTATTGTGTGCCATCACCCTTAAGTTATGGAGATCCAAATTATGATAAAGACATTTATCTAAACCCCAGGCCCCATGCATTTTTGATAATAGATCCTATGCCTGTATTAGTAGTCTTTATTTATTTAGTACCTATATATTCCACAGTACTGCCTGGGGATTGTACATCATTCACTCGTGCCTGCCCACTTTTATCGCTATCACTGAGCTGGTGCCAACACAAATCTCCCTGCAAAAAATCTTCCCGCCCCACCCTCTTTACAGCATACCACTCCCACTTATCCATTTCTAAATACAGAGAAAGCCAGGGCAGGTAGATGCAGAGGAAATACAAGAATGTTTCATAATTGCGCCCCCTGCAGCTGTGTCTAGGCAGCTGGTTACTGTGTCTACCGCTAATTGCTGGGATCTAAGGTCCTTATGGAGTATCTGATGGAAACACAGCCAAGCACATACAAGCTCCATGGAGGTGCCATGGCTGGAATCAAATCTAAGACTCCAGTGCTGCAAGGCAGCAGTGCTACACATTGCACCACGTTCCATAAATGTTGAGTTTTTTTTTTAAGGCATTTAAAAAAATATATATGTTCTAGCACAGTTTAAGTAATTGCACAAATACTGCAATATAATTTCTTTTAAATAATGTTATAATTACTTACAAAATCAAACTGAAGCTTAAAATAATAAATCAAAATTTAAAAGAATTCAGTAACAGTATGAAATTATATGGCTTCTAATTAAAATGCTGTACAGGTATGGGACCTGTAATCCAGAATGCTGGGGATTTGGATCACCATTATTTGTCTACTAAAAATCATTTAAACAATAATTAAACCCAATAGTATTGTTTTGCATCTAATAAGGAAGAATTATATCTTAGTTAGCATCAAGTACAAGCTACTGTTTTATTATTACAGATAAAAAGGATTTGATTGTAGTGGAGTCTATGGGAGATGGCCTTCCTGTAATTTCTATACCTGTATGCTCAAATCGTATAGACTATGAAGCACAGGAGCAAAAAATAGAATGAAAGTAACCTGGAGCCAAGGTTTAATGTGCTTGAATCATTCTATATTGAATTATGACTAAAATGATCAATTCCTGCTAATATTCAGACACAATGCTGCATAATAGGCTCCCCTTATTCAGACATTGGCTGCCAACTTGGCAGCTTATTATTGTGTGCAAGGGGCCAGAATGACTGTCTGACTGATATCTTACTGAGATTTGGTCAATTACCTATCGGAAAGATAAAAATCCAGTTGACAGAGGTCAGACTCATGTCTACGAATGAAAACCCTCTCCCGACGGGTCTTAACATCATACCAGGGTGGCCATAATATGCAAATATCAGCTTGTTTAACAGCTTTTTTTGTTGTGTGGCTTTTTAGTCCAAAGTAAGAGCCCTTTTTAAAAAAAAAAAAAGAAAAGCTTGGTAGCAGATTATTGTTTAAAAGAAACAAAAAATAACTATTATTTCCCCTGTACAAGAGAATAAGTTTAGGGAGAATGATGAACTAAAAATAACTATATAACAGCCTCTCCGGCAACGTCAAACCCAATGGAGGGAGACTGATGAGTGCTCTTGAACAGGAGTTTTAATGAACCTTCCTATTTCCTGATTCAGTGCAAGTATCATTTATTCTTTAAACAATTGGTCACAGCTTCTGCTAAAATAATGGCCCCTTGGCTGATTCTGCCCAAGTACAAAACAATAAGGAATAACATTATTCCCAAGTAGTGTGCTGCTAATGAACAAAGCTACTAGTCAGCTAAAACGATGACTTTGGATAAAATATAAGTATATCTCTGTAATGAATACTGGGTCTTTACCAGCCTAATATGAAGTTACAAGTACAAATCTTATGCTGGGAAAAGAAAACTGTGTCAGCATGTATGTACAGTATGCGGGCGTGTGTATAATATATTATTTGTGGCTTCATACCTTTTTATGCTCCTCTGTGTCTTCTAATGCTGATACTGCTTATACTAATTTATGCCGTATATTTTACAACAGGACTGCCATAACTCTCAAAGAAAAAATACACATGCATGCAGTAAAATACACTACAGTGTGCCTGCATACTGTTTATATTTGTTGATTTCCCTGGCTGAGCCTTTTGAGGTCTTAGTGGCCAAAGCATGATAGCCCAATTCCCTTATTTCAGTTTTGTATTAATGCAGGGGACTTCTGTGACCTTCCATACTGTTGCAATATTAAAAATGATATCCACAGATATTTTTGATACTGGAATACTGATGGTTTTGGGAGATGTAAATATAAAAGAATGCTAAAGAGTTCACTTACAACTGCAAGTACAGTAAGCAAATTGCAGTTTTAAGTGACATCTTCATGTATTTTTTACAGAATGCCAGTGCTATTGTGATTGAAAGGGTGCACTGCATCAGGGATTTCCAACCTTTTTCACTTGTGTAAAAAGTGTTGGTGAGCCACACAAGCATAAAAAAAGTTCTTTGGAGATGCCAAATAAGGGCTGTGATTGGCTAATTGGTACCCCATGTGGACTGCTAGCCTGCAAGAGGCTCTTCTAGGAGTAAAACTGTGTCTCTGTGTTCCAAAATTTGCCTCTAAGTCAGAGATTTCAAAATGAGCACCTACTTTGAGGCCACTGGAAGCAACATCAAAGGGGGTGGTGAACATGTCACCCACGAGCCACTGGTTGGGAATCACTAGAATCTAGATGCATCATTATTAATGCATTTACACTCACACAAATTTTCACTAAAAGTTTTTTCTAATCCAGTTGGTGTCATATCCAGGTGTTCATCTTGAGAGTGTGTCCAATTCTTAAGACGCAAGTGCCTTACGTTTATTGACAAATGGGGTTCTACCACTTCATTTCAGCCTACAATAGGCTAAACCAGACTAATTTGGAAATGTTGTGAGATAAGCCTGCCAGAAGCTTTAATCAGTGCATCATCCTGATATCAATATGGAGGTTTGGCAAAGGCAGAAACAGATTTTGATAAAAGTTAATTGATATGATTTAATGCTAATAATACCTTTTAGTACTTTTCACTAGTAGAAGCACATTTTTGGATGGCTGATATGAGTCAGTATCATTAATACCTTTAATACTTTTCACTGGTAAAAGCTTGTTGACTGTCAAAGGTGTAAGCCAAATTTTGCTACTGTTTCTGCAAAGCAGTAAAGCAATAATATCGGTACAGTTAAGTCCAGTTCTAGTAACTCACAATGAGCAATCAGAAGTTAGAATTTAATTGAAAGAAGGTAATATATATTTTGTATACAGTTAAATGCAATTTCCAGTTTGGTCAGTAGGTGGAGGAGGCCTTGGACTCCCCAGGAAGTTTTAAAGTGAAAATGGGAGGTCCAAATGTTTGTGGCGTATATGAGGGACATAGTACAGAGGAAGGCTTTGGGCAATTCAGCACTTTATTGGCATCTGTGTGGGAAAAGCTAGTATTAGGTTAGAGAAGGTCGAGTTCACTTCAGAGGGAACAAAGATTAGTAGTGAAACCACAATAAGGAATATTGCGTGTAGGGTTCAAATTAGACAGAGCAAAAGAAGCCTGGAACAGCACCACTTGTATTCTTGTTTAAAATGCCTTTATTGTACACATCTTAGGGCATTACAGCAAAGTTTTAGGCCATGTGTGGCCTTTTATCAAGTTAGACAGAACCTGAGGTACTGTACATCCAGTGAGGACAGTGTGCTTGATATAATATAATATAATATTTTCTTGTGTGCATTCATTTATCATGAAGCAGTGGTACTTACCACTGCAGAGCTACTCAAAAAATGATCAAAAGATGGAGGCACACTGATTCCTCTTGGTGAAACCCTCTGTTTGGCTCCAGAAGATGAATCTTTACGCCTGTGTCCTTTTTTGTGTGCTGGTTACCAAATAGCTATGGCCGCAAATGCCAGAGGGTAATTGGAAGCCTATTTAAGATAGTGTTTGTGGTGGGCATGAGGTAACGCTGTGAGTGTGACAGTAGTGTGACCTGAGGGAAGCTGTAGCAGTTATCCATGGATGTGGAACACTAGTCAATAATATTCAACACTTTTAAACAACTACTTTTTTTGAACAGAACATTCTAACTTGCATGAAATTAAGCAATTCATGCATAATTTCTTAAATATATTCATTTCACATCTTTGGATTGCTCTAATTAGTGACGTTAAAAATTATGTTTCATTTGCTATAAATCCAATAACTTTTCAGACTGATTCAGGTAACACTCCCCAGTGACTGGGTGTCTCTGTGCTGATTTTACTATATAATTTATCACACTACAAGCCAGTTTTAGACATTAGAATTTTACGCACAAAACTGCATGAGATCCGAAATGAAAAACTGTTAAACTGCCAGACATGATGAATTATACGGAAAAGGCACAGGTATTTTAGGAACCGTCATAAAGGCTTTATTCCTGATAAGTGAAAAAGACAGCTGTGTCTTCCAGAAATAAGAATGATTGCTTTTAAAGAAGGAAATGTTAATTGGCTGTGTTGATGCTGTTTTTAAAATGTTAAATTGACATCTAGTTACTAAATCAACTATTCTGCTTTAATCTCTGTATCATACAGTTTGTTGTGATAATTTTTTTTAGTTTGCTACAGCAATCTGACAGAATTGTAAATGTTTCAAAATCTGTTCAAAAAACGATATATTTATGTACTTCTATTAATAAAGAAATGTTAGAAGGGGTTTTTTTTTTAGAAACACGATATCTTATTTTAACTGCATTATACATTTGGGGGGGGGGGGCATTGAGTGCTATTTGTGTAGACAGACAGTCTTTCTCTACATACTTTTTATAGGAGATGAAAAGTCAAATTTGCTGGGGGTGCCAAGAGTTATGCACCCCCAGTCATTGTATTCACTTACCTTATACCCCAGGTTGATGTTCCTCTCTGCAAAAAACTGCACCAATCTAGGGTTTCTCCAGCGAATTTCCAGGTCTGTGTCAGCAAATTATCTTTATTTGTTAAAACACTCCTTTCTCAAGATAAATACCAGTCCAATAGTGGATCCCTGATCCCTAACTTTTTCTTTCATGTTAGATCTCCATCTTAGCAGGCGGGTGGATAGAGAGAAAATGGAACCTGGGTTTAAGGTAGGCTCAGAGAGGTCAGGCAAGGTTCTGTTATAAGTCACACTAGGTGCGACAAATAGGGCTAGTTAGTGTGCAGCTCTGACGAGGATTGTAGAGGGATTATTATCCCGGGTGTATTGGTGCCCAGAGTAGGGTACTCAGTGTACAAACTCAGGGCACGATTTGCTTGGGTTCCACTGGAGAGAGCATGACCTGAAAGCTGAGTGTAACGTATTGTTGCCCTGTGGGGATAGGGTCAATGAGAGTATAAGCCTGACCTGTAATATGCAAGAGACCTGCATCGCTAACTATTAATACTCCTATGTGGATTGAATAAATAAGTTCCTGTTTAAGTTTTAGAATCTCTGGAACTTGTTCTTATTGTTACAGTTGCACAACACCTTGGCCTCTGATATATGCGAAGGGCTCAGGCCTGAGAGAAATAGTCTCATAATGGGTAAAGTTTGATGTATCTTATGGTGTTACAAGTATCAAATTTACCATGAGCCTACATAACCAATAAGCAAGTAGCTTTTGCTGGCCACATGTTGAAAGCAAATGTTTGCTTGCTATTGGACCATGTGAAAACTTTGCAACTTTTATTACATGACCCAACAACATAAAACTGCCTTAATTCAATAAATGTTCATTTTATTATCTATAACAGTGATCCCCAACCAGTGGCTCGTGGGCACCATGTTGCTCATCAGCCTCTTGGATGTTGCTCCTAGTGGCCCCAAACCAGGTAGTTTATTTTTGAATTCCTGGCAAGTTTTGGTTGAATAAAAACAAGATTTACTATCAAACAAAGCCTCCGTTAAGCTGATAGTGTGCATAGAGGCTGCCTAATAGCCAATCACAGCCCTTATTTGGCTCCTCCATGAACTTTTATGATTCTTTTGTTGCTCTCAAAGTCTTTTTACATTTAACTGTGGCTCACGAGTAAAAAAGGTTGGGGATCCTTTATCTATACTATCAACACATTAATGATATATTCTTAGGTATTTAGAATCCTTAGAGAATAACTAATTTTAGAAACAAACTGACATATGACCCACAGGTAGAACTAAAAGTGAACTTATCTCAGGCATCACACGGTCACTCATATATAAGAGTTCGATAATATAGAATGCTGAAATAGTCATTTTATACTCAGTCTTCTTTCTTAAAAGTTTAATTCTCAAAAGCCATGCAGTACTGCTGACCAGTGCAAGATTCATCATGTTATCTACCTTCAAGAAATCACTAACCGTGAAGATATTTAGTACTTGACTGGAGATCACAAAAATGAAACATTTGCTGTCAAATCCAAAACAAGGTCAACCTTTGCGTTTTGAATTTAAACCCCCTGGAACAATTAAAAAGAAAAAAACTTATTTTCTTTTCTGTAAAATCAAAGCAAGGCTAGCATTTGTGATACTTTTTACTAGATAACTATGCAGACATTTTTCTAAATGTTTTAAAATATCGATCTATCTATCTCTGTCTATCATCTATCTATCTATCGCCAACAAAGGAACCAAGAGGTCTCACTTTGTGCTTGTTGCTGAAAATGAACAAGAACATCATCTTAAACAACCTCTACATGAGACACCATAATTGGATGTTTATTATTAGGGTGTCTTTGGAAGAATTGTTCCAATAAAAATGTAATCAAAAAGAATATCAATTAAACCCCTATCTTGTAGGACTCTATGTGGTTAAAATGATTTTATGCAATCTCTGTGGGATGCTGCATACAAAATTGATATTAAATAGGTACAATGGTGGCCACCCTTGCGCTGGTGTGCTCTGGGCATATGGCCCTTTTACCTATTTATTAAAATGGTCCTAGTCTAGACCATCATAGTGTCCTCAGTGTAGGCCATAAGGTTTTGTAAAGCTGACCACTGACCCTGATAAAGCTAATTCAAATTCCAAACCTCCTCGGTAGAAGTGCCCAAAGGTGCAAAACACATTAGAAGGGAAGAGTCATGGGGTAATGAAGCACCTTTGCTATAATATTATGTTTTAATAGTAATGTGCAAGTAATAAATGTAAAAAGTGTGGAACTGCTATGTTACTATGTCCTGTGTGAAGACCCTACTGAAGCTAATTTAGATTCCAGCGAAAATACCCACAGACCTTTCACATCTATTATCTAAATAACATTCTGGAACATCTCCTTGATCATACACTTGGACCTGGTTTTAAATGTATGACTTCAAGAGCCCTATATACTGCATACACAGAATAAACCCACAAAAATATTCAGGCCCTTGACCATTTGTTCACATTTTACCAAACAACAGTGACATTTTTCTGTCTGTGATATTTTTATTTCAAACTACTGAAACTCAAAATGAGTTTTTCTTATATGATATTGTTTTATGGAAATTGAAAAAAAAAACATCACAGAGTAAAACATTCCAGAGACAGATTTGTTATCCAGTTAAAAGAAAGAATTGGTCAAGGGTCTGAATACTTATGCAAGGCCCCGTATATGTCAGCAAGGATATAAATCTGATCACAGAAATGTGTGCTCTGCAGGGATTCTAACATGTTCAAATACATTAATAATTCAGAAATCAAAAAGAACAAAATACAATCTGTATTCTTTAAAAGGATCGGAAGTTCATATTATTCTGGAGAAAAATGTTTCCCCCAATGTTCCTGAAGCGTATTGGTGCTGTCACTTTGAAAAATGCACAGGAGCACCTATTTGGTGAAATTATTCATATTCAGTGACAAGACTGTACATGAATAATTGTGTCTGGTAAAAAAGAATTTATCCCATAGGAACACTGGTTCATTTAAGTGAATATTATAGCAACTCCCAATCAAGCTTACAAAGGATCTCTGTTCAGGAACTGAAAGCAGCTCAATCCATAATCCCTAGATTAATAGTCTACAACCAAGTAACCGCTCTTCAAACAATTAACATTAAAAACACAGGTCTCTTTCTGTGTTTCAAGCTTATTCTTTGACATGTTTGAGCTTACTTTGACGCTCTGTTGTGCAATTAGTTGGATGTAAGATCGAAAGAAAAGAAAGTATTTTACACAGACTTAAATTTCTCCTTTGTTCAGAATCCAATTTCTTCCAATTTTCTTATTCAAAATATACTTTCTTTAGATGCATGGACCCATTTTAAAACAGTGTATCAGTAAGGAAGTATAACGGGCATCTATACAATATTAAAGTGACTAGACAGAACAGAAATAGTTTTGTATGACTTTAACATATACATGTATAGGACCCATTATCCAGAATGCTCAGGACCAAGGGTATTCCGGATAAGGGGTCTTTTAGTAATTTGGATCTTCATACCTTAAGTCTACTAAAAAATCAATAAAACATTAATTAAACCCAGTAGGATTATTTTGCATCCAGTAAGGAGTAATTATATCTTAGTTGGGATCAAATACAAAGCACTGTTTTATTTTTACAGAGAAAAAGGAACTCCATTTTAAAAATCTGAATTATTTGGTTAAAATGGAGTCTATGAGAGACAGGCTTTCCGTAATTCGGAGCTTTCTGGATATTGGGTTTCCAGATAACAGAGCCCATACCTGTACTTGCAAATAGCTATTCCGAAAGGCCCTATTAGACATTAAAATTTCCTTACATGTTTAGATCTTTCCCCACCTGGTGCCGTCAACTAACAGTTTAAACAATCAAAGGTATATGATGGGTGTCCGTACAAACACTTGGGTGCTGATCAGATTCCTATTCACTGATTACTGCTTATCGGCAAATAGGAGAAGAATGAAAATCCCACTTTCAACCCAGTGCCTATACTGCAACATCAGTGTGAGAGAGGTTGCTTCGTAAATATGCTCATGCCTAAAAAGAACTAAAATATCAATTTATATCAATGATTTTGAATGGCCAACCAATCCACAAAACTGCAGTCTACTTCAAGCCTTTGCTGGCTATGTTGCTATATCAGGGGCAAAGGTGATGAAAGCCTATGACTTTGGGCTTTAAACCCCACCAGAGAAAAAACACAAGCACTTGTGCCCAGGTCATTAGTTGTGCATATGCAGATCACAAAGAAGACCATGTAACATATCAGAAAAAGTTAAAACAGAGGTTTAATATGATGCTCTACAAATATTTTCCATGTTGCAATATTTGATGGAGTGAAGTTTAGCAGCAATAATAACTTCAAATCATTAGGCTTATATGTCTATGAAGATTTTCATTCATCCAGGTCATGGTATATCTAGTATAAATAAATTTAAAGCAACTGGACTTGTTTGGTAATCATTGAAGATGTTTCACTACTCGTCTGAGCAGCTTCTTCAGTTCAACTGAAGAAGCTGCTCGGACGAGTAGTGAAAAGTCTTCATTGATTACCAAACAAGTCCAGTTGCTTTAAATTTATTTATACTAGATTAGGCTTATATGTGTATCAGCTTTTCACATTGTTCAGGGGTGATTTGGGATTGTTTCAGGTTGTCCAAGTTAGCAGGATGCACTTAGTACTATACTATAGTTATGGTTCAGCTATATCAAGAGTTCTTAATAATACTATCATCTTAGGAGGCCAAACCGCATGTTATTTTTCTGTTGTTTTTATTTGTGTTCTGTGTTTTTTTCTGTGTTGTGTTTTTTCTCATGAAAACAGCACTGAAGTTGATGAGAGTTTTTTCTCACTCTCAAATGCATTGATGTCAATAGGCATTTTTTCCTCAAGTTTTAGTGATGCAGAAATTTTGCAGCAAATTTTTGCAAAGGTTTTGCAAAAAGAATTTGCAGTTGGCGAAGTGCAGAATTTTGCCACAAATCCATGCATGGCAAAATACCCAAAACTTGCTCATTAATACTATGGACATCACATCTATAAGTGTCCAACTTTTATCTGTAAATGTTGATTGAATACTACCTACAACTGTCAGTGGTAATAAGTTAAAAAATACCCATATACACATTTTGCCAATAATTTCCCCTTGTTTAGTAACTGTAAATCTCACAAAATCTCAGTCAAATTATGTATCATGTGGTAGATTTCCTTCTTTTCTAAATTTATAATTTTATTTTATCCATTGATGTTTAAATACGTCAAATTCTTTGTGATTATCGCACAATAACATCAATAAAATTGTGTTATTGCCAAGTGATTTTATTAGTTATCAACATTGTTTTACCAATTAATGGACATGCAAATGCTGGTTTACTGCTCCAGTCAGAACCATATTGTCACACATATGGGTCTGTGGGCAGTTCAATAGAAATAGGCATTTTTTTGTATAAAACTTTTCTAACACTTAAGTTTATCAGCAATTCTATTTATAATGACAAAGTCTACAAAGTAGATGGCATACTAAATAAACACCAACATATGGAAAACCTGCAGTCTACAGTATGTAACGGCCTTGCATTGCAATGTTTTTTATAACTTGCATAGAAGAGCTACTCCATTTCAGAAAACTTTTAAAAATAACACCCGATTTCATGTATTTTCAAGTCAGAAGTCACAGCTATCCAAGGCTTTAACTGCATTTTCTTCTACTTCGGCTTCATATACCCTAGAGGCTTTGCACTGTGTGAAACTTCCATGCATTGCCTGAAGCAGGCTGCCTTCAAGCATGCTCTAAGGGAATTATTTTCTATATCTCTCTCTGACAAACTCATTTACATGTTTCCAGTTTCCCTAAAAAAATGCCAGCAATATGCATTAAAAAGGAAATACAGAACTGCAGAATCCGCAGAGAAAATTCTTACTACAAATACAAATTCTAATAACATACATACATACTAACTTACATGACATGCTCTTTATGAATGTGTTATATTGTAAAAGATATGTAAAAAGTTTACAAATATCATTTTCCACACAGAAGTAGGAGCAAATGTATAAAAACCATGTCTTTCCTACCCCTTAGAGCAGGGATCCCCAACCTTTTTTACCCGTGAACAACATTTCAATAAAAAAAAAGCTGGGGAGCAACACAAGCAAAAAAACTTTCATAGTAGGGGACCAATAAGGACTCAATGTGGACTGGCAGACTACTAGAGGCTCTGTTTTGCAGTACACATGGTCTTTATGCCTCCAAAACATGCTTGTAAGTCAGAAATTCAAAAATCGGCACCAACTTTGAGGCTACTGGGAGCAAAATCATAGAGGTTGGTGAGCAACGTGTTGCTCGCGAGCCACTGGTTGGGGACCACTGCCTTAGAGGTTAAAAGTGATACTAATGAAAAAATGTACCGTAACCTGCTTATCCATATGCCTCTCAAGCTATCTCATTTACACACAATTACAAGGAACCAGTGGATGCTCTGAAAGCAGTCAATTAAAAAAAAAAAAACTATGGCACAATATAAGCAAGGAACTGAAACATGCCCTGAAGCTTACTGCATAACTGTGGCCATTTATTACTGACATGTTAGATTTCTAGAATTTCCAAGGTTTCTATGTTTATTTACAGCAAACTAAATGCGCAAGTGTTTTTATGCAATTGAAAACACAGACTTGCTTGCCCAAGCCCCTTCAGGTGACTGGCTCAGCAGGCAATAGGGGCAACTTTTTGAGTCCTTATTGCTCTCAGGTGAGGTTACTAAGAAATGTAGAGCGGGAGGACACAGCAGGGAGCGGGGGAGCTGGAGAGAGAGGATGGAGCTGAGTGCTGGAGAGAGTGGAACGGGGAGCAGGCAGCACGAGTGGGCCATAGTTTCAGGATGCAGCAGGGAGCTGGAGGGGGGTTAGTTTTAGGACAATATTCCAGCCCCCCAACAGTTTGAGGGACCATGAACTGGCACCCTGTTTAAAATGTTTGGGGACCCCTGGTCTGCATCATACTAAAAGTTAATTTAAAGGTGACTAACCCCTTTAATGACATTTGAGGAAAAATATTTTGAAAGAATCCAAAAGCTGTAGGCACATCTTCTGGAAGTAGAGTATGTACAGAACCAAGGGACACAATACGTAGTCAAAAGGAGAAAAAATACATGGTAAATAAGTTCTGTACAAAACAAATTGTCAAATGCGTCATTTTTTTGCGTTTCGCTAATTTTTTCACATTTTCACTAATTTTTGCGGAGGAACTAAATGGGACAGATTTGCTCATCACTATTCAGCACACACAGGACATGAACTCAAGTCATCTCCTGTAAGTACACTACATGTAGGCCATCTCCCATTAACATTATAAACATCAACCCTTCCAAGTAAACCCAGCACACACAAACCTATACTTGCCAACCTTTACTATCACATACATAAACTATACATACAACCACTAGTACTAACTGTAGATATTAGTATCACAATAGCCTTGGATATTCTGCTTGTTCAAGAACTCATCCAAGCCCCTCTTATAGGCATTAACAGAATCTGCCATTACAACATCACTAGGAAGGGCATTCCCCAACCTTACTGCCCTCACTTAGTTGATCCCAATTAAGATATAATTAATCCTTACTGGAGGCAAAAAATCCTACTGGGTAAATTTAATGGTAAAATAATTGTGGAGGGCCCTAAGAGAAAGTAGCCTTTCAGATATTAAGTTTCAAAGTTTAGATGTTTCTGATTTATGTAGCTATGTCATAAAGTCATTCCCTTACCAAGCTACTCAGTAAAAGTCAGAAATTGGTTATGATTTGAATTAGGGAACAGTTCCAAATATTTTATAAAAGGCTGAAGGCTCAAGGTTTTAAAACCCATAAGGTGCAACTTGCAAACATTAATAATATGGCTGTAAAACAGAATTGTGAATTGTATTACTGCTTACAAATCAGTTTCCAAGCTGCAAATACATTTGGTTTGGTGAGGAGTATATTAGTCTTACACTTGCTTCATTTTCTGTACAGAAATATTAAAAACTGAAATAAGCCACAAATGGCCATAAATACCATGGTGCAATGTCTAAATTCACATGTAATGACAAAGTAGTAAATTAATTTTGCCATACAGTATAAAACAGTTATAAAATTCTGATGTAAAAACAAGTGAAAAAATCTGATATATCTTTTTTTTTTTTTTTTTGTGCCACAAGATATTAATTTTACTTGCAAGAGTTATGCCAGATCTGAGATGGTACAAAATAATGGTGTTAAGGGAATATTAACTTCAAAAAATGAAAGGGTAATAAAAATATAATGTACCTGTTGTCCTACACTGGTAAACTATATATACAGTATATAAACTATAGTTTATATAAGCAAATCTGTTGTGTAGCCATGGGGTTATCTATTCAAACTGAAATAGGGCTAAATAATAATGGTTACATAGCAGATAATAGATACGTTCTTTAAAACACCTGCTTGTAACACCTGATATGTAACCTGTGCCCTTTCTACTTTTTTTCTTGAATGGCTGCTGCCATAGCTACACAGCAGCTTAATTATATAAACTATAGTGGTGTTTTCTGAAGAAGAAAGAAGAATGGAATGTAAATTAAACAAACCTCAAATGGATTCCATAAAATAAATTAGGTAAATTTGGTAAATTAATTATCCTAACTAACTTAGAAGATAATTAAGATATATTCAATGATTAACTCAAAATTTATTCCCCAATATACGTCAAGGCAATGAAAGTTATATGTATATACCCAGTATCGGGCTAGGCCCGGGTGTTCAAACCCCGAGCCCGACGCAAGGTTCAAAGAGGGTCATTCAATAATATAGGAGTAAGGAAATCCAAATAGCTCACCAAAAGTCGATGGTGGTCCGGGTGCTCAAGGCCCCGAACCCGCAGCTGAAAGGAAAAATTCTCCAAAGTAGAACATGGGACATCCAGCACTCCGGACTCATGAAACTGCTAAAAACCAAAGTTTATTTCTTCATGTTTAAAACAAATAAACGCCTGACGCGTTTTGTGCCCTTTAGGGCACTTAATCATAGGCTATTAACCCTTTAAGTGCCAAGGGACGTAGATTCTACGTCCCAGGTACCAAGGGACCAAAGTGCCATGGGACGTAGAATCTACGTCCAATGGCACTGTCGGGTTTACAAGCGCTGCGCTCGCTTTTAAAGCAGCGCAGCGCTTGTAAAGCCGTCACAACCCCCTAGGCAACGAGCGAACAAGGACATACTCACCGATCCGGTCGCCCAGCCGCACCGATCGTCGCTCCAGCCAATGACAGCAGTGGACACGCATTGATGACGTGTCCACTGCTGTCCCTTTAAAAGTCGCCGCCTACTGTCGGCTCCCTCACTCCTGCTGCGCACGTTGGACCGGATGGAGCTCCCCTGCTGCCTTCCTGCTGGATTTATCGCCCCTGATCGCCTCTGATCGCCTGCCTGCCTTGGGTAAGCTGAACTACAACTCTCTACCACTGTTTATTTTGCTTATTTCTATCTCAACTGTCTAAAAATTTTTTTTTTTTTTTTTTCAATTTTTTCTTCTATCTTTGTTATTATTACACTTTTGTACACATACACACTTATTTACAACTTTCCCAAGCACACACAGACACTTACACACACACTTACACTTACACTTTTTTTTTTTTTTTTTTTTTTTTTTTCTTTCTTTCTTTTCTTTTCTTTCTGTCTTTGCTTTCTTTGGCAGTCTTTTTTTTTTACTAAAACTTTATTTCTGATCTTGCTCTATAATTATCTGATTTATTTGGTTGCATTTTAGTGTTTTTTTGGCATTTTCATAATTGATTTCTGTTTTTGAATTATTCTATTGCACTGTAACTTTTTTATTGCTATTGGGTGCTGAATTTGCAGTGACGTTGGTGGATCCAGGGCTCTGACCACCGATTTCATTGCAATTATTGTTCTTCTGTTGGTTTAGGTGGTTTTATTGGATTTTACTGATTTTATGGTGTTTTATCTTTGCATTGTTCTTTGTGTGTTTAGTGCCCCTAAAAGGTTGCTTTTGCAGTGACATTGGTGGATCCAGGGCTCTGACCACCGATTTCATTGCAACTATTGTTCTTTGATTGCTTTTAGTGGTTTTATTCCATTTTAACTTCATTTGATTTCAGTTGTTCTAGAAAGGTCCAGAGGTGCTAAGATTGTTCTGGTAGTTTCTATTGCCAAGGGTTAGGCTGATGCCACACATGGCGTAGGGCTGATTTTTTCAGCAAGTGGAAAAACGCTTGCCGAAAATTCAGCCCTACGGTTGCTACTTGTGCCTGCACCCGAATGAATGGGATACGCTCGGGTGCAGGCACATGTAGCCGATATACGCATGAAAACGCGAGACTTTGCATTCTCACGCGTTTTCATGCGTATATCGGCTACATGTGCCTGCACCCGAGCGTATTCCATTCATTCGGGTGCAGGCAAAAAAAAAGGGGTGCATAGAGTGCAGCCCCAATATTATGCATTTTCAGGTTTGGTGGCCATGTACTTATGCGCAACCAGACATAGGTATCGTTTTATTCAGGGGAACTTGCAGATTGATGGTTAGTAAGTTTTTGGTAGTTGCCATGGAGATTTTGGGGAGAAATCTAGGTTTTTTATCTGGTTTTTCCTTGATTTCTGACCAAAGCGCTGACTTCTGCAAGGGACTGGGGCCACAATTTTTCATGTAGAAAGAGGAGAGTGGCGTCTCTGAATAGCTGAAGGTGTGCACTTTTCAGAAATATATAGTTTGCGGGGGTTATTTCACAGGTATGGGGGTGTTTAGACTAAATAACTGCAGATAGAGCACAGCCCCCCCTTATGCATTGCCCCGGTTTGGGGGCATTTGGTGGCCACGTCTTTATGTGTACCCATACATATGGGGTATCGTTTTATTCAGGGGAACTTGCAGATTGAGGTTTAGTAAGTTTTTGGTAGTTGCCATGGAGATTTTGGGGAGAAATCTAGGTTTGTATCTGGTTTTTCCTTGATTTCTGACCAAAATCTAGGGTTGTATCTGGTTTTTCCTTGATTTCTGACCAAAGCGCTGACTTCTGCAAGGGACTGCGGCCACAATTTTCCATGTAGAAAGAGGAGAGTGGCGTCTCTGAATAGCTGAAGGTGTGCACTTTTCAGAAATATATAGTTTGCGGGGGTTATTTCACAGGTATGGGGGTGTTTAGACTAAATAACTGCAGGTAGAGCACATAGAGCACAGCCCCCCCTTATGCATTGCCCCTGTTTGGGGGCATTTGGTGGCCACGTCTTTATGTGTACCCATACATATGGGGTATCGTTTTATTCAGGGGAACTTGCAGATTGAGGTTTAGTAAGTTTTTGGTAGTTGCCATGGAGATTTTGGGGAGAAATCTAGGTTTTTATCTGGTTTTTCCTTGATTTCTGACCAAAATCTAGGGTTGTATCTGTTTTTTCCTTGATTTCTGACCAAAGCGCTGACTTCTGCAAGGGACTGCGGCCACAATTTTCCATGTAGAAAGAGAAGAGTGGTGTCTCTGAATAGCTGAAGGTGTGCACTTTTCGGAAATATATAGATTGTGGGGGTTATCTCACAGGTAGGGGTGGTTAACACTGAAAAACTGCAGGTAGTGCACATAGAGCGCAGCCCCCAAAATTTCAACTGAAATTGCCCTTATGCATTGCCCCTGTTTTGGGGCATTTGGTGGCCACGTCTTTACGTGCACCCATACATATGGGGTATCGTTTTATTCAGGGGAACTTGCAAATTGAGGTTTAGTAAGTTTTTGGTAGTTGCCATGGAGATTTTGGGGAGAAATCTAGGTTTTTTTATCTGGTTTTTCCTTGATTTCTGACCAAAGCGCTGACTTCTGCAAGGGACTGCGGCCACAATTTTTCATGTAGAAAGAGGAGAGTGGCGTCTCTGAATAGCTGAAGGTGTGCACTTTTCAGAAATATATAGTTTGCGGGGGTTATTTCACAGGTATGGGGGTGTTTAGACTAAATAACTGCAGGTAGAGCACATAGAGCACAGCCCCCCCTTATGCATTGCCCCGGTTTGGGGGCATTTGGTGGCCACGTCTTTATGTGTACCCATACATATGGGGTATCGTTTTATTCAGGGGAACTTGCAGATTGAGGTTTAGTAAGTTTTTGGTAGTTGCCATGGAGATTTTGGGGAGAAATCTAGGTTTGTATCTGGTTTTTCCTTGATTTCTGACCAAAGCGCTGACTTCTGCAAGGCACTGCGGCCACAATTTTCCATGTAGAAAGAGGAGAGTGGCGTCTCTGAATAGCTGAAGGTGTGCACTTTTCAGAAATATATAGTTTGCGGGGGTTATTTCACAGGTATGGGGGTGTTTAGACTAAATAACTGCAGGTAGAGCACATAGAGCACAGCCCCCCCTTATGCATTGCCCCTGTTTGGGGGCATTTGGTGGCCACGTCTTTATGTGTACCCATACATATGGGGTATCGTTTTATTCAGGGGAACTTGCAGATTGAGGTTTAGTAAGTTTTTGGTAGTTGCCATGGAGATTTTGGGGAGAAATCTAGGTTTTTATCTGGTTTTTCCTTGATTTCTGACCAAAATCTAGGGTTGTATCTGGTTTTTCCTTGATTTCTGACCAAAGCGCTGCCTTCTGCAAGGCACTGCGGCCACAATTTTCCATGTAGAAAGAGGAGAGTGGCGTCTCTGAATAGCTGAAGGTGTGCACTTTTCAGAAATATATAGTTTGTGGGGGTTATTTCACAGGTATGGGGGTGTTTAGACTAAATAACTGCAGATAGAGCACAGCCCCCCCTTATGCATTGCCCCTGTTTGGGGGCATTTGGTGGCCACGTCTTTATGTGCACCCATACATATGGGGTATCGTTTTATTCAGGGGAACTTGCAGATTGATGGTTAGTAAGTTTTTGGTAGTTGCCATGGAGATTTTGGGGAGAAATCTAGGTTTGTATCTAGTTTTTCCTTGATTTCTGACCAAAGCGCTAACTTCTGCAAGGGACTGCGGCCACAATTTTCCATGTAGAAAGAGAAGAGTGGTGTCTCTGAATAGCTGAAGGTGTGCACTTTTCGGAAATATATAGATTGTGGGGGTTATCTCACAGGTAGGGGGGTTAACACTGAAAAACTGCAGGTAGTGCACATAGAGCGCAGCCCCCAAAATTTCAACTGAAATTGCCCTTATGCATTGCCCCTGTTTTGGGGCATTTGGTGGCCACGTCTTTATGTGCACCCATACATATGGGGTATCGTTTTATTCAGGGGAACTTGCAGATTGATGTTTAGTAAGTTTTTGGTAGTTGCCATGGAGATTTTGGGGAGAAATCTAGGTTTTTATCTGGTTTTTCCTTGATTTCTGACCAAAGCGCTGACTTCTGCAAGGGACTGCGGCCACAATTTTCCATGTAGAAAGAGAAGAGTGGTGTCTCTGAATAGCTGAAGGTGTGCACTTTTCGGAAATATATAGATTGTGGGGGTTATCTCACAGGTAGGGGGGGTTAACACTGAAAAACTGCAGGTAGTGCACATAGAGCGCAGCCCCCAAAATTTCAACTGAAATTGCCCTTATGCATTGCCCCTGTTTTGGGGCATTTGGTGGCCACGTCTTTATGTGCACCCATACATATGGGGTATCGTTTTATTCAGGGGAACTTGCAGATTGAGGTTTAGTAAGTTTTTGGTAGTTGCCATGGAGATTTTGGGGAGAAATCCTAGGTTTTTATCTGGTTTTTCCTTGATTTCTGACCAAAATCTAGGGTTGTATCTGGTTTTTCCTTGATTTCTGACCAAAGCGCTGACTTCTGCAAGGGACTGCGGCCACAATTTTCCATGTAGAAAGAGAAGAATAGTGTCTCTGAATAGCTGAAGGTGTGCACTTTTCGTAAATATATAGATTGTGGGGGTTATCTCACAGGTAGGGGGGGTTATCACTGAAAAACTGCAGGTAGTGCACCTAGAGCGCAGCCTCCAAAATTTCAACTGAAATTGCCCTTATGCATTGCCCCTGTTTTGGGGCATTTGGTGGCCACGTCTTTATGTGCACCCATACATATGGGGTATCGTTTTATTCAGGGGAACATGCAGATTGATGGTTAGTAAGTTTTTGGTAGTTGCCATGGAGATTTTGGGGAGAAATCTAGGTTTGTATCTAGTTTTTCCTTGATTTCTGACCAAAGCGCTAACTTCTGCAAGGGACTGCGGCCACAATTTTCCATGTAGAAAGAGAAGAGTGGTGTCTCTGAATAGCTGAAGGTGTGCACTTTTCGGAAATATATAGATTGTGGGGGTTATCTCACAGGTAGGGGGGGTTATCAATGAAAAACTGCAGGTAGTGCACATAGAGCGCAGCCCCCAAAATTTCAACAGAAATTGCCCTTATGCATTGCCCCTGTTTTGGGGCATTTGGTGGCCACGTCTTTATGTGCACCCATACATATGGGGTATCGTTTTATTCAGGGGAACTTGCAGATCGATGTTTAGTAAGTTTTTGGTAGTTGCCATGGAGATTTTGGGGAGAAATCTAGGTTTTTTATCTGGTTTTTCCTTGATTTCTGACAAAAGCGCTTACTTCTGCAAGGGACTGCGGCCACAATTTTCCATGTAGAAAGAGAAGAGTGGTGTCTCTGAATAGCTGAAGGTGTGCACTTTTCATAAATATATAGTTTGTGGGGGTTATTTCACAGGTAGGGGGGGTTAACACTGAAAAACTGCAGGAAGTGCACATAGAGCGCAGCCCCCACATTTTTAGCTGTAATTGCCCTTGTGCATTGCCCCTGCTTTGGAGTGTTTGGTGCCCATGTCTTTATGTGCACCCATACATATGGGGCATCATTTTATTCAGGAGAAGTTTGTCTTTCAAATATGCCTTTGTTAGAAAATTTTTATGAGATTTTTTTTTGTCAAATCCACATTTGATCATGCGTCCAAGTTTACGTTTTAGAAAAAAAAAAAAATTTCATAAAAAGTTCCAAATTTCACAATGCACTGACAAAAGGTATTTGGCTTTTGAGTGAAAACTACATTGCACCTAGAAACCTGAAGGTCTGTAGTTTCTAAAGATACCAAACATGAGGGGATATTTTAGATTTACATATAAGTTATGCTGCATTAACTGTTACAAGCGCTTTTCTGCTTTGTTCTGGTGTGATATTGTACTAAGTATTGCTTTAGTTTGGGGGTTACTTCTGGACAGGAACTGTGGGGTACCACCACATATTTGGTATCGTTGGAATTGGGAGTATCAGGGCTTTTACAAACAATAAAAAAAAGTGAGTAAAATTAACTTTTCTATGGAAAAAAACCTCAAAATATACAGAAATTTTTCATAATTTTATTTTTTTTTTACATATTTCACCCAAAATACACATCATATCTCCAGAAAAGTTATAAAATTTGGTATGTATGTCGAAGCCCAATTAGTGACGAAAAAAACGATATATAATTTCCCTAGTTTCGTGGAGGTTTTCCTACCAAAAAACATTGTTAAAGTGAATGAGTACAAAATGCTTAAAAAACGTCTGGCACTGGGGGGAACCGAAATGACGAATTCGGCTGGCACTTAAAGGGTTAAGGGCACGAAACGCGTCAGGCGTTTATTTGTTTTAAACATGAAGAAATAAACTTTGGTTTTTAGCAGTTTCATGAGTCCGGAGTGCTGGATGTCCCATGTTCTACTTTGGTGTTTTCTGAAGCAATCATGCCAGTTTTACCAGTGAAGGGTAATAGTACAGGTATAGAACTCATTATCCAGAATGCTCGGGACCAAGGGTATTCCGGATAAGGGGTATTTGCGTAATTTGGATCTCCATACCATAAGTCTACTAAAAAATTAGTAAAACAATAATTAAACCCAATATGATCGTTTTGCACCCAATAAGGATTAATTATGTCTTAGTCAGGATCAAATACAAGGTAATGTTTTATTATTACAGAGAAAAGGGAAATCAATTTTAAAAATCTGAATTATTTCATTAAAATGTCTATGGGAGCTAGGCCTTCCATAATTTGGAGCTTTCTGGATCTGGTTTCCAGATAACGGATCCCATACCTGTATATTATATTTTTATTATTTTAAAACACTTTTAGTTTTAGTGTTACTGTACCTTTTAAAGCATACAGGTATCTGCCTCTGGTAAATTTAAGAGCTGAATTTTCATTTTTCTAAATTGAAATTTCACTGTGCTAGTGCAGAGAGCACAATGATACTCTCTGCACTAGCGATGTGGCCCTCTCTGGACCCGCTCTGATGCAAAAGTTGTAAGCAAGGAGTGGGAGCCTCAAAATCCTAGCTGATTTGTACCTGCACCTGTTATTACACACACATTGTTATAAATCAACTGGTTATTTTCCACCATATTTTAGTGTACATTGTAAATTGTATTTATATGCCCCAAATTATTTAAAAAAATCAATGTAAATAAACACATTTTGAACATATCGTCAGAAATAGTCACAGTTGCACAGAACTCTATAAGGCATGGTTATATTCCTTATTCCTGATCTCTATAAAACAACTTCAGTTAAATCCATCAGATTTGGTCATTTTAGTTGATTACTAAAAGGAAAAAAACCTCCCATGATCCACTTCAGCTTGCATCTCCATACTAACTGTTCTGCTCGGATTAGACTAAATCTGGCCCTACATGAGCTGAGATTTGCTGAGAACAGAACACTAGAAAATTTGCCATTCACAGCCTCTTGTACGGTATTGAGCATAAATGGGCAGAACCCCTTTAAGGAACTGTGCTTATTTTGTCTATGTAAGGTTTGCCATCATTAATAAAAGCAAAAGTAGGATTTATTAATTTCACTTTTAATAATAGTTATTTGCTGTGTGTATGCAGATATTGTTGTTAAGCCTATGTATCAGTTGTTATTTCCTTAGTCCTAGAAACATATATCATTGACTTTGCTTGTAACACATGTAGTATATAATAGCAATATCTTCCAGTATGTTCCTGCTGGCACATTTCTTTTGCAAAGTGAGTGCCAGTGAGATATAGCATCCCTATTATCTTCTCTGAAACAGCAGATTTCCATAATAACTTGCTCACAATAATTTTATAGTGAGCATAAATTGACTTACATGCACTGCATACATTTAAGCTTCAGAGATGCAAACTTCTATGGCAAGCAGTTTATATAATTTAAAAAGGATATAGGCCCAACATTTTTATTTTCTTTTACAGTTTTTAAGTAACTATGTAACATATATTCATTACAAATTTACAATCATTTTGAATAATTTCTATTTGTAAATGTAAATTCTATTGAAAGAAGTCTGTCCTTTGCTAGTCTCTTTACTTCTTGTCTGACTATAGAAAGATTTAAATGTAGATTATATTGGCTCTGCTCTAGTCAAGACTTTATTTCCCAATCACCTTGAATGCTTCTTCTCAGGTCTGTTACTCATGGAACATGCAAGGCATTGTGGGAATTGGAGTCTTCACTGGGGAATAGTTGACTATCAGTACAAGAAGGATCATTTAAAAAGCAGAAGAGCAGAACACAATGTGCAAGTGCAAAAAAGGGCCACAATCAACCATTTTTTTTTGCACCTAACACACTGTATTCTGCTCAGGCAACAGGCCTCTGCTTTCTGTTTTTAAGTGCAAAAACCTGGGGGTAGCACTGCCTGCTTTGGTAGTAAGTCTCCTGAGAATGTGTTCTGCGAAACACAGGGCTGCATTCCCCAGGGCACAAGTGCTTGTTAAGTGAGGGGAGCAATCTTGTACTAAGTGAGCGCTAAGGGGCGTTGAGTCTAAACTAACACAATAATGAATGTGTTTGGTAGTAAATTTGATGCACGTTCTCTGACAGACCTATTTATCAAAATGTGAAATCTGTAAGCTTTTTAAACTGTTTTCTAATTTGAATATACTAAATGTGTGCTTATTTATTAGCAAACTTGAAAATAAAAAAACTCAAATGCACTGAATCGCAAACAAAAATAAAAATTTCAAAAATTCAAAATGAAAAACTTCCTTAATATTAGTCTAAAAATTAAGTTTCCGCATCATTTTTTGGCCCAAGTGTGCTGCACCTATTGATGCAAGCAACTGTAGAAAACTACCGTTCTTGGTGGCAGTAGCTCCAGGGCTCCATGTTGACAATAAATTTACACGCCAAGTGGCAAGATGGATGCAATAGCCCTAAGCACAATTATATGGAAGTGCAAGGGGACTGTATTCGGACAATAAGTGCAACATCCGCCTCCATTATATAACAATCACACTTATGGCTGCATTTGTAAATGAGCCCTTATACCTTTAAAGACATTCTGTATCTTGTATGGATGGTCTTTTGTACTTGAAATGTATGGCATTATATTATGTTTTGTTTATTTTCCCAAGACATTCTACACATGTGTATGTTATATTTTATAATGATATACTTTATTGCTAAAATATATATAATTTAGAAAGGATACAAGAGACAGTCTAACAGAGCAGTAGTACAATAGGAGAGAAAAGCAGATCCACCTCTGCTGTATACAAATTAAAGAAGATGCAGAATGTGCAAAACAAATACCTCTTATTAAACTTAAATCTCAAAGTTGCATCACCACATGCACATTTTAAAGGAGAAGAAAAAGGCTAAGTCACTTGGGGGTGCCAAAGTGTTAGGCAGCCCCAAGTGACTTTAATCGCTTACTTTGTACCCCGGGCTGGTGCCCCTGTTAGGAGAGAACTGCACCAGCCCAGGATAGCTGCAGCGAGCGTCTCCTTGTCCCTCGCGAGCTTGCGCATGCGCAGTGGAGTGAAAAGCCATTCTTTAACAAAAAAGTTGGTTTTTCACTCTACTGCGCATGTGCTGGCCCAGGGATTTTGTCGACAGAAAGAACAAGGAAGGAAAGAAGGAAGCGCTCGCTGCAGGTACCCCGGGCTGGTGCGGTTCTCTCTTCTAAACATTCAGAAATGTTTTTAAATCCTTGCTTAAATATGTCTGCTGTGTAATATGAAGGAACATTCAAGCCGCACTATATAATGCTCCACCATTTTGCTGAATGTATCACATGGATATTTCAAGTAGGATATACTACTATAATAATGTTGCTTGTATTTTGATAATGTTAAGTTATTCATTTACCTGGAACATCATCACTGTTGAGTGTTAATTAGCAAATATCAGAAGAGGCTAATTAGAATTTGAAACCAATTTTTACTAAAGATTAAAAACCTTGCGCATGACAAACATAATTAAACAGTTCTTACTTTTCACATTACATAGAGGATAATGCACCCATTACTATCGCTTATTAGGATGCTAGAAGCCACTGAGACATTCATTTATTTTAATTATACCGAAGAGGTAATATCCAGGCTATACATGTGTGAGTATGCTCTAGTGTTTTTACCTCCCTTAAAATCTTTAACACATAAATGCCAACTGTATCCAAATGTTATTTCAGAATTGGGTAAAGAACAGTAAGGCTGTGTAATTCCTTCAACCGATACTCTTTAGGTTTGGGACTAGCAGCTGGAATACTGATTCATAAAAATGATAAGAAGGCTACTTCCCTGAAGTTTATTCTGTAAGTGAGCCTTGTGATGACATAAGTACCGTAATGAAAAAGTACAGGGAATTTTCTTTCTGTCCAAATCAAACCCAAATGATTGATATCTATTTCCTTCCTGTTAGAACAGCTAGGCACTCAATAAAAGGAACACAATAATCAAAGTAATAATGTTTCATCTGTGCCTGGGAAGCAATGTGCACAAATTTAGAAAAGTGTTAGGAGAGAGTTTTCTATCACAGCTTTTCTGTAAAAAAAAAAAAGTATTTCTTTTGTCCCTGTTCCACCTATTTCAGTCTGTTATGTCCCATCATGCTTTGGCTGAGGTTGAAATGGTATCCTGAAGTAAGCTTAATGGATCATGTGAAAACTCCAACTAGAAGGGCTGCACTGCTTGCAATTTAATTTGAATGCAATGAGTTATTCATCAGAAGTATGCCTGAATTTTCAAGTAATACCTGAATATATGATAATAAAATCACACTGGAGTGTGTGTGGCCCACTAGGGATGCCACCCCCACACCATGCCACCCCCACACCCCCCAGACTGCCTAAGTTTATACTTAACTTCTTCATGATTGGGACCCAGACCCAACATAGACGTGCGTCCCGCAACTCAAGACCCAAACCGACAACCTGCATTTTAACCTGCTTGGACCCACTACCCGACCCAACCTGCAAATGATTATTCGCAACCTGATCCATGACCTGCTGAACATCATTAAGGGAGAGCTGTTGCTGCAGACTGGAAATTATGTCATTAGAAGTGGGTAGGGGTAGAAAAAATGTAAAAAATGCTTAAAAGAGTAAAATATCAAAAATATTATATAAGAGAAGAAATTTAGATAAGACCCACAACCTGCTTTTTTTTGCAGGTGACCCAAGGGTACCAGTGGGTGCACAACCAACTACAGGACTCTCTACTACTAGGTTTTTTTCCCCCAGTCCAACCATGAATAGAAATGAGGTACTGCTTGGAAATGTCATTTCAGCACCATGTTCAATGTCCAACACTATTATGACAGTTCTGTGCAACCCTGTTGGGAGAGTGGTTCCTGGGGTCCTCCAACTACAAACAAAGGCAGTGGCAGCATTTAGGTTGAAATTTGGGGTTAATTAGACTGCTACTGTATATCTGTAATCTTGCTGTAAAGTTTGTGGGGCCCTGACCAAATTTCTTTTCACAAATATGGAACTGAACCCAAAAACCTAAGCAAGTAAAGTATGATAAAAGCAAATGGATAAATGTACATGCCCCTGAAAAGTACTTTTATTCACAGCTGCCCCTTGATAATATCTGCCCCTTAGACTTTAGTATGTACATTACTATAGGTAATTATTAGCAAGATATCAGCAGTATTTGTCGCTGCCTCACATTCCCACAGAATCACCCTACTCTCAATAGTAGGCTACATATGCAATGTCTCCAAGCAGTGTGTTTGCATGACTATAATCAGGATATGACCTGATTGTCTAGCTCTAGCAAATGCTAACTTTGTTTTAAATTTTATATTTTGCGTTTACGGATTGTTTCTTTAACACAAAATTATTATGACAAGAGTATTTACTATTAATTTATAGGTGGATGATAAAAGTAGATTTTTTTAAACTGAGGATAAAAATCCCTTATCTGGAATTTCAGTTGCCTAAAGCTGTTACCTGCTGATCATATTTCTGTGTTCAGAATGGTTCCTTGGTTTAGTCGCTTTTCTGTGACAGGCCTGGGGTTGATTCTATTGCCAGCTCAGGATGGCCTTGAGCAATCCATCCCTCTGTGTTTCAGGCATCAAATTTATAGCTAAAGGGCTCAAAGCTGCTGCAGTTTTGTGTATAATAAGCCTTTAAAAAAAAGATAATAGATAATAAAGAACACTCCTGTACACAATGCAGTACATACACTGAGCCCTTTAAACTGCATTTGTTGGAGGCCTTATGGGAATGGAGTGTGGGTGCAGAGCAGAAGGAACAGTTACCAGTAAGGAGTAAAACATGTTTGCTATCATTTACACCACCTCATAGTGTCATGCAGATGCCAGTCTGCTATATAAAGTCAGAGGAACGGAAATGCTTCAAATATTATTCAAAGCACAACAATTTCAATATAATAAAAAGTTTGAACAAGGTCTAGTAACCTTTACCCAGGTACAGTAGCATTAACTAGTTACATGTTTATAGGCAAACATCTCATTGGTTTATGTGTGTTATTAGATTGGTGCAAATTTGCAACTTTTATTGCCCTTATCTCAAGAGACAAGCAATCTTTCAACTTTCAGACAAATGGGCAACTTGGTAAACAAACCAAGGTGATTCATTAAAAAAAGCTTATACAGTCATCGACTATGTGCAGTGCTGTATTTATGTTTCTCCCTATGCACTGGACCTAAATACGCCCCCCAGATTGTCGACAGTAAGGGTGTGACATCACTTCTGGTCACATGCTCCATGTTGCTCTGCCTTTACCCCCTTATCCCCCTATTTTTAATTTTTTTCAAATAATCTATTATATAAGCGACCAAAAGCTGAAGCCCTGGACACAGGCCCTCAGGTGCCTAATATATAAATACAGCCCTAAATGCAATCTGTATGCTGTGTTTCAGAGGCAAGCTTGGGAGCATTGTACAGGGAAGAATTAGGCATAATGCCTGATATGATAAATAAGCATACTTTATCAGTAGGACGTAGTAATATTTACAAATCATTTAACCAGTGCCATAACCAGTGTGATATATCACTTGTAACTGTTCTGTCTGCCAGTGCCAGACTGTTTGTGTTCTTACAAATGAATTGTACTTAACTGTGGACTATGTGGATGGTTACTAAATAATCTCTTATTTTGGCCACCACTTGGAAGTCCAAGCCCCACAGTTTCTGAACTGAAAAGTTCAGTGCCTGAAGAATTGAAAGGGTAGTTCAGTTTGACATTAGCTTCTAGTATGGCATATGCATCAACATTCTACGACAATCTGCAACTACAGCGAAACCTCAAATTTCACATCCCCCGATTTTCAGTTTCCCTGCATTTTACATGTTTTTTAGTGTGTCCTGATTTTCTAAAAAAATGTCTGTTTGTACTTTATGAATATTATTATTAGTGAAATTAACCAGATGCACGCTTTGCCATGGTTCAATGAGTCTGAACCACATACAGCCATGCACAAATCACTTATTGCTTTAGGTTGTGCATCTGACTGTCAGAGAGTCCTTGCCCCCCCCATAGTATAATATTAATGCTGCAATGCTTAACCCTTGTTATTAACACACTAAGGGCCCAATTCACTAAAGTCCGAAATAAGGAGTGCTATTTATAGCATGCGTTAAAAATCTTATCACTTCTTATTTTTCGCTCGATTCACTAAAAGGACACTTGTCATAATTAAGAAGTGATGTTCTTGGCGTTATTTATCTTGCGACGACATATTTTCAAGCAATATATTACGCAGCACACAACATATTACGCAGCACGTTGCTTGAAAATATGTCGTTGCAAGATAAATAACGCCAAGAACATCGCTTCTTAATTATGACAAGTGTCCTTTTAGTGAATCGAGCGAAAAATAAGAAGTGATAAGATTTTTAACGCATGCTATAAATAGCACTCCTTATTTCGGACTTTAGTGAATCGGGCCCTAAATATTGTATTTTAAAGCAAAAACAGAAGACAGACTCCTGTGCATATATCCTTTAGCTACAAGTATGGGATCTGTTATCCAGAATGCTTGGGACCTTGAGTCATCTGGATAAGAGATCTTTCAGTAGCTTGGATCTCCATGCTTTAAGTTTACTAAAAAATAATTTAAACATTATATAAACCCAATAAGATTGTCTTCCATCCAATAAGGATTAATTATATCTTAGTTAGGATCAAGTACTGTTTTATTATTACTGATAAAAAGGAAATTTCTAAAAATTAGACTCCATTTTAAACAAATGATTCTATGGGAGATGAGATGGCCTTTCTGTAATTGAGAACTTTCTGGATAACGGGTTTCCAGATAATGGATCCTATACCTGTACTTGAAGAATACATTGCTTTAACACATTTCCCTGATTTTACATTGTCCCTGATCTTACACGTTTACAGGTAATAACTCCAGTAACTAGATAGCAGTCTTTACATAAAAATGGAGTAATAGCAATAATGGAGCAATATGCAATTATTATAACCATAAAGGTGAAGCCTCACAGTCTGGCTCGTTTGGTTGCCAGGTCAATACTGGCCCAGTATTTTCATTTGCAGGCTGCCCCTGGTGGTACGTAGTGGCCCCTGCTTCCCCAACAAACTGGCCCTCCTTAGGGTTGCCACCTGTCCGGTTTTGACCCAGACTCGCTGCGCCATAGCCCCGCCCCCAGGCTGACATGGCCCCACCTCTTCCCTGTCCCCTGACATTTTAGATCCGCCTCTTGCCCCGTGAAGTCACCCCTGTCTGGTTAAGAAAGCCATCTGAGGTGGCAACCCTAGCCCTGCTGGAGGCCTGGTGTCATGACAGAAAGTACCAGAACAGGAAGTATAATAATCCAATAAACATACAAAATAAATACTAAAGACAAACTAAAAAGTTGCTTAGAATTGGTGCCTCTATAACATACAAGTTTGTGTAAAGGTGCTATTTTTGAAATAGAATTTTTCTTGAAAAATAGCTGCTCATGGGCATTTATAGTGAATTTTGGCAAGAAAATGTTTTCTACTTTGTAGTAAAATTATGACTTTTCCAGTAGATTGCTTATAAACCTAAACTAAAAAAAAGTGCTTTTTTATGTGGTTTTAGGTGCTGACGTGTATGAATATTACATTACTCAGTATATCAATATCACTCTTTATATATCACTTTATATCACTCTATCACTGTTATAAAAAATACCTTTTAATATCAATTGCAAAAATCCTTTTATTCCATGTGAAAAGTTATACAGGTATCCAGAAACCAATTATCCAGAAATCACAAATTACAGGATTAATTTAAGCAAATCATTCCGTGCCTTGTACTTGATGGTAACTAAGCTCCATAAATCCACACTTAATGACAAAACAATTGTATTGGGTTTATTTAATGTTTAATTTTTTTCCAACTTATAAAAAGATTTCTTATCCAGGAAATTCCAGGTCCTAAACATTCTGGATAACAGGTCCCATACCTGTATAAGAAAAAAAAAAGCTCAGTATTTAAGTGTTTTAACCGCACTAACTGTTTCCGGCTGAACAGGTGGCCTATAGATCTCAGCTAAATGCATTTTAATCTCGGCTAAAGTACCTGCAGAGAAATGAGAGAATGACAGAAACAGACAAGTGTACCATAAGTGAACTGATCCTATCAAATCTATTCAAATAGAATGTTGTTTTTATCATGTAAGTACAAAATTTGTATAATAGAAGGCCTTTTATTTGAAACTTTAAACAGTGAAACTTAGGGTGATACAAGAAAAATAACAATATTTGTTATGTTATAGAATGAGACAAATACCCAGTGACAGCTGAGATGTAAACAAGCAGCAGATAAAGCAATAAAGGCAATGTCTGAGAGCCATACAGGGACAATGAAGGCAACAGTGCCATCTACTGAGAAAAATCCACAGTCGAGGGACCTCTTTAGGTGAACATATAATGCACAAAATGCACAGCATTGTAAATCACTACATTCATACAAGATGACTTACTGCGCCTAAGTAATAAAAATAAAGCCACTTTTTTTTTCCCTCACTACATTTAAATCACCATTATTTTTCTTTTTTGGTCTCTGTGTCCATGAAATGAATATTGATCTTCTGAATAAATCCTTTCAACCAGAAAATGCTTTCAGTCATACAAATAGACACATATACACACACAAATGAAGCCTGGGGCAAACTCTGAGCCATAGATCATAGATCTCTCTGCACGTAGAATAATAAGACCGGTAAATGTATATGTTATTGCTACATAAATCAAAGTTCTTATAAGCCATAACGTACCATACATGGAGGACACAAGGATGCTAACTTAGGGGATTATTCACTAAAAACCATTATGAATGAATAATTTATGTAATATTATCTGGCCTATTAAAGAATTTTATCAAATTGGAATATATATATATATATAAGTATCTTAATTTATAAAAAAAAGTATAAAATCAGTAAATATTGCCCTGGTGCAACTTTTCCCTTGACCCATTATTTTGTGATGGTCTGTGTTCTTCCTTTAGAGATCAGCTGACAGGAAATAATGCAGCTCTAACTGCAACAGGAAGTAGTGTGGGAGTAAAAGAACTTTGTCCATTCGTTGGCTGATGTGACCTTGGGTTGTTTGTGTGCCCTGTGAATCGTATGATCCCAGAGGACCTTAGTACTTAAAATGGCAATTTTCTATTTAGGATTACCAAATAGCACATACTACTAAAAAATATAGTTTTATAAAAATTGTTTATTTAGATGCAGCAGAGTTTTACATATGAGCTGTTTCATGTGAGATATTTTTATAACGACCTGCATTGTTTGAGGGAATAGTTTCCTTTCATAAGCAAGCTAAATTAGTGTGATCAAGAATAATTCTTACATTGTTAGGTAGTTCAGTTACTCCCCCAGTTTAATGAATACACCTATGCGGCACTATAAAGCTGTATTTGTTCTGCTACAGTATCATTGTGTTTTAAGGATCACTTAAGCATTAAGTTGTATCCTAGAATCTTGACACAATATAATTAGCTCTGGCTTTTAATGGAAGAAAATATTTGCTAGGATTCAACCGGTCTCCTAGAAATAAGCTTTAATAAGGTTTTCATGTAAAGATGGATGAGGGTACCATTAGAGGATGGGTTAGTATGTTGAACTTTAGTGAAAACCAACTTACTAGTCCATTACTTAGGCCAAAATGAATCCCTGGCCTGTCTATACAACAGGAGCCTGTCGGGTTGGCCTGGTTTGTTTAAGAAAGTATGAAACTATGAAGAAGCAATGCTTACAATATAGCAGATCCCCCCCTAATGTCTTCCATTTGCAACCTGTTAGCTGATCTCTGTGTTTCCTTAAAGGAAAGTCTTATAAAGAGTTAATCTCAAGCTTCAGGCATACCTTCAGTTCTCTCCATAGTGCCCTTATGTCTCCCCATATTTCTCCCATTCAGGTGATCTGAAGCCTCATAGGAAATAAAACTCTGAGCTCTGTAAAGAAAGTTCCCATAATGCCTCACTCCTGCACCAAGACCAAGACTGGTGCACATGCTCAGTGTGCAAGACTATGAGGAAGCTTCCTGCTGATTGGCTCAGATCCACATTCCTAAGGGGGGGTGAGTTCTTAGCATTCTTGAGGGAGGGGGGAGCGGGAGAGGGGAGAGAGAGAGAGAGAGAGAGAGGAGAGAGCTGCGTGTCTCTGGCACAGGAAAACAAAAAGAGACAACAAATCTTTTGACAGAGGACTCAGTGCAGTGTTTCTGTGAGTGCTTATGGCTGTATTTACATAGACTTTTCTGATAAAGCTTACTAAGTAGGTCTAACTTACAATTCCTAAACACATTGCAGTGACATACAGCACATGTAGGTGTATATTTATTAACATTGGAGACAAACATCACCAATGATGTTGCCTGTAGAAATCAATCTGCAGTTAGAATTGAATGGTCACCTACAGGTTAGAAAATCAAAGCAAAGATCTGACTGGTTGCTATGGGCAACATCACTGGGGATGTCTGTCTCCAGTGTTAATAAATGCACCCCTTACAGTAAAAATTAGCCCACGTGTGTAAAATAAGTTACCCGCTATGGGGTTGGAGTCTATTTTGCTAGTAATACACTAAAATACAATGACTTTTTCACTGTTTTTATTTTTGTTAAACATATGGGGGAAAATGCTGAGGATTGAAAGGGAACCCTGTGGCTTTTTCTGACATTTGCTACAGGCTAATGAACACAACAGAGAATATGCATACTGTTCTATATTGTGTTATATATCAATATCATTTGAATTAGTTGACTCACATACATTCTATGTAAAGAGCAAGGGAATCACAAACAAACATGTTACTCCAATCGCATCAATAGGTCACCTGGTCAGTACTGAGTATTGTGTTTGTATGTTTTGCAATTGTCTGAGATACAATTAATATGCCTGACAAGTTAGCAGCAGGGTTTTCACAACACTGGTATTCTTGATGCAAGTTTAAAAAGTCTGTCACCCCTTTTAATGATTCTCATATAAAAGAGCTTTGTGTACCTTCTTCAGTAACGGAACTTTAGAACTGCAACTATCATTTAGGAACCATGCCTCCATGCATGTCTACAATACAGTAGGAATTGGGCCAAGGCATCCCTGCTATTATGTGCCTATGAGGACAGAGACAAATGCTGAATCGACAAAAAAAATAGGCTTTGTTCTTTTTTTTCTGTATTCAGGGCTTATTTAATTCCCTGGGGGTGAAAGGAGACATAGATTGTGTAGATGAACAATTATATGCAGTGCGAACCTCTGAAGTGGTCTAAACCCTAAAAGGTCACACACCCTAATGTATGAAAAAGTGTTTCCAGGGATGTTTGGTTCAGCAGCTTATTTTATAGAATCCTTCCTAAGTAATATAGATGACAAATGCAATTTGATTTCATGTACAAGGTACACATTCAAAATAATAGAAGTAAGCCTGAGTAGTTGTTTCATATGTAATCAGAATACTGGTACAAGCTGAACAGAACCAGTGCACTTCGTTATAGCAGTGTAACAGGCAGGGATAGTAATGAGGAAAGAGGATTAATATAGCAAATCAATATCATCCAATCTCTACTCCAAAGCAAGATCAGGCTCCTATTATTATTCCTAACCCTTTCAGTTTATAGGAAAGAAGCTTCCTATTTAGAAGCACTTTCATTCCTCCTTCAGTGCAATATCTGGCAGCAGAGACACAATAAACTGCAGCATATTGTACACAGCAGGGTTTATTTACAAACATTGGAACTAACCTGTACAAGTGCAGTTGCCTATAACTTTGGTAATTACTTTAGAACAGACTACTAGTGCAATGCTCAGTGCAAGAATGGCTTAGCCAAGGCAAAACCAGCAGCTGAACGCAGTGACCAGATAGTCCCTTCCGACATTTCACCCCAGATTTTCCTAATTTGCCTCCATCACCCGTTCACCAACAGTACAGTAAAAGCATACCACCCAACATTTGAAAAATGCTGCGGTATGTGTGGCAACATTTTTGACCACGCCCATTTTGCGACCACACCTCCTTAATACCACTCCCATTTTACTAAATTTGGCAGGTTATTTAAAGTTTGAACACATTTCTGGGGATTTTATGTGTTATTTATGTGCTGGGTTGTTACTTTAACATCTGATAATAATGATAAAAACTTCTTCCTGCTGTGTAGGCCAGTAATAAAAACTGGATCCTGCTGTTCAACATTAGGCTGAATATCTATGTAAACTGTTTCATTTAGGGCTGCTTTAATGTACCAGTGGGCCCAGGGCAATGATCTCATTAGTGGGCCCCCACAGCTACCCCAAGGTATTTGTACAAGTAATACCCTTAAGCAGGAAAACTTAGGGGATGCTTCAGTCAAAAGTTTAGCTGGTTTGAGGGTGGAACCCCTGGTGTCCCCTTTTGCCCATTACTAAAATGGCACTGATTTAATATGTAAATCCACAACTATTTGTCGTATCTTCAGCATTTACTGTCTAAGGGGAAAACATTAGAGAAGTACCAAATGTATACATACAAAGCTAGTTTTCCCCGTAGAAAGAAAAGTTATCTACATTCCTAAAGGGAGAATATACCCCAACCTTTCTCAATTGCCCCCTTCCCGTCGCAGTGAAGTTATAAGTGGGGGCCCATGCAGGGATGTGGGGGCAGGTGGAGGTTTTGGAAGGCATGATGTTGATTCACACTTGTCACTATTATGCATCGTCAGGCAGCTTTAATTCAGCCAAACTAGTAAGTGCCAGCACCCCCCTTCCTTCTGTTGCCTCCTAGCCTTTTCTGTCTATGCCTAGTTTCAGCCCTGATGGTGGGGACTGGTATGTCTGTATAAAACATGTATAGTGTTTAAAAACCTTTTCTAAATAAGAGAGCTTGCTTCTAAAACAGAGGTATAGTGAACCTTGGTTTGTGTGGCTATTAGAGCATTTTAAATTAACTTTAAAAAAGTTTTACCATGAACTAAACAAAAGGGTAAAAAAACTGGGGGTTGAAAGATTGAATTGAGTTGGGATCTTGTCACACAAACCACTTTCTGTTTCCACCAAAGGGCACTATTGCCTGTTCCATACTGCGGATCTATCTTGATAACAGTAATTTTCCTTAGTAAAGTACTGTATAAGAGATGTGCATATCAGGAGTTAGGGGGAAAAGCCAAACTCCTCTTAAAGACAATTAAGTTAAATGTTTTTCCAGCAATGCTACGCCTTTAAAAATCAGATGACGGGACACTAAAGTGTGAAATATCTGAATCTTTTTATCGGATAGCTGTGTGCATGTGCAAACTGTCAGAATATGATTTCAATCCCTTGCAGTCCATTCAATTTCTAATTTTACGGTTTCATTTTTATTATTTTTTTCCATCTGGTTTCCCAAGCCTGCAAACATTAAATCTTCAGTTTTCTGTGGAATCGATTTTAGTCTGACAGTATTATTTAGGAGTCTGAATATTTCTCACAGTATGGGCCAGATTTTAATAGCCCCTTTTTTATTCCCATTATTATAGTTATAATAAATATTCTATTTTATAAACTTCTGTTTTAAATAAGGAATTCTAGTTTTTAATTGTGACCATAATTCATCAGAATGTAATTACGAAACCATGCCTCCCAAGTGACGCAGTGTAACTTATGGCCACAGGGGGAAAAATCAGATAGAGAAAGCATAGCTAATTTCAGTTGAAACTGCTGTCAAGGGGGAAATACACAAAACTGGTGTCATTTTACAGCGGAGAAATAATCCATTGCAACCAATCAACTCTGATCAGTCAACTGCAGAAAGATCACAAAAATCTAATTGGTTGCTATGGATTACAATCTGGTTGCTATGGATAAAAATTATACCTGGGGGAATTCTCAAACGTACAGTGGTCTTTTTTTTCTCATATCTGACTGATCAGGCTGCTGGCCAAATTAATGAGGCCAGCAGCCACTTTCTACTGTGTTGTTCATTTTGGCCCAGACTAGAACAACAGCAATTGAAGAAGAGCTTTGGCCCCTCATCTGTCAATACATTATACACTGGACAACATGGTGTGTTGGCAAAGGCAATATTAACCTGCCCAATTTCCAAACTTTCAGATATCTGCCCAGCATACACCCACCGTATATGTATTACCAGCATTAGCACAATAAGTAAAATGTTAGTTTACACAAGATAATCAAACACCAAATTTACAAACATCATAACTTTGATTTTTCACCAATGAACTCGGTCTTTCTGAATCGAAATAGAGCGGCTAAGGCCAAAAATGCACACCAGCTTCAAACTGTTAGTTGTTCTTTCACGAATTCAAGGTATTGGGTCACTGCGGAAATTAAAAAAAAAAATTATAAAGTTTTCCTGGAGCAATAACCCACTGTGGAATCTGGCATTTAGTAGTCTTAAATAATTAACATTTGCATTGCCCGGCGCTGGAATAAAGAAACTAAAAAACAAGTGTAGTACAACACACCAGTGGGTACATACCCTTAGTAACTAATGATATAGAAACAGAATGAGTTTTTAATGACATGTATTTGCCTGCATGCTGACATGCCATAAACATTCCAGCAGGAGCTCAATTCTGTTTGAATAGGGAATGGTGAGGATTTGTTTGTGTATCATATGAATCAGTCCAAATCAATGCAAATCCCAGTGGAATGTGTCTCACATCTATGTGATCAAACTACACCACAAGTCTTTCAAAAATGGTTTAGTAACTGATGTAACTGTACCAAATGCCTGATTATTCCAGAACATATTCTCTCACCTCAGTTCTGATTTTGTGTGGTCCCTTTAAATTGTCAAATCATTTTTATATGTTAAATGTGTTTGTGGATTGAAGAAATTCCCTTTTAGACTGTCCTCATAGGCCATAGTCAGCTACAAGTTCCTTGCAATAAATGCAAACAAAAAAAAAGCAGTAGCAAAAACTGTCAGAATGTGATTGAGCACTTTAATAAACTTACATGCACAACCACTGCACACCTTAAACTTGGCTACAAGCATCTACTATAAGTCACAGGCAATCTCCAGCTGCAACTCCCAGCATGCCTTGTCAGCAGAACTGGTATGGATGGGTGGTTAGAACTGAAGTACTTCAGTGCCTGAACTAAGTGCTCTTCTTGGAGAGAGATCCAAATTACAATCTACACAGGTTCACAACAATTGCGCTGTACTGAGTGATACCCACAATCCCATTGGCTGATAAAAGGACCAAACTTGAAGAACTGCTGCAGAATGCCAGCTCCTGATATTTATCAGCATGATTTACCACAAGGAATACAACTGATAAAAGTTTTAGAACTGTGCTGTGGAACACACAGAGATGACAGGCATTTCCCATCCAAAACATCAGCCAGCCTTTACATAGCAACTCTGAATGGCAGAAGGTGATACATATTTTAAGATATGCAAGCAGCCATATCACTCACTTGTTTAATGAGTACAATGAATGGTATCTAAAAATGGAAAAGAAATCAGAACAGCAAGAAGAGCTGATAAGCTAAGCAGTCTCAGAACTTCCCATGTGCAACCAAGGAAAATCTGGAAATTATTATTCAGTTCAATTAACTGAGCCGTGGAGATAAAAGCTGTTTGTACAAAGCCCATTCTGCAAAGGCAGGTTATTGCCTGAAAAGCTGAACATGAGGCTAGGCAACACACAAAACTACAACTCCCATAACTCCTGCATTAGAAGAGTAAGTGAATTCTGGGAGTTTTAGTTTTGCATCAAATAGAATGCTGAGAGTTGCGCTACTATAAAGAGCACATGCTTCTCACTGAGTGTAGCTAAACTGCAAGCTTCTTGCTCAAGGCAGTAACTGAAATTAATATTCCTGATTAGATCTATAGAAGAGTGGCTTAACGCGGCAGTGCTTTCCTCTACACAGTCCATTAGCCTGGGGGTCAGGTACTATTTACTTCTAATGTACTGTATTTAGTAGCACTTTCAACAAGGGACACCCAACCTGTGCCCCCCTAGTTATTGTTTAAGTACAGCAAACTGAATGCTCTCAGGAGGGTCCTGGGAGTTACAGTTCTGTAATTGCTAGACAGTCCCAGGTTGGATATCTCTGCTAAATAGACAACTGTTCTTAGGAATGGATGTAAACAAAAATACACACATTGATCAGGGGTGAAACACCTGCTTTTGATCAAGGGAGGTATGATAGGAGCTTTAGTTTCACAAGAGCATTAGCAATTACCTATCCCTGACACAGTATTGAAAGAATGTACTCATCCACTGGATTCTGTTCTTTCATTCATAAAGGAAACCACCTATCCCATTTAATCTGGGTATGGTTATACCAAGCTTTTAGGATAATTTACCTAAAAATGATCAGCATGTTTTAATATTATTACTATTAGTAATATTATTATTATTAAGTCATCTTCATACATTGATGTAAGAGTTAAGTACAGTACATAGATGTGAAGAGATGCAAAGAGCTTAGTATCTGTATAATGCTCCCAGGGGCTCTTACCCCACATGACCCCGTGCCTATTAGATCCGACACCTACGCTTTACACCTGCTGCATGGCTGATCCCTAATAAGTCTAGTCACACTGGACAGGTCTATCCTGCTGCTTATAGCTCAACTGCTTACTAATCAGCCACATAGCGGAGGTATGGTACCTTCCCCAATACATAGAAAGGCACATAGTCTACTAGCTGCTGATCTGATGTGCTATTATTCTTCATTTAAAGCAATACTTTAGTTTGTATAGGCAAGTTAGGAAAATACATTGTTTTGTATGATAAGCAAAGTAATAGGTAGGCAGGTACCAGGAGTAAAAGTGTTAGGAGGAAGTCCACCAATGACTCCTAGGACATCAAGCTTATATTTACTATATGATTAACTTGATGTTCCCTTAGGGTGCAAGAGTGATTCCATAGAAAGACAATCAGCTGGTCACTATCATGTCTGTATAGTACAGCAAATTCTCATTGTGGCACCAAAAAAGCATAGGGGTCCTTACCTGATCCCCTGCATCCGCAGATTTCATGAGCTGTCGATCCTTGTATATGGACCACAGCCCTATATTGGGCAGGAGGATTAAAGTCACCATGAAAAGCACCGTAGCCTGAATGAACCTCTTTTGCTTCCTCTTCATTGCAATAAAGGATGGAGATGCTGGCAGATAAATACTGTAATCCACAGCAGGAGAAGTGCCTTGGGCACAGTTAAAATTGTTCTTCCAAGTTGTGTTAGAACCTGAAATCTTCAGCACTGAAGGGAAACTTGCAGCAATCAACTCAGTCTTGGCAAATGGCTTGTGGGCCAGGAGAAGCTGGGGCTAATTATACAGCTAGATCTCCAGTGTGGAACCCAGGCTCCTCTAGCCCACACCCATATCCCATATAGTGTGCGACTGTGGGGTTAATGATAAAGCACAGCTGGTTGGCTACAGCTCCTACAGAACAAACTGCTTCAGGACATCCAGAAAGTTTGAGGCAAAGCACATGGGCAGACAAGTCTTTGCATCTAGATCAGAGCAGCTAGAATTTCACTCCAATTTGGACACGTGATTATCAAAGGCAAAAAAACAAAGTGAATGAAGCCCTAATGAATAATCCCCATGAAAAGTAGCCTAGATCTGTATTGCCACATGTCACTGCTATTCCCAACAGCAGGGAAGGAGAATAGGATGGCAGTGCCCTCAGATGACACTGGTAGTCTGGCATGAACAAAGCTGAACACTCTCCTTAGTACCCCTGTGCTTGGGTCGGCACATGTAGGAGCGCTCACCCCCAGCTCCCGATCGCTGCTCTATGTACAAAGCGCCCGGGAGATCAGAGGAAGCTGCTGCATCCCGAGCTGTCAAACCGCGCAGTCCCCAGGAGCAGCACCTGCTCATCCGGACCCTGCCAAGCGCTGGGAATCAAGGAGATTGGCAGGATGAGATCCTATAAGCAGCGGGATGTGCCGACTGTACCTCCCCAGCCCAACTTTCATAAACCATCTGCCCCCCCCCCTCAACTTGGAACAGCTGCCAGGTCAGCCCTGGAGGTGAGCGCTGGGGTAGGGCTGTTTGGCGCTGCTGCTCGCTACTCGCTAGCTCTGTGCTTTGTGCAGGCAGCACATTCTCTACAGTTCTCCCGGTGCTGCTGCTGCTGCTGCTGCTGCTGCTACTGACACGGAGGCTGATGTGGGAGTGGAGGAGGAGGAGGGAGGGGGAAACCAAGAGAAGCTTTTAACACTGCGACTCCAGACTGAGCTGTGAAGAAGAGGCAGCTACTGTAGCATTGGCACTGGGTTCCTCTCTTTCCAGTCTGTATTTGTCTCATTATCTTAGCACCAGGCTAGTGTCGCTGTCAGTCTGTTGAAGCAGCTATGTTTGTGCTTGCGTTTTTGTCTGATGGAAATGCTTCTAGAGTCCACGATGTCTGCTGATTCTCAGTCAAAAAAGTATACAATTAAAACTCTAATTTAATAACCCTTATAAGCAGCATTGATAAAGAAATAATACATGCTGTCATAAAAATTGCAGTTAGAGTTGTATATGGTCTTCTAACCAATAGCATCTAATAAGATATTTGATTTCAGAGAGCAGACCTGTAGAGGCTGTTTGCTAATTGGTAGCCATGGGTTACAAGACCTGCCTATAAAAGTATCGGGAAGCCACCCTGTCCAACATCTCTTTACAAAACCTAGGATGTTAATATGAGGTCGGTCTTCCCTCTTTACTTTTGGAAAAGCTTTGGACTAGATGTTGTAACATTGATGCTGGTAGTTGCTTTAACGCAAGAGAATTAGTTATGATGGACACTAATTTTGGGAATTAAACCTGTCTAACAGTCAGCATTCCAAATCATTGTGCAGGTGTTCAGTTGGGTTGAGGTCAGGGTGCTGTGCTGACCAGTCAAGTTCTTACACCTGGACCTTTTTAGTGCATTGTAGAATAACAGGAAAGGTCCTTCCCCAAAGCACTGAATGTTAATATTTGTATTTACTTGAACTGGTGGTTCCTAGCTCACACCATGAGAACTCACCAGTGAATGTTCTTACATACACAAGTAACACAGAGCAATATCCTCACTAAAGTGTCCCCTGTAGAACTGGCCATAGCGGTGCTGGACTGGAGCAAAATAGTCTGTGTGGTGTCCTATTAATTCCCCACAGCACATCAGTAGGTATTGAGCTGCAACTTCAAGTGACCCCATTGGGAATTGTACTGCCTGTCCAATAGCTTTGATACTGGGAGCTACTGTTGTAGCTTGTTCTCCAAAAACAGGAGAATCTACAAGACACAATGCAATTCATCAGTTTATATCATGCATCCAACTGCATCTCTGTTGGACCCACAAGGAGTGTGCTCATCACCCTTGCCTTATTTCTCTTTGGCACTGGCATAATTACCCTAATGTACCCAAACATATCATCACATTTGCTTTAATTGCAAATTTTCTGTAATTTTGTTGATGAGCCTAGTTTCTGTATATTGGCCTTCATCTAAAACATAATATATATTAAAGCAATACCATAACATCAAATATAAAAAGGTATCAAACCAAGTACCCAACAGCTTCTATATCCTTAAGGGGGTAGTTCACATTTTAATTAACTTTTAATATGATCAGACAGTTGTTTAAATGGGGCCATCCCTTTAATCCTGGCACATATACAGTAGCTATGCAGTAATTTGAGTTAGCAGTGTAGCAGTAGCTTCTATACCAGGGCATCAACCATACAATGCCACAGTAGCAATAGGAGCCACACACGCGTGAAGTCTGTGGTGCTTAACCCAGTCTGCATTCATTCAAATTTCTACCCCTCTGGGGACAGACCCATGTGGCAGATGAATAAATATCTCAGTTGCCATGCACTGAAATGCACACAACAATAAAACGCATTATTCAAACATTCGTATGCATGCAGAGATTCGATTACTAGAATCTTTTCATGATTTTCTCGTTGTGCATACACAGTAGTTTAATGGTTATGCCTTGCCTGAATCATTTAAAGTTGCCCAATGACTCATGTGAAAATTTCACTTGCTTGTAACTGTGATTTGCATCTCATGTCACTCACTTCCAGTCATGATATTAATAATTTGTTTCATATAACACATTTCTCTCTCCCAGAATATCACTTTATGATGTCTTCTTCTGCCTCACTGGCTTACCTAAAGCAATGTATCAAGCACTGATGTGGCAGAATAAAACTGCCTCCTGTGACACAATCTGAAATTTCCCAGCTCTTCTTTTCCTTCCCACTGATAGTGTGCTCCCTAGCCCCAGTGTTCTGCATTCTGTATTTCCCTAGCTTTGGAAACATACTCTTTGTATTTAAAGAAAAACTATACCCCAAGAATGAATACTTAAAGGGGAAGGAAAGGCTAAGTCACTTGGGGGTGCCAAAATGTTAAGCACCCCCAAGTGACTTGAATCGCTTACCTCGTACCCCGGGCTGGTGCCCCTGTTAGGTGAGAACCGCACCAGCCCGGGGCACCTGTAGCGAGCGCTTCCTTCTTCCGCCTTCTTTTCGCTGCAAGTCCGGCGCATGCGCAGTAGAGTGAAAAAGCTGACTTCTCTGTTAAAGTTCGGCTTTTAACTCTACTGCACATGCGCGTGAAGCGAAGAAGGAAGTAGGAAGTGCTGCAGCTACCCCGGGCTGGTGCTGTTCTCTCCGTACAGGGGCACCAGCCCGGGGTACAAGGTAAGCGATTCAAGTCACTTGGGGGTGCCTAACATTTTGGCACCCCCAAGTGACTTAGCTTTTCCTTCTCCTTTAACCAACAGAATGTTAAAATTATGTTATGTGACTTATTAAAGAATCTCACCACACTGCAATATATATATCAGTAAACATTGCACTTTTACATTGCCCATTTAGTGATGGGCTGTGTGCTCCCTCAGAGATCAGCTGACAGGAAATAATGCAGCAGTAAGGGTAACAGGAAGAAGTGTGGGACAGAACTTTGGCTAATGTAACCTAACATGTATGTGGGCCCTTGGTTTATTTGTGTTAACTTTAACTGTGAATCCTTTGATCCCAGGAGGTGGCCCTTAATTCTTTAAAATAGCAATTTTCTCTTTAGGATTACCCAATGGCACGTACTACTAATAAATAATATTTTTATAATTTCTGAATGTATATACAAAGCATGGTTTTACATATAAGCTATTTTATGCAATACATTTTTATAGAAACCTACATAGTTTGGGGGTATAGTTTTTCTTTAAACAAACGTCCTTTGTAAACATTGTATATGACCAAGAAAAGTTTTGCTAGTGTTTTTAAAAAACAAGCAAACAATGAATGGATTCATGCCTTGTCCTTCTTTCACTTTGAAATAAATATAGCAGTGACTGGCACTACAGCAAGCTATTGGTGGAGTGTTATTTTATGTAACTTTTGCAAACCTTCAGAGATACTTAGCAGTTATCTCCTCCTTCTTTTTAAGTTTGCATCAAGGTTATATTATAAATGGTCTTAATGAATAAATACAACAGTCTTAGTAAGTTCTATGCTCAATTCACATTCGCAGTGTAATAAATGTCTAATAGCATTATATTGCAGAATCTGCAATATATCTTTTATACACAACCCCCATATTTCTGTTATGATTTTATTTGCCTGTGTGCATATAGCAGACATCCTTTTGGACTCATATAGTCTTTACTATTGTCAGAAAAGATTTCTGGGGTTGCTAAATAACAGCTATGATTGGTTGTTTCCAAGCCCCATGCTGAGTGCAATACTTTAGCAGCCTGTGTTTGGTATTATACTGGTGTCTTTGTGCCACAAGACTTGCTTCTGCCAGGAATTAAAAAATAAGCATCTGCTTTGATGCCATTGGGAGCATTAGTTGGAGATCACTGCAGCAGAGAGGCTTCTTCTTCTGAGTCTTCTTTGATAAATGTAGTGGTTGCATTTATACCATGGCTGTACTGTAGGAGCAGTTTGACTCCCCAAGCGCATGACTAAGGGCCAGCTATAAGCATCATTTCTCCTTGTTTAAAGGGGAACTATCACAAGATGAAAAATGTAATTAAATAACAGCTTTGGACCGTAGGTGGCATGTAGGTGCCCCTAACTTGTGAATAGTTCTGCCCACTCTATCGAGAGAAAAAGCTACCTTGTGCTCACTGGCATTGTGCTCTACATTGGTCAAGGCAGCACTGTCACCAAATTTGCACCCCTTAGTGCTCTAACACTTGCATCTTGGGCATAATAAATGATCGCTATGGTCTATAGTAGGGATTTAAGTCAGCAACAGTGGCACCTAGATATAGATTATTAGGTTAAATTAGATTATATTCGCTGTATATAATCTTTTAAAATGATGCATTCATGTTGGGTCATCTTTAGTTCTCTTATTGCAGGATATCTTGTTCCACACTAGGCAAACTCTTTCTCCATCAGACCCAGACTAATCTCTATTATGGTTGATGATCTGACTATAAGATCTGAACACTGAACATGCTACTTTGGTCTTTCTCTCTTTTACAACTTATATTAGCATCATACAGACATGCAGTATGGCCTGCAAAGTAAGTTTTGTCTTCCGAATCCACAATGTCAGTTTATGTATGTATATTTTTATTTATAAAGCGCTACTTATGTACCCAGCGCTGTACAGTAGAATACACTAATACAAACAGGGGGTTATTAAGATAATAATAAATACACAGTATAACAATAACTACAAATAAATAAATACAAGATACAGTTGCAATAAGTTAAGAGTCAAAGACTCAAGAGGATGGAGGTCCCTGCCCCATAGAGCTTACAATCTAATTTAGATTAAGTTTAATTCAGAAAAATCAGTAAGACATTAAAGGAGACAAATTTAGATAATAAGCTTATACCAATGGCATGCAATCTTGTACAGAACATTTACACAGTTGATACAGAGTGCAAATTTGAAAACCCGTTTTGCCAAGAATACAAATATTAGGAATACTGTCACAATAAATAAAACAATAATATAATAATATATCACAATTTTTTTCAAAATGCATCTGTTAATAGAGCTGCTGCAGCTGATCCTGCACTAACATCCATTTTTTAAAAAGACCAAACAGATTTTTTTATATTTATTTTTAAAATTTGACATCATGCTAGACATTTTTCTTATTTTCCCAGGTACCCACAGCCATGTGACTAGTGCTTTGATAAACTACAGTCTCTCTTTACCACAGCACGGCATGTTGGAGTGATATTACCCTCTACCTTTCCCCCAGCAGCCAACCAGCAGAACAATAGGCAGGTATCAAAACAACAGCTCCCTGGTACCTCTGCTGAAGTATTTAGCTGCCTGGACTGAAAGTGCCTCTGTGGGCTAATAGCACTGCTGGAACTGTCCTGAATTTCATTAGTGAGTGGGTAAACAGGCAAAACTGTCTATACTGACTCCCTATAGTTTAAGGTGGTTTCAAGCATTTCTCTGCCAGGTAAAATACACTGTGAAAAACTGCCCCGTGTGCCATTAGCCTCAATTAGCTTGTACTGTAAAGGATAAACAGATATTTACACACAGTATGCACTTGTAAAGAATAGTACACTAACTTCTATGAACTATAACTCCAGATCCAGAAGTATTTAGCTTCACTGAAAAATTTGCGAAACTGTAGAAGAATTTGCGAAACGCAGCTACCGTGCAACTTTTTTTGTGATGCATTTTTGTGCCCGTTTCACTAAAAAAATTACAAAATTTACATTTTGCCACAAATCCATGCCTAGTGAAAAATTTCGCTCATCATTTCTCTGCTCTAACCTAGGTTCCTTGCTACTGATGTTTGTTACATGAGTCATGTACCACTGTATCATACCTCCCAACATTTTGAAAATGGAAAGAGGGACAAATAGAAATGCTGTGCGTAGTGCGGCGAAATTTTTTTGACCAGGCCCATTTTTGTGACCATGCCCCCTAAATTTGGCAGATTATTTCAAGTTTGAACACACTTTTGGGGTCTTGTTTTATGTGTTATTACAGTTTTGTTAAAAAAAAAAAAAGCTAAAATAGCCTTTTAAGTCTTAGTTCCCCCAAGAGACCTGTTTAGCTTATCAGTTACAGCTGTATCTCAGTGTAGGTGTGGCGTGTTAACTTTCTGGGCTCTCTGCCAAAAGCTACTTATTTAATTAAAAGTGAGATACGATGTTTCTAAGTGCAGGTGAAGCTTGTTAAGGTTTCTGGGCTCTCTGCCAAAAGCTACTTTTTAACTAAGTTTGAGACACATTTGTATCTAAGTGCAAGTGAAGCTTGTTTAACTTTTTGGGCTCTCTGCCAAAAGCTACTTTTTAATTAAATTTGTATCTTTTGAGGGACTTTTCAGTAAGAATCTGGGACTGCAGGTTGAGCTGTCAAAATAGGGACTGTCCCACGAAAATCTCCAGCACGGCCTTATTTAGAGATGTTGGGGCCCAGAACAAACAAATAAAACTTAGCTATCAGTGAATGTTTACACTGATAAAAAATGTTCACGTTTCTGTCCCTGCTACACTTTGCCCAAGACCTCATTCCAACTATATGCACTGCGCCAAAGATTTCACCCCTATTTGCACTCACCAGAAGACACCTCTGCTTTAGGCTGTAACTGAGCCTCTATCCAGAGCTTAATACTCAACATCAGCATCACAACAGCTGCTCCTATGGTTATACATTAATAATTTGCTGTCAGAGAAAATGTTCAGTTGCGGAGGTCAACAGTTTTACTCGTAGCAGATTTGTTTTGTTAGGATTCAATTTTAAGTAATTAAAGGCACATCACCCTTTATGTGAAAGCAAGGCTGTGTGTAAAGAAGTGCAGAAAATTCTATTTCAGTGCTGTTTTGTTTTTTTTACACAGCTTACTAAATGTGACCCTTGGTGTCTACTGCTTAGTGATTCCTATTCTGCTGTGCCTGTCTGGGCTGTGTATAAAAATAGTTGTTCTTTCTCTTCAATAAAATGCTAAATTCAGTGACCTAAACCATCTAGGCATCTTACAGTTTTATTTTACTCACTGGCTATATAGGTATATTAGATACTGTATATTTCAGTATAGCATTTCTTTACATCATCTTCCTTAACTCTTTGTGTGCCATATCCAGCTCCATTTATCTACGCCATGTAAAAAAACACATGACAGATTAAAGGGCCAACTAGAATTGTAGAATCGACAGCGGTGGCCGATATGGTGTATTTTATTGTTCAATGTTCTGTTATTGCAGCAGAACACATATGATTTAACAGTAGCATCAGATGTTGCGACATGCTGCAATTTTACTCCAATACACAGATCTGTATCAGATTCAATTCCGTCGCTTCAGACTGAAATCAAATGTGTCAGGATTTCTGTGCAACCTGTCCAATTAGCTCTTGCCATGGAAACACTGCTTCCCTGCTAAAAAAGAAAAAAAAAACTAACTCTACTTGCATTCTATAATAATTAAATTTAGTTGTATGATGCAAAAAAACAGAGATGTCTGAGTATACCTGCCTGTTACATTCATCATGTTACATCTTTTTGTATTCCTACCCCGCTACACTCATATATAAATGACACTATGATGTGCTCTTGGTCTTATGCATTCTTCTGTTTATACATGGAAGCTATCAAAGACAGAGTTTCATGGCTGTATTTATTTCAATGGAGACATGAGTCTACTTTGAGACAGAAGTACAAAGCACTCCTAAGATATGGCAAATGAGTGAGTGGACTTTTGGGCACATATGTTAATGTCACTTGCTTAATGTACTGGTAAAGTGTGCTTGTCAGGAAACCATTAATACTGTATGTCAATGAGAGGGAGCAAGATGCCTTCGCTAACCAAGCTTCATTTTCTGTCATCCGATTTCCAGAGAGGCGGTCGGAGCCCTGGCTGCTCACAGAGGTGTGTAAGAACTCTAACAGACCACTCCACTCATCACAAGTGCAGCAGCGCCACAAACCAAATGGATATAACGTATGTACTGTCAGAAGCACTGTCCTGCTTCAGATACCAGGCATCAGTGATTCTGCTCATAACCTAGCTAAGTACAAAACTTTCCTTATGCTAATCACATCCAGGCCTGCGGTCCATCTGGGATCTTATGGCATATACTGCAGGTTAAGCTGAGAAGTAAGGGAAGCACGGATACATCGTTTGACTTTGGCTTTCCTTGAAATGTTGCATATTTCAGATAAAAGTAATGAAGGAATCTTTGCAGCTGGTCTTTGTACTATATAGGTTTCCAAAGTGGCTATTGTGTCAATTTCCTAGACCCTCAGACTCTCTCTTACTTATATTTAAAGCCTGTCATTCAGCCCACTGGCTGGTCAGTAGCAATGATCAGCAAACATTATTAATTTCCAGACAGGATATTTGCAAATGTAGTTATTTATAAACACCCTAGACCCATATATTACATTTAAGTGCAAGTTACTAAATCCTTTATTCCTCTATGGTAAATATTAGTATAAGAGAGGACAAGTGAGTTTAACCAATTATATATAAGTATAATTTAATAATATCAGTAAATGGTGTAGAACATTGTAAGTCACCTCCTTTGGAGACTGCAACTCTAGTATTGAGTAAACTGTAATAGGGACCTTAGATTGTAAGCACCAGTGGGGTAGAGACTGATGTAAATGATGTGACCAAAGACAAGAGATTGTCTGCACTCCATTATCAATATTTATAGGACATTAAGACAGTCTGTGCATTAAGCTACCAAGATATGTTCCTCCCTTTGAGCAAAACAGGTATTGTCCACAAATTGCAACGTATTCAAGCTGGCCAACTACGTCATCCCTGGTCTTGCCAGTCCTACACTCACCTTTTATTGGCTCCACTGCGATCACCTGACACCAGATGGGAACGATGGTAGCTGCAGTATGGAGCTGGCCACTGCTCCTTTATAAACTATAGCAAAAAAAAAAACATTTGTTGGGGATGCAACAAGGGTGTGACTACAGAATTAATTGAACCAAAGACGAGATCCTCTGCACTCACCCATTATCAATATATATAGGACATTAAGACTACTGTAAAGTGCTGTGACAATGTGGATACTGTATAAATAAAGGATAATAATCAGTTTGATGGGGGTCAAGTTCAGGCCAAAATGTTGATCTTTGCTTTGATATCAATAATTTATAATTTAATTTCTCTCTGGGTGTTAGAGCTCAGGCTCAGTGCTAAGACCCCACACAAATCTTTAATACCCAAACATGAGCTTTGAATTAAAATGAAGGCAATGTAAGCTATTGGGAGGATTAATGGTTTAAAAAGGGTATTTTCACTCTGGAGCAAATTGGTCCACAACAGAAAAGACTGGTTAAATCTGATGGGATCACTATGAGTAACCATTGCTAAAAAATCAGCCAATCAGAGTTATTAATGGTCTGCAATTGCAAGGTTTTAACATATGCTGTGATCTCATTTGAGCTTGTAAGGTCATGTTTATTTCAGTTAAAATGAAATGAAATTTAGTCCTTGTTATTTTCCGAAGTCTCATAGCTGTACAATGATTGTCTCAGGTGCATTATTGGTTGAATTGTAATGTGACATTTTCATAAACTGAGTGTGCAGCTGTTTTGTATAATTTACTCCAGCTACTGAAAATACTCTACATGGCAAGCTAGATAAGGAGAAAGAAACCTTCTGTGGAAAAAAATGTGAGAATAATTAAGGATATATTGTATTAATGAAATAATTTGCTAGAATTTAGATTGTTAAACATAGAATATAGTTTGTTCAGGTGTTGCTATTCTGCAATTATTAATAACAATACAGAAGGTAAGCACAACATAACAGCTTTTGCAAAATGTATCTGTGTTCAGCAATGGTTCCCATCCCCTTGTTTGCAGAACATCAGGGAAGAACTGAAGCAATTAAGACGTGTTGCTGTCTGGTGGGACATGGGAAAGAGCTGCATTATACAGATAGCACATAAAGAATCGCTTGTTTGTAAATACCATTACACTGAAGCAAGGGGTTTTATTAAAGGGGATCTGTCACGATAAAAAAAAAAATCCAAATTCTTTCTATTGTGGTTGTCAAGCAAAATAAATGTTACTTTCACTATATACACTTTTTCAATCATGTTTCCTTCAGTCTTAGAACTCACAATCACAGCAAGCAGGCAGGCCCCATTTTGCAGGCACTGTTATTAAAACAAGTTTTGTATCATCCTGTACCATGGAGTGAAATTAGCACAGTGGGCAGTACATAATGCAGATGCATGTAAATAAGATACACAGGTCATATATCCCACAGTAGCAGCAGATTGGTCAATACTACCTATGGATTAGCTGGCATAGGTTACCAGTTCTGGTGCAAACTTTGCACCATTTATTATATTACCCCTGAAATGGTATGCTTTAGCAACACAGGCAATTTTCTATGAGCTGTTTGATACCATTAGCTGTGGAAATAATTTGATATACCTAATTAGAGTGAAAGGAAAGGAAAAATCCCCAGGAACCTTCAACCTGACTTTATAGAAGCACCCAGCATGGAGCATGTTGAACATGATGCATCATCAGTCCACTGCAGTCACACCAGGAGGCACAACATAATTCATGTCAGTGGAGCTATGATAGAACATGAAATTATCACACCTCTATGAATGTATCAGATATGCATACAGTATTATCTGTGTGATTTACACAACACATTCGCTTAAAGCCATCATTCTCCTTTTACTCTTCATGTAGTTTAGTTTGCAACATGCCATGAAATGAATACATACATGATGTATATTGATTTTCTTTGTACAATGTATATTTCTTTGAATCCTTGTGTTCTTTATCCAGCATGTACATCTTCTTTATTTGCTAAAGTGTTGTCTTATGTTCCAGATTTTAAAAAATTAATGCAATTATAGAAGAATTATTACAAATAAAAATTCCATTATGTTCTTAATATGTCCATTTTAATAATTATCCGTATTCTCTATAGAGTGTATCAAACATATTTTGTAGTTAATTCTGTAAAAATGTATGAAAAGAAATTCCCACAACAATACCCTACCCTCTTACTCGTACCAAACCAAAATTGATTTATGGCCTTGTTCCATTACTAATAGGACAAGACTGATAAAACATAACTTTCATTTATTTCAATTAAAAGACCATAATTTAAGAAAATCTAAGAAATAACTCCAAATTATTTTCTATATTGTTAGTTGAGCAAAATAAATTTTACTTATAAATAATATAAATCTTGTTTCCTTCCGACTTGGAATTACTCAGTCAAAGCAAGCAGGCTGGTGCCATTTTGTGGACACTGTTATGAAGCCAAGCTTTGCATCAAAATCTTGTTTATGTGATAGAATGGGGGACCAGATGCCCATGCACTGGCTACACAATTAGATGAGGAGGAGGGAGGGGAGAAGTGAGATGTGCAGTGACATCTAGGACGTGCTGAATGGAAAGCTAAAGTTATTGTCTGCCCCATCTCTATGCCTAAGGCACAGAGGCGGGGCAAGAACTAAATTATTGACAGCTGTGATTTTTCATTGCCTTTATAATGGGTATAGATGTGTTAATATAAAAATGAATTTGGGTTTAATTAGAAAAGGACTTTTATTATACAGCTTTTTATATCTGGGTGACAGGTCTGCTTTAAAAAACACAAACACAGGAATAATTCGAATAAAATTCAAGCCACATTATTTAAATCCAATTCAGTGGTTAGTGTCTGGAACCCAGCTCCTACCATAGGGCAACCATAGTGAGAACCTTGTCTTTGCCTACAGTGTATGTCAGATTACCAGGGGAGGCAAAAATTGTGAAAACTTTAAGAGCCAAAATTCGAGTTCATAAGCAATAAATTCAACTCTTCTAGCACAGGAAGCAGGATTGTCCTCTCTGAACTAGCAATATGGTGTCCCAGCACAAAGGAAGGCTGCCTCCAGGGGCCATGGGATGCAGAATCACCCCTGGCAGCACATATAATAAGTCCACTCTTTGGGTGTACAGAGTTGCAGCTTCCAACACCTCCCTGTGGGCAACAGCCAAGTATAGTGCTACCTTCAACTGTTAATTCAACAGTTCCAGTCCAACACCCATATTAATTGTGCTTTGTCAAGATTACAACTCTGATATGTGTGACAAATGTGCCTCTCCATTGCAAGATCACAAGACATTTTGCTTAACACCTATGTCAAGCTCTTCAACAGTTATAGGGATACAGTGGTGATTTTTATGGTGGTATTATTCATTACTCTGTTTACATAGCAAATAATTTACTCTATTATATAAAATTTTATTCATTTGTTGAACCAACAAATGTACTTTTTAGTGGTGTGTAGGCATTGTGCCTACACATAAGAACTGCTTTCAGATAACCTATTGTTTCTCCTACTCCCATGTAACTGGAGGAGTCCCAAGCTGGACTTGGATTTTCTTACTTGCTATTCTGATATCTACTGGGAGCTGCTATCTTGCTCCCTTCCCATTGTTCTGCTGATCGGCTGCTGGGAGGTGGGTGATATTACTCCAACTTGCGGCTCAGCAGTTAAGTGTGACTGAAGTTTATCAGAGCACAGGTCACATGGCTATAGAATCTTGGGAAATGAAGAACATGGCTAGCCCCATGTGAAATTTCAGTTTCTGTTTTTGAAAAACAGATTTCAATGCAGGATTCTGCTGGAGAAGCTCTATTATCAGATGTGTTTTGAAAAAAAACATGTGTTCCCATGACAGTATTCCTTTAAGTGTTAATTTCATCCCCTCGCACATAATAGTGCTGATCCTTTCTGAGCTGCTAGTTCTGGGGCTGCATTTCATATTTTTTAAAGCAGTGAATTTGGAAGTGCTATCTGCTCCCTGTACAAAATCCATGGGGAGACAGCACTCCTTAATTAACCCAGAGAAATTGAGACAACACACGTCATTGGTGGGGATACAGGCTGTGGCTGATTTATTAATTCAAATAAATAACTGAAATATTCAAATCCAAACTCATTATTTTACCCAATGCTTATAATTTATATGCACCAGCACAGCGGGCTGCTGCGCTACCATAAGCTCCACCTATACACTTAGCCAGAGCTCTCTACCTCCACCATATATGTAGCTGTGACAATAATATTCTTGAAAAAAAAATTATAAAGTTTTAAAATTACCATATAATTTACATATGGTAGGACAGACTCTTCCATGAGGCTGTCCCTCTGCGTATGACCGGTATCCCTCTGGATTTCCTCCTTATATACTCTACATTTCAGGGGCTTTGCTGTTGCTACCCTACTAATAAATCTGCCAAAATCAACTTCCTATGTCACTTAAGTCTGTGTTAATTGTTGACACCCTTTGTCTAGTCTGCCCAGGCTTATTGACAGCATAGCAGAACATCATTTTTCCATGATAGTTCCTATTTAAAAGCTCTCATTTTAGTTAATGTATGTATGTATATGTATGTATATCTTTATTTATAAAGCGCTACTTATGTACGCAGCGCTGTACAGTAGAATACATTAATACAAACAGGGGGTTAATAAGATAATAGATAAATACAAAGTATTACAATAAATACAGATAAATACAGCAGCAATAAGTTAAGAGTCGAGGACACAAGAAGAAGGAGGTCCCTGCCCCGTAGAGCTTACAATCTATATGGGAGGGTAACTAACAGACACAAATAGGCAAATATAAGTGCTGTAGGTCACAGTGGGTGACACTACAATATAAGTGCCAGTTCCCAGATCAGGTGATGGGCGAGTGCTCCAAAAGGTAGTCTTTAACCTTAGTTTTAAAAAGACTGAGGGAGGATTCTCTCCGGAGGAAATCAGGGAGGGCATTCCAAATGTAGGGGGCAGCCAGGCAGAAAGGTTTAAGGCTGGAAACCGCAGTAGTAGTGGGGGGCACAACCAAACGATTGCTCTGCGAGGAACGAAGGAGTCGGCCGGGAACATACGGAGACACAAGGGACGAGATGTAGTGAGGAGCAGAGGAATGGAGGGCTTTGAAAGTTAGGAGAAGAAGTTTGTAAGAAATTCTTTGTTTGATAGGAAGCCACGATAAGGCCTTTAGCAGGGGAAGGGACTGAACTCTCCTGGATGAGAGGAGGAGAATTCTGGCAGCAGTGTTTAATATAGACTGTAGGGGGGAAAGATGGGAGTTAGGGAGGCCGGTTAATAGCAGGTTGCAGTAGTCCAGTCGTGACAGGATGAGAGTTAATGGAAATCAGTTCAGTCCTTGTTGCTAATTTTTTTTAAAAAACATCCCCCATTGCTTAAATGATATTATATCCTTGACTAATGCTAATATTTTCTGTATAGAGGGGGACTTAAAAACATAATAATCTTTATCATTATTATTTAACTCTCATTGCTATTAGGTGTGTGAGCATTTAGAGGACCTTACACTATTGAGTGCAATGTGTGCAGTTTGAAAGTGCAGTGCAAACTTCTCTGCTTTTTGTACAGTATTTGTAAAAAAAAAAAGGTTAATATTCATTGTTGAAGGTATGGGATCCGGAAACCTATTATCCAAAAAGTTCTGAATTATTGGAAGGCTATCTCCCATAGACTGCATTTTAGTCAATGATTTCCTTTTTCTCTGTAAAAATAAAACAGTACCTTTTACTTGATCCCAACTTATATATAATGAATCTTTATTGGGGGCAAAACAAACCTATTGGATTTATTTAACCCTTTAAGTGCCAGCCGAATTCGTCATTTCGGTTCCCCCCAGTGCCAGACGTTTTTTAAGCATTTTGTACTCATTCACTTTAACAATGTTTTTTGGTAGAAAAACCTCCATGAAACTAGGGAAATTATATATCGTTTTTTTCGTCACTAATTGGGCTTCGACATACATACCAAATTTTATAACTTTTCTGGAGATATGATGTGTATTTTGGGTGAAATATGTAAAAAAAAAATAAAATTATGAAAAATTTCTGTATATTTTGAGTTTTTTTTCCATAGAAAAGTTAATTTTACACACTTTTTTTTGTTGTTTGTAAAAGCCCTGATACTCCCAAGTCCAACGATACCAAATATGTGGTGGTACCCCACAGTTCCTGTCCAGAAGTAACCCCCAAACTAAAGCAATACTTTGTACAATATCACACCAGAACAAAGCAGAAAAGCGCTTGTAACAGTTAATGCAGCATAACTTATATGTAAATCTAAAATATCCCCTCATGTTTGGTATCTTTAGAAACTACAGACCTTCAGGTTTCTAGGTGCAATGTAGTTTTCACTCAAAAGCCAAATACCTTTTGTCAGTGCATTGTGAAATTTGGAACTTTTTATGACATTTTTTTTTTTTTCTAAAACGTAAACTTGGACGCATGATCAAATGTGGATTTGACAAAAAAAAATCTCATAAAAATTTTCTAACAAAGGCATATTTGAAAGACAAACTTCTCCTGAATAAAATGATGCCCCATATGTATGGGTGCACATAAAGACATGGGCACCAAACACTCCAAAGCAGGGGCAATGCACAAGGGCAATTACAGCTAAAAATGTGGGGGCTGCGCTCTATATGCACTTCCTGCAGTTTTTCAGTGTTAACCCCCCTACCTGTGAAATAACCCCCACAAACTATATATTTCTGAAAAGTGCACACCTTCAGCTATTCAGAGACACCACTCTTCTCTTTCTACATGGAAAATTGTGGCCGCAGTCCCTTGCAGAAGTCAGCGCTTTGGTCAGAAATCAAGGAAAAACCAGATAAAAAACCTAGATTTCTCCCCAAAATCTCCATGGCAACTACCAAAAACTTACTAAACATCAATCTGCAAGTTCCCCTGAATAAAACGATACCCCATATGTATGGGTGCACATAAAGACGTGGCCACCAAATGCCCCAAAACAGGGGCAATGCATAAGGGCAATTTCAGTTGAAATTTTGGGGGCTGCGCTCTATGTGCACTACCTGCAGTTTTTCAGTGTTAACCCCCCCTAATTGTGAAATAACCCTCACAAACTATATATTTCTGAAAAGTGCACACCTTCAGCTATTCAGAGACGCCACTCTCCTCTTTCTACATGGAAAATTGCGGCCGCAGTCCCTTGCAGAAGTCGGTGCTTTGGTCAGAAATCAAGGAAAAAACAGATACAAACCTAGATTTCTCCCCAAAATCTCTATAGCAACTACCAAAAACTTACTAAACATCAATCTGCAAGTTCCCCTGAATAAAACGATACCCCATATGTATGGGTGCACATAAAGACGTGGCCACCAAATGCCCCAAAACAGGGGCAATGCATAATAATGGGGCTGCAATTTATGTGCACATCTCAAAGTTTTTCAGACAAAATTGCCCCTTAACTGTAAAAAAACCCATATAAACTATACATTGATTAAAAATAGACAACTTCAGCTATTTAGAGACACCATTCTTGGTCTGAAAAAAAATATAAAGTTAGATTTCTCCCCAAAATCTCAACGGCAACTATCAAAAAACTTGCTCAGTATCAATTAGCAAGTTACCCTGAATAAAATTACACCCCATATGTCTGGTTGCACATAAGTACATGGCCGCCAAACCTGAAAATGCACTCTATGCACCCCTTGCAGTTTTTTACTTTACCCCCCCCCCCAAATAAACCCCTAAATTGTACTTTACTCACCTATTTCTGTTTTGTGGAGCATCTTTGATTTGAGTTCCATCTTTCCTGTGGTGTTATGATACCAGTTTTTTGCTTCTTCCTACACTACTTTAGAAATGACAAAATCTGCACCACATTTAGAAGGATATTTGCCAAAAAATCCATAGTAATTTGGCCCATAAATGATGCAAATGTCCTTAGAAGTTGCACTAAAGGTTAGGAATTTAGGTGCTAACAATAAAGCTTGGGGCATTAGCATCAGAGATAAAATTATGTGCACCATTACGTGCCGTGCAGCAGTCACCAGTGGCACACCAGTATTACGCAAAGTTTTTATATTTAGAGAGCCACTGCAACTTGTGTAACCTAACCAGAACATACAGTAGATATTCAATTTGTACTACAAGCACAAAAAACCATAATGTATCTGTCATCCTGTGCTCAAGAACCTTTGCAAAAAACTCAAGGCCTACACTTACAGTAGTTAAATGCTGCCCAGAAATGCAAAGTAATATACAAAACTATGCACAGATAACTGCGCTGACAGGCAAGCTTTTGAGGTGCCAGTAAAAGGACTTGTGGCATCAGCTTTAGAGATAAAAACATCTCATTGATTCATCACACACCACAAGTTTTATCATGCGCCCTGTCAGTCACCCAGCACCTCAGTTCGCTATACCAACAGCACAATATAAGTCCTACCCCATAACCAAAGAAACACTGCAACTAGCCTGAATAACCATAGCTCAAACACAAAAATCTGAATGCCCAAGAACAAGTCTAAACAACCACAAGCTACAAGCACACTTTGTTTTTCTGACAACCTGTGCAAAAAACAAAATCACACACCATAAATCCCTACTTTACTAAAAAAAAAACAACACTTTTGCCAATATGACACACCTTACCAAACTTTTCATCACATATATCTATAACCTAGTTATAAGTAAAGTACGGACCTGCCAGAATAGATAAACTCAATAAATAAAAAACAGCGTCACTTTGCCAGCACAGCTAAGTTTGGAGTCCTGAAACCTTGTGCATAAAAACCTAGAACATGCCAAGTTCACTATTCTGATATGCTAAATCCTTATTCCACCAACAAACCCAGAGAACCATAACCTACCTATAAAAACACAAAATTCAAGTCCTCTCATAGTGTACCACAGTATGGTACACTTCAAAACATGGGTGGAAACACAAAGCAGGCTTGCTAGGACACTTGGGACAATAATACCGGACATCTCGCCTAACACCCTTGGAACGGCAAACCTTACATTTTCTCTGGGCATATGTTTTTTTAGGTGTTGGTGGAATTTGTGCTATAAAATGCTTACCCACCATTCGGGCAACATTGTCATTACCTGGCATGTCAGGAACCTCCTCTACATCACCAAACAACAAGGAAGGGAGCAACTGCAGCAAATAATTGTAATAAGACAATCTGGGGCCTGGTACTGCCGCCTTGTAAACGACATAAGAATTATAAAGGGCCATTTGGATCATATAAATTGCTGCTTTTTTGTACCAGGCCCTGGTTTTTCGGGTGGCATTATAATAATGTTGTATTTGGTCGGATTTATCAACACCACCCATATGCTTACTATATTCTTTACTACACAGTGGCTTTGTTTTTGAGGGCCTACCGCCACTTCTGTGTTGGACAATCATGGTCTCATCGTGGATAGTAGTAAGCATAAAAACAACTTTGGTGTCTGAATATTTTATGGCCAAGAGCTCATTGCTTCTTAGAGCATGTACTTCTCCACGCTTCAGTTTCTTATCCAGCAATTCCCTGGGCAGTCCTTTGCGGTTACGGTTGACTGTGCCGCAGGCTGGGGTGTCCAAAGAATTTAGGGCTCTAAATAAAGGGATGCTTGTGTAAAAGTTATCCACGTATAAGTGGTAACCTCGGCCCAGCAGTGGAGTTATGAGCTCCCAAACAATTTTACCACTGGTAGTCAAGTCAGTGGGACAACCGGGGGGGTCCAAATTAGTGTCCTTTCCCTCATACAGCATGAAATAACTAGTGTAGCCCGTGCTGCTTTCACAGAGTTTGTAAAATTTCATCCCATAGCGAGAACGCTTACTTGGGATATATTGGCGAAATTTTAGGCGCCCTTTGAAGAGCAAAAGGGACTCATCAACACAGACATTTTGGGAGGGGGTGTAAACCTCTGCAAAGCGCTGAGACAGGCTATCTATAAGGGGCCTCAATTTATAAAGCCTGTCATAACCGGGCTCATTAGGGGCAACAGCCGTTGTGTTGTCGTTAAAGTGAAGAAACCGCAATAAAATTTGATAACGGTTTCTTGGCATAACGGCTGAAAAAAGAGGGATGGAAAGGACTGTATTGGTATCCCAGTAGGAAGCTAAAGAATTACGTTCTACGAGTCCCATTGCCAATGTAAGAGCCAGGAATCTTTTTATTTCGTTTATATTTGTGGGATACCATGCCTGGGCTCTTGAAAAACCCGGTAAAGGGTTGCTGGCAAGATACTGCTCAGCATACAAATTTGTGTAACGGACCATGTCCTGTAGGATGGCCTCTGTAATATAGAGATTAAAAAAATCTATAATTTCAAAATTAGTGGTGTCCACACTGAGGCCAGGGACTGCAGTGAAAGGGGGAATTTCAGGGACATAATTACAGGGAGGCCCCCACGCAGGCTCTCCAACTGCTGCATCAGTGCTACCCTCACCCTCTTCTACTTCCATGGGTACATCTTGGGCACTACCACCAGCCTCTGCCTCTTCAGCAGTAAGCGTGCCACCACTACTAACCTCTGCGCTAACCGTGTCACTATCGTCTATCTCTGATTCCTCAGTAGAGTGGTCAGATGGAACATACTCAGACCCAGAATCGCTAAATTCTTCTGAGCTGGAGTCCATGCAATACCTAGCAGCTTCCTCGGTGCTGTAAAACCGTTTGGCCATTGTGCCAGAAATATACCGACAACTGCAAATCTAGCAATCAGCAGGCAAAGTGAAAACAAGCAAGCAAAAAAAAAAAAAAAAAAAAAAAAGCAGCAAGCAAGACAGCACTTGTAATAGGAGAAGCTAGAAAAAAAAAACCTCACTGTAACCTTTTGATAAACTCAAGCCAGCAAGGGATGACCAGGAGTTAACCTTTGGCAATAGAAACTACTAGAACAATCTGAACTTAGCACCTCTGGATCTTTCTAGAACAACTGAAACCAAATGGAATAAAACCACTAAAAGCAATCAAAGAACAATAATTACAATGAAATCGGTGGTCAGAGCCCTGGATCCACCAATGTCACTGCAAAAGCAACCTTTTAGGGGCACTAAATACACAATAAAGAACAATGCAAAGATAAAACACCATAAAATCAGTAAATTCAAATAAAACCACCCAAACCAACAAAAGAACAATAATTGCAATGAAATCGGTGGTCAGAGCCCTGGATCCACCAATGTCACTGCAAAAGCAACCTTTTAGGGGCACTAAATACACAATAAAGAACAATGCAAAGATAAAACACCATAAAATCAGTAAATTCAAATAAAACCACCCAAACCTACAAAAGAACAATAATTGCAATGAAATCAGTGGTCAGAGCCCTGGATCCACCAATGTCACTGCAAAAGCAACCTTTTAGGGGCACTAAATACACAATAAAGAACAATGCAAAGATAAAACACCATAAAATCAGTAAATTCAAATAAAACCACCCAAACCTACAAAAGAACAATAATTGCAATGAAATCTGTGGTCAGAGCCCTGGATCCACCAATGTCACTGCAAAAGCAACCTTTTAGGGGCACTAAATACACAATAAAGAACAATGCAAAGATAAAACACCATAAAATCAGTAAATTCAAATAAAACCACCCAAACCTACAAAAGAACAATAATTGCAATGAAATCGGTGGTCAGAGCCCTGGATCCACCAACGTCACTGCAAAAGCAACCTTTTAGGGGCACTAAATACACAATAAAGAACAATGCAAAGATAAAACACCATAAAATCAGTAAATTCAAATAAAACCACTCAAACCAACAGAAGAACAATTATTGCAATGAAATCAGTGGCCAGAGCCCTGGATCCACCAACGTCACTGCAAAAGCAACCTTTTAGGGGCACTAAATACACAATAAAGAACAATGCAAAGATAAAACACCATAAAATCAGTAAATTCAAATAAAACCACTCAAACCAACAGAAGAACAATTATTGCAATGAAATCAGTGGCCAGAGCCCTGGATCCACCAACGTCACTGCAAATTCAGCACCCAATAGCAATAAAAAAGTTACAGTGCAATAGAATAATTCAAAAACAGAAATCAATTATGAAAATGCCAAAAAAACACTAAAATGCAACCAAATAAATCAGATAATTATAGAGCAAGATCAGAAATAAAGTTTTAGTAAAAAAAAAGACTGCCAAAGAAAGCAAAGAAAGAAAGAAAAGAAAAGAAAGAAAGATTTTTTTTTTTTTTTTTTTCTAAGTGTAAGTGTGTGTGTAAGTGTCTGTGTGTGCTTGGGAAAGTTGTAAATAAGTGTGTATGTGTGTAAAAGTGTAATAATGACAAAGATAGAAGAAGAAATGGAAAAAAAAAAATAAAAAAAATTTTTAGACAGTTGAGATAGAAATAAGCAAAATAAACAGTGGTTAGAGAGTTGTAGTTCAGCTCACACAATGCAGGCAGGCAATCAGGGCGACCAATCCAGCAGGAAGGCAGCAGGAAGGCAGCAGGGGGGCTCCAGCAGTCACATGTGCTCAGCAGGAGTGAAGAGGTGACGCGGGGGCGGCGACATTTAAAGGGACAGCAGTGGACACGTCATCAATGCGTGTCCACTGCTGTCATTGGCTGAGGGACCGGATCGGTGCGGCTGGGCGACCGGATCCGTGAGTATGTGTTCATTCGCTCGTTGCCTAGGGGGTTGTGCAGGCTTTACAAGCGCTGCGCTGCTTTAAAAGCGAGCGCAGCGCTTGTAAAGCCGACAGTGCCATTGGACGTAGATTCTACGTCCCATGGCACTTTGGTCCCTTGGTACCTGGGACGTAGAATCTACGTCCCTTGGCACTTAAAGGGTTAATGTTTAAATTATTTTTTAGTAGACTTGAGGTATAGAGATGAAAAACTTCCCATTGTGTGGACAGCAAAGTGGAGCCATCAGAAAACATCTTCTGAAGGTTAATCTCTCCAGCTATTGGGTTGCCAGTTGGAGTCCTACAGTGAATGATTTCTTCTTCTGGCCACATACTGTATCTGCCCATTCCCACTGCTGTCTCATTATGTGCACCCACCTGCAGAGAGCAGGCTACAAGACAAATGAAGGCCTCGCCACTGAGATGAATGGAGAAACCGTGCAGCACTTTTTAAAACAAATCATTTTGTAAATAAACCAACTGCATTTTAACATTATGCACAATTAAAATAATATACATATCATCTGCACTTCTCTAAAAATAGATTTAAATATATGGAGGAAACTGGAAGGAAACAAGAGCTCGTTTTTCTTTTAAATAGCTGAATGAGCCGAGCTGAAGAGACCACCTTAGCATTACAGCTACGCAGCATTAATTATATGAGCAAGAAGCTGAGTAAGATCATTTAACTCACACGCACTCCCACAAATCTACCTACAGTACTAAATGCAGGCTAATTACTACAGTACTGGGATTATGATTATTCATCTTTTAACATTAAAAATGAACACATATTTATTTTAACGTACATATTTTAGGGCAGTAATAGTTATTCTTTAGTAATGAAACAGATTAACCATCTCTAAAGGGTCATTAAATAAGTAATTATGTACAGTATGTGTTTAAATACAGTGCACCAACCTTTATATCTGTTTTAGCTTCACTTTAGGCAATGATCTGCAAGGTGGGAATGATTACAGTAGTCGAAAATCCTACAGTTTCTGCAATATATTATTTGTCTTTTCAGCTTGTAGCTCAAGTTACTCAAGTAATATGCTACTTGTTAGCATATTTATTGTATATATATTGTGCAAACAAGTTTGTGCCTCCAAAAAGGGGCTGTTTATTTATTCTTATAATTGCTTACCCCATTGGAGCTTACAGGTTATTTTCCCTAAAACACTTAAGGCTAGTAATGAGGGAATTTTGTCACCAGGCATGGATTCGCTGCAAAATTTCACATTGTGCCATGGGCAAAATTTTTCATGGATATGTGGCAACATTTTGTCACAACATTGACTTTTAATGTATTTGGAGTGAGAAAAAAAGTTGTGTGCGTCAAAAAAGTCACAGCTGTGTCAATAAAATTGTGGTTGCTTCAGAAAAGTCACAACGGCGTCAATAAAAGTCATCTGCATAAAAAAGTTGCATGGTAGCATTTCACAAATGCTTTTGCAGTTTCACAAATTTTTTGGCAAAACCCGACAGATTTACTCATCACTACTCAAACACATTGGATGTGTCTATGGGGCCCATTCATGAACACTTGATATTTTCTTTTTCAGAAAAAAATAGTACTTTTTCTAATTTTTAGAACTTTTCGTAATTACCACAATAATATCAGTAAAATTACATGACTTTTTCATGGTTTTTCGTTAACTTCCACCAAAAAGTCGTATTTTTTGCAAATACTTTGACCATTTTGGAATTCATTCAAGCTTCGGTATCGTGACTATCTTTTGGTCAGGTTGGAGCTGCAGAGTGCCATTGAGTCCTATGGAAGGCTTCCAAAATCATGCACTGAAGTTTCAAAGCCAGAAATGTTTTTGCGCCATTTACGATTGTGACTTTCAGATTGCAACCACAATATTTTTGTACAACCAAGAAAATAATTTTCACATATATTTCTCACAATTTTCGCACATTAGAAATTATCTTGGTTACTCCGAATTTTTCCCAATCGTGCTTTTAACTAGCGAAAATTTGTGCTTTGATGAATGGGCCCCTATGTGTATGGACTGTGAGAATGAGAAGTATCCAGGGCACTGAGAGGAAACACGCAACACAGTCTTAACTGAGCAAATGCCCTGAAAATAAAGCCCATGGGAATAATATGAGGGAATAATGTTGCCACTGTGGGTGCTAATTAGGTGATTGGATAGCATAATATATTGTTCTGAGTTTTTGAGTAGCTATTTATTAGTCATAGCTGTACTGTGGAGAGTTAAAATCTAATCCTAGCACTTTGTATAAATTACAATATATTTACTATAGATGTATTCTATGTGTTCTGTGTAGGTAAAGTCAGATATATTTGATAAAACACCATGCTGAATCCCTGTACTGTAGCTCCAGTCCCTGACCATGAATAAGCCCATAGTCCCATGCAGAAGTATGCACATAAAGATGGCATAATGCTTTTTAAGATAAGGCTCAGATTTACAAGCATTCTCAGACAAATACAAAGTTTTTTATAAATGTCTGACTGGAAAAACAATCAGGATTCTTTTTGAATCAAATGTTTTTTATAGATTGCTGATATATTAGCAATAGTATTTAATAGTTTACACCATCTCTGAGTTGGTTAACACTCAGACTAAATAAACAAACTTGCAGTATACAGTATTTTCTCACTTAAGACTTTTTTGCAAGCTTTTCTTGTATTGCTAATATTGTTCCCATAGTCACATTTCCATGTAATGCATAATTTACATGAAAATATAGATTGCTCTTTGAAGCGTATACTGTACTACATTCGGCTAATTAGACTGCAAATTCTGTGCATTTTAATACTGATTTGTACCCAAAGAAGGCACCAGCAGATTTCCAATACTCATAGGGGTATTTTAGTATATGTAGAAACCAAGCGAAACTTCATGGCCAGAGCCACATTTTTAAATTCTGCACAGTTAATATTAGTGTGAGGGAATAGAGAAAGGTCTGCTTCAGGTTTATCAGCAGATGAGCTTAATATTCATGGGATTAACTTTGGCAGCATAGGGGTTTTAGTGTTATAGTCATTTCAATGATATAATAGAGGGCAAACAAAAACTATATATACAGCATGTGGCATGCCATGAATAACCATGATCTTTAGTAAATTCATTTCCATCTAAATTCGTCATGATTTAATGTGTAAGCTGCTTTCAGCTTTTCAGGTTTTAGACTATCAAATCCTACCCCTCCACTTCTTGCTGACTGTTTCTTCTTCCATATTTCATCCTTTTATTAATGCTAGTATTAGCTGCCTTCATTTTGGTACCTACAGACTTGACACTTGATGCTAGTTTATTACTTGTTGAGGTTATTGTCAAGCAAATAATTATGTGCCATTTTTAAAATCACTTTTATTGATTATACATATGAAGCTATAATATATTGTAAATATGGCATCTTTATAATGACATTGTTTCATGTTGTATTAATTTAATTTTAAATTTATTATGAATAAAGTTCCTTTGCAGTGTTTCAGTTTCTGGGCTCTAACTTCAGAGGTCATGGGCTCAATTTTCTGATTTGTGAGTCAAGTCCTAAAATCTACCTGTGCCACTGTTTCCACTAATTAGATTGTAAGTTCTGTGGGAGAGACAGCTTGTACATAGTTCTATAGGCCTATGAACAGCATTGGGTGGAAAGGTGTTGTATTTTCATGCTAACATTTTAATACAAACAAAATCCTGGGGGTTTTATTTGCCATAATGTGAGCCAATGCAATGTCTATATTCATAGTCAGACACTAAACTAAACTAAATTCACTTAAAATTTCAGTCCTTTTTGGGGTAGGAGACATTGTGACATTTAATTTTACCAACTAAAATATATTTGAAAATGTACAAATGTTTATTTAATGGATAGAGATTTTTTTCATGGTTTTGTGGCTTAATAAATAAAGAAAAAAATTATTTTTTCATGAAACATTTAACTTGTGTTGCAAAAAAAACCCATATTGTAAATAAAATAAAATATAAACATTATGTAGGGACCTATAGGGTTAACAAATCCCTATAGCTTTAAATCCTTCCTTATTTCACTGTTTCTGGGCCTTGTAACAGATTTTTCTATTTATATATTGTACTTTATTGGATCATAGTTAGACCAGTCCCTTTCACACTCTAACATGGTGTTTGCAAATGGATGGATCTTCCTCTTTGCATCTGCTTCTGCTGCATCTGTTGAACCAGGCGGATGGGATCAATAACGCCCCAGTAAGATGGCTATCTTACCGCAGAGAGACAATTACCTTTCGAGAAGTCGGGGAGCAGGGATCCCGTGAATGAGGAATAGTAAAAGCAGGTTAGTTCTTGTCATAGCAATTTTCATGAGCATGAGAAAGTAAGCTTTAGTTAGAAAAAGCAGCTTTCTTGCTCCAACCAGGAGAGATAGCTGGGAATATTCTCCTTTACAGGCTCTGCTGCCTTAGTGTAGGGACTGCAGTACTGACTCCCTAGTCAGTGGGCTGCTTTACCCCTCAGAAAGCTGGCCGCAGTTACCTAACCCCTGGCACATGATTAAACTTACTTTCTCTATAACCACGAATGCCAATTGATTTATTATGTCACCTTTTAAAAACTAATACTAATAATTGCTATATTTGTTTTTAGAGCTAGTAAGTATGGACAGGGCCGCCATCAGGGGGGCACAGGGGGTACGATTGTCCCGGGCCCGGACGTTTTTAGCTTTAAAGGGGGCCTGGCCGCGCTAAAGTTTTCTTAGCTCGGGCCCCCTTTAATCAAGTCCGGGCCCTCACTTCCTCCGGCTCCGGCGGCTTCCTCTGGTATGTGCCGCTACTTCTCCTCTTTTATAAGGTTGCGCCCGTGCGTGCTGACGTCACACGCACGGGGCGCAACCTTATAAAAGCGCAGAAGTAGCGCAGAGCCGCGGCACATAGCGGAGGACACCACGGCAGCAGGCCGGCCGGCCCTGGGGGAACCTGGATAAAGCTTTGTGGGGGGCCTGGGGGAACCTGGATAAAGCTTTGTGGGGGGGCCTGGGGGAACCTGGATAAAGCTTTGTGGGGGGGCCCTGGGGGAACCTGGAGAATGCTTTGTGGGGGGGCCCTGGGGGAAGCTGGAGAATGCTTTGTGGGGGGGCCTGGGGGAAGCTGGAGAAAGCTTTGTGGGGGGGCCTGGGGGAAGCTGGAGGATGCTTTGTGGGGGGGCCTGGGGGAAGCTGGAGAAAGCTTTGTGGGGGGGCCTGGGGGAAGCTGGAGGATGCTTTGTGGGGGGGCCTGGGGGAAGCTGGAGAAAGCTTTGTGGGGGGGCCTGGGGGAAGCTGGAGAAAGCTTTGTGGGGGGGCCTGGGGGAACCTGGAGAATGCTTTGTGGGGGGGCCCTGGGGGAAGCTGGAGAATGCTTTGTGGGGGGGCCTGGGGGAAGCTGGAGAAAGCTTTGTGGGGGGGCCTGGGGGAAGCTGGAGGATGCTTTGTGGGGGGGCCTGGGGGAAGCTGGAGAAAGCTTTGTGGGGGGGCCTGGGGGAAGCTGGAGAAAGCTTTGTGGGGGGGCCTGGGGGAAGCTGGAGGATGCTTTGGGGGGGGCCTGGGGGAAGCTGGAGAATGCTTTGGGGGGGCTGTTTAGGGGGGCACTGGCTACCAAACTTTTAGGGAGCCCTGGGCTGGCTAGCAATGATTTAGGGGGTACCTGCCCTGGCACCAATGCAAAATGTAACTCCTGGACACCAATGTTTTAGGGGGCCCTGGCTACCAATGTTTTATGTTCTTTGTATTGATGGGAGGGGTCACTGGGGGAGGGGCCATTGGGGGTGTGGGAGGAGGGGGGGGCCCAGAAAACTTTTTTGTGAGGGGCCCCGTGATTTCTGATGGCGGCCCTGAGTATGGAGATATTGTATATCTGTGTATTTCAATGGACAAATTGAATTCTGCACCAGTTACTCATCTCAGTGTGCATCAGAAATATGATAACACTAGATCATTAATGTTAATGTATTAAAGGTCTTCCTTTTAACAGCACTCACAGGAATTAAAGATACACTTTTTGAAGAGGTATATTATACATTCACAGGATGTAGTATTGCATACGGTATTACTACCACTCCGGTTCCAGAAGGGATTTTAATGCAATTTCAAATTGCACATTGCACATGACCTGCATGTTCATGCTGCCAGGATTGACATTCAGATGCCTGTGTTTCATCTGAAATTAATTTTAAAGGACATATAAACGGGATCAACGTGTATTTTTCATTGGAATGGAGTCTTGGAAAAACATTTGCTTTTGATGAACGTATCGGCATACATGGCATGAAATAAGTTATAATAATTATAGCAGCCAACACTTCAAATTACAGCACTAAATGTTTCTGAAGGGTGATAATCCAATGTTGATTATACTTGGACAGCATGTAAACCAAACCATGAATGAAATCTGCAACTCTGAGCCTTTATATATTTATATGATTATGGCACATTTTGGAGAACCTACGAAAAGATCAACTTATGCTTATTGGTTGGACATTAGTAAAGCACATACATTAATTATCAACATTTATGAATTAGTATAAGATTGAGCAAGAGGTAAACACTTATTTTTCCACTAGAATTTTATACTCAGATGGGTATATCTCTTCCCACACACAAATGATAAAAGTTTCTTATAAATTAGATTTTACACAATGTATAAGTGTCAATCTCAAGCTGGAGGCATACCTTCAGTTCTCTCAATAGTGCCCTTAAGTCTCCCCATATATTTCACTTGTTCAGATGATCAGAAGCCAAACAGGAAGAAAAAACACTGAGCTGTGTAAAGAAAGTTCCCATAATGCCTCACTCCTGCACCAAGACCCAGACCAAGTGAACATGCTCAGTTTGTAAGACTGAGTCAGCTTCCTGCTGATTGGCTCAGATCCACATTCCTAAGGGGGGGAGGAGAGTGAGTTCTTAGCATTCTTGAGGGAGGGGGAGCAGGAGACAGCAGAGAGGTGCGTGTCTCTGGCACATGAATTACAGACACAATAAATCTTTTCACAGAGAAGTCAGTGCAGCATTTCTGTGAGTGCTTATAGCTGTATTTAAATAGACCTTTCTGATAAAGTTTACTTAGTTTTTACCTTTCTTTCTCCTTAAAAGGGGTGGATAGTTTTCAGGTTATCTTTTAGAACATTATAGAATAGCCTATTTTTAGCAACTTTTCAGTTGGTCTTTTTTTTTAAATTTGTTATAAATTCTGAATTATTTACTGGGAGGCTACAATTTTATTGTTACTTTTACTTCTTTCTATTTAGGCCCTCCTCTATACATATTCCAGTATCTCTGTCGAACCACTACCTGGTTGCCCAACCAACCAGCTGCTAAAATAGTGATGAACAATATTTTTCACCAGTTTTGGATTTGCAGTGAATTTCTGCATTTTGGCATTGGCAAATTGTTTAACAATTTGCCTAAAATTTGCAGTCGGGCCAACATAGGCATGGTCGCATTAAAAAGAAGGTGCGGTTGCATCAAAATAGGCACAGTCACGGCAAAAAAATAGTCATGTCAAAAAACCTGTGTGGCACCCATGTTTCATGAATTTTTCACAGATTCGCTCATCACTACTTAACAAACAGCTAAATAATTCAAAACCGCAAATAAAGGTGCCCATGTAAAACCTGAATAAATGTTCTGTTGCCAGAATCCATATACGTGGCCATTTGTCTATCTGTGCTACCCCTTTAATATTATCAGTGCCCAACATGCTGCCCTGCAGTTGTCATCAGAAAATTTCCAAATTCTTTAAAATGGACAATGTTTTGGAGGGACCCACCCCCTTTCATAGCAACAAGGAGGTTCCCTAATTATTATTGTTCTGTGTCATATAAGAGTAACAAATGGTAAATATGAGTGCAAAGTATCACAAAGATCATATACAGGTATGGGATGTGCGATCCAGAAACCTTTTATCCAGAAAGCTCCTAATTATGGGAAGGTCATCTACTACAGAGTCAATTTTATTCAAATGATTCAGAATTTTAAACCATATTTCCTTATGTGTAATAACAGAACAGAACCTTGTACTTGATCCCAAATAAGATTTGAGTAATCATCACTGAAGGCAAAACAAGATTCAAATTACAGAAAGACCCTTAATCCGAAAAACCCCAGGTGCTGAGCATTCTGGATAACAGGCCCCATACCAGTAATAGTACCAAGTATTAGTTTCTTAGTGGAGTGTAAATGTGTGAGTGGCCTTTATACGGAACAAGGTATCAGAAAAGGTATCAGAAAAAAATTACATTTTTCACAATTTTGAGACATAACATAGTGCCTAGTCAATACAGGTGTTTGAGTGCTCCTTGTAATTAAAGTATGCTGCCCTTTGCACCAAAGTAGATGTAGAGCATGAATATAGATGGGCAAAAGTAGGCATGAGTTTTGTGTATGGCATTTAGTGTAACCATTTATTTTATTGGAAATGAGTGTTTACAAATATTACATTGTGGTAAACACCAGTACTTGGTATAAAAAACCTATGGGAAAGTATAGAAGTTTCAGGTCTCACACTGGGAATTGCACAACAGTATAATACAGAACCCCATGTTATACACTATTCTATGCTGATTGCTATGATTATTTCTTGCTCGCTGATAAATAAGCTATAACCGTATCAGGAATCACACAGAGCTTATAGAGTATATCTTCCATCTAAGCTGAGCTGTATACACTAATAGGTGCTGCCATAGAAGCAAAGATTCCTTCTCTATACGTTACTGTGATTTTCTGGTACAAATAATGTGAGTGGGTGTTACCATTATGTTTAAAAATAGGATCTGCAAAGCCTCAATAACCTAGGTCACTGTTGAGGTGCAGAAATTTGCAGTATCTCTGGAAATCTCTCTGGAAATTTTGCAGTATCTCTGAAAATCGTTAGAGAAATGAATGTGTTAATAATTAATGTGTTAATAAACGTTAATAACAAAATAAATACATTTGTAGATACGCGCCTATTGGTAAGTAGCTTTTCTTGCATGGAAATTAGAATCTAGAATGATGCCATTTAGGGAACATTTTTCATTTGGGAATAAAATAGTATATAGGAGTTTTGACTCGGATCCATTTATTTTCTTGCATGCTTTTAATAACCTTGATGTGAGCAGTGAAAGCAGAATACTGTATCAATGTTTACTGAATAAATTATGCAATTTTATACAGGATTTTATTTTTGTAGTCGGGCTGGGATGAGATGTAGCACTGGGTAGTCATATTTTAAATATGTAGACCGAGGCAAAGTTATTCATTTTGGATCTAAAATAAGCATGCAGATCATACACTGTTGTTCATGCAGTAACTATGTAAGGTGAATCAATAATGGAAAAGAACTGTGAAGCAATACACAAAAGAGTTGGCAGCTCTGCGTGTTGACAGGCAGGGGCTAAGGAAAAAAAATACCAATATATTATGAGGTATAAAATTAGATCAAGTAAACCTTTCTAAGCTGTTATAGCTAGAACTATTCTGGGGAAGAACACAAAACACCCCATAATATCATGCTATTTAATATTACTATACACGTCAATGGAAAATGTGGTGCCATGGCATATATAATAAGCAAACTGTTTTATGGAAAGGCAGCTAACAAAATTCATTTAAATACTGTTATTCTGGCAACACACAAGCCAATGCTGTCAGCAATTAAGCAGATTTAACTTTTTGTGCATGTGTTGCACTTGCATTAGTTGTAGATTACTACAAGGACATCATTTCACATTGGAACATGCATCAGCCCATTCCCGTATCTTTAATGTAGAACAGTGTAGGGCTGTGTAAATTTTAGAACATTTCAGCAATAGTCCTTACCCTATAATAGCAGGTCTCTACTACAGTATATCTAATGCATTAATATATAAATATATATTGTAAGAGATGCGACAGGCAAGATCATTTTTAGGTGTATTCTCCCCACTGTTGAAGGTGGTACACAACAGTGAAAATGCCTAGTTTTGCAGCAAGTAAGGCTATGTGCTTTTGCTGGCTTAGGAAAAGCTGGAGGAATGGGTTCTTGGAGTGAATGCAGGAGAGTAGCACGGGCCTTCCATTCCATACTTTGTTTTCCCCTGCCCAGCTGTAGGGAGCTGTCTGATTAGGCTGTAGGTAAGCAGCAAATAAGAGTTATGGGATTACACATCATTGCCTGGCATGGGGCTGGTGAGCTGGTATCCCTCAGTTTAGTGAGAAGCCCGAGTGTGAGAGTCACTGTGGACGTGTGAAGGTCATTGGGGGATAGGGAGAAACCCTGAAGGTTCCAGAGTGTGAATTGTGTCCCAGAGAGGGGACAAGTCTTGAATTGTTGTGAAAAACTGGTTTCCTGTGACCTTTATGTTGGGAAGAGTTTACCTGAAATAAACCTGTGTTTTTGCCAGAAGACTTGATATCCATCTTTCTGTTCTCCAGATCAGAAACTATGTGTACAGGCAGATGGCATGTCACAATATATAAATGCATAAAAATGCCTGTTACAAGTGGGAGAAGGGAAGGCGAGTCCTTTAGGCAGGGGCTGTTACAGGACGGAGCGGGCGTAGACCAGACAGGACAGGACAGGGCATAGACTAGACAGGACAGGACGGAGCGGGCGTAGACCAGGCAGGACAGAACAGGACAGGACGGAGCGGGCGTAGACCAGACAGGACAGAACAGGACATGTGTGTGAGAAGGGCTGGGCTTAAATAGGGCAGAGTCAGCCCTGACTGGCTGACCCCACCTAGCTAATAAGGCTGCTGGGTTGATGTTACCAAGCCCAGGAAACAGGTGAAAGGAAACACAAGGCAATCACCTCTTGCTGGCTGCTCTTCTGCTCAATGGTTAGGGAGATGAGCCAACAACCAGGAGGTCCTGGGATCAAACCCCAGCAGACCCTTACAAATGGCACTTACAGAATTTGCTGAATCAATCCTCCTGTAAGATAAGATGATGCTGCAGGGCTGGTTATTAAATTCTAATGCAAATTGCACTGATTTCAAAGCTGCCATGTAATGTTATTTGGAATTAATTACTAATCATCCTTGTACAGTGACATTTATATATATATATATATACAGTACATTGTGCGTCGGTCCTTAAGCTCAGTAAGTGACAGCAGCACAGAGCAAGTGCAGTGAATCAGCATAAGACGGGGAGCTACTGGGGCATCTTTGAGGGCACAGATTTTCCCTGATAATAAGAGTTGTGGTTGCCTTGGGCTGGTACAGAAGCAAAAATATAATGTTTCTAGCCTACTACTTTGTTAAGATTTAGTTCTTTTTTAATCTTTCTCTCTCTTTTGCCCAGTGGTTTCTAGGTGTTAAAATGCTACCCTCAATGCTCAGAACTCGAGAGCAGGTTCTTAGGAACAGGGTCCTATAATCCTCCTGTATCTCTTGTTTGTTCATTTGGTCTGCAGAATTTTCTAGTCCTACGATATATATAAAAATGACAGTGATGATGACAGATATGGTAGGAATACCTTCTATCCTTTGCTGTTAATTTTAAATCCTTTACAGTTACTCCAAAACATATTGTTAGAAATAACATATAGCTAAAAAGTATTATGTATGATTTTGTATAAGTGTCTGAAGTACCCTAAAAAATGAATTGTTGCTAAGAACTCTAAAAATGCTAAAGATAATGATACAGTATGGTAGATAAACTGACAAAGAAACCAAGGTATAACTTTCCTATAAGAGATTTGAATCTGTAACTGGAGAAAAGAGAGGCGCAAGGGGAAATTACTTTATGGGAAGAGATGGGCACAACTGAGATGCTGAAATCTTATTAGTGGGCATATGATTTATATTGCTTGCACATAGCTAGGATCAAAAGGATATAATATGAGAAGACTGTTGTGTTCCTTATGAATGGTAATGACTTCTAGAATGGTGCTGGTAAAATGAAAGAGGTTAGCGTTACAACTGACTAAAGGAATGTATTTTGAGGTTATATTTAGAATACAGGCCTGATGGATTTTTCATTTTATGTGTCTGTGCTATACTGGGCTATATGTGTCTGTGGTATAGTGGTCATTTATAAATAAACTGCAAGGGCACTGGAGATCTCATACTGACACACTGAGGTCTTACATAAGGATACGCTATTGGACTTTCACATGGTTTCGTCCATCCTGCCTCTTCTGATGAATGGTGCACAACTGCACCTACATTAAGCACAAAAAACAGAAGAAGAGTTAACTGCTAAGACCTTGCTATAAATATATATGTATATTCATACATACGGGAGCACTTTCTATACTTTCTATACATTTTGCCAAATGAGCCATCAGGCCATCCTTGGCAAGCAGGGAAGATTACTGGTGCTGTTGTGCTTTTCTGCATGCACTAAAAGGCCAAACCTCCTGTTCCAAATGTCAATTGCTATCTGCAGGGCCGACATCAGAAACTCTGGGGCCCAGCACAGGTTATTTATATGGGGCCCCCATGAACACAATACGCAGTACCCAAATACTGGCCATGCCCCTTGTGTGTACAATATAAATAGCTGATGTTACTCTATAATAGCAGTTAATATAAAGAGTTCCATTGATTAATGTGCTAATAAGTCATTCAGTTTATTGGGGGTCAGTGGAGTTTGCCCTAAATTTAACCCCTTCCCACCTACCTGCCCCTGCTCTGTGCTGTCATAGCTTGATATGGAAGTTGTGCAAATTTTCACATTAGTTACCTTAAATGCGTAAGTTTAGGGGCCCCAATGATTTTGCCATTAGTAGTCATTAGTAGTTCATAAAAATAATTCATGTGCTAATAAGTCAGTATTTTAAATAAGGGGTCAGTTGAGTTTATATGTAAGTTTCTTAAAAAGCAGTGTAAGTTGCGTAAGTGTAGGGGCCCAATGATGTTACTGTTGGGCCCAATAACCAGTCATTCCCCTGCTGGAAAGTTCATGTAGTAGAAGCTGATATAATTCAGTAACTAGATCCCAATTTAAACAGCTGATGTTTCTCTATAATAAGCAGTTCATATAAATAGTTTAAATGAACTATTAATGAGTTAATAAGTCAGTCAGTTTATTAGGGGCAGTGGGATTTACCTTCAGTTGTATAATTCATTGGTGGTGAGTGGAGTTTGCCCCTGTCTGCCCCTTTGCTACATTTTCCTTGTACGCAAGTTACCTAGGTTTGTAGGCAAGTCAGTTTCTTGGGATTATAGGCAACCTTTACAAAAGTAATGCATTGGGTAAGTTTTAATGTAACCTTATAACTTACACCAGTGTTTTTCAACCTTTTTTGGGCAAAGGCACACTTGTTTCATGAAAAAAATCACGAGGCACACCACCATTAGAAAATGTTAAAAAATTTAACTCTGTGCCCAGCAGCAGTGCCCCCCTAGTACATTGGTGCCCAGCAGCAGTGCCCCCCTAGTACATTGGTGCCAAGAGCAGTGCCCCCCTAGTACATTGGTGCCCAGCAGCAGTGCCCCCCTAGTACATTGGTGCCAAGAGCAGTGCCCCCCTAGTACATTGGTGCCCAGCAGCAGTGCCCCCTAGTACACTGGTGCCAAGAGCAGTGCCCCCCTAGTACATTGGTGCCCAGCAGCAGTGCCCCCCTAGTACATTGGTGCCAAGAGCTGTGCCCCCCTAGTACATTGGTGCCCAGCAGCAGTGCCCCCCTAGTACATTGGTGCCAAGAGCAGTGCCCCCCTAGTACATTGGTGCCCAGCAGCAGTGCCCCCCTAGTACATTGGTGCCAAGAGCAGTGCCCCCCTAGTACACTGGTGCCCAGCAGCAGTGCCCCCCTAGTACACTGGTGCCCAGCAGCAGTGCCCCCCTAGTACATTGGTGCCCAGCAGCAGTGCCCCCCTAGTACATTGGTGCCAAGAGCAGTGCCCCCCTAGTACATTGGTGCCCTGCCTACGGCACACCAGGCAACATCTCGCGGCACACTAGTGTGCCGCGGAACAGTGGTTGAAAAACGCTGACTTACACAATTTACGTATCTTTCGCGACTAGCCCGGGGCCCCCCTTCCAAAGAAGATTTTCACGGGGCCCTGCACAACAGTACCCCCTCTCCCCCCCTGATGGCAGCCCTGGCTATCTGAGCCAAGGCTGTCACCTTACCTCATAGTAGTAGTGTCCGTGCCTGCATGCATACATTAAATATATTTTATTTAATTCAGTGTAAAAATAACATTGGCCATGAAAGGTACCAATCACACTGAAAATTCTGTGGTCTGTGTTCTCCAGCTTCAGACAGGTGTTGCCCTCCCCAACACAATCTGTGCAGATCACAGGACTAATTCACAAGGCTATTCATCTGTGTAGGATACATCTGGGAAATCTTTAGCCATAGGTCTCAGGATGGTATAAAGATGACAATGAACTAGTTTGAGGATGCCCTCTTTTTTGCTGGTTCATTGCCCTTGGCTATGGGGTTTTATTTGTTCCTCTTCAAATCAGCAGAAAATACAGATTCCTTTTGATGGAATTTCTTTCTATATAGGAAAAAAAACAGATTTTATTTTTCAAGAATAAAATCTTGACAAGAATAAAATCTGACACACAACCCTCATCTCCCTCCCCCATACTGAGTAATGAAAGGGCAGTTGTTATTAAGGACAGCCGAACAAAAACATAAAAATGCATTAACCTTCAACTTCTAAATTCCGTTTTTCTGTTTGCTTTCGCAGCTTATTGTTTCAGGATTTTACATTGTAATATGCTTCACTTGCTCGCTGTATATCAGAATGTGTAAAATCTTGTAATTGGGCTCTTGGAGATGCACTCTTTGTTGTTTATCATGTCTAAGCAGCCAGAAGTGTAACTAAATATCTAGGGAAAGACACCACTGCTGTATGTAAGATACCAAAAAAAAGTATAATTAAAGCAATTTCCAGTAATTGGCAAATTAACAGTTGCTTTTCTGTGTCTGGGTCATTTACATCCTGTGTGTTGGTAACACCTTTAGGACAATGAAATAGACAGTGGATGTGCTACAGTAATGGACAATCACATGATTCACAGAGATTGGCAGTTCTGCGAGAGAGAATCACAGAATTTGATCTTTGCAGAGGACGCAAGGGCATTGCTAGAGATTAGAAGAAAGATGGTGTCATCTTTAGGTAGGGATTGTGAAATTTGGCATAACCAATTTCCCAGTATCATTTATTTAAATGACCTTCAAGCACTAGTGGCTATTGCATCTTAGCTTTTATAATCATGTGTCACTACTACTTCATCTGAAGTACGGCTCATTTCCATTGTAAAATATGGATCCGTGGGGAGAGCAAGGTGCAATGCAGTGCTATGCTGCAATTATACTGTTTAATCTTGACATGTTTCAAGTTACACGGAGTGTGAAAAGAGTGAAATAGTCCACGGGACTGGACATGTGTGGTGATTAAATAGTATAATTACAGCATAGTACTGCGTTGCATCTTGCTCTTCCTACTGATCCATATTTTGCAGTTCATTGCGTACAGCGTGCTTCAGGTGGCGCTTGGTGCAGGAGTGTGACCTGTATTAGTGGATTCATCTGCTTGCAATGTTTCATAGCAATTATACCCGTAGTTTATACTTGGTTAAAAGCAATTTTAAACATTTAAAAATACATGAAACACATAAGATAACCGTGACTATTAGCACAGAATGGTAGGATCACTAGAATTGATATTTGAGATTTACTGTATGTATCACAATGTTAAACTAATTTTGTTAAATGAATACTCATGCAAAAAAAATGTACATGGTTTATGACAGCAAAACGTATAGAGATAATATATTTTATGTTGCTATACTGTTGTGATAACAGTTACTAGATAGCGCTATGGTGCAATTCATCAACTTTAGAAGACAGACGGAGTCTCTCAGAGACAATCAGGGTGAGTGATTACCCTGAGAAGCCGATATAAGGGATTGTATAATATACCCTTGCTTTTTTGGCTGATGAGAAAATATGGTAATGATGCCAAGGGAGTCAGCTCCCTCAAAGAGGTGCCCAAAGGTAAACCAGTTACCTGCACTACATATATAGGCAAACTAGTTACAGGTAAGATTCTGTGAAGTTTAAGTTGGTGAGGGATAGACTCCATTGAGGAGGTGTGATACCACACCAATTAGGGATACATTGATAGAGTTTGTAGCTCTTGGTGTGTCTGCTTTGTCCTAAACAAGACACCTGTGTGTCAAGAGAGTCCCATGAGAAAGTAAAGTAGAATATCTGGAGGGTGGGCAGAGGAAACTATGAAAAGCTGTTAACAGGGAACAAAACTATTGAGTTCTTCTGTTACATCCATGTAAACTTTAAATTCACCCAAGACTTTTCCAGTAAGAACAGTACAACAGTGCAAATTATATACGATTATGTGGTACCCTGTTACAAATATACTGTATACAGGGTCCAGAGATACTGTATATATCCATATACTTCTCAGTCTTACCAAAGGGTAGAATCACCATTAAGGTTCAAGAAAAATAGAGAAAAATGCAAAGCACCAGAAAGACTAGAGAGAGCAAGGAGTGCCTGGTTTTATTTTGTCTTTAGCATCAAACTTATTTGTACCACTTGCCTCTAATACCAGCAATTTATTCTCTATTGTGGGCATATAGTTGACCATTTAGTTTTCTCGGTCATTGTCACTATGGCTCTGCTAATGTGGTAATGCAATACCCTCCTGTAAGAAACAGCAGTAACATGTTTTAACTCACACAAATGGTGACAACATGCCTTATCTTGAGATATCCTTCTGTGGACATTATGTTTGTATCTCCTTTTCCCTTTGTACTCTTGAAAAATAAAATTCTTAATCCGGATTAACCTGACATTAGTCAGTTGAATAATACTTGTCTGGCTATGGGTAAAGGGCTGCTACTGAAACATTGCAATGGGGAACTACTACAGTTTTTACCAACTAACTTTAAACACAAGGGTAGATAAAGGAATGGGGGTAGGCTAGTTCTGAAATCATAGCTGGAGAATGAGACCAATTGTTATATATTCATATTAAAGTTCTCCAATGCACATTTTTCTGTTGGTAGCCCCTCAAAACACAATTCCTGCCCCCTCCTTTCTGAAACTCTAACTTTCCTAACTTGCCTCATCAGCAGCCTCAGTGATATCCAGTGTAATCATATGCACATTCCAAGTACAAATTTGGTATATACATAAAGGCCATGGTATTTAAGCTCATTCTTTTATTATGGATCTGACAGGTCTTCATTTTCATAATCGTTCCCATCTTGAGACTGTCAGCTGAACATGTCATACATTTAGGAACTAAGCAGTCTATGGTTTTTGCCTTATTAACTGGCTGAGAAACTGCTAAAGAAATCCATTTTAGATTCTGCTTTTGTTAATTTAACTTGTAACTACTATCTTGGTTTACATAATATACTGTATTACATCTGGCAATAAATCTGCCCCTTGTGGTTTGATTTATCAATGATCAGTAAATTTAACTGAGCAGTTACTGTATATACTCGAATATAAGCCGATCCGAATATAAGCCGAGGTACCTAATTTTACCTAAGAAAACTGGAAAATCGTATTGACTCGAGTATAAACCTAGGGTGGGAAATGCAGCAGCTACTGCTAAGTTCCAATAATCAAAATAAATACCAATAAAATTAGGGGCATCAGTGGGGTATATGTTTTTAAATATATATTTCAAAGAAAAACAGTAAACTAGCTCTTTAAGTGGAGAAGAATGTCAACAAAAACAATAGGCACTGGAGAGTCTGGTTACGGGTGGCCTAATTTGCACACAAAGGACAGAGGGTGCTAGTCTGGAGGGACCCATGGCACCCAACTCGAGTATAAGCTGAGGGTGCTGAAAAACTAGGCTTATACTCGAGTATATATAGTATATCTTTAGTTTACTTTGTAGAATTTTTACCATTGAAATATAGAAATGAAATGAAAAAAGGGCAAGATAAAAAAAAACAAAAAGAGAAAAAAGGAAACTTATCAACCTATAGAGTAAGTAATATAACATTCGCCCTTTCTTGGTTAAGATGTTACAGTTTTGTATGATTGGAAATACATCTTTAATCCCCAACATCCCATTTTGCATCAGGGATTAATGAATAGGATGGGTGTTAGTGATCAAAAATTTTGCAGAGCTGCACTGGGCACTAACACCTCATTAAAAATGAATTATTTAATTGACTACTTAAACACATTTGAATGAACTGAAATATTCATTAGCTATTATATTTAATAAAAGTGTCCCCCAAAAGTGATGCCAATAAATAATGATATAATGATGAATTCATTATACAGAGAAAAACAAATAACTCACCTGTGTATAAATTGAGACAAAGGTAGAAGAGGTAACTGTTAGAGGAAAGATCAAAATAACTGAAATTAGATTTATTAATGGAATAAAACATAGTTTAATATAATAAAGGGGTAAATAAAAGAAAGGAAAACATATTGAAGGTGATTAAATCATGAAGGCTGATGAATATTGTAAAGAGTCAAAGATCAGAAGCAGAGTGGAAGGAGTGAGAAGGAAAGCATGTGGAGATAAGAAGAGCTGAGATGCTGAGGGTGGCATCATATTTAAGGGCTGAACACACACCCCCTGCACATTTAAGGAGCTAAAGTCATTGTAAACACACAACTCTTTCTTACAGATAATGCCCCTTCCTTAAGCTCCCTTCTGATTTTTTTCAAATTTCCCTTAGAGATGCGTGTCCTAGAGAAGGTCAGATGGCTCACTCTTTCTTTACATGTTCTTCACACTCTATGGCTTTTATATTTTATAACTGCATTGCTATAAATTATGTCTAAGTGTTTAGGTAACAGCTTTAACTTTTTTTCCCTACTACAGATGTGATATAAATCCAGCCCATAAGGACCATGTGTGTAATAACACATTCCAATTTACCTCTTGTACTTTATAGCTTCATAAAGAAACGGCTTCACAAACATTTCTCAGGAGAATAACAATTTTCTCAATATATATTGCATCGTGGCCTTGTGAGATTGTTTTTACCTTACTGGATTATACCAGTTAGTAAAAGAGGATTAATTAATTAGTTTCGCTACCAAAAACAGTGATTATTTCAGCATTACAATTACGTGTGCAGTGATGATTAGAGCCACAAGAATCATTAACATGAGCTTTAGAAAGAAATTGTAATTTGTGGTCTGTTAAATACAGATCATCTTCAAACCGGAGTTCATACAGCAAACACAATATTTATATACACAGTATACAAAGAACATAATGAGAACTTCACCACTGAAAGGTACTGGTACATGGAAAAAGGTTGATACTGTTACCCCTTTAAATTATATATAATAATAATAATATAATTAGTCATTGTATTAAAAATATCTGTGATGTGTATATAAGGTTACCAAAGAACGGAAAGAAAAAAATGACATGGAATATGTGTTGAAGAGCTAGCAATCTATACATGAATTTCATAGATGAGTGTCCTTCTGTGTTGAACTGGCCCATAAAAAATTCTTGGTGGGCCCATGTGTAATTCAGCCCTCCTGCTCCTAATCCTTTGGCCTATATCATAACCATTCCCTATCTATATGAAAACAAATAAATGGAATAATAGCTAGAAGAAGGTAAATAAAAGACGCAGAGAATGAAGCAGTTGAGTGAGAAGAGGTGTAACATTTTTTTGGCAAGTGGACTTATGTTCTAAGGTTTTCCAGTGGGCTCTGGTCCAACACTAGTGTCCTCTTAGACTTAGAGGATATACTGTAATAAAGGAAGGAACTAATTAGGTCTGAAAACAATAGGAAACTATCTTGCAAAAGCAAGAAGAATCATTTAATATGGTAAATATATTAAAAAAAAAAAAAAACCATATGAGCTTGCATTAAATGTATATTTTTGAACAAGATAATATCTGAGTATGGATTTTCTTCAAATATGTGCAATTTCTTTATGATGATACCTGTAACACACAACACATTGAAAATTAGATGTATAGCTACATGGAGTATGATGGCTTCCAGTCCCTGGGATCTGGGGGAGCCACCTGGGAACAAATAATGATGTCTCTTAAATAAGGATGTCAGAAGAACAAACTGCAACATAAAGGGGTCATTTCACAACCGCACAGACATAAGGAATACAGATGGGATGGCCTAAAGCAGTGATCCCCAACCAGTGGCTGAGGGGCAACATGTTGCTCCCCAACCCCTTGGATGTTGCTCCTAGTGGTCTCAAAGCAGGTGCTTATTTTTTAATTTCTGGTTAGCGGCCAAGTTTTGGTTGCATAGAAACCAAGTATAAAGCCAATCTGAGCCTCCTGTAGGCTGCCAGTCCACATAGGGGCTATTAAGTAGCCAATTATAGCTCTTATTGACACCCCAGGAACATTTTTCATGCTTGTGTTGATCCCCAACACTTTTCCATTTAAATGTGGCTCATGGGTATAAAAGGCTGGGGATCCCTGGCCTAAAGTAAATGGCAGTAATTGGAACAGAGGCATTTAGTGCTATAAATAAGAGAGAGGAGGGATGGCCTTAAGTAAATAGTAGTAATTCGAGACAGTGTTAAAAGGTCACTGTCCTATTCATTGTTTGGAAGCTCTTGGGCCTCCTACAAAGGTTGTGTTGTAACTTTAATATAAAAGGACATGGCAACCCCAAAAATAATGTTTTGCCTAATAAAAGAAAACATAATTTTAAGCAACTTTGCAATATACATTCATTACATATTTGTAATGGCTTTTTAGTTATTTGTATATTTAACTGCTATTAAAAGCAGTGTCTGCCTGTCCTTTCTATTCTCTGCCCTTGTGGCTCCGACAATGTAACAAGCATTTCTAACATTCTAATATTTTATATTAAGGTATGCAATTATTTAGTTTCCCTTTATTTTATTGTACAACATGGAGTTCAATATCATTTTTAAATCAAGCAGTTTAATTTCCCATGTGAAACAATTTTCCTATTTTTGTATGTAAGTTGGCAGTTTTTCATTCTCTCCCACTTCCCAGGCCCAGTGGATTATTGCTTATTGTCTCATGGTTTCTTCTTCTTGCTGCTTGTCTATTGATTATTTCATGCTGCTGCTCCCTTTCTGTTATAAATTCCTGTTTTCTGCTTTCCCTAGCTGAGATTTGCTGTTCCCTAAGTGGATAATGATAATTTATTATTTCCTTTAACACAAACCATATAATTATTGAAATTTTACCTGTATTTTTATTTTTGTTTTTAAGTTAATTGTTTCTAAGTTTAATTTAGTGTTTTCTTACAGCTACTTACTTTACCACTATATACTTTAAAATCTGCAGCTGTTCATATTTGCCATTTGATTTATAGCTATTCTACCGAACTGTAGTTATTCTGTACATTTTCTTACAAAAGTGATTACACCCCATTTATTTCAGAAATATAAAAGTAACTGGGTTTACCATAGCAGCAATGCATTCAGTGATCTATTATTTACGTTAACAAATCTCCATACAATATATAGACATGAGACTACATAGTGCAATGAGTATATTTATTTTAGTTTCTTCTTTGGCAAAATTAAGGTATAAATATAATAAACTTTTCATTACTACAGACACTTTGCTAGGTATTTTGAGATATAAGATTAAATATGATTCAATTGCAAGCAAATATTCGGAAATTTGTTTGTAGCCTATACTTGGTTATTTTCTAAGTATCTTTATTTGCTATAGACTTATTGAATACCAAGCATTTCCTTTTATTTCTATATGTTCCTTATTAGTCCATAATGCTGATTTTCTGTCCTATTGAACTATTGCTTAGCTTTCTGTATGATGAATAGAAAGGGATATACAATTGTAGCAAGGAGCATACAGTACTTGAGTGAATTTCTTTGTTTAGAGAAGACTTGCAGTTGCACAGTATGGATTCACGGTGGAGCTAGAGGCATAATCTTCATTCCATGCTGGCTATTATTCGCGTGCTGCAAAATGAAATCCAAACACTATAGCAGGAATAAATTACCAGGGATTTGTAAACAGTATTCAGTGGGGAGTTGGGCAGACAATACAACTGCCATTTATGACTAGCAGGCAAACATTTTGAGGTACACAGATATCCACTGTTGATAAAAATACCTATCTATTGGTGATGCTGTATTTTAGATGCAAGTGGGTTCATACTGTTCATTAAAACACTTTCAGTCACATTTTATGCATGTATACAAAAATAACATGAAATAAGTCTGAGTAATTAAAAATAATAATTTGGAGAGGTTCATCCAAGACTTCTCAGAAAACATCTTGAGAGGAAAGGGCAGAAAAAAAAAGAAAACAAAGAAAGAAAAAGGTCAAAGAAGAATAAGAAAAAGAAAAAAATATAGTAATCCCACACCACCTTCTAGTGCTTCAAAACAAAATTTGATACTAGTTATAACATTAATTAAATACCACATTCGATGGCCTTTCTATGAAATATTTTATAGTGAACCAACTCCAATGTGAAAAACAATATGAATTATTCTCCAACAGTGATTCTACCAGCAGTAGTAGGAGGACACCATAGGAAAGTGCCCATAGAGAACTACTGTGAGCCCAAGATGCAAGGACCATAGACCACAGAAATTTGGAAAGGCTATTGAAAGGCACATTTTAAACCATGTTTACCAGTGTTTATATACACATGGCAAATGCTTTGTTGATATTGGCTATCCCTTTCTTTGTTTCCTCTTTTCGACCCCTCCACCAAAATAAACAGATACTAGACAACACAATTGGAAAGAAAAGACCACAGTTGTTTATTAACATTAATAATTACATAAATAAACAAACCATAACTTATCATAACAGGACCACTTGTACCACAACATTAAAACAGTAGTAACCAATGCCCATGTCCTCTTATAGGACTGACTGTGAGCCCAGGCCTAAAGCCTGGTTCCTACCTCCTGTCCATTTCCCCCCAGGTCCCTACTGCCCATTCAACTAACCCCTGCAGCTTAGAGTCAGGAAACCCCTGACAATGCTCCAAACCCAACAGTAGGGAGGGAGTGCTGCTGCTTTTCTCTTGATCCAACACCTGCTTGAAGCTAGTTGCCCGGTAACTTTCAGCCCTTAATCCAGGCATTCACACTAGCCAATCACTACCCAGGAAAGGGGGAGAGGGCCAGCCTTTTTTTATATTATCAGACCCTGCTCCTATCTATTACATTATGGATCACTGGGCTCTGTGATCAGTTACATTTTAAAGTTTCACATATTTGCCCATGTATATCTTGTAGCTAGTACTTAATGAGAATAGGGAGGAGAAAGGAAAGTGGAGAGTAATTGGTCAAAGAACATCCACTTACAAAGAAAAGTGTTTTCTATAAATAGAAGCACTGTTAGAGCATGATTTATGTGGTTTTGCACATGGAGTTGGTTAATAGGGATGGGTGAAATGTTTCGGCAGGCATGGATTCGTCGCGAAACGGATGAAAAAAATCGCTGCAGAAAAATTCGCCCACGTCCAAAAATTGTCGTGGGCATCAAAAAAGAATAGCTGCGGGCGACCAAAGAATAGCCACGGGCGACAATTTTTTTTGACGCGCGCCATTTTTGCCGTTTTGCAAATCTTTTGAAAGATTCACAAATTTTTCAGCGAAGCGCTCATCACTATTGGTTAATGATTGAGATTATTTCATAGGAAGGGCACAGAAATAGTTGTTTAATTATTAAAGATACAACTGGCCACAAAGGCCCGGGGCTAGGGCGGCATGCCGCCCCACCGCAGGCACATTTTCAAATGTTGCTCCCATACGGAGCAATGGGGACCTCTCCCCACTGCTTAAACCTTTCGGTTTGAGCAATCATAAGGCAAACCCTATTAAGGAACTCACGCAGGATTTTGGGTAAAAAAAAAACCTTGTAAGCTGAGGTATTTTTCTACAAGCTTACATAAGAAAGAAAGCTTGACTCGAGAGAAGAAGCCCAGCAATCAGTGAGTAGCCAGAGAGCAAAAAAGCCATGTACCCAAGGTGAAGCAGAATCGAGGCCAAACAGATCCAATTCAAGGCAGACAGGACATGTTTAAGTATGGCTATCAGCCTGAAGGTCAGAAGGCAGAAGCACAAATGACAGGAACAAATGTCAGGAAGTTAGACTTGATAACCAAGCTTTGGTGGTAATGGGACATCATACTTACAAACAGTACATGTGTACTATAAGTATGGCTAGAATATAATAACTTAATCATAGAACTTAATTATAGAAGTATAAAAAAGTAGATGGCAGAATGTAACATACCATAGATGTTTACTCTGTATACATGTGTGCATATCTGTTTTATAACATAGCAACAGCCATTAGGTTGGAAAAAAATACAATAAGTTCAACCTTTTGCCCTAAATTAAAGCTGCTTAATTGCCAGTTGATCCAGAGGGAAGTAAGCCCTTCTGAAGCTTCTCTAATTTGCCTCAGAGGAGTAAAAATGCCTTCCTAAACCCAAGATGGCAATCGGACCAGGGCAAATAAAAATTGCTGTTAATGAAACAGCATTTGTATCACTGGGTCTTGAGAATGAATCTACCCAGGTCTATGTCTGTATTTTATTCTTTAAACAGCATTTTAATGACATGTTCTTTCAGAAACACTTGAACTTTTCATTGATCAGTGTAATTCAGCACTAATGAGTACAAAAATATACATCAGCTGGTCTGAGCTCTTCTTCATACGTACAGGGTCTACCATTCCTTATAGATGGCTTTACCCCAGCCATCTCAGCACCCTCTCCCACCACCCCAAATGCACATATGGGCACTCACATGCCCACTGACATCACAGAAGGAGGGGGGGGAGCACAGTGTAAAGGAACGCCAGGGGTAAGTGATACCTAGAGGTAGGTAGGTAGAGATACCTGCCTAGCACCCCCCAGCGTGGTGCCCTAGGCAGGTGCCTCTTCTGCCTACCCTAGTTCCAGTCCTGGCTTTACCTACTAGAACCTTTGTTATTTTTAAGCAACGCTCTTTAAAGAAACAGAACTTTTAAACCTTGCTTTCTGGTAGGGATGCACTGAATCCAGGATCCATTAGCGATTCGGCGAAGATTCTCGCTTTTTCAGCAGGATTCAAATCCAAGCCTGTGGCCAAACCGAATCCTTACAATCCTATTACTTTTGGTTACATGGACACAGAAGTAAAAGATGTTTAAATTGTGTGCTTTGCGTGAGCTTCTGTTTAACCCCCCCATAGCCTTATTTTTTTTTATTGCAAACAGGCTCCCTCTTCACACAGATGTCAAAGACTTTTCAGAACCCACTCCTTTCTCAAGACACTGGAGGAGCAGCATCTTCTCCCTTCTCAGACCCTAGCAAGAGCACCCAGGTTTGTTGTTACAGTAGTACCTCTGGACTTAGCTTCAGAGTAATTATCTGTTCAAACTGAAAATGAACCCTTTTTGCAACTTAACCCACTGTAAAAAAAAAAAAAAACCTGAGTATTTTCTATACATTTTCTGGTGGCATTGTACCATACAGCGACCAGTGACCCGTAACAAAAGTGTAGGGAACCAAGGGGCATGACAGAGCCGTAGGGGTTGTAAGCCACTCCCAGTTAGCAGGGGATTGGCTATTTTGAATGTGGCAGGCAAGGGATATAAATAGGCAGATTGGAGTTTCCCGCTTCCTGTTCCATCTTAGGCAGTACAGGAAAACGCCCACCCTCCCTCCCTATACAGGTGAGTTGGTATTGGAGTTTTCTTGGCGGGGTGGTTGAGTCTGGGAACCATTGGTTGAACGGTGATTGGCACACCTGGCACCTCAGGGGTAAGGAGGTGTATCAGGAAGTGATTGTGTTGAGGAGTAGGTGGTTCCGGGCTAGGATGGCAGCTGGCAGCGCTAATGGCGTTGCGCAGTTATTGGATTGTTGTGGTTGTTTGTTATACAAATGTTCAAGTTATGTTTATCATATGTTTATGATATGTTTAGTATATTTTCATGTTATGTTTTGATATGTATCATATGTTCATGGTATGTTTTAAATTAAAACTTAAGATGATAATAAATGTTCTGCGGCCCTTTTCATCCAAAACCAGTGTATGTGTAATTTGTTGGGGATTTGAGGGATAGGAGGGGGGTGTGGTAGGTTGTTAAGAGGCGGGGCAAGTCCCAACGGTGCGCCTGTCATGTATATTTCAGGAACACTGCACAGCAGGTACATGTTTGCACACTGACATATCATTCAAGCATACAGTAAATCCTTTCTATTTTTCTGATTCCACCTAAAGCATACGAAGAAAGATACAAAGAAAGCACACAATTTACAGTTATTGTCTTAAATACTTTCACTTTTTTTTGTTTATTTGTTAAATAAACAAATGCATTCTCAAAGGAGCTCCTTTAGAAGGAAGGTATTGTCTAGTAAATTATAAAGCTAAATATACAGTATACTCAGATAAGTAAACACGGATCCTACCAGTTCTCATTTACACTGCCCAGCGACAAATTCTATGCATAACAGTAACAGGCCTATAATTATTGATGTATGATTCATATGTGTAAAACACTATTTGTTAAATAATGAAGGACTGTACAACCTTTGGCATGATGGACAAATCCATTCATCCTTGAGATGAATATAGTAAAGGGTTTTTAACTTTAGAAGTTAAACCTCCAGTGCTTTCAAAACATGGAAAAGGGTAAATGCTTAGAACTTTTCATTTCAGATCTTTGCCAATGGCTCTTTGCCATTTTGGACTGTTATTAAAGAGGACATTAAGGGGGGCATTTACTATAGGTTGTGCTTTTATTTCTTTATATATTATTATATATTATTATTATATATATATATTTTTAGTTGTACAAAAATACAATTTTATTTCGAGAAAACACACTTTTTTCAGGATTTATTAAGCAACAAATCTGAAAGAAAAAATACAACATCTAAAAGCTGTTGAGATCATGAAGAAGTCAATGGAAGATGTCCTTTTTACAAGCTTTCTTTGCTTTGTAGTTATGGAGGTTTTGGGGGCTTTTGACGCTGGCATTTGTGAGATTAGTGATGAGCGATTTTTTTGCCAGGCTTGGATTTGCAGCGAAATTCCGCATGTTTCCCGAAACGTTGTGCTTTTTCCATTCGGATCTTTTATGAAATGACGTTTGTGTTTTCAAACCAAGAAAATCAGAATATTGATAAATGTCCCCTAAAAGTATGTTTTATTCATTAATCAACATTTATCAACATTTTTATTTTCCTGGTTTGAGTTTTTTGAAACACATATGCCTGTGTCAAAAACCACTGAAAACCTCTAAAATCACAAAGCAAGGAATGATTTTTCATTTGAAAAAAGGACCCCTGCGATTGACTTCTACATAATCTTGGCAGCTTTTAGATGTTGTGTTTTTTCTTTTGGATTTGTCGTGGTTTTGTTGCATAATAAATAAAGAAAAAATTGTGGATTTTAATTTTTCAACACATATTTTTTGTGCAAAAAAAATACAAATTGTGAATAAAAAAAAACTTGCTATAGCCAAAAATCTTTATTGTGATTTGTGATTTTAGAGGTTTTCAGTGGTTTTTGACACAGGCATATGTGATTCAAAAAACTCAAACCAGGAAAATAAAAATGTTGATAAATGTTGATTAATGAATAAAACATACTTTTAGGGGGCATTTATCAATATTCTGATCAAGGCCTTGGGTGTTTCCTTACATAGTTACACAACTTGGGTTTTGTAGTGCATTTCACACACTGTTAGAGATATGGTGCATTCAGATTACCTGAGTTACTTTTGAGCTGGGAGTTGAAAAGCCTGATAAAGGGCCAATATGAGCGTGAAAAACGGCTGTATGATCTGCTGCAAATGCCCAGAAGCTATATCAAGCATTGTTCATTTTTAAGAAAATTGCGGTTGTGTGGTTTCTTGTCGATTATACAGTGGTGTGGGTAGTGATGACAGAATCTATCCTGTTCAGCTTCAACAAAAAAATTTGCAAAACAACGGAAAATTTTGCGAAATTCAGAATTTTTTTTGCCGCAAAAAATTTGCTCATTGCTCGTGGTGGGGAATGTGCACTACAATTTTATTACATCCCCACGTATTATGTAATGAGGCTCATAATTCAGTAACATTAATGAATCCTTTGACTGGTTGGAATTAATATACCGTAATGGGAAAAAAAAGAATTTATCATTTAAAATAGAACCCCACCAGATTGTCACTATCAAATTGTTATACATGTATGGGATCCGTTATCTGGAAACCTATTATCCATAAAGTTCCAAATTAAAGAATGGCCATCTCCCATAGACTCCATTATAAGCAAATAATTCTAATTTTTGAAAATCCTTTCCTTTTTCTCTGTAATAAAAACACAGTGCCTTGTAATTGATCCCAACTACATAGTAACATAGTAAGTTGGGTTGAAAAAAGACATACGTCCATCAAGTTCAACCATAATGCCTATATATAACCTGCCTAACTACTAGTTGATCCAGAGGAAGGCAAAAAACCCCATCTGAAGCCTCTCTAATTTGCCACAGAGGGGAAAAAATTTGTTCCTGACTCCAAGATGGCAATCGGACCAGTCCCTGGATCAACTTGTACTAAGAGCTATCTCCCATAACCCTGTATTCCCTCACTTGTACTGAGAGCTATCTCCCATAACCCCGTATTCCCTCACTTGTACTGAGAGCTATCTCCCATAACCCTGTATTCCCTCACTTGTACTGAGAGCTATCTCCCCTACCCCTGTATTCCCTCGCTTGTACTGAGAGCTATCTCCCATACCCCTGTATTCCCTCACTTGTACTGAGAGCTATCTCCCCTACCCCTGTATTCCCTCACTTGTACTGAGAGCTATCTCCCATACCCCTGTATTCCCTCACTTGTACTGAGAGCTATCTCCCATAACCCTGTATTCCCTCACTTGTACTGAGAGCTATCTCCCCTACCCCTGTATTCCCTCACTTGTACTGAGAGCTATCTCCCATAACCCTGTATTCCCTCACTTGTACTGAGAGCTATCTCCCATAACCCTGTATTCCCTCACTTGTACTGAGAGCTATCTCCCCTACCCCTGTATTCCCTCACTTGTACTGAGAGCTATCTCCCCTACCCCTGTATTCCCTCACTTGTACTGAGAGCTATCTCCCCTACCCCTGTATTCCCTCACTTGTACTGAGAGCTATCTCCCATAACCCTGTATTCCCTCACTTGCTAAGAATCCATCCAGCCCCTTCTTAAAGCTATATAATGTATCAGCCAGTACGACTGATTCGGGGAGGGAATTCCAGAACCTCACAGCTCTCACTGTAAAAAATCCTTTCCGAATATTTAAATGGAACCTCCCTTCTTCTAAACGGAGTGGGTGCCCTCGTGTCCGTTGGAAGGACCTACTGGTAAATAAAACATTAGAAAGGTTATTATATGATCCCTTTATATATTTATACATAGTTATCATGCCACCTCTTAAGCGCCTCTTCTCCAGTGTAAACAGACCCAACTTGGCCAGTCTTTCTTCATAACTGAAACTTTCCATACCCTTTACCAGCTTAGTTGCCCTTCTCTGGACCCTCTCTAACTCAATCATGTCCCGTTTGAGCACTGGAGACCAAAACTGAACAGCATATTCTAGATGGGGCCTTACCAGCGCTCTGTAAAGGGAAAGAATAACCCCCTCCTCCCGTGAATCTATACCCCTTTTAATACAGCTCAAAACCTTGTTTGCCCTTGCAGCTGCTGCCTGGCATTGCTTGCTACAGCCAAGTTTATTATCTACAAGGACTCCAAGGTCCTTCTCCATTATGGATTTGCCTAGTGCAGTCCCATTAAGGGTATACGGGGCTTGCATATTTTTACATCCCAGGTGCATGACCTTACATTTATCCACATTAAATCTCATCTGCCACTTAGCTGCCCAGATTGCCAGTTGGTCAAGATCCTGCTGCAGGGATGTCACATCCTGAATAGAATTGACTGGTCTGCAGAGTTTTGTGTCATCTGCAAACACTGATACATTACTCATAATACCCTCCCCTAAGTCATTTATGAACAAATTAAACATTTAAACTAAGATATAATTAATCCTTATTGGATGCAAAACAAACCTATTGGGTTTATTCAATTTTTAAATGATTTTTAGCAGACTTAAGACATGGAGATTCAAATTACGGAAAGATCCCTTATCCAGAAAACCCCAGGTCCTGAGCATTCTGGATAACAGGTCCCATACCTGTACTGACATAAGTTTTTCTTCACCTACCTTTTACTCAGAAACCTACTTGTTCCACAACCATCAGTTTCAGAATTAAAATGTTATACTAGCAAAATTATTGTGACAAGCACAATAAGGCATAATAGGTGTAGGTGACATACCTTAAAGTATATAATTACACAAGTTCATGGTGATTTTGTATTTCATAGGAAAGATGTTTTAAGTAAATTCAAGAACACTTTTTAATAGTAAAGATGATTACGGGGAAAAATGTCATTTCAAAAAGATTTTTTTTTTTAGATTGGAACAGTAAACACAAACTCTGAATATGCATGACAAGAAAATTACTGTCATCAGATGCTGAAGGTTGATAAGCTCTCTGCCTTCCATAGAATATTTAGCAGGAATGATCTACCATTTTTAAAGGCTCAAGGAATTCAGATTTAAACTTCTTTTCTGAAGAATTTCAACTAACAAGCTACGCAAACTAGCACTGTGTTGGATCCAGTCTGCTAATACTAAATTCACAGGTACAAATAACTGAATCCTCTGTGCACCACTTACAGGTTTTTCCTGTGTTATTGGACTGTTTCCTTGGAAATCCACTTGGGCACACAATTCCACCATGAACCAAAATCTTTGCATAACTATGTTATTGTTATTGATCATGGCACACATTGCACCCTTATCAGTCCTGTTAGTGTGGTCTACATTGTTGTGTAAAAATATCTGTTTATTCCTTCTTCTGATTGCCTAGAAGGGGCTTAACATATTCAATGTTTCATGCTTGCTTGAAGATACTTTCATTTATAGGAATGGGACCCATTATCCAGAAATAAGTATCGTTACTCAGACTTTTTCCATTACACACAATACACAATGACTAATATGAAAAAAACAAAAGAATAAACAAATCAGTTACCTTTGATATTCTTCTTCTCCTCTGAAAGTGATTCCCAACTTCAACAAGGTGTACTGCCACCTCATCCCAAATATTTTTCCTATTTTGCTTATTGTGGTATATGGGCAAGTCAGATATAAGGCTTGGGCGTTCCTCCAAAAGATCAATCCGGCGCTCAGTATCGAAATGGTGCTTCAGAAATGGCATAGTAAAAATGTTCTTTCCACAGCCTGTTGTTGTGTTGTTCCCGCAGAGGCGGGCCAAGCCAACCGGGCGCCCTAGGCAACCTGGTCGGCCACCTCCTGCCTGCACCGCCCCCCCCCCCCCCGTGTGTGTGTGCTTTGGCGTTCGTCCACTACCCCCCTACCCTCCTACCCCCCCAACGGCGCATGTGCGCCAAAACACGCGCAGGGGGGGTGCGATCCGATCGGTCATTGCCTCCACCACTAATGACAACTGGTGGGGGCAATGACAAGTAGCACGGACTAGGGGTAGGCAGGAGTGGTTCCTGTCTAGCGCCCCCCAATCGTTGCACCCTAGGCAGCTGCCTCTTCTGCCTACCCCTAGTTCCGGCCCTGGGTTCCCATGGCGTGTTTTCGCATGAATAGTGCATGGTGACAAGATGCGGAGACAAAACCAATTCAAAACCGCCACCCAGGAAGTGACATGCAACGTCACTGCCAGCTTTGCGACATCACGTAGACATCAATGCATAAAATTTGAATACAATAGTGGCTACTAATCTCCTGGTGTGCTGTACTCTATTTCAATGTTTGTGAATGGCAATGCTATTTAAGTGAAGTCGCTCAGAAAAGCCTGAAAAGTCTGTGTGCAATGATAGGCGATTAAATGTAGCCTTGTATGATTTGATGCTGGCAATTTACATTGATCTTGCATTTGGCGACAAAACGAACGATTAGTCACCAAATCTTGGGCAACAAATCTCCCCGTGTGCCACAGCCCTTAACAATTAACTATTGACATGGTTGGCTGGCTTGAGTATATTGCAATATATGACAAACAATCCCTCTTTTATTTAGAGGGGAGGGCATGTTCTAGTAGTGTTATGTACAGAATGTCTTAATGTCCTATATATATTGATAATGAGTGAGTTCCAAGAACCTCTTGTCTTTGTCGTCCTTAAAACTTTGTCAACTTTTTTGGATTATGACCATTATGTCAGTCAAGGATGTCAACTGTCCAATCACTAACCAGTAAATTGATTTCACACAGTGAGGAAAGCGGTTATACTGTATATCATATTCACATTTTCAGTATCCTCACTAATCAGCTGATTTGATTTTCTAATGAACCAGTAGTGACAGCTCTTATCCATTTGCTGTTGTCATATTTAAAGAATATATTGTATATTCTCATTTGCTCATCAATCTATTTCTCATTTTCTATGTTAGCATTCTTTGTTGTTTTGAAATTAATGTTCTGTCTCCTCTTACTTATAAATCTTGAATGCTCATTTCTTTCTTTCAGTTTATTTTACTACATACTGTATGAGTTAAAAATATACCAAAGGTTGTGGCTGTATTTATTTATTGGATTTTTTTCCTGAAGGAATAAACTGAGAATTGTAATGACTTAGTATTTCAAATTCACTGTTTTGTGGAAATTAGCTTTTTTGAAATGTAATAGTTTTGTTGATATGGGATATATATATTATATAGAAATTAAAGTCTCCATTGTTTACATAGATCCCAGCTGTGGACCCTTTTACACTTACTAACACTCTTAGGGGCCTATTTATTATGCTGTGTGAAATGAAATTCACCAAAAAAAATGGTGTAAAAAGCTGTGTAAAATAAATGGAAAAGTTTGCCATTCAAATGCCAGATTATTTTTCGTAAATTCTGGTGGAAGAAAAAACTGTAATGTAAAAAATTATGCTGTTTTTTATACGCAAACCCTGGTGTGGTGAATTTTGACTTAATTCTTTACACAGCATAATTAATCTGCCCCTTAGAGTTCATACAAAAAGGTTTCCAAAATATTTCCTTGTTCTCCTACACCCTATTCAAAGTCTACCCAAATAGTCTGTGAGGAATAGGTTTCTGTGAGGAAAAGGTAGGGGGTGCTAGAGAGGAGAAGAAGGGAAAGTGAGTCTTTAAGGCAGGGGCTGAATGTGCAGACGAGCAGGACAGAGAAATTGTAGAATGGATGAAGTAGGACGGAGCGGGCAAAGACTGTGACAGGACAAGATGGGACAGAGCAGGTGAAGACTGGCAGAGCAGGACTGGAGCAAGACTGGAGCAGGATTAATAAATAAGCAAGCATTCAAAATGCTAGTGTAATTGAATTAGAAAAACACTCTCTTGAATTCATAAACTAGATAACTGATAAATAAGCCAATTAAAAAATATGCAAGTGAGCTGTATAATGAACAAGGCAAAGGCTTAACAACTAGCAAGGGAGGTAAAAGATAGCAAAACTATGGTAGATAATAAAAAAATGGAAAAAAGGGTTAAAGGGGCAGTACACCTCCATGGTTAAATGTGAGTTTTCCCTGGGCCAGTGCAGTTTGTTTCTAAAAAGAGCACTGACCCGGGGAAATAACTTAGTGCCCCACTGCCCAGGGGAAATAAATGCTTGCATTGACTGAGGCACCCCCGTGAATCCAGCTTTCCTTGTCATTTTATGGAAAAATTTCAAGGGGTTTAATCATCTTTCCCATTTAACTTGTTTAAACTTCATTGTTGCTATCTTCAGCCCTACCTCCCTGCCTAGTTTACAACCCCTTCAATATATTAGCCTTCATCTTATTCAGTTATCCTTTTTTTTATTTAAGTTTGGAGCCCAACTATTTAAAAGAACTTTTTAGTCTACTCCATCATCGATACACATTTTATCACTCAAAACCCTTCCTCTCTGTAAGCAAAACTGTTAGTTTGAAAAAAGCTATGAACCACCCATCCTTCCCTCCTTCTTTCTTGTTACTTATCTTTTTCCATTTAAGGAATATATCTGGCTCAGTTTTTCAGTGCCTGTCATTGTGTAAAGCGTCTACCTTACAGTATGTACATATCATATATTCCAAAATGACAGCCCATCTGCTGCTTTCAAAACAACATCCTCCATTCTAATGGCATTCTGAGACTGCTTGCATTAAACAAGATACATTTTATTATCATTATCATCAAATCTGCTAACACTTAAAGGGAACACTACTACTGCTATTGTATAACTAGTTAACATTGCTTTTCATACTTACAGCACTCTCATAATACATCTGTATCTGTATAGATTTAACACCCCATGTATAGCATAACACCTGCTTAGTCACAGATTTAACGCACATTTACAGTTTAAAGTAATTTAAGTTACAACACATGCATAGTGTGATGCACTAAGGAAAGTAACATTTATGACACACAAAGACCCATTCATATTATACTAAAATTTGCATTAAATAAAACTTCTTTACTATAACTTTCCATAAATGACTGCTCGGTAGCTCCATGAACAGACCTAGAAGAGGTTAAACTGGAAATCCAGTAGTTTTTCTGCCATTTTTTAATGTATGAATGTAATCAATTCAATGAACAACTTCAAATTTTAAAGTTTGCAAATCTTCAAGTAATAAATCCTATTATTGAAGAAGTCCTTATTTTGGCTTAAAAAAAACCCCCACATAAATCACCTTTAAGCAGGCCCTTATAAGGCACTATTGGGCAATAAAAATGTACAGTGTTATAACTGTATATGTTACATTGCAAAACGCAATATTTTGTATATTTCTGCAATTTTTTTTTAGTTACAATTTTAACTACATTTCCTCTCTAGTTATAAAGGTGTATTTCATTTTTTATACTAAAGAAGGCTGGTTTAAGCTAAATGTTTTTATTATACCAGACTAACACAAGAATGACATTATTAAGTTAGACTTGCCATCACCACTTTTAAGTGATTGGGACAAGTTCAAGCTGCAAACATTTTTGGAGCAAAAAGTGGCATAAAATCCAAAATAGATAGCAGCGGCACTCAGTACTGCAAACTAACTTTTCATTTTATGATATAACTTGACACTTGACTGTACATTTACAAACCATCAACAAACAGCTTTACCTGTATATTGTAAATGCAACAGATTTAACATTGCTAAAGTGGCAATGTATATTAGTGATAAACGCAATTTCTCAGTGGGCATGGATTCATAGTGAAATTCTGCATTTTACCATTGGGGCATTGTTTAGCAAAACTTAAGTGAAAATTCACGGTCGCGGCTAAAAGCCGGATAAGTCAAAAAAGTAATGTGGCACCATTTTCCGGATTTTTCTGTAGTTTCACAAATATTTTGGTAAAGCAAACTGCCAAGTGAGGTTCAATGTTGATAACAGCAAGGTTATGCAGTTTAGTATAAATGACATAAATTTGAGAAGGATATGGGGATTTTTGCGGATAACAAGCTGTGTAATTCTAGTCAGTGTCATTCAGTGAACACTAAAGCAAATAAAGAATAGCCTTGCATATAAATGGCTTGAGGAATGAAAACTTAATTTTGCCTTTTTATAGGTTTCTGATAAGGTCTCACCTTGATGAAAAAAACCCAGCACTATTTATACTGTACAGTGCCGTTTTGGGCTCCAGTCCTTAAAAAGGATATCAATGAGCTGGAGAGACTGAAACTAAACTGGTAAGAGGGATTGAGGGTTTAAACTATGAGGGTAGACTGTCAAGGTTGGTTGTGCTTGTGGAGGAAAATGATCTCTCACTTTGCAAGTACATTACAGGACATGGGAAACTTCCCCCCCCCCCCAGAAAAGATCAATGAACCAGAGGCCACCCTATTAGACTACAAGGATAGAACTTTCATGCAGTGTAGCTAGGTTGTGGAATGCCCTACTGGGTGACGTTGTGATGGCAGATTCTATTAAGTCCTTCAAGACTGAAGAAGAGGAAAATAAATGTGGTGTAGGTTTTGTGCATCCAGAGTTGCCACGTTGTTCAAGAAAATTTGGGAGTGTGGACTGAGGAATGGTAGCTTAAAAGGGCCCTAATCTTTTAAATAGCAGGGAAACCAGCCTCTCTAGTAGTGGTGGGGAGGAGACCAGGACTAGACCTAGTCAGACTGTGGTTATAGGAAATTCAGTTATTATGTAGATAGGGTAATTTGTCATATAGATGGCTACAACTGAACGGTTTGCTGTCTCCCTGTTGCCTGAGTTTAGAATGTGGTTGATCAGGACGATAAACAAAAATTATCTAGTGGGGCAGCGTAGGGCAGGGGAGCGTTTCTTACTAGCAATTCAAAGCCATCTTACCTCCAAAGTTCACCTTGCAGCTTCTGCAGACTCACACTTTGCATGCACACAGTAGAGCAATTTTCCAATTTTACTATACTGAGAATGTGGAAGCCTACAAACCCGCTGGGGAACTTTTTTTATTTTTTGGGGGGAGGAGAGGGGATTGATCTTAATGGCCTGTTGTATTTTTGTAACTAAAAGTAATTATGTAACTACTGTATGTAACCTGTAGGTTGGTAGAAATTATTTTTGGTGGTGTGGTGATGGTATGGTTAATGGTTTTTAGTGCCTTGCTATTAATGGTCTGACTGCAATGGAACATGGGTATGTGGCCACTCTCAATACCTATTATGAGTAATTGTACCAACAGCCAGTGTTTACCTCATCAGAAAGTATGTTTTTTTTTTTTTTAATTACATTCCTCCAGACTGGTTTTCAGTGATAAGTGGTGAACGACACTGTACATTTACATGGTAATAAATTATAAATAACCATGTAAAATTCTAATTTAACAATTACTCATTAAATACATTCACATACTTTCATGCAATCAGCGCTTTGTCTTTAGGCAGTTCATTTCAGCTTTTAACTTGTTGCATATCACATGTTCGCAGCAATTAATACAGAAATATCAAGACACATAATTTAAACATTTTTTTAAGAGTATTATTACAGGAAAACTGTTAACACTATAGAAAAAAAACCAGCACTATTTAGACTGTACATTATTACATTGAAATATTGCTCCAGAAAATGTTAATATGTTGACCAGAATGTTTATTCCGTTGAGGGTGAGGGCAGTGAGGTTATGGAATGCCCTTCCTAGTGATGTGGTAATGGCAGATTCTGTTAATGCCTTTAAGAGGGGCCTGGATGAGTTCTTGATCAATCAGAATATCCAAGTCTATTGTGATACTAATATCTACAGTTAGTATTACTGGTTGTATATATATAGTTTATGTATGTGAGTGTATAGATTGGTTAGTATAGGTTGTGTGCTGGGTTTACTCGGATGGGTTGAACTTGATGGACAATGGTCTTTTTTCAACCCTATGTAACTATGCATTTGCAGTCTGTACTATTCAAAAATGTGTCATTATATCCGTAATCTTCTGTTTTGCTCTAGTTGCATTGTTGCAAGTTTCAGGACAAAAAAAACCCTTAACTTGATGAGTTACAATATAGCCAAGATTAAAGACAAGACAATGTCTTTCTTAAGGGCCTCCTTTTTAACACATGTTTTATTTTACTCCAGTGAGACAAGTGCCAAACATCTGCCTGTTTTTGTTTTTTGCCAGACAGATGAACTTTGCTAAACTCATCTGTTGGTAGCAAAAAACTTCATAAGAGTTAGTGGGCTTCCAAAATACTGGTATAGTACATTTCTGTCCCCAAGCTGCTATATATTCTTTCTTTCTAAGTACTTAGTAAAAAATACATGTTGGTAGCAACACAGGAGCACCTTTAGAAAAATATTTAAGGAAGGCATATATTTGCAGGCTCAGTTAGGTAAGTCATAAAACCCCCAACCAATTGCATTCAATAATAAATGTCTATGGGGCATGGCGTGTCTATATTAGAATTGTTAGATGTAAGACATACTGGGAACTGTCTCTGCAAAGTACTGTTTGCAGTGTGCGAATTTGCAAAAATATATTTTCTGAAATAGAAGGCAGCAACACACAGACAGAGGAGACTTATTCCTTCCCATAACCTTAAACCGATGCACCCAGTTGACAGAAAGGACACAGGGACACAGTTATGTGGGTGAAGGTTGGCCACAGCTTTATTAGAAAATACATCATTGATAGTCCTTGCCACCTGTTTGCCTTTATAGCTGTTTTATAACCGAAAACCGGCCACTGCGAACACAGTGGGCATGTGGAAGACATCAAATAACACCAGAGATTAAATGGCCAAGGACTATCACCCACCATTTGCTGTGACAAATTTTAACAATAAGTCAATTCTTAATTAGCCTTTAGGTGTCACCAATAAAGAAATGTTTTATAAAGGGCACAACAGCAGAACATGTAGATTAGTAAATTGGTTGCTTGCCTTGTTTTGCTTATTAAACTGACTGTGCCACTATAAACCTTTTTAAAAATATGAACTGATAACAAGCCCTAAGAACTTTGAGAACATACTGTGCATTAAAAGCTATAGGTCTGACACCTACTGTATGTGAGTTAACACTACATTGGGATAATACAATGTAGCTTTGGCAGGTACTTATGGAGTTGCACAGCCTCTATGAATGCAAACCTATTTGTACACCACCATGATGAAGATACATTTTTAAATCTAGGACAGAGCAGGACTATTCTGATCTCTATAATAAAAACCTCCAAGCATATTATGCCTGAGAACAGTGGCAGCACAAAAAGGGCCAGCAAATTATTCAGTTGAATACACCTTAGCTGCATAATTTATTTGATCCCACCTATTTCTAAAGCTATTTTGTTTTTTGCATTATCTATAATTTGCTAGTGACTGGAGAGAAATATATTACTCTACAAGGACATGTGTCAGCCAAAAGACATTATAATTGAGGCTGATGGATATTTAGAACAAAATAAAGTGAGCAGGTAAAATGCCCAAATTGCACAGCCAAATTATGGGATAAATCACATTTTACTAAGGGGACATAGGGTTAATCTCTTTGATTCACTGTACATGGCAAGAAAAATACATTACACCTATTTCTTGTAAGCAGTCAATTTTTTTAGCCTTGAGGAAGAAAAAATGCTGAAGAGAGAATGGCCCTATGAATTTTAAACAAAACTATTGATTTTTGTTAAGACTTTCTGTTGTTTTCTGTTTTAAAGTACTAATTGATGTGGGAAAATATCTTGGCTTAACAGGTATGGTCAGGTGCATTCTGAATAAATATGGTGTATCAATTGAAATGTAACATTATCATCTTGCTCACCTGATTTTCATTGATACTACATTTGCAGCATGTTCCATTTTAGGTAGGGGGTTCATGTTCTCTTTGGGGAAGAACATAGCGCTCACTTTTAGACACCCAAAACAGAGGAAATATAACAGTGGGATATAGCTGACCCTAGCAAATGTATTCTAGGCTTTTCCAAACAAAAGAAAAAAATAAGGAAAATAAAGCCCCTAACCTTTTTGACTCTACCCAATACACATGTGATTTCCAACCATCTCTTCAAACCAAACACACACAAAACAAGACTTTTTTCCACTTACAAGTTACTGAGATTTGCTCACAGGTTTCAGCAACTGCTCTCCCCCAGGATGGCACCTTCTCAGCTGGGAAATGAGTCAACCTAGAGTTGCCCACCCCCTCTCAATTAACTCTACGGACTCTATAAACCATTTTTGCCTTAAACTAAACAAGTGAAAAAACACATTTTATCTGAGAGAAGCAAAAACCTATTTCCCAGTATTTTTTTAACAGCTGATATACTGTATGTCTAGTTTTGTAGCCCCGCCTGCAAAGTATTACAATCATTTTTCAGTGTCACCTGTTTAGACCAATTTTCCAAACCACAGGTGCCACACTTTTTTTTTTTAATTTTTAAATTTTTTATTAGATTTTATAAACAATCCAACATTGCACTGGATAAGACAGTAAATGAATTTTCTTAGAGAATAACAGGCATAGTAGGCGTATTGAGGTAGGTTTGAGAAGTTTTGTATCTCCTACCGCCTTTTATATGAATATGCATAGCAAAAAGAGAAGAAAAGCAAAAGAGAAAATATAGTAAGGCTGTCCGTTGTCAAGGTGGCTTATGGTTGTTGGATTGGGTTATTATGTCAGGGGATGATGGGAAAAAGGGGGGGGTTCTAGACGGAAGAATGTCTAGTAGGGCGAGAGAAAGGAGAGCATCAAGAAGCACAAATTTTGCAAAATACAGAGTCTATCTAACTTTTGTTTCACCATTAAATAATTACTTAGCCCTTAGGATTATTTTATGGACGCTGTCCGGCAGAGTCAGCACCCGTGGCAGCATTGGGTGATTTTGTTTTCCATGTGTCCAGGTACGTTTGCCAAAGTCACCATGTAGCCCAATGGTTTTGTGTGGCCTTGTATGATTCTGTATGTAAGTCCTCTAATTTGCGTATGTCCTCCATCTCTTGGATCCATTCTGTAATTGTGGGTAATGTTGTCGATTTCCATTTCCGAGGGATCAGCAGTTAAGCCGCATTAAGTACATTTTGGGTGAGTGATTTTTTGTCAGGTGCCACACTTTTATACCAGATGGAGTAGCAATACCATCTTGTAGATTGCCCTGTAGAATGTCTTAAAGAGGAGTATACCTCCATGTTTAACATGAGTTCAATGAATAGGGCTTTTTCTGTACATACTTTTTGCTGTTTTAATCACAAAATTCTATAGTTTTTCGTTATTTCTTGAGCTAAACAGAGAAATCGAAACTACTCCAAACATGGAATAGCTTCAGTTTTCCTGTTTCCCTGTGTAGCCCAAGAAATATAAAAAAAACATTTTTGTTAATTAAAACTATAGGCAAAAAGCATGTTCAGCACAAGGCCTGTATTCAATACACAAGGCAGTATGACACCCCTTTACATTCTCTCTATTAATGAAAGTTCTACTCCTGTTTTTGTTTTTTCCATTTTATTGTATCGTTGCAGCAGCATTCTTGTCAAGATTGTGTCATATGGTTGGCACAGAAGTTTGGTGATTTTTCCTGTTCAGTTCTCTTAGCGTGTGGTTGAGCCACTCTAGCCAGTACCATAACTGAGGAACCCGGACTGCTGCGAAAGGGGTGTGGATTGGGTAGATAATGGCATGGCAACCCTGACATGAATTAACTGTCACACAACTTAATTTATGTTGGCTCCTCTTCTTTTTTTTATTTTAAAGGAGAACCAAACCATCTCTATAGTAATAATGATATAGGCCATAGGCCATTTCAGTTGTCACAGGAGCTCCCCATCTTGGATTCTGTTAGAGCTGTGTGGGACAGTGACACATACTCAGTGAGCTCTGAGCAGCTGAGCTTAGGGGTTGTTGTAAATTATCAAGCAGAAAATGAGGTTTGTCTGTCATATAAGCTGATGCTACAGAGCTAATTATTCAATTCTAATGCAAGTGCCCTGGTTTCCGATCTGTCATGTAATGTGAATTACTAGTCAGCCTTATACTGTTACAATATACTGTATATCTAGAATGTAAATGTGAGTGAGTCCCTAAGCGCAGTAAGTGACGGCGGAACAAGCATGTGCAGAAAATCAGCAGAACAGAAGATGGGGAGCTACTGGGGCATTCTTGGGTGCACAGATGACGTGGTCATCCTCGGCTGGTACAGAAGCCCAAAACATAATGTATAGCCTTTCTGCCCTTTAAGTTCACTGTATTCCAAGAGAATATTTTTTTCACATCAGTCTCCTGATGTAAAAAAGACCAGATTGTCCGGTATAAAATGGTTTTGTCTGTTTGCAAAAGTAAAACTTTATTTTATGGTATAAAGGATAGAATGATAGGATCCTAAAGGAAAGATCTACAGTCCCCTTCCATCATATCTCCGAGTGCCCCCAAACTCATTTTTACGTGCAGAGTACACATTTGCTTTATGTCTTTATATTTTCATTCTCTGCTACCAGAGATTTCTGTAACACCCACTAAGCCGTTTTCTAAAGCAGTTTTCCCATTTGTATGCTCATCATTGCACTCTGAACACTGTAAAACAGGCTTTTCCAATGAACATTTTAATTGCCCTCCATCTGAATGTGTTGACAGTCTTTTCTCTCCAAACCTCACATACACATTTAAGCACATTCAAAGAACTTTTTTATTAACTTGCTTGCTGCAGTCATCTATTGTCACAATTTAATATCTTAATGTGCAGAGGCTGGATTGACTCAAAATAGTCTCACATATACTTTACTATTATACAGGAAGAGTTTAAAATGTACTTTTTTTTCTCTTTCGTAGGGCAATTTGACATGTGGTAAAGTGCTGTTGTCAGTATTTGTATATTAGTATATATATATTCATTTTTGTGAACTTATTTCTACAAAAAAACTTTTTTATGGTCTTGTTTGCCCCTTAAAGGGGCAGATTCTTATTTTCAGCTCGGCCCTCTAGTTACTTATTCCTCAAGGCTGTTTGTTTTATTTGCTCTTGTTTATTTTATGCCTGAGTCAGCTTGGTACAATACAAATTTTCTATTTATTATTGAAAACCTTTTTATAGTCAGTATTATTATTTACCTCCCACTCTCATGCTTTTCTGCAGATTTTATTGGTTGTAAATATATCTTTGACTTACACTAGACAGTGAGGGTTTTACTATAATACATATACATTATATACAATATACATTGTAATGTACCTCAGTGCCCCAGATGTATTGCACATACCCTAGGACCTCTATCTGAAGCCCTTGCTGAATCAAAGTTCCTGGTGAAAAATACATTTCAAGGTCACATACATATTTTTGGAGGCTTAGTTTGCTTCCATGCCAGAAAAAATATTTATTGGCAACAATTTTTCTCATGCAAAAAAGCTACAGAACATTTTTCACATTCACAGTTTGCACATTTCCATGCATTAGGTGAGATTTGTTTTCACATGGGTCCTCTTTTTGAATTGTGCAACAGTTTTGCTCATATATTATTGTTTTTGTTATTTCAGAAAATGTAATAAATAGGAAAAGCCAATGAATAATATATTTAAAGAAAATATTTAACTAAAAAAATCCAATGACTCTTCTTTCTGGCTTACTCAATGAACTCTTCTTAAAGAGATTGTTCTTAACTCTGTATCTACTTCTTTGATAATTGGCTTTCTTATATATAATATGACTTACATAACCAATCCCTGATCAGTCCCCGAGATGGCTTTCTTTATTGAGTCCTTTATTAAGGGGTATATTTATCATGCTGTGTAAAAAGTGGAGTAAAACATAACTGGTGATGTTGCTCATAGCAGCCAATCAGATGCTTTTCTTTGGTTTTCTAACTGTTGAAATCTAATTGCTGATTGGTTGCCCTGGGCAACATCACCTGTAATGTTTCACTCAACTTTTTACACAGCATGATAAATATACCCCTAAGTGTACTTATTGTACAGCGCTGCGGAATATGTTGGCGCTTTATAAATAAATGTTAATGTAATGTAATGGTTTTGCCTCATCAGCAATGTATCAGAGAGAATGGCATTTAAATGTAAGTGTTGATGACTTTCAGGAAGGCCTGATCTTGTTGTTAGGGTCAATGGCCACCAAAAGAGGTTAGTGAATGCTGGGGAACAGGCAAGACTGTACTGATAAGGTAAACTTCACTTTTTATTAATGAACAGACAGGTCAGCCAAGAAAGATAGCAGGCAAGGTTGGTATAGTTTGTATTTAGGAAGAATCTTTTGTACTGGTAACAGGCAGAACAATACCATAAATCAGTGCTGTCCAACTTCTACGGTGCCGAGGGCCGGAATTTCTCTAGCATACATGGTGGAGGGCCGCTAATGGAAGCCAGTTTTGACCACTCCCCTTTTTGAAGCCACACCCACTTCAAACCACACCTATTTTATCACAATGGTGGTAGCACAGCAAAATCCCAAATGCTTGGTCCTTACTGTGGGGATATCAACCATCATTCATCTGTGAAAGAATTATGTCATATTAAGATATACCCTTAAATTCCATATGCCTCCTCCTCCCCTGTGGATAGCAGAGCAACCCCCAGTACATAATTACACACCTTAGGGACCATTTAATGGCTATTTCCAACTGCTAACAAACTCCCACAACAAACCCCTGCCAGGTTCACCTCCCACAAGCAGCATAGGGCAAGCAGAGTATGGCACACACAGGCAGCACTCTGCCTGTCCTATGCTCTCTGTGTGTGCCATATTCTGCCTGTCCTACCCTGCCTGTGTGTGCCATACTCTGCCTTCTCTATGCTGCCTCTGTGTGCCATACTCTGCCTGCCCTACCCTGCCTGTGTGTGCCATACTCTGCCTGCCCTACCCTGCCTGTGTGTGCCATACTCTGCCTGCCCTACCCTTCCTGTTTGTGCCATACCCTCCCTGACCTATGCTGCCTGTGTGTGCCATACTCTACCTGCCCTATGCTGGCTGTATGTGCCATACTCTGCCTACAGTACCTATGTCTGAGGTGTGAAGAAGTGAACAATGGGAGGGATTACAGCCTGAGCCTGAGGTGTGAACTCTGCAGGGGGTGAACAATGCAGAGATTAAAAGGTGTGAAAAACACAGGGGATTACATATTTAAACAATACAGAGGGATTACAGCCTGAATCTGAGGTGAGAACCATGCAGGGGGCCAGTTAATCTCAGTACTGATACCATTTAATGCTTACTCAAAGGTAAGCCATCAAAGCAGCCAGACAGGTGGGGGGCCACACAGAGGGGGGTCGAGGGCCGCATGCGGCCCGCGGGCCGCCAGTTGGACAGCACTGCCATAAATGTACATCAGTTTGGCCTCCAGCAATAGGTGTGGTGTATATTTATCTTGGGGTTGGTCGAGGTGCGTATGCCCTAGACCTTGGGGTTGGTTAAAATGCACTTTACTCGGAACCTAGCAGGCTGGTAACACAACTTGGAAGATGCAGTAAATATTTTATTGATACAAATATGTACAGACATTAATTGGGATTGTTTTATTATATTACAAATATATAATTGTTGTTAGCAACCTTTTTCAAACTGGTCCCAAAAATAAAGTTGTTATTTTGTGATGAAACAATTAACTATCCATGTAGGTTTAAATAAATTATTTGCTCTCTTGACTTGGCCGACTCAAAAATGGCAGATTTCCTAATTCGTTATTTAATTTGGCTGGTTTCCCCTGTGCTTACCCTTTTTAAAGCTGGTCTCCCAAATGCAGAAAAGAGTAAAATCAAACAACCAGATTACTTGGCTCCTAATGAAACTGAGAAAAGCCCACAGTTTCCAAAATACCAACTATATCAATAAATCCCCAATAAATGAAAATCTAAAACAACATTTTATTAGTTAAATTATTAAAAAAAGTGCAAATAACCCCAATCACAATCGGCTTGAACATTTTTTAAATTTTTAGCACTTTTTATAGGTATATTTTATATTTGTGATTACATTCTGGTAAGCATAAAACATGTCAGGATATTGTCTTCTTGGTAACTTGTGCTGAAAGCATTGAGGTAGTGACTTAAACGCAGCACATTGTGCTAAAAAAAGTAAGAACAATAATGATAATACTTATGTAGCCCACTTTACAAGATTCTGTGCTGCTACCTGCTGATTACTGTACTTTGGCGCTACAGGAGTCCTGAGCCCCCGCTTACTATGGGGGTTAACAGGGATTTCTCCCTTAAAGGCGTGCCTCCACCCAGGGATGGTGTTGTGGAACTATAATCCACCCCCTGGGAACTTAACAGTCACTAGTACCTCTGCCTGGGATCCACACACAGCCCCCAGTACCTTGCCCCTCCCTGGGGTAGTTGCTTACCGGCAGGTAGGTGATCCTTGTGGCAGGAAAGAGTCAGATACACACGGAGTATGATGAAGTAGATGAATTAGTTTATTAGGGCAGGACCTCTCCAGGAGTGGCACATATCATTTCACACAGCATGCAGGGCTTTACCTCCTTACTACTCATTGAGAGCTTTCTCCTGTTGGGCAACTCACGGTACTCACGCCAAGTGTCTCCTTCTAGATGATCTCCCCGGTACTCACGCCAGAAGGCACCCCCTCTTGGGGTCCTTCCCGGTACTCGCGCTAGGCAGCATCACCACAGGCAGCCCACCCCGGTACTCACGCCTAAGCCCCCTCAGATCCAGCCTCCTGGGCTAGCGGTGACCTTGTCCACCTACCTAACCACTTATGGCCCTGCACTCCGGCTGATGTAATGCCGGGAGGTCTTAACCTCACTTCCACTCCTGGAGGGGCAATGTCCGCCCATTCTAAACTCCTGGTGTCCTACATATCACTCCTAGAGCGACCTATTATAGAACTGCTATCTCTTAACTGTGCCAGGGGTGCACACTACCTGAGCAGCCCCTGGGCTAAAATGTCTGACCCTCAGCACATGGCTGCATCCCCTTATATGGGCCTATGCACCACCCTGTGGCCATAACCCCAACTGCAGGTATACACCTTATTAACTGTTTAACAACCCAGTCATCCCAGTGTCCCTGTCAACTATCACCACCCTGTGGCCTGTCCTAGGGGTTCCTGTCCTAAGGGCCCATTTTTGGTAAACCCCTACACTTAGATGTCCTGTGTGTTTAAACCTACCCCAAAATAACCCTTTGATTCAGTGTTTATGAAAGCGAATGTCTCTGATCCTGTTCTGCCAGTCATTGTTCACATGCTTGGAATTGCTCAGTCCACTCAAACTACTCCTTCCTTTGGTACTATAACGAACACATTTTTGTTCCTTCTTGTTTTCTTCTTGGTCTTGATTGTTTTGAAAAGCAGGCTTTAAATACATCCTGAGATTACATACACAGGAGCCAGACACAATATTAAGGGGCTTTAAAACACCATTTTTGCTCTCAGGTTGGAGAAACCCCCATAAGTGGATGAAATGCTGGTACATCTGGGCAGTGCAGCAGACATGAGGAAAACATGATTCGTAAGGGGCCAGAGGTTCACTCTGCCACCTCTTTACACAGCACAAAAATTTCCATTGCAAGCAATTCTACCGCATTTTAATTAGGGCTGCTCCCAATCCCTTATTTTGGGATTCAGCCAAACCTCGAATCCTTCATGAAAGATTTTTCCTGAATACTGAACTGAATCGGATTTGGTTCAGCCAGGACCATGGCTTTGGGCGAATTTAAATCCTTCTGAATAAGGCCGAATCCCAAACTGAATCCTGGATTCGGTACATCCCTAATTTTCCGTAACAAATGTAGTAATAAAGCTGAGTAAAAAATCATTTCTGATACTGTATATGGAACATATTTTTCACTGTGCTGCTCTTCTCCTGGTCATTGTAAGACAATGATAACAAAATTAGGATTCTGTAACATATGTTGCGATAGCAGCATTTTATGTCTGTGTGCATGCATAATACCGATTTTATTTTATTGTTTGATGTTTTTCCAAATGCTTTTCAATTCTTTGCTTGCTTGGCTTATTTTGTACCTATTTCATCTGTAGTACCATGTATGAAATTGTTTGTGAAAAAAAAAATGAATTTGATATTCAAATGCAGTTGTTTCCAATTCTGAACATTTGAATCCATTCATTTCACAGACCAAACTATTGATGTGGGAAAACAAACTACAAATTATGCATTCAATGTTCAGTATTTACATTGGCTCTTTTAACATTATTGGAAAAAAAGATTGGAAACAATGCACATGTCCCCATAAAAACAAACCAACCATGGACAGGATTTTTTAACCTTTTAGTTTGGGGACCCTAGTCAGGTGGGCATTTTTTGAGAAGCTAGTGTATGCTATTTAGAAATACTTGTTGTAATTGTGATGAGCTCATTTTTTCGCTATGCATTTTTTTGTGAAGCTGCTGGCAAAATTCACCACAACATAAAATTTGCAGAGGGAAAAAAAGTGGTGATCGTGTCAAAGTTGCGGTCACAGAAAAAAAATTGCGGTAGCATCAAACAAGTTGCAGTCAACTAAAAAAAAGTCTCATGCGTCAAAGTTGAGCACTTGCCGCATTTCACAAATTTTTCAGCAGTTTTACAAATTTTTTGTTGAACAGACAGATTTGCTCATCACTTAACTAAATAACCTTTCAGCTGGTATAAATTTGATGATGTAAATAGAATTTTTTATAATGTTTATTTAGACTGGCCCGCAGATTGGAAAGTTTGAGGGAAGGTTTGGAAATATCTGAATAAGTCTTAAAAGGTATCTTTCAAATGCAGTAGTTAAGGAGGGGAAGCAGACGCAGACTGACCATTGGACAGGGATGACCTCTACCCACGGATGCAGCTGGTCCTGGGCAGAAGTGCACTATGCATGAGCACTAAGGGACACGCTCTTGCTTGAGGAGAATTGTAAATGAACATTTAGCTCTCGTATATAGTATGTATATTAGTTATCATACAGTAGGTGCACTTATTAGGCAGAAATTATTTGTACAAATTAAAGTGACAAAAATTAGTGGATGCACCTATGTTTGACAATTAGGCCCGGATTTGTCGCAAGGCCACCAAAGGTCTTTAGGGGTGGCATGCCGCCTAGCTACAACTGCATTGGGTACGAAGCACTGGGGAAGTTCTGTTTACCCAATGCTCCTTACTCAGAAACGGAAGTTTGCGCATGCGCGTGGAGGAAGGGGAGGGGACGGGGTTGACGCGTAAGACAGGGGCTTAGGGATGTCCTATATATAAATCCCGGCCTGTTGACAGTGCCTACTACTGGGAGATTTTATACCCATATAGAGGAGGAGATACTACACAACCACATTATCTGATGTATACATATTCCAAAAGAATATTCTTAAAAGAAGTAATACAGGTATAGGACCTATTATCCAGAATGCTCGGGACCAAGGCTATTCCGGATAAGGGGTCTTTCCGTAATTTGGATCTCCATACCTTAAGTCTGCTAAAAAATCAATAAAACATTAATTAAACTTAATAGGATGGCTTTGCTTTCAAAAAGGATTAATTATATCTTAGTTGGGATCAATTACAAGGTACTATTTTATTACTACAGAGAAAAAGAAAATCAGTTTTAAAATTCTGAACCATTTGATTAAAATGGAGTCTATGGGAGACAGGCTTTTCATTATTCTGAGCTTTCTGGATAACAGGTTTCCGGATAACGGATCCCATACCTGTATAGCAAATATAGAACAATTTTTAATTCAGCTAAAAAAACAAGACATGCAGATAAGGACTTAAACAGTGTATGTTTTAAAAAATGATAGCAGATAGACAGAGATAGACAGACAGACAGATGATAGATTGATAATGGCTCAGAATCATTAAAATGAAACCTGCCAAGCTATTCTGGTATCTTGTTTATCTTAGAAAATGTACCTGCTTTACCTGCATCAGCCTGTACTACTTTTATAAATAGTAATATATTTTGTTCAGTATATGTACATTTCAAGTCTTTTCTTCTGCCATTTATGTAAAATTATTCCATAATTTTCAAAAATGTTCAGACAAGGCAATAGAATTGAAATTGTCAACCTTCAGGTGTGAAGAAAAAGCTTTAAAAGGATTCAAGATAAAGTATCTAAAGAACCAATCAGCAGCTGAAGCATGCATATCATCTATAGTAATTATGTTAGGTAAATGTCCTTCAGAGTACATATTGTACATTCACAAATGTTCTTATTTCTTCCTAAACTGCAATGTAAGAATATATTGTTTTTCAAGATTTTAAAAGACCAGCAAAAGATTACATACATATGAAACGCAGTGGCCTGTATAGAAAACTAATGGAATGTTTAAAATGCAAAATTTGCAGGTATGGTTGTTTTTTTTACCCACAATGTAGCATGATTTCCCAAAATTCAAAACCAGCAAAAACACATTTGTGTTGGTAAATCATGCTCAAGTTTCGATTTTCTTGACTGTGGCAATGTGGGTGCAAAATGTGCTATTTGCACAAGTTTGGCCCACACCTTTAAAGTGGATTCCTGATATCAATTACAAATGACACTGACTAATATCAGAGAAAACTGTCTCTTTTATTAGAAAATGGACAATATATCACTTTTCTCCTGTGGAAGAAAAGGTGTTTAGCCATCATAGGCTTGGAGTTGGACACCATGAGATTGCAGTGATTTATCAATGCTCAAATTGGAATTTTTTCCACATTTTGAATTTTTACTGTGCTAAAATTCCCAATTTTCGAATTATGGTTCAAAAACTTGAATGTTCAATATTAAGGGCCACATTCATCAAATCACGAGTTGGAATCCCGAATGGGAAAAATTCGGATTAAATACAATAATTTCTGAAGATTGCAAATATCACAAAAAAATCGTATTAGTCATGATAATATCATATTGACAATCTGAAATTTTCATACCGAACGATTGTAAACCTTTGTGACTTTGATCCTTCTGTGCATGATTTTGGAAGCCTCCCATAGGACTTAATGGCACTCTGCAGCTCCAACCCGGCCCAAGGAAAGTCTCCCATAGGACTCAATGGCACTCTGCAGCTCCAACCTGGCCCAAGGAAAGTCTCCCATAGGGCTCAATGGCACTCTGTAGCTCCAACCTGGCCCAAGGAAAGTCTCCCATAGGGCTCAATGGCACTCTGCAGCTCCAACCCGGCCCAAGGAAAGTCTCCCATAGGGCTCAATGGCACTCTGCAGCTCCAACCTGGCCCAAGGAAAGTCTCCCATAGGGCTCAATGGCACTCTGCAGCTCCAACCTGGCCCAAGGAAAGTCTCCCATAGGACTCAATGGCACTCTGAAGCTTCAACCTGGCCCAAGGAAAGTCACGATAATGAAGCTTGAATGAATCCAAAACTTTCGCGCGTCACAAACTTGTCGCACAAATTGTCTCAAAGTACGGAAAAGTTGCGCAAGGTACAAAAAAGTCACCAAAAATACGCACGGAGCTCAGAGCGTTTATGGATTAATAAATGTGGCCCTAAGTGTAAAAATGTTGTAAACTCGAATGTAAAACTTCGGCATTTAAAAGAGAGTTTATGTAGAAGTCAATGGGAGTTGTGCTAGGCAAATTTAAAGCTATTTTTTCAGTTCAAATTTTTTTTGAGCATGTAGACTCGTATTCATGTTATTACAAAATATAAATATATGAATTTTTTTATGTTTGGATTTTTTAATAAAGATCTTTAGTAAAGATTTGAGTATTTTTTAATTTGAAAAATTTCGAATTCACAAACTTGAAAATTGATAAAGATTTAGGAGATGCTGAAAAATCTGCGTCAAAAAGTTGTTGCACGCATAATTTTTTGCCGATGCACATGACCACTTTTTGCCGCATGGTGAATTTTACCACAACAAATTTTGTTGCCCGTTTCATGAAAAACAAAACCGCCAATGGCAAACGTGGAAATTTGCCACAAATCCATGCCCGGTGAATTATTTTGTCCATTAACCTCTAGGCCAGCAAAGCTAAGTTTAATATAAGGCAAAACAATTTGAGATGGCGTAGAGGTCAGACAGATTTAAGTAAATATACTGGATTTACATGGGAATTCATGTCTAGCAGTCCTGTGTTAAGTCTGTAAATGGGGTCAAAAAGTATTTGTATAAGGTACGAGAATAAACCAATCAGAATTTGAAGGCATGTTTGCTTGGAAGGGGGAAGTAGGTACAGAATCTGTTCAGTTGCATGGGGAGGTCTTCTCTCTAATGAAAAGGGGCCTCGATTTCTAAGAGAGGGAAGGGAACAAAGTATCCAGTATTTTTACCTACAATGTAATTGTGCCCACTGCAGGAAACAGCAATTCCTTGCCAACCTCTAGGCACAATTTTGCAATACAAACTGTACAATACACATGTATCTATATCATTATTTGACTGGTGCAAGGCTTTCTGATCCGCATATGAGAGTGATTCCATGAGCAGCACTTACTTTTGTATGTTTTGCTTTCTTTTCATATTAACCTTAAATAAACATTAGCAGCAATTTAAAATGTATACATGTGTTGCAAATCCAATCACAATATATTGTTGACTTGAGTAGGATTTAGGTTTCTAGATAATGCACTTTCAATTTTCAAGCGATTGTTCTGCAAACATTTTGTATTGTTTTCACCTTGGGAGTAATTGTTTGTCATGAATTATTTATACGTTTTTGATTCCCTCTGTGTTCTTATAACAATTCAAAATTCTTCCAGGATCAATACACCTACAGAAATTTGCAATAAAAACAAGAAAACTTTGTGGTAAGGCCAAGTTTCAGTAGAGCTTAAATAACACAGAAGCATTTCAGCATTAAATAGAGCAGCAGCATGCAGTGTTATTTACTGATGGCTAAGATGAACATGTTTCAGTTCCTAATGTATTCAGCTACAGATAGGTAGTACTTGTCTATCAGAGAGAGAGAAAAAACACTGTAAAAGGAAACTACAGATGTCAATGAATACAAATTCATGCTTCCTGCTGTCAGGTTGCATCCTCTGCAAGACTTAAGCTTCTTTCATCAGTATCTATGTTCTTGTGCCCTTGACATGCTCTTCTTGTACTAACAAATAAAGGGAGAACACCTTTATAATTATATACTTGATAAAAACAGAAGGAATCTAATAAGAAAATTGCTGGTTAAAAAAAATATTAAAGAAATCACAAAGAGAAAATATACAGAAATAAGCTGTTTATTTTATCTGTTTTACAATTGGTTTGTGGTTTGATTTACATCTGAATCAACAGTGGGTGTTACAAGTGCAAATAATGTGTGCCCATCCATACTAAAAGAAGTATACACAGTACAAGATACAATAATCTGATCCAGCATATGCAACAATCAGTCTTTAATATGCTATAAAATATAGAGGTGAAAGCTTTAAAAGACAGGATATATTGGTATAAGAGAACCCTACAACTGGATTACTTTACATCCTATAAGTTTTGGGTTGGGAAGTTAAAATAAAGTTAAAAAGGTAGTTTAAACTTAGCTTTTAGTATGTGATAAAATAGCCTATTCTTAACAACTGTTGATTTTAAGCTTTCATTTTGTATCGTTTCTGAATTATTTATCACCCTCTTGTAACATAGTAACATAGTAAGTTAGGTTGAAAAAAGACATACGTCCATCATGTTCAACCATGATGCCTATTTACAGCTATTAAGTGGGAGTCACTTACCCTGGCAACCAAAAACTGTTGCTCTGTGAGCTTATAATTTTATTGTTGTACTTTTTATTATCTTTCTATTCGCGGATGCTGTGGGGCAAGGTAGGGGGGGTCCCAAGGATGCCGGATGTGATGCGGAGGAGGGCGTGGCCTGCGCTCGGCGGATAGAAGACGTGTTCTAAGGCTTAGAACATGTCTTCTAACCGCCGAACAGGGGCAAGGTAGGGTGGGTGCCAAGGATGCCGGATGCGATGCGGAAGAGGATGCCCCCTGTTTTTTTTTTTTTATTAAAGATTTGGCAGCGAGCCAGATGCAGCCATCAAAAGAGCCACATCTGGCTCCCAAGCCATAGGTTCCCTACCCCTGATCTACATCATACTAAGATAAGATCATTTTAAGGTGGGAAAGATGTGGTTAGAAAGTGGGGTAAATTAAATGGTACCCACTTGCAAACCAGCCCTTTAGAATCATTTTGACCCCTCCTCTCAGCCACACTCCATCAGGCACATCCACAAGCTCGGGCTGCCTGTGCCAGGTATCAGTATCTGGAATTTATGGTAACTGTTATATCTTCTACCTGAATAATGGTGGCCAAACATGGAAGATCTGCCAATATGTTAATAAAATTGATGTGATAATCTGGCTTCAGGGGCTAAATATCAGATCAAATAAGATTGATAGACTGATATGGTATTTTTAAACCTTCCCTTAAGGTTCGCCTTAATAACTGACCATATAGTGACCAGGAAGGCCATCACTTTGCCCTCATACATTGACCAATAACCTGCCAATTCTGCAGGAACTGAGTAGGCAGCTACAGTATTATAGGCTCATGTAAAGGCACCTTGTTATACTTTATTGCTCATTTTTTGCATAAAAGGTTCACATCAGTTGGGGTTTAAAAACATATTGTCTTATATCTGACTTTTATTAATATTTTTTGTTTTATCTATCTCTATCTATCCTATCTGTCCTATCTATCTCTATCTATCTATCTATCTATCATCTGTCTATCTATCTGCTTGTGCGCTTATTTTACTTTGTTCTGCTTTTAGGGACAAAAGTATTGCATAATGTATTATTGCTCTACAATGTCACAGATCTGGGCAATTTATTACCCACAGGCATGTCAGTTAGTGCTTAAAATAACTTCAAATAGAAAATACATTTGAAAAGGGCAAATAGAGATAGTATATAATATTTATTCTAGCAGTGATTCACAACGACAATCAACACAAAATAAACATCTAACATGTCTGACAGTTTTACTGTATATGTGAAGCTGTTTAATTTCTTTAAGTAAAATGTCAGTTTTGTGTCCATATGCTGACCTAATTTTATGCTACAGTTCATTAAAAAATAACATTGTATGATAAATACCACTGTAAAATGATCATGCTTAGTTCCTTATTAGCAAGAACTCAAGTTTTCAGTTCTATGGTTTAATCACTTTGATTTTAATAGCAGTAGTTTTTTCTTCACCCTTCGCATTGGCATTTTGATGTAGAGTAAGAAATCGCGTTAATGGCTACAAAGGGAAACAGCTTGCCTGAATAGGTTGTGCAAAATAAACATGTTCTTGTGCCAATAACAAACCAATATCCTAAATTAAATAAAGCAAGTTAAACATTAAACATTCACACAGCAGCTCTTCTCTCTCCCCAGTCTTAGATACATTACTCCTGCTGCAATACCATGTTTCCACCATCGCCACACTATGGAACCAGGTCTGGAATTGGCTTCAATACAGGTCCTGGCATTTCACAAGTTTTCTGCAACATTGGTTCTGATGATTTCAAAGAACCTGAGTAATGTGATGATGATAGTTACATAGTTACATAGTTACATAGGGTTGAAAAAAGACCTGTGTCCATCAAGTTCAACCCATCCAAGTAAACCCAGCACACCTAACCCACACCTACCAATCTATACTCACATACATAAACTATAAATACAACCACTAGTACTAACTGTAGATATTAGTATCACAATAGCCTTGGATATTCTGATTGATCAAGAACTCATCCAGGCCCCTCTTAAAGGCATTAACAGAATCTGCCATTACCACATCACTAGGAAGGGCATTCCATAACCTCACTGCCCTCACCGTGAAAAACCACCTACGCTGCTTCAAATGGAAGCTCCGTTCCTCTAATCTAAAGGGGTGACCTCTGGTGCGTTGATTGTTTTTATGGGAAAAAAGAACATCCCCCAACTGCCTATAATCCCCTCTAATGTACTTGTACAGAGTAATCATGTCCCCTCGCAAGCGCCTCTTTTCCAGAGAAAACAACCCCAACCTCGACAGTCTAACCTCATAGTTTAAATCTTCCATCCCCTTAACCAGTTTAGTTGCACGTCTCTGCACTCTCTCCAGCTCATTAATATCCTTCTTAAGGACTGGAGCCCAAAACTGCACTGCATACTCAAGGTGAGGCCTTACCAGGGACCTATAAAGGGGCAAAATTATGTTCTCATCCCTTGAGTCAATGCCCTTTTTTATACAAGACAGCACTTTATTTGCTTTAGTAGCCACAGAATGACACTGCCTGGAATTAGACAACTTGTTATCAACAAAAACCCCTAGATCCTTCTCCATTAAGGAAACCCCCAACACACTACCATTCAGTAGATAGTTTGCGTTTATATTATTTCTACCAAAGTGCATAACTTTGCACTTATCAACATTGAACCTCATTTTCCAGTTTGCTGCCCAGTTATCTAATTTTGTCAAATCGCTCTGCAAAGCGGCAGCATCCTGCATGGAACTTATAGTTTTGCACAATTTAGTGTCATCAGCAAAAATAGAAACAATACTGTCTATGCCCACCTCCAGGTCATTAATAAACAAGTTAAACAGCAAAGGCCCAAGGACTGACCCCTGCGGTACTCCACTAACCACACTGGTCCAATTAGAAAATGTTCCATTTACAACCACTCTTTGTACTCTATCCTTCAGCCAGTTCTCTATCCAATTACAAATATTATGTTCTAGGCCAATATTCCTTAATTTGATCATTAACCTTCTGTGAGGTACTGTATCAAACGCTTTAGCAAAGTCCAAGTAGATGACATCAACTGCCATTCCAGCATCAAGGTTCCTACTCACCTCCTCATAAAAGGCAACTAAATTAGTCTGGCAAGATCTGTTACGCATAAAACCATGCTGGCACAAACTAATAGTATTGTGAACTGCAATGTATTCAAGTACCCTATCCCTTATTACCCCTTCCAAAAGTTTTCCTACTACTGATGTCAGATGTTGATGATGTTACAAGAAAAAATATATTTCTGCTGTAAAACGAGATTTTACATTCAAACTTTGCATTAAAAGGCAGTTGTGGGAGCACTTCAAGGCTAAGTAAAATATTCAGTATATGTACAATGGAAGTGCAACTGATCTGCCCAAAGTACAATGCCCCCTATTGTACTGGTCATTAGTACATGTGCAAGTGCATATTTTTTCATAACAGGCATTTTTAGTAAGTTAAATTATAACCATCATAATAATTAGGTAAACAAAGAGAAAGAAAGTTTGCCAGCGCTTAGTTTGCCTTTAAAAATAATTTTTACAAAAAATGAGGTGTTAGTACCACACTTTGGCCAAAATATGTAAGCTCACATGCCACGTCAAGGCCCCTCATTGTACGTGAGTCCTACACTGTCTAATGACTTTGAGTCTGTGATGCAATTAAAATAAAGTCCCCCAGCAAACAATGTGACTGAGTATGAAGACCCACTGCACCTACCTTTAGCTCAAAAAGGCTCTAGTGGAAAAGCAGGGAGCTTTTAAGCCCCAGCTCATTAGCACACACATGAAAGTGATTCATTGGTTTAAAGGCTACATAGCAGCTAGAAGCAAAATTTGGCAACAATTTGTACACAAAACACAGAAAGAAATCGCCAGCGCTCGGTCTAACCCACGCTGTAGCGTTGACCAGCTGCTAGAAACACACTATTGTGCCAGCGCTCGGCCTAACCCACCAGCTTTGTGTATAATTAATGGCTTTTTATCGTTTCTAGCGTTTCTACAGCGTGAGTTAGACCGAGCGCTGGCGATTTCTTTCTGTGTTTTGTGTATAATAATTAGGTAGGCTGTGCCCTAATAACAAAAAGGTTTAAATAGACCATACATAATCATTCTAAGGTTTACCTCAAACAAAATCACCCTTGATCCACAGAAAGTCCCACTACTTATGTGGTTTTGAGGTTCACAAACTGATGTCTATGGGTCCCACTGTCACTCCACTCCAAAGAGGACTTCACCCTGTCCCCTGATGGAGTCCCTGATCACCAGGTATAATAACATTTCCTGAACCACAGCAGTGCATTGTTTCTCCACTAGCACAGAAATGCCCTATACTTCCCATTAGTGATGAGTACATTTTTTTGCCATGGATTCACTACCAAATTCTGCATTTTGCCATCGTCAAATTTTTCTGCGAAACTGCTGCAAACATTTTTGAAAATTTTCAGAGAATAAAAACCCATTGACTGATGTATTTGGAATAAAAAAGCCGCAGTCCTGTCAAAAAAATTCTTGTGCATAAAAAAGTTCCCGCATTTCGCAAAAAGTTTTGTGACTTTTCCAGCAGTTTGCAAATATTTCAGTGAAGCGAAATGGGACAGATTTGCTTATCACACCTGCCTGTGCATTTTCCCACTGACTTTAAAGGAGAAGGTAAGCCTCTGTCACTGGAGGTGCCTAACAAATATATTTTATAGATTACTTCATACTAGGGTTTCCACCTCCACTGCCTGGGAACCGGCCAGGGAGGCAGGGCGTGATGTCACTCAATGGGGCATGATGTCAATGGGGGGGTGCTTAACAAAATGACACCCCACCCAGTGAATGAGCTTTCTCCTTAAAGGAGAAAAAAAAGTCTACATCACTGGAGGGTGACAAATGTTAGGCACCCCCAGTGATTGTAATCACTTACCTGATATCCTGAGCCAGTGCATCTGATAGTAGAAAACTGCCCGGGCTGGGGTAGCACCACAGAGCTATCGTCTTCTTCCATGGGCCTCTATCTTTAACACTCCACGCCTGCAAAACTGTTAAAAAAACATTGGGTGAAACTATTTGATTGTCAATTCCCCCACAGTTTCCTATGGTAGCAGAATACATTTGGAATATGTCACAAACGGTTGTGTGTAAAATATATGAAAAGAGTCAGGCTTTATTTATCCATGGAATAAAAATATAAATGAGTGAATTTACAATGCTAAAGACAATTTACAATAATAATTTATCACGGTCATTCTTTTTAGAATCTCATGTTTCCTGAACTTTACCATGAGCTGCGATTTTCCATAAATTTAAATTAGCGGAGGATTTTTTGCAGTCAGTACACGAGGAATGCACTTCCAGTACTTGGGACTTCATGACTTTGTAAAAAGAAGAAATATTGTTATAAGGAGCACAGCAGACAGATTAATTTGATGCCAAATAAAAACAGATGTCTGGAGAAATAAAGTATGGCTGCTAGTAGAAATGCCTGAATGGTATTGAAGTTTTGCAATAAATAATACTAATAAAATAATAATAACGAAACAAATAAAGCCACTTCTGCTGTTAATAATAATAACACTGGGTATAATATCTTTAGACTTTGTCTGTTGCAAAACATCATGAATAATACAGTGAATAATTCAGGGGGCTACTTTACATTACAAATTATTTTATTTAGATTTATTTGTAGACGTTTTACATTCCATTGTTTTTACTGTGTTTTGTCTTTGTATTGTTGTGGTCATATTTCATCTAAGATACACTGCACAGCTTATTTACAAAGATGCTAAATTGTACAAGGGCAGTTGTCAATAGCAACCAATTTGGTCAGTGAATTTATAACAGGGGTCCCCAAACTTTAACCATGAGCCACATTCAAAAATAAAGTTGGGAAGCAGCACAAGCATGAAAAATGTAACTGGAGGTACCCAATAAGGGCTGTAAATGGTTATTTAGTAGCCCCTATGTGGACTGGCAGATTACAGGAGACTCTGTCTGTAAGTACATTGGGTTTTATTATTTGGGTGCAAAATGGGGGTGGGGGGTGGCACCAGGCAGGTAGCTCTCCTGCCTACCCCTAGTCGTCACTCCCTTGTCATTTCCCCGCCACCTATCATTATGCGGAGGGGGCAATGACTGCACATGCAAGGGGGGGAAGGTGCTGTAATAAATGATCTAAAGTTCTCTGCTTTTAGCAACAAAGCAGGTAACATTTTCTGGTCAGTTGTTTGAAAACCCACATCTGATTGGTTGCTAGGAGCTACTAGGTGTAGGAAAACTTTATACTTTTTATTACATGACCCCATTAGTGCCGAGGAGAATTGTTTTGTTTAAACTACATGGGGTAAGTGAATGTAAGGTTAGAAAGACTACAACATATTTTATCCAACATATTTAGGCTGGATTTTCAGCGTACACTAGGGGGCATATTTATCATGCTGTGTAATAAACGGCAGGAAAACTTGCCCCACATCACCAGGCTTGCTTTATAAAATCATTTAATTAAATCATTAATTTTTTTTTACGCATTTTTTCTTCAACCAGAACTTTCGTAAAATAACTGCATAAAATCTCCTCCATTTATTTTATACAGCTTTTTACAATGTTTTTTAGGCAAATTCGTTTTAAACAGCATAATAAATATGCCACTAGGTGTAACTTCTATGGCCTTAATGTGCCATGTCCTTGTACATGTGGCACTTCTCCTTCTCTTTAGTTTTTCCCCTGATTTTTACCTTGTATTTTGCTATGTGCTGTTTTTTTGTATTCTTCTCCCATAATTTCTCTTCTCTCCTATCTATCCTTTTTTTAATTTATATTTATATCCTCCCTGTCATGTTTACTCTACCCTTCACCCCATTAATTCCTTATTTTTCTCCCCATCTTTCTTCTCTACCCTGCATCTTTCCTTCCTTCCTCCCTCCCTCCCTCCCTCTTACTCCCACCATGTTTTCACCACTCTGTCTCCCCCACCACCTACAGTACATTTACTTCTCTCCTTTTCTCAAATCCTATTGCAGTTCCTTCTCCCACTAACCCATTCTAACCCCCCTTAAGTTCTTCTCTGTACCGCTAATTTCAATATGAAAAAAAAGTATGGCCCAAAATATTGCTAAAATGCACCAGTGCAGTGATGAATAGTAGCTGACCAATTTTATATGAAATTAATGTTCATGAATCAATTCTCCTCTAACTTTTGTATGCTTGTAGCTAATTTGGCCAGGTCAGTCGCAGTTACAGTGTACTTGTACATTTTATTTAGCCTTGGAGTGCTCCCACAACCTACTTTTTGGTGTATTTATGTACTTTAACACAGTTACTCTGCAGGAAAAATGGCCAAACTTCCATGTAGTTGTAGCACCCTCACACTGTCCCTTTAATGTTGGTCAATGGCAGGTGTTGGTCAATGGACTGTCTTCCAATGGAAGGATTAAGGCTGTACAACCAATGCTGTGGTCTTGGGGGAGGACTAAGCCCTGTGACTGAAACCAATGCCCAGGTCAAGAGACACTTATCCCAAGAAATGTTACCATACAGGGGAGTGCCAGCCTTTGAAAAATGACCAGAGGTAAATAGTTAGCACAACCATATGGGGTTTACCTTGATTTGGTATGGTGGCTTACCAATTTTATAATCATTATTTTGTAACTAAATACTAAATTAATTATGAAACAGGGGACCAGGGAACATGCATTGATCAGTCCTCTTTTCTCTTTTGTATGAATAGTACCCAACCAGCAAATGGTTTTTAACACTCTTCTACCTGTTCTGGTCTGATTGTCTGCTCTTGGTAACTGCACTGATGCAATTTGCTAATAAATCAGCCTCTGTAAGTCAGTTTTTCGATGTCTTATGATAGTGCAGCTTAGGAAAAATTTCACACACCAATAAAACCAGGCCAAAACAAATAACATTAAGTAGACAAAGACATCCTAGTAATTCATAGCATGTATGAAAGCAGAGCAATAAATCACATTTTATTGCAAAGAAGCAAACAGGGGTGTTGAAAAATTATTTTTATTATATACACATAGATGTGATGGTGCCGAGACTATTGCTTGAGTCTAACTCCCATCATTCTCTTTGACACTTTGCTTCAATTCACATTTTTTTTTACATTTTAACTTGTTTTTTTTTATTTTTAAGCAACAGAAGATAATGTACAACATGCAGATTCATAAATTATGCTTGGTACACATTGACGAATAAATAATTTTAAATCACTTTGAATAACTTTTGAAACAGTGGCTTTGTAAATACCTGCATAGTAACTATATCACTATCATTATATGTAAAATCCATTATCAACTGGATTTGAAGTATTCTGCCAGTACACCTGCTCTTAGTAAAGGAAATATATTTTGACAGTGACTGGGCACAGCCACAATGAGTGCATTAGTCTAGTAATGGAATGGCTGGTGTCTTCCTCCACAAAAGTTACATAGTTAAGTTGGATTGAAAAAGTCCATCAATTTCAATCCTTCCAAGCAAACCCTAGTGCACACACACAGACCTATACCGACCGATCTATACACTCACATACAGACCCACACTGACCTATCTATCCACTCACATACAGACCCATACTGACCTATCTATCCACTCACATACAGACCCATACTGACCTATCTATCCACTCACATACAGACCCATACTGACCTATCTATACACTCACATACAGACCCATACTGACCTATCTATCCACTCACATACAGACCCATACTGACCTATCTATCCACTCACATACAGACCCATACTGACCTATCTATCCACTCACATACAGACCTATACCGACTGATCTATCCACTCACATACATAAACTATATATTGTCACAGTACAACGTTTCATTCTATCATCTATCACTATTTCCTTTTCTTGAAGGATAGTATAGATGATATTGAAGAGTAAAATTAAGACCTTGAATCCTAGGCAATGAATGTTGTTACTTGCAATAAATTTACTCATGAAAAAAAAATATGAGCCTAACATGTTAAATAATTATAAACCATTAACTAGATTTATTGAATATTGGTTACAGGTCAAAAAGATACAGGAATTTAAATTTGCCTTATCTTTGGTAACAAGTTATGTTTTTACTGTAAAAAGAATCCGTATTTTAAAATATCAATGGCAATATGTGGTTTAGAAAACTCAGCATAACATTCCATAGTATTGGTGACAGACTGGAAGCCAAATATCCCTTTTGTCTGCACAGTTATTTTCATGATTCAGGAAATGTAACATTCAATACTTGAGTAGACATCACATCAGGTAGAAAAACCTTTCTTAGGTTCAGCAAGTGCCACTAAATCCATCAGCATGTACAAGCCTTGATTTATGTATGCTTCACAGGAGTAATATTTGAAAACATATCTCTGCTTTTTAGGTCCTGTTGATTTGTTCTATATGTCAGCCAAGACTCATTTTCTGCTTGATAATTTGTGACAATCCCTGCTTCTCAAAAGCTTGTAATGGGGTGCACGGGTGCCCAAATCATTGGTAATTCCCTAGTATAGGGTTAACTGTTAGTAGTAATCATTATAGGTAACATAGCATTCTGCAATTAATAAAGTAATAGTTGGGTTATGGGTTAATGGGTGCAGTATAGTTATGGTCACTAGGGGCAATAGAGTTTGACAGGTATAAAAACGGTAAGGGTCTGGGGATTTTGTAGCCTTCAGAAGGAACATCGAGCTGGAGTGAGATCTGGTTCAGGAGTTCTCTGTAAAGGTAGGATCAGATTGAGAGGAGCCATGCACTAGGTGTATGAGTAAGGCAGGCCAGTGAATACAGGTAGCCTGAACCAGCACCAGATTTGTTCTCTGGGCGCCCACTACCCTCCCCACCACACGCATCTGCTACCCCCCCACTTTTTAAATCATGTACAGAGCAGTGGGGAGAGGTCCCCATTGGCAGTGGCTTGGCAGGCCAAACGGAGGTGCAAGTTTACACTTCCAGGGGTCCTGCTTTACAAACATAAAGGGGTAGTTCACCTCTAACTTTTAGTATGTTAGAGTATGGCCAATTCTAAGAAATTTTTCAATTGGCCTAGAAGAGACCCTGGTGGGATTTTAACCAAAATTCAATATATGTTTACAATGCAGATCATTTATATTAAGGATTTGCAGATGGGGAACCATGAACTATTTTGCTGCATAGCTCAGTAACTTTTTGTTATAGTACCTGTAACCCCTATTCGGCTGTAAAACAGTCAAGCACCAACTAGGATAGGTTAGAGCATGGGGTACATCACTCAATGGAAGAGTCCTGGGGTGTAGCGCACTACAACAATAGCAAATAATGGATGCCAGAAGGTTCTTGCAGATCAACAAATAATAACTGGGTTTATTATCCAAGATAATTCAGTGTACAGGGTTAGATCATATACTCACAAATGAAGATGGTATAGCAATAGTACACTCTGAGGACAACAAGAGACAGGATGCCACCGGTTTATCCCACCTCTTTAGGGAGACTGGGCAGGGTAAATCACCTGGTCAACTCGGCAGTCTGGATAGATACTTCAGTCCTCAGTTTGAATACCTCTAGCTTTAAAGATTCATACAGCCGACTGTGGATCAGGGTTAGGTACTAGCCCTGTATCCTGTGTCTTAACCATGGCCCTATGCTGAGGCAGCAGTGCCTGTATGGGAGGGTAATTCCAGCTACTTTCCTTGGTGGAGCAGAAACTGCTCTTGCTTCCTTCCCTCTCTATCTCACTTTCCTAGAAAGTGCTCGACAACTATCTAACTGGTCCTCATTCACAGGGTCCCTGTCCCCGATTTCACTAGAGTAGGTGATGACTCAAGGGTAAATTCTGGCTTTACTGGGGCCTTGTGGATCCCAGGCTCAGTTGACCTTCACCTTAGACACAGAGGCAGCCAAAGACACTATATGAGAGTCCAAGAGGTGTGACCAACCCAAATAAGGCACAAGTGTATAACTCTAAACTGATACATGGGTCTTTGCCCAGTAACAACATCAACTAGTTGTAGGAAGTTGTAGGGTTTAAAGCCATAGGAGCATATTAACCCTATGGGTCCCTACATACCACTTACCTTATTGTATTTCCCCTGTACATTTAAGATTCTATAACCACCATTCAAGCATTTTGAGTTTAGTTTATATAGGACTATGTTTGTTCTTATCAGGAGCACAAATCTATATTGTTACGTGATTATATTAGAATGCATGAAAACTACTTTGATTATATAGCAATGACTTTACTTCGTCCCCCATAAGTGATGAAATATAAATGATGTGCTGCAAATACATTCTGTTTAAAACCATCTTTGAAGGATGGCATCTAATCAGTGTAGCAGGTAAGCTTCATAAAAAGACACATTAAGTACATTACATCCCCCAGGCTGCGAAACTGTAACATTGGCATAAAAGAGTAATGATGATAAATTCTTCTGAAGTTGATATGAATTTAATATGAATGACAAGCATATTGGATTCACCCTTAGGAACTAATTCAACATTTAGTTATAAATAGTATTTGACTTCGCCTTAATAATAATGAAGTTGAATACATATATGCAACATTTCTATTTAATAGGTTTGCAGTAATGGGATACAGTTATAAAACAGTGTAATGGGTTTGGAGCTGGTTTTCAAGCTTTTCAAAAGAATCATCTCAAGCCTTTCTGAAACAAAACAGAAGCTGCTAATAGATAGCAATAGCGGCAGGGGGCAAGTAATCAGAAACTTGTTTCCATGTATTAAGAGCTGGGAAACAGATTTTAAACAAGTCAGAGTCCTAGGGCCCTACATGACATATCCTTTTATATAAAATGATTGTTGTATTATAGGGGGAATGTTGTAACTGGAACTATTAGCCAAACATGGTAAAAATAGCTGCAAAATAGGTGCAATAATATTTGGACATTAGGGGGGGCATTTGCTAAAATTTGTTTTTGTGAATTGTGGGTTGTTTTGTGATAAAACTTAAATTTTTTCATGGAAAAACACATGATTTTTTTGTGATTTATTAAGTGTCAAAACAAATCCATTCAATGGATATGAGTTGAGTAGTTGTTTCGAACAATCTAAAACCACAAAAATGAGAATGTTGATAAATGGGCCTCTTAGTCTATTTTGCTTTTGCCCCTCTTTATTTTTATTCCAGTTGAATTTTTTATTTGCTCAAAAGTTCTAACTTTATTTATATATATCTGTGTTTACTTGCCTTTACTTAGCATCCATCACATATCTGTGCCCTGCAGACATACCTAAAGGAGTAGTGACACCAAAAACATAGAAATACAGCAAAATCTCAATTTTACATACCCTGATTTTAAGTTTTCCATGATTTTACGCTGTTTTTTTCTGGTCCCCTGAAAAATGTAAAATGGAGTTTCTACTGTACTAACATATACATTTTAAGGGTTTTATCTGTGTCATGACTCTGTGGCAGGAACTCTGAGGACTTCCAGAAAGATTGCACTTTAAGAACTTTAAGATATTTGTTAATTTGTTAATTCTCCAGATACATAGGAACTGCCCTTAAGGGCTTCTTCTGATGGTGCTAGGGGTATGAAAACTATTAGATCCCAAAATAGTATTTTTTTCCAATGTTTTGATATGTGATAGTTTTACTGGTACATTATTATACCTTGCCACTAGATGGAGCTGGTACCTTTTGATCACATGATCCAGAGGGGGTAAAAGGTTTAAAAGGCCATTCCCAACAGTTGTTCTGTATAATGCACCAGAAAAAGGATCCCAGTGATCCGATACATGTAGTTCTATGCATCTCACCACTAAACTTATCTGCATCAATACAGATCTCCGGTGGATTTTTCATGAGCGTACAAAGTGTCAGGAAACAGGCAGGAGTCAGAACCAGGGAATCAGAACCAGGAACAAGGCTTAGGTAGGAAAGATAGCAAACAGATTTAGCTTCTGCACAGAAAGCAGAGCAGAATTGCCTTTTAAATTCAAATTTGGAGCTAAAATGACATCACAGTGAGCGCAGAGCGTGAGCACACATGCCGTAACATCATAGGACATGCATGAAAAGACGTGCATGCAGTTCAGGATGTGTGCAAAAGGACGTTCAAGCATGTGCAAAAGGACCCTTGGACTGGCACACAGAGTAAGAAAGTGCACCAGTGTCCCAGGTGTACTCTAAAAATTTTTATCCAGCAGAATATTTTTTTGCGGCAACAGTCCTATTTTTAGAGAAAGGTGGACAATTATCATGTCCAGTACTAAATGATGTCTGTAATGTACTTTGTATGTATAACTTTATCTATAAAGTGCTACAAGGATATGCAGAGCTGTACAATCTTAAAATATACAAAATTACACACAGGGAGGACAAGCTATAATAAATACAATAGATAAATATAAATATGCAGAGATTAAGTTCCATGTGGTGTAAGATACAGTAGGAAGAAGAAAAAACGCTGAGCTGTGTAAAGAAAGTTCCCATAATGCCTCGCTCCTGCACAGACATGCAGACCAAACTGAACATGCTCAGTAAGTTAGACTATGAGTCAGCTTCCTGCTGATTGGCTCAGATCCACATTCCTAAGGGGGGGAGTGAGTTCTTGAGGGAGGGGGGAGCAGGAAAGAGAAGAGATCAGAAAGCTGCGTGTCTCTGGCACAGGAATTACAGACACAACTAATCTTTTTTCAGAGAAGTCAGTGCAGCATTTCTGTGAGTGCTTATGGCTGTATTTACATAGACCTTTCTGATAAAGCTTACTTAGTTTTTACCTTTCTTTCTCCTTTAAGCGCAAGACTAGGCAAAATAATGTTTAGTGCTCCAGAGGGTAGCATCTGAGTTTTATCTTAAAGAGAGTGGGTGAGTGTTCCCTACAGAGGGATTCAGGGATAGAGTTCCAGAGGTAAGGAGCAGTAAGATAGAAAGGTTTAAGATGAGAAAGCACAGTGGTTGTAGATGGTATAAAAAGAAAGAGGCTCTGAGCAGAGTGGAGGAGACAACCAGAAACATACAGGAAGACCAGTGAAGAAATGTAGTGAGGAGCAGAGGAGTAAAGAGCTTTAAATGTTAGCAGAAGGATTTTGTATGCTATCTTTTGCTTAACACGCAGTCATGCTAAGATTACTTGGGGCTGAACAGGTTCCCTTGGGAGAGAGGAGGAGGATCCTAGCAGCAGGGTTTAAGATTGATTATAGGGGAGAAAGGTGAGAGTCTGGGAGGCCAGTTAATAGGAGATTGCAGTAATCTAAACTGGAAAGGATAAGGCCAAGGACTAGTGTTTAGCTGAATGAAAGGGGCATGTGTTGGCAATATTGTGGAGGTTGCAGCAGGTTTTGGCAGCATTATTAATATAGTTGGAGAAAGAAAGGGACTGGTCAAAGATAACCCTCAGGGAGTGTGCTGAATTAACAGGGTTAACAGTCATACCATCAGTAGTAATGGTGCTAGGTTGAGTTTAAGGTTGTGTTGGTTCACCAAAACCACCTCAATCTGTTAGCATTCTGGGCTTGAACATCAGTGGTAAGTGCAGTGTCTAAATATATCTGGATGTCATCTGCATATAAGTAATATTTGAGACCAAAAGAAGAAATAAGGTCCAGGGAAAACAACAAAGGACCAAGTACAGAATCCTGAGGCACTTCCAAGCTGAGGAAGAGGATTTGTTAGAAAAAGCAACAAAGAAGGAGCACTTAGAAAGATACCCACCAAATAGAGAATTTGCATGAGGACAGAATGTTCAACTGTATCAAAAGCAGAGGGTAGGTCCAGGAGAATGAGAACTAAGCAGTGTCCTTTGGCCTTGGCAGTCTGGAGATCATTTGCAACTCTGCATAAGGCCGTCTCAGTGGAGTTGGTGGGACGAGAACCAGACTGCATCGGGTCCAGCAGATTATGGGTGCATTGAAATTTAGTGACACAAGAAATGACAAGATGTTCCAGGAATTTAGAGGCTAGGGGCAGGGAGACGATAGATAGACAGCACGGGTCCAGTGTAGCCTTTTTATGAATGGGCTTGACACAGGCTTGTTTGAATAGAGAGGGGAAAGTACCTGAAGCTAGAGAGCAACTAAATATGTGAGTGGAAGTGAGCGAATTGGCCTTTTCTCCACCTACTTTTCTATGCAGAAGGAGAAAACGCATTATAAATAAATAAAAAAAAAAGAACCTACTATAGTAGCATGTTACATTTTACCCTATTAATATAAACATCAGAACTTTAGGAGCAAAAACTGCTTTTACCTACACAGGGGAAAGCACAACACATTTAAAGGGGCAGTATATTCACTTAATAAACAGCAATGACTTGCACATCGATCACTAAGGCTTCGTACCCTATAAAGGAAATCTGTGCACGCTTGCGCAAGGGAAGGGGGGGGGGGCAATGCGCTGAGACAGAGGCCTAGGGGCCTGTAAATCCAGGCCTGCATTTTGGAATAAACAAAGCATTTCAAATATGTAAATATTTGTGTAGGGGATCAGAGAACCCTGCTCCCTGTTTCTCAGTCTGTGATCTCATCCAGCCTAGCTACAGCCTGGGGAGGGATCCGGTTGGCTGGCTGCCCCAGTGCACGTCTGGGAGAGGTGTGCCTAAGCTTTGGAGCCAAAAATCTAGGGGCGGGCCCAGCAGCTTATAAAGGGAGCCCCTGCTGTTGTTTGCCAGAGTTGAAAGAGATACAGAGAGTGAGCAGCCAGACAAAGTATTGTGTGTTAGACTTGAAAGGATAAAAGTCTGCTGGGCTGCCAGGAAGGAATCAGTCCTCTGTGGTACCTCTTAGTGTGTATCCCCTGAGGAACAGGTATTGCTCAGTTACCTGCTACGTGGGAGCAGCCACCACTTTTCAACGGGGAAGGTACTCTGGGGCAGGTAGTGCTACCTGGGGGGAATTAAGAGCTCTTTGGGAAGGGACTGAACTGATTAAAGGGTTGGGGGCTTTATCCGGATCAAAGTTGGGGCTGGGCAAAGTACAGAAACTGTGCCAGCCATGGATAGCCCACACAAGTTCCCCAGGATAAGAGTATCAGTCATTCCTAAAACTGTTCTACTTCTATTCCAAAGTTATATAAAGTTTAATATTTCTGCAAACCGTGTGTGATTATTTCCTAGTGGAAATCCCCTAGAGGTGTGTTCCTCAGTGTCCACTAGGTGGAGGCACTGCGCTGTTCCCAGTTCCCAGTATCAATATTCTTTGAGAACACACATCTCCTGTGAAAATACAGCCCATATTAAGTGAATGTGCCAAGAAAGGGTTACATTTGTAAATATTAAATGTATAATAAAGGCAATCTAGCACATCTCCAACCTACTTCTTACATGGGAAAGTAGTAGATGCAGCGATGAATTGTATTGTGTAAAAATATTAAAACTGAGAAAGATCAATTGAAAATAAACAGTAGAAAGTCAGAGTTAAGTGAAATAGCCACTTACTGAAGAGTATTTGTGAAACAAATAAGGGAATAGATTGGTCATTTTAGAAGTTTAAGGCATTACACACCTTAACAGACTTTGTGCTAAAATATTGGAAGTACCATGTTCCACTAGTGTTTTGCAATAAAAAAATGTAATAACCAGTAAAGTTATAGTTTTTGCTAGACTCAGCAGTGAAGACCAGGCCTTTAACTCTGAATCTCCTTAATATTTCATGATCTACTTTGGAACTGACTTTCAGGTACTGAAGTTTGAAGCAGTATGGAGGTTTTAAGAATGGCAGCACATATATTAATGCTTAAGATCTGGGTATGTAGGCAAATGCAAGGTAATTGTGGTTTAAATTTATTCACAAAAGCTTCACCAAACAAAGCGTTGCAATTCAGCAAACTCAAAATGATCAGATGGTTTAACTCATCAGCTCTGATCTACCGCAATGCCATAAATATTAGAGGGAAGTGGATATCTTGAATCTTTGCATCTAAATAATAGTAGTTTTGATTTCTCAAAAACCTGAAACTTTTTTGATGTTTACCAAGCTCCTCAAATGGCTCGGAAATAGATGGAAAGCTGCAATTTAATAAAATAGTTCTGCAAACAAATGAGATTGGGACAAAGCTATATGTCATTTTTTTTTTTTAAACAAGGGCAGGTTTGCAGAAATGTGACTGTAACTGCAATCGTTGCAGTGAATATTAATCACGATTATACGTACCTTAATTGTTGCATTTACTTGTTTTTAATAAATGTGTCCCTTAGTGAAGTTAAAGACTGGAGCTACCCAGACCTGAAGGGTTAAAGAAGGGGAGTCTTGACAGAGCTGGGAAGGCATAAAGGCAGAAATGTTCAGACTGGTGTCACAGTAAGAAAGTGGGGGGAATGAGTACCTGTAGGTGCCAGGTGAGACTGCAGCAGGAATTAGTTTAGTGCACGTTTGGCAGCGTGGAGATTAGACACCCCCTATCTGCCCTAAAATGGTTTGGCGTGGGGGGGGGGGGTGCAGTGGTGTTTGCGCATTCTGGCTTCTCCTGGTGTTTTTTTCAGGTAGGTCACAGCTTGGGGAAATGCTTGCCAGATTAGGAAGGGGCTAGGACCCCTGGTGTAACTGCGTTTGGTTCAACCTCCATGGGTAATGATCCCGGAAAGAAGGAGTCCAGAGTGAGGCCTACTTATGCCTTCACTTTATGCCTTTTCTTTATGCTTTCACTTGCTTGCCTTAGGACAGTGCAGCTGGGTGACTGGCATGGCATGGCAAGTGGCCCATTCACTCCAGTGAAATAGGCAAGTATTCCTGGGGTGTATTGATCATTTAGAAAATCAGAGGTGTCAAACTCAAACCACATAAGGGGGCCAAATTTTTTATTAAGATACTGTACAGTCAGACACAGTCACAGTGCAGTCAGGCGATTGATGCTGCGCAGTCAGGCACAGTAACCAGGGGCCACATAAAACAGCCAGAAGGGCCATATTCAGCCCACGGGCCTTGTGTTTGACACATGTGATTTAGATCATTGCTTTACGGTTTGATTACTGTGCTAGTAAAGCTGTGGCTTCTTGACTTCCATCCTGGAGTGAAATGTGTACTTTCTTGGGGCAAACAGGGAATTGGTAAATGGCAGCTGTTCAGTAGAGAGGTCTGGTGACCACATCTTGGCACTGCCCTGGTCAATAGTTACCAGGGGGAAAGTGGAGACACTATTCTCACAACCCTTTTTTTTAATCCAAACTACTCCAACTTCATATAAGTGAATCAAAATTTTTGGAATCCCTACATTACACCAGAATAGCTGTCCTAGCCACCAAACCTCAACCAAATGAATCAGTGGGGGCTATATTAAATATGTTTAATTGAATAGATTGCACATATAAAATGACACTGGAGCATACAGTATAACTGCTTAGAACTTTGTTTTGCTTTGGTGGAGGGGTGCAAGAAGTCATTTCTGAAAACTCATTTTGTATTATAAATGATAAAGTCTGATTTTACACTGAAAAAATCAATACTAGGTGCAGACATCCATAACATTTTGAATGACATTGTAAATGTAAATAAACAAATATGTTACGCTTTGCACTGTAAAAGTTTAAAAACAAAAAAAAGGCAAATTACATTGTCTGTACCATCTTTTTGAACATTACCTCTGAATGCCGTTGTGACACTGCACACAGATCTACTGAAACCAAAAATCTTTCCTAGAATAGGGCAATGATCAAAGGCTGTTCAGTAAGCAGAAAAATGAACAACCTAGAATTCTAAAACACAGAGTTGCTTTTGTCCCTCATATTTCTTTATTTTTTTCAACCCTAAAATAAACCAGTGATAAATATAGTCATCCAGTGTATTAACTAACTATTCCCATGATAAAGATGTTACTGTCATTAAAGGAGCTGTTTTAAAAAATGTACATCGCTTCTATGACATGCACTATGCACTTAAATTGATTATTTAATTGTTGTGCCTTTGTAATTATCATCAACTGCTGCATTTATTTTTTTGTACCATGCCCTCCCGAAAGTAATTAGCATTCAAGTGTCATTAGTAGGTTTGCTGTGTTTATCCAAATGTCTCTGTTGGTTAATTACCTTATATACCCAACCATCTTATTAGAATTACAAGGGCATGTCTCAATAATTGGTAGCATTTACCTTTTTTGCAAATTACATTGTTCAGTTCAGTGTAATCCTGATATCTGGCAGTCTTACAGGTCCTAAAATAAATGAAACATTCATGTACACTGCAGCCTTCTCAATATTTTGAGTTCCCAGCATATGTCCTATCAGCTTAGTCAGACAATATCTGAGGCTGAATTCATTTTTTGAGTGATTTTGGTCTTCGCTAAATCTAGGTTAAGACAAAACACAAGTATATCTTATAAACTTAGTATACGTAAGGTCTAATTTATTCTAGTGATCCATTGCATGATTTCAAAGCTGTATATTTACAAATATTGGGTCCATTATCCGGAAACCCGTTAACCAGAAAGCTAAATTATGGGAAAGCCACCTTCTATAGACTCTCTGTAATAACAAAACAGTACCTTGTACTTGATCCCAACTATGATATAATTCATTCTTACTGGAGGCAAAATAATTCTGTAGGTTTTATTTATTGTTTAAATAATTTAGTACAATTAAGGTACGGAGATCTCGCAAGAAAATGTAAGCATGATTAAGATCTCCCTCATATTTTCTTACAATGGGCCAGATTCAGTACCATGAGAAAAAGTTATGCTGGGGTTTATCATGTGAAAACTTATGGACGAGATTCAATTTTAAGAGAGAACTTTTCTCCAAATGCAGTTCTAGTTTTTTCTACAGACATAATTTCTGTGTTAAAAGCAGTGAAATAAGTTCTTCTCATTGAACTGCATTTGGCTCTGTGGGAAAATCTGAAATTGAATTTAAAGATAAGCTTTTCTCATCAAACTGAATCTGGTCCAATATACCCAAACACAAGAAACAAATAATAAATCTGCTTCTTATTTTGTTTAGCGCTGATTCCACCCACTGACTTTACTGCTGTAAATTTGTTTTATTTAGAAATATTTTACTACTATATTTAGGAAAACAAATTAAAATGGACTGTAAAATAGACAACAATTATGATAAAAGAAACGACTATAAAATGGTGTAGATCTCAAATAGTAAAGAACTTACCACTGAGCTTGTGGTTTTTATTTAGTCAGATTCTTAGAAGCATGGCATGGTGGGCATTTTGAGTGATGTGTTCAGGCAAAAGATGTTTTAGATTAAAACACTTTTATTAGCCTCCCTCAGCGTCACCTATTAGCCTTCAGGCAGCCATATACTATATGGGCTGATCACTTACACTCTCCAAACAACTAGTCCATGGGCCAACAGACAGACAGCATAGAAGGGTATGGGTGCCCAGGGTTGGACTAGGCTGCCGGGAGAAATCCTGGTGGCCCAGACCTGACCATTGCTGGTGCTCCCCCTGCCTGACTGTTCCTCCCCTGACGTGTTAAATGGGGAGGACGTTGGGTGGGGGACCCTACGGGGGTTAGGGGGGCCCCTGCAGGGGGGGTAAGGGGACACGGCTGGGTCCCCAATGGGCCCTGCAACCTCCAGTCTGACCCTGTGGGTGCCTTTCCATTGTTCCAATTGTTTGTGCAAATGATATGACCAACAGGATGTGAAAAGGGGCTGTACCTTCTCTTCACTTCACTTCCTCATACTGTGATTCCCCAAGCACTGGGTAACATGGTACACTGGCAAATGAAATTTTCAAACATGCTCAATCCCAAGACCAACCAAACCCTAATACAGGGATATTGGTCAGCATCAATGGGCCAACTTACATTTATTTCTGCGTGTATGGCCAACTTCAGAGGCCCAACCCTAGGAAGGAGAGCAGACATAGTCTCCCAGCAGCTAATTACATGTACAACTTGTTACTGCCAAAATGTATGTATGTATAATGTTATTTATAAAGCGCCACAAGGGTACGCAGCTCTGTTTAATCTTACAATGTACAAAATTACACACAGGGAGGATAAGTGTTATAATAAATAAATTAATACAATAAATATATATAAATGCACAGGGAATAAGTGCCATGTGGTATGAGACACAGTAGGAAGGAGGTCCCTGCCCTGAAGAGCTTACAGTCTAAGTGGTTGGGATTCTCCCCCAATGATGTAATGCTTTAAAAAATTCTATTTTTAAGAACTATGAAGAAGTATGTAAAAGTTTCAACTACAAAACAGCATGAAAGAGGCATTTCTAAAACTTTGAGCTTAATGTCTGAGTATTTTGTTGACCAGAACATTACAGTGATATACAGTATATGCCTTCCCACTGAGATTTATCACTAAAATCTTACACCTGAAACAACTTCTTCCTTTATATCCATAGATATTTGGGCTTCTTTGCATTTTTATGGAAATGAATGTTCCATTTCATTTCAATCTAAAAATTATAGGCTGGCAATTGATTTTAAAAATGTATACAAATAGGTTGTCTTAAAGGATATGTTTTAAAGTACAAAAACTGTGTATTGCAATACATATTTTAAATTCTGAAATTTGAAATGTAAAAGACCCAGAGTACACTTTCAGAAACTTTGATATTGTTACAAACAATATAAATATTTATAACCTAATTTCATAGCAATATTTTTCAAAAACAGTATATATGGCAGGGTACTGTATAAAAGCAAATTGGGAAACATGCTAAACACGGAAATACAAAAGTAGTGGTTGTCAGTATGTTAGTGAAGGTGCTCATTTATCCAGGCCAGGGTATATCTGTAGCAATAAATCAAATCAACCTATTACTGGAAAAGGAATCACACCCAGTCATTGGTCCCGATACGTTGATGACATCTGGGTTAAACTACACACTTAAAGAAAAACTAAAGCCTCACTAAAGAAGTAGGGCAGAAATGTTGTACATTATGTTTTGGGCTCCTGTACCAGCCCAAGGCAACCACAGCCCTTTAGCAGGAAATATCAGTGCCCCCAAAGATGCCCCAGTAGCTCCCCATCTTCTTTTCTGCTGATTCCCTACACATGCTCTGTGCTGCTGTCACTTACTGAGCTTAGGGACTGACTCACAATATACTGTATATAAAGAATATAAATGTAACAGTAAAAAGCTGATTAGTAATTGATTCAGATTCACATTACATGACAGATAAAAAACCAGGGCATTTGCATCAGAAATGAATAATCAGCCCTGTAGCATCAACTTACAAGACAGATAACCTTCATTTTCTGCTTGATAATTTGCAACGACCCCTAAGCTCAGCTTCTCAACAGCTGCTCAGAGTCCACTGAGTATGTGTCACTGTCCAGACAGTTCCAAGATGGGGAGCTCCTATGACAACTGTAACGACCTATATACATATATTACTACAGATGTAGTGGTTGCCAGATTAGAGAAAGCTGTTCAGAGAGAGCTACAGTAGTGATGGGCGAAAAGTTTCGCCAGGCATGGATTCACGGCACGTCCAAAAATTGTCGCCGGCGTCATAAAAGAATAGTCGCAGGCGACAAAATAATAGCCGCGAGCGACGAAACAATAGCCGCGTGCAACGAAACAATAGCAGCGTGCGACGAAACAATAGCCGTGCGACAAAACAATAGCCGCGGGCGACGAAACAATAGCCGCGCAACAAAATAATAGCCGCACGACATTTTCGCCGCTTCGCGAATTTTTTGCCGTTTCGCGGATCTTTTGAAAGATTCGCGAATTTTTCGGCGAAGCAAAACGGAACAGATTCGCTCATCACTAAGCTACAGTATTTGCTCACACTAAAAATGCAAAACATGGGTAATTATGTCTTTTTTTGCACTTTGCACCCTGTGTTTCAGTTTGCAAATGAGGCCTTTTGCTTGTTGATACTTCCATTTCTTGCAGGAAGTCATGATCCAACTGTGTTTTGGAAAAAGTGTTCTTATAATTAAGGGGCAGATAGACACGAAAGGCGTCAGGCTTTTTTTGAGATGAGTATATAATAAAGTTTTTCTCTTTTTAACTATTGGAATGGCCTGGTTTTTCGATCATCAGAGTGCCCTTCCCCTGTTTTTTGTTGTTTTAATGGTTTAACGGTTTGTTCGCTCCCTAGAGCTTGAGGGTTTGGGGTTTGAGCACCCGGACCATCCTATTTACTTTGGTAAGCTTTTTTACAAGCTTAGGGGCACATTTACTAATCCACGAACGGACCAAATGCGTTTTTTTCGTAATGATCGGTATTTTGCGATTTTTTCGTAAATTGTCTCGACTTTTCCGTAGCCGTTGCGACTTTTTCGTAAATTGTCGCGACTTTTTCGTAGCCATTACGATTTGCACGAATTGTCGCGACTTTTTCGTAGCCGTCGCGCAGAGTACAAAAGTTTCGGATTCATTCAAGCTTCAGTATCGTGACTTTCCTTGGGCCAGGTTGGAGCTGCAGAGTGCCATTGAGTCCTATGGGAGACTTTCCTTGGGCCAGGTTGGAGCTGCAGAGTGCCATTGAGTCCTATGGGAGACTTTCCTTGGGCCAGGTTGGAGCTGCAGAGTGCCATTGAGTCCTATGGGAGACTTTCCTTGGGCCAGGTTGGAGCTGCAGAGTGCCATTGAGCCCTATGGGAGACTTTCCTTGGGCCGGGTTGGAGCTGCAGAGTGCCATTGAGCCCTATGGGAGGCTTTCCTTGGGCCAGGTTGGAGCTGCAGAGTGCCATTGAGTCCTATGGGAGACTTTCCTTGGGCCAGGTTGGAGCTGCAGAGTGCCATTGAGCCCTATGGGAGACTTTCCTTGGGCCGGGTTGGAGCTGCAGAGTGCCATTGAGTCCTATGGGAGGCTTCCAAAATCATGCAAAGTCTGAAAGGTTTGCCCGCCGTTTACGAGCACTCAATACGAAAAAGTCGTGACAACAGGGCTGCTGCTGGCCAAATGAGTGCCCTAAGCAGAAATGTACTTTTGGGCCCCCTCCCCCAAATATTACGGAAGTAAAAATAAAATACTAGTGCCCCCAATTGCCCCCATAGACAATGCCCCCATAGTAAGTGCCCCCAATAGCTCCCATAGATTGGTTGAACTATCCGGGACAGCGGGATGCGCTATAAAAACCGGTGGGACAGTGTTGAGGGGTATGTTATAATATATAAAAATGTTTTTTTTTTTGGAGAAGCTGGGATGGTGCCCCCCTGGGAGTTGGTGCCCTATGCAGACTGAGTACTCTGCTTATAGGGAGCGTGGCCCTGCGTGACAATATATGAGCAAATCGTAACGGCTACGAAAAAGTCGCAAAAAATACGAAAAAAACGCAAAATGTTCGTTTCCAATCCAAATTTTTCCCATTCGGATTCGTGGATTAGTAAATGTGCCCCTTAGGGTGCTATTGTGCTAAATATATATGTGTTTTTTTGCAAAAGTGTGCACTATACCTTTCATATAGTTGCCCTTGTCCCACCTACAGAATAGATTTGTGAAAGGGGTGAGCAGGGAGGTCGGGCTGGATTGCAGGCTGAAAATATACTTCTTAGTAAGAACAGTAAAGGATTATCATATTGGTGACAAAAGTGCCAAAGTCAATGAATTAATTGCCTGTTCACAAATGGTTCCATGCGAGGCTACATTCTTAGACAAACGTTAGGAAATAAATGTTGGTGTTTCTTTAGGTTAGTTCTCATTGAAAGATTTTATTACTAGGTTAACAAAAACTATACATGTACACTATATTCCGAGGAGAGTTTACAATAAAGAAGAATGTTGTTTAACTAAGTGTAAATACAATAAAGTATTAAAGTTAAAATGGCATTTAAATACATAGTATGTAATATTCAGTAAATTATTTTTGCTTGTTCATTTACAATGCAACTGTAATAAACCATTCCTATTAACATACTGTACATTTAAATACATGAAAAACATCAATATTAAATCCTTGACAATTATCTCAGTTGAATATTAGATATTGGAACAAAAAAATAGCTTTTCGACAGTGTTGTGTGTCCTTGATAGACATAAGAGAGATGGAAATGAAAGTCACATTACTTTTATTCTGCAATGTTCTAGATATTGTGCCTGATGCAGCTCTCTGGGGATCCTTCGGAAATGAGAAATCAGGCTAAAGGATGAAAAAGCAGCGACTGTCTGAAACTTTATGTTACCTTGGGAAACACGAGAGTTACTTACAGTATAAAATACTAAGGAATTCAAGGAGAAAACAGCAGAAGCGACAACAAATGTAGAATGAAGATAATGAAAAAGACACAAATCGTATCCATTTTATCAGTATCACATAGAACCATATAGCACCAAGCAAAACATAGCAGAACTGACTCAGGGTCAGAATTAAAGTTTTATGACAAATTAATTAAAATTTGTACTTTTAACATTTAAAAAAATGTTAATGTCCCTTTAGTTACTGAAGATGATATCTAAAATATTCAAATGCTACCTTTTACTCATGTAATTCCTAAAGTGATCCATACACTGTATTTACTCTCAAATCCCATCAAGATTTCTAAATGGCAATCGTACCAGTCCCTGGAATCCTGCATTATTATGCATTACCAGGGTTGGACTGAGGGGTGCAGGGCCCACTGGGTTTGCTGCCCCAAGGGCTCTTCAGGTGCCCCTGCCAACCATGTCCCCTGTATCCCTTACCCCCCGCAGGGCACCCCACTGAGCCTCCCTTACTCCCCCCGCAGGGGACCCCACTGAGCCTCCCTTACTCCCCCCGCAGGGGCCCCCACTGAGCCTCCCTTACTCCCCCCGCAGGGGCCCCCACTGAGCCTCCCTTACCCCCCCGCAGGGGCCCCCCAACCCCCCCCAGGGTCCCTCATTTGACATCCTCCCCTGAGCACGCAGAAGTTTAACACGTCAGGGGAGCAATGGTCGGTGTTAACACATTTGGGCCAGATTTAGTTTATTAAGAAAAGCTTATCTCCTAATTCAATCCCAGATTTTCCCATTAAGCCAGATGCAAAACTTAGTTCACCGTTTTTCACATGAAACTTCTGTTGCAATCTATAGAAACAACTGGAACTAAGTTAGGAATTTTCCTTAAATCTCACCCATATGTTTTGATGCGATAAGCCATAAAATAATGTTTTCTTGTGCAATTGATTGTGAGAAAAATTTAAACTGTGTTTCCCTAAAAAATTCCTGTTGGATTTAGAAAAAAACTAATAAAAAGAGTAATAGGGCAGTAGTAACCATCAACTGAGATGCAGGATTATCTGGGCATTTTTATGATTTAAATTTGTAGGTCCAAATGGACCACTAGGTTATGTATCTATGGTATTTGGGCCCAGATTTTATTCCATAAGAAAATGTTATTTATGTAGTGATTGGTGAAATAATTCGGCAGGCATGGATTTGCGTCAAATGTACGTGTTTTGCCATTGGTGGATTTTTTCGCAAAACTGAATTCACTGCTGAAAAATTAGTCCATGACAAATAATTGTTGCCCGTGTCAAAAAAAATTGTTGCACGCTTAAAAAAAAAATAACATGTGCCAGAAAAAGTGCATTGGTTTATTCCCCATGCGTCGAAAAATTTTATTTTTTCAGCGAAGCAAAAAGGGACAGATTCGCTCATCACTAATTTTATGGTTTATCATGTGAAAACTTATGGGCAAGATTTAGTTTGAGGGGAAAAACGTTTCTAATTAGTTCTAGGTTTTCTATAGACTTCAATAAAGTTTCCATGTAATAAACAATGAGATACATTTTTCTTATATTGCATCTGACTCTATGGGGAAATCTGGAACTGAATTAGGAGATAAGCTTTTTCATCAAATGAAATCTGACACATAACTGGGAATAGTAGCTCAATAAATTAGGATTGAATGCTGAGGTTTTTATATCCTGAATTTTTTTATGAACATTAGAAGATGTTTGTAGCCACATAACCTGCTGCACGTCTCCTGGCATTAAATACTGTGATACCAACCCAATACTGTTCATTGTGATACACTTATTGAAAACATACCTTTAAAACTTAATAATTTTTTAAGCCAAATTTCAACCTTTAAACATGTTTGAACACAACTTTGCAGGACCAGACTGAGGTTCTAAGAAGTTGCCCTATAATGAAATAGTTGAAACCTTTTGTATCTTCCATATCCAGCTATGACAAACTGATAATCTGCAGTGCTGTTTCCATCTGTACAATATCATCAGAGTTTTTCATTACAGATTTCCATTAAGACATGTCAAAACTATTGATTCATTCTCTTACTGACCAGACTGCAGAAACCTCATTCTTACTGAGATTCTCCTCCGCCAACTTTCTCAACTCAGCTCTATCTTAAATAGTGTTGTTCGTCTTTTTGACTCCTCTCTTCTCACTATCTGCTACACTTACACATCACAACACTGTTTAAAGGACAATACTGACCGTTGGTTGATAAAAAGGAAATTACAGATATAATTTGGTTAGGAAGATGGTGCTTTATATGCATAACTGTTTCCCTAGTTTCCCTACTTGTACATACAGAATGCTTACTTTGCTAAAACTGCTTCATATCCACTTTTTTATAAGTTTCTAGTGATGAGCGAATATGTCCCGTTTCACTTCGCCATAAAATTTGTTAAACAGCAAGAAAATTCGCAAAACGGCAATAAATTCGGGAAACGCATTTGTCGCACAATTTTGTTGTCGCCAGCGTCTATTTTTTGCCGCCCGTCGGTGTCTATTTTTTGTTGCACCCTTTTTTACGCGACCGCATCCAATTTGACGTGCGACAAAAAAAATTTACGTGTGACGAATTTTTCTGCTCCAAATTTTTCTGGAAATTACGCGAAACAATTCGCCAATGGCAAAATGTGGAAATTTGCTGTGAATCCATGCCAGACGAAAAAATACGCTGATCACTAGTTTCACCATATATCCTCCGCAAACTTCCAATCGCTTAAAGTGATAATGCCACATTCGTATTAATGATAGAACAGGAGCAGGGTTTTCCCTTTCATGACTACATCTTGAGCCAACAAATGTATAATACATTTAAGAGTTAAAACGATGTATATATTGTAAGTGTAGGTTACTTGCATGTAATATATTTATTTTTATACTGTAATTTAATAGAAAGGAAACTCAAATTAATGTTTAATTAGTGAGTAAGGGCTTGTTGTACATTTTTCTCTTCTTCCAACATTTCAGAAGTTTAGAGGACTGAGCCTGAATGATTGTGATAACTCCCTACTGGCAACTTGTTTACACTGCTTATGGTGACCCCAGTAAAGGAACAACTTAATTCAAGGTCCAATGAGACTGTTTTACCCCACAGGTCAATGAATCATATTCATACACATGTCTCACCTGCCTCAGTCAGGCTTGGTCCTGGATGGAGACTATTTACCCGCTGCTAAAATGCAAAAAAATGAAAATTAAAAATCTACAATAGAATTTGGGTAAAGTGTTAGTGATGTACCTCCTTATTTCTAGATCTGTCAATAGCTTGACACCTTATACCAGTGATCCCCAACCAGTGGCTCATGAGCAACATGTTGCTCACCAACCCTTTAGATGTTGCTCCCAGAGTCAATATGGAAGTGCTTATTTTTGAATTCTGGGCTTGGTGTCAAGTTTTAGTTGTATAAAAAACAGGTGTACTGTGAAACAGAGCCTTCTATAGGCTGTCAAGATAGGGGCTACCAAATAGCCAATCAGGGCCCTTATTTGGCATCCCCAGGAAGTTTTTAAATGCCTGTGTTGCTCCCCAACGCTTTTTACATTTAAATGTGGCTCAAGGGTCAAAAAGGTTGGGGATCCCTGCCTTATGTTTAACATAATCTCTAAATGCACTTACATATGCACTTACTTTAAAATATTTATTTCATTGTACAGCTTTTAGTATAAAAATTAGCTTTATGCTGTTACCTGTTACAAATGGTGACATTTTCCTGACAAAATCTATTCTGCGTATACAAAGAATGTATCTTTGATAAAAGTTAATTAATCTTTATCTCTTCTGGAAACATCTATTTGACTTTTCAATTATTCTTTATTTCAAAACTGGGTTTTAATCAACATCTAGTTTATTCTTTTTCATATATTCTGAAAATCTTCATAAACTCAAATATATATCAAGAACTCTCTCCACTCATTTGGTCTACAAAGGTAACTAGATTTGCATTGTAGTATGTACAGTATTTTTGTATGTATTTTTCTATACAGATTATTTGCAGGTGCTGCTATAACAGAAAACCAAGCAGATGCTTGCGCTTCTGTACTCTGTCTCTATCTCTCCAAGGAACAGGCCCATATACAGTAGAGAGAGAAGATGAAGAAGAAATGATCAACAATACCAGAAAGAATCCTCAGTTGGAGGTGCAGGAATCAAATTTAGTTTTCTCATATAAATTCATGACAAGGGGACTCCTCAACTGACCCTTTGCCTTGAGGCACCCCACTGTACCTCCTTGTTACATACCTTAATGGAACACCAGGAGGTGGAGAAAATGGCCACATCATTTATTAAAATTTTATTAAATAAATAGGACCTTGCAAGCCTAACCCAAGGCAATATTCTAAAGCCAGAATTCCATAAGAGGTCGCTACTATGCCCTGCTGTTCCTTGCTGAAGTCTTGAATGAGTATTAGACTGCCTCTACCTACAGAGAGGATGGTCCCAAACTCTGCTACCAGTCCTACCGGTCCTTGATCTGCAGTGTCTCGATGATAGGAAATCCAAGCAGGCTGTCACCTAGCACAAGCAATAGTAGAGTCTCTGTATCTATCAATCCACCATGCAGTCACAGGAGAGAACCTCCTTTCTCCCTCTGCTAAAATTACCTGTGCAGTCCTACCACTGCTGTGACAAATAAAACTTAAAATACATTATAATATATCCACTGTTTTGACCAGAGGAAGGCAAAACACCCAACTTGAAGCCAGTGCCAATTATGCCTCAAGAGGGAAAAAAAACTTCCTGATCCCCCTGATTGGAAACATTCCCTGGATCAAGCAATCGTAGTTAACATGAATTAAATACAAGTTTATACTGTATAAAGATACAGAAATCACAATGTAACAATGCATTTAGGAAAACATTCACATTCAGTTTTTAATAGATAATATGAGAACAAAAAGAAGAGAAACTCCTGACATTTTGCAAAATATTGTATGTAAAAAGGGAGAGGGTGGGTGGGACGTTTCAACCTGCTCAGAAGATAAGGAAGTGAGTGCTTCTTTTTCTGACATCACATCCCTCTCTCTCTCTGCCCCCCAGGCCAGCTTTCTCCTGCCTTAACTCTTTCCTTCTCACCTAATCACAATTGCACCTGGTTCTGCCAATCTCTAAACATAAACCAGTGTAATCTGGCTGCTGGTCATTCGGATCCCTTGTCATGCAGCCCCTGCAGTTATAGCTCTAGGGCTTTCCTTACTGTGAAAAGTTACTTATTATTCTTCTTGATACTAGACAATATTATTAGTGATAAGCAATTTTTTTCAGCAGGCATGGATTTGCAGCAAATTTCTGTATTTCGCCATTGGCGAATTGTTTGGCAAGACTTCAGTGAAAATTTACTGTGGAAAAATTCATTGCGCGTCAAAAAAAAGTTATGGTTGCATCAAAATAGGGGCGGGCACGTAAAAATGGACGAGGTCTCATAAAAATGGATGAGGTTGTGGAAAAAAAGACACAGGTCGACAAAAAAGTCACCTGACAACCACGTTTCGCAGATTTTCTTGTCGTTTCGCAAATGACAGATTCGCTCATCACCAAATATTATAAAGACGATATTTAGACAACACGCACTAAACTAAAAATACCATGCAGGGGTGCACAAAGGTACAATACTTCATTACTAAAATCAATTTGTTTTAATATATTTTATTTTTATATTAATATAACTTTTCCTGAAGGATAATTATTATATAATCATTGACATCTGAGCAGGCAGATCATTAGAGATATTGCTTTATCAATATTAAACTAAACAGACATTAATTTTAATGAAGGACTCTTACTAACCCAGTAAATTTTATCTGCTCTCCTGCAAAGATCCATAAACTCTCCAGTATAATGAAGTGCACAACTTTGCTTGACATTGGAAGCTTTATAGCTTTAGGCACATCGTGAATATCCTGTATGGTGTCACTGAACATTAAAAGGACATTACATGTTACTCCTTAATCAAAGCAAAGGGCAGTTTAAAAATATAAAGATATGTATAAAGCACCATGACAAGGCGGTACACAGGACTAGGGGATTGAAGAGAGACAGATGCTGTGAGAGAGACAGTGAGGAGTAAGTTGGTTATTGCAGAAATGTTACAGAATTTTTCATTGATTATATTTAGAAAATGTCTAATTTCAGTGTCATGAAGCTTATTAAGTTTTCAATTTCACAATAGTTACTCTTTAGCAACAATTATTATAGCAGTCATTCCTTTGCTAACAGTTGTCGTTTGCTTCAACACACAATCAACATTACCAACAAGAACTCTGTGGTTTGAATACAGCATGAAAATTAAGTTAAAAAATTGGTCTGGAAATGTAAGTGTAAAGTTTCATGCTTAAATAATTTGGCTAGTAAGCCAAATCAGCCAATCAAATGGGTTTTTTTTTAAAACAACTGAGCAAATGTCACCTGCTAATTTGGTTGCTAAGGGTTACTAGACAAGATATTAATGTACTGTATGTATTATGTATGTATGTCTAAAATTAAGACAATGTCTGTGTGACATAACAAACTGTATAAGTTGGATGAAACTATTAGATATTTCTGTTTATGCTGAAATGTACCCCCTGCCCCCCTCCTACCTGTTGTAGCAAATGCATTGTGTAGGTTAATCTCATCTAGGTGTGTATTGTGTGTATCCAGCCGGCTCTGTCTGGCCCTCCCCATGTAATTGCCCCTATTGTGAGGGCACACAAAGCCAGACCCCATAGTGACACAATACACATAGTTACCCCTTGTGAGAGCAGTGCTCTGTCTAGTAAATGCAAAAGACTGAACTGGGCATGCTCCCTAGGTGGCTTCCCATAGGCCCAGTGGGATTAGCTATGATTGGCCCCTCTGGAAGCTGCCTTTGGGTCCTGGGATCCTATCCCACTGCTGCCACCAAATTATGTCACAACCTCAGGGCCGTGAGTTCCCAGACATAGGGCAGGACCCAAAGAGCAAACAGTTGGTATCACAGGATGAGGCGTTTATTGGAGAAATGGCAAGTAGCCATCAGCAGGTTCCCATAAGCCAGTAGGTGGTAGCCAGCCTGCACTCTTGTTCCTTAGGGAGTAGGGAAATACACACAGTTGGGGGGAATCTTCTTGCCGCAGCTAAGGTAGATTCCAGGGAACACAGGGGAGGGGGTCCTGCCGTAGCTAAGGTTACACCCCAGACAAAAGGCTCCTTCTGCCAACCCAAAGTCAGCTTCCAGAGGGGCCAATCATAGCTAATCCCACTGGGCCTATGGGAAGCCACCTAGGGAGCATGCCCAGTTCAGTCTTTTGCATTTACTAGACAGAGCACTGCTCTCACAAGGGGTAACTATGTGTATTGTGTCACTATGGGGTCTGGCTTTGTGTGCCCTCACAATAGGGGCAATTACATGGGGAGGGCCAGACAGAGCCGGCTGGCTACACACAATACACACCTAGATGAGATTAACCTACACAATGCATTTGCTACAACAGGTAGGAGGGGGGCAGGGGGTACATTTCAGCATAAACAGAAATATCTAATAGTTTCTTCCAACTTATACAGTTTGTTATGTCACAGTCTGCTCTGTGTAAAAGGTTGATACTGTTAGTAAGCGTGATACAGGGAGGAGTTAGGGGGTGCACTTGCACTAGGAAAAGTTACTGATATCTTGGTTCATAGAGGAATAGTGACATGTTCTTGCTAAGATCAGCACTTGTCACTTTCTTTTTATATAAAACACTTGCACTTATTTTTACTTTGTGTACTGCTCCTCAATATGTCTGTTGTGCTTGACTTGCAGAATAGGATGCCAAGGCACAGCATACATTAAAGTAAGGGAACTTTTATTTTGAGCCTGTATTAAGCCAGCTGTAATAACAATATTTTCTTATCTACAGGTCTGCAATATTTTCTTATCTACAGGAGGTCTTTTGCAGATCTAATTATCCAGTGTACAAGAATAAGATGTATTTACATTCAACTTTATCATAGCAAGAATAAAAAGTATTGTATTTTCTAAGACCTAGAGGTAATGTGAAAAATCTACACTACCATTCATTACTCACTCTCAGTACAGAGATGGATAAGAACCAAAAAAAATCATGACTGACTAGTGATTTGTATCCCTGGCCTTTCTAAGAGTTGCCCTTTTGCTTTGTACTTGTGCCACAACAAAGCTATATCTCCTGGGATTTGTTTCAACAGCTGGTGAACTCCCGATGATTATATTGTATTTGCCTCTAAACTGATAGCACACATAATTATTTTAGATGCCAACTGTTTATTCAATAATCAGGATTTGATTGTTATAGAAATCTAGGAGGGATAAAGGTCTAGAAGGAATGTTGGTCTTGTTGACCAAAATACCGTGAAGAGGCAGAAAAAGCAGGTGTGAAATGAAATCTGTTTTAACATTCTCTGACAACCCTGGAATACCATTCCCAACAGAAATGAAATAAATTAGGGATTCTAAAGGTAAAAATTAACCTGTTGCTGTTCTAGAAAAACTGTTTCTGACAGCAACTAAATTACACATTGCCTCCTATTATCTTGTTATGAAGCTAACAAATGTATCCCTTGATCGCCAGGTCAAAGGCTGTTAGGTCAGGAGTAGGCAGTTGGATGGGAAAACAGTGGCACAAAAGCATAAAAACATAAAAATAATACACATAACGTCTCTGCTATTATTCAGTGAAAAATTGGGTTTCACAGAGAAACACTGGTATAATTTAAACTTTGGATCAAATATATTTAAGTAGCTATATACACCTTTTACATATAAAACTGTGCTACTGAAAATGATAATGCTATTCGGTATCACCTGCCCATGCAAAGGCACTAGATTGGAGGTTGAGTACCTTCATAAAGATCATTGAACTCTAAGATGAAACGAGTCTAAATTGAAGACAGCGTGGGACGTGTTCTACCTACTGAGACAAAATGTGGCATTTATTTTGTGCTTGTGATGTCGGGTCTGTGTTGTTTATGAATATGGGAGTATTTTCAGCTTTACCATATGTCTTTGGGAATCAGAGACATAGCTTTTAACTGCATACTGTAGCATAAAACAACCACTTGCAATCCTGAAAGGCAAGTATTTGTTCTTAATCATCATTTTGTGATATATTACATTTCCATATCCTTAATCTACATATTTTATTTACAATTTCAGTTATAATTTACATTTTAAAACATTTTAATGAACAAAATACATGCTTAATTTCATTTTGTAATATCAATGACCAAATGGTAAATACAAAACAAAACCAAAAAAACAAAGTAACAGTCCACTGAAAAGCTCTGTTTTATATGTAAAAAACAATCTATCCTTGTCTAAACTGGAGGCTTTGTTAGGCTGCATGATAATTATACATTATACAGAGAGCTTCTCAGTGGACTGCTGCTTTGTTTTAATTGTGCTTATATGTAGTGATGGGTGAAATGTTTCGCCAGGCATGGATTCACAACGAATTTCCGTGTTTCACCATTGGCAGATGAAACGGATGAAAAAATTTGCTGCGGAAAAATTTTCCAAAATTTCGTTTTCGCCGTTTCGCAAATCTTTTGACAGATTCGCTCATCACTACTTATATGAACCTGAAGTAGACTTCCTAATTGTGTGACTTCCTATGAAATAAAAGGTATAAAATGTAGTTTGAATGTGGGATAAACTATTTAGGGAAAACTAAAGGTGTATTCAGGGATAGGCATGCACTACACAGATATATATGTATCTATATATATATATTGTAAGCTCTTTTGGGCAGGGCCCTCTTCACCTCTTGTATCGGTTATTGATTGCTTTATATGTTACTCTGTATGTCCATGTATGTAACCCACTTATTGTACAGCGCTGCGGAATATGTTGGCGCTTTATAAATAAATGTTAATGTAATGTAATGTAATATATATATATATATACAGTTATGTTATCCCTTATTCTTAAACCTGTTATCCATAAGCTCTGAATTACAGGAAGACCATGTCCCATTTTGAGCAAATAATTCTAATTTTTGAAATTGTTTTTCTTCTCTGTAATAATAATAAAATAATGCCTTGTACTTTTAGTTGTAAATACATCTACAAATACCTTTAACATTATTTAGCATTTGTAATTAATGTACAATGGAAACTTACTTTGATTTCTATTTTCTTTCAATATGTGGACGAACCCTTTAATGGAATAGTAAGTTCAACCAACCTTATTAGATAATTTGATTGTTTAGGGAAATGCAATGGTTTAGTAAACAAAGTATTTATAAAAACCGTTAACAGAATGTTCAGCTATCATAGGTAACATTTAGTACAATGGAATGTGTTTTGATATAGAATGCTGAGGCAAACAATTTTCTGATAAATATTTATGAGATAAATGTCAAGTTTATGAAATGTTCGGTGAATTGGAATGTTTAGGTCAATGGAACACTGTATTAATTCAAAAGTAAAGTTGTGCCTAATGGAAATTTTGGGCAAACAAAGGAGTTTAGTAAAATGGAATGTTCTGGTACAGAAGTTTAAGTCTAAATAGTGAAGTAAATGGAATGTTTATTTAAGTAGGATAATAAGTTCTGGTGAAATTAAAAGCTGGGGGAAAAGGAGGGTTCACTGAAACTGAAAAAAAAAGTCTAAAAAAAAAAACCTTTAAACATAAAATAAACCCAACAGGATTGTTTTTCCACAGATATGGATTTAGGAAACTTAGCTACAATCAAGTACAACCAGATTTTTTTTTTTATATTTAATTTTGACATGGGGCTAGCAATCTCCTTACTTTTCCAGGTGGCCACAGCCATGTGATTTGTGCTTTGATAGACTTCAATCTGTCTTAGGGGCAGATTTACTAATCCACGAATCTGAATCCCGAAAGGGAAAAAATCGTATTGGAAACGAAAATTTAGCGATTTTTTCATCGGCGTTGTGATTATTCGTATTTGTCGCGACTTTTTCGTCACTGTTGCGACTTTATCATATTTTGCACGGCTTTTTCGGCGCCGGCGTGATTTTTCGTATTGAGCGATCGTAAACGGTGGAAAAACCAATCCAACATACGAAAAAAGTTGCAACGGCGACGAAAAAGTCGCAAAAATACCGATCATTACGAAAAAACTTTGGACGCCTTCGGACCGTTCGTGGATTAGTAAATCTCCCCCTTAGTGTTGTGCTGCATGTTGGAGTGATATTACCCACTCCCAAGGAGCTAAAAAGATAGCAGCTTTCTCAGACCTCTGCTGAAGGATTTAGCTGCCTGAACTGTAAGTGCCTGTAAGCTTGCTCTGTAGCATGTACAATATAATAACATGTAGAAGTTGAGAGTTGAATTTTCCAACTTTCAGGGCAATGACACGTATTACTTTACATGTGGTGATCCTGGGGTAATTACTAGAAAATGTGGAATTGGCATGATCGCTGTATGTAAAGAGGATTATATATCAATATTCAAAATCGTTAATTTTAGTCTTTTATTTCAATTTGAATAGACTCAGAATTTTACTAGACTACATTTTTTTCATATTTATTTCAAAATTTGAATATAAAAACACTTGATCAAATTAAACAATGAAAAAATACCCCATGCATAAAGTTTGTATTCATGATTTTCAATGCGTCTACAAGCTCTTAAAAAAATTGAAAAGCTTTTAGATGCCAAAGTTTTAGATACAAGTATTTACATTTTTTATGCTTAATAAATATCAAACATTAGAGTTGGAGACCATAATTCGAGTTTTTGTGCAAAAAAAATTTGAATTGCGGAAAAAACTCAAATTCAAAACTGATAAATCTGCCCCAAAGTATTTGACTGCAGCAGTCCCTATTCTTACAGATCAAAAGGTATTTTCAGGTATTTTGATGATTACCAGCAGGTGATAAATCTCTATGTGGGTCATTGCCCTTATGCAGCAAATCATTTCACTTCCTTCCTGTTTCTATACCAAATTCTAATAGCAATGGTTATTTTTTAGTGGCAATGCTCTCATTAGTTAGTAAACTAACTAGAAGTGACAAGAAGTATACATAAATATTACTTACTTTGTGCCTGTTGTTTTAATTATGTTCAACACCTTATTCATTCAGCTAATTTTGAAAAGGGGTGTATACTGTCCCTTTAATAATGAAGGGAGCCATGTACTGTTCCTTTATTATAGTTCCACTGTAATATAAATGACATCTTTATATGTCTGCAAAGTTATGTTTAAATCACATGGGAGGCAGAAGGCTAGTTAATCCATGAACATTTTGTGAATATGCATGTGGGATTTCCTTTGATAAAGATGTTGCGATGATAAAATACATATTAATACAGCTTGCCTTGCTAGGCTCTCTCAAGAATACACACATATGTCATTAATATTTACATGGAAAACTGAGATCTTGTTTTTATCATTCAAGAAAATGTAAAACTGCAAAGCTAGGAAAACTGTTGAAGGTAAAGTGTAGGTATGTGTATACAGAGAATACTTTTTTTTTTTTTTTTTTTTTTAAATATACATATATGCTTTGCCTCTTTTATGATGCCCTGGCCTGTACACATATATGGCTTTGCCTGCCACCTTGTCAGGACCTTAGCACTTCTGCTATTTTCTTTTACTATTTTCCCTCCTTTCCAGTTTTCCCTTCCTTAAAGGAACAGTAACACCAAAAATGTATATATTTTAAAGAAATTAAACTATAATGTACTGCTGCCCTGCACTGGTAAAAGTTGTGTGTTTGCTTCAGAAACATTACTATAGTTTAAATAAATACCCTGCTGTGTAGCTATGGGGGCAACCATTTAAAAGAAGAAAAGACACAGGTTATATAGCAGCTAACAGATTAAACCTGTAGAATACAATGGTGTCTTATCTGTTATCTGCTATGTAACCTGTGCCTTTTCTCCTTTTTTCCAGCTTGAATGGCTGCCCCATGGCTACACAGCAGCTTATTATATAAACTATAGTAGTGTTTCTGAAGCAAATACCCCAGTTTTACCATTGCAGGGCAAGAGTACATTATATTTCAATTACTTTAGAACACTTTCATTTTTTGGTGTTACTGTTCCTTTAACTTCCAACTTTCCAAATTTGATTTGCAACCTTTGGAATCCCTGAAGCTATACCGCAGGGGCTGCTTGACAAGAGAGCCGAATGACCAGCAGCCAGATTACACTGGTTAATGTTTAAAGATTGGCAAAATCAGATGCAGCTGTGATTGGGTGAGAAGAAATAAGTTAAGAAGGGGGATAGCTGGGCTGGGGGTGGAGAAGGATAGGGATGTGATGTCACAAGAGAAGCAGTTCACTTCCTATCTTCCGAACAGGTAGAAACATCCCACCCACCCTCCCCTGTTTTTTGCATATTTTGTAAAATGCAAAGATATTCTCTCTTCTTTATATTCATTTCATATTCTATCTTTTAATAACAGAATGTGAATGTTTCCTGTTTGCACTGTTATATTGTGGTTTTGGTAACATTATACAATATAAATGTGAGAGTCTGCATGGTATCATTTATGTTAAATAAAAGTCAAATCCTTGATCCAGGGAATGTTTGATTGTCATGGGGGTCAGAAAGGAATTTTTTCCCTCTTGAGGAATAATTGAGACAAGCTTCAGGTTGGGTTTTTTGCCTTCCTCTGGATCAAAACAGTGGATCTATGGTAATGGAAAGTTTTATCTATCACAGCAGCAGTAAGACCTTGCCAGAGTACTGCACAGGAAATTTTAAAAGAGGGAGAAAGGAGGTTCTCTCCTTTGACTGCATGGTTGGTTGATTCATACAGATGCTACTACTGCTTGTGCTAGGTGACAGCCTGCTTGGATTTCCTATCATCGAGACACTGCAGATTCAGGACCAGCAGCAGGGCTGCTAAATGTCACTCATGGTGGGAGATGCAGCTCCTGCTGGTAGCAGAGTTTGGGGCCATCCTCTCTGTAGGTAGAGGCAGCCTAATACTCAATGGTGGATATAATGACATAGTGCTGATCTCAAGTCTTCAGTAAGGAACAGCACAGCATAGTAGCAATCTCTTATGGAATTCTGGCTTTGAATATTGCCTTGGGGTGAGGCTGGCAAGGTCCTATTTATTTGTTAAAATGTGAATAAATGCTGTGGCCTCTTTTTACCCATTTCTGGCTCCTGGTGTTTCATTAAGGTATGTACAACAATGGGGTTCAGAAGGATGGTTGAAAGCGAAGGGCAATTGAGGAGTCCCCTTGTCATGCACTTTCTGCTTTGCACCCTATCTGTCGCTATTTTTATGATTCCCTATTTAATTTTTTTTTTTTTTTACACCTGTTGTATTTTCCCTCACACCTGTTCCTTTGCATCTCTCTACCCCTATCCACCTTCCTCTTTTCCAACACAATTTCTTTTAATCAGCCAGGAATATTTATGCAGCATTGGTCCTTTTATGGCTGCACTACAGGATTTATTTTATTTGATTTTTATTAGTATGATTATAGGTTTTTTTTTGGCTAATTCATTACCAAGCCATGTAATTTTTCTCTCTAACCATCTACACACTAGAAAAAAAAATGAAAGTGGGTTTTAATTCTTTTTTTTTTATATAGTTATGAAGGAATTAGCTTTTAAAGAATCATGTTTACTAACTGATGCCAGTCTGGCTGTTGGAAGAAAGGGATTGGTTCACACTGTGGAGTGTATGCAAGAGGATGTGGGCTATAAGACAATAGGAGGGGCAGAAAAAAGAAATACATATTGAATACAATATTTCTAAACACTTGTGTTTGAGACTAATAGCCAGTGACAGGCAGAGGAAATGTTGCAGAGTGAGACATGTAAAATTTAAACCCCATTCCATGGTATGAGGTGCATCTCATTTGGTGGGCAGTGATGCGGGACTGAAGCAGAATGTTTGTTTATATTTGAAGAAATAGGAAAGTCTATATTGTAAATTGTAATTACTTGTTTGATACCCTGGGCTGGGTGAGCCTCTTCTTCTTTCTTCAATACCCCTGGCTGATACTACTCATCGCTTTTATGCTAGTCTCTATATTCCTCACTGGATGTAAACTGTTCCTATGGACAAATTTAAAAAAACCTTGCCTTACAAAACAGGACAATTCATGGAGCAATTACTTTGTCTTTTGATATTTATAATATATAATATTTACCTTAATCTCCATGCAACATCTAACCCATGTAATATGTTACAGGTATGGGATCCCTTATCCGGAAACCTGTTATCCAGAAAGTTCCGAATTATGCAAAGGCCATCTCCCATAGACTCCATTATAAGCAAATAAATCTTTTTTTAAAATGATTTCCTTTTTCTCTGTAATAATAAAACAATACCTTGTACTTGATCCCAACTAAGATATAATTAATCCTTATTGGAGGCAAAACAAACCTATTGGGTTTATTCCATATTTAAATTATTTTTAGTAGACTTAAAGGTATGGAGATCCAAATAACAGAAAGATCCCTTATGTGGAAAACCCCAGGTCCCAAGCATTCTGAATAACAGGTCCCATACCTGTACTTGATTAAAGAAAAAGTTTATTTAATTCACACAGTAAATTATTTGCAGCCCTTTATCTTCCAATTCTGGAAAATTAGATTTGCCTCGATGCAGAGTGAAATGTACCTCTGCTTGTTAAACCTGCATTGATTATATGTCTGACCTCGAATTCCAAATGTTTGCTGCTATGTTCTTTTTCATATTAGTTAAATAAAACTTTTGTGGAAAAGGTATAAAAGACTAATTGGAACGGGCCCAGCTAAAGATAAAATCACAGCAACATCCAGTTCATTGCTTCATTTATGTTTTGTGTTTTTCAAGAAAATATGACTCAAAGTACAAAGTACAAATATGAGATCTATTATGTAGAAACCCAGGTGCATAGATGCGTGCCTAGAAGAGCTAAGTGCAAAAGAATAGAGACAAAGAGACAATAAAGTCAGATAATAGGGCTTATTTACAATGCCCTGTGCAGACAAGGAGGCTTTTTATTCACTTTGCCAACTGCATTTCAGAGCACAGAGACCTGTGGACTGTGTTTTGAATCTAGCAAGGTCTGCATTAGTCAAATCAGGTGGGCAGGGGGACGCAAAAAGATGTCCCCCCTCCCATCCCCTACCCACACCTTACCTTGTGCTTAAATTTTATATGTTCAAGGTACGCAGCAACAGGAGGCATAGGCTGGTTTGGGGCCCTATCCTTACCTCCTGCTCTAAGGCAGTTGGTAATGACAGGGCTGGGGTGCATCTCCTGATGCTGGTCTTCTGGGCACATTTTTAATCTGGCTCTACAAAGAGCAGCAAGCCGAGGGGCTTAATTGCTGTTCCATGAACAGTAAAGGGCATAGGTGTCGGAACCATGGGGAAAGCCACTGCTTTCAACTCTACTTCCGTGTAGCGATTGCCACTACAGAACAAAGATGGAAGCAGCGGTGGAGAGGTGGCTGGAGAAGGGAACAGGTTGCGTAGGTGGAGAGGAAGGAGGTTCAGACACAAGAGGGACAGGTAGGTGGGGTGGTGGGCTTCAGGAGGGCTCTCGGAGGGGATTTCAGGTGGGTGGGGAGGCGAGCGACTTGGTCCAGTACCAGAGAGAGATATCAGAGGGATTAGAGAGATAAAAGATAGGAGAGAGGAAAATTGAGAATGAATTCCTTAAAAGAAAGGAAATGTAGGGAGAGAGGAGACTACAAGGAGAGAATGAATAAACAATTCATAAGGAGTAAATGAAATGGGCTAGTAGATGTAGCTGTGGTAAAGGCCAGAAAATGGAAAGGGGGCAACATTAAAAAAAGGCAAGGAGTGTAAATAAATTAGGTAGCCTGTAGATAGTTGAATAAAAGGAGAAAAAGGAAAAGAAGAGAACATCAGAAGAGTTTAAATGTAGGGGAGAGGGGCAGAGAAAAATCACAGAGAGATGGTGAAAATGAACAAAAATGGCAAAATCATGTGGCTAGGTCTAGAAGGAATGTGAAGGAATGTGAACAAAAGTTAAAGTAGCCTTGAAAGTGAATGGAAAAAAAGTAGAGAGCAAAAGTAAAAGAACAGACAGAAAGGGAACAGAATGGTGAACAGCGATAACAAGGTAAGCCATAACTACATGTGTATGATATCAGCCCCAAGAGAGGATGACTTTTTATCAAGGGTAAAAATAAAGATCTTAGTATAAAGTTGATCCAGGAACTGGTCCGATTGCCCTCTTGGAGTCAGGAAAAAATATTTTTAACAATGAAGTCACTACATGGCTTTCCCTCCAACAGGTTACACAGTGCTCCTGGCCTACAGCTTCAAATACCTTGCTTTTTGGCAGGAAAAGAGACTCGGGCAGTGCTTGGGGTGATGTTAGAATCTCAAACGTTATAATATATTTGGAGTGCCATTAATCACTGCTTCTGTTGGTTAACTGCACTTATAATCATTTTTTACAGTTTAGTTTTCCTGAAAATTTGGTGAAAACACATGTAAAAGTGGGTGGAGTCCAAAGGGCATAGCCACAAAAAGGGAGCATGGCCAAAACGGCTATGGCACGCTGAGCATGCCGCAGATCCAAAAACATCCTCTGCTGCCTATGTGCTCTTGTATTGTTGCACTGTGACTTCCAGGGTTGCAAATTAATCTAATGAGTACTGACAGATGAAGCCGAGATTTGAGGCTCATCAAAGAGCTCTAAAAAAAGGTTCTTTATGATACTTGTGTTCAAATATTGGTAATCTATACAAACTCTTAAAGGTCCCTTTAAAAAATGTTTTTATTTCCAAAAGTGGATAGCTTATTTATGAATGCAAGTCCAAAGCACTAGAGTGGATGCAAAATTGAAGATACTTATGAGCATACATATGCTTCTTGCAACCTGCAGCTGGCTGTCATAAATTACGCATGGAAGCTAGGGTCCCTTTGTGTTCATGGAAGTTCATGTGTTCATGGAAGAAGTGGGCATATTTGCTTCCTTATTTTATCATGTACAGTGGAATCAGGGTCCGACTCAGGGGGTGCCCTCACCAGTAAGGTCACCCGTGCCCCCCGCCACCCACCCGACATCTTCCCCTGAGCACGTGTAAGTGATACGCATCAGGGGAGGACATCAGTTCCAGGGGATGCGGCAGGGGATCGTGTCTGGGTCACCGGGGTTTTTTCCCGGTGACCCGGCGGCCCAGTCTGGCCCTGGGTGGAATTATGGGGAAAGTTCTGCATTATGGATAAACATTTAATTTAAAAAAACATAAATTTGGGTCCAAAAATTGCATTTGCTTCCTAAATAAGTCCTCGTTTATTTTAGTTTTGCAGTTGCAATTTTGGTAAAACCTGTGCTGTTAAAAAAATAAACTTGTTATGTGTGATGAGCTTATCTGTTGCAAAATGCGTGGAAGTTGCCTTCTTTGTGTGGTAACTTTTTCCTTGCAGAATACACTGGAGTCTATTAACTTTTTCCATAGCGACTTTTCAGAACAAAAACTACATTGGGGGTCTGTGGGCATTTTGATACCACATTTTATTGTGGTTAAATTTTCACTGCAATGGCAAAATGCAGAATTTACTGCAAATCCATAACTGCCCAAAGATTTCACTCATCACTATCAATTATCTTGTACTGTATTTATTATTATTGGTATTTCATATATTTGTGCCATAGTTTCCCACTGCGCATTACAGATTAAGGGATATAAATAAGACATAACGGTTTACATATACATTCAAACAATCAAGACATACAAGAAGAGATGCATAACTGCAGTGGGGTAAAGGCCCCTGCTTGCAAGTGCTTCCGCTCAAAGATCTATTTAAGAAACCATGGAATTAGCTTAAATATTCAGTAGCAGGCAGGAGCTGCAATGCATGTGTGTTTTCTTATACTGTAAATTATGCAGAATATTTCAGTATTTCAGCTTTATGGGGGGTTTGTTTACTTACAGTTTTAAACTAACTTGGATTAGTCTATATCTGCCACAGCTGTTTCTGCATTTGGATTGCAGGTATCAATTGCATAGGTTGCCATAACCATGCTATTTCTAATTTATACTGATCAAAGTTTACCGTATCTCATCTGTCTCATTGTTTTGAGGGGTTGTAATTAGTTTAAACATCATTTATAGCTGCAGTGAAAGCTGTCAGAGTTCAGCAGCAATACATTAAACAATGTCACCCAATGTCATGAATACATCATAGAAGGTTTGACAGAAGCAGCAAATTAGAATGCAAGCCTGACTGTGACATGATGAAAATAAGTGTCTGGATTCACTGTGATTACAGTATTTCTAGTGAAACTAAGTATTTGGTATCCAAATATATCAGCATTTTTGTGCACATTTAGAACATTCAATTGCATAGCTACTTGCGTGTGGTGCATAGAGATGGCATCATTCAGTATTTGTTCCAGTAGAATGGAACTACATTTTGGAAAAACAGTAACAAAAAAAAAAAAAAATCACTGAAAACTTGAAAGAATGACAAGAGATTGACTCAAGAGTTTGAATAGTGCACTCAAGCTGTACAATACCATAAGTGTTATAAATATGAGAGGTTTTGCTGTATTAGAAAGGTATTTTTAATATCATTATAACGCTTACCTAAAAAACACTGAAGCCTATGGAGCACCCCTTCCTATATTGGAATTGTATGTTGTTTAGATAAATAGTGCAGGTGTAATTATCTCAAATTAGAATAATCAATTTATATACATAAATGACAAATAAAATGCCTTTTGTCCTCCAAAAGGGTACTTGGATTGGTCCTTAAATCAAGTTTAAAGTTTATATATGGATTCTATGGTGTGATCTAATTGCAATGTTAATTAATTATAATCATTGCAGCAACTAGAAAAGGTATGAGCACTATAAACATAATAGATTCATTATCTTTACTTCACAGCTGATGGATGATGGTTTGGCCCACAGGCCTCAGTGCCACTATGTGACTTATGCCAATGCACTAGTAATAAGGGGAAAGAATTATTGTGTTCATTTGTACCTCTGTGTCTTGTGAACATTTTTAACTATGTACAGTAGCTCTTTGGTTAGTTTGACCACTCAAGAGCCTGTTTTCATTGATCAGCATCAAATTCATGCTGGAAACCTTTCTCTTTATAACCACGTTAAGGAAGTATTTGGTTGTGCTCATTATTACCTATTAAGAAATAGCAAATAGATATATAGGTATGGGATCCAGAAACCCATTATCCAGAAAGTTCAGAATTACGGCAAGGCCCTCTCCCATAGACTCCATTATAAGCAAATAATTCTAATTTTTTAAAATTATTTCCTTTTTCTCTGTAACAATAAAACAGAAGCTTGTAATTGATCCCAACTAAGATATAATTATAATAAGGATTAATTAATAATAAATGATAAATAATCCTTATTGGAGGCAAAACAAGCTTATTGGGTTTATTCAATATTTGAATGATGTTAAGCAGCCTTAAATTATGGATATCCAAATTACAGAAAGATCCCTTATCCGGAAACCCTTGGTCCTGAACATTCTGGATAACAGGTCCCATACCTGTACTTCCTTTTCATATTCTTGAGGTCATGAAGTTTGGTTATGTCACATAGTGAGTCCCTTTTCTAGGAAGAAGTAATTGGTTTAGAATAGAATCGTTTTTGTTCACTGGAAGTCATTTTTCGAAACCCTTACATTTCTTTTGAATTGTTTTAAAAGGCAGTAGAAGCCCCTTTTCAGAGATTCCTTTTTCGTACTATATCCTAATACCCATTTGAGGCAAAAGGATATACATTCCATATATTTATACACCATTTCTGGTCCTTAATTATAACCTGGATCCAAGCCCATAAAAGATAAAAGGAAGTGTGGAGCATAGGGGAGAATGCCTATATAAGTCCCAAGTACTTCCCTCATTGTAGCTCTGGATGATTACATCTACTTTTCATACCTTGTGGTGGATAAACATGGAAATTATCTTTTAATATCTTCTTTAGATCTCTCAAGGTGGGTAACTGCAACCTAACCAGGTGGCAAATAAATGCAGTGTGAGGTAGTGCCAACTGTTATGTTGTTGCCAGATCTTACTTGCGTGCTTATCACTTAAGATTACTGGGACACACATCAAATTTAATTTAGGGTCCCAAACCATTGGTTTAACCTGTTCTACCAGGATATATGAAGATTGTTCATTAATTAGGACTTTACTGCCCCCCCTGCAACCTCAGGGGCTGTTTGCTCTGTAGTTACACCCCTAATCCCAATTAATATGTGGGTTATATAATCTTAACCAGGGTAGGCCAGTTACTGATGTATCTAACCCAGAGCCAGGGGGATATCCATCTCTGGACAGGAGTCTAAATGAAGAGAAAATACATTTTAGAAGAAAAAGTGGCATCAATAACATTCCCAGCACCACCTGAATCAATAAAAGTCTTAACTGAAATAGATGTTATTCCAGGATGATAAATTGCTTACAAACCCCCAGAAAATCTTTTGTTAGGTTCTGGAGCTAGAGCAGTTAGGAGCTGCAAGCACTGATCTGGTCCTGTTTTCTCTCCTGCCAATTCAGTGCTGCAGAAAATCGAAAATCTGCTTAGCTGTAACAGGAGGCAATAAGGCTCCTTCAGCATCCATGACAAGTTGCAATGTCACGTAAGGTAAACCCAAACCCCAAAGGGAGTATCTGGGCTCCTGTCTAGGTGTGCTCTTCTGCCTATAACAGCCACCTTTGGCTTTGGGCCTGGCCCTTAGCTACTCGGGTGCTGCCAGGTCTTACTGCATGAGAAGCCAGAGCCTCCCAAAGGGCCAGGCAAGGGCGCCAAAACGTCAACTGTAGAGAAGGAGCCGGTAAGGGCAGAATGTATTGAGGAGCAAACTGAAGTAAGTACCTAGTTATCTGCTCACATAGAGCAAAGTTATAAAAAACTGCACCGTATCCTGCAGGGTGCTGGTTCAAATCCAGGCAGGATGTTATAGTGTCAGCTGTTGGTGTGAAATTACACTTTGTTTCTCACTTTGCAACTAGATCTTACTTGCCTCTTTTACAGGTGAGGTTTTAGAATATTCTACAAAGTGTGAGAACACTATTCTTACATTAGCTTACTCAGTGGACTTCTTATATGGATATGGACTGGCCCTCCACCCTCCCCATCCATTCCGTCTACTTATCTGATGTTCATTCAGGTGTATCTGATGTTAATTTAGAATCCTCTGAATGCCTCTTGCAGCTCTGATGGAATCCTTACAGCAGGCGGTGGCGGTGCTGGAGCTTGGCATCCAGGGTTCTCTTGGCTCTCCAAATGGTCCTGGTTGTCCAGTACATATGGAGCCGTATGTAGTATGTAGGAGTAGTGGGTCCAAAGACTAGAATTGCTGGTAAAAAAAAAATGAAAATGCATTATAAGACTATGGAAAAGTAAAGCTGAAATTATATTAAACATGAAAAATGTATCAATAGTCATTAGCTTTTCTGTCTATAGCGCTTTTTCTGTAAATAAAAATGAATAGAAACCTACTTTGAAGAAGAGGTGCTCTTTAACCATTTCAGCCCCAGTGTCACCCTAAGCGAGGCGGAATTCTCTTTTTCTTAGAGCTACAAAAAAAAGAAAACAAATGTTTTATTATTCTACTGGGAAGGTATCCACCCAGAAAATACAAGCAGTTTTCCAATCCCATAGAGAAAGTAACCATATGCATATGTAACTGATCTGCTTGGATGGGCTTACAATTAAGCTCATATTTTGACAACTATAACTGTGTCTATGGACCAGAGATTAAGTTCTGTATTTAGGGGACAACCCATTATCAGTAACACATTAGTTCCCGCTGCTTCTGACATTCACAGCCTGTTCCTTTGGGATAGAAGGGGCTCATTGGGGTAATACACATTGTAAAGTTCAGTAAACTGAAACTGCCACTAAAATACACAAAGGCCAAATGTTATATCATGGTAATAATAATAACTATACAACATGTATGGCCCTTAGTATAACAGGTGACTAAAGGCACATTATACCGATTTGCTGGGGGCAACTTACTTCATTTATTAGTGTAGAGACATCCTCTGATAGTTCTGGTAACTCACTGTCGTCAAAAAGGATGCTCCTCATTTGCTTAACTGGATCTTTGTTGTTGAATGGTAACTGAAAAAGTGAATAATTATTTCTTAATAATTAAGAGATTTTTTGCAATATCAACTTAGTGCAGGCTCTGTACTGAACTACATCTCTCATGTGCAGCTGGTCATACAGATACCATCTCTTAGTACAGCGCCAAGGGGGTATTTCTTATATAAATGATAAAGGGAAGCCAAATACAGTAATATGCATGCTCTATTGTTTCTGAGAGTATAGGAAGTTATGCTGGTAAATATGGAGATTATAATAGTGTGATATATTAATCATATTATTATGTTTAGTCAGGGGCGATTGTGGACATATCGCCGCCTGAGGCGGCTCCTGGATGCCGCCCCCCCCCCCCGCTCCCCAGCGCTTACCTTCTGAGTGCAGGAGCGGGTCCGGGGGCGATGAGATCGCTAGTGCAGAGAGCGCAATTGCGCTTTCTGCACTAGAAGAGCTGAATTTCCGGTTTAAAAACCGGAAATTCGGCTCTTAAAGTTACCAGGAGTGGCTTTTTGCTCAACTCGCCTCAACTCGCCTAATGGCAGAAGCGCCCCTGTGTTTAGTCACATTATAAAACAATGACAGAAGTTTAATCATTCTGGGTAAATCAGTAGTAACTAAAACCTAATTGTGCAATGAGTCGCTCACCTTCCCAAATCCTCCTTCTCCCAACACCTGTCAATTTTCAAGTGAGGGAGATCTGGGCTCAACAGGGCTGAGAAATAAAATAATGAAAAGGTAAAATATGTTTTGTTCATGTTCACAGACAATATTAATCTAGTATACTGTTTATTTGGTGACTTTTCTGTAGCATCCAATCACCAGAGGGTATTGGCCAGTTACTGATAATACCCTTTAAGGAGAAGGGAACTATAATAGAATCAAGTTTTATGTAAGGTGCAGATTAGGCAATACTTATATTTTAATATATACTGTAAGCAACTTAAAATTCTTAACTAAAACAAAAGAAAATATGTCCTAAATCAGATACCTGATAGATGGTCCATCTGCGCCCTGTATTTCATTGTTAAAATCTGAGCCAAATTCAGGACTGCAGAGCTGCAAATAAAGGATGAATGAGTATTGTGTGCAGAATGCAGTTTGCAAATGCAAACCTTTTAATAAAGATTTAGTCATCTAATCACACTCATTGGTGCTCCTGATCCTGTTAAAGAATAATATACATAGAATCTACTTACTACTAATGGATGACTGGAAGAGGTGGAATTATCATCCTTGGTGTCCTTCTCGGGCTCAGAATCTTGCTCCTGATTGGGAACTATGTATCCGCTGCTATTGGACATGCCAGCATCACAATCAGGAGCTTCTGAAGACCAAATTCACAAAACTGCAGAAGGATTTGTAAAACATCAGAGAAATTTCATCAAATGCATTGGAGTAAATCAGCATTTACTTCTCTCGTTTGCATTGGATTCAGTGCCCATTTTTTCTTATTTTTCGCACACCAAATGCATTGGAGTCAATGGGCATTTTTTCTAGTGCAGATTTATAAACATTTTCAGCACTTGTGAAGATGCAAATTTTACAGCAAATCTGTATCAAGCGACAGATTCTTACAAATAAGCATTCAATCTAGATGTTCTTTTTACCAACCTTCAAGCAGTTTTCAACTTTCCGAAAATACACTACACGCTATGTGTGGCATTAGCCTAAAATATCTAACAATTATGCAGCCCTTATCAGTGGCCATTTGTGGCATAAATAAGCAATTACTTTTAATTATCTTCATGTGTATACTTTGGACTTTAAGTTAAGTATGTTTTTAACGATAGTTCTTTCCTTTGCTCCCCTGCACTGGATCTCATGGGTTCCACTGCAGGAAGAAACACAGCCCTGTATTTTCTATTTGTTTGTGCTCACTGGGGTGCAGGCAAGAGCCAAAGGTAGGTGAAACACCATTACGCCATTACCGCCTTGGCTGTGGTTCTTCCTATGCTCTCCTGCAGCAAAACACATGGAAGATCCACCACAGGGGAATGCAGTAAAAAATGCCTCACATATGTCTCATAAAACTGAGAATTTGGACCACAAATATTGTTATTATGAGACCAAGAGCATTGTACAGTCGCATTCTGCTCAGGCTGCCCAATTATCCAATTAACATGCTTGAAAGCCAGTAAGCAGAGCATAAATAAAGTCAGAGAGTAGGAGACAGAAATGTGTAAAGAAATCCAGAGCTCATTACTGTACATGCATTATACTTACAATTGCACAATTAAAGTGTTTCTAGTAATCCAAATGACGTAGCTTTTTTATGTAAACAAAACAATTTGTGAGTGTTTAGTCTAATCCTCTGCAATTTTTTCAGCACTTTTTTGTTTGCTAGAGTGTTACTTATATAATTCTGCTGTAGAGATGAATTCATACATAAAATACACATACAAATGAATACAGTTTCTAACTCTTTTTTTCTGGCCTCTGTAATCACAAACAGAAACGCTTTAAGATTGATCAGTTATCCAGTGCCGGGCCAGGCGCCCTAGGCAACCTGGTTGGCTTGGTCCGCCCACCGATGCCATCACCTTTACCTTCACATTTAGTATATGTAAAGAATGTCCTATTCCTGCAATTGGTCTCCATTATTTATTTTTTATAGTTTTCAAATTATTTGCTTTCCGCTTCTACATCTTTCCAGCTTTCAAATGGGGCCACTTACCCCAACAGCCAAAAAACGATTGCACGATTGTTATTGTTAGTTATCTTATCCTCACCTATTAATATTCCAGTCTCTCATTTATACCACTGCCTGGTTGCTAAGGTAAACCAGACCCTAGCACCCAAATAGATGCTAAAATTCCAAACCGAGTTTCTGAGCAAAAGGCTAACTAACTGAAAAACCACAAGAAATAAAAATTGTTAACCAATTGCAAATTTGTTTCACAATTTCAATGTTTACATCATATTGAAAGTTAATATAAAGGTGAACAACCCCTTTAAGTTAACAATATACCATAAAGCTGTAACACAATTTGAATCATGTGTAAAGGACACAATAATGAATTGTTTAGGCTTAACTTTTCTATCAACAGCCCCAAATGATTTGTGCACATTGAGGCTTTTATTAGGTTTCTCCAAGTGAGGGGTTTTGGTACTGACTTTTTAAGTAGCCAGTTAGCACTATACCTAGGGCAGACACTATCCTTTCAGGTAAGGAACAGGTCATCAAAGTGTTAAGTTCAGCAACAGCAGGATTAACTCTTATAGATTAATGGGTACACAGTCACCCATAGTGTAGAACTCAGTTACTCACAGAGAGGGCTGTCTTTCCACAAACATTTTGCATACTTTTTGATGATCGGTGGTATCAGAGTCCCAGCAGGGTTCTTAGCTCTGATGCATGCTGGGAAATGTAGTCCTGTTAATGCTCCATACAAACTCTGTTGTTGTTTGTATTTCTTGCTTAAATATGGGGTGTTACATGCGAGTTATTTGGTAATTTTAATCTTCTAGCAGGTAACATATTCAGAATATTGATGATGCAAATGCTTTTCTTAAATTAGTGTCAATTAGGCTTAATCTTGTTTAAATTTCATTTTTTTATGGAATATGTTCTGCTGACTAGCTCTACTTATATCAGAGAGAAAAAAAACCTATAATCAGATTGGAGCATCCAAGCTTTAGTAGGTGCACTTATTCAGCTCAGGTGGGCAAGCAATCCAGCACAAATCTAATTTGTACTTTCAATAAGGAAATGGAAGAGATTCATTACTCCATGCATTAGTTTTCAGATGCAAGTCTCATCACACCAAACAGACAAGAAAGTAGGTTACATTTATCTTAATTAAAGTTCATCCTAATCAAGATACTGCTTGCTATTAACACTGCCACTTAAAACAGAATTTCTTAGTACAGTAATACCATAAATACCAGTAAATGCCATTGGAGAATATACTTGTAAATGCAATTTAACAGAAAATAAAAACTTGAAAAGTGTGTGTTTTAAGCATTGAATCCTGCAGATGAACCAGCAAAATGGGATGGGAATAGAATTTGTAGGGGTATATTTATCAAAGGGTAAAAGTGAGAGTTCACTCTTTAAAGAGATACTGACACCAGAAATCGAATCTTTTTTACATCTATTATAACATTGTTTTTGCATGCTATTAATAATATTGCATACTGCTTTTACATTACTGCTGATCCCCCATGTTCCTCTATGAGGGGGCGGCCATATTTGTGCAGCAGGAGGCTGTTAGCATTAGAAGCTACAACTGACAGGCTGAGAAGGGACAGTCAGGTTGGCAGAACAGTCAGGTTTAAGAGCTTCAAGTAACAATTACTTACAAAAGCAGCAAAAAATGATCAACATAACCTATAGGTAAATGTTAATGTTCATATTTTGAAGAGTTGTTTATCAGTGTCAGTATCACTTTAATAAACAGGTCCCTTAACGTTCCTTAAGAACCCCAAGTGAATAGAGAGTGGCAGAATTTCACTCTGGAGGACTGTGGTAAGCACTAGGATATGTATTGTAAGCAACACTGTAATTTTTTGGTGGGGGTATTTTTTGTCTGGGTATCAGGCAGATTGTATGTCTGTAAGCCAATCCAATGTATGTATGGATTTGTGGTGAATTTCCGCATTTTGCCATTGGTGGATTATTTCGCGAAAATTCCCTACGTAAAAATTTGCTGCACAACAAAAAATTGTTGCCCGCAGCAAAAAAAATTGTATCGCGAGTCGTCAACAAAAATTCAACGCACGCAATGTTCTTATTGATGCGCGCCTCAAAAAATTGCCACACGGCAAACAATTTTTTGATGCACAACATTTTCCGCCCTTTTAGGAATCTTTTTAAAGATTTGCAAATTTTTCTCTGAAGCGAAACGGGACAGATTTGCTCATCACTAGTCAAGCAGTATGTTGAGCAAGTGTATGTGTGCAAGGCAGTGTTTGTAATATGCCAGGCAGCTGCTCAGTACAGTATGGGTAAGTAAAACAAAAAAGACTCAATAGCTTGAAAGCCCTAATTAATCAGGGCCCTCTCTTCCTTCTGTATTGGTTTAAATATAGATGTTCCTTTGAATTGAGCTGCATAGTTCATTTCTAGAGGACCGCTTGTTCTGGTGAAGAGAAGTATACAGCTCAAGCTGACATTTGAACTTTCTTCTGGTAATCTGTGCTGAATTCCCCATTCAGAATTTAAAAACTCAATGAACTATTTACACATCCGTTAAACCCAATAGGATCATTTTGTTTTCAGTAAGGATTATTTACATCTTAGCTGGGATCAAGTACAAGCTTCTGTTTTATTATTACAGAGAAAAAGGAAATAATTTTCAGTTTAGCAGGTTTTTACAATTATTTTTAAGTTTTGCAAATTTTTCTGGGGTTTTTCTTGGGCCAGTTTTACTCACCACTATTTGTCTGCCCATATTTTCTTAATAAGTAAAAAAAAAAATACTTTTGTGTCACATTCTTTTACCAATCAGCATTTTAAAATGTTTTCTACTCTTCTGCCATTTAGCTCAATGGTAACAGTTTCCTCTTCTCAATGACAAGTTGGCAGAAATTCTGCTGATTGCGTACGAGTTCATGTCTTAGCTTAAATTATTTTCTTGAATAAAGTTCATTTCAGGTATAAACTAAAAATATTACAGAGTTGAACTTTCTCGCCTGTCCTGTCTGCTTACCTGTTCCCCAGTACCTTCTTTACCTAAACCATTACAAATCTTTTGTTATATTGGGCAATAAGTTAGTAATTGCAAGAAAAGATCAACATAGGGATGGAATAGAAACTTATATTCCTTGTGACACTCCGTCTGCATGTATACATAATTTTTGGGGGACATTAGTTATGGGTAGCAGTGGATCAGGAGCACAGATTTGCTGCTTACCTGCAGCCTAATCAGGCAGCTCCCTACAGCTGGCCAACTGAAAATACAGAACAGAGGACCTATCCTACTCTCCCACAATTTACTCCAAGAACTCATTTATCCAGTTTTTCCTAAGCCTCTAACAAGAACACAGCACTACTTGCTGCAAAGGCAAGCATTTTCCCTGGTACTACTTGTATACCACCTTTAACACTGGTGGAAAATACACTAATCAGTGTTCTTATTCATTGTATCTCTCACACCCTAAACAATGTAGGTCAATATATTGCATACAACAGCTTATTTGTGAAACCCCGTTTCTTGTAAATAAACCAGTGCCATTGGGTAATTTTAAGTAGAAAATTTCCATTTAAATACTAAGGGCCACCCCCTGGGATCCTATATTTCACAACACAACATCATATATTTGCACACACACAAACCAACGGCACACATACATGTTAGATCACATCAGCTTATTAATGGATAAAGTTCTGAATTTTACTCCCACACTTCCTGTTACAGTCAGAGCTGCATTATTTCCTGTCAGCTGATCTCTGAGGGAGCACACAGCCCATCACTAAATGGTGGCTCAAAGGAAAAGATGTAAATGGGCAATATATACTAAATGCATTTATTACAGTTCCAGTTTGGTAAGATTCTTTAATAAGCCACTTAATATGATACAAACTATCTGTTGATCAAGTGTTCATTCTTAAGGTATAGTTTCCCTTTTCCTGGTCAACTCCATGTCAACACTTACGGAGATAGCTCCACTGGTCCCATCAAAAGGACCCTCTTTTTGTCCTTCTGCTTCACTTTTTGTTTTAATCTCATTGGAAGCAAATTTTTCTTTTTAGCCTTGAGAAAGCATTGGGCTTGCTAAAAGCATCCTTGGGACTGGGTTTTTTTGGTCCTTTAGATCTTTTATTCCCCTCAAGCACATTACCTCATTTATTTGGATGTCATTTGATGTCTCGTCTCCAGGATAAGGTAGGGCACTGTGGTGCCTTTGATTCATGTGCCCTCTCATGCTGCTGACAGCAAGTCTGGTGGCAAGTGATTGTCCCCCTATCCAGCAGTGGTGTGTGCGGCCCCTACATCCCTTATCATTTTTACAGATAGGAGAGGGAGGTGGTAGTTAGCTACACATAAAGGGTTTTTACTAACCTAGCCCACTGGGGTGACGCCTGACTGGGCTCCTGGGTTTGCCATGGTGGCTCTGGGTTAGCAAAATCTGTGGGGTGGCAGGCTTAGTTAGGGGCCTAAGGCTATGGCCACCTTTTCTTTCCTCTATCCTGGGCGATTTTCTTTAAATGGAGAATTTTAGGTTTTAGATTTGTAAAACCAGTGAAAACTTCGATGTTGAAAAATCCACGGAATGCGACTACTGCCCAACCTTTTTGATGTGGCTGTAATTTATTTGAAATGACGTGACTTTTTTAATACAAGCGCAGCTTATTTGACATGACCAACTTTTTTGATGTAAAGTGTGATGTACTTTTTGTTGCAGCAAAATTTTGCTGCAGTTCTATGCTGAATATTCATCAATGGCAAAATGCAGAATTTCCCAGCGAATCCTTGCCTGGTGAAAAAATTTGCTCATCACTATCCCTCACAATTCTTTCCCAAGGTTGAGGTTGAGGATAGCTCCATGTCAGCAGTTTCCTACACTTTTTCGGTAGTTTCTAAAAACTTATTACTAGACACTGAATTGAGGGTAGGGTTGGGCTTTTAAAGCTTTGGGGAGGGTCTTTCTGAAGGGAGCAGTGGGGTGGGGCCATCCCGGTAAGTGTTGACATGGAGTTGTCCAGGAAAGGAAAATTATAATAAACATGATACAAATTTCCTTTTTAAATGCTCAGCATATGGGCAACAAAACTGGTGGTATTGTAAGAAGTATGTGCACAGAAAGTGTAGGGGGTGATAATAATAAGTAAATATAAGTGATTAAGGTGGAAAATCTCAAAAAAAGCTCTTAAAATAAATTTGAAGTAAACATTTTTTTGACTTCTCATGGTGCATCACAGTGCAACATGTCATGGTATTCATTTCAATGCAAAAAACTTGTGATAATCGAAACCCTTTTCGATTGCTAAATAAGCCAACTCATACTCAAAAGGACTTTTGTATTTTTTCTTCTGTAAAAAGAACTTATGTATTTTTCCCCTATGTGTCAACATGTTTACAAATGCAGGCCTAGTGGTCTAATGTGGTGACTTTACTTAAGCTTAGAATTTAGAATATTTTATTCTTGATATACAGTACAGTACAAGAAAAACATGGTCGAAAAGAGTTCATGGGAAGTTATGAAAGAGGCCAATTTTCGCAATAAGGTGTGAGAAAAAATGACAATCAATTTTTGACAGATTGGGATAAAAATACCTGTTACATTTTTACAGATGAGTAATGGCACTAGTGCGAGAGAAACTATTTTATTGTGTGAACATATTTGGGAGAAAACAACTAGCTGGTTTTCTGAGAGAATGAGGCTGCAGGAGAACCACTGAAACAGAAGAAAGTAGATACTGCATGAAGAGCTGTGTGTCTAATCTGTGGATTGGGTGGCACAACCTCAATTGTGATTGGTGGGTACAGGGGGGAGGTGATATATTATGTAAATATGCAAATCTGGAGCACTTTGACAACTCTGAAAAAGGAACAGATTTCTTTCTTCTTTTTTGTTTTGGATTTTAATCATCTTCATCCTGGAGAAACGCTCAGTTTCATGATGATATCTATGAGGTTTGCGTTTTATCTATTCAAAATCTCATATGTGAAATAAAATATAATAATAAATCAACAAAAAGCATATACCTATTCCTAAAGGTTATTTAGAGCTTTGTGGAAATGCATTACTTAATCACAAATCATCCCCCTTGGTAGCAGTTGGTAAGCTAAGGAGAATCAAGGGCAACAACTATAAAAGTTAGATTTTAATTATCTTCTTTTAGCAAAACCATTCAGCGTTTTTCAGAAAAAATGAATGAGTTAATCTATTAATTTATACTGCCAGAGTAATCCCTCTGGTAATTGTAAAGGTTAGAAAGTCAAATGAAACCTCTCATTCATAAGATGAAAAGTTTATATGGATTAAATTAAAATTAATTAAAGTAAATATTTCATGAGGAGTCAGCTAAATAACTACATTTCAGAGGAGCACTCTATGACTTGGAGAATGTTCACTGGCTAATAAGGAAATTACTGAAAAACCACTGCAATTTATATAATGTCCCACTGTTTTAAAAATGTATAGATTTGTGTTTTTTTTGTTTTTTTTTTAAATCTTGTTTATTAAAAAATCCTTAAATTCGTGCTACAGAACTCTCATGATACATACCTAAATGGTGGCTTTGGGTTTTTTTCTCCATTTTCTTTTTAAACACAACAGCCCAATGGAATTATTGAGCATGAAATAGAATGGCCATGAACTGCCTACAGCAGACAGAGGATATACAGAGAATATGTATGTATGTATGTATGTATGTATAACTTTATTTATATAGCAGCACAAGGGTACGCCGCGCTGTACAATCTTACAGAATACAAAATTACACACATGGAGGACAAGTGATATAATAAATAAATATACCGTATATACTCGAGTATAAGCCGAGTTTTTAAGCCCTAAAAATGTGCTTAAAAAGTGACCCTCGGCTTATACTCGGGTATATATTGCACTCAAACTTGCAAAGCTTCCTTCCGCGATTTCTACTAACCCACCGTCTGACTCCATTGTGCGGCGCCCGCCTCCGCCAGAGCCCAAGCTGTTAAAGTCGCATGAGGTCACATACCGCGCATGCGTGATATTCCTTTGCCCCATAATGTCTCACTGCCCGGGTAATGAGCTGCAGTGCCTGCCCTCTCGGCCGCTAGTGATGGCCTTTCTGTAACAGTTGATCGCTGCACCGCACGTCCTTCCTCTGCCCTCTAGGCTTCGGTAAAATAAAGACGTGTAGTGTAAAAGTCTGCTGCCACAGCAAGGTGGCCGACCAATAGGGCCCGCGGCTTAGCGTGACGCAACTGAGAGGCGTCTTGGCGATGTTGCTTTGCGGCCACTAGATGGCGCTGAACTATAAGCACGTAGCAAACGAAGTCAGCAAATATGGGCATTGTAGCTTGAAGATCGCTTGCCATGAAATGGAACGATAGTTGTGGGGTGAGTGTAGGATTGGCAGGCACACTCTCTTACGGCTGTGGGAATGTACCCTGGTGTTACAGCGAGCCGTTAAGGGATGCGTTGCCCTCAAATTCGTTGTAGTACATACTTTATTCTAATGCAAATTCGTGTGTGCTAAGGGTTTGCTCAAATGTTTGTGGTAAGTGAGACATGTTTATTAGGTGCTGATTAGCAGAATCCATAACAAGATGTTCCTGGGCCTCACAGCTGAAGTCCATCAAAAAACGTCCAGAATGTGATTTGTTTTACCTATAAACATATATATTGAAATTGCTATTTGTGTAGGTCCCCTAAACTCCTGCCTCCACCTAGGTCCCACACTTCCAATAGCAAAGATGGAGATAGTGACAAATGCTACATGTAGGGTATCTCATTCAGATATGTCCTCTCAACTGTATTTATCAATTTATATAGAATAATTTTGTATTCATTGAAGTGACATCCAGAGCAGCAATTTACTGTACTTAAAGAATACAGAAATGCCATATTTAGTTATGGGATTAAAGATTTTGTATACCGGTATATGGATGCTTTTCATGCTGCACCATTGAGGGGCTTATACTCGAGTCAATAGGTTTTTCCAGTTTTCTTAGGTAAAATTAGGTACCTCGGCTTATACTCGGATCAGCTTATACTCGAGTATATACGGTATATATATAAGTGCCATGTGGTATGAGACACAGTGGGAAGGAGGTCCCTGCCCCGTAGAGCTTACAATCTAAGTGGTTGGGTAACATACAGGCACAAACTGGAAGTTAAGAGTGCACCAGGTATGGGCATTTGCCCTTAAGCGCAGGACTGATCAAAATAATGTTTTAGTGCTCCAGAAAGTAGCATCTGAGCTTTTTCTTAAAGAGAGTGGGTGAGTGTTCCCTACGGAGGGATTCAGGGATAGAGTTCCACAGGTAAGGAGCTGGAGGGGTACAGTTCTTTCAGCATGGATATTCACTGTCAAAACAATACCATAAGGTTCACTGACGTCCACAAGTGCTATGGACAAGGTACAATATTAAGTGCAATCACCATTTTTTCTGCCCCCAGTGCAGTGTATGGAAGCAATGTCAGCCTATTGGTACTAAACAACATGGTTTCTTTGGTTGATTAGACAAGTCTAACATCAAAATAAACAAACCAGGAGAATTCTAACTTCTAAAATATGAAATGCCAACCCCATGCATGAGCCAAGGTCTGTACAAAACATGTTATCTGAGGTAGGAATAGAAGAACCAGACTGGCCTGCACAGAGCCCTGAACTAAACTCAACTGAAAACAAGCGGGATGCATTTGACTGCCAACTGCTATAAAGGTCTAATTGTTCAACCTCACGAATGCTCTTATACCAACATTTATTTAGTTATATTAAGGTTATTGTGTATTTTAGAGATACCCCATTCTGCAGCCACCATAAATTATAGTATGGGCAAGTAAAGGCAAGGTCACCACAGCACACTCCTATTTTTATGCAAATCAGGACATGCTGAACTTTGGTCCTAATAAAAGTACTATTATAGTTCCAAACAATTTTAAATAGAATAAACAAAATCTGTTTTGTGCTTTACAGGATAACTTAAGCATAAACTTAACTAATGCTCATTTGGCTTTGGCTATTTTTTTTTGCTTAGTAATATTTTGTGCTACTGATATTACTTAGGAGGCAAGAGCACACTGCCCTAGGCACCGGACCTAAATACAACCCTAAGTTGTGCACGTGATGTCCCTTCCACAGAGCGCTGCAATCCCCTACCCCCTCACCCCCAAGATCACTTGCCGGATTTCCTATGAAAAACCATGGCGAAGGCTGGGGGCATTTTATTTTTTTAATTATATAAATTTATATTAATTCATTTATTTTGCATATTACTCTGTTCTAATTGGGCATGGACAGTGCCATAGTAGGGCAATTAGTTATTATGTATTTGTATTACTTAAGCAATAAAGAACTCTGGTCTTCAATATAGATTCGAGCACTGGCAATTTTTTTCATGTAGCTTAATATTGCTTCTACCTGCTATTTAGTAAGTTTATTCCCTTAACAAGGAACTACTTGCAGGTGTATCATTATTAGCTGGGGGTTAAAATCTCAGTACATTTCTCACTAGAGCTCCTGAGTTAAGAGTAGGTGCAACCAACATGGTCTTACCCCTCAATCACACTGTTTGCTGGGAGACTCACCTCCATATGTAATAAAAGGCACAGAGTAAGTAGCACAGAGACTGCAGAGGCATCTCCAGCATCCCCAGACCTATACAGATCAGAATTCCATTGACTTGCTACAGGATGCTAGCTGATTTTCATCTGTTCAGTTGGGCATATTATCCATTTAGAAAAGCTAGTTAATAATTAAAGCATTCGTTTTCATGTTGTGGTCACTGATAAAAGTATTTTGCTGAAAACTGAAAAGGAAATCTATTATTAATCTCTATTGTCTACGTGAAATGGCTGTGTACGCTGTGGTTATGTTATATTCATTTATGCTGTTGCCATTCCACACATTTACTAGGTAAGGTAGAACTATAGCTTCATTGATCAGAATATACACAGGCAGATGTAATCATTGTCAAGTGTTTGACTAGTGAAGAGCGAATCTGTCCCGTTTCGCTTCAGCAAAGTTTTTTTTGCCACGCACAGCATTTTATGACGCAACTGAATCTTTTTTGACCAGAAACATTTTTCCATTTCATCTGGTCTATTGAGTCATTCTCTTTCCCCACAGATTTCATGCATCTCATGGCCCAGAGGTGATACTGTATCACAGAAAAAATAACAAAAACAGTCTCCAGATTAAAACAATGTTTCATATGGATAATCCCATAGGCTCTCTTAGCATAATCATTGGCACATAAGATGTAAATACCGAATACCTTAAGCACCCCCTCATATAAACTATTCGACACACAACAACCCACCAAAAAGTGCTCCTGACTCTCCCCCACCCCACACCCCCAGGGATACTCCCTATATACATAGCTCAGGTACTTCATGTTGCCCCTGACTTATAACTTGCCCTGCAGAGACAGCCAGGCATCATCATACAGCTTTGCTGGCAGCCTTGTACTGTTTAGATATTTCAGTACCTCTCTCCCAGGGCCTTACTGGTACACAGTCCCTTATAGACAGCGGAACAGTAAAGAACGATGTTACCCCAATGCCCCACCTCTTTATCAACTTAAGGGCAAGGGCAATGTGTGGTGGAAAATAGCTCTGCCTGACCTCTTTCACCCTACCGCCCTGCAGCCAGTCCATGATAAAAGCGGATGCCCAAGACCTGACACAACATTCCCACACGGAACTCGTCTTTGAGTCAAACCCCCAAAATTAGACAGGAACATGACACCAAAGAAGGAGACAGGACAGACCATCCGCAAACCTCCCTCTTTCCTCTGCAGGAACTCTTTTGACTGGGTTCAGCCTACTCCCCCAGAGCATCTGGAAGAACAGGCTATAGACTCAAGCTTAGAAAGATTCTGGCAAAGGAAACACACAGGCCACATACAGAAACAACGGGATCAGAAAAGTCTTGATAAGGTTAACTCTTTTCCTATAGGTCAGCTTCCATCCTTTCCAACACTTCCTCTCTTCCGAATTAAGCCTGGCATTATCTGCCCTCCCAAATTTAACCCCTAGCATCTTAATTTGAGAGGGGTCAGTTAACATGTGCTTACACAGTGAAAATAGCTTCTTGCAGCCCCAGGTGCATGCTGTACCCACTGCCCGAGCAAATAAATACAAAATTGAAGAAAACAGCAGCACTCCAGTTGTTTTGAAAAATGTGAAGCGCCTTTGGCACTTGAGTAAAGATTCACCTTTTTCAAAACAACCGGAGTGCTGCTGTTTTCTTCAATTTTAATTTGAGAGGGGGCAACTCGAAGGCTCTTAATGAAAAACTGGGCTCATCCCCCAGACTCCACAAAGCTTCCGACTTTTCACTATTGACCAGAGACCCTGAGGCCTCCAAGTAGCTTTTGATGTAATAGGAAACCCTCTCCACCTCCTCAGGCTTTGAGATAACCAACATCATATGCATAGGCTACCAACCTCAGATGCTGCCCAATGGGTGCACAGATACCCTTCAGCTTTCAAATAGGGATCACTGACACTGGCAGTCAAAAACTATTCCTCTGTGAGGCTACAATTTTACTGTTACTGTTACTTTGTGTTACCTATCTTTATATTTAGGCCTTCCTCTAGTCATTTTCCTCTCTCATTGTCAAACCACTGCCTGGTTGCTAGGTTAAACTGGGCCTTAGCATCCAAATGCTGCTGAATTTCCAAACTAGAGAGCCGCTAAACAAAAAGCTAAATAATTCAAAAATTTAAAATAATAGAAAATGAAGACCAATTTCAAAGTGTCCCAGAAAAGCACATTCTACATCATACTAAAATTAATTTAAAGTGAAAATGGTTTTATGCTCAACTGACTGTGGGAAAAGTTCAAGAACAGCTACTGTAATAGCAGACTTACATGAATACTAAGATAAATTCCTGGTTAGTTTATAGCAGGAAAGAAAATGTTTGTTACCATTACACTATATTAAAAATGTTGAAAATCAGAAGCATACAAAGCAAATCTATGTGTAATTTGAGTTTAAATGAAGGTGGTTTCTGTAAAAATACATATTAATTTAGGTATGTAAGTTTTGTATGTATGTACCTATGTAAGTATGTACGTACGTCATTTTGGTGACTAACTAATGTTATATAGGCTTTAATGTTGAATAATTCATTTGTGTCAGATTGTGCTTACTGCAGCTGTGAGTGATTGTCGCATGCAATATGTCAATAATACATTGTTATATGTAACATATATATATAACATATACATAGATGTTTAAATATGTAGAAAGACTAAAATCAACACCACTCTCTCTTTCTCTCTCTCTCTTCCCTATCACAGAGCCTGGCCATGCATGTTACATAGCAACCACAATTAACAGTTCTCCATGTGAAAAATGTGTTAAAACATAAACTTTATTTTAAGTAAAATAAGTAATGAAAATTCATTGATCTTGGAGCTGCAGAATGCTATTGAGTCCTATGGGAGGCTTCCAAAATTGTGCATTGAATTTTCAAAGTCAGAATGGTTTCGTGCCATTTACGATCGTTTGGATACAAAAACTTTGTAACTTTTAGATCGCAACCATGATATTTTTACACAACCACGATACGAATTTCCGCGCAGTTTACGCACATCAGAAATTATCGTGATTGCTCCAAATTTTTTCCAATTGTACTTCTAACAATCTGAAAATTGTACTTTGATAAATCTGCCCCCAAGTGTACTAAAAAATAATTAAACCCAATAGGATTGTTTTGCACCCAACGAGGATTAATTCTATCTTAGTTGGGATCAAATACAAGGTACTGTTTTATTATTACAGAGAAAAAGGGGATACATTTAAAAAATATCAATTATTTTATCAAAATAGAGTCTATGGGAGACAGTCTTTCTGTTATTTGGAGCTTTCTGGATAACGGGTTTCCGGATAACAGATCCCATACCTGTACGTAAACAATGCCGGCATTCTGGGAAAATGCTACGATGTATTGTAAAACTCATGACACTTTGCACCAATATTCTGTACTCTACATAGAACACTGCTTCGGTAAATGAGCCCTAAAGAGTGGTATTCCATTACTCTCCTTAAACGGACAGTATAACCATTTTTTATCAATTTTTTGTCAATAGAATTTGTAGTCAACATACTTTTTGCTTTTTGGTTTAACTAAGCCATATCTACAGTTTTTATTTCTTGCACTAAAGAGTGTAGAATGTGAAAATGAAAGTAGAATAACATATTATCTTTATCTTATTGCCTGACAGACTGCAGCTGAGGGAAGGGTGGGGTTTGTTTATAAAGAGGGAATATCAGTGGATTGATGATTTATTTTGGCCTTGCTCAATGTGACTTTACTTTAATTTCCAGATTTTGCCCTGTTTAGTATCAAGAATTAAAATAAACTAAAGGCAATATGTATGTTCAGTATAGACTCTATTCATTACACTAATGTTGAAGGATGGGGTATACTTCATATTTAAGGTATATCTTAGCAGTTTGCTAATAGCTGTATGTCCTTCCAGCATGGAAATACCTCTGCTGATACTGCTGATGATTGTGGATAATTGTGTGGAGGCATAGGTCTGGTGACTGCATGTGCTTAGAGGCAGTATCACTTTATTTCCTCAGCATTTAAAGAACAAGGGGCATGATGACAACAATATATGTAATATGACAATATTCTAATTTGCACAACCTTGGAAGCAGTAGTAATACCTAGAAAATAGGTTGTATATGATGAAATATTCATAATCATATAGCAATAAATCACTTTGCAATCTGTACTATAAAAAATGTATCTTGTAGCTTTTAACAGCAATCTAAATGTACATAGCATACCATTCACTGTCCTTGCCAGTTCTGACACCATACTTACTAGACCATGGCAATTATGAAGTGAAATTAATATCTTCAGAATTATTGTTTTTATTGTGCCATATTAAAGCTTTTTAAAGAAGAGACATATCACATTTAAGACAGCAGGACCTAGGAGTCATTAATTTGGTGCAAAGATCAAATTCAAATTACCAGACAGCATGTTTTTCCCACAATTCATCATTCTTGTCAGGCATTCTGTGGTAATTTTGCTACTGTATGCTACTTTTCTAGGAAAACATATTTAGTTATTTGGATGACAATACCACCTTTTTGCTGAGGACACCCCAGTCTACCTCCCTTATCTACTACCTTTATGCTCTTTTCTTCTAGATGTCACAGCACTACCTAAAACTGAACCTCTCTAAAGCTGAATTTAATTATATTTTTGCTATCAACATCCATGTATCTCAGGTTTTACTCAGTCACCTTCTACTCAACCAAACAAACTCTGTGCCTAGGAGTTTTCTGAGCTGTTTTTATTCCTTCTGTCAAAACCATTGCCAAATCCTTTTACTTTCATCAGCACAACATTACCACTATCTGACCATTCCTCAGCTTAGAAACATCCAAGCCAGGACTCTTTTTCCACCCACATTGACTACTGCATTCCTCCCAGATGCTCCAACATACCAGGTTTCATAGCTTTAGTCTGTTACAAATGCTGTCACTAGACTGATCCGCTTATTTCAGAGTTCCGTATCAGCTGTCTCTTAATTTCCTCTCAAATTCAGTTCAATATACTAACACAATACAGTAGATGGTGATGTAGACTGTGAACTCCAATCCCATTTTTATGTTACCTGTGTTATTACTATTACCCCTGTTTCTTATAACTTTTTGGAAAGTGTTGTGTAACCTGCTGGTGCTATAATTATGATTATGCAATAACAGATTAGCAAAGAGTTGTCCTGAGGGAGTAGATACTGTGCATTTGTAGCATAACAGGTACATGCATGCACTTGCATTCCCCTGTGCAATTGCCTGTAGGAACAATTGGCGAAGAGATCCCTGCTTCAGGCATATGTTAATACAGAGCTCCCTTGTGCCCCATCATGCTGCACCTTGTGCCAGATATTCCATTACACAGCTCCATCCCCTCCTCCAGTTACTGTAGGCTTGTCTCGCCTGGTTCAGACATAGTGGAACCTACATATTAATATATGACAGTTCTTCAGATGTTCAGCCCCTCATAAATAACTTACAAGAAGCCATATTTTCATATCTCAGCCATTAGTCCTATTGTGCATTCCAGCCCAGTCTCCTTTATATTTTTCAGTACAGACACTGTAACCTTTAGCATTTTCCACTGTCAAATCACATATGTTTCCTTATGTTTCACTGAATCTTAGATTCATATACAAACTGACGAAATGCATGATCTTCCAGACATCTGGCTAAAGCAGTATTACCCGAATAGCACTGTGCCATAACCTAGCAGGCTTTCATACACTGCGAGTTTATTCCTTTTATTTTGCCTAAAGCGGACTATAAAATGAAGTGGCATGACAACAGATCACTAGTTATTAAGATTGTTGTTAACATAACTATCATTCTGCCTTTGAGCGAAATATGCGAATAAAACAGAAAGATTAACAATGTCTGCAAAATATTCTGGTATTTATTTAACACACTGCAAGGGTACAATTATTTAACCTTGAATGCACTTTAACATAAATAAATAATACAAAAAGTGTTACCAAGTTAACGCAAGCTGCTCTGATTTACAACACATTTACACACTTAAGAAGGTTCATTTATATATGTATTGGTGTGCATTGCCTCAGAAATAAAGGCTTTGTGGCTTTCAACTCTCAGCTACTATACGACTGGGCTCATTCAGTAAGCCTTATTTGTGCATTTATAAGGTGGAATATTATGAGGTAATATTTCATGTTTTAGTTGCCCTTTCATGATTACTTTGCATACAAATCATACATAAATGGGAATAGAAAGTTTTGTAAAGGAAATTTACAAAGCACAAAAGAAAACGACCAACACAAGTTATGGGAGCAAAACTATGACTACAACAGAGCACATCCTACTCAACATAAAGGCTTAAAAATCATAATTAGAATTATTGCTTAAAATGGACTTAAATTGGAATCTTTGTCTGAGATGGACAATAAAATGCTTCATTCTGCATTTTCACACAGTTAAGCCCATGTGCTATTGCCCTAATGGAACACAGTTAGGTACTAGGATTCACTAGTAATTTTATCATTTATAGGCCTGTTAATCAACATGCTCATTTTCCTGGTTTTAGAGGTTTTGGGAACCACGACTAAACTCATTTCCACAAATAAGTATGAATGAAAAAAGACACAGAAAAAACACAAGAAACACACTTTTTCTTATTGTTGCACAAATGAGAGCAACAAAAAACCCCAGAAACCTCTAAAACGACATAGCAAAGAAAGATCTTCCAATAGTAAAAGGGACATCTGCCGTTGACTTTTAAATGATCTCGAGGTTGTCACCTGTCTGGTTTTGACCCGAACAGCCTGGTTTTTGGGAGGGCTGTCCGGGTCAAACTCCTGAATTAGAGACACTGGGCAGGACTCCCTTAGATTGACAGTGGTGATCAGTCAATCACCTATTGCCATGTCATAACCCCGCCCCTAATGTTATCGGTCATGCCCGTGACATCCCATAATTCCCCCCATGACATCAACGCTCAACCCCTCTTCCGGGTTTCGCTACTTAGGAAGGTGGCAACCCTAATCTTGACAGCTTTTTTTTTTTTTTTTTTTTAGAAAATTAAACAAAATTATATTTTGGTGCAAAAAAATATGAATTGTTCTTTATTTTTGACTAATTTTCTTTTCCTAAACTGGGAACACTTACAAAATCTATATAACAGCTCAGTAATGATTTAATATATTTATACAAAATGGCCCAATGGAATTTTATAAGCCATTGCCTCCAAACAGATTTACAATAAGAAGAATCTCCTTATTGATGTAAATTGCAATAGGACATTAACACTTTACTTATTTGGATTGGCTTCCTACCATAACTTTACCCATGTAGGTTTTCTAAAAAATCAGACTAAACATGTGCCTCATTGTGCCAAGAGGAGAACTGCTGGGGTAATTTCAAAGATCGGTTGTTGTTTCTTTGCCTTTGCTACTTTGTTTTAAGGATGATACAGTCTCACTTCTGGCTTAATACATAATGCTTATGTTTAGAGTGAAGAACTTATATAAAAAAAATAAAAAATAAATATATATATATATATATACAGAAAAAGACAGAGCACCAGAGCACACCCTAATAATAGTCAACTGCGCCGGGTGCTTGCAAAAAACATGTATATAGCAAGACAGTGAGCCGCACACACAGGGACTTAGTTAGAAAGCAAAAAATGTATTAATAGAAAAAAATCTATTAATAATTTTTTTGCTTTCTAACTAAGTCCCTGTGTGTGCGGCTCACTGTCTTGCTATATATATATAGAAATATAATATTCTTTATACAACGCTAAAGCCAAAAACATGCTCTTCTGAAAGACTAAATCTAGTGGATGTATTTTTAGATGAAAATTTGAAATGCAAAGTTAAAAAAAAGTAGTGTGCAATATAAAAACAACATTTAAAATCAGTTCCCTTGTAAAATATAAAGCAGACAGGCATCCTACTGCTCCTATTTAGGCTAATATGTCTAAAATGTTATGCTCATTCTTGCTTGGTAATACTTTCATTTTGTCATTTCTGTCAGTTTCTGTGCCATTTTCATCAAATGCATTTCATGTTTTCCAAAGTACAAATCTTGTCTGTGATTCCGCAAAGTTTGTTTTTTAACTTTAAAGATACAATTTTAAAAATATCTATTTTACCCTAAAAGTAAGCACTTTCTATCTAGCTTTAATAAATAATTTATCCTAGCTTTCGCAACCATAAAATATGTGATTGTTCAAACACTCTCCAGCCTTTTTTTCACAGTATATCATAATAATAACTTCTGATATAACAAAAATAGCTATAGAAAGTAAACAGTACCTTTATGAGTAATCAAGACCTTTTATGTGAACAGCAAAAAGTATATCACCCCCATGGGTCCCCTTTGCACTTTAATTGCTATTTGTTTAAATGGATTTGAAACAACAGACAGATAATATAATTATACATACAAGTATATGTTGTTTAATGCACAGCTTTCTGTTGGTAGCCTGCCCAAATAAACATTTACCCTCTTCCTGTGTGAATCTAAAGGATCACATCTGCACATGGATGTGGCCCTTGATTTGACTGCATACAGAGAAGCAATTTGATTGTTGGCCTGGAGGTCAAATTAACAGATCAGCCCAATATGGCTAACCTCAAGGTGGGCATATCAGTGAAAAATCCACTTCTTGGTGACCTTGCCAAACGAGTGGATCTTCAGGGGACTGATAGGGACTGATATCTGAAATATCTAACTGGGAATTCCAGACAGGTTCCCAGCAGTTGAATAATTTTCATAACAGATCTTTCCTGGCTGTAACAAGCCATTTCTTGTGACAAAGTTCTAACAAACTTACATATTTATCACTAAATATGTCAGTTTTACTTTGAGCAGTTATAGGCTATTCTGTTCAGCACCCATCTGAAATGCTACTTCCCTATGCATACAGAGAAGGGATTGAAACAACTATTTTCTGATGTGGAACAAATCAATACAGTGTGGAAAATTGCCATTTTAAAATTCATAAATTAGGCCTTAAGCCTTTAGTATGGATTTTATTTTTTTCAACCGAAATGCTAGAGGAAAAAGGATCACAAATTTGCACCCCTTAGGGTTCATTCAATAAGTACTTGCCTCTAGGGTTTTGTTGTGCTCTGCATTATACACCAGGCCTTGCAGCTCTGGTGGGCAATAAGTACCTGGATCCCTTGCAGCCCGCACTCACTGGTACTCCATAACTTGCACGTTTGCATGACATATGAGGGGATGACTACATGCCATCATGAATACAGCACTGCACAATGCAAACAGCACTGTATTCATAGGGGGAAGCACAGCCCTTGCTCTTCATTCTGGTGGTTTTTGTCTGTCTTTTGCATTTTGTATCTTGCTCCACTATCAGTAAATTAAGAATCTCTGCATGACATAACATTTTGCTTGTCCTCCTACTATTGGTTTTAAATACAAAGTAGAAACTATTTAAATGATTTATCTTGCTTAGTGATGGGCAAAATAATTAATCAGACATGGATTATAAAATAATTGAGAATAAAAAAATTGTCGCGTCCACAAGAAAAAAAAATTACGCGCATCAAAACAAATTGTTGCGCGCAATTTTTTTAGATGCGCAACATTTTCGATTCGAATTTTTCGCTGGAGCGAAACGGGACAGATTCGTTCATCACTATTCTTGCTACTTAATTTTTTGTCCAGAATGTCTATCTCTTCTTGATCTCAATAGTTAAACATACAGTATCCCAATGTGTTGGTACAGCGGTATCATTAGATGATATTTACTTCAATATATATATATACCTAATGGACATTCTAGTTCTCGTTAACTATGGATACAGGCAAAAGTGCTGTAGCACTTAGGAGTAAAAAATTGCACTTTATATGGCCCATAAACAATGCATTGTCCCCCTCTGCATCCTGTTGCAATACAACACGCTGCAGCACTCTGAATAATGTGAAAAGGTGTTTATTGTGCCAACAGTTTCGGGCTCCAGCCTTTCTCAAGCCTTTGTATCCTGTTGTTCCCTTTGCTTGCTTGTGTAAACAAAATCCTTTGCAAGACAGAGGCCTGCCATGTCCGGTATATGTGCCCCGTGGTTGCAGTATTGCCATGGCCACATACGCATATCTTTGCCCCCAAGTCTGTTAGCCTACTTATATGGTTGGATAGAAGAAAAGTGAGGAGCAGTGGTGATGGTAACAATTAATATTGTACTACTCTATAATGACAGTGACATCATATGGCTAGTACACAGGTGATTAAACACTGCCATAATTATAAGGGAGCCTTACACTTATAGGGTAATATTATATTATTTTACATTAGATAGTTTCTCCCTAACATATAATAATTGTTCTTCTCCCTAGTTTTTTATATTGGATATAGTTAGCTTACAAATAACGTAGGTTATACATATGTATTAATCTGCTGAGATTGCCCTGTCTTCTGAACCCTGAGCATATTCACAAAATGTGTTTGCTTAGTTTGTAATTTATGAGTAATCTGCTTTTATAGCATTTTATATTCTGATACTGTTTCCTCATAAATGCTTAATGAATTTATGTCCCATAAAAACATAAATATGGTTAGTAGATCTGTGGGGGAGGTTTAATGGTTCGTCTTGTATTTTGAAGATTAAAAATTAAAATCTAGATTTGAGTGCATTATTTTATTATGGCCCAGAATTTTAAATACTTATATAATGGTTTTCTGTGCAAAAGAACTTGAAAAAAAGCACCCTAGAGAATATGGAAAGAAGTCAGAAGATAAAAATACACATGGGAAGATTAGTACAGCACCCAAAACTTGGTTTGCTAAATCATCTATGCAGAGCCAGAACTAGGGGTAGGCAGAAGAGGCAGCTGCTTAGGGTGCAACAATATGGGGGCACCAGGCAGGAACCTCGACTGCCTACCCCGAGCCTGCGCTCCCTTGTCATTGCCCCCGCTGGTTGTCATTACGCAGTGGGGCAATGCCCCCCCCTTAACGGAACTGCTCATACGTGCGAATGCACATGCATGTGGGGGTGCAGGGGTGAGGTGGCCGATCGGGTTGCTAGGGTTCCCGGACGGCTTGGCCCGCCCCTGCATTTATGTAGGCATCTGGAAATATGGGGAAATGAGACAAAATAGCTGCAATAAAACAACAGTACAATTCTTTTATTTCCAAAACAACTGTTTTGGCTGCAAAAGTGCTATGGCTAAGGATGTAGCTGGAGAAAAAATATGAACTTTAAGTAGTGTATATGAAGAATAAGTGAAAAAAGACACCAATATATTTGTGAGCTCACCCATGGCAGAGTCTTTCACCGATTTGAGATTCGGAGCAATCTCCTGCTTCCCCTGGCTGCTATTTCTGTCCACAAATCTTGTGTCAAGCAAGAAACCTTCCTGTTGGCACAGGCATTGGGGACAGAAATAGCAGCCAGGGGAAGCTCCTGATCTCTAGGGCAAGCAGGATTTGAAAATGGATCTCCTGCTCGCCCTGGCTGACAAAAAAAATGTTGCCATCTGTTCACAAATTGCAAACTATCTACCAACAATATCCATCATACTAAATGTTAATTCAAAGGTGAACAATTCCTTTAAGCTGTAAGTCTGGTATGTGCACCCAAACCACACAATAAACTGGTGAGTATGGATTTCTCATATTTACATGGTTACCGTAGTACAGCACTGCCTTATCTTCTATCATTAATGACTTAAATAGTAGCCAAAATATCAGTGGTGCTATAAGCAATACTTCTTGCAGTGTGTCATTTTATAGTTCTGTTGGCTCAGTTATCTTTCATTTAGCTAACAATGACATTAGCAGTTCCAGCCTGGAAAGTAATTGTCTGAATCCACTCTACCAGCATGCCATATGCACTGGCGGCCAAGGGGATAGGTGATTGTGCTTAGTGCTGCTTATAAGCTGCCAACACACCAGAATGGCATTCGACTGTTCAAAGCACTCGAACACATGCTGATGAATTGGCACAGAAATTGAGTTTGAAAAATGTGTCAATTCAGTAAAACTTTCCTGACTGTCAGTAAAGTTCTGATAAAATTCAAAACAAATCAAGCTCCCCACAATCCATCATGATTCCCCAGTTTGATGAATCCACACCAAGATAATGGGGCAGATTCGCTAAAGGTCGTTAACGTTTAACGCATAGTTTTATGCATTAAAAAGTGTTCATTAATTAAGTACCAATTCATCAAAGTAATTTCGCTTGTTTTACTACTCATATCACATGCACAATAACCCCAATTATCGCAAAGCGTTATTTCCATCGCATTGCGGTAGTTATCTAATAGAAATAATACTAACGCATAATTCACAGACATATTTGAAGCGTTGAAAGCATAAAATGTGGCGATAATTACTGTGAAACTTAACGGCTCCCAGGAGTAGGCGTTACTGGACAAAATTGCAGCTGGTGATTGTCTGTGGGGACAAGATGGAGTTTGCAGTGGGATTTTTTCAAGTATGTGTTGGCCCTAGAGTGATGCATCCTCCAGTTGTCAGGGAAATGGTCATTTTCAGAACAGTAGTTTTCAGAAAGTAATGGTTACGTGTGTAATAGCGTGCGCTAATATCACATGCTATGAAATAATGCATAAATATATTGCATGGGTTATAATATCGCTTGAAAATATGTAATCGCAACATAAATAAACAATTTTGTGAATCGATCGTTAATTCTCCAAATATTTGAAGTGATAATATTTTTAACGCACTCGTTTTTTTGGCCTTTAGTGAATCGCCCCAATGAAAGTAACAGTAACATCAGTCATTTCATTAAAATGTCATCAACATTCTATATGGCATTTAATTCTATATCATTCTCTTGTTTACATTTCCTTTTCTTTCAGTTTTTCTTTATACCATGACCGATTCTTATGTAAAAACCAACAACCAAGTAATTCAAGTGCAGCGATTTACTGTCAGTTGTCTGCAGGTTTCTAACGTTACATTTAAACAAGGAATCTCTAATGCGATTTCAAGTAAAGAGGTGTTAAGCTAAGATTCCCGGAACGAGAGCATAATTACCATCAAGCAAATTTTCAGGAAATCTCAGAAGGGATGCATTTGACTGCATTTATCCCTCATTTTCATGCTGCGTTTACAGTATTATAAAACCACCTTGTGTCTAGCCTATAATTGTAAGTATCTTCCATGATATACTTAGGAAAATTGGAAAGGTACCTTAATTGTTTTTAACCTAAGCATCAATTCTAAATTCTGGAATGCAGGTCTGGCTCATTTTAATTAAGAAGAATTAAAAAGTGTAATTAAAACACAATGCTAATTCCAAGTTTATCCTATATAATGAGCAACAGTCCCTCTGGCAGCTATACCTAAATTAATCACTCAGAACATTGATTAAAATTAGTATTCAAAACATGGGTTGTGCGCATGGATAGACACTTATCAATAGGGTTGTTCTTAAGAATCCCGTATATGGTTTTATTGGGTAAATGTTGACATAGCCATTTGTTAATACAGGGCAAATTTGGCTTTGGGCAGTAACCCATAGCAACCAATCCAATTTCTGCATTTATTGCTCTACCTACAGCTGGCTGGAAAAAAAGACAATAACCAATCGATTACTAAGGGTTACTGCCTACGGGCGGCTGTGCAATAAGACAAGTTGCTGTTATGTGAAAAAATAGACAACTTGCTGGGTTCCAGCTGTAATGAAATGACAGGACCCAGGCTCCATCAGCCTGCTATGCTGTCATGTTAATGGTGCAGGTTTTAATAATGCAAAAGCTCAGATGCTGAAGATTATCTATGATGTGCTAACATTATGGAATGCCAAGCAGACATCGTTATTCTGCAATCAAAATATACCAGGAGGGATTTCTTGATAAATATCTGTGTAAAAAAAATCTCTGGACTATGAAGAATGTTAGTCTTATGAGATGGTGTTTGAAAGTAAACTGACTTTTAATGGATAAATAGTAACTGCTCCTATTATCAGTTAGTAACTCTAAATCCCTTTTAAAAGGTTTTTTAGGAAACCGTGTAGATTGGAACATTTTTCATGGAAATAATATTTTGTATAGTGACTTTGCACTGATGCAAAGTATCTGAATGAATGACCCACAGCCAAATGGATTAACATGCTAAACTGGGCCATTGTTTGGCTCGCTATTTCATTTGCCCAACCTCTGCAGTATGAGACTGATTATTTAAGGGTTCAAACCTGTGCAGATACAGTAATTGTGCAATGTTCTGTCAAAAGTCGATGACAAACTCCATGACAAAAATCTGTGCTTGTTTTGTATGTATGGACTGCGGAGACTTATTTCCTCCCTTCTTACCTTGCCCCAATCGATACACTCGACTAACCAAGAAAACACACGGACACCATTAAGTGGGGTAGAGTTCAGCCACAACTTTATTATATGATACATCATCGATAGTCCTTGGCATGTATTTTACCTTAACCAAACATGTAACAAACTGCATAGCGGTTTTATAACCCGAATGTGGAAGACATCAAATAACACCACTGATTAAATGGCCAAGGACTATCACCCGCCATTGGCTGTGACAAATATTTCCACTTTTTTTTTTTAATACAATAAGAAAAACAGTACTTTATTGAACTTCATATACATACCTAATCAAACCTAAATGTCGTCAGACGAGTGCCTGCAACAGGGAGGGAGGGAGATGCAGCTCAGGACACGCCAGGCAAAATGGAGTGCAGCGCTGGGAATGCTGGGAAGAGGAGGCGTGAACCCGACTGTTTACGCGGGAAAATGAGCTAGGTGAGTTAACCCTATTGTGGATGGAGGGAATTAGGCAGTTAGTTAGCTCAACAGTCCCTCTGCACTTTCATGAAACATTTCAGCGCTTCTATACTGTATGTAAATATAAAGATAATAAAAACTACAAGTACATTTACATTCCAGATTAAGGGCCAAATTTTATTCAGTGAGGAAAAGTTATCACATGTTTTATTACTAGAGATAAACGAGATTTAATTTGAGGAGAAAAACGTTTCTCCTACTTCAGTTCCATTTTTTTCCCATAGACTTCAATAGAGTTTTAAATAAAAATAAATACATTTTTCTGCATCGAATTGTATCTCAAGTTGAAGCTTGTCCAGCAGTTTTCATATTGTAATTCATATTCTCACTCAATTGAATCTGGCTCTATGTGCTAATTGATAAAGGAAGAAAGTCCCTGACACATAGAACTTACAATTTGGTGCCTGCCACAGGGGGCAAATATCTAAATAGGGGGCTTTCCTTAGCAAAATACTATTGTTCTCCACCTGGTGTGCAGGCTCTTCTGGGTGACACAAGTTTTTAGGTGCTTCCATTCACTAGAATAGATTTGGGAAAATGTTGTGGAAAGGTACTGTATATTGAAAAGTTGCCCTTCACTTAATATTCCTAACACTGAGATGTACCAGTTAAGACTTTTTTGGCTGTTTAATATCAGTATACTAACTAGTTGGTTATATTCTCTGCACTAACCAGAACTCTGCAAATATTTCCTTCTGTACTCACTGAGTAAGGAGATGTTTGACATTGCACTTGTGTGATAACCTTACAACTTTTTGGCTGCCAGATGTATGTATCATTTAACTTTATATTGTCCCATCTGTGTATTTGATTTCTCCACTGTCCTGCATTTAAGTGCTGCCCAGTCTAAACTACCATCTGCATTACAAATTTGCTGAACACAGCAACATAGCTTTTAGCTATTTCTGCAATTTCTTGGCTATATTTAACAGTTGTTGAGTCTGAACCATAATCTCTGCTAGTGTCATGCTCTTTCTGCTGTGTAAGAACTACTCTCTGCATTACTGCTCTTCTTCAATTAACTCCTATGGAGCTTGAACTAAAAACCTTTGCAACTATTTTGCTGATCCTGCTGGGTTTGGACTACTTTTGGTATTTCTGTTACAGTATTTCCCTGTATATCCAGCTAAACTAGATCTCAAGAATGACCATTTACACTTTATTCAATTTCAAGTATAAATTTAAATCCACTGTACTACTCAAGTTCATACAACTGTAGACCTATGTATAACAAATAGGGAAATGAGAACTAATACTGGCAAATATAATTGTGAGTACTATTTAAATATGGCAGGATGAGCCCCATGACTAGGCAAAAGATATGAAAGTATCTGTAAGCATTTCTCATATTTTGAGCCCAGACTGATTTGTGAGACCACTTGTAAGTATGTATAAGGAAATTGTTTTTCCTGAAAAACTACAGTTGCAGTTACGCCTATGCATAAAATAGCAAATTATTCTGGTTTAATTTTAAACGTAATATCTGCAGACACATGTAACATAATTTAGATTTTTTATTGTTTTTTGGAATTGAAAATAAGTTTAGCTAAATATTTTGTATATAGGGCACAACAGAAAGCGGTACATCAACCAGATTACCAGATTTGAAACGGTGTTTTCTTCCCAAAGATACAGCTGTTACCATAGTATCAAAATAGCTGGTTCATTGCTTTATCCCTTTAGTCTAAACACAAGCTTTTCTAGTTCACCAAACTAAACTGCAAATTTTTCCCAACTCTCCGCCCATTCCCTCATGGTAGCTTTACTTATAAGCAGTTGGTTTAGGACAAAAATGTAAGACAAAATGCCAGTAACACTGCATATACTATAGCATAGTAACAGTGTTCTGGGCTAACCGGTAAATATTACTCTGTACGGATGAGTATATTTTTTATGGGTACAGTTTAACTGCAAAAAACATCATAGTGCATTTTGTTTTTGTGCTTAAAAATTACTCACTTGGAATAAAATGCTGTTTTTGCATTAGCAAAAGCAAAATGCTTTTTTTAGCGGGGGAAAAACACCCATTGTGTCAATGCATTTGCCATTTCCCTCATTTTTCCAAAGTTTCCCAAATTTTTCGGCACAGCTGAACAGCCTATTACTCAGTTACCGCATAATAAAAATTTCCTGTACACTCATATAAACAATTATTATTAACTGCTCAAATCATTTTTATTTCCAGTACTGTTACAGTATGTTGCCATTATCTAAGAACCTGTTGCAGTGTAGGTAGTTTTATTATGATTTACAAAATATATCTGATTTATAGTGAATCAAACCGTAAGTTTGAGTAAGGTAAAACTCAGCAGATTTTGGTACAGTTATTTGAGTCCAATGACCCTGATGTACTTATATTGCTGGGCAAACAGTCTATAGAAAACACAAGTATGTCTACCCAGCAAATATTCTTGAAAATAAACAGACAGCAGGCAGACAATACACAGATATGGTATTGGTTGAAGAGATGCAAACTTCATGAGGTTAGAGGTCTCTTCAGGTCTTGACTATAAAAGACAGCTATAACTTTGGGTTAGTGGTTTCATGTCAGACCCCTGAGCGGGTGGCAGGAATTTGGATCATCGTTTTGTTGATAGGGAACCTGAATGTCATGCACCAAGGTCATGTGGGACTCCCTAATGTCTGTTGAACTGATAGAGAACTGTCTATCTCTGTAAACACTCTGTATATACTTCATATTAAGCTAAGTATATATATGTAATTCTGCTACTGTGTGTGTGTAAGTTATTGCTATTGATATTGGCATTGATATTTGATTATTCTTTTTATCAATGGTAATTATTCATATTCTCCCATAGAGTTTTAATTGAATAATTCAAATTTTTAAAAATGTCCTTTTTCTCTGTAATACTAAAATCAGTATCTTGTACTTGATCCCAACTGAGAGATAATTCTTTATAGGAGGCAAAACAATACTATTGGGTTTCATTAATATTTAAAATATTTTTAAGGCATGGTGATCCAAGTTATGGGAATATCTTTTATCTGGAAAATCTCAGGTCCCAAGCATTCTGGCAGGTTCCATACCTGTATAGATATTCTGTTCACAATGTACCATCACATCTGCGTATTACTGGCAACAGTGCTAGATTATGTTTTACAATAAAACATTCTCATGTATTATAGCAAAGACTTGGCAGTTTAATTAGCATATTGTAAACCAACTATGTTTGTATCGGAAATTCATAGTATATGAACAGCAATATTGCCTCTATCATTTTGTCTGATCTTGTGGTAGCTCCATCTGTCATGATCTGGCCTACCACAAACTCTTCCACCTTAGAGTCAAAATCAATTATTCACTCCGACGGCAGAATGAGCAGAATACTGGTACTCTAATTCTGCATACTTGAATTGATAAGGCAGGTCAAGTTGCAACAATCTGAGGAGATTGGATGAGACATATAGAAGGAAAAAAAACAGAATTCAGACATAGCTAAAGCATAGTAGTTGTTCTTACTACATGTTACCTTGAGGCTGTGTATAGTTTGACAAGTAGATAAACCTTTTCAACACTACAATAAATGAGACTGAGGGTCAATAACTGATGACTTACAATAAGTGACCTTGTTAAAGACAATTAACCATGAATGTTTCTGCATAGGCTAAATAACAGAACCACATATGGAATGTATGTCAGCTTATAACCAATGTTACCACAAGGTAGAAGGTGGGTGATATTGTGCTCTTTCCACAGTGCAGTCTACAAAATGTAGTCAAAATGTAGCACACTTGTGCTGAAAGAATTGGGTACAAATGTCACTCGAATGTTGAGCACTGGAACTGATGCCAGATGAATTTATGTGCAACTGAGTCCGATTTGCAAAGAAATGTGCACATAGTTGCTTTAAATTTGAATTGGACACAACTGTGTCAGTTGCTACGTTAATGCACCAAGCACATTGCCCCCTTGCGTCTGCAATGACTCTGGAATTCATCAATTGTGCATGAAATTGCTCTTTACTCTGCAAATAAGCATATAAACCAATAAGTATCTTCAAGCTTTATTTTAAAAAATACATATGTATATATGCTTCGCATCCCTAAAACGATCCAAAATAAAGCAGAATTCTAAAAATTGCAGTGCAATCTGTAATATACTCCCCTTTATGTTACATAATTCCAAGACGTAAGAGGCACAAACGTGGAAACAGCAGGTAGAGGTTGTTATAAATGCCTGCCACTGAATAGCAGAAAATACAAAACCATGAAAAACAAAGACTTCATTATTACTTGCAGATTAAAATGAGTTTTCATTCCCAACTATCACAGTAATGTGCTAAGTGAATCATGGTTATTGTGGTAATAATGGAGAGCGAATTTATTTATGTGATTGCATTGTATTTATCACTTTTCCTCACTTCCCATTTTTAAAACCTGTTCCAAACCATCAACCCTTTGTTCATTGTACTTGAACAGTTCTCAGAACTTTATTCACAATTTCAAATATTGGCCAAAAGCCCAAGACAAGTGTTTGTCATACATGACATAATAATGGCTTTTTCCCCACTTCAGTTTAATCAATCTATAGTTTAGTCATCTGAAATGTCAGTCTCCATATTTATTTTAAATATATCCTTTACTTCCTCAGTTAGTATTAGATATTTCAAACATCAATTATCTATGACTGGTCAGCATAGCTGATTTAGTTAACCTAGAGAGACCTCAATTTTAAAAGAATGGAAATAATGTGTTTTTAGCTGACTTCACTGCAGTCAAGTTTAATCATTTTTGTGACACCACAAAAGGGAAAAAGTAAAAGCTGGCTCATAACAAGAGCAAGTGCCATGTGCAAAGTGCAATTTTGGACACAGGGCCATGTTTTTTTACCACAACACAGCATTTTTTCCCAGTGTAATAGGTGCCACAAAGGGGAGATTGCTTAATTCTGATTGATTTCATGTGTCAAAATGCATGTGATTGACACTGGCCATGGTGGGAAGTCTGGAGCCATCAGTTTGGCAGTAGCATCAGAGTTCCCCAGCTTGAGTACAACTCTCAGCAGGAAGTGGGTTGAGGAAAAGGTGCTGTGCACAACTAAGCAGAGGTTTAAAGACTAGCTTTGGGCATGTGTGCACTGTGTTAGTTTTTTATGAACTGCACTTGCATAAATGACCCCCATGGAACTGGAAAATTATGCAATAGCTTTATTTTGTATGTTTAATGAACTAATGTTATGTTAGGTTAAGTTGTCATGTTTTTGAAATGAGATAAATCCTCCTAAAATCTTGTCAGTGAGGCACCTTTACGCTTACTCACTGGGATGAAAGGCGGCCTAGCTCTCAGGAGTCAGGACCACAACAAAACAAGCATGCTACAAAGTGCTGGGAATGTGGACAATATAGTCTTACCATTTAAGGCAATGGTATTGCAAAGCTATATAACCAGGGACATGTTGCTTGTATAAATTTGTATTTAGTTCATATTTATTCCTTTCACATCATTTGCAGTTAATTTCTATCAACTCTGCTTTCTGTTTGGTTGCAATTCAGTAATGATGAACAGCTGTCAATCCTTATCATATATACCTTTGTTTATTGCTATTTAATACACAAGAGCCACAAATATGCTATGAATGATATCCTTATAAACAGCGCTTGGTGATGTCATCTGTTATAATTGGTGCTTAGTGATGTAATTGCTGTCACGTGACTAGCTGAAATATAGTATAGTATAATAGATCTATTTATTATAATAAATAATGTTCACCTGTTGTAAAATATAAGAACATTTTAAATCACCTCTGAGTTCCATGACCTATACTCGTGCTCTAAAAATATCAGACATTAGTATTTTTGAACCAAATTTTGCAAGGTTTAGCGTAAAAAAATCAAATTATGAAAAATATTTTCAAATGTTGCTACGTCACCCTCTAAATGCCAGAAATTAGGAAACACAAGAGAAAGAGCTTACAGTCCATAATTTAAAAAAATCTCCTAAAAGTTATAAATAGGCCATGAAGCCTTATAAAATATGAAAAAAATAGATAAACAGTACAGATTAGGATTATTTAATGATGGTATAGCGATATAGGGATATGAAGTTGAATACCATATTATTTATTATAGAGAATATTTTGAGTAATAATCAGGTAATTTGCCATAAAGGTAGTTTTATCAGACATATACAATAAAGAATTACCAATTGCTTTCAACTTATCAGCTGCCTCCTTAGCCTTTTTTTGTAAACTCTTGTGAGCAGGACCTTCCAATGATATTTTTTTTCTTTGTTAAATTCTTGCAAAATTCCTGTTTGTTGTAAATTAGAGTAAGTTGCTGAGTAACCAGCTCACCTAGGTAAAGATGATGATTGATTTCAGTGAAACTGCCAGTATCGCCTGTCTCTGCAGATTTGTATTCATAAATCATGGTACTGCCAATGGCCTGCCCAGTAGGTACACAATTCCATATAAACCATTGCCAGCAATGTTAAGGTGGTCCTACACAATAAGATCTTTAAGTAGGCGATTTTGGAGTGATCCAGTCTTATGGCCCTCAGGCCAAACTATTGAATTGCAACTACGGAAGGAGGATGTATCAAGGACCGCATCAATAAGCTGATGCAGTCCCAGTCCAATGGGAAAATCAAACCTGCCCAATCGTCAATTTTAGACCAGATATCAGTCGAGTAGGCCCATCACGACCCCTCATACACAGGCAGATAAGCTGCCGAATCAGTATCTTAAATCTGCCCATGTATGGCCACCTTTAGTCTCCTCTGATATCAAACATTATACATCTTAGCACGTCACTGAATTATGGGTAGCTTGGATTAGACTTGTTGCAGGACATGCCAAAGAAAACATTTTAAGCTATTAAAATGATTCATGCCTCTCAGTTTGAGACAATCAAAAATGCCTAATTCTGCCATCTCTTTGTAGCAGCAATTTATCCAAATAACCTATTCTGGGAGGCTTGTCAATTACTTCAGGTATATTATGGATGCACAACAGTTACAGTTTTAAAATAGAAAAGTGCACTTCTTTGGATTTTGTTTAGACAGTACCACCTTCCTAGTGATTTCTGTTGGGCAGAGAAGCACTGGGTTGCCTACTTCCTATAGACAAACTGGGGGGGCTCTTTAAAGAGTTTGGAGCAAGGCCCAAAATTGCCTGATCTTTTCAATTTGATTCCTATACTTGTTCACAAAAATAAGCACATTCATATTTGTACAGGTATTTTAATACCCTTATGTGGTATTTCCCTTTCTTTCTTAGCCACCTAGTCAACCTTGTTTTCTGGGAAACCCTAGACTTTGGAATTTGGTTAATTCAGATTTCAAGCAATTTTCTTGGCCTTATGCACTGACTTTTGGGAATGGCTTTTACCACATGAATTATGGAAGCACTGTACACACAACAACTTATTGAGATCCACAGATCAAAGATATGAATAAGTGATGATTTCACCATTCAATACTTAAATATTACCATCCAGAAAATGTATTTCTTCTCTTAAAATCTCAGTGGTAAACTTTACAATGGCATGTGCTGTATTTGCCCAATTTACTGTTTACTCAAAGCCATAAATAGACCTGCCCCAAACAATTAAGATGTCAAGAAAACAACAGTACTTACATTTTATTGCCTCTGGGTAAAGCTACATAGTAACATATCATGAGCCGGACCATGGATTAGCTGAAACTCAGGCTCTGCATTCTACATTTTAGAATAAATTATCATTAGGGCGACTACCAGACCCCCCCCCCCAATGTACATACTTTCAGTCCTTCCCCATTAACATGCTTTATTTTTCACTTTCCCAGTATCTAAAACTGAAATGAAGGAATAAAAGCATTTTTTTCTGCTTTATAACCTAGCAATGTCATTTGGATGTTCTGCTGTTAACTAGAGTTTTAGACCAGCTTTTTTGTTGGCTATGAATGCAGCCGGATGCTAATGAGTGGGAGAGTAATTTCTCCTGATTTGTTTCCTAAGAAACTATATTCAGCGCCATTAGCAAAGCTGTGTTTCTAATTTTAATTTTAAATAATATGAAAGCCGTCAGATTTACTAAGGCCTTAAGTGTTTTATAATATAACACAAAAAGAAATAATTAAACTGAGTCTGCAATAAATTCTCAAGCTACAGTGCCCATACCTCCTGCCAAGCAAATCCTGCAAATTGCTGTATACTTAATGGTAAATGTTATTTTAACACTTGTTTCTGGACTCCAACCTAGAATTATATTGCTGATTTTATTTGCTCATTAACCACCTACCAAGCTATATTATTAGATAGTTTATTCTATGTGAAAATTTTATAATTAGCATAAGTGTTGTTTCAGTTCTTAATTATGAAAATGTAATTCTTCTCTGATTGACAGTTACAGGGTGTGCATATTAGTGCACTATTTCATGTTATTGTTATAGAGATGATAATGATATCAAGAACATCCTAATGCATAACATAATAACTGAATTCCGCTGGTTCTTTTCTACCAATAAACTTTACTCAGTTTCTTACAAAGTAACGGTTATTTCTAGATTGAATTATTAATAACTTGGTTTTCCTTTAAAAGATCTAGGAGTATTACACACAGAAGCTTAATCACATAAAGTACAGAGATGGATTTTGTTTTTATTTCATTTCGGAGGCGTGATGGATTTTTGTGTCTGTATGAGTATGATTTCCATTATGAAATTAAATTTAAAGTTTTTGCAAATTCACTACAGGGTTAATGCTTTACGTAATTTCTGCCTGAGTTGTTTATGGTAAATTAAAATTGTCCGGTAGTTATGAGCAAATTTTTTTCAGCAGGAATGGATTTGCAGCGAATTTCCACATTTCAGCATTGGCGAATGGTTTTGTTAAACTTCCGTGAAAATTCTCAGCGGAAAAATTAGTTGTGGCAATATAGGCAGGTTGTGTCAAAAAAAGACACACGTGTCAAAAAAGTTGCACGACAGACGTGTTTCGCGGATTTTGTGCTGTTTCACAAATGTTACTGTCGTGTCACATTTTTCGGCGAAACGAAACGGAACAGATTCGCCCATCACTATTGTCAAGTTTAGGAAGTTTAAACGAAATGGGAGTCGTCCATGGCAGTAAACCCCTCTGGCAAAGATAAAATGGTCTCAAAGGAGCTCATTGGATATTAAAAATTGAGGAAGCAAGTAAAATATATAGATAATGTTGGCCATAATCTTTTACAATAGGAAAACAATGTAAAATATAGCAAACTTTATTCATAAACAGGAAAAGATACATAAAGACAATTAAAAACTTAATATCCTGAAATTGATATCTCAGTTAATCCAGTAGAACCCACACAAAGATATGTGAGATAATATACAGTTATGCAGCGAGGAAAGACACATCAAGTCCCTGATGGCTGACATAGAGGGGTCCAAGGTTGCCGAAGGTCATCAGCCTTCTGGGATAATTATTTATATTTGGCACTGTCATCTTTAGAAAAGTCACCCAGTGGTCCTGAACATGAGTTTTGATAAGGCCAAAAATGTTGCCATATAGGACATCGCTCCATATATAACTTGTTGCACATTCTCGCAGTTTTTGTTAATAGAACTGGACTTTTGGTTGGGAAGCATTTTATGTAGTTGCACTGGAACAAGATATTGGCAAGTATTAATTGGGCATTTACTAGTAACATTCAAAGTGTTCTGCTATGTTTTAAGATGAAGTGTTTGTCCAAGTTCCTGTTCCAAACTGTTTCAGTTAATATTCTATACAACAGAGATATGAAGCCTTTAGTTAGTAACACATAGGGGCAGATTTATTAAAATTCAGATTTTTATGTTTTTAGAGTTTTTTGAAACAATGACTTATTTAATTTCAGCAAAAACCAGGAATGTCTAGTTATTTATTAATAGATATGATATGAATTAAAAGCATGAACAAAAAAGATATATCCCAACTGAAATGAAATTAAATATTTATACAAGCAGAGGTAAAAGACCTATTTAAACAGCATATGTATGATACATTTGATAGAATTACATTAGAATAATGGGAAAAACATGTTTTTGTTGATTAACATTTGCATGTTAATGTTTGTTAAATTCATAAAATTAAGAGTTATTAATTATTTGTTTTGTAATCATATTTTAGCACAACATAATTAGTTTTACTTGTGTAAACATGTATAAGGGAATTTTAATTACGGTTGCCACCTGTCAAGATTTGAACCCCCTGCCCGGTTTCTCTAATTAGATAAACCGGGCAGGACTTAGTAACACTGACCACCTCATCATAGCCCCACCCCCATGATGTCATGGGCCTGCCTCTTCCCCGCCCTGCGATGTCATGGCCCCACCTCTCCCCCCCGTGACATCACCCCCGTCCCCTGCCCGGTGAAGAAAGCCGAGAGACATGGCAACTGTTGTTATAATAGTTTTCTTGTTTATTCATCTATTTAATAAAGTTGATTGTGAGAGGAGATATGTTGCACAGGAAGCGGAAGGGGTTTGCCATTCTGGCAGTGACAGGGACAGGGAAAGAAGCTGAGAGATGAGGAGACTCTGTTCTAGCCCATAGTGACGCCCAAGTGATATATCTAAAATCCTGATAATAAAGCCGAATCCTGGTTAAGTGACCAAGTCTTCTATAAATTATTTAAACTTTACAAAGAGATCCCTTAATTGCATTTGAAGTCACATTTTTCTAATTAATAAAAAAAATATATTATTAAACACATTCTTTTTTTACCATGTATGAAATTTGTATGAGGATTGCAAATACTGTACATTTTTAAAGTAAAGGGGATTTTAACAGATTTTGGGTATAAATTATATATAAAGTTGTAATTGTTATGCGTTGTTCTCTATACTATCTATTTTGCTAATTTGAGAGTCTTTATTTTATACCGTAGAAACTTAATAAATAAATGTACTTGACTTTTTACTGCAATTCTAGGAATTTGTGCCAAAAATCACATAATCCAGTTTGTTTCCAAGTACTTTGAATTTCAGAGATTTATTTAGCGCAAAAAAAATCATAACCTCAAATAAACAAATTCAGAATGTAAATATTTGCAAATAGGAAATGTGTTAGCAAAATTCAAGATTTGTTTCAATTGAAGTTTTTCCAAGATTAATTCAAAATTTGACTCATTGAAAATGATTGGTAGAATGTGATCTAACTGCCATCAAGTAGTTTTTTTCATGTTTTCGACTTTTTATCAATAAGAATACATTTAAATAAGAAAAAAACTTCAGAATGAAAAGTTTTTTGGTAAATCGTCCTCCCAAGTTTTAATGCACCTTAAAAATGCATGAAAGTTGTGTGCCAGAGACTATAATATTCTAAACTCACCACTTAAGGGGGCACAGTTAAAAAAAAAAAAACAATTTTTTTAACTTTCATTTCTATAGAATCACAGGTTTTAGGTGCTGTAATTTACATTTTTTATTTTCATGTGTTTTTGTCTAAATCTTACAAAATTTCAGAAAAAAAATTGATAAATTTGCTCTATCCTTTTTTATGGGTGGTTATGATTATTATTTATATTATTCATGTAATTAACTATTATAATGTGTTATGGAAACTACATTAACCAAAACAGAAAAAATACAGGAATACAGATTTTCTGGCATTTAATTTGATGCATTTAATTGTTTATAGTATATTGTTGGTTATTATATGTTAACTGCCTATGGTAGGGTGTGGCTAGAAAAATAATGGAATAATACTATACAAGTAGTGATGGGTGGAATAATTTGCCAGGCATGGATTTGCAGGTTTCCCCATTGACGGATTATTTTGCAAAACAAGCGCTAAAATGCGCAGCAAAACAAAAAATGGTGCGCGTAAAAAAAATATTGGCACGCGCTTTTTTTTCTGCCATCGATTTTTTTTTTTTGACAAGTACGTCAAAAGAATTTTTTTATGCACAGCATTTTAGCTGTTTTACTGATTTTTCACCGTTTCACGCATCGTTTCAAAGATTCCCAAATTTTTTGCCGAACGGGACAGATTCTCTCATCACTATATACAACAGCACCCATATATAAGTTGGCAAATCTGTTAAAAGTCATTTCTAAGGTGATGAGTTGTTTTGATGAGTTGCTTTCATAAAATCATTTTTAGGAATAGGAAAATGCCTATAAAGTTGAATTTAGTAATCATTTGCACTTTGCTGAAACCATTTAAGTTTTTCCTCACTGTTTGGAGCCACACTTGAAACTGAGTCAACAAAAGTAGCGCATCTTATCAAATTATTCTGCTGCCGTAGACTGTTCAATATCCTAACAATTAAATTAGTGTCACATCTAAATGCTGAGTGTAAATTTACTGGCAGAGATAGATTAATTTTCATTTAGCCTAGAACATGTTGAACATTCTACACAATATAAAATAGAGATAAAATCCTAATGCTTGATTTCCTCCTACTTTTATTTGCTTATCTACATGCAAATAAAATATTGCTTCTCATTGGGCTTTATTTTGTATCCTGAAGAGCTGGGACTGCACATTTGTGAGTAGCTGTAAATAACAGTAAAAGACACTGCTATTGTAAAGCTCTTACTAGAAGCATATAAACTGTTTATTTTCAAATCCTTCAAGTAGACATTTATATAACATGGCCCGAAACTATGTCTCTGAGTGCAAATTAGTTCTGCTTTTATTCATTTCTGTCACTGGTGTATTTTTATCAGGCACTGACATAATACTTTATATGTAACTTAATTGAGGAAACATCTTCCATTGTCTTGACAGAATACGAAGTAGAAAAATAAAAGAAATAATATGATTTACAAAAAAAAAAAAAAATAACATTCTGCAACTTTTAAGTAAGCCACACTCCTTGCAGGCTTTGTATGTCTTTCAAAAGAGAGTATTAGGAACTTTTATTTCATCACTTTTTTTATTATGTGTGTCCAATGGCGTAGTGACCCTGTGCAGCCTGGTGTGCAGGTTCTTGCCTTCAAGTTTTCACTTGTAAAAAAACATCTTGAATAGTGATGAGCGAATTTTTTCGCCAGGCATGGATTCGCAGCGAATTTCCGCATTTCGTCATTGGCGAATTGTTTTGCGGAACCTCCGCGAAAATTCGCCGTGTGTCAAATTGGCCATGGTCATGGCAAATTGGGTGCGATCGCGTAAAAAAAGGATTGCCTGCATCAAAAAAGCGCAGGCAACAAAAAAAATAGACGCGGGCAACAAAAATAATTGTGCGACAAATGCTTTTGTGAATTTTCTGGTGAAGCAAAATGGGACAGATTTGCTCATCACTAATCTTGGACTAAAATCAGCATGTAAAGTACTACTTGAAAATGCTTTAATGGTGGCCCACATACTTTGTGTGTATCCACAAATTAAGGACTTGACAAAGGGTCCTTGATATATATGTAGGGGATCAGTGAGCCTTTATCCCTGTTTTTCTGTCTGTGACATCATCTATCCTGATTACAAGCTGAAGAACAAACTTAGCTGGGAGCCCAAGTACACCTCTGGGGAGTCAAAACGATAGGGTGGGCCAGAGGTTATAATGGAGCCCTGCTGCAGCAAGTGTGGGACCTTGAAAGACTGTGCCAGGGGCTGATAGACCACACAGGTTCCAGGGCAGGATCACTGTACAGTATATAATGTGTACTGTTTCATCCTTTATATAAAGTTTTACTTTGTAACTGCAAACTGTGAGTGATTTATTTTCCTAGTGGAATTCCCCTGAGGTGTACTCCTCTGTGCCCACTAGGTGGAAGCCTTGCACTGTAAATCCCAGTTCCCAGTATCTTTCATGCAAAGAGGGTCAGGTCTACTGGATTGCAGAAAAGTAACAGCCAAGAAAAGTGAGTGTGATCTGATCCTACAAAAGTGCGGTTATATACAGTATGCATCCCTGCCTTCACTGTAGACATTGTACACATGTTATCAGGACTCATTATGTCATTCATCCTTGTTCAGGATAAACATTTTTGGGGGGCATTTTATATGTGAAGTGGATTTTGATCAAAAGCCATTGTGGGGTGTTTTATATTGGAGACACCACACATCCAGCACTGTATGTACAGTTTCCATTAATGTATACATTTGTGCTGCATCATGAGGTGGGGGCAACAGACTTATTTAGCTCCTGTTTTTCTGCTGCCTGCTAAGTCCTGTCTGGGAAATCCCTTACTGAGAGAGCAGAGAGAGACAGTGAGAGCTTAGGAGTGCCGATCCTGGTCTGTATCCTCAAAACTAGACATTTTAAATAATAAAGATGCTTTACAAAAATGTTTTTTTTCACAGGGCCTCTTCAAATTTAGACTGTTGTCTGAAGGTGTACATCCCCTTTAATGTGTAGGCTTGAGAAAGGGGTGAGATACTCCAAAACCTTGCCATTTTTAGATATTTTTGTACTGATTAAAATCTTTTGCAGTAGCATTTATGTATATTTGTGTATAAACATAGTGTCTGGTTTTTTTTTGGTTTTTTTTTTGACAAAGGTCAGAGTAAAGGCAATCAGGCAGCAAAAAAAAAAAAAAACCCCAAGTAACTAAGCAACAGTTTTAAATGACATGAGATTATGCCGCACAAATTACATTACATACAAATTTTATTAAGTGTTAGCCTTTGGCACAAGCATAAAACAGTCGTGTTACGTAGATTACACACCCTTTCATGCTATTTATTGCATATCTGCAAATTACATTACCATCTCTGCATCCAGTGTTGGGAAATGATGTCCAGAATAAGCTCATATATATTATATTTCTCTTTTACTCTCTAAAATTTATATATAAAAAATGGATTAAATTATAAAACAAAATGAAATAAAGGGCATGGAGTGATCTTGGGTGCAATTACCTCTCATCAATGGCATCAATACAAGCAATGACTGCCTTCAATCACTGCTGTAGCTGTGATTGTAAGTAAGTCCTATTGACTGACTACCGACTAACTTTTGTGGTACAAAAATGCTCATTTTTGTCAGTGGCTGAAACTGCTACCACACAAAAATGGGTGCAACTTGTGTGCATCAAAGCCACTTACTTAAGGTATTTGCATCCAAAGAAATTAGTTGCACTTACCTATAGTTGTACTTGGTACCAATGCGTCCATCTCTCTTTTGAATCATTAAGGCACACCCACAATGCTGCGCTCCCCTGCAATGATGCTGGAATTGTGAACATTTCATTAAAAAATAATGAAATGTTCCATGCTGAGAAAGCATATCTAAGGTGTATGCAGTTAATCAGTAATAGCAAAAGCATCTGTTCAGCAGGAGCACAAATTGTGCAAGGTAACTGCTGACTCCAATAACTCTGTACATGTGTAAGAGCTTTCTATATAAAACAGACTTTTAAACCTCCCCACCAAAACTAATGCAAGCATTACAGGGTTGACTCACATAGGGTCTGAGAGTACTTCAGAAACCCTTTATAAAGAAATGGCGGAGGACTGTTTCTTAACATTCACCACAATTAATAATAATAACTGTGAAAAGTGCAATTAGTAGTGGAATGAATTCAATGCAGGTATATATTTAATGATGTTGGTCATTTTCTATTGATTTGTCAATAAATCGTAGTAAAAGGTGATATTTGGAAAGAGAGAAGGGTGCATGGAGAATTGAATATATAAATAAATTATAGGATTTAAATTTCAAGGCTGTATTGCTATTTACAGGCTTGCTCCTTTACCAGGAGACTATTGAATAGATTTACACATTAAAAATATGTAGCATGACTATTTTTCTGTATTAATATACTCTCCTCTATGGTTCAATTCCCATTTGGCTTTACTATCTCAGTGGATGGAATCAGGTTATTGGAAAATGAATAATATTAAATATGTAGGAGATTTGTTCTAGCAAGGGAACCGTCCTTCATATAGTCAACTTCAAGAAAGGTTTCCCTCAGGAGAAATAGCTAAATTTAGATATATTCAATTAAGATGCATATGCCAAGCCAATTTCATTTTGAAATAAAGCCCCCTCTTCAAGCAGTCCAATTTAACAAAGTTTTACATAGTATGGAAAGGAGCAAGCTGCTGTCTAGGCTATATCAATTCACAACTGACAGAATACTAGTCTTAAAAAATGTCAGGCTATTCTGCCAAATCTTCGCAAGGAAACATGGGGATAGTTACAAGGTCTAGGTATAAGGAATTCAAATCTTAAATGTAATACATTTTAAAGGTTTTATTATCAATATTATTTTCACAAAAGGCTAGCTAATATCTTTCCAGCTAGAGACAGTAGATGCCAGGGATGTAAGCAGGAGGGAGCAGATTATTTTGCTCTTTTTATGTAAAGTAATCACTAAAATATATTTAATATTTAATATATTAATTTAATCAGTAGATCACAACCACTGCCAACCCAATGTCTAGGTTGCTGCTTGCCTCCTCATAGCATGCAATTACATTTGTCTGGCAAGATCTGTTGTGCATAAAACCTTGCTGGCACAAACTTACAAGGGGTCATTTACAAAGACAGATGTGCAAAAGCACAGGGTTAGAGTCTCAAAAACCAGGGAGTCTGGTGCTCCAAGATAAGGTGCCAGTATTGTCAGGCACAAGGCAGCCGTGTCATTATCATCTGCCCCGATGGAGACTGTATGACACTTAATAACTTGCACATATGAATGCTGTATAATTAAAGGTGGAGGGACGTCTACACATGTACATTCCTGCCTCTACCTATATAAATACAAAACACAGAGAACTGAGGCATCTAGCATGGATGGCTAGGTGCAAAGTAGACATCATAAATGACCCCTAAAATATTTTCATTTGAAATGAAATCATATTATATATATATATATATATATATATATATACTGTATATATATATAATCATGATACCTCCTTATCACAGATGTCAAACTAACTGGTCTAAATTTATCAGGCTGAAAACAGGATCCATTTTGAATAATGGCATCACCTGTACTTGGCGGGCACCTGTACTTAGGGGGCTCAGCAAATGTTGTATGTCTAAAATCCAGTACAGTATCTTTAAATGGAATTTAAATACTATGATATTAGATATTGGAGCATGGAATGTTGGGAACGCCTGCTATAAAGGATTTTTCTTTTGTTATAGAAGAATACTATCATATATATAGGGCAAGAAATACTATTATTAGTGGATAAAAGCATTTAAAAAATTATTTTTCTTCAAAATGATGATTGCTGATTAAGCATGCTGTGCAGAAAGCAGTGAAATCAGTATGTAATACCTGTCCACTGCAGACTGACAATTGAGAGATGTCTTTATTTTTATTTCTCAGTGGGGTTACCTTGACACTGTACTCTGTACTGTTTGGCTTGCTTTTTGAATTAGAAAAAGAAATACCTGAAAGAAACCCAAAGGAATCATTGACGTGAGTAAAATCCTTCAAAAAAATGACACCTGCTGCGATTTAGAATTAGATGTTAGCAAATGAATACCAGGCTTGCTGTGTCTCACAGAAAATCATTAGTTGCGACACTAATAGGACGTATGCAAAAACCCACTTTTTATACAATGCTGAGTTCCATTTAGAACAAAATGCCTTGTAGAAGCAAGAAACCATTCTTTTGCCGCAAAAAGTTGAAAATGTCATAGTAATATACCATACAGAATGGATGAATAGATGGACAGCAGATAATGTATTTGGAGACATATAAGACAGACATGGGAGAGTTTCAGAGTTTGGCTTCAACTTACAGATAAGGATACTCACCGACAAGCAGAGGAAAAGAATATTACCTAAGTTGCTCCTATAAATAAATGTATCTACAGTACTTTTGTGCTTACATGGGTCATATTTAAATACAGGACCATGTGCTCCCTGACACTATGATGTGTACCTTGTGCTGGATTTTAGGGGTGATTTATGTATCTCCCAGGCAGGAGCATACCCTGCCTCCCCATCCTACTCCTCATGAATAAAGAGTTGAAGAATAGTGATGGGCGAAATGTTTCGGCAGGCATGGATTCACGGCGAATTTCCGCGTTTCGCCATCGGCGGATTGCTTCGCGAAATGGATGAAAAAATTCGCCGCGGAAAAATTCGGCTCACGCGCAAAAATTGTCGCAGGCGTAAAAAAAAGAATTGTCGAGGGCGTCAAAAGAATAGCCGCGCAACAAAATAATCGTCGCTGGCGACGAAAAAAATAGCCACGCGACAAAATAATCGCCGCTAGCGACGAAACAATAGCCGCACGGCTAAATAATAGCCGCGGGCAACGAAACAATAGCCGCGTGACAAAACAATAGCCGCGCGACGGAACAATAGCCGCGGGCGACGAAACAATAGCCGTGCGACAAAATAATAGCTGCGAGCGACGAAACAATAGCTGCGGGTGACGAAACAATAGCCGCGCAACAAAATAATAGCCACGGGCGACAATTTTTTTTTGTCGCACGACATTTTCGCCGTTTTGCGGGTCTTTTGAAAGATTCGCGAATTTTTCGGCGAAACGGAACAGATTCACTCATCACTATTGAAGAATAGTGAAAGCACTATATTCTTCAGGGCAGCAGCTGCTTTTAGTGCTCTCAACTGGAGTGAGACCAATGGATCTTCTGTAAGTAAGGAAGGCAGTGTGTTCCTTGTTTCCATTTTGCACTGCCCTTTTTTACCATTTTTTATCTGGCGCAAAGTACATAGCACAGATAGAAGAGCTGCCTGAATAAGCATTAAGTTACATAGTAAAGGTGGGTTAAAAAAAGACCAAAGTTCATCAAGTTAAGCCCTTCCAAGTGAACCCAACACACACATAAACCTATCCTGACCTATCTATGCACTTACATACTGTGCATAAACTATATATACCAATATTGATAGATTTTAGTATCACAATAGCCTTGAATTTTATGGTTGTTCAAGAAATCACCCAATCATCCAATGCCTCTTAAAGGCATTAACAGAATCTGCCATTACAATATCACTCGGAAGGGCATTCTACAACCTCACTGTCCTTACCATAAAAAAACACCTACGCTGCTTCAAATGAAAGTTCCATTCCTTTAATCTAAAGGGGTGGCCTCTGGTGTGCAGTTCATTTTTATGGGAAAAAAGAACCCCCCCCCCATCTGCCTATAATCCCCTCTAATGTACTTGTACAGAGTAATCATGTCCCCTTGCAAGCGCCTCTTTTCCAGAGAAAACAACCCCACCATGACACTCTAACCTCATAGTTTAAATCTTCCATCCCCTTTACCAGTTTAGTTGCACGTCTCTGCACTCTCTCCAGCTCATTAATATCCTTCCTAAGGACTGGAGCCCAAAACTGCACTGCATACTCAAGGTGAGGCCTTACCAGGGACCTATAAAGGGGCAAAATTATGTTCTCATCCCTTGAGTCAATGCCCTTTTTTATACAAGACAGCAGTTTATTTGCTTTAGTAGTCACAGAATGACACTGCCTGGAATTAGACAACTTGCTATCTACAAAAATCCCTAGATCCTTCTTAATTAAGGATCCCCAACAAACTACCATTCAGTATATAACTCGCATTTAAATTATTTCTACCAAAGTGCATAACTTTGCACTTTTTAACACTGAACCTCATTTTCCATTTTTTTTTTTTTTAAATGTTGTCAAATCGCTCTGCAAAGCGGCAGCATCCTGCATGGAACTTGTAGTCATACACAGTTTAGTATTGTTGGCAAAAATAGAAACAGTACTCTCTATGCCCACCTCCAGGCCATTTATAAACAATTTAAAAAGCAAAGGACCAAGGACCCCTGCGGTACTCCACTAACCACACTGGCCAAATTAGAAAATGTTCCATTTACCACCACTCTTTGTAATCTATCCTTCAGCCCATTCTCTATTAAATTACAAATATTATGTTTCAGGCAAATATTCCTCAATGTTATCATTGACTTTCTGTGAGGTACTGTAACAAACACTTTAGCAAAGTCCAAGTAGATGACATTCACTGCCATTCCAGCATTGAGGTTCCTGCTCACCTCATAAAAGGCAAGATCTTTTACACATAAAACCATGCTGGCACAAACTTGTAGTATTGTGATTTGCAATGTATTCAACTATCAATTATTATTAAACAAAGTTCTTATCTGCTTGATATCTACCTGCAGGTATAGTTTAATTTACAGCTTAATGGGCAGGGCTTATCTAGCATTTAACTGGGCACTTGGACAGTAACTTATGACAACCAATCACATTTTTACTTTAATTGTTCTACTTGAAGCTGGCTAAAAACCAATGACTGCTACAGTTTACTGGCCAGTATTAATACATGGTAACTTGTACAGCGCACAGTGCTTTGGTACATTGAGGCACTGTCAGGCTATGGAATAACAAAGCAGCTGAGACTCCGACCTTGTTGCCCCACTCCTACATTTAACTTTCATAAAAAAACACATATATTTATTTACTCATGGCAGCAGACAAGCACAGTACAGTCAGAATGACATCTGTTGTGCTGGATCCTCTGATGCATCAGTGCCGAACATGCAGGATGAATATTGGGAACCACTTGGTGAATCCATATTGCTTTAGGGATATTACACAGCTGCAAATTCTAACTGCTGAAACTTTTTTAGTTTAAGGTTGATATGTGTTGTTTAGAGATCTATACAGTTTGTTAGCTACAAGTATTTTAATGTTCCTATTAGAGAGACCCTGCAGATAAAGTGTGCCTTATCTTAATGATGTGCCAACTAGTGCCCTATTTTAATATGTTACAATATGCCAAAATACACAGGCAGGCCTGCAGAGACGTATACATTTATCAGCTTTGAGCCTGGTCTGGATATCCTGCAGAACCAGTATTGTATTCAATGTAGCAAAAATAACATGAAGAAAATTAGAAAGCAGCTTATTCTAATGGTAATAATGAGAGTGTAGTGTGACTCCTATTGCTTAGATGTTATGGGCCTCATTCACATTTTAATTGAAAACAATTCTGGTGGATTCTGATGAAACTGCAAGCATTTAAACTAATTATGAAAATACACAATAAAACCATTACTTTTTAAAAGAAGCAGGTAAATTAAGCACTATAAAAGTAGGTCTGAGCATTTTATTCAGCTATTTTTAAAGCGCATTTAGACATACAGGGTACCTGTGGTACCTGCCACAAACCCTTGCAGTACCATTTTTGACTAATTTCAGCCACCTTATTTTTGACCCAGCACAATGCTATCTGGAAGCTCAGACTCCATTTTGTAGCCAGATCTGTAGAAGAAGCAGATCGTTTTCCACAATCTCCCTTATGGTAGCATTACGGGCATGCTCCTGGACTTGATGTAACTGAACGCTCTGACACAGCTGCCAGTAGCTCGGGGACATTGCTACACATTTATTTCATTAGCAACAGCTATTGTGTTTGCATCTGTTATAGTTAGTATAGTAAAGTAGGTGTACTTTATGCAGTCACTTGTTTTCCATGTCATCTGTATAATGTGGCTGTCATCAGCTACTGATTATTGTGTTATTACAATATCATTCTTTGTACCATTCATTTTGTACCATATCATTTTGTTTCCATTTATGTTCCCACTTTCAACTTCTAGTTAATGCTTCAAACGACACTCTACCTTAGGATAATATGCAGTGAGAACAGAACATTGGGCAGAGTGACATTTGCTGATATCTGGCAATGCCTTCTTGTTTGGCACCCTGCAGCTTGCTGGCACCTTTAGCACATCAGACATGCTTCTCAGAGCTTTGGGTGCTTTTCAGCTGTTAGGCAGAAGGTAGGCATCTGAGCATGAGTGCCCAATACTTTCACAAAATTAACACACAATCATGGTGGCAGCAATCAGGGGAAACATTTTTACCAGATACTAGAGGTGCAAAGGTTTTGGGACAGTTAGTAAACATGGGCTTACATGACCCTCAATTGCATTAGATTTAATAGGTGCATCACTGAGTTCCCCTGTATTTACCTCCTTGCCAAGCCAGATGTTTAGGTTTAGGTTGAACCTCCCACCAGTCGGTGCAGTAAATGGAAGTAAACAAAAGCATGTTAAGCGCATTTTAATAGGCGCATTTATGCACCCATTTGTATGCCAACACTGTATTGATTGATATAGTAAGTGGGAGCAGAGTTCGCCTCCACTTTGGACTTTCACTTCAAGAGTTAGTGGGCAGTTGCTCTGGAGCTTGGGACCTAGACCCCAGAAAAGGTTTCAAAGAATTTAGTCCCTTGGAGCCCCATGCATTAGATACTGGTAGATGTAGTGCCTTTTATTATATTCTTCATCTTGGTTAACTGGCATTCATAAATCCTGTTTAGCTGTATAGTTCTGCAACACCTCTCCCTTTTTCCAAACTGTATTGGGAGGGTCCAGCTGATACTGGGGGTCTAATGTAACCAGCGATCCACACCAGTTAAGTAAGATACATTTGATGCTAAGAAACCTCAGCACCCTCATGGGCAACATCTTCATGGATGAATCAGTACTTTAAAGGGCATTATTGTCTATCCTATTCTATTTTAATATCATACTTGTCCATACAAATGACACTGACAAACTGGAGAAAGCCATGAAACAGATACTGAGGCTTGTAGCTCCAGAAACATCAGAAAGGTTTTTGGTTGCTTTCATAAAAGATCCAGAATATTCCCATTACTATAGTATTTTAAAGTTCTGTTCATTTTGAGTGTAGTTTCCAGAAAAGTAATCTATGAAATCTAAGAGCTTTTTACATTTAACTGGATAGATATTAATTTATTGAACACCCTACCCTAGGTGGGTTTACCTGCTGGCAAACCTAGAACCCTTCATGGAAATGTGGGATGTAAATAACGCAGATTTGCACCAGTAATTAACTTTATATTAAGAGAGAAAATGCAGCAGGCATCTAATAGACTTAGATACTCCTGTAATGGAGATTCATTGACCTGTTTTTCAATAGGACACCACAAACTCAGTTGAGCACATAGAAGCTACCTCTAAATCCATACCTTCCGAAGACCTTTTTTTTTCAAGGGTAAGTTTCCTGCTAGAAGAAAAAGAACCTGCTAATTTATAATAAGTATTTGGTGTTTAAGTTTAAATCTTTAACTACTCCAAGCTGTTCTCTGAGCTGAGCTCTTGCTCACCACCACCAAAATGACAACAAAGGTTTTATCTCTTTCAAGCCTTTGAACTTGCGATAGAAAATTTCACTCAAGTGCAGGTTTTGTTTTCAGAAATTGAACTTTGTCATTTTTCTTATTCCAAAATCTTTTGGACACCATCAAGACAAGGCAATTTGTCAATCATTTTCTCAGAATGCCTAACATGCTTTTTTTCTTGTTGTGTTTTGAAATTGCTTGTGTCTGTGCGTGTCTATCTATCAGTCATGTACTGACATATTTGTATGTGACAGGAGTAATACACATAGCTCTAAATGCAAAAACAAAGCATTTACAGCTGAGCCCAAACATGGATGCAATAAAAAATCATTTACTGTATGTCGCACATCAAAAAGTTATGTTTAGAGTTTTCTTGACTTTAATTAATGCTCCTCTCTTTCATTAAGAGAAAACAAATTGTGCTTTCTCCTAAATAGATATATCTGTTAACAAGTCCAGGAAGGTGCACTCCATAATCACAACAGCAACTTACCTGGGTGTATGTAGACCACTGGTTTCCAGTCATTCATTTTTGTTTTTTGACCTGTTTGGTGCAGTGCTATTCATTGTTCATTGTTGTTTAAGGCTTTTTTCTGTTTTCTCCAGTGTAACCTCTGCTTGTATTTGAATATTGTCCTATATTGTATCAAAACATGTTATAATGTAAACATTTATTTCATAAAGAGGTTATTTTGGAGCAAAAAATAATTTTACATTATATGAAATATGTCCATGTGTGCAATCAGTCAGTAATCAGCAGTTTGTAAATATTTATTTCTGTTTTCAACACTGTTTACCTCTTATATTAAAGGGATTCTGTCATGATTTTTATAGTACAGTTTTTATTCCTATCTATCACTATTCACATTGCAAATAATACATTTTACTATTTAAAAATTGTATTTTTAAACCAATAAATGTATTTTTTAGGTGAAATATTGGTGAATCCTTTCAGAAGGAGCAAGCGGTTTACATTAGAACTAGTGATGAGGGAATTTTTTTGCCAGGCAAGGATTTGCAAATTTTGTCGCACCGCAAAAAAGGGCGTAGTCTCGACGAATTTGACACGGGCGGGCAAAAAAGACGCAGGCGGCATAAAAATTGTTCGCCAAATGTGCTTCATGAATTTTTCGCTGTTTCGCAAATTTTATGGTGGAGTAAAATGGGACAGATTCGCCCATCACTAATTAGAACTGTTTTCAGAAAAGCTATTGTTTCTCCTACTCCATGAACTGGAGGAGTCATGAGCCGGACTTGGATATTATTACTTGCTATTATGAGAGCATTTTTAGCAATACAGGTGTCATGGATCTGCTTTCTTGCTACCTTCCCATTGTTCTGCAGTGCAACAGTGTGACTGAAGTTTCTCAGAGCACACGTGGTTGTTGGCACCTTGGAAACTGAGAGTATGTCTAGCCCAATGTCAAATTTCAAAAGTAAATTTTAAAAAAATCTATTTGAATCTTTTGAAAAACAGATTTCAATGCAGGATTCTGTTGGAGAAGCTATATTAACGGATGCATTTTTAAAAAATCCCTGTGCATAGGGGGGTAGAAATACTCTAATTTGTGTAGTTTGCATTTATCCCTCCTCCAGGAAACACTATCTGGGGGGGAGGGCCAGTTAGGCATAGAAGTGAGCAGATGGTCCTCCATCCTGACAAGCTAAATACAGATTCCCCTGTATTATAAAGTAAGGGATAGTCTTTTTGCATTACAGGTGCAGCGTCGAGCTTGCAACCCTTACCCCTTCCCCGTTTTAACCCCCCGTCCCCTAACTTTCTCCCAAACAACACACTCGGACACTGTAACTGGGAAGAGAAGGCTGCAGTTTTTTATTTATTAACAATAAAACTTACATCAGTTAACATTTTAACATTATAAACTTGTACAAAACCGTTTGTATAGCAAACATTTCCAATACCCAACATTTACAGTAACAACAATCCTTACTCGCCTCCAAGGGGCTGTCCCTGAGCCCAAACGTAACGCCTGGTTCCTGCCTCCTTTTCCCCCGACCTAACCCGAGGCTAACTGCTGATCAGGACCCCAGGACTACCGGGCTACAGTCTCCTTGACAACTTAAACTTCCCCCTGAGGGCACGGAGTAAGGTACCCTCTGCTAACTGTGCAAAACAACCCCCTTTTTATAGGGAGGGAGGGTGGGACATCGTGAGCTGCTGATCCTCCCGCTGCCTGGAACTAACTGAAAGGTAGGACTGCCTTGGGTGCCCCTCCCCTTGCTAAGCCCGGGAAATATCCAGGGCCCTCAATGGCCAGCCACCAGGAACCCAAAAGAGGAGGGGGAAGGGGGGCGGGCTGCCCTCCTTAACCCTGTCATGCCCTGCTTCCCTACACTAGGTTCTGGGTCATTGGGCCCCATTCCCCTCAGAGAAGGGGAGGCATTGTGCATGGATCAGAGGAAGATTTGTAAAGCCCCAGATCCAAGAGCTAGTAGCTCCCTATAAGCCCGGGGAAAAGGTAACCTGCAATTAAGTAAATGTTAGCATTAGGCTAGCTCTTTTTTAGCTGACCCTGGGGATAGTCCGGTGTAGCCTAAATAGCAAGCAGTTATGGGAATTAATGAGGAGTTACTTGGGGTTAGGCAAAAGTTGAGATGTTGCCATCAAGGGATCTGTATGAGAAGGAATGGTAAGTACTAAGAGTCACGTAAAACTGAACCTGTAATTATAGTTGCAGTACTGTGTACTGAAAAGTTGTCCCTGTAAAAGTTGAATAAAGTAAATCTGTGGAAATATGCCAGTGATAAAAGAGGTTGTTACATTTATTGTATCATTGAATTAAGAAGCAACAAACTTTTAAACAAGATGCAAGTATTACCTCTCTCCATGTCTTGGCAATTCTTTTCCTTTAAATTCCTAATAATGTTTAGAAGTATAAAAAAAATCATCCTCATTGTGCTGCTGTTTGTATTTATTACCTTTCCTGCTGGGTACAGGCTGTTATAATCCACAACACATTTTGTTCTATTCTGTTACATCAGCTGGAAACCAACAGCCACTGAGAATTTTAAAAAATATCCCCTCCACTAACTGTATTATAAACATTGTGTGCGCTATATGATTGGAACGTTTAGGCGGCAGTGATAAGAGATTCATCTTCCAAATCTATCATATCAGTTTGAAAGGGGTTTTCTCACCCATCTTTAAGAATTATCATTTGTTTCCTAAATTGGTTGTTATTGGGCATTTTTAGTTGATTAATGTGTAGGTTTTGCAGTTTTTGGCAGACAATTACAGGTTTTGAAAGTTATTCATTAAAAGGTTCGCCAGATTTGGCAACAGCACAGTTTGTTTAATAACTGAAGTGAACTGAAAACATTTCCTCAGGCAGCAGTACCAGGCACATATTTATATTAAGGCACCAGAGAGCCAGTGCCTAGGATGGCACGTTTTTGAGGGGCGACCCCCCCTCCACAAAATATGCCCTCAGCCTCCACCGAAGATTTCCTTAGGGGGGGTCACGGGCTTTGGGGGAAGTGACGTTATGCTGCAGGTGACAATGTAGGGGCGTATTTAGGTCCGGTGTTGTGCCCCTGAACAGCACCACTTAAGTTACTAGGGGTGGAAAAGGCCACTCCTGGTAACTCCAAGAGTGAAATTCTGATATTTAAATCAGAATTTCATCTCTGTGAATGCAGAAAATGATAATGTGCTCTCTGCCCTTGCAATGCACCCCCCCTTGGCCCCCTCCCCCCTCTGATATAAAGTAACATTTCCCCTCCCCCCTTTGATTTAAAGAAACCTTTCCCCCCTCCCCCCATACACACACAACCACACACACACATCCTCCCCATCCTACAGACAAAGACAAATGCACACAAATGTTGCCTGTTATATTGATTATACAACTTCTTGTGCCATGCCCATTCCTAAAAACACACAGAGCGATTAGTCGCCACAACTTTTTTAAAAAGTCACGCCGACTAATCGGCACAGCGCAAATAGCATGCGATTGGTCACAGTGACTTGTATATGAACTTATGACAGCTAAAACACTGTGACAGAGTTTTCTAAATGTTGCAGCGACTAATTGCCCTGTGTGTCTTTGCCAGTAGTTTTGTGCAATACTTTTTGCAGAATTGGATGGTGGATAGGGTGGAAATTCGACCAAAGCCACCCTGGGGAAGGATTCATTAAAATGGGGCTAACAGCAGATATTTCCTAATGATTGGGAACACCTAGGCCTATTTTTGGTCACTGGAGTGCAGCATGGTGCTGAAAATACCCATAATGAAGAAGGTTCTAGAAGAAGGACCTTCCTGCATAGCAAGAAATTGCAGCTAGAAAAATGTTTACATGAATCATTAGGGCATAGAGATAAATGTACAGTATTTACTAACATATTCTCTCTATTTTAGTAACATTTGTGTACTACTACAGTAATTGCTTAGCATATTTTTTTGTTGCCAACCTTTACCTACATTATCTTCTGATAGAGAATCTTTGGACCCTCACACTAAGGAATTTAATATATTTATTTCCACCATTTCTTAAATACTTTAGGCAATTCAACTGACATACATATTTTGTAAATATTCTTTTTGTCTTATTATTAAGAATCAGTTTATTTCTTTTAGCTACTATTGTAGCTGATTAGTATATATACTGCCAGTAGACAACCCCCTCTACCTTGCAACCGAAAACAGCAGGATGAGTTTTGCTGAATCTATTAGTTTAACTTTTTCTGTTGTTCGCCCATATAGGGGCCCTACACATGCCACAAGCATATATGCCCTCTTGGAAATTTTGGTACTCATTTTTTTTACAGAATGACTCCAGAATGACGTATTGTTTAGGTTAGTTGCCCTTGACACAATAGGGTTGATTCACTAAAGGTCTATAAGTGTTATCTCTTGCTTTTTTGCGTTAAAATTGACGGGAAAAAAAAAACTCGCGATTTTGCTAAAGTATTGCATGCGTTAAGTCGCATATCGCGTGCGTTAAATAGCACGCAACCAAATGCGTTAATTTAAACACATTGCATTGATACTCTCGCAGAAATAATACTAAAGCATGATTCACAACCACTTAGACGCGCTAAATATCGCATTAGTCTGTGCAAAAATGAACACCTACTTGGGGCAGGCGGTAATTATAGAAAGGTACAGTTAATGAGCTTTTGGCAACACAATATGGACTTTGCAGTGGGATTTATTCAAGTCTGTGTTGGCCCTAGAGTGATGCAGCCTCCAGTTTACGGGGAAATAGTCATTTTCCGAAAAGTAGTTTTCTGAAAGTAATGGCATGTATGGCTTATATGGTGCACGTGTTGATATTTGTGCGTGCTGCGTTAATTAGCGCAAGTTGCATCAAATACTGCACGAAAATAGTCTTTGCGAATTAAATAACACAAACAGCATTGCGTCTAAATTAAAGCAAGTATCCTTTTAGTGAATCATGTGTTAAGTCGCAAAAAATAAGATGCGATAAAATTTTTAACGCATGCTGTAAATAGCGCTCATTTTATCGCACTTTTGTGAATCAACCCTAATGTTTTATAGTATTTCTCAAGAATGTTTTCTGTATAAAGAATGTGCCAAAGATTTCTTCGCATTCTTTTTTTAATCAGTTTCTTGTAATATTCTCTTTGTCTTAATCTTTCAGTCAAGTCATTAGCACATTACATGAAGCAATTAAGTCTGAGCCTCAAGAAATCCCCAACAGGTATAGCTTCTTTAGTAATGTTTGTTAAATGTCTTAACGTTGACTTAAATAAATATTTGCCTTATGGACTAAAGTAATACCACATTCAACAGGCTCATTTAGCAGAAACTGATTTTAATAATAAACAAAATGTGTTGAAAAAACTGATCCAACATTCAATCACATCTATGTGATCTTTCTCAGGGAAAAAACAAAAACCTGAGGAAGATCATATAGATGTTGTCAAAATGTTTTACAGTTTTAGTGTAGCTTGCCTTTTCCTTTGCTACCTGATGTATGAGAGTTTTTATTTAATTTAAATACATGGATTTAGCTGAATTGTAGTTTTATCTTTTTAAGGTATGTCAAACATAGTAGAAAGAATTATTATTATTCATGGAGCATACCTGTATTACAGTTATTGTTGCCATTTTGAATCGCTCAGTCACTATAGTCTATATTTTAGCTTTCTGAACTATAGTTAATCTATATAAATGTGTATATTCGGTTGACCAGCATTTAGTATTTAGACCCCTTTTTTCACTGCCCCATTAGCTTTTCCTTAAAAATGTAATTTTAATTTGCTTTAGTGACTTTCCCATAAATGATTTTCATGACCTCAAGCAGTGTGCCTATTATTACAGTATATACCTGGTCAATAACCAGTTATTCCAAAATGTAAATGTCTTTCACTTGTGCAGATCCATTCCTCCTCCTGCATCTAGTCTCTGATCAGTAGGTGCCCTGAATGTGGTCAAGAAGACAAAGAGAGAGCTAAAGTATTTGTAAAAGGCTAAATCATCAGAGAAATAATAATGTTTTTTATACATATATATACACCCATGTGCATATACACACTGACCATTGCTAATATATTTTACTAGACAGTTGATTCATTGGAAATAGTTAAGGAAATCCATGTGACATAGTTATCAAATTGTTAGGAGGAGAAAGTCAACTCCACAAAAATGTTGAAGAATACTCCCATTCACAATGTATCCAGTGTAATACTGTGTTTGTAATAAATGGATGAGAGATATGAGAGAGAGGTTTAGAGGAGATAAAAGTTAAGCTCTTTTAATTTGCTCAACATTATTTCCCAGCGGGTAAAGAAAACAACATAAAATATTGAGCACACGTATATGAGATCTTATACTGTATATATAGATAAAGAGAGAGAGAGACAAGAGCGCACCCCTTAGTTCTCATGCTGAAAACACCACAGCCCTGGGTCTGGCTGGGCTCTGCACCGTGTGTTGGATATGAAACCCAGCTCTAGCTGCACTTCTCTGACCATTGTCTCTAAAGACACTTTTGATGCTTACATGGAAGAATCTGGTATTTCTGTCACTATTGCTTTCTGACAAACAACAGAATCTCTACAGGCTTTGTTTTAGGATGGCACTGGGCACATTTTGTCAGCACAAATACTGGAAAAAACCCATAGACCATGATGGCAATAGCACTAACCCTGCTGGTGCAATAGTGATTCTGCTGATAGTAGTATTATAGTATAAGAGAGTGTATTGTTAGGCATTTTCTGTGTGTTCTGTGTTGAATACCTTTGGATAGGTATTCAGATTTATCCAGGGCACACCAATATTAATAAGTCAACATTTATTCAACAAAAATTTCAACAACCCCCAGCAATCGTGTCTTTGTCAGGGACACACGCTTAGGAAAAAAATGCAGGCTTGCATGTGCTCCTGAGAAAGACCTCATTGTTGGTGTTGAAATGTGATTTTTTGTTAAATTAATTTTGACTTCTTAATATTGGTGTACCTGGATTTTGCTATTTTTCAGGTTTTCACTTGGGGGCTTTCTCAGTGAGCACCCAGCATTATTATTATTACTATTATTAATCATTCAGTGTGCCATCCTAACACCCAGGTACAGGTATTTATAACTGAAACCCACTGTCCAACTTAATGCAGGATTAATAAAACTTTATCTCAATAGCATTTACTGCACTTCTCCATGGAATGCCTCCAGCTAATGTAACAATGAGAGTGAAAGACATAAGGCTTAGCTGAGGCAAAATAAACTGATGTAATGAATTGATAAATATATGAATTCTGAACCTTTTAATGTGATAAATGAGCACAATTAAAGCTTGTATATAATGGCATTAAAATTAAAAGGGGGTAATTATATAATCATAGTATCCTTTTATGATTGTCAGCAGAGAGCATCCTGTTTATGAATATAAATAGAAACAAAGGAAATGTTATACAGTAGTGTTCAGAATCCTTACCTGTAAGCTTTTGCATTGCTTGATGAAGTTCCCCTTTATCATTTCTTTAAATGGGATAATGATACAAGAGGAAACCAACCGTCCAAAGAATTTGGGTGGTTGTTAGTGCTCTGCATGAAAGCTGGGCAGCACTGTGCACTACTGCCCAATAAAAACACAATTCAGTGCATTCAACTGTTAAGAGTTTGATGCAGTATAAAAGTTTGCTTTTGAAAGGGAAGATTTATTGAATATTGAACTGACGTATCCTATGAGTGCCAACAGCTCAATATTTTCCCCATGTATTTATGTTAATGAATTAAGACATTTATTAAAGAAGATACATGTGTCAGTTTATCAGTATGTGTTGGAGAGTGTTAAAGCCTCACAGTAGTGCATTGTTAATTGTAAAAAGTGGGGATTAAGGATAATAATAATTTTATTCTGTACTGAAACAAATCATTCTAAGGCAGAAATTAAATTATTGAAACTAAAATGCTCAATATTTTTTCACCTCTCAGTAAAAAATATGATATGAGTATGATAAATATGCCTCAATTTCCTAGTATTTCACAGTTGATAGATTCCATGGTAATTTATTGTAGTTCATCTAATACCATGTTAAAAACTACTTATAAAGTAGTGATATAGCAATTTCAGGTCTCCAGCTGTTGCTGTAATACAGCTCAAAGGGTGCTATTTAAGATGCTGGAAACTGTAATACAGCAACACCTGGGGACATATTAACATATAATGTAATTTATGCTAAAAAAAAGAAAAGCATAAACAACATGTTTATAAAGCTCTGCTGTTATACAATTGTTTTCCTTAAAGTACCAGGGTAAATATAATACCTATGGAGGTGCCAAGATATTCTCCAGGGATTATAGTTTAGCAGGCCAGTGTTCCTGTTAGCTGAAAACTACAGTAGCCTTGGGTACTACTATAGGAGCCCCACAGCACTATCTTCTTCTTTCATGGCCATCTCTAAGTTCCAGTCCAGGTGAGCAGAAACAGTGAAACCTTGAAACCTTACTCGGTAGCAAAGATAGAAGCAGCAAAATAAGATAGCCATGTGCTGCTACTACAGAAGGACCCTGGGCCGCTGCAGTAACATTGGGGGGCTGCGTAACATTTCAGCAACCTATTGGTTATACTTGCCGATCTCTTTTACATCCAGACTAATATCCAACAATATGCCATTAATTTGGACAACGCTATACCTAATCTATGCCACTGAAATGTGTGAGTGATGGGACAGATTCAGGCATGGAAGAATTACATCTAGAAAGCTGTGTACAAAAGCTATTTAATGTGGTTCAGTTTTTTTTTTTCCTCAGACTGATATTGTATACAATATACAATATCAATATACAATATACAATACAATATAGTATACAATATATAGGCTCAGGTATGGCTAGCTTTACGCATCTAAAGGGGGCCATAAGGGGGGGGGGGCGATAAAAGCTGCCTTATTGAGTATGGTGTCCGCTGACAGGCCTGCCTGACATATCTTTGCCCTTGCCTGAAATTTGGGTATAAATTTACTGTGCAGGTATAAAAATCCCATCAGGGTGAGGATCACAATGGCCCCTTGATACATTCCTCATCCTTATGGGACTGCATTTCCATTGTTGTGATCAGCCTGATATTGAGCAGCTTAATGTGGGCATATTGGGGATCCACTCATTTGGTGACCTTAGGTGCATGGCCAGCTTTGCAATTTAAACATTACACAATATTGAAACTATTAGCTGTGTAGCTTTTGTTCCCTTCCAGCTAGTTGTTGTCATGCATCTAAGGGTTCTAGCATCAAAATATACAACTCTAGTCCTTGCTGTCCTGGATTAGTTGAGATAATCCTCCAGTGTTTGGGTAGGAATGAGGTACCTCCCATTTGACTTGTGTCTTAAAGAAGCTCAGGGGACATCTTACATCTTACTCACTATCAGCAAACTGATAGTGAGTGGACATTGCTTAATCTTTGCCAGATTTAAGTTTTAAATTAATTTTATAACATTAATTTCCATTCCCCTTTTTTCCTTTTTTTAATAACTGAGCTTATATTATGTCATTATCATTTTTTATATATTTTTACATGTTGCATTTTATCCCCTACCATTATTGCACTGCATTTTATTTAATGTCAAACCAAAACAAAAAGGGATGCACATGTCCGTACAATTCTCTAAATATAGGATTCCTCAAAAAATAACCTTTTTAGTTTTTCTTACGCTGAAATTATTATTGTCTAAGGTCATGATACTATGGCAGCAGATGCTTACTTTAATTTAATTTATTCTGTGTATCTGGATGACCTCAAATCTGAATCACCAAAGGAGAATCAAGAATTGGACTTCTAATGGATTACGTCCTCCCTGATGTTTATTCAAACATAAGTAAGGTCAGTAGTGTAAATGTGATTTGTTTTTTAATTAGACAAGTCAGCAATTCTCTCTGATGTCATGAACCACGTTAGCTTGCACATAATTACTCAAATAAGATTCCCTACATTGAAATTCTGTTTGCATGTGTTATTTTGATACTTACTGTAGACAGTCTTAGATGTTTTAAACATTGTTCTATAAACCCTATATTACCTAAAATAAGTAAACAAATATATAGATTTGTAATTTACATCAAAGGTATTTATCTGGATAGTACAGAAAACATTTAAAATGTATAAAATGCAGTGGTGTGAATTAATACTGTGGTGTCCAAGAAAAGTACAGGTATCCGGACCCATTATCCAGAAACCCATTATCCAGAAAGTTCAGAATTATGGAAAGGCCATCTCCCATAGACTGCATTTTTATCAAATAATTCACATTTTTAAAAATTATTTCATTTTTCTCTCTAATAATAAAACAGTACCTTGTGCTTTAGCCCAAATAAGATATAATTAATCCTTATTGGGGGCAAAAAAATCCTATTGGGTTTAATTACTGTTTAAATAATTGTATTAGCAGACTTAAGGTAGGAGATCTGAATTACGGAAAGACCCCTTCTCCGGAAAACCCCAGGTCAAAGCATTCTGGATAATGGGTCCCATACCTGTATATGCAACAATGAAATTAACAAAGATATAAATATTTTTTTTAGATTCTATGATACTATATTTCAGTGCTACATAATCTCTTACAATAAAGACAATAATTTATCATTACAAAACGTGTATCGTAAAAGGGCCATTGTAGGGCTAACCAAACAGTAGATAGTTTGGACCAAGGGTTTGATATAAGAAATTTGGTGACATGTGGGTTGGCCAGTTTGCAGTGATACAGTGGATTGACCAATATCAACCAATTGATTAGGGGTCATTTTAGAAAACTTCTGGTTACAAGTTCAAGAGCACTAAGGGTCACAGAATACTTGCACTGAGCACTTGCTTCCAGGGGTGTGCAGCTCTATGCATGGAGTGAAAGATCAAAAATGCTGTCCTATTTCTGGTTTGCTGCTACATAGACCTGTGAGGCTCATTGGTTGATCAGGTTTGCCATTTTTTGAGCAGTCAGCTGCTATTGTACCCCAATTGGTAATCCAAAAAGCTTCTTTAGCTCTCCTACCCAGAGACCAAAGGACACGCAATTCAGCAGAAAACATCCAAATAACAGGACTGGGATGACACCTGTCTGCCTCCTTACAAGAGTAACCAAAACAACAATTGCAATGTACATTAGTGAAGAGACCAATGACATTTCTGTGTATATTTGTAATCCTTTGTACTTTTCTGGCCAGCCTTCTTTTTTCCTTGCTGCCTGAAGCAACTTTTCTTTGGTTTTGAAAAAATGTATTTTGGTCAGCACATCCCTTGGTGCTGGTTCTGGCGCTGTTTTGGGTTTTGGGATGCGATGTATCCTGTCTATTGTTAGATCTGTTTGGGGTGCTTCTGGCATTATGGTCTCCAGCAGGCCTTTTAGGTATGCCTCCAGTTCAGGTGGTGTGATCGTTTCGGGTATGCCCCTTAGTTTGAGGTTATTTCGCCTGGAGCGATCTTCTAGGTCTGCTACTTTATCTTTTAGCTTATCCATTTCGGATTCTAGTTGTGTATGCGAGTCTGCTAGGTCGTTGTGGGCCGCTGCATATTCCGCCATTTTGGTTTCCATATGGGCTGTGCGGTCTCCTTGTATCTCTTTTCTTATGTCGTTAGCTAACTGCTTTATATCTGCTTGCAGTGTGCTCTTTAAGTCTATAATCATGTTTTTCAGGTCGTCTACCGGTGATATACCTGAGGGCTGTGCTGCGCTGCCTTCCCCGAGGTCCGTTTGTGGATCCAAGATGGCGTCCGCTTGCCTCTGTGGACTTGTGTGCGGCGCGAAGTAGGCAGTCACTTGCTGCGGGGGCTTTTTGGCTTGCTGTTTTGGCGGCATGGTGAGTAGCGCTAGTTCTGCTATCCTCTGCGGTTTATGTTAGAGGTGTTTTGGTAATATTCCCAGTGCTTTTCGGGCTGTGACTCGGAGAGCTCCGGTCTCACGCGTCCATTCCGGATACGAGCTAGCTCCGCCCCCCGACCAATGACATTTCTGACAAATTAAAACATGTAGACAATAACTGTCTTTATATCCTGATGATATAACTGAAATCAAAATAGATGTGTACTGAAAGGTGAAAAGTTTTCCGTCTTTGATGAATACTACCCTAAATCAGTAAGTCAATTTAATTTAAATCAAAGAAAATTTGTTGCACGCGTGACATGTTCCGCATTTTGTAAATTTTTCCAAAGTTTCACAAATTTTACGGCGAAGCCCAACGGGACAGATTCGCTCATCGCTAGCTCCCAGTGCCACTATGTAGTTGATATAATCCCTGTGAATTTCCTGTCTGCATTTTATGTTTTTAAGCTAGTTTAGATTTATTTATACTTGTACCCCCAGGTGGTCTCCCTATTTCCAGTAATGTGCTGTTTAAGCATTATGACTTAATGAGTTGATATTTGATTACAGACACTTTTATATTACTAAAACAATATTATAAGTTCTGCATACAAAAGTTATCCAACAAGCAGAGGAGACATGAGTAATAGAAATGGTTATAAAGTTAAAAAAAAGAAATGTTGATATCAGAATTAGTGATGATCACATTTTTTGTCAAGCATGGATTCAGCACAAAATCCTGCGAAATTCCACATATCAGCATTGACAAATTTTTTTCATGAAATTGCTGGGAAAATTAGCTGCAAAAAAAATTCAGCGAGGGAGAAAAAGTCGTGGTTGTATAAAATAAAGTCGTGGCTGCATCAAGCAAGTCGTGGTCACATCAAAATAGACAAATTTTTTGCCGTTTCATTCATTCATTCATTTTTTGTGTTAAAATTAACGCAAAAATGAACGCACGATTTGCTACAGTATTACCGCATGCGTTAAGTCACGTATTGCATGCGTTAATTTACGCTCAACCACATGTGTTGATTAGCGCGCAGAAATAATACTAACGCATGATTCACAAACACTTAGACACGCTAAATATCGCATCAAGCTATGCGAAAATTAACACCTACTTGAGGCAGGCGGTAATTATAGAAAAGTACAGTTACTGAGCTTTTGGCAACACAATATGGACTTTGCAGTGGGATTTATTCAAGTCTGTGTTGGCCCTAGAGTGATGCAGCCTCCATTTTGCAGCAAAATGGTCATTTTAAAAAAAGTAGTTTTACGAAAGTAATGCCGTGTAATGCTAATATGGCGTGCATTTTTTCGCACGCGGCAACTATTTGTGCGTGATGTGTTCATTAGCGCGCGTTTCATCAAATACCGCATGAAAATAGTCTTCGCGACTTAAATAACGCAAACAGCATAGCGTCTACATTAACGCAAGTATCCTTTTAGTAAATTGTGCGTTTAGACACGAAAAATTAGACGCGATAAAATTTTTAATGCAAGCTATAAATAGCGCACGTTTTAACGCACTTTAGTGAATCGGCCCTCATGTCTTTAAAATTGTATTTGACACTTGCCCCAGCAGCAAGTTGGGATACTGATTTGTTGACCAATCAGCAATTAGAATTGAACAGTTATAAAACATGAGCAAAGATCAGAGGGGTTGCTATGGGTTACATCAGTGGTACTTTGTCTCCAATGTCAATAAATACACACTATAATTATAGTGATACACTACCTTTTCTTTTAAGGTATCAGTTTCAACAATAATCTGGTTTTAAATCAAACTTACCAATGTATCTTAGCTACTGCTGGAAATATCCTGCCTTACTTATCATTCAGTGGAGTTCTGGCTCACTTTATTAAAAGTATAAATCACACATTTTATGCCCCTTTGGCACATTCAGCTCTGCTTGCACAGCAGTACAGTAAGTCTACTACTTTTGTAATTTACAGAAAGGTTTGAATAATAATAATGTAATAAGAAAAAGAAAGGTGGACCTAATCTTTGTTAGGTCATTTCTATTTCTAAAAAGATTTTTACTGGGAGCTAAACTACTATGTAATCAGAACCATTATAATTGCCCGGCTTTTAAATTTCCTATTGTCTAGCAATATAAGAAGAGAGAAATGTACTACTGGACATAATCCAAAGCAATTGCTTATTCCTTAGATCAGTCTTGGGGAACATAAAAGAACAATCTGGGACAAGGAAAAGATTGATGTAATTAAATCTGTTTTAATGCAATTTACCAGTAGTGCAGAGCTCTATGCAAATCTCTTCTTTTACTGGCAGCCAAACTGACACCTGGGAACAAATTGTAGTCATATATGCCTGGCATACTTTATTTTCTTTCTATTAAGTAGAAATCAAAATATTTATTAAATTCAGTACTGACATATGTTTTGCATTTTTATCCACACTGGCATAAGTATGAATTGTCTATATTTTTGGTAAAAATAAAATCCCTATTCCATAATGTGCAGAAATTGTCAGTTTCTAAAAGACAGGTTGGGGCCATCTTCTTCTATCAGTCCTTTTTAGTGTTTGACATTTCTCCAAGAATGCTAAATTCCAATGTGTTGAATTGGGTGTGTAACAGTGTCTGGTAGTCACAAAGTTCTACAGCGGAACTGAAAAAAACAGCAATTGTATCAGATTCCCATATCGAGAGATCTATAATGTAAGTCAAATTCTTTGCTACTCTCCAAGTCTTTAAAGGGCCAGCGCCAACTAGAAATGAAAATGTTAAATGACATCAAATGAAAATTGATACAATTTAACATGTTTTCCCTTGCAAGAGTTTTTCTTAGGGGCACATTTACTAACCCACGAATTCGAATCCAAATTGGAAAAATTTAGATTGGAAAACAAACATTTTGCGGCTTTTTCGTATTTTTTGCGATTTTTTTCGGCGCCTTTACGACTTTTCGGAAATTGTCGCGACTTTTTCGTTACCAATATGATTTGCGCGAAAAAACGAGAGTTTTTCGTAGCCATTACGATTCGCTCGTATCTTGACGCGACTTTTTCGTATTGAGCGCTCGTAAGCAGCGGGCGAAACTTTCAGACTTAGCATGATTTTGGAAGCCTCCCATAGGACTCAATGGCACCCTGCAGCTCCAACCCGGCCCAAGGAAAGTCTCCCATAGGGCTCAATGGCACCCTGCAGCTCCAACCTGGCCCAAAAAAAGTCACCATACTGAAGCTTGAATGAATCCGAACGCTACGAAAAAATTGCAACATTTTGTGCAACTTTCGGAATGGCTACGAAAAAGGCGCGACTTTTTGCGCAAGTTTTAACGCTACGAAAAAATCGCCAGATTTTGCGCAACATTCGGAATGGCTACGAAAAAGGCACAATAATATTCCGAAAAATCGCCAAATACCGATCATTATGAAAAAAACGCAATCGGACGCATTCGGCCCGTTCGTGGGTAAGTAAATGTGCCCCCAACTGTGCCTGCTGAAAATGAGTGAAACGTCAGAATTTATGCAGGATGCAAAACGTGCACTTTTTCAACAAACAACTTGAGAAGAAGCTACAAGGGTATTTTGACTGCCTGCCATATTCCAGTATCTGATTTTAGCCATCAGATATCACACTTTGGGCCTATTTATCATGCTGTGTAAAAAAGTGGGCGCAAAACATATCACCCTATGATCAACAGGCATCACCATGTAAAAATGTATCTATCTGTACTGTATACATTTTCAGTAGTAAAAGTTTTTACATGTCAAATGGAATCTTTACCATTGACTTTAAGAGATAAACATTTATATATAATGGTCAAAAAAGTGGTGATCAAGCGGTAAAAAAGAAAATTATAAACATTTATTTTACTCAATTTCATGCACCGTTTTCCATTGTTAATAATTTTACATTGCATGATAAATAATCTCCTTTGCCACCTTGATACTGAATATTGTGGGGAAAAAGGAAATTAACTCTGTGTACTTACACTTCTAGTGCTATATAATAAATAATACAACACATTACAATGCCATGTTATTATGCTACGTCTGCCATGATTTCTTTTGGATTTGCAAAAGCTACACAGGTGGTAAATTGCACTAATTTAGTTACTCATAACAACCAACCAAAGAATTAATTGGATTTTGTAGTTGACCCGTTTAAAGCTAATTGCTCATTGGTTGCCAAGGGAAAACTGCACTGGTACAATTTAGAACCCGTATTGGTACATTAACCTACTCTAAATCAGCAGCTTAACTCTGACCATCCAGAGGGCTCTAAATAAACATTCTGTGCAACTGAGCATCTTACTGAGCAGCAAATGGAGTGCACTGAGAGCAGGTTATGGCTATTTAGTTTTATGTAAAGTCTGTTTGAGTATAACACTTGTCACAATTTACTTTGCTTTCTAGTACTGTGTCCTTTAACTAGAGGTATACATTGGAGAATACTGAGAAGCAAGAGACCATGCTATGTTTTCTCTGTTTATCCTTGAGAGTCTAGAGAATTCACTATTAATGTCCACTCTTTACAAGAGGCTAAGCCATCACATTTGAGTGGACAACTGTACTTGAGTAGCAAAGAAAAATTCCTAGGAACTCCAGGTTAGAAAGAAACATCAAAGCAATTTAGATTTTTCTCATAATCTACATGACCCTTTGGATATACAAGGCGCGGATGCCACTTTTCATAGTCCAAGTAATTTTCTAGTGCTATTGGCCTTGCCTTTTGCCTTAGATATTTGCTCCTGTACAAGTAACATCACACGGCAGTTAGGACCAAGAACCACATCAATGAGCTGATTTTACCTATCCAATGGGAAAATCAAACCTGTCTGATTGACACCTGATATCAATTGGGGAGGCTTGTCAGGGAACACATACACAAGCACATAAGCTGCCAAATTGATCTAAAGGACTTGAATTGGCAGACTTAATCTGCCCGTGTATGGCCACCTTTAGTGAAAAAGGTTGAGCTTGGTGGGCCAAGTGCAGAGACAAGGCCGCTCAGGGGTGGAGCTGGGGTGGGTCAAAGGAGGGGTGGTACACTTCCCAGGGCCCTACCAACTGTTTATCCACCCCTGGCAATGCTCATATTGGTTTGCATTCTTATAGCAAAAGTTTTCTTTTTTTTTTCAAGGATATCAAATGAGAGTGTTTAAACTCTAGACTGTGTCACACAGGGAGATTATGATGCTAGTTGTAACTTACAAAAATCCCACTTAGCCATCTTTAAATAACAGCTACTAATATCCCTATATGACATAAATCCATAAGTCACTTTTGTTCCTTAATCCAAGTCCTGTCTGCAAAAATGGTAGATTTCAGGGATTTTCTTACTTGAGCACAGATTAGTTAATTGGAAGTTCAGTGTAGTAATTGCTCTGAAATTAGGAGGGATCTGTAGTGAACAGTATGCCAGTAAGTATCTTCCAGCCTGCCGCAATATGCAAATATTAGTATAGATATAAATAGAGGAAGGAAGACAAGCTTAAAAGGCATAGCTTTCCATTCTACGTCCTGTACCTTTGTTATACAGTATGTATCAACATATATATATATGTGTGTATAGTCAATCCAAGACATATTTTTTTCTCCCTTATCTAGCGGGTACAAGACAACAAGGCTTAGCATATTGTTAAATTCCTCTCTGTTTATATCATATTCCTTCGCATGCATCTATTACTTTGGCATTTTACAATTAGAACCTCTTTTTATGCTTAAACAAAGGAAGGATTATTTCTTTTCTTCTCTAGGAATTCATCATATATTAATCTTTGTTGACTTGTCAAATAATGACAGCGAGGAAAAATTAAATAGATCAAAGATAAGTAATCTGGCAGCAGAAATGGCAAATTTACTCATGCAAGCTTCTGTTTCATAGCTTGATAGAAAATGTGATTTGATGAAAAGTAAATGTTAATGTGATTCAGTCGAATGACAAATGTCTTCTCAGTATATAACATAAGAAGTGTTATATTATCATTCATGAAAATATTCACCTTTTCTGTGAATGGTAATAAAAATGATATGTATACTTTTTGCAACTGAGAAGTTTCAAGATTTAAATTTTTTTTTTTTTTTATCTTAGCAGTGTCTTTGCATACAGGGTGTATTTCTGCTATACTGCATTTCTAGATACTGGGGTTTATATAGTAACATACTGTAGGACAAATTACTGCATAACAGTAAAACAGATTAACAAATCAGAAATAATGTGTAATGTCTTCTTCAATTTAGACAATACATACATTGATTGGCTGTTACTGGGTTACTGCACTGGGTGTTGCTATTGGGGTTTATTATCTACAATAAAATATTGTTGTTTATTTGCTATATGAAAGTTTTAGATATTGCAGCAACAATAATATGTCTTATTTAGGAACTTTGCACTCTAAATAATACTGCTTTTATTATTAATTTTTAAATAAGGAAACAACTGCAGATTTGCAAGGAGAATATAGTCTCTTTTACAATAAATTATAATAGTGAAATTGGCATGGAGATTAGCTTTCTGAGCTAGATTTCAGCAAGCTAATCTCAAAATAAAATGTCATTGTAACAATACATTGGTTGGAATCTGATCTTTCTTAAGGGAATTAAAATACCATACATAATGGATTTCACAAGTCTGTGTAATTTTTAGGAAGTATACACACAAGAATATGACCATGATCCAAAAATGCAAGGTAAGGAAAAGAAAGAGACACAATGAAATGTTCATTTACATTTTATGAGTACAGGAGACAGACAATTGATTTAGAAAATATAAAGAATTTAACAAATGCTGTAAAATTGCTGTAAAGTAAACAGAAAATAAAATGCTGACCTAAAGCCCCCAGGTTATTACTTGGTAGTACAAACAGATGAAGCCTGAAAGTTTATTAATAATAATAATAATAATAATAATAATGTGAATAAAAAGATGTGGGTTTCTTAAAGAAAGTAACAAATAATAAAATTACTAGTGCCGTTGACACTTTAAAGGAGTATGTTTTATCAGAAAGGTAAATACAGCCATAAGCACCCACAGAAATGCTGCACTGAGTCCTCTATCAAAAGAAACACATAATTTCTTTTTGTCCTTTTTTGTAAACAAGTTCTTTGGTATCTGACTTCCTCTCAGTAAAATCCTTCATTCCTGGGGCCAGAGTCTGAGCAGCTCTCTCCTCTCTCTCTTCTCCTGCTCCCCCCCCCCATAAGAATTTATAGAACTCACTCTCTCCTGCCTTAGGAATGTGTAATCTGAGCTACAGCAGGAAGCTACAAAGACCAAGCTAAAATGGCAGCTGCAATCTTAAACAAACTGAGGGAGCTTCTAGGGTTCTATACTCAGGTATGGTAAAGCTTTCTGTAGAATAAATATAGTGTTCAAGGTGGTACTAATGTGGCGAAATGACTTTCCTTCTCCTTTAAAGTCAATAACCTGGCACTGCTAGTGATAGGATAAGACGTTGTTTTAGTCCCTATTAATAAGAGTTAGGTGTATGGTTTTTTTTTTTGTTATGCTTTTTTTTCTTTTTATCCGATGTGCAGTAATTCATTTTGTTGTGAGTATTCATTTGTAAGCACTTTATTATGACTGAACAATTATTAATGATTAATTTCAAATTCAAGTGCAGAATGAAAACTGGTAGAAAAGAAAATACAAGAGAGGCATGTTAGATTGAGTCAAAGCAGTCAGATTTGCCTTTATATGCAACAATATTAAACTAATGAGATAATAACAATGTAATAGTATTGAAAATGTCACAACTCCTAAACAGCATAGCTGCCCACGGGTTCATCGCAGGATAATGGGGAGTCAGAAACCTTTCAGAAATTTATTGTTGAGTTAAACATACACTACCAGTACAAAAATAAAAAAAAGATTGCAGCAACCAAAGCTCAACAACATGTAATAAGCATTGACAAGTCATTTGTTAATGTTCCTCTACTTATTTGAAGAAAAAATAAAAGCCTGTGATTTAACCCGTGATGGTTAGTGTTGGTTTCATGTGAAACCTGTGTATATACGATGAGGGAGAATTAACTAATAATTATCTACAAAGCTTTAGTTATAAATGGTAGGCCAAAAACCAAGGGCCAGGCTGTACAGTGTTAACCAGTGCATATGCAGCTAACATACTCATTACTACACCAATTTCCAGAATACCTTATTAAAACATATTTAAACATATATAAATAAGAAAATCTTTTAAAGATATTTTTACTCTTGCTCTGTTGTTATTAATTGTTTTTTTAAGAGTGCTCCCTCATACCATGGCATACACATTATACAATAATCAGGCTAAAAAAGAAAACAAAAAGTTTTTAAGTTTCTCACATAAATCACGATAATAGGGTGTCAAAATCTAAATCAACCAACCAAAACCCAGCAACAAAAGTAATACAATTACAAAGTAGTATAAACAGAGATTTTGAAGGTGTTACTCTCCTGTTCAAACAAATAATCTATCTCTAGAAGTTCGAGCCAAGTTATTCTTGGGTTTCTTGTTCCATAGGGTTTTGGTATCATCTTAAAGAAAGGTTTTAGAAAATTAGTTGGGACATTGCATAACATGTATAAGAACTTTGGTAAATAAATCATTAGCATTAGTTATAATTCAAAGTTAAGTTTCCTATACATTTAAGAATAAAGGGGGAATAAAGGGTACCTGTAAAGATGAGGTCCTGGTTCTACTTAGTTTAGAGATCCCTTTCCACAGTTGGTCTTGAGAATGGAGAATTTGCCAAATTAATCCAGTAGCATCAATTAATTGAACTTAAGGCATGGATGGCAGTAATTTCATTAGGGGAAGTAATTTCATTGAGGGGAAGATGTGCTTACCACTATATTTTAAACCATTAGGCGGGGGTGCAATGAGGCTGTGACCACAAAATTCATACAGACAGCAACAATAGGCCCTCTGCACTTACCCATTATCAATATATGTAGGACATAAGACATTAAGCTACCAAGATATGACCTACCTTCAACAGGGATTGTTTGTCAATATATTGCAATATAACTTGGGCTGGCCAAGTCATCCCTGGTCTGGCCTGTCCTACACTTACTTCCATCTGACTCATCATGAATTACACTGCTTCAAGGTATATTTAACAAAGGGACTGAGTTTTACCTGCAACGTGCTTGCTTTCAAGGTTATAACCCCCAAATGATTGCCCTTTTATTGGCTCCACTGGGATCACCTGACTGTAGCTGGAAAGGGTGGGAGCTACAACATGGAGCTGGCCACTGCTCCTGTATAAACTATAGCAAAAAAAGGGAGAGTTGTGCTCACTGCTACATTTTAAACCATTGGGGGGGTTGCAATGAGGCTGTGACCACAAAATTCATCTACACATCTGGCAGATTTGGGTTTCTAGTCGTTTTGTTGCATAGTAAATTTCTTTTTTTTCTGCAACTTTTAAAGCTAAAAAATCCATATTGAAAAAAAATCCGACTTTTAGTTGGCCCCCCTTAGTGAATATCACATTGTATGTGACTGCTTTGTGATCAGTCACAATGGTTTCATCTGCCAGGGTGATATCCACACCTGACCACCTTTCCTTATTGACAATATCTCCTAATAAACTCACAGCTGATGACATACCTGCACACCTCCCTCTAAACGTTATTGAAACCACATTAATTTCATTAATATTTTTCCTTAGACATGACCTTCAAAACGGTCTGGATCGCCTGCACTTAAAAGAAAATTTAATTATGGGGAAATGTAAATTCATAATTGGGAAAAAAAATAGAAAAAAATTGCTTAATTAAGAAAAAAGTTAACGAAATGCATCTGAGATGGCACCACTTAAAACCAGGTATTAATTGCTAATATATTATTTTAAAAAATCACGGCACGGAAAATATCTACATTCTGGACAAAGCATAGCAAAGAAAGTTTGTTACAAAATACTTGTTTATCTGGGAACTTACTATTATATCTAAAGAAGTATAAATCTCCCAATAGTGTTGGAGATGCTGGTGTCCTTAACCGGATATTGTTCAAGCTGTGTAAGTGTATGTGGAGACATCTATCTTCAAAATGCAGCTGAGCAATTGATCTGGGACATCACAGATCTTAACAGCCGTTCTTGAGCTCATTGTTTAGTGTAAGTTGCTTACAGCTTATCCCTATGGAGAATTTTTCATTTGAATTGCTTGATACTTTTAAACGGGGGAACATTGTAAACATTAAAACTTACCACCTGGGGAGTTTTATTGTATTTTTAGGCTTCATGCGCTTCTAGGTAGTTTCAAAAGCAGAGCAATTTCCCATGTGAGATTTTTTTATGAGATTAAAGGAGAACTAAAACTTAACAAATAAGTAGGCGAGAAATGCGGAACATTATAGTTTGGGGTTCTGTGCCAGCCCAAGAACACCACAACCTTTTAGCAGTAAAGTTCTGCCTCTAAAGTTGCCCCCAGTAGCTCCCCATCTTCTTTTCTACTGATTCACTGCACATGCTCTGTGCTGCTTTCAATTACCTCAGCTTAGGATAATTGAATAAAATATACAATATACAATGTATATATAGAATCTAAATGTCAAAATACAGTAATTCACTCAGATTCTCAATACATGAAACCAGTGCACCTAGCATCAGAATTTAATTATCAGCCCTGTAGCATCAGATCATATGACCGGTGGCCCTCATTTTCTGCTTTTGTGACAACCCCTAATCTTAGCTTCTCAACAGCTACCCAGAGCACACTGAGCATGTGAGTGTCACTGACACTGCTAACAAAATCCAAAAGCTCCTGTTCCATGGTTGAAGGTCTAAATAATTAGTTATAGGAATGCTGAAACTTGTGACTGTTGCATAAAGCTCAGTATATAAAATATAACATTTGAAGCCATATATATTTTGTGGTTTAGTTTTCTTTAATTATGTGATGGGTCACTTATGCTTGCATATTATCCATGGTATGACTTTATACTTCTGCAAATTAATATTATTGTATGAATAAGATGTGATGTGAGAAGCCTGATTGTTGTCAGTGAGCAGAAAAGGTGAGTTTTAAGGAAAAGTTAAAAACCTCAAGCTAGGGAAATGTCTGATGTTGGGTAGTATTGAATAGCACTGTATGGAGCTACTCTGGAAAAGCCCTGTAGGGCTGGCCACTAGATGTGCTTATTATGCGAGGTTGCCAAACGAGTGGATCTTTCACCAATATGCCAACCTAGGGTGAGAAATATCGGGCTCATCTGATTATTTGGCCCCCAGGCCAACTTTTTGATCTTAATTGTCGGTATGCAGGTGATCAGATCAAGGGCTGCATTAACTTGCAGATGCTGGCCTCAATCAGAGTGGAAAATCAAACCAGCCCAGTTGACATCTACCCAATTTTTGGACAGATATCGATAGCTCGCTGGCACCATACACCGGCCAATTATCTGCTGAGTTGGTCCTTCCAGAATACAAATCACCCAGTGTATGGCCACCTTCACCCCTGTGTATGCCGGGTGTGCATTTTTCTTTAATCTTTTGTTTAATTTTGTGCCAGATGTCTCTTCGACTTGACAGCAACACTTTTTTTAAATCGGGCATATTATATAATATTGGAGTTATTTCAGATGTTAAGTGGAGTAAATTGTGTTTAGTTGCAGTTGTTTGGACTTAAACCCATATAATCTAATCATTGTATACCAGTTTGTGTGCTGTTCCCTTTGTTGAAAGATTCTGCTTTAATATGTAAAGCAGAGAGTGAAGATTTGGAATCAGTATGTGGCCCACTGGGTACAAACATTTATCCAGGTGCCTATCACACTTTTTTACCCTTGTGCAATTATGTTTTTCAAGTAAAATTTGAAAGGCGCATCAGATGCTGCTTCTTTCTGCAAGGCACTGTTAGGTTTTATTGTTCTCTGTTGTATTTAAAAGCAAAAATATGGTGAACATTGTGTCTCGCTGTTCAGGATTTAACATATCTGAGCAAGCCAGTTTGATGCTGCATGTATGTGTGAATGTAGCAACATATTCAATGTCTGTAGTTTTATCCCAATGCAACAACAGATGTTCTTTTATAAACAACTAGATTTTGCATAATATGCAGAACATATTCCTTGGCAGCAAAGCTATTGCATTCAGAATCATTTTGTGAAAATAAGACTGCCAAGATTAGAGTTTAAGATAATAAATATGGCCTTGCAATCTGTTTTTTGTAGTGATAAACACAGAAAATTTTACAAAGTAATATGTTATTGTTTTCCGAGTTGTATAATTAGAGCCGTTACACGCTTGTGCGTATTTTACTGAAATGCAGCTTCTGCATTCATATTGTGTGCTGCTTGGCAAGGAATTCAGCAATACAACTTAAAAGTTAGTAATGTTGACCTGTCGAAAATGGAAAAAGTATGAACTCTAAATTTACATTTGTTTACTTTAAAAGTAAAAATGCCACCTACCTGCAGGAAAAAAAAGTTATTTCTAATGTGACTGTAAGGATCTGAATGAAACGAAGTAGGGTCACATCTAAATTGTAGCAGAACTCTTCCAGCTCTAGTGCTATTACCAGTGGAGCTAAAGAGCTACATGTTATCAGTGACAAGTTCTTACATAAAAAATCTTCCACACCCTTCTATAGGGGAGATTTTAAAGACATTGCCCCAGACCTATGAACATCCACCATGTCAGTGGGGTGTCAGTCAGAAATGGGATGATCTACTCAGCAATTCCCCTTAGATTGTATTCAATGAGAAAAAGAAATAAAATGAAAAAGAAATTATCAAAAGGGGCTTTACTTATAAAAATTCATTAAAGCAGGGACTGTTTCCCCATAAAATGCAACACCTTTAAACAACCTCAAAATCTTAATGAATCAGATGAAAGTGAGCGCAGGACAAAATATATTCAATTTACGGTCAAACAATCCCTATTTGTGTTAAAGGAAAGGCATTTCTTTGTAGTTTTATGCACAAAATGTCTTAATGTCCTATATATATTGATAATGGGTGAGTGCAGAGGATTTCTTGTTGTTGTCTATATGAATTTTGCGGTCACAGCCTCATTGCACCCCCGCCTAATGGTTTAAAATAAAGTGGTGAGAACAACTTTCCTTTTTTTGCTCCGGATGGCAACAGCTCCAGATTTTCCCAGGGCCAATATGCACACTTGTTCTCAGTTGATTGGAAGAGACAGGACAGACACAATGGCACTAGTGCAATGGCATAGTACAACTATGTAGAAGGGCAAGGATCATGTTTGGATGGAAGCTCCATTAATGAATTGTGCCACAAATTTAAAACATTTTAGCATGTTTTTGCACTTCACTTGTGGTCATTGATGACCCTTTGCTTTAAAGATCTGTAAAATATTACAAATGTATTTCTTGCAGTGAGAATATCTGCATGCATGTACAGTATGTATTCTCTTAATATTGCATTTTTGAGAGTCCACAAAGCTAGATACAAATTCAGTATTCCAAAAATTAACTTCAGCTTAAAGAAGCTCTGTGATAAAGGCCTAGGAGAAGCAATTTGCTGCCAGTGTTCCCCCAGCCATAATGATCGGAGCACTTGTCTGTTTAATTTGAGCAGACAAATAGCAAAATTAATGGGAAAGATAAAGAAATGTGTGTGTGTCTTCATAACTGTCGACAGTATTTATTCGAATTAAGCTTATGGGCCTGTCTGAAATATGTATAAATCTCCTAATAACTGGATTTCATTCACCTTTTGTTCTGTTCATAAACTATGGGGTAGATTTACTAATCCACGAATCCGAATCCCCAAAGGGAAAAAATCGTATTGGAAACGAAAATTTTGCGAATTTTTCGTCGCTGTCGCGATTTTTCGTATTTGTCACAACTTTTTCTTCGCCGCCACGATTTTTCGTATTGAGCAATAGTAAACGGCAGAAAAACCAATCCGATTTATTTCGCGACGGCAACAAAAAAGTTGCGGAAAATATACGAAAAAGTTTCGACGAAAAAATCGTGGGACATTCGAAAAAGTCGCAAAAATACCAATCATTACGAAAAAAACACGTTCGGACGCTTTCAGTCCATTCGTGGATTAGTAAATCTGCCCCTAAGTTTATCAGAAGAAGCCTCTCCAGGGTATATTTTACTTGGGTCATTTAAATAGTTCCTAAATAGCTAAAGTCACCGCACAGCATTCTCCACTATGCTTTAATGGACATCTGAAACATACATCAATGATTTGATAAAACACAGCCTGTCAAACCTTATGATTATGTTAATTTGCATTTGTCTGAATGACACTATATAACAAGCTTTACAGTGTTACACACCTTAAAAATTTGCTGTTACCTAATGTTCTGCTAGAAATGGTTTTACAGCACAGTATGTTGGTACTTGAAATATTGTTAAGAAACAAAGCAGGAACCATCAGTATTTCAGTCTGAAATTTACATTTTATTGGTGCATATCTCATATCACAACATGTTTTGGGAGTTGAAGGGATGAACTCCCGAAACATATCATGATATGAGATATGCACCAATTAAAGGTAAATTGCAGACTGAAGTACTGTTGGTTCCTGCTTTGTTTCTAAACCATTTTGGCAATTGCTATCACACTGCGGATGGTGTGTGTTTGAAACAGCGGAGGAAAAAGATACCATTTTGGGATTCACACTCATTTTTTACAAAAGTCTACTTGAAACATTGTCACATGCAAGAACCATATCTTTATAAACTTTATCCTAGAGCTTGGTACTCTTAGCAGACAATCAGATGTATGTTTTTAAGCAACTGATATGTACTTTGGTTACTTTGGGTACTATGGCTTACTAGACTTGTTTCAGACTTTGCACTATTTATTACATTACCCCCAAAGACTCATTCGCATTAAACTAAAATTTTATTTCACAACAGATTAAAGGTTAGTACCTATCCAGTCATTCTTTATTTGCATTTCACCAAAATACAATAAATGCCTTCACTTGCACCACATTTTTCATTTACCTAAATTCCGAATCAACAATAAAAATCAATGTCCTCAACATTGCAGTTCCTACTAAAATCTCTGTTCCTTATAAAGTACCTATGTTTTACTTATAAATGCCCTCATCTTTGCAATAACAATTTTAAATCCCTTGTTTCAAGAATTTGCTTATACTCTGCATTCTCCCCAACTAGCATATAACAAGGAACATTTTGGTGGCCAAGAATTTTATTTCTTGAATTTCTTGAAAAAAAAGCTAATTATGGTTTAAACAGAAAAAAATGTAGATGCAGAGAACAGATTTATCAATGCATCTCTGGTTTTAGAATTACAGTCCAAAAGAATGCAAGAAAGATCTTAATCTTGCCCAAACCAGATGTACATTAAAGGAACAGTAACACCAAAAAATGAAAGTGTATAAAAGTAACTAAAATATAATGTGCTGCTGCCCTGCACTGGTAAAAGTTGTGTGTTTACTTCAGAAAGTCTACTATAATTTATATAAATAAGTTGCTATGTAGCCATGGAGGCAGCCATTCAAAGGAGAAAAGGCACAGGCACATAGTAGATAACAGATAAAACACTATTATATTCTACAGAGCTTATCTGTTATCTGCTATGTAACCTGTGCCTTTTCTCCTTTTTTCCAGCTTGAATGGCTGCCCCCGTGGCTACACAGCAGCTTATTATATAAGTTATAGTAGTGTTACTGTAGCAAACACACCAGTTTTACCAGTGCAGGGCAACAGTGCATTATATTTTTATTACTTTAAAGCTCTTTTATTTTTTGGTGTTACTGTTTCTTTAATAAATAAGTTCCTTAGTATTGCCTCTTTGGGAATCCATACTACCCTTAGTCTGACCACTTGCGCCCCCTAAAATCTAAAGGGTAACCTTGGTATAATAAACCCACATAAGTCACATCTAACAGAAGTTTGTTTGCCCAAAAAAGTTAGGCATTGGGAAAAGATGATGTACCTGGAATGTCTACCAACACTGAGGACTAGGATATTGATGTTGGCAGTGTCATTCTGTGGCTACTAAAGCAAATAAAGTGCTGTCTTGTATAAAAAAGGGCATTGACTCAAGGGATGAGAACATAATTTTGCCCCTTTATAGGTCCCTGGTAAGGCCTCACCTTGAGTATGCAGTGCAGTTTTGGGCTCCAGTCCTTAAGAAGGATATAAATGAGCTGGAGAAATTGCAAAGACGTGCAACTAAACTGGTTAAGGGGATGGAAGATTTAAGCTATGAGGTGAGACTGTCGAGGTTGGGGTTGTTTTCTCTGGAAAAGAGGCGCTTGCGAGGGGACATGATTACTCTGTACAAGTACATTAGAGGGGATTATAGGCAGTTGGGGGATGTTCTTTTTTCCCATAAAAACAATCAACGCACCAGAGGTCACCCCTTTAGATTAGAGGAAAGGAACTTCCATTTGAAGCAGCGTAGGTGGTTTTTCACGGTGAGGGCAGTGAGGTTATGGAATGCCCTTCCTAGTGATGTGGTAATGGCAGATTCTGTTAATGCCTTTAAGAGGGGCCTGGATGAGTTCTTGATCAATCAGAATATCCAAGGCTATTGTGATACTAATATCTACAGTTAGTACTAGTGGTTGTATTTATAGTTTATGTATGTGAGTGTATAGATTGGTAGGTGTGGGTTGGGTGTGCTGGGTTTACTTGGATGGGTTGAACTTGATGGACACTGGTCTTTTTTCAACCCTATGTAACTATGTAACTATGTAACTATGATGTTGCCTTACACTTTATTGCCTCCTAGCATTATACCATCCACTACTATTAATCATTTCATATTCTTGTCATTAGTCGTTAAGTTATCCATGGAACTAGCATAGATTGCTCTAATTACACATAGCAGTAGAATTATTCTAGTGGAACCAGAAACTACCCCAAAGAGCAACATTAACAAGAGTAAAAGTAACAAGAGTTGTCATCTGAATATGAACTCAAGGCTCTCTTAGTTTGGGTCTATTCATTTTAAAAGAACAAACAGCTTGTGTTTCTTCGTAAACCTCAGCCCCAAAAAAATAACAGCACCTTGACCCTGCAGGCTGAATATAAGAGATAAAAGTAAAAATGCAGTAAGTTTTAAAATGTTAAACATTTTTGTTGTTCATTTGTAAATTGAACAGTGACATTGGGATAATGACTTTATAAAATTAAACAAAGATCTAATGTTACACAGAGACTTATATAATAACTTAATAATATAAAGTTTACAGAAATGTGCATGAAAATATTTGAGGTTATAAAGACTTTAATTGTGCCTGTTTAATTGCGGCCATGTTTTTTATTCCCTTCACCTCTCGGTAAAAGACAAGATAAGCCATTCAATTAGGTATCACATTCTTGCCTTACATTTAATTAATACCAGGAACAATAATTCCAAACTATGGTTGAAATATTTTCTGAGCTGTTTCTACAAACTCTGAACACTATGCTAATTGCATTTTTTTTTTCTTAAAGTTCAAAGATTAATTAATTAAATGGTTTGGTCCTTGAGCAAGTGGATGTTTTTGCCATCCCTCAGACATTGACCTCATACATTACTTTTAAGCTAGTTTTAAGTACATCTTCCCTGCAGCGTATATCAGTAGGGCACCTTCACATGTTACAATTTAATGAGGTTTATGCACAAAATGACGAGTCCTCAAAGTAAAGGACTACCTGATCTGCTTCATTTATTTCATCCCATAATCATAACATCACCTACAGCTTCTGTTTTTAATTAGTCATATCTAACATTAGCCTATTTGCATCCAATTAAGTTCAGCCAAAAAATGAAATGAGAATTAAAGAGACCGTAATGAAGTAATATATGTATTTTTAACAAATTTGCAAATGTTTTCTTCTGTATCAATTCAATACATTCGGTTTTATATTTATACTCGTGACAAATACGATTTTGTTGCGCAAATTTCACAAAGTACAAAAAAGTTGCGCAAATTAACGAAAAAATTGCAGAAAATACACACGGTTCTAAACCTTAGAAAAAATATGAATTTTTTGTATTCAGACTCAATCGTACATTGATGAATGTCCCCCTGGGGTTTTCATTTTTAACGCAGAAAATATTAAAGTTAGGTTTTAGTAATATGACTGGGCACTTGCAAATGGGAAGGTGCAATATTCTTTGTCAAGATTGTGGGAGTTTTGTGCACACCACCGATCACTGTCCTTATTTAATTTTTTGTGTTGTGGCACACACATTTATAGTTACGTGTGACTTTATGGTCTGAAGCTCTTATAAAACACCTTTAATGTCAAAGGGCAGCTTGCAGTTTATTACTTTTTATCTGAGGTTAGACAACTGTTGCAATGGTATAAATGTAACACAAGAAATGTTATGTCGATGGGTCCACTATAATTGATCACTCCATAGTTTAGTGAGCATTGCTTTACTGTTCACATATTGCCACTGACCTTAGCTATTTCCTAGCAATTGTGGTTTATTATTTTTCACTTTTAAAGTGCCAACATTTTGAACAGCGCTATATAAAAGAAAAAATGTAACTGTAACCGTAGAAAAGAAGAACCAGTAGAAGAAAAGAACAATTGCTTTGCTGAACCTCTTAACCAAAATAATACTGAACATAAACTTACTGTAAGGCAAAAATACAGCAAACACAAACAATTTCTAGGTCCAATAAACCCATTAACATTTGTGCACTTGTCGTTGTACTTCTTAGAAGGCATTATGAATAGGTGGTGGCTAGGTAGAACTGCATAAAAAAATCATTTATTTATAATAAATGTAAAACAGATGGAAAGCCTTCTTAAACAGAGCCTGAGAAACATTTAAACAAATAAAATCATAGTTCCATTAAAGTATGATGAAAAGGAAGAAAATGGCCATGGACTGAAATAAGTATATGTGATTAAAATTGATGAAAATTGATGACTGTAAATGTCAAGATAAAATTTGATTTGAAGTCTATGAGAACATATGGTGTATGCGGCATAATGAAGCATAGAAAATTGACTCTGGCAAACAACGTGAATCATCAAGAGCCATACAATTTTATCCCATGTATATATTTTCATTTCCCTTAAAAAGCCTCACAAGGAAGCCGTGGCGCTGCTTAATGACACCGTGCAATTTTTAAACATTTTTCAAACATAGTCGCTCTAATTAACATTTGTTGCTGCTCAGCCTAAACAAAACACAGAATATCTTAAGACTGTTGGGTCTTAATAATAACTCTTGATCTTCAGCTATAGCCAAGGCTGTGGGAGCCATTAATATGATTTGTAATGTGTGTCAGAGTTATAGAAGAAGAAAAATAAAACCCATCAAGATCCTTATTTATTATTATTAATGTAGTAGAAGGAGAGGAAAAAAGCTGATTTACAGAATACTTTCATTTCTTTGGCCTGTGGAATTTTGCGTCAGCAATAGTGATGAGCGAATCTGTCACATTTCACCGGAAAATCGGTGAAACTGCTGAAAAATTAGCAAAACTGCAAACATTTGTGAAACCTATTGAAGTCAATAGGCGACAAATTTTACATGCAACAAATTTTACAGGGGCGGTATTTTTTATGTGCAACTTGCACTTCACATTTTTTTCTTGGCGACTTTTTTGTCATTGCAAAAATTTTCACGGCAGATTTTTGCCACAGTTTCTTTCGCTGTGTGTTATGTATGTGCATAAGCTGTGTTATGTTTTATAAAGTTATATGCTTTTGAAGTATTTTAGAATGTTGCAGCCTTGGGAAATAGTGGGAGAAAACTAGGAAGCTAGTCTCTGTGTGTAAGAAATAAAGATGGTCAACTGTTAACCTGCCTACATTACTCTCCTGCATCACTGATATAACACTGTGAATCCATGCCTGGCTAAAAAATTTGCTCATCACTACCCAGCAACATTTGCAAGTTCCATTCTTCCAATACAATTCAAGTTCCAATACTTCTAAGCACTGGTAGACCACAGTTATGCATGGATGGACACAAAAAATGTCAGAGTTCTCGGCGTTCTGCCAATTTTCTCCATCTTGTTGCTTTATCTTTGTTGCTTTATCTTCGCTTGACTCTTGTCTTTGTTTACTTGGCAGCATGGATGGAAGCTGAAAAGTAAAGGTTGGACATAGTTATGAACCGGGCTGGGTTGTGATAGATATGTGTATTGAAGGTGATTAAAGCTGAAGGTCAGTATAGGAGGAGAGTTATGATCTCATTTCCAGCAGGCATGAAGAACATTGCAGCTAATATATCGCTGAAGCAGTAAGAGAAAATTCCAAAGACTGATAGAACAGGTACAGCACAGAGGAAGTTATAAGCTGGAGTTGTATTGCTAGATGATGATGTAAGCATGATACCCACTACAGAACAAAGAGGCCTTTGAACTGTTGTTTGATCTGGACAGGTATTATGAATATTGACCTAGGAGGCAAAAGGTAAGTAAATGAATTAGATGAAATGTTATGACTTTTTATTAGTTAGCCTTTTAGTCCCCATGCAGAGAATCAGACACAGCAATCTTTCAATCTCTGGATTCTGGATATAATAGGCTTTGCTATCCTCTCTCTCCTTCTCTGTGTGTGTATATATACATATATACTGTATATATATATGTGCAGAGAGGAGCACAACCCTAAAAATGTAGTTAACTGCCTGTGATCTGGTCAAATAAACAATATATAAAGACAGAGTACTGCACACACTGGGACTTAATATACAGAAAAAAATCCCAAACTTTTTTTTTTCAGTGTGTGTTTGTGTCTGTCTGTATGTCTCTCCCTCCCCCTCTCTCTCTCTCTCACTTAGACTGTAAGCTCTACGGGGCAGGGGCCCCCTTCCTACTGTGTCTCATACCACATGGTACTTATTTCCTGTGCATTTATATATATTTATTGTATTTATTATAACACTTTTCCTCCCAGTGTGTAATTTTGTATTTTGTAAGATTATACAGCACTGCATACCCTTGTGGCACTTTATAAATAGTTATACATACATACATATATATATATATACAGTATATATATAATGTAGACCACCAAAGTAGCAGGTGCACATTTCATAAGCATAAAATATCAATAGTGAATAATGGTGCACTCATAGGTCTAAAAAAAAATCAGGCAACACATTTCTACAAAAATATATGTGTTTGGTGATTAACCTCGTCTTCAGTTTTTGCAAATACAGCACTTTGAGGAATTACACCCCTTTTCTGCCATATTAAACTGATTGAAAGTATTTTATTTGCTGACAAAGAGAATTAAAATACAATAAAAGCCTAATAATATCAGATCTTTTTTTTGAAAGGGCTAATAGTATCAAATGTCATAGAATGCCATTTCCATTTGTCTTGTTTATATGGGTTTCTGACATTTAACACTTATCATTTATACATTGCTTTACATTTGCTGAGAATGCTGAGTAATGCACTGTCTGCATTTCTTGAACACCTGGTTCCAACTGTGCCCGGAAGTACGACCTTCCTGCCGATATATAACAAAGCACTCTTCTGTAAATGTTCAGGAAATCCTCTTCACCTCCTTTTTTATTTGATTTCATAGACAGATCAATATAATACATAAATGGTTTTACAAATAAAATGACAGAAGTCCTGTAGCACTATTGTGCCTTCTTATTGCCTAAACCCTATTTGTATCTCTCCCCAAGCAATGCACCATCATGTACATGCTCAGAGCATTCATGGAATTCTAATATAACTACTAATAATAAGAAATTCAGAAATGAGAATGTAATGTTTTAAATTAAATGGCTCAACAGCTCTTCTGATATGGGATCCGTTATCCAGAATCCTATTACACATAAAGCTCTGAATTGCAGAAAGGCCATCTCCGATAGGCTCAATTTTAATTTTAATTAAATTAAAAATAATGTTTTTAAATAATATTTCCTTTTCTCTGTAATATTAAAACAGTACATTGTACTTAATCCAAACTAAAATATGAGATCTTAAATATGTTAACTTCAAACAAATTTCTATCTTAAAATCTGATCATATGGCAAAAGTACACATAACACAGGTTTGCCAACATAGTTGAAAATGGTTAAACTAGCTGTCAGCATTGTAGCGTGTATGGTCACAAGTAACTGAAACACTAATACCTCCACTGAAAAGTTAACCTAAACACCAAGACTGATTGAGCCCTTAAGACAGTTACGATGTTATGTGTATCCATGTAAAGTAGGGTTATTAGAGGACTTTGAAGAAGAAGAGGTACTGTGGAACAAGCAAAAAAGGAGCCTCTTGTAGTACAATTGAGGCAAGTATGGTAGTGTTTTGTATTTGAACCTACTGTACCACTAATAGCTACATCAGATATATTCTTCAGTGCTCATTTTATTTATAGGATTTTACAGGACTTTGTTTCACCCATCATACTTATTACAGAATATTGGCATCTCGCTATCAAAAATATGTTTTAGTCAGAGCAACCACATTTTCTTAAGTTTATTTTTGCAGTTTTTAAGGAACTTAAATCAACTTCTGGTAATGTTAGTGAATTTCTCAAGAGAAATCTAAAGGTAAAACAATTATATTAGGTTAAATAAATGTTTAGCTTATATAATAGACATAAGGTAAGGATCAGAATTACAGAAAAAAAAACCCTTATCTGGAAAACCCCAGGTCCCAAGCATTCTGGATAACAGATCCTATAACTGAATCCACAGACTTTCTTACTTTCATACTTTATGAGCTTGGCCTACAAACCAAGAGTTACTACATACTGTACTGTAGAACTGAAGAAATGCTCAGTTACTCGATTATTGTTTGCTGAGCCTCAATAAACCTTACCTAGTGCAAACTAGTATTCTGTTGGTCTCTAAAGCATTGTTTCAGGACAGAATTTTGATACCTCTTAAATAGAATAACCCATTACCCCTAAGTAAGTATAATTTAAACTCAGTATTTGTTACTAAAGGTAAAATACTACAAATTTGGAATGAATCCTCAGTGTTAATAGCCCTGACCCATGGGTCATATATGAGCACTATTATTACTGATTTTCTCTGTACTGACACTGTAAGCTGTACAGAAATTAAACGCCTGTAGCAAATGTTTGTCATTGACATTAATAATATTTGGTATTTCAACTAACAACATATACAATGTTTTTTTAATGGTAAGGTAAGAGAATAGTGGTTTTGTTTGAGGGTACAATAAACAACCTATTCTTCAATATTCTCAGCTTTTCCAAATTACAAAAAGAGCTACAGGTATGGGACCTCTTATCCAGAATGCTTGGGACCTGGGCTTTTCTGGATAAGGGGTCTTTCCCTAATTTGGATCTCCATACCTTATGTCTACTAAAAAATAATTTAAACATTAAATAAACCCAATAGGATTGTATTGTATCCAATAAGGATTAATTATATCTTAGTTGGGATCAAGTACAAAGTACTGTCTCATTATTATAGAGAAAAAGCAAACCATTCTCAAAAATCTGAATTATTTGATTAAATTATGTCTATGGGAGACAGGCTTTCCGAAATGTTGAACTTTCTGGATAATGGGTTTCCGGAAAAGGGATCCCATACCTGTACTTGTTTTAATTGATAAAAATCAGTAACGCAGTGAATCTCTTCTGCTGAACTCCACAAGAGCTCTATTTGTGCTGCTTTGGCATTCTGAAAAGCAAAGCAGTTGCAAAGTAGCTCAAATGCGCAATGATTAGGGTCAGTGATCGACACATTTCATAAATGTGCAGTGCTACATAATGATTTAGCAGCTAATGGATTTTCTGTATCGTGCACACAGCTAAAGAAGATATGGTGCTGCTTTATATATAATCATAATGGTTTTTCTAGTGCTTGCGTTTTTGGGAACTGATGTGGTATAATGAAAACCATATTTTCTGTATGTTTGCATGTCCTCTTGTGACTCAAGAAGCAATTACCTTTCACACGACAACTCATCAATGAATCTAACAAATGATAAGCAATTTCATCCTCTTCAGTCATTCTCCAGAACAAGGCAGTGGCTTGCTAATTATCTACTGTGATGCAAAAAGTGCTTAAAGTATGAATAGAAATTAGGGGGAAAGTGGTAATTTGCTCATTCCCACTTAGCATATGATTAATATTGAATCCAATAAAACAAAATTTGAACTGGCTTGTTTTGATTAGTGATATTTAACATTACTCACATTCTGTCCACAATACAAATTGCTTTGCCGTCTATGTATGTCATTTTATATGGCATAATACCACTCTTAGCTGTACTTCTTCTACCAGTCTTTGTACGGTACTCCATTTGAAATAAAACTGATTGGGGCTTTCATTCTAAATGTATTTAAAGGGGAAGTAAAGTCATTTTGGCATTTTACAGCCAATAGATTTGCCACATTAGTGCCACCTAGAACCGTATATTTATTCTGCAGAGAATAAACAGCCCTATAAGCTTTCTCCGTTTCTTTAAGATTGCCATTTTAGCTTGGTCTTCATAGCTTCCTGCTGCAGCTCTAGCTGTTGGTAGCTCAGATCACACATTCTAATGGGAGGGGGGAGTGAATTCTTGTGAATTCTTATGAGAGGGGGAGGAGGAGAAGGAAGAGAGGAGAGAGCTGCACAGATTTCAGCTCCGGAAATTTAAGATTTTTCTGAAAGAGGACATTTGATACCAAAGAACATGTTTACATAGACCTTACTTAGTTTTTACCTTTCCTTCTCCTTTAAGAATGATCTGCTTATTGCTACTACTGTATTCCAAAAAATATAGTATAAAATTGTATTGTTTATACTGATATAGAATTGCAGCACTTTTAGTCAAATATTGTAGAACACTGATACACTAAATGGCAATTTTCTATGGAATGTTTTTTATAAAGTAGCTTATAATGGCTGTTAATTCTAGAACATAGAGGACTTTTATGAAGGTAAAACTATTCCTAAGCACATAAAACACACTGACAAAGAGAGCCTATATAATAAAAGCAAAGAAACTTCAACAGAGATTCTTTTAAAACTCATAATACTTGAGTTTATTTTCTCAGGAAGGCTATCACCTCTACTGAAGTAGAAAAAGGAATCGGAGCAATCTCACTGTGAAAAAAATACCAGGGTCAGATGACTTTATAACCCTGTACTACTATAAATATCAAGATACGCTTACCTACCTTTGTCTATCTACAAAGTTTGTATAAGGGAGAAACTGAGGAAAAATAAGGAAAATGCTTTTTACAAAAAAAAAGCAACCTGAGTTGCTAAAGCTCTTATGTAAATTTGTAAAATACTAGCAGCATAAAATAATAATTATATATTCCTCTTAATATTTACATTATACAAATAAAAAGAGTAAACACTTTTTTCCTAGCTTTCATGAAGGTGATACTAAGGGGCTGATTTACTAAGACATGATTTCGAATCCGAATTGGAAAAATTCCGATTGGAAACGAACAGTTTGTGACTTTTTCGTATTTTTTGCGATTTTTTCGGCGTCTTTACGATTTTTGCGTAAAAACGCGAGTTTTTCAGCGTCTTTACGAAAGTTTCGCAAAGTCGCGATTTTTTCGTAGCGTTAAAACTTGCGCGAAACGTCGCGCCTTTTAAGTTTTAACGCTACAAAAAAGGCGCGACTTTGCGCGCAAGTTTTAACGCTACGAAAAAATCGCGACTTTGCGCAACTTTCGTAATGGCTACGAAAAACTCGCGTTTTTACGCAAAAATCGTAAAGACGCCGAAAAAATCGAGTTTTTACGCAAAAATCGTAAAGACGCCGAAAAAAACGCAAAATTATCGATCATTACGAAAAAAACGCAATCGGACGCATTCGGCCCGTTTGTGGGTTAGTAAATGTGCCCCTAAGTCATAACTCTTACCTAACTTGCCATTGTCTCATGCTGGCTGGTCACAACCTTCCTTCATACCATTACCATCAGACTAAAAGCAATTGCCTAGCCTTACAAAAATGGGAATAATTGGGATCATGACCAGACATGCAGCAAGTTGCTACTGCTCAGGTTTTCTCTCTTTACAGAAAGCTTATATAAAATTATTCCAGAATCCATATTAGCACAATTTAGCAGTAAAGATGACTCAACTGGGGCTCATTTATAACCACTGGCAAATTTGCACATGGGCTGTAACCCATAGCAACCAATCAGTGATTAGCTTTTTTCAACCAGCTGCAATTTAAACAATGAAAAGAAACATCTGATTGGTTGCCATGGGTTACTACCCAGGTGCAAATTTGCCCAATGTTTATAAATGACTCCCACGTGTGACCCTTTAATAAGGAATGAAATAAAAACAATGAATGTGCATTATTGTGTGTTTCTGTGCTGTTAAAGAAAAATGTTAATCTGGTGATTGAAATCCTAATAAGGAGTTCAAATTAAGTGAACGTAATGCAACCTTAATGCAACAGCAATAATAGTTACATGGATACAAACATGATGCTGCTTATGAATTCATTTTATAATATAGGCCCAGACTGTATCAACCAATTTCACTTAAAGGTGTTAGTGGTAACTTAATGAAATGTATTTAATTAAAAATATTCTGAATTTAGCATCAGTATTTATTTTTGTGCATGTTTATCCAAACACTTGCCTTTCACAATTATTTTACCATACTGGAATAAATGTATGTTACGTGGCATCCCTTGTCTTCCATGGGATACTTAGCAAGTAATACACACCACAGTCACTTCCTAGGGAACTTGCAGTACTTACTTTAGATATGAATAAACTGGAGGTTCACACATGCCACTGTTGAACACAACAGTTTTCTGACACTCAGCAGCACAGTTCCGAATTAGCACTATGACTTTTAGCATAGGGGTCAGGTACACTAGGCTATATCTCTCCTAGTCCCTATTCCACTGGGTGCCTAACTGGGCAAGGTACGGCCAGGACACTAGTCCCTTTCTCTGTCCTCGTCGGAGCCTCAGCTGCTTGTTTACTTAACCCACAACTGACTCTCACCACCAGCAGTGAGCTCCAACAAATCTATTTTACAACTATCTAACCTAACTAGTTCTATCAGATACCTTTCTAAGATGGCCTACATTAGGCTCCCTTGCATCATGCGATATCTCCTTCTCATTGACCAAATAGGAGGTGGCTTATTGTATTTCCACTTACATAGCTTCTCCTGGGGCATTTCCACCTGCTGGCTGATCCAGAAATCACAATAATTACAATAAAGACATTTTCTCACTGCTTACAAATGCAGAACATTAGATATGTACTAATATGCCTGCAGTAGAGGTGGGGAAGTAAAGTACTGCCTGTATTTAGAAACAAAATGTGAAATGTATATTCCTCCTCCTGTATATTCCTCCTCCTGTAAATCCTCCTACCTGATCTACAACATGAACTGGTTTATTGCCTGTCTGTTCTGTTTCTGGTTGATAGATATATGTAATAAACACGTAGAAATTAAATATAGATGTGTGGACCCATAGGGTACATAGCCTCCATGGCTTTAAATCCCTACAGATTCAATTCCCTTAGTTGCTGGGAAGAAGGGAATGTATTTAGTTAAGTTAATTTACATATAGATTCTATTTGCTAGCAGGTATGGTGACAGATTCCTGCCTCACTTCGATATAGTGCTAATAGTGGAGAGGCACTTCTTTGGCTTCTACCTGAGGAACAGGGTGGATGTCTGCTGGGAGCCTGGGCCTTGGGCCTAGTAAAGGCTTTGGTGAAGTTGGGGAACAGGGTCCGTGAATGAGGCATTAGATAGTGGCAGGTGTGGCTCCCATTCCAATACACTCTAGGGGTGTAAAGCAGTTAGGCTTGAGGTAGACAGAAAGTTCTGAGAGGCAGATTGGAGGTGTCTCTCCCAGGCGATATTGCCTGTAGTGTAAGGATTTCAGTGGATAGGGAATCAGGATAGAGAATTACCTGAGGTGATCCAGGGCACTACTGGGTGTTGCAGAGGCAAGGGAGATTCCCACAAGTCTGTCCTCAGGGTAGTGTCAGCCTGTATTACACTCTACTTGTGATGCTGTCTGTACCGCTTTGTAATCATGCCAATCCAAAATGAAGTTGCATGCAAGAGTGGAAAAAAAGGTTTTTATTGGAAAATGTAGCTTACCCTTTAAAACCATCAGTTATAAGTGGCATATTATGAGTTCTGCACATGTGGCTTTAACATATTGGAGTAGTTAGCACTACCAGAATACTGAATGCATGAGCATTTGCATTTATTTCTATTAGAAAGAACTGGGACAGGAGCATGTATATTTTCCCTGGTTACAGATAAAGGATCACGCCACTTAGAAAACATTGTTTTAACAAGTAGTACAATTTAAGCTGTAACATGATTTTTATTACTAGAGGAAAGGATTTTATTATGTTTTCTATTGAGCAGCTGAAAGTCTAGCTGGAAGCATAGCAAACTGTGTTGATGGGTTCAGGAAGATTAACGTTTCCTTAGAGAATTCTATACAACCGATTTTAATGTTTCACTTGAAGCAGTTTAGTAAGGGATAATAAACTTTCTTCTGTTTGCCTTGTATAGTAACTTGTACAGTACAAAGAAAATAAAACCAATTGTAATGAGACAGTTATGTATTTACATGCTTTTCTGGGTAGTTATTTCTGCAATCAAATATATTTAGTAATATTTAGAGCTTCTTTGCACTACATTAAAAGGCATTCAGAACCAGAGGTGGCAATTGCAGTAACCCATAGCAACCAAGCAGGCATTTGCTTCCCATATTATAATTGCGTTATATTAATTAACACTACATATGTCTGCTCTGGTTTAGTTGTTTAAGTAGTGTAATCATATCTTGGCTAAAAAGTGTCTGTCAGGCATGGATTCACAACCAAAACCCACATTTCGCCATTAGCAAACTTTTTGCAAAGTGGCTGCAAAAATATGCCACAAAAAAAATTAGCTGAGTAAGGAAAGAAGTTGCAGTAGCTTTAAAAAAGGTCAGTCACATAAAAAAAGTCAGAAAAGTCGCAGAAATTTTCTTTATGGCTACCAGTTAGTGGTCAAGATCTCCTCCAGCAAAAATTGGCTCAGGGAGTAATACTACATACTAAGCTTGAATCCCCCTATGAGTACAGTGGTCCCTTTATTTTAGGCGGGTATTTTATAAGGGAGAGCTACCTCCAACTATCTGTCCTTAGGTGGAGCACAAGGCTGCTCTAGCTATTTCTTACTATCTTTTATTCCTAGAATAAAACTAGTCCTGTAATCTGACTAACCTTGTTCCAGGGGCCCCTGTTTCCCAATTTTTTTTTTTTAGAAAGGTTGCCCCAATAGGGCAGAACTCTTTACTGGGCCTTTATGACACCAGGCTCTAGACAGTAACGATGGGCAGGTTTGATTTTTTGTCGGATTGGGGACCGCATCAGTTTGTTAATGCAGTCCCTGAACCAAAGGGTGCCTGTGCCTATACCCGCCATTTTAATTTGATCGAATAAGTCCAATATTGCCCACCTGTAGGAGGGGATTTTGGGAGAGAAGATCTGCTCGCTTGTCGACCTCACCAAGCGAACAGATCTTAGCATGTATGGCCAGAATATGGAAGGTCAAAAAGGAACTAACCACCCCTTTCTAGTCAGTATATTAAAGTTTGACATGAATTGGTCACTACATATAAGAGCCAATAACATAGATATGTATATAAGCTAAATTATATGCACAGACTTCTGCCTAGCAACTGGGGATATAGTACTTGTAAGGAAATTATTCCATAGGGACTGTCTTACACTAGCATAGAATATGTGCTTCAGAGGATTTAAGAATTACCTTGCTGAGATCAGATCATAAAAGGTAATATCACACTCTTTTTTGGAATGAAAAAATTAATGGGGTTTTTGATTGAGCCTTGCTGGACAATTCTGCACTTCAATCCTGACTGGAATTGGTTTCCCAGTACTCATTTTTTTTTACAATCCTGCCCAGTGACCGCACAGCGAGTCTTATTCAGGTAATTCAAGACATCCGTGAGAGGCACTTCCTAAAATCCATTTGACTATTAAAGGCAGGGGCCAGCTGTAGTTCTAAATACAAAACCTTTTGACCCTGCTGTGTATCTGGCTTCTCATTATATAATCTTCCTTGTCCTCATGTGTCTGCACTTAGATACTGTACGTGAGTAGAGATGTAGCGAACCTCACAAAAAAAGTTCGCGAACCCGTTCGCAAGCTTCCGCCAAAAAGTGCGAACTTTTGCGAACTTTGCGAACCCCATAGACTTCAATGGGAAGGCGAACTTTAAAACCTAGAAAAGCCATTTCTGGCCAGAAAACTGATTTTAAAGTTGTTTAAAGGGTGCCACGACCTGGACAGTGGCATGCAGGAGGGGGATCAAGGGCAAAAATTTATCTGAAAAATATGTTGTTGACACAGCGTTGCGTTTTGTGCTGTAAAGGGCAGAAATCACACTACATTTCTAAACTTGTGTAATAAACAGCTTTAAAACGTTCGGCGTCTACATGCCAATCAAGTCGTGTAAAGGTTACAGCCGGTTCACACGCAAAGACAAAAGTAGTAGTGGATACGGAATATATTATTGCTGGTGGAAAAACATCGCTCAGGTGATTTTATTGCAATGCAATGTCACTACTATGTGTAACGTGTTTGGTGCACTACTATGAACAACAGCAAACAGCAGTGGATACGTTAAAGAACAGTAACTTAAATTAAAAAAAAAAAAAAAAAATTAATAATAAAAAAAAAGTGATCTCTGGTTGGTGCTGGGGGTGAACTACTAGGAGCAGCACACCAGTCCCCAAGACAGCTAAACTAATAGCACTGGGCTCTATAAATTACAGTAGCAAAGTAAAAAAACACAAATAAAAAAAAATGATGTGAATGTGTGGTTGGTGCTTAGTGCACTACTATGAGCAGCACACCTGTCTCCAACACACACAGACGGAGCTGCAGTACACAATGAAAAGAAGACTAGAGTAACAGTAATCAGAAAATAAAAGCAGTCCTTACTAGGACTATTGGGTTACAGCAGATGATCAGCAGGACAGCTGCCCACAGCAGCTACATACAGAGCAGTAGAAAGTAGATCACTAGTCAGCAAAGCTACCTAAACTGTCCCTCAAACCCCTGCACAACTCTCTCCCTATGCTAACTCATCAAGCACACACAGGCAGAATGTAAAATGGCTGCTGGGCTTCGGTTTATATATGGAAGGGAGTGGTCCAGGAGGGAGAGCTGCCTGATTGGTTGCCATGTATCTGCTGGCTCTGGGGTGAGAGGCCAAATTTGGCTCCAGCTAAGGCGAACCCAAAATTGCGAACTTCGCTAAAAGTTCGCGAACTTGCGAACACCCGATTTTCGTGCGAATTAGTTCGCCGGCGAACAGTTCGCTACATCTCTATACGTAAGCAGTTCTGCTTATTCAGGACACAGCCTACTGCTACCCTTTGCACTTTAGTAATTTGTTATCTTATTAAGTGATGACCTCTTTATATATTACATTAATGTGCTGATTTGTCATTAATTTGAATACCCTTGGATTTATAGTATTCTTTTTGGTCAGCATATTTCAGTCTTCCAGTAGAATATGTATTAGTTCTATTTAGGGTGGTCCTATATTTGGAGGAGACAGTGCCAAACTGTGTCTTTGCTTTAGCTATCAAACTAAATCACATACTGTACATGAAAGCACATGCAATTACTTTGACCACTTTTGATTGGCTTGTGGCCATGACTTACATGGCTACTGGTGTAATCGGCAATCCTATGAAAAACAATAATACTGTTAGTTGCTGATGTGTCCCTACCTACAATAAACATAGATAAATGGCTACAGGCCACATTAAATCTGGCAGGATATTAGTGAAAATAAAGACCACGGGATTACAGTAGATCAGTAGAATGACAAGGGAAAAATCCAAAAGTCCAAATGGGCTACTTGTAAGAGGTATGGGGGAACAGCTGTAAGGTGCTAAAGCATTATTGGGACCCTCAAAACTGATATTTAGTATGGTCTTGTATCTTCAATCTTCTTGGCATAAGTAGATTTTGTATTGAACTATATAGTTATTATCAAGTACTGAACTGCAATCTATATTACAATATTATTTTGCTAGCTCTAATGCACTCCGTTTCCCTTTCATTCTGGAAAGTTTTATAATGGAGATACATTTTTCCCATTAACTTTGCCTAGCACTATTATAAATATATAAAACCAAACTGATCATCTCTGTTCAGTTATTCTAATATTATATTTGCTTTGTTAGTTCATCAACTTTTAGATAGCTCTGGGGCTATAAAACTGCAATCAATTATCCATATGTTCCACCATTTGTTGCTAAATTTTTAATCTATTTTAATTCCACTTATCGCTTTAACACTCTGAAACTGATTTAATCAAGTTATTATCTTTAATATGACAGACTGAACTTCTCACACACAACTACAGATTCCTTGCGGTTGCTAATAATTCAGCAACTTTGCTGGAAATAAAGTTGTACTGGGTTTAAAACTCATACTTTTTATGTGATCATAATGTTATTCAGCTGTCTCTAGTCAAAACTTTTTAAGTAATGCATTTTCTTAAAAGCAATGAAAACCTTACAATGACAATCTAGAGAATGCATGATTACAAACAAGTAGGGGGAGATTTATCGACATTCGAGTTTGATTTTTGTTCATGAGTAGTGATGAGCGAATCTGTCCCGTTTCGCTTCGACAATAAATTCAAAAATCTTTCAAAAGATTCGCGAAACGGCGAAAATGGCGCACAGAAAAAAAAATTGTCGCCCGCGAGTATTCTTTTGACGCCTGCGACTATTCTTGCGACAATTTTGGACGTGTGACTAGTCTTTTGACGCCGGCGACTATTCTTGCGACAATTTTGCACGTGCAACTATTCTTTTGATGCCTGAGACTATTCTTGCAACAATTTTGGATGTGTGACTAGTATTTTGATGCCGGCGACTATTCTTGCGACAATTTTGCACGTGTGACTATTCTTTTCATGCCTGAGACTATTCTTGCAACAATTTTGGACATGCGATTATTCTTTTGATACCTGAGACTATTCTTGCAACAATTTTGGACATGCGACTATTCTTTTGATACCTGAGACTATTCTTGCAACAATTTTGGGTGCACGACTATTTTTTTGATGCCACCAATGGCGAAACACGGAAATTCGCCGCGAATCCCAAAAACTCAAACGTAAAAATTCGCTTGTGAGTTTCTACAGATGTTAATGGGAGTTGCACTAGGCAAAGTCAAGCCATATTTTTAATTCAAGATATTTTAATTTTTGAGGGCTTTTTTGAGTTTTTAAACATGAAAATTCTAGGTATTCCAATTTTTTTAATTACACTAGCTTTCCTTATTAATAAATCATCATACATGCAATATGTGAGCTTACGTGATTTAGAAAAACAAATTCTCAAACTTGAAAATTGATAAATAAGCCCATTAATATTGTTTAAAACTGGAGAAAGTTAAATGTGAAAATGGCACCAGCTTTGTTAGTGGCCCACTCCTTTAGTCTAGTAAACAGAAAGTACTTTTTTCTAACATTCTATTTATTTCTTTATTTATTTTGACTCAGCAGCATGCATAATACTAAACAAAAGCAAAGGCTCATTATGAACTTCACACGCAGTTTAAACTGAGCCACTTTTTCTTTTCTCGGCTCTGATTAATTGATACAGAAACCTGTGAATCAAACACTGTCAGCCAAAAGCCGCTAAAAGTGTTTTCAAAGCAGTTCATTGTCACATTTGTTTCAGATCATTCGCCTCTCTCTCTCTCATTTGTGAACTTCTTTTCATCTCTCTCCAGAAATGTCATTTCATTTTAATAATTCATTCTGAAACCTCCTTACAATGTTTCCTGCAGAGATTACTGACTGCTGCTTAGCAGCTTTATCTTTCATATATTTAAAGAATACCATTTCAAACATATTGAGTCCAAGACTGCTCTATTTCATGCACTAGGTCGTTTGTGCTTATAAAATCAATCCACTTATTCACAATTAAATAAAATGTGTATATTGAAAAGTAGTTTTCATTGTCAGTTTGCAGGGCAGCCTTGGATTTGATCAAGGCAGAGTATAAAATCAAATATGAAGAGAAGTAGAAGTTGAATGCAGATTTATGTGTTAGCTCGACAAAATACAGTTCTTGTTTTCAGTATGACTTAGGAACGTGGGAGTAATATTTGTTTTCAAAGCTGAGGAAAAAACTGACAAAACAGAACCTCGTAGGTGTAAGATTGAAATGGCATAGACAAGCCTTTGTGCCATTCATTTATATGCACAAACGGAATGGGTGATGTGGTTAAAGCTATGCAGCGAGCACATTTAAAGAAGAAATAGAGGTGCATTGGGTGGAGTAGAAATACATTTATTACCCTGAAGCATATTTTCCATTACACGGACACTTAATCCACTGAAATTACCCAATGAAATCTCATTTATAAAACATTCTATAAGATGCTTTATGTCCAAGAGTTATGTTTAGACTGAAGGCCCTTCTCTATTGTGACAGAGTTATTTAGACAAATAAGAACTTTAAAAAGAACTCACAAAGGTTGAGCACAATACTGTACAGGCCTGTCTGATGCTAGTCCTGCCCCTTAAGGTACCAGCTTGCCACCAATATTAAGTAAGGTTATATAAGGTTAAGTGACCCATAAATCAATGTTCACAGTGGCATTAAAACACTATACCCAGCACAGGAATGTTTCAATTATGTTTTTAACATGCAATACTGGCACAAATTTATATTACAGCTGAGTGACATTATTACCATAGACCTGCCTCTGCTTTATAAACCCTCCCTACTATGATACAATGTACAATCATGCAGAGATGTGGACAAGAAACGACAAGAAAATCCGCGAAACAGTGAAAAATCGGCAAAACACATTTGTCACGTGATTACTTTGTTGCCCACAACCTTTTTTGACACGGGCGCAACTTTTTTTGACGCACGCCAAATTTTTCCACAGCAAATTTTTACAGAAGTTTCACAAAACTATTAGCCAATGGCAAAATGCAGACATTTGCAGCGAATCCATTACTGGTGAAAAAATTCGCTTATTATTAGTGGATAGTTAAATGGACATAAGATTTAAGAATGTTGACATTCCCTTTTTAAGTCAAAACCTTAATAAAATTTATAAAGGGAAACAGGTTTTTTTGAGCAAAACTTTAGTATTTGTATATGTACAGTAATAAATTTAATGAATAACCTTTACAATTGTAAATAGGATTTCAAAAGCTAAACAAGTAAAGACAAAATGAAGACAAGTTAATTAAATTCATGGTTGCCTGCTTACTTTTATGTGACCTCTGCAGATATTGCTTTGTGCATTACATAAAGACCAAGTGCATTTATTTTGTTAATGCCACAACCTCTCCTTACTGATGGGTCACTGCTTCTAAGTAAAAAGTCTTGCAAACACCTCAGAATGCATTTGTATTATTCAGAAATTGCAGCCTTGGATGATGCATATTACATGCTCAACCTTGTTGTTTTTCCATTACCATTAGTGGTGAGCAGTGTGCACCATGTGAGGTATTTGTGTAAAGGTTACACAGTCTACACACGTAACCATACAATTGAAAGGAAATAAACATTACATTGCTGCCTACATATCTAACTACAACTAATAAGATGAAGTATCGAGGTATGCCTCACTCACAGAATTCATATCCTAGAACATCTTTTTTAGCCAGTCTTGCCTCAAACTAAAATCCTTTTCAAAAGGTCCCATAAGCTCCAGATCTCCATGACAGCTCCCACAAGCTGATATTAGGTAATAAGTCTGTCTGACTTCAGGTATATCCAAGATGCAAGAGACTTTCAGTAATCAATTAACCACCCTCTCATTCTAGTTTGAATCTGTGTCCTAAAATTCAATCCACATAATTACAATTCTGCTATGGCTTAGTGTCCATATGCCAAAATGAAGACATGGCTAGGTCCCTCCACACAATCAGATCTCATTATCCTGGTTCTATGAAGAGACTGCAGAGTACCAGATTGCACCAGATGACTTACAGATGCAAGAGTGCAGTTCTCACCTCACCTGTCACTGGTTTTCTAGCAAGCAATATGCGATGAATGGGGGGACAGAAGGACAGTTGACATTAGTAACCTACAGAAATGCTTTCTCTGAAACAAACACCTGACTGACAGACCTGTAACATGCAAAGTCTCAGCATCAAGCAACCTGTCTAACTTTAAAGGAATGTAAGCCATACAGTGGCATAGTATACTGCAACATTTTAATTAACGACCACAACCTTAATTTTTTTTTTCTTCAAGGAACTATATTGGTGTAGTGGCTAAATGGGCAGCTTGGCTACACACAACATAAGATGGAAGTTTATTTTACACTCTGGTTTCACACCTTTTATGGCAAGCATTCAAAATTAGTAACCAAAACACAGAAAGAAATCGCCAGCGCTCGGTCTAACCCACGCTGTAGCGTTGATCAACTGCTAGAAACACACTATTGTGCCAGCGCTCGGTCTAACACACAATCTGGAGTTGACCAGCTGCTATAAACGATAAAAAGCCATTAATTATACACAAAGAGAAAGAAAGTTTGCCAGCGCTTAGTTTGCCTTTAAAAATAATTTTTACAAAAAATGAGGTGTTAGTACCACACTTTGGCCAAAATATGTAAGCTCACGTGCCACGTCAAGGCCCCTCATTGTACGTGAGTCCTACACTGTCTAATGACTTTGAGTCTGTGATGCAATTAAAATAAAGTCCCCCAGAATCAAAATTAGTAAAAAGAAATGCCTTATTTACAATAGTAACATTTTGTACCTGGCAAAGTATAAACATAAATTGCTTTCATAGATTAAATGTTTTATGAGCATCCTGTTTACTAATCTTTTTCCAATTTAGCTGCAAAATGTGCTTAATAATATAATGTGCCTGTAAATTATTGCATTACTTTCCAGTAAAAATATTAATATTTATTCTAGTCGGTTAAATACATGCAATAAATGTTAATTTATTGCATATTTTATATTAATACACATTGTTTATAATCTAACATTTAATCAGAGATTAGAGTTCATGTTGCCTTTTTAGTACACAAAGCAATTTTTTTTCCTCCATAAATACTGTATAGTAATGAGATATATTGTTTTAATTTCAGGAATTTGCATTGCATTGAAATAAATGCCATTGGCATTTTCTACCAACCATGCCATCCTATGGATACATTTTTTAGGCATAGTGATTTATATATAGAGAGAGAGAGAGAGAGAGAAAGAGTACCGCACACTCAGAAAAAAAGTTTATTGAATAAACTTTGAACTTTTTTTCTTTTGCACCAAGTCCCTGAGTGTGCAGTACTCTTACTCAAGGTCGATAAGAATTATCGCATGCCTTTTTGCATTAAAATTGATGCGAAAAAAGTGCGCGATTCGCTAAAGTATTATCACATGCGTTAAGTGGCATATCTCGTGCGTTAAATAGCGTGCAACCGAATTCGTTAATTTTAACGCATTCGGTTAATTCTCGTGCAGAAATAATACTAACGCATGATTCACAAGCACTTAGACGCGCTAAATATCGCATTAGTCGCATTTGCAGGGAAATGGTCATTTTCAGAACCGTAGTTTTCCAAAAGTAATGGCGTGTATGGCTAATATGGCATGCGCGCTGCGTTAATTAGCGCATTGCGTCAAATACCGCACAAAAATAGTCTTTGCGACTTAAATAATGCAAACAGCATCGCGTCTAAATTAATGCAAGTATCCTTTTAGTGAATCGTGCGTTAAGAACCGAAAAATAAGACGCAATAACATTTTTACCGCATGTTATAAATGAGTGAATCAACCCTTACATGTCTATTTTTTGACCATCAGGAGGGAGTGGTCGACCGTATCAAATGCAGACGATAGACTGAGCAGGATTAGTATAGAAAAGTGACCTTTGGCAACCTGAAGATTATTTGTAACTATGCACAACGCTGTCTCAGGAGAGGAACCAGATTGCAGCGGGTCCAACAAATTATGGGCGTTAAGAAACTTAGTAATACGGAAAAGACGATACGTTGTAAGATTTTTGAGGCAAGCACTAGAAGCGAAACAGGACGGTGATTAGAGAGACAGGACAGGTCCAGTGTGGCCTTTTTAACCCTTTCACTGCCAGCCGTTTTGGTCAAAGCGGAACTTGTATTGCCAGACAGTTTTTGAACATTTTGCACTGTTTCACTTTAGGGGCCTTTCCTCTGGGGTACTTTTAGTTTACCCAGGAAAACAATATATTGTTTTTTTCAGGACAAACTAAGCTTTCAAAATATGGGAGAATTTTGGTGTAATTCCAATTCTGTAACAAGATATAGGCTTCTAAATGTCTAAATTTTTTTTAAAAAATCATATTTTCCATAATATAAACACATATACCAGAAACAAAAATTATTTTATGCACAAAAATACAACTGATTTGGAATGTCCCATGTCTCCTGAACGTGCCAATACCAAATATATATAGTTTTATGGAGATTTCTCACTTGTATAGGTCAAAAACTCCCAGCAGTACACTACCAAATTTCCAAAGCACTGCTTCACATAGCTGCATACTTTAGATTTCAAGGCCAAAACTTCCACTCACAGAAGGTTTATCCCAGAAAATTACACATTTCTGGAAAGAACAGATTCTGGGGAATCCAGAATAGGCACAATTGTCTGTCTACTCCAAACTATCAAGTCACAATGCTTTCCTAAAGTTATAGGTTTTTATCAAAATTTTTGAAGTTTTTAAAAAATCGCTTCAAAGCTTCGAGTCTATAGTATCTTATCTCCTACAGGTCATAAAGTAACCAAATAAAACACCCTAAATATGAACACCAGGGGTCCACTGAACAGTTTGATGCCCAATATGTATAGGTTTACATAAGTATGTGGCATGTAGGGGCCCCAATGTGAACATACCCCATATGATCTATCATTTCTGTCATTTCAGCTCCTGCAAAATCAACACATTTACATCATTATATGTGGGATAAAGCTAGTAAAAAGTATGCTCACCCCAGAAAGTCATATATTTTTGGAAAGTACACATTCCCCCGAATCTAAAATGGGTACCCGTGTCTTTCTACTCCAAAGTACCAAGCCGCAAAGCATTTCTAAATTTTGCAATTTTGATGAAATTTCCAAAAATCCCTTCAAAGCTTCCAGTTTCCAGCACCTTATCTCCCACATAGCATTAGGTACCAAGATAAAACACCCTAAATTTGAATGCCAGAGGTCCACTGAACAGTTTGATGCCAAATATGTATAGGTTTACCTAAGTATGTGGCATGTAGGGGCCCCAATGGGAACATACCCAGATATGATCTATCATTTCTGTCATTTCAGCTCCTGCAAAATCAACACATTTACATCATTATATGTGGGATGAAGCTAGTAAAAAGTACGCTCACCCCAGAAAGTCATATATTTTTGGAAAGTACACATTCCCCCGAATCTAAAATGAGTACCCATGTCTTTCTACTCCAAAGTACCAAGCCGCACAGCTTTTCTAAAGTTAGCAATTTTGATGACATTTCCAAAAATCCCTTCAAAGCTTCCAGTTTCCAGCACCTTATCTCCCACATAGCATTAGGTACCAAGATAAAACACCCTAAATTTGAATGCCAGAGGTCCACTGAACAGTTTGATGCCAAATATGTATAGGTTTACCTAAGTATGTGGCATGTAGGGGCCCCAATGGGAACATACCCAGATATGATCTATCATTTCTGTCATTTCAGCTCCTGCAAAATCAACACATTTACATACTTTATGTGGGATAATGCTACAAAAAAGTACGCTCACCCCAGAAAGCCATATATTTTTGGAAAGTACACATTCCCCCGAATCTAAAATGGGTACCCGTGTCTTTCCACTCCAAAGTACCAAAACGCAAAGCATTTCTAAAGTTAGCAATTTTGATGACATTTCCAAAAATCCGCTCAAAGCTTCCACTTTGCAGCATCTTATCTCCCACATAGCATTAGGTACCAAGATAAAACACCCTGAATTTGAATGCCAGTGGTCCACTGAACAGTTTGATAACCAATATGTATAGGTTTACCTAAGAATGTGGCATGTAGGGGCCCCAATGTTAACATACCCCATAATGATCTATCATTTCTGCTCCTGTAAAATCAACACATTTACATCCTTTATGTGGGATAATGCTACAAAAAAGTACGCTTACCCCAGAAAGCCATATATTTTTGGAAAGTGCACATTCCCCCGAATCTAAAATGGGTACCCATGTCTTTCTACACCAAAGTACCAAGCCGCAAAGCATTTCTAAAGTTAGCAATTTTGATGACATTTCCAAAAATCCGCTCAAAGCTTCCAGTTTCCAGCATCTTATCTCCCACATAGCATTAGGTACCAAGATAAAACACCCTGATTTTGAATGCCAGTGGTCCACTGAACAGTTTGATGCCCAGTTTGTATAGGTTTACCTAAGTATGTGGCATGTAGGGGCCCCAATGGGAACATACCCCCATATGATGCGTCATTTCATAAAATCAACACATTTACATCCTTTATGTGGGATAATGCTACAAAAAAGTACACTCACCCCAGAAAGCCATATATTTTTGTAAAGTACACATTCCCTCGAATCTATAATGGGTACCCATGTCTTTCTACTCCAAAGTACCAAGCCGCAAAGGTTTCCTAAGTTTGCTGATTTTTGTGATATTTCAGAAAATCGCCTAAAAATGTTGCAGTTTGCCGCATTTATCTCACACAATATCTTGCATACAATGGCAAATCACCCCCAATAGGAACACCAGAGGTCTACTGAACAGTTTGATGCCCAATATGCATAGATATACCAAAGTCTGTGGTATGTACTGACCCCAAAATGAAAATAGAGTATATGGATTTCTCGCCTGCCAGCTCAGCTTTTGCACACAGAGCCCCCTGTCAGTGTATTATGTGCAGTAACACCCCCAAACTATACAGAAAAACCCAGAAAACCATATATTTTTGGAAATTACACATTCTGACAAATCCAACATGGATAAAGAGTCCTTTCTACACCAAAGTACCAAGCCGCAAAGCTTTTCTAAAGTTAGTGGTTTTTATGATATTTCAGAAAATCGCCTAAAAATGTTGCAGTTTGCCGCATTTATCTCACACAATATCTTGTGTACAATGGCAAATCACCCCAAATAGGAACACCAGAGGTCTACTGAACAGTTTGATGCCCAATATGCATAGATATATCAAAGTCTGTGGTATGTACTGACCCAAAAATGAAAATAGAGTATATGGATTTCTCGCCTGCCAGCTCAGCTTTTGCACACAGAGCCCCCTGTCAGTGTATTATGTGCAGTAACACCCCCAAACTATACAGAAAAACCCAGAAAACCATATATTTTTGGAAATTACACATTCTGACAAATCCAACATGGATAAAGAGTCCTTTCTACACCAAAGTACCAAGCCGCAAAGCTTTTCTAAAGTTAGTGGTTTTTATGATATTTCAGAAAATCGCCTAAAAATGTTGCAGTTTGCCACATTTATCTCACACAATATCTTGAGTACAATGGCAAATCACCCCCAATAGGAACACCAGAGGTCTACTGAACAGTTTGATGCCCAATATGCATAGATATACCAAAGTCTGTGGTGTGTACTGACCCCACAATGAAAATAGCGCATATGGATTTCTTGCCTGCCAACTCAGCTTTTGCATAAGAGCCCCCTCTCAGCATATTATCTGCTGTAACACCCCCAAACTATACAGAGACCCCCAGGAAACCATATAGTTTTGGAAAGTACACATTCTGATATATCCAACAAGGGTAAAGAGTCCTTTCTACACCAAAGTACCAATCTGCAAAGCTTTCCTACAGTTATTGGTTTTTATGACATTTCAGAAAATCGCCTAAAAATGTTGCAGTTTGCCGCATTTATCTCACACAATTTTTTGCTTACAAAGGCAAGTCACCCCAAATAGGAACACCTATGGTCTACTGAACAGTTTGATGCCCAATGTGCATAGATATACCAAAGTCTGTGGTATTCACTGACCCCAAAATGAAAATAGCGCACATGCATTTCTCGCCTGCCAACTCAGCTTTTGCATACAGAGCCCCCTGTCAACGCATTATATGTCGTAAAACCCCCAAACTATACAGAGACCCCCAGGAAACCATATATTTTTGGAAAGTACACATTCTGAGGAATTCAAAATAGGTAAAGTTATTTTTCTACACTAAAGTTACACCTGGCAAAGCTACGCTAAAAACAGATCAGGAATACTAATACAGGGATAAAAATGCAATAAAACCACAAAAATTATGCAAATTAGTGAAACAACAAAATAAGTCACACAACAGTGTAATTAGTGGTCAGAATATCTGATCCAATAGTCACGCTGTCATAATAAACAGTTTTTAAGAAAAAGAAACTAAAAACAAAGTGGTAAAAAAAAAAATAAATAAATAAATAAATAAAAAATATTTGTGTATACATGTGTGTACATGTGTAAAAGTTGTGTGACAGTGTGTAAGTGTGTATATTAGTGTGTATAGGTGTATAAAAGTCTATATAGGTGTATATGTGTGCAAAACCAAAAAAAAAAACCAAAAAAAAAAAATAAATGCAAAATTGTGTGCTGTATGTGTGTGTAAATGTATGTAAGTGTGTATAAATGTGTATAAAGGCAAAGAAAAATCACCCTTACCTGTCCTGAAGCTTGCCTGGTCCTGGTGCTGCAGTCCTGTCCTCCATCGCGTGGGCGTGAGAGGAAGCAGGAAGCAGAAGGGAGCCGGCAGGTAAGAGCAGTAGACACGATGCTTGGGGGGGGGGCCCTGCGACGATCGCGTTGCAGGGCCGGCCTGACAGCCCCCCTGGCTCGTTGCCCAGGGGACTGTCATGCTTAAAAGCTCTCTGCCGAAGCAGCACATGCCGCTTCTGCAGAGAGAATGCTTATCTGCCAAACAACGTACGCCGTACGTTGTTGGCAGGGAAAGGGTTAAGAATAGACTTGACACAGGCCTGTTTGAACAAAGAGGGGAAAATTTCAGAGGCCAGAGAAGAATTGAAGATGGGAGTAAGAGCTGGAGTAAGATCAGCAGCACAGTGTTTTAGCAGAGAAGGCATAGGGTCAAAAGAGCAAGTGGTGAGCGGAGCTGACAAGAGAAGCCGGGAGACTTCAGAGACAATTACATGAATGAAAGAGCTAGAACATGCAGATGGGGGCTGAGAAAGGAGGAGCTGGTTTCTTTTAGTAGAGGAGGGAATCTGACTGCAGATGGACTCCACTTTGTTTTTAAAGAAAAGTCCTGGGAAGATTGCATAAAGTTAAGTAATTGAGGGATGCAGAAGGGTATTGAATATTTTGAAGAATTTGGTTTGCAAATTTAGCCAGGGGCATGGGTTTTGAGCCCGAGTACGCTTAGGCTGAAGGGGTACAAATAAGTCAATGGTGGAGGCTAGTATGCGGTTATACTCGCTAACCAGGGTATCTGGGTCAGACATCTCATTAAAGAAGGAGAGACTGGACCTGAAAGAGCTAAGGCCGGGAGGTCTATGTCACATGTATTTTGAATAAATACAGTGGGGGAAGGAGGAGGTCAGGAAGGAGAGTGAGAGACGGATAATGTAACCAGGTGAAGGTCAGAGAGGGGGAAGGGACACTGTTAAAATAAGAGAGGGGCAGAGTTTTGGTAAAGACTAAATCCAGAAAGTGGCCATCCTCATGAGTTGGAGTATTTGTCCACTGCTGGAGTTCAAAGGAGGAGGTTAGGCAGAGAAAACGTGAGGGCCAGGGTTGTGAGGGATGATCAGTGTGGGAGTTGAAATCCCCAAGGATGATTGCAGGGCCATCAGTACAGAGGAAAAAAGACAGCCAGGTTTCAAAGTCAAAAAGGAAGGTAGCAGAGGAGGAGGCTGACTGAGGCCTGTAAATGACACCCATACAGAGAGGGGATGGAAGATTTGATGGGCATGCACCAAAAGAGTTAAATGAAAAAGCTGGAGGAATACGACTAGGTGCAAACCGACAATGGGAGAAGAGGAAAACTCCAACTCCCCCACTGCGTCCAGTGGTCTGGGGGGTGTGGGAGAAAGAGAGACCACCATGAAAGAGCGCAGTTTCAGTGGCGGTATCATTCTGCAAAAGCCAAGTTTCTGTTAGTGCAAGGAGATTAAATGATTTAGAGCAAAACAGATCATGGATGAACGTAGCTTTGTTAGTTAAGGAGCGGACATTAAGAAGGGCACAAGAAAATGGAAGGCAGTAAGAAGTAAGAGTGGGAATCTGAACAATAGAGGACCAAAAGGCTTTAAAGGAAAAGGAAAGGCTAATAAAGAGTTAATCTCAAGCTGCAGGCATACCTTCCGTTCTCTCAATAGTGCCCTTAAGTCTCCCCATATTTAACCTGTTCAGATGATCAGAAGCCAAACAGGAAGAAAAAATGCTGAGCTGTGTAAAGAAAGTTCCCATAATGCCTCACTCCTGCACAGACACCCAGACCAAGTGAACATGCTCAGTTAGTAAGACTATGAGTCAGCTTCCTGCTGATTGGCTCAGATCCACATTCCTAAGGGGGGGTAGTGAGTTCTTAGCATTCTTGAGGGAGGGGGGAGCAGGAGAGAGGAGACAGAGAGCTGCGTGTCTCTGGCACATGAATTACAGACACAAGAAATCTTTAGACAGAGAAGTCAATGCAGCATTTCTGTGAGTGCTTATGGCTGTATTTACATAGACCTTTCTGATAAAGCTTACTTAGTTTTTACCTTTCTTTCTCCTTTAAGCATTGGGGCAGAAGGACGAGGATGAACATAAATAGGTATGTAGCAGGGCCCAGGGTTTGGAGAGACATCATCTGCAGCCAGTAACAGTAGGAAAAAGAGTGAGGAGATGTGAGAAGAGGATTTAAAATGACTGCACCTCCATGTATGTGCAGTAACTGGGGGAGAAAGTTGTTGCAAGTGGTTATAAAGCACAAAAGAGCTAAAATATGTAGATTGGAGCAGGGAGGCATCTATGTGAATGGAATATGGACAGATAATAGGAGGGTTAAAGGAAGAGACTACCTTAGGGAGCATCATGCATACAGTCAGTAGAAATGAAGTGAGTTTTGCCATTAGCAGGTAGGTTGTAATCTTATAGGTTCAGAGAACGGCAGTACCTGGTTGGTAGGTTCCTCAGTCTTTAGGAATACACAGTCAGAGCACTTAGGTGCACTTAGGTTAAGGTAAGCTTTACACCCAGGCCTGGATTTGAGGCAAGGCCACAAAGGTCCGGGCCCAGGGCGGAAGATATGTAGGGGCGGCATGCCGTCCAGCCGCATTGTGATGTTGCTCATACGGAGCAATGGGGACCGGATGCACAGAAACTTTAGCGCATCCTCTCCCCAACGATCCGTATGACTTAAGTAGCGCGCATGCACTAACGGGAGGGGGGGTTTGGCTGCACTAAAGGTGTGGGTGCGCGGGTGCGCGCATGCGCGATCGAAGTAGGAGGGCGGCAGAATGGGGGTGGCCTTGGGGTGCCAAATACAGAAATCCGGCCCTGTTTGCACCATCATCCCAAGATATTTTATGTGCCAGAATGGGCGGCCAAATGCCCATGTATTGGCTAAACAAATTATAGGCAGTGAGAAGGGAGGGGGAATGTGAGCAGTGCGATGACATCCAGGAAGTGCTGAGGCTAGGATGTGGGTAGGCAATATATGCTTGACAGATTAAAATTTTGACCTTGCATGATGAAAAGATGTCACCAGGCGTTCTGCCTAAAGAATACCTCCCTGTGTTCTCTTTGTGCAAGGACTTGCGCTGTTCATCTTTAAATTATAGCTGGAAGTTATAAGTTTCTGCCTTCTGAGTATTTTATTTTGTGGGAAAGGCCCTGTGGACATCCTGACAACATTGCTGCACCTTGCTTGTAAGCATAGTCATCAGGCCTTTTGTCTTGCTAATCCTCTTTGGGCAGTAAATCTGCAAGTAGAGAGAACCTTAGAAGATTGCGTTTCCTAAGAGATATGTTGCCTGCGGTGATGTGAAAATCTATTAATCGATTTGTTAATGCTTTCTTGTGATGTTGCTAATTCTTAGTGAGCATGGGCACTCGGTATATACATTTACTAATATAATGTATATAGCACCAATGTTGTGTGGTACTTTACATGCTCAACCATACACATCAGTCCCTGGGCAAATGGATTCTAAGGTCTCATTTCCATATCATACACATCAGGGTTGGTTTAATCAGAAGCCAATTATCCTACAAGTATGTGTGAAGATTGAGGGCAGAAACTGAAGTACCTGAAGGTATCTCACACCAACTCAGGACAATAAACAAGCTTCATGCACAGTGTGCCCTGCTAGGCAAGTGATGATGACCCTAGCACAGTTTGAACTGTAGAGATATTTCTTCATGCTAATAAACTACAGGAACACATTATTTGTTTCAGGCCAACCAATTATTTTTACGTGTAGCTAAAGAAGAGACACATGTCCTGGGAGTTCTCTTTTATGCCTAGGATCAGCAGGAGGCTTTTTTTGACTGTTTCAATATTACTGAGAGTGTCAGGAAATCAGATTATTGCATCCAGCTGCCAGCTGCTTTGATTGAGCTAAAAGTCTGATCTAATTTGGTTCAAATGGCAAATTGCTCCTCTATTTATCCTTGAAGCAAATCTAGATATGAAGCACTTTTTTCCGGATATTTCTGGTTGTTATTGACAAAAAAGCTGTACAGTTATCTTCCACATCATTTTGTATCAATAGTGGAAGTTTAACTTTCTTTTAACAGATTTTGCATTTCAAAATATCAGAGGGTTATTAATGTGTTTGTTATATAAACTATAACCTGTAAACTGGCCATCTTTGTTTTGCATAAAAAATAAATTGTGATGAATTGGTGCTAAAGAACATAAATAGTATGGAAGATATGGAGTCAATGGAAAACGTGTTCATTTTTAACATAATCTGTATTTCATGATCAACTCAAAATGTTAGGCCCTTACTGTTTGTACTATGCTCTTATCAAATTGTAGTATTTACTGTGGGTGTTGTTCTATGGAACTCTGGTTTATGTTTTGAAGTTCTGTATCCTATCTTTAAAGAAATTTGGGACTTTAGTATATTTGATTTCTATGTTCGATCTCTCTCTCCCTATTCCAAGAGAAACCAAGATAACCCAACAGAGGTACAGGGTCTATTATGCAGCAAAACTCCGTTATCCAGAAAGCTTCAAATTGCAGTAAAGCCATCTTCCATAGAATCAATTTTAATAAAATATTTCACATTTTTAAAAATGATTTTCTTTTTCTCTGTAATAATAAAGCAGTACCTTGTGCTTGATCCCACCTAACATATAATTAATCCTTAATGGTGGCAAAATAATCCTATTGGGTATCATTAATGCTTAAATGATTATTTAGTAAACTTAAGGTCTGAAGATCCAAATTACAGAAAGATCCTTTGTCTGGAAAACCCCAGGTCCCAAGCATTCTGGATAACAGATCCCATCCCTTTACCAATGGTGAAGGAAATAAGTTAAATTTATATTCAGCTTTGGTTTTATCCCAGGTTTGTTGTGTTGGAGTAATTGTTTTTACTTTTTTTTCCAGAAACCTTCCTTGTTTTTACCCCCCCATGGTCTCGATTGGCCAGCTGCAACTCTTTGCAGCTTACAGAAGAGCACAGGATTCACATGCTTTTTCTGTTGGGCGGGCTCTCACTGTACTGGTAGAGGAAAGATTGAATGCACCTAACCAGTAGGGTATTTGAATTTTGCAGGAGAGTACATAAAGCCAACCAGATATCAAGTACATTTATCAAATTGAAGCTGCAGCACAAGTAAAAAATAGTTAGAAAATAAGTTTCATTAGCAGGGATTTATGCAGGCTGACAAACAGCAGGTAAGGAAGTAAAAATAACAATATAATTAAATAGTATTATTTAAGATAGGTGACATGACTCTAAAGCATGTTTCTGTTATGGTCTGTAGTATGAGAAAGCCTGTGGACTGCTAGTACCAACCTTTTAGGTGAAGTAGAAGAGCCCTGGCAACCCCGGTTTTCACCAGTGCCAATTTGGGGCCCGGGCATTTTGCTGCAGGAAGACAGGGATTCTATACACAAATACATGGTTGATACAGAAACGCTGTACAAAAGGGGTCAGAGAGAGGCAACATCAGGCAATGGTCAAAGGCAGGCAGCGGAGATTCAAAACTCCCCACAGGGATCCACGCTGGGTCTCCCTAACCCCCCATAGCGGCCCCCACCCAACGTCCTCCCTTAAGCACTCGTATGTTGACCCCCTCAACACTACCCTGTAGATTTTAAGGGTTTAAATGTATTATTAGCCCACCAGGCACTTTGGCCCCCTGGGTGGTGGGCCCTGCCAACAAGTAAAATAGAGCCCCAATGAGAAAAAAAGTCCCTGACACACTCCTAATCTACATCAGTCATACCCCAATTATGCCAGAACTCCACCTAATATTTACCAAAACCTGTGCACTATTTACAAACCATGCCTTTTTCAGGGCCCACAAATCAAGCCTTTCCAACTTCCCCCCTTCCATCTCATGGGGCCCTTGACTGCAGTACCTTCTGCCTACAATTAGCTTACAGAAGAGGTATTGTGAGCCCTCTGTTAGAAATAGCATTAACCCTTTCCCTGCCAAGACCGTAGGTACTACGTCGTTTTAAAAAAAGCAGTTGCCTGCCAACGCCGTAGTACCTACGGTCTTCCTGCCTGAGCGCTTCTCTCTGCACCGGCGGCAGAAGCAACGAGCCGAGGGGGTTGGGGGGGATGGTCCTGCGATGCGATTGTCGCAGGACCATCCTACAAGCAGCAGATGCGATCGCATCGCATCTGCTGCTTGTACAGTTTCCTGCTTCCCCCCCCAGAGCCGCCTCCCACCTACTTCCTCGGCGACTGCAGGAAGGAGAAGCAGGGAACCGATCTGACCTTCAGACAGGTAAGTGTGACTTTATTTTTTGTTATACACACTTTTACACACACTTACACACATTTATATACATTTATATACATTTATACACACATACAACACAATTTAGCACAGGGTTTTTTTTTTTTTTTTTTTTCCACTCATATACACTCATATACACTCATATACACTTATATACACTCATATACACTCATATACACACTGTCACACAACTTTTACATGTGCACATGTATACACAAACTCACAAAAACTTTTTTAAAAAAATATTTTTTTTTTCATTTTACTTCTTTTTTTTTTTTTTTATTTCCCCCAAAAACTGTTTATTTTGACAGTGTGACTATTGGATCAGATATTCTGACCACTAATTATGCTGTCGTGTGACTTTATTTTGTTGTTTCATTGATTTGCACATTTTTATCCCTATATTAGTGTTCCTGATCTGTTTTAGCGTAGCTTTGCCATGTGTAACTTTGGTGTACAAAAATAACTTTACCTATTTTGAATTCATCAGAATGTGTACTTTCCAAAAATATATGGTTTTCTGGGGGTCCCTGTGTAGTTTGGGGGTCTTACTGCATAAAATAGGCTGTCAGGGGGCTCTGTGTGCAAAAGCTGAGCTGGCAGGCGAGAAATCCTTATGCGCTATTTTCATTTTGGGGTCAGTACATACCGCAGACTTTGGTATATCTATGCATATTGGGCATCAATCTGTTCAGTAGGCCTCTGGTGTTCCTATTGGGGGTGAGTTGCCTTTGTACGCAAGAAATTGTGTGAGATAAATGCGGCAAACTGCAACATTTTTATGCGATTTTCTCAAATGTCATAAAAACCACTAACTTTAGGAAAGCTTTGCAGATGGGTACTTTGGTGTAGAAAGGACTCTTTACCCTTGTTGGATTTGTCAGAATGTGTACTTTCTAAAAATATATGGTTTTCTGGGGGTCCCTGTGTAGTTTGGGGGTCTTACTGCATATAATAGGCTGTCAGGGGGCTCTGTGTGCAAAAGCTGAGCTGGCAGGTGAGAAATCCTTATGCGCTATTTTCATTTTGGGGTCAGTACATACTGCAGACTTTGGTATATCTATGCATATTGGGCATCAATCTGTTCAGTAGGCCTCTGGTGTTCTTATTTGGGGTGAGCTGCCTTTGTACGCAAGAAATTGTGTGAGATAAATGCGGCAAACTGCAACATTTTTATGCGAATTTCTCAAATGTCATAAAAACCACTAACTTTAGGAAAGCTTTGCAGATGGGTACTTTGGTGTAGAAAGGACTCTTTACCCTTGTTGGATTTGTCAGAATGTGTACTTTCCAAAAATATATGGTTTTCTGGGGGTCCCTGTGTAGTTTGGCGGTCTTACTGCATATAATAGGCTGTCAAGGGGCTCTGTGTGCAAAAGCTGAGCTGGCAGGCAAGAAATCCTTATGCGCTATTTTCATTTTGGGGTCAGTACATACCGCAGACTTTGGTATATCTATGCATATTGGGCATCAATCTGTTCAGTAGGCCTCTGGTGTTCTTATTTGGGGTGAGCTGCCTTTGTACGCAAGAAATTGTGTGAGATAAATGCGGCAAACTGCAACATTTTTATGCGATTTTCTCAAATGTCATAAAAACCACTAACTTTAGGAAAGCTTTGCAGATGGGTATTTTGGTGTAGAAAGGACTCTTTACCCTTGTTGGATTTGTCAGAATGTGTACTTTCCAAAAATATATGGTTTTCTGGGGGTCCCTGTGTAGTTTGGCAGTCTTACTGCATATAATAGGCTGTCAGGGGGCTCTGTGTGCAAAAGCTGAGCTGGCAGGCGAGAAATCCTTATGCGCTATTTTCATTTTGGGGTCAGACTTACCGCAGACTTTGGTATATCTATGCATATTGGGCATCAAACTGTTCAGTAGGCCTCTGGTGTTCCTATTTGGGGTGAGTTGCCTTTGTACGCAAGAAATTGTGTGAGATAAATGCGGCAAACTGGAACATTTTTATGCGATTTTCTCAAATGTCATAAAAACTACTAACTTTAGGAAAGCTTTGCAGATTGGTACTTTGGTGTAGAAAGGACTCTTTACCCTTGTTGGATTTGTCAGAATGTGTACTTTCCAAAAATATATGGTTTTCTGGGGGTCCCTGTGTAGTTTGGGGGTCTTACTGCATATAATAGGCTGTCAAGGGGCTCTGTGTGCAAAAGCTGAGCTGGCAGGCAAGAAATCCTTATGCGCTATTTTCATTTTGGGGTCAGTACATACTGCAGACTTTGGTATATCTATGCATATTGGGCATCAATCTGTTCAGTAGGCCTCTGGTGTTCCTATTTGGGGTAAGCTGCCTTTGTACGCAAGAAATTGTGTGAGATAAATGCGGCAAACTGCAACATTTTAATGCGATTTTCTCAAATGTCATAAAAACTACTAACTTTAGGAAAGCTTTGCAGATTGGTACTTTGCTGTAGAAAGGACTCTTTACCCTTGTTGGATTTGTCAGAATGTGTACTTTCCAAAAATATATGGTTTTCTGGGGGTCCCTGTGTAGTTTGGCGGTCTTACTGCATATAATAGGCTGTCAGGGGGCTCTGTGTGCAAAAGATGAGCTGGCAGGCGAGAAATCCTTATGCGCTATTTTCATTTTGGGGTCAGTACATACCGCAGACTTTGGTATATCTATGCATATTGGGCATCAAACTGTTCAGTAGGCCTCTGGTGTTCCTATTTGGGGTGTGTTGCCTTTGTACGCAAGGAATTGTGTGAGATAAATGCGGCAAACTGCAACATTTTTATGCGATTTTCTCAAATGTCATAAAAACCACTAACTTTAGGAAAGCTTTGCAGATTGGTACTTTGGTGTAGAAAGGACTCTTTACCCTTGTTGGATTTGTCAGAATGTGTACTTTCGAAAAATATATGGTTTTCTGGGGGTCTCTGTATAGTTAGGGGGGTTACGGTACATAATACGCTGTCAGGGGGCTCTGTGTGCAAAAGCTAAGTTGGCGAGAAATCCATATGCGCTATTTTCATTTTGGGTTCAGTACACACCACAGACTTTGGTATATCTATGCATATTGGGCATCAAACTGTTCAGTAGGCCTCTTGTGTTCCTATTTGGGGTGATTTGCCATGGTATGCAAGAAATTCTGTGAGATAAATGCGGCAAACTGCAATATTTTATGTGATTTTCTGAAATGTCATAAAAACCGCTAGCTTTAGGAAAGCTTTGCGGCTTGGTACTTTGGAGTAGAAAGACATGGGTACCCATTTTAGATTCGGGGGAATGTGTACTTTCCAAAAATATATGACTTTCTGGGGTGAATGTACTTTTTACTAGCTTTATCCCACATGTAATGATGTAAATGTTGATTTTGCCGAAGCTGAAATGACAGAAATGACAGTACATATGGGTATATGTTCACATTCGGGCCCCTACATGCCACATACTTAGGTAAACCTATACATATTGGGCATCAAACTGTTCAGTAGACCTCTGGGGTTCATATTTAGGGTGTTTTGTCTTGGTACCTAATGACCTGTAGAAAATAAGATGCTGCATAATTGAAGTTTTGAGGTGATTTTTGGAAATGCCATAAAAATTGTCAAACTTAGGAAAGCTTTATGGCTTGGTACTGTGGAGTAGAAAGACATGGGTACCCATTTTAGATTCAGGGGAATGTGTACTTTCCAAAAATATATGACTTTCTGGGGTGAATGTACTTTTTACTAGCTTTATCCCACATGTAATGATGTAAATGTTGATTTTGCAGAAGCTGAAATGACAGAAATGACAGTACATATGGGTATATGTTCACATTCGGGCCCCTACATGCCACATACTTAGGTAAACCTATACATATTGGGCATCAAACTGTTCAGTAGACCTCTGGGTTTCATATTTAGGGTGTTTTGTCTTGGTACCTAATGACCTGTAGAAAATAAGATGCTGCATAGTTGAAGTTTTGAGGTGATTTTTGGAAATGCCATAAAAATCGTCAAACTTAGGAAAGCTTTATGGCTTGGTACTGTGGAGTAGAAAGACATGGGTACCCATTTTAGATTCAGGGGAATGTGTACTTTCCAAAAATATATGACTTTCTGGGGTGAATGTACTTTTTACTAGCTTTATCCCACATGTAATGATGTAAATGTTGATTTTGCAGAAGCTGAAATGACAGAAATGACAGTACATATGGGTATATGTTCACATTGGGGCCCCTACATGCCACATACTTAGGTAAACCTATACATATTGGGCATCAAACTGTTCAGTAGACCTCTGGGGTTCATATTTAGGGTGTTTTGTCTTGGTACCTAATGACCTGTAGAAAATAAGATGCTGCGTAGTGGAAGTTTTGAGGTGATTTTTAGAAATGTCATAAAAATCATCAAACTTAGGAAAGCTTTATGGCTTGGTACTGTGGAGTAGAAAGACATGGGTACCCATTTTAGATTCGGGGGGATGTGTACTTTCCAAAAGTATATGCCTTTCTGGGGTGAATGTACTTTTTACTAGCTTTATCCCACATGTAATGATGTAAATGTTGATTTTGCAGAAGCTGAAATGACAGAAATGACAGTACATATGGGTATATGTTCACATTGGGGCCCCTACATGCCACATACTTAGGTAAACCTATACATATTTGGCATCAAACTGTTCAGTAGACCTCTGGGGTTCATATTTAGGGTGTTTTGTCTTGGTACCTAATGACCGGTAGAAAATAAGATGCTGCATAATGGAAGTTTTGAGGTGATTTTTGGAAATGCCATAAAAATCGTCAAACTTAGGAAAGCTTTATGGCTTGGTACTGTGGAGTAGAAAGACATGGGTACCCATTTTAGATTCGGAAGAATGTGTACTTTCCAAAAATATATGACTTTCTGGGGTGAATGTACTTTTTACTAGCTTTATCCCACATGTAATGATGTAAATGTTGATTTTGCAGAAGCTGAAATGACAGAAATGACAGTACATAAGGGTATATGTTCACATTGGGGCCCCTACATGCCACATACTTAGGTAAACCTATACATATTGGGCATCAAACTGTTCCGTAGACCTCTGGGGTTCATATTTAGGGTGTTTTGTCTTGGTACCTAATGACCTGTAGAAAATAAGATGCTGCATAGTGGAAGTTTTGAGGTGATTTTTGGAAATGCCATAAAAATCGTCAAACTTAGGAAAGCTTTATGGCTTGGTACTGTGGAGTAGAAAGACATGGGTACCCATTTTAGATTCAGGGGAATGTGTACTTTCCAAAAATATATGACTTTGTGGGGTGAATGTACTTTTTACTAGCTTTATCCCACATGTAATGATGTAAATGTTGATTTTGCAGAAGCTGAAATGACAGAAATGACAGTACATATGGGTATATGTTCACATTTGGGCCCCTACATGCCACATACTTAGGTAAACCTATACATATTGGGCATCAAACTGTTCAGTAGACCTCTGGGATTCATATTTAGGGTGTTTTGTCTTGGTACCTAATGACCTGTAGAAAATAAGATGCTGCATAATGGAAGTTTTGAGGTGATTTTTGGAAATGCCATAAAAATCGTCAAACTTAGGAAAGCTTTATGGCTTGGTACTGTGGAGTAGAAAGACATGGGTACCCATTTTAGATTCAGGGGAATGTGTACTTTCCAAAAATATATGACTTTCTGGGGTGAATGTACTTTTTACTAGCATTATCCTACATATAATGATGTAAATGTATTTATTTTGCAGAAGCTGAAATGATAGATCATATGGGGGTATGTTCTCATTGGGGCCCCTACATGCCACATACTTAGGTAAACCTATACATATTGGGCATCAAACTGTTAAGTGGGCCCCTGGCGTTCATATTTAGGGTGTTTTATCTTGGTACCTAATGCTATGTGGGAGATAATATGCTGGAAACTGGAAGCTTTGAGTGGATTTTTGGAAATGTTATCAAAATTGCCAACTTTAGGAAAGCTTTGCGGCTTGGTACTGTGGAGTAGAAAGACATGGGTACCCATTTTAGATTCAGGGGAATGTGTACTTTCCAAAAATATATGACTTTCTGGGGTGAATGTACTTTTTACTAGCTTTATCCCACATGTAATGATGTAAATGTTGATTTTGCAGAAGCTGAAATGACAGAAATGACAGTACATATGGGTATATGTTCACATTCGGGCCCCTACATGCCACATACTTAGGTAAACCTATACATATTGGGCATCAAACTGTTCAGTAGACCTCTGGGTTTCATATTTATGGTGTTTTGTCTTGGTACCTAATGACCTGTAGAAAATAAGATGCTGCATAGTTGAAGTTTTGAGGTGATTTTTGGAAATGCCATAAAAATCGTCAAACTTAGGAAAGCTTTATGGCTTGGTACTGTGGAGTAGAAAGACATGGGTACCCATTTTAGATTCGGGGGAATGTGTACTTTCCAAAAATATATGGCTTTCTGGGGTGAATGTACTTTTTACTAGCTTTATCCCACATGTAATGATGTAAATGTTGATTTTGCAGAAGCTGAAATGACAGAAATGACAGTACATATGGGTGTATGTTCACATTGGGGCCCCTACATGCCACATACTTAGCTAAATCTATACATATTGGGCATCAAACTGTTCAGTTGACCCCTGGCATTCATATTTAGGGTGTTTTATTTGGTTACTTTATGACCTTTAGGAGTTAAGATACTATAGACTGGAAGCTTTGAAGCGATTTTAAAAAAAATTCACAAATTTTGATAAAAACCAATAACTTTAGGAAAGCATTACGACTTGATAGTTTGGAGTAGACAGACAGTTGTGCCTATTCTGGATTCCCCAGAATCTCTTCTTTCTAAAAATGTAAAATTTTCTGGGATAAACTTTCTGTTAGCGGAATTTTTGGCCTTGAAATCTAAAGTATGCAGCTTTCTGGAGCAGTGCTTTGGAAATTTGGTAATGTACTGCTGGGAGTTTTTGACCTATACATGTGAGAAATCTCCATAAAACTATATATATTTGGTATTGGCACATTCAGGAGACATGGGACTTTCAAAATCAGGTGTATTTTCATGCATAAAATAATTTTTGTTTCTGGTATGTGTGTTTATATTATGGAAAATATAATTTTTTTTCATTTTTTAGACATTTAGAAGCCTATATCTTGTTACAAAATTGGAATTACACAAAAATTCTACCATATTTTAAAAGCTTAGGTTGTCCTGAAAAAAACAATATATTGTTTTCCTGGGTAAACTAAAAGTTCCCCCAAGGAAAGGCCCCTAAAGCGAAACAGTGCAAAATGTTCAAAAACTGTCTGGCAGTAGAAGTTCCGCTTTGTTCAAAACGGCTGGCAGTGAAAGGGTTAAGATAGATAGATAGATAGATAGATAGATAGATATTTACAGTATAGTGTATAAATATTTGGCATCCATGGCAAGGGAACTCACAAGATACATCATTTCTTTATATAAATATTGCAGTATTTCAACAAGTTAGTATGTTTTAGGTCAGGTGCAAAAGTTAATAAAACCCCTAATAATTCACAGAATTGGTGAATCTGTCTTGGAATCCTATTGGGATTACACTAAGTGAGTTTAATTAACTGTGTCTTACATAAGTTTTTCATGACCTAATCAGTGTAGTACAATAACCTATTATATTATCCATACTTGGGAAAGTGACAAGATAAATGAACATCCCTACAGTGTTCTTGGCTGAAGAAATAATTAAAAGTATAATTATTAACCGCGAATTTTTTGTACCGTATTTGTCGAAATTGTATTTGTCTGAAATTGTCTGAAATTATATACATCTATATAGTACATATAAATTTGGGAATTTAGAGACCTAGACCATGCATTTTTCTTCTCTCAATTATACTTTCTATTTGGTGCAGTATTTGAGAAGTTAAGTTGCACTGGTGTATTGTCTTGGAAAAAGAACAGTAAAAGAGCAGAAAGGAAACAAGTAGTTTTTCCCATTTTGATCCGAATTTGAACCCTGATGTGTATGTTGTAATCTTAGACTGTAGGAAATAGTGACCGAAAAATGCAATATTAAAGGGACAGTAAATGAACTCATATTTCTTTGTCATTATCAGTGTCATTGTTAAGCTAAAATAAATACTGTATATTTAGTTCTTTCTTAAGAATGGATAGGATGGTGGAAATCTCATTATTTTGCCCTTTATCATATGTTGACAGAGATGCTTAGTAATGTACCCATTGTTGTAACAGGGGGCAGACCTGTCAGAAGCCCCATACCCAAGAGGCAGCAGCAGACACAATTATCTGGTTCTGAAACCCTTGTCCACTCTTTAAAAACTGACTCTTTTGGGACTTAGTGTATTGTGGGTGTATTTCGGTTTTACTGGGCATGAGGGAGCAGATCAGGGGCATTATCTATCTAAAAAAACATTTTATTAGGGCCCCGTTATATTTTGCTGAATGAACTTCTTGCCCACTGTTTTCCAAATCTTTCAATATCACTATGGGGGAGATTTACTAATCCACGAACGGTCCGAAGGCATCCGAATGCGTTTATTCGTAATGATTGGTATTTTTGCGACATTTTCGTCGCCGTCACGACTTTTCCGTATGTCCCGCGATTTTTTCGTCGCCGTTGCGACTTTTTCATACATTTTCCACGACTTTTTCGGCGCCGTTGCGAAAAAAATGGATTGGTTTTTCCGCTGTTTACTATGCCTTAATACGAAAAAAATTGCGACAGCGACGATAAAGTCACGACGGCGCTGAAAAAGACGAGACAAATACGAAAAATCGCAACAGTGACGGAAAAGTTGCAAAATTTTCGTTTCCAATATGATTTTTTCCCTTTCGGGATTCGGATTCGTGGATTAGTGTTGGTTTCAGATGGTGCCATCTAAAGTCTTTGGTTATTGGTTTTCATTCCTGCTGGCTGGGAGGATTAGATGCGTACAGGCGTTTTACAGTATTTGAAGAGGACTTAACATTACAGTAGAGACACTTGGATTCTTTGCTGGACGCTTCTGTCAGGTCTTCTGCTTTTTTCCCCCCAAATGTTGCCTTCTAGTTTTTACTCAGTATAGCCTGTACGATCTGCCAAACAGCTAAAGACAGTCTTTGCCAACAAAGCAATCAATGGAATAAAACCCCTGGTATTTAACACAAAGCAATAAATAAGATGACAATTGGCTAAATGACAGGGACACTCAGTGGTGTGTAGCAAAAACATTCAATATAGTTAAACCTGCAGCCAGTAGTGATTCTGCGCCCCCCCCCCACATTAAATAACAGTTCCCTCTCCCTCAGCAGCAGTAGAGCTGTCTGTCCTACTGGGCAAGGAGATGCCTAGAAATAGTTTGAGGCACTGGTAGCTCAATTGCATATCAGTTATGGTGGTAGAGTCCGTTACAAAGAGAGAAATATGTTTATTTATGCTTTGATTAAGAAACCCGAGGAACACGCAGGGATAATGTTGACGCACAACACTGTGCACTGAAAATGGCAACATTTTGTTCTTCACAAGACTAACAGGATAGGCAATTCTAGGTCTCTCCCTTCAGACATGCCAGCTGGTGCACTGCTCCTGATTGTTAGGATGGCACCATGCTCTGGCAGGGCATATCACTTGGCTGCCTTTGAGTGGTCAATCTGGTGGGCCTTGGCCTGCCATGCATTGACCTGCAGCCAGTCTGGGTGGTGGACTGTACTGTCTGCCATGGACTGGCTGAGGGTAGGGACAGCCATGGGACCCATGCTACAGAGGTCAGTCTGGGTGTTTTACCTTGGCACCCACCACTGGCGTAGCAGTCACAGCATGCCATCAAGACAATTCAGGAGCAGTGCATCCCCCACCCCTTCAAATAAAGTAAACTCTTTATCTTTCAGCATTCTTAACTTTTTTCACAATCCTATTCAGCTGCTTAATACATAAGGCCTGCTTATTGACAACTTCACAACTACTAGGAGTCCTTCATGCTCAAAAATAGTATAATAACATCCACAAACTAGGGGGGTTTTGCTGCGCCTGTGCTGTAGGTAACAGAGAACAACCCTAAGGTACAAGACACAATAAAAAGTTGCTGTGTTGTGGCCTGCAGGTAAGAGGACAACATCAGCAGGAGCTAAAAAAAACTTGGGCAGGTTGAGCAGAAGCACTGCAGAGCCTACAGGGAACTCACCATGCTCGTGGCTTAAATGGGTGCTTCACCTTTTGGCATGTTACAGAATGTCCTATTCCTTGCAACTTTGCAATTGCGCTTTATTGCTTTTTTTTTTTGTTTCTGAATTGTCTTCTTCTTTGGACTATTTTCAGCTTTCAAATGGGAGTCCCTCACTGACCCCCAACGTCCAAAAAACTATTGGTCTTTGAGGCTACAATTTTACTGTTATTGTTCATTTTTGTTACATAACTTTAAATTTTTGTTCATTAAATAAGATACCGGATAGCTGTTGAAAACCAAGCCGTACAACTGCAAAACAGAAACCTAAATAAATGAAAGAATAAAATTAATGAAGACCAATTGCAAATTGTCTCAGAATATCTATGTCTACACCAAACAGGCAGATTCAGTACATTCAGTACAATATGACACAGCCAGGTGGAAGCAGGAAAACTTTGTGGGGGCCTATTTATTTTGCTGTGTAACAAAAACAGTGACTGTAATTGTTTCATAAGCTAATGTGACATTTGGAGGAGGCGGGGCATTAAAGGAGAAAGAAAGGTAAAAACTAAGTAAGCTCTATCAGAAAGGTCTATGTAAATACAGCCATAAGCAGTATTAACAACAGGGTACCCAAACTCTTTGCAGCTGGTCACTACAGGACAGTATTTTTAGGTTTGAAGTGGGTGGAGCCACCAGCAGCCAATCAGATTATGTCATTGATTTTAATTGGGAAATTTAAAGTGCTGCCATTCTCACACATTTAACACCAGTGTCCCCAAACTTTTCACAGTTGGTCACTGGGGCACTAAGGTTAAAGGTTATAAAAAAGGATCTTTAAATGTATGGCCAGCTTTGTACCACAATTATCCAGAACAGAGAAGTATCCCAGTTGTAATGTCAATCGCTGTGACTTGTTGGGTGCTGCCACTTTAGATGGTTGGGCAAACCAGATAGCATTTAAAAGACAAACAGGAAAGAAGAGCACACTCATGCAGTGTAAAAGGTTTTATTAATTTACTCCATAAAAATAAATTGCACTTACAAAATTGAAGTGTAAAACTTGCTTATCAATCAATACATCAATATTGATGACAATTACATATGTAGCCTGGAAGAAAATTAGTTTTGTGCCCAAAAATTAATTAGGACTGTTTTTACATACAGAATTGCATTTTCGTAAAGAAAATGTACTTTGGCAAACGGCACCCTTTAGAGGGGCCATTTAATCTTAGTATTGATAACATTGAAAGCTTACACAAAGGTAAGCAGTCACAGCAGCCAGACAGGTGGGGGGCCACACACGAGCCACAAGTTGGACAGCACTGCCCTATATAATCCTAACCTCCTAACATTGGAAATTCTGCCAATCCTTGTTTCATATATGCAACTATATGTAAGTAGCAGTCTTCGTTTTTCTTTCAGGGATCCACTCCAGGCACATAAAATACTAGGACATCTTGTAGGTCCTGTCTTTCTTGCATATTAATAGAAAACTATATTGTTTGTCATTAAGCCTCTGGTTTATGGGAAGCACGTAGCCTGGCCATTATATTATGTACATACAATTTGCAATTTGAATATTGATGTTCTGAAAGAAAGAAGAATGCATAATTATTTATATACAGTGCAAATGCAGTATTACAGAATACATGTTACAAGGTTAAAAATATTCTTCATGGAATTCTATTTATTCTTTCTCTTTTTTTCTACATTGGTATTGTTTTCTTTGCAAAGATAAAAGCTTTATTTAAAAAAATGAAGGAAAAAAACATCTTAATAGCAAACAGAATGTGTTGCAATATATGATGGAATTACAACACCACTAGGAAGAGAAAATGACTCAATAAAATATACCGTGGTGCCAGAATGAAAAAAAAAATGCAGTTAATGGAATAAACATAAAACAAACAAAATTGCAGATTTTCCCTCTAAGGGTATAATATAAAGTAAACACACTGCCCCAAATTATACTGAATATTTGCTGAGACTGGTTGGAAAACTTTTGATCTGCAATGCTCAGTAAACGAAATGATCTTGAAGGCAAATTCTAATTAAGTGCTGGCACATTTTGTCACTATATCTGCAAGTCAGATAGATAGCTAGATAGATATATGGATATATATGTAGAGAGGGAAACTGATAGAGTTATACTCAGTAATGTTTTATATATGACTGTTTTATATATGACTTATATATGACTTTATAATAACTATTTAAGGGGGCAATACACCTGTGTGTACTATGTAAGCAAAATAAATTGGACTTGGGTTGAAAAATCATTTTTTTTTTATAAAGCATTTATCTCCACCCACCCCCCATTATCAGGCGATTAAGTAAAAGTAATTACACTTTCACCATTTTTCATAGATAAAATCATAGCTATTTTGTAATTAAAACAATAGACAACTATGTTCAGCCCAAGCCCTATTCACTTTTCACTTTTCTTGTAAAAACAGTGGGATTTATAGTCCCTTGTGCCCAAAGCATTTTTGTATCCAGTTTTAACTCATGGTTTATGTTCCATGCTTTGTCTTTAGTTTTGCGTGGTTTTGAAAGAAGAATTTCAAAGCAGATCAGTACTAAAAGTGTATTTATCGATGGGTGAAAGTTAGAACTCAACCATTGATAAATATGCTTCTAAAAATCCCATATGAATAGAACATGTGTGAGTTTTTATGTATTAAAGGAGAAGGAAAGGCTAATAAAGAGTTAATCTCAAGCTGCAGGCATACCTTCAGTTGTCTCAATAGTGCCCTTAAGTCTCCCCATATTTCTCCTGTTCAGAAGATCAGAAGCCTCATAGGAAAATAAATACTGAGCTCTGTGAAGAAAATTCCCATAATGCCTCGCTCCTGCACCAAGACCAAGACCAGTGTACATGCTTAGTGTGTAAGACTATGAGGAAGCTTCCTGCTGATTGGCTCAGATCACTCATTCCAAAGGGGGGGGAGGGAGTTCTTAGCATTCTTGAGGGAGGGGGGAGCAGGAGAGAGGAGAGAGTTGCATGTCTCTGGCACAGGAATTACAGACACAACAAATCTTTTAACATAGAACTCAGTGTAGCATTTCTTTGAGTGCTTATGGCTGTATTTACATAGACCTTACATAAAGCTTACTTAGTTTTTATCTTTCCTTCTCCTTTAAACTCTAAACTCACATTTTAATAAATTTGCCCCTTAGTGGGGGCTAAGCTCCCTGCTGTTTGCCCAGTCTTGCTAGACTCCATGGTCCATTCTTTGAAAGTAGTATATTTCAAAGAAATGTTTAGCACTCACCACTTCCTGCTGTCCAATAACTTCTGTATTTATCAAGATTTGTCAAGATTTGCCACACAGCAGACAACATTTTTGGGGGGTCTACAGCTCCCTTCATCATTCTTTGAAAGGCCCACAATTAACTTTCCTGTCGATGTATGTTTTTTTCACTTGCATAAAAATTACAAAATTGTTCAAAATAAAATCCTTGCCACATAATGGGCTCTACCTAACACAGGTCAGTTGTCCTAACTAACCAGGAGCAGACCTACTGCCTGTCTCCCACACAGAGAAAAGAAAACAAAGTTCAAACCTTGTAGTGCTTTCAAAATCTCTCAGTCAGCTCACACAGTCAGCTTCCCTGTGTCTTTCCCCCAGACTGCAGCATTCTACTTTGCTCAGGCTGCCTTTTAATTAGCCAGCTGAGATGCCACAGGTAGACCCACAACACCTGGGCCGGACAAGCAGTCCTGAAACCATTCTTTTAGGAACCTGGACTTTCCCAGGTATCCTGACAGTGACCTTACCACAATAGTTACATAGTTACATAGGGTTGAAAAAAGGCCAATAAGTAGCAGTCGTTCGTCGAAAAAAGTAAAGTCACAAAAAGTTTTATTATACTAACACATATTGCAATTAGCCTTACGCGTTTCGTACTCTGCGGTACTTAATCATAGGCTGAATGAGAAGTTACATACAAAGGGTATTTAAAGCAACAAGAGCCAATGGCTTTACAAATGTAATCAACCAATCATAGCGTGTCAAAATTAATTGGGTGAAAGTCAGAATGTTAAAACAAATCCAAATGAAAAAAGCACATGTGTTAGAACAGTGTGTTACCTGAAAAAAGTTTACTAGAAGCATCTCAATAAAATTGTATTGAGATGTACAAAAATATATAAAGATTTAAAGAGATGTTGATTAAATTTGATAGTGTTTCTTAGCTAAATGTCACTTGGGATTTTTAAGTTAAAATGTCACTTAGGGATTTAATTTGATATAGTTTGGTTTGATAGTAGTTCTAGGTTAGGTTCCTGGTTTAGCTACAATCCCTATATCGAAAAGGGTGAAAATATATTCATACATAACAAGAAACATCATACTCGTAATTTAAGCCATCTGGCTGTCTGGTACAGAGGTAAAAAATCCATTTTGTTTCCTTCTTTGTGAGGGCGTTAGCAATATTGCCCCCTCTGGGGCTAGGGAGGATCTTATCAATACCTATGACAGAGAGGTTGGATAGTGTTCTATTAGAACATTCGTGGAAATGTATTGGATCTCTCATCAGTGATGTTCAGGACATGTTCACGTTCTTTTAGCCTTCTGCTGGTCTGACCAACGTACTGTTTTCCGCACTTTTTACATGTGAGGAGATAAATAACAAATCTAGTATTGCAGCTTATATAGTGTTTAATTGAATAGTTCTTTTTCGTAACTGTTGAAGAGAAATGATCAGTTTTAGTAACAAAATTGCAAGTGATGCATTTCTTTGAGCCGCAACCAAAGCTCCCTTTTGTGGAAAGCCAAGTACTTTCTGATTTGTTGGCTTGAATCAGGCTGGGAGATAGCTTGTTCCCTAAAGTTTCAGTTCTTCTAGAGACAAAATTTAGCCCTTTATCTAGTATAGTTCTAAGTATGGGGTCTGTTTATATCTATTAAATAGGTTCTCTCTATTGGTGGCAGCTGCTCGTTTAAATGCAAAATTCAAAGTATCTAATGTATATCCTCTCTCACTAAGTCTTTTAAACAGGCCTTTGGATTTCTCTATAAAGTCTTCTTCTTTAGAACAGATTAGTTTTAAGCGTAAAATATTACGGATCAGGTGTTTAGGGTGATTAGACTTAGCATTTAAAATAGTTTTTGCTGAACATTCTTTCCGAAATATAGTGGTTGTGATATGGTGATTATCGGTGGAAAGCTTAATATCAAGGTAATTTAAGTGATGTTCATTTAATTTATATGTGAATTTTAAATTGTAAGTGTTGGTGTTTATAAGGGAAAGGAAATCATTAAATTGATCAGTGGTGCCTGACCATATAATAACTATGTCGTCAATAAAGCGATCATAGTATTGAATGTAATCGTGATAAATATTGTTATTGAATATATGTTTATCTTCCCACCAACCTAAAAAAAAGGTTGGCGTAAGAGGGAGTGAATTTTGCTCCCATTGCTGTGCCCTGGTTTTGTAGGTAATATTTTCTGTCAAAAAGAAAGAAATTGAGTGTTAACAGAAATTGTATAGCTTTAAGCAGGGATCCCCAACCTTTTTACCCATGAGCCACAGTCAAATGTAAAAAGACTTGGAGAGCAACACAAGCACCATAAAAGTTCATGGAGGTGCCAAATAAGGGCTAAGATTGGCTATATTTGTATTTATTTGGTAGTAAATCTTGTTTTTATTCAACCAAAACTTGCCCCCAAGTCAGGAATTCAAAAATAACTACCTGGTTTGGGGGCACTGAGAGCAACATCCAAGGGGTTGGGGAGCAACATGTTGCCCCCGAGCCACTGGTTGGGGATCACTGGCTTTAAGAATGAAAATCATTAAATTTTTGTCATAGGTGCTGTAGTGAATGAGGTGGTATTTGACGGCCTCTAGACCTAAAGTGTGAGGAATTAATGAATATAGAGAGACCACGTCTATTGAAGCCCATTTATAAGTACCTTGTTCCCATTGAAAAGTTTTAAGTGTATATATTAAGTGACTACTGTCTTTCAGATAACTTGGTAATCTGAGGACCAGTGGTTGTAAAAGGAAATCAATGTACTCACATAGGTTTTCACCTAAAGAGCCTATTCCGGCTATGATTGGTCTTCCTGGTGGCGGTCTCTCCTTCTTATGTGTCTTAGGTAGATAATGAAAGATTGCTATCCTGGGTTTATCCGGTTTTAAGAAGGAGAATAATTTTTTGTCTATAACTTTAAAATGTAAAGCTTCTGAAAGGAGAGCATCAAGTTCAGTTCTTTTCCAATATCTTATAAGATTCTCTATCTGATAATTGCCTGTATGCTTCAGTTAGGTAGTCCTCTTTATTAAGGACTACAATTAAACCCCCTTATCAGCTCTTCTTATCACAATTGTGTGGTCTTTCTCTAAATTTTTTAGAGCTATTCTTTCTTTAGACGATAAATTATTTTCTAAGTAAGGGGACTTTTTTCCTTTGTTTAAATTGCCATGTAATAAGGTTAGTTCCACTTCAACATTTTTCTGGAAAAGATTGACAGTATGATCTCTAAGGTGTACTGGATAATAATTTGAACGAGATATGAATTTGTCTCTAGCGTGTATAGGATCTACTCCTACTCTCCCTATCATGGGATCACTCTCTTTTTGTATGCTTTCTAAGTGTAGAATTGAGTTCATTTCCTTGAAATTGGAAGTATGTGATTGTAGGGACCTAGGGTTATTGTTTGCTACATTATAATTTGTCGTATTGTCACATGTAAGATCATCAGAAAAATAATGTTTTTTCAACAAAAGCTTACGTACAAACCGATTTATGTCCATTATAGTATCAAATAAGTCGAAGTTCTTTGTTGGACAGAAGGTAAGTCCTTTTTTTTCTAGAACAGTCTTTTCTTCAAGGCTTAAAGTTCTATCGGAAAGGTTCAAAATCTTCTCCTCCCCTTGTTCCTCAGTGGGTATTTGAGTGTCTTGGGAACGTTTTCTTCCTCGCTTGATTCACTTGACTGAAAGTCCTTCTTGTTCTTCCATCTTGGTCTGTTGTCTCGGTTGTTTTTTGAAGATGAGAAGCTCCTTGGTCTAGTCTCATCACCAGGGAAAACATCCTTCGTTTTAAAGTCTCTAGCAGCCTGAGGAGACAAAGGAGAGGAGGAGTAGGCACCGGCATCTTATTAACCGTTACTATGAAGACTGTCAACATCTGTCCCCGAGAAACTAACTCTCTTGTCTTTAATAGGTTTAAGGATAGATCTACGTGTTGTATTCCTATCTTTGCTAGAAAAAGGTTTTCTCTGTTTCTTAAAATATTGTGACCAGTCATATATTAGATTCATATCGTAGTCCCTTTTATCACGTTTAAACTTGTTGGTTTTATTGTCCATGATATGTTTCTAGTTTTTCTAATTTTCTATTTAAGTTTTCTGACAACTTTATATGTTCAGATTGTTCTGTAAGGTGAGTATGAGTTTGTTGAAGTTCAAGAATATCCATTCTGAGTTTATCATATAGTTGTTGTTTTTTATTTACTAATATTTATTTACTAATGATTTACCCATGATGGCTCCCTCAAGCTGAAGGTCTGGGGCATGAGCACCTGGGCCCAACTTTACCACGTGTGAGATTTTGACGAATTAATTACTTATGAGCATATGTTTCTCTTTTTTTGGATGTTGAAAAAAGGCCATCAAGTCCATCAAGTTCTACCCTTCCAAGTAAACCCAGCACCCACAAACCTATACTAACCTATCTTACACTCACATACAGACCCATACTGACCTATCTATACACTCACATACAGACCCATACTGACCTATCTATACACTCACATACAGACCCATACTGACCTATCTATACACTCACATACAGACCCATACTTACCTATCTATACACTCACATACAGACCCATACTGACCTATCTATACACTCACATACAGACCCATACTGACCTATCTATACACTCACATACAGACCCATACTGACCTATCTATACACTCACATACAGACCCATACTGACCTATCTATACACTCACATACAGACCCATACTGACCTATCTATACACTCACATACATAAACTATATATACCAACATCAATACTAACTGTAGAGTTTAGTATCACAATAGCCTTGGATACTATACTTGTTCAAGGAATCATCCAGGCCCCTCTTAACAGAATCTGCCTTCACAACATCACTAGGAAGGGCATTCCCCAACCTCACTGCCCTCACCGTGAAAAACCACCTACGCTGCTTCAAATGGAAACTCCGTTCCTCTAGTCTAAAGGGGGACTCTGGTGCACTGATTGTGTTTTTATGGGAAAAAAGAACACCCCCTATCTGTCTATAATCCCCTCTAATGTATTTGTACAGAGTAAACATGTCCCCTCGCAAGGGCCTTTTTTCCAGAGAAAACAACACCTTTTTCTGACTATTAGGATGATTCCTTGAAAATCCAAAGCAGCTGTAGGATGAGCCAGACATAAAGAAAAGCAAGGGGCTCAGGGACAGGGGGCAAGGATTGTGGGTCTGCTTCTCTATTGTGGCATATAAACCTCTGATCCCAACGGGCTGTCAGGTAATTCTTTAGCAGGCCAGGGAAGGGGGCCGGGTAGGGTTTTGCTATTTTGCTTGGGCCCCTCCGAAGACCGGGGGGCCCAGGCCCCCCCCGGGATGGGCAACTGCAGCTTAGTGTCCATTTAAACAGTGAGCCTTTAGAGACTGGTATAGAGTAATGTTTTTGCTAAAGTAGACTAAAGTCTTTGCTAAAGTAGCACAGAATGTACTTTTGTAACCTTGACTGCATTGCATTTAAATGTTTCCATTATCACCAATAAATACATTTAGGTAACCTTTCAGTGGCCTGTGGGGAATAGCAAATTCCTATGCAGCACAGTGTTTAAATTTGTTTGGCTACTGTGAGGAGATAAATGAAATGTAATTTCTCCAGTAATGATAAGCCATTAAGGAATGCCTTAATAGACCCAATTCCATAATAAAACACATAAAATACCAATTTATGTGTACTTTTATTTTCTTTCAGTACCATGATCAGTGGGCATCCATTTTGCAACTTGCAGTTACACATTTTGGGCTGCAAACACCTGCTGTTTTAGCTATCTGATACATATGCGTAAGCACTGAGCAATAAAGCCTTGACAGGTATTAAATAGCCTTTAACAGTGGCTTTTGCAACACAAGTTAATTCCACCCTGCGTTTATAGCCAAATAACCTGATTTTGTGTTTTTTAATTTCACTACAGAACTCAGTTATGTCTTGGGAAACTGCAAACAATTCGTTGACTCTTTACCCTATGATAGAACTGATTGCTTATTTATTGATTTTAGTGAATATGTAGCATGCACATAAAACTGGATTTGAAACTTCCCAACCAGCACTAAAGACGATTTGAGCGTGACTGTTAATTTTAATTAGGGGCTTAATTGATGTTATAATTGAAGTACTCTGCAAGTGCTAAGGAACAATTTTTGTCATTCGCATTAGAAACACACAATTTTAGATGTACCAGTGCTTTCTTGGTCCTCCCACATTGTAATTAGCCATAGTGAGAAGAGACAGAGGTTGCTAAGGCCAAGCTAAATGAAGTACTGTAGATAGATCCAGAATCATAGTCAAAAGAGACTGGGGTCAGGGCTGGCAGCAGAGGTTCCAAACAAAGGCAGGCAGGCTAGTTAGGCCAGGCAGAGTCAGATTCAGGCAATGGTCACGGCAGGAGATCAATCAGAATAATTAGGAGAAATACAGTAGGAAACCTGATAACCAAGCATATAGTGGCTTGGGAAGCATCCCTAAATAGGCCCAGGGAATGCAGGGTGCATACGCAGTGTCAAAATATGCATGAGAACACACAGAACATTGGAACGTCATGACTTCACCCTTGCGTAAGCGCACTGGGGAAAACGCATGAGCGTATGGACATGGCAAAGCCAACAAGGGATCGCCCTTGACCATGATCTTCGGTAAGTATTCTTATACCTAAGCAAAGGTATTTGAAACTTTGACTTATGTGACAAATACGGTTGAGTGTAATAAAGTCTTTAACAAAATGAAGTGTCCAAATTGACAACATGCTGACAACTATGATTTACAGTATTATTGCATTTGATGTGTATTAAGGTGCTCATGTTTTAACACATGGGCTGCAACTGTATCATATGCCTTGCCACCTCAAGGAAACAATTCCAATGCAACTATGGGAAAAAAATCAACATCATGGGTTTAAAAACATGTCGACTTGCACTTGAAATTGCACTTTGCACACTGTATTTGTGTTTGTAAATGACTCCCATTTCTTAACCACAGAAGGTTTGTAACCATGAGCATGTATATCTGTGCTTGCCATGCACCGCAGTTTTATGCCAATGCATGAGCTAAATGATCCCATTCTGCATTGCACGACTGTACCAAAAAGAGCTGGTATCATTGTTGAAAAAAGAAAAAAACTTGATTTATTTTTATCATTGTTGGTGTCTGTTCCTGTGGATACAAACCCATAGTGCTGGAATGGATCCATAAACACTTGTGCAGCCATGAGGTGGAACACATAAAACTGTACTGCAAGGAAAACTCAGTTGTTTAAGCTTATGGGCACAGAGCCTAAGTAGATTTATTACTAATTATATTTGTTACATATAGTGTACAAAATTAATATTTGTTTTGCCAGTACATACCGGTAAGTGCTAATGTGCACTTTTCCCCTAATAGCTTTCAGTTACCACACATTTTTTTAACAACAATTGCAGCAAAAATCACATGACACTGACGGATAAGCAAAACAACTCAGCAAGCTGTGGCGCATATCGTGAGTGTGGGAGATACTGATGTATAATCTTTGTAAAATACTGTGGGATATGTTGGTCCTATTGAAAGATAATAGTAAAAAAAAGAAAAAAAAACCCAAGACAAAAAGAGGGAGCTTGGAATAAGAGAAAAACCAGGGCAGATAAGGATAGAGTGAGAGGAGAAGTGGTGAAAGATACTTACGAACAGTGACAAATAGTGATGGGTGAAATAATTCGCCAGACATGGATTCGTGGCAAATTGCCATTAGCGGATTATTTCACGAAACAGGCATCAAAATTCACTGTGTAAAAATTGTCACACGGGTCAAAAAAATGACGTGCGTCAGAAAAAATTGTGGCGCACTGTGTTTTTTTGCCACGTGGGGCAAAAAAATTTACACACACATAAAATTTTCAGAACGCGCAATTTTTTCTCTGTATTTTCACTGTTTGGATTTACAATTTTTTTTGGCAAAGTGAAACAGGACAGATTGACTCATCACTAGTGACAAAATGAGAAATAGAAGAAAGTAGGACTGGGTTGCCAAGTGATAACTGGAAAGGTGAAGCAATTCCCTTCTAATGCCTTGAACTCGTTTCTAAATAGTTTACAGTCAAAACAATACACTACAGGGTATAATTTTAGTTGTATAAAATGTTTTCCAGCTATAAAGCAGGACTTTTAAACCTGCCTGATAGATATGTGTGGGGTATGGGAGACAACATATTGATTAACAGGTCATCATTTTGACTTCATATACACACAGGGCAATAAGCCACTGCCAATGGCAACCCATGTATGGCTAGATTAAATCATTACAAAACTTGAGATTGTTTTTTTTACTACAGGTACTATTTTTTTATTTTTTTTTAACTGTAGTGGGCTTATTTATCAGTTTTTCAGTTTGTGTTTTTCTAATTCGAATAAACTCATATTGTTTGAATTCTTGCTTATTTATTAATATGGAAAACTCGCTCAAATAAAAAAACTCGAATAACACAAATTTGCGAGTATACAAACTCAAATGAAACTCTAAAAACTCAAGTGTCAAGTTAAAAACATGACTTGATTTTGCCTGGGCCAACTTCCAGTGACTTCTTCATAAATTCACAAGCTTTTAGATGCCGAAATTTTACATTTGAGTTTTACATTTGGGTTTTTATGTGCTTAATAACCATTAAGAACAATAATTTGAATTTTGTTTTGGCACAAAATAATTGAATCGTAATAAAATTCAAATTGGAATATTGATAAATCACCCCCTTAGTTCTGTTTCTCTATCATTAAATCAGGATGTAGTGTGAATAACACATAAGAGGGCTTAAATAGATATAGTAGAAAATACCAGTTATAAGAATAAAACCTCTCTCCCTAAAGTCTCCCTTCTAGTTTCTATCGTTATTACAAATTACACGTGTTCATAGTCACATACCTCCCAATAAATGCTCCCCTCCTGCCTACACCCCATGTTTCCATGGAATTAACACTTCCATGTGGCAGATGTATGCGGGCCCTAATTGTTAAATTGCTGGCACATGATGTTAATAAGGTAGGAGGAGTTAGCTGCCTAGAAAGGACAGATACAGGATGCTTGTTAAGGTAACTGATCAGTTCAAGCCCAATACTGGGCACATTCTGACAGAAGCCTATGCACACAACATGCACAAAATGTTGTACTTAATATTTTATAGGTATAGGATCCTTTATCCAGAAACCCTTTATTTAGAAAGCTCGGAATTATCAGAAGGCCATATCCCATACACTCTATTTTAAAGGGGTGGTTCACATTTGTTATAACATTTATATATGTCTTTTCTGTGATAAAAGAAGTATTTTTGCAATATACATCCATTAGCAAAAATTAAGGGTTTAGGAGGATATTCACGTTGCTAATTCAAAGTAAACAACAATAACCTTTCTGAAGACTGGCAGCACTCTTTCTCAGTTCTCCACAGCGAGGCTTCTTGCAAAAATGGGTTTATTTCATGCCTAAATGGTTTAAGGTGACTTGGGATCCAAATTATGGAAAAAACCCTTATCCGAAAAAACCCCTGATTTTCTGATATGCAGAAACAGCTTAATTTTCTGATTTGCTATTGGGTCTACAACAGACTGCAGAGACTTGTTCCCTCCCTTCCAACCTTCTCCCCCCAATATAAACACATGACACAGGAGAAAACACACTGACACCAATTTTTTGTGGGTGGGGTTCGGCCACAGCTTTATTAAAGAATCCAACATCAGAAATAGTCCTTGCCATGTATTTCAAACTTTTCCAACTTTACAACAAACGTTTTGTTATTTTAACGAATGCCGGCCACTGCGGAAACCACCAAACAATACCCGAAATTAAATGGCCAAGGACTATCACCGGCCCTTTGCTGTGACAGACCACAATATATATATAAACAGATATCAGATATTTTTATAAAAGAAAAGATTTTTTTTTTTTTTTTGAAGAATCAGAACCTGAAAGGAAACATAAACATGTGAATTAAACGAAATTACGGGCCCATGGTTCACTAGCTAGAAGCGCTTAAACAGTCCCTCAGCGCTTTCCTTATGTACTTCAGCGCTGTCTAAACACACCAAAGGCTGATGCTTTCCATGAAACTTATGGTTTTGCAACAACAGAACAATTGCTATTTGTTAAACAATGGTGAGCTACCAGGAATATAATCTTTGCAATTCAAATACCTTACAGTCCTTTTTTATTTGTACCAGGGCCGGAAGCAGAGGTAGGCAGAAGAGGCACCTGCCTAGGACACAACGGTGGAGGGGCACCAGGCAGGTACCTCTTCTTTTTCCTCCCCCTAGTTCCCCCATCACTGCAATCACTCCGGCGACCTGTGTGTGTGCATCGTGTGCTCATTTACACATGCATGCGGGTGCACACACACACTGGGAGGGGGGGATAGGCGGGCCAAGCCGACCAGGTTGCCTAGGACGCCAAGCTGGCTTGGCCCTATACATTGTAAAGGAAAATTATAACCAAAAATCTATGGAGAGAGGTGATAGTAGAAGGGGGTTACTTTAAATAAAGTTTGTTGCAATGTACAGCTTTGCATTGCGTAAATTTTGATGATTGATTTTGGTAAGTCTTTAATGTATCATCACCATGAATCCCATCCTTGTACTATCACAAGTTGTTTCAAAAAATACTTTGAGAAAACTCAGCTTCCTTCCTTAGTTTCCTATTGTTTTGTATCTCCATGCATAGGCTTTTCTAAACAGAAAGTGGAATTGTTTCAGGTAAGATGCCTTGGATTGCAATTGCTGCGTTAGCCTGCTATATATAAGAATGATTTTGATAACCTATAACTATACAATTTAAATAAGATAATATTTTAATGATACAATTATTAGGCAGCTAGTAAGAGTTAACCATCGCTTTCACATCATCTGTAGAAGTATCAAAGCAGAGTAGTACAACCTTTCCAGTAGTTTCCCCTTGTTATTGTTTATAGTAGCAGACAATGCAAGATAACTTAAATGATTAGGAAAGCTTAGCTATGTTTTTCTAAGTCAGGATAACTGCCAAACTATCTGCACTTTAGTATTCAGCATTATACATTTACTGAATCATAAACCATTGTCTTACCTGGAGCATTATTACATAGTAACACTTCATGCTGACTTTAGTTCTGTAAATGCTTCACTTTATACCACTTAATCTGCGGTAGGAAATTGTGTTTCTTACTAATGATCCATCCATGTATTGGGTGGATCATTTACTTTATTGGAACTATTAGCTACATATGGAGGTTTGAGTATTGAAGGGAAAGGAAGTTTCCAAATTCTTCACAGGGGCTTTATTCTTTGAAATGCATTGAGTTTTCTGCTCAAAATACAGGTATGGGACCTGTTATCCAGAATGCTCGGGACCCGGAGTATTTTGGATATGGGATCTTACCGTAATTTGGAGCTCCATAATTTAAGTCTGCTAAACAATTGTGGTAAAAACTCAATCTTGAATGTTGATAAAACTGCCCCTTGGTAAGGAGACAGGAGAATCTGGTACTTTAGTTATCTTTCTACATTGGCAAAAAAGAAACAACAGCACTAAAAGCACAGTGCAGCACTGGGTACAGAAGCACTATATAAACTAGAAAGGGAAGTTTGAGAACAAATTTTATGTTGGTTTAAAAGTCACTAAATAAAAATCTGATTGGCTGTTGTTGGCCCCACCCAGTTTTTCTAACCTTGGACCACAGTTATATAATAAAAACTGGCTGCAATTACAGCTAGAAGTCTTTTTGGGTAAGTTCAGGGTCATACTGGGCCCGGCCCTAGTTTGCCCCACTGCCGGCACTCTCCCCACAGACCTCCCTCTTCCGTTCGCGCCTAGGTAAGTATTAGATATGCATGCTTGGGGGGAGGGGCAGGGAGTGTGTGTGAGCGGTGGGGGCCCTTGGGGTGTGGGGGGGCCTGGGGTGGTATATGGGTATAGTGGACTCATGAGCACTATCTGTTATATTACAGTTCTTTTCAATGTACTGCGCAGTACGGTTAATTACAGGCCTTTAACTCGCTGTCATGTTCGGTCTGCAAAACTTCAAACAACCTCTTGTTTAACACCATGTTCCCTCATACTAAAGGGTTGGTTATATCATCACTATTTGCACTTGGGTACACATGTCTGTCATTTTGGGCACCTTATTGGATGGGTGATGTGCCCTTTACCCCTGGATATGCCCTAATTCAGTTTGTGGGCCGGACAGGTGGTGGACTATACCTAGTATCCAGCGTCCTTGTGGTCCTTCATACCACACACTATATTTGATTAGCAGACTCTATTATCTGTATGTGTGGTGATAACATTCACCTACGTTCGGAACTCTAAACCCTGTGCCCCTAACCCACTGCCTCTGACTGCGTTTTCTTCTACATTAGTGCTCTGAATACCACCTTATCGGCCTTATGAATATGACTCATTTTTTAACAACTCATCACTTTTTACCTTTCCCTTTATTTTCACTCCCTTCACAGTGAGTTTCTCTACTTTCTGTCAGCTCTTCCTACATCACTTTACTAACATGTTATGTCTGTACCAATGTTCACTGGTCTGGTATCTACCGCACCATTTTAATAGATGTGTGATCTCTTGTAAGACAAATGGTGCATTTATTGTACAGCTATATAAAAAGATTTTCTTGTGACGGGTTACTATGATGATGGTGGTATCCCAGCAACTTGACTCATACATAATTATATAAATTTCATAATTTTCCTAATTAAGGTCTACAATTAATGAACTTACTAAATTAACCCTTCATTAGTAAGCACCTTACCCCTATCTTCTTAATTTAGAAGTTTTGTAAAGAAGCAATGTTGTCATAGCAATGTGCACTGTCCCCACCAGAGCAGACACGTAGCTCCTATGACAACTGCATGTAGCTCTCTTGACTGACTCTGCACCCGGATCCCTAACTTACAGAACAGCTTCCAGGGTTGCAATCCTCTTCTAGTGAGTACTTTCTGCCTAAAGACTTACGTATATATGGCTTATGTTTAGTACGTACAGACTTATTGTACCCTTGCACGTTCAAGTATTGGGGCACTCCACCAGGACGAACCCGCTCCCCTAATAGAAAATGACTTAATTATTTGAATATGCTTCATTATAGACCATTCTGTTTCTTCTAACGGGGTTAAGGTGCAAATAGGACCAAATTGACATGGGAAAGGAACTTGGTTACATAGTTACATAGTAACATAGCGTTGAAAAAAGAGTCCATCAAGTTCAACCCTTCACATACATAAACTATGCAACCACTAGTACTAACTGTAGATATTAGTATCACAATAGCCTTGGATACTGTGCTTGTTCAAGAACTCATCCAGACCCCTCTTATAGGCATTAACAGAATCTGCCATTACCACATCTCTAGGAAGGGCATTCCACAACCTCACTGCCCTCACCATGATAAACCACCTACGCTGCTTCAAATGGAAGCTCCGTTCCTCTAATCTAAAGGGGTGACCTCTGGTGCGTTGATTGTTTTTATGGGAAAACACAACACCCCCCAACTGCCTATAATCCCCAATCTGCACTGTATAATCATATAGTAGGCAGGATACCCTCATATCTGTGTCTATGGCTCCCTGTGTCTTTCAGCCTCATCAGGTACAAATTAACCAATTAAGTCCCACAGCAGAACCCATTCCAACAACTTCCTGCAGAGAAATTAACCCATTCATTTCTTCAACTAAACCCAATTTTACCCAGTTTGCCCAATTTGAGCAGCCCCTCTGTGGTATTAATTACCAAGTTACACAATTGATCAGTCACCATAAGCAGATGAGGCAGAAGAGCCCCCTCTCCAATACTCAAGAAAACGCAGAGACATGTTTATGGGGAAACCTGTTGGTGGACACAGGATTTATTGAAAAATAATGTATTTTGGGTGGGGCATTCCTAATAGCCAATGGTCCAGAGGAAGGCAAAAAACCTCTGTGCTAGGCCAATTTGCACTGAGGGTAAAAATTCCTTCCTGACTCCTAGAAACGGCAGTCGGTATTGATCCCTGGATCAGGGCTATATGTGGTCTGTGTGTGGGGGGAAGTATTGGTGGGTGGGTTGGGCACTTGTGTGGAGGGGTGGGAGGGCAGGCAGTTGCAGTGTGTAGTTGTGTTTAGTTTTAGGGGTGACTGGGAGTTTGTGTTAAGTAGGCAGTGAGCAGGTATGTGGGTGGATGCTTGTGTAATGATGTGCAGGGTAGGGAATTAGGGAGCAGGGGGAGTTTGATGGCAGCAGATCCCCCTGAGAATTCTTCTGGCGGAGTGCTGAAAAAAAACGGAGGAATAGTTTAGAAATTATTGAAATAGGAATAAATAGGGGGTATATTATATTAGGGGTATATTTATCATGCTGTGTAAAAAGTGGAGTGAAGCATTACCGGTGATGTTGCCCAGGACAACCAATCAGCAATTAGTTTCAACAGTTAGAAAACCAAAGCAAAGCATCTGATTGGCTGCTATGAGCAACATCACCGGTAATGTTTCACTCCACTTTTTATACAGCATGATAAATATACCCTTAAGTGAAGCAGAGCTGCACTGGCTAACATGGTGCATCTGCAGATGAAAAGCGTTTGGCAGTACATAGATATATTACCGAAATCCTCTGTAACCTTCTAGCAATGGCGCGCCGAACCCGTCTGCCCCGGGTTAGTCTCTCCACAACTGGAGGCTCCTCTCGCTCATTGATTTCCTCCTCTGCAGATGGAGGTTCTTGGATGTTTAGTATCTTCTCCGTGCCTGGAGGTTCTTCAATGCATATGACCTCCTCTGCAGCAGGAGGCTCTATTTTAGCTGCTATTTCCTCCTCTGCAGCAGGAGGCTCCATTTTAGATGTTAGTTCCTCCTCTGCAGCAGGAGGCTCTGGTTTAGGTGTTATTACCTCCTCTGCAGCAGGAGGCTCTGGTTTAGGTGTTATTACCTCCTCTGCAGCAGGAGGCTCTATCTGAGGTGTTATTACCTCCTCTGCAGCAGGAGGCTCTATTTTAGCTGTTATTTCCTCCTCTGCAGCAGGAGGCTCTATTTTAGTTTTAATTTCCTCCTCGTCAGTAGGAGGCTCTATTTTAGATGTTATTACCTCCTCTGCAGTAGGAGGTTCTATTTTAGATGTTATTACCTCCTCTGCAGTAGGAGGTTCTATTTTAGATGTTATTACCTCCTCTGCAGTAGGAGGCTCTATTTTAGATGTTATTACCTCCTCTGCAGTAGGAGGCTCTATTTTAGGTGTTATTTGCTCCTCTGCAGCAGGAGGCTCTATTTTAGTTGTTATTACCTCCTCTGCAGCAGGAGGCCCTATCTTAGTTGTTATTACCTCCTCTGCAGCAGGAGGCTCTATCTTAGTTGTTATTACCTCCTTTGCAGTAGGAGGCTCTATTTGAGTGGCTATTAAGTCCTCTGCAGCAGGAGGTTGTTGTTGTTTACTGGTCCTAAAGTGGAAAAAAAAACATTATTATAAATTGCTTCTGAAGCATTGATTGGATCAACGCTTTGGAACTCTTATCACTGGAGGAATAATTTATACTTATTTCCTTTGCCTAAGCTTAACCTGCTACACAGCTGTCCCTAAGGTAAAAATTGGGCAGTTACTAAGCTGAGTAGGTTTCATGCTTTGCCATAGAGATAGAATTCACCCCAATGAGGAGGTATGGCACCGTTAAGAAAAGACCTACCGCCCCCTTGACGTGGGGGCACATTGGGTATATTGGATGAGAGGATCGGACTAAACTGATAGACTGGCATACATTTTATTGGGCAAGAGATTTGGTTATACATGCAAAGTGCTTCAGTTTATCTTGCTCCATCTGTACATCCCCCTTAGTATGTGTATAATCCAGATCTAGAATTGTTTTTGGCTTCCCTTAATATGTTCATAAGTAGATTAAAAGCATGTATTGTGATGTCAGCAATAACTGATATCCATGCTATGGCTGTAGGCACCTAGAAAAGCAGCTTCTTTAAAGATTCAATTGTTTTTATTATGAAAGTGGCCAAAGCACCCATATTCACCTAAGGAAAAAAGTAAATATATTGATCTTATGTGTCAATAACTGGAATGGAAAGTGTAATTTGCAAAATACATACCTGGCAGCTTCAAGCAGTTCCTTCTCCTTCTCCCAGATGTTTAAAATAATGGGCAGAAGAAGAGATCTGACGGTCTGCGAGTGCAGGGGAGGCACAAGGATAGGAGCAAAGGGAAAAGAAAGGAGACAGTTATGATTATGCCTGTATAGATGGTGCCAATAATTCCTTTATACAGGGAGGGCAGTGAGGAGGTGGGATACCCTGGGGGAGTGTAGCGCCTGGTCTCTGGTAGGTATGTGTGTGTTTCCTTAATAGTCAGTAGCAGATAAATAGAAAATCCTAAAGGGACATGTGGTATTGTAAGTTTCCCTGAGCATCAGTCTGCCTTCTGTCATGTAGGGAAAACCCAGTGGGCAAAATGCCCCAAAAGCACCTCATATGCAATTACCCTGTCTGCAATAAACTTATCAAAGCAAATATGTAGGAAGTGGTTACCAATACTTCTTTTTCTGCAAATATTGGCACAAACCCAGGTTAATGTTCCCTAAAAGTATGGCATGAATCCTGCAGAATTGGCAATAAATACCCAAAAAATCATCAGGGGAAGTAATGAGGAAACTTACGTTCTGAAGTCGCAGGATCTCTAAATACTGCCACCCTAACAGTCGCTCTTCTGGTGTGTACTGTGGGAGAAGAGAGTAAATGTTAAGCGCTGCTTTGTACCAATGCCATTATTGTGCCCACGTGGGTAACAAAACTGTATGCAGTGTCTGGGCATCACCCCATACTGCATTGCAACAGTTTTATTGTTGCCGGTGAAAATGGCACTTACCGTAGGTGGGTGAATTTAGAAGCCCCCCCAGAAAGCAAAACATACAGTGAATAATAATGTTCCTTATTGTTACAGAGACAAATAGTGAATAATAACCTCTCCTATAATAATAATAATAATGATGCTTACAGGAGTCAGCAACCGTTCGGTGCAGAGGACGCGATATTCCCTTTCTAACTCTTCTAGTTGTTCCTGTAACATAAAAGAAAGTCCCAGGGTAAGAAAGGAATCTATGGATCAGTGCTATTCCTCTTGGAATCAGACCTATAAAGGAAGGGCTGGATCCCAGAGTAAGTGTCTTATCTGCCTCCTCATTATAATTGTGACTCCCTGACTGACTCCTAGGGGCTCATTTACAATGAAAGTGCAGCAGCAATATCATCTCAGTGGCAGCTGTGAGGCAGAAATATGAGGCAGCGCCACTGTGCAATTACCATTCGGCTGCAATATCACTATAGGCCACTTCATTATTCCAAATGGACTTGCATGGATCGTACCATTTCCAGCTCCTTCTGTAGTCGCAGGGACTTTAGGAAGACTGAGCCCTCACATATTAGCCTTATGAACACTGTGGCTACGTAGCTTAAACCATGTGCCATTTTTGATCATGTGAAACAAAGATTTAGGCATAAAATATGCTGGGACAAGAGCTGGCAATCTAAACCTATTTATTCCCTATTTATCTAAACTCCTTACCATAAAGTGGATCATTTCCAGATAGTCCCTGATGTTCCTCTTATCCGTAACTCTGGAATCCACCATGTACATTATAAGAAAGTGTTCTCTGAAAGAAAAATCCCATTAAGCATTAATAAAATGTTGCAATTCCCCCATATCACAATGATTCCCAATATAAAATTAGATCATTTTGGTTTTACTTACAGGTCCACAATCTTTCCGTACCGGCTCCTGTAGTGATGTTCTGCAAGGGAAACACATTAGTATTAAACACTGAGCTAAAGGGGGAGAGGAATTCACATATAATAAACTAACGCCACCTTTGCCCATTACAAACACCATGTTGGCACTTTTCCTATCTGTTACATTTTGACTTAAAGGAACACTGTTTCCCAGAGTGCCACAGACGCATCACCACACACTCAGGAATAAAGAACAAACAGAATGAATTTATTGCTCTAAAGTACAATACAACAAATAAATGCATAAGCCCACCGCATTTTGACCCGTAGAGGGCCTTCATTAGGGTATACAAAATCAAAAAAGGCAGAAAGAAGTGATACACAGGAATATACCCTCATGTCCTAAGATAATAATCACGCAGAGCATTTGCGTATATGCAAAAGTTCTCTGGAACGCATATGCCTTTCCATTTGTAGGAAAGTAAATATGAATAATAAAGAAACCCTAACAAAACCAGGTGCAATAAAATAAGGAAAACCAACATAATAGACTAAATCAGTCGCAATAAAGCAGAATCTGAGCATTTAGAAGCAACAATATAATCCAACTTATACATCAACTATGCTGTTGCTATGGCCCTCCATAGCAACCAGCCTTAGTTATGTACCCACAATCAGCAAGGTAAGTATAAGACCACATAAAGCTGCTGAAGGTAACTAGGATTACTGGGACTCTATGTTGGGGAAAAGCCTGTATCCTACTGACAAGCACAGTGACTTAAGTAACTGATGATTAATATAGGATTTTACCATAATAGGATGCAAGGGCTTCAAAGTTGGCAGAGTCCGCCCTGAAGTCATCCAAAATGGCGTAGAGCATCTGTAAGTGAAAGGAAAAGCGCATTAGGGACACAATGCAAAAATGATGTTGTATCTGTGGGAATATGTGTATGGTGAGGCAAGATGGACTCTGTGGAATAGTGTGTATAGTAAGGCAAGATGTGTCAGGTGAAGGGCTGTAATTGTGGGACAGTGTGTATATAGTTTAGCAGAATGGTATCAGCGCTGTAACTGTAGGATGGTGTTTATACTAAGGAAGGCATACTGTGCACAACATGACTGCTCAGCCTTTATACATATACGTGGGAGGTAAATGGTATGGCAGGTAAATGATATGGCAGGTAAATGGTATGGCAGGTAAATGGTATGGCAGCTCTGGCCCATATGACTAAAAAGAAGCAGTGACAGAAGTGGGAGAGGTGCAGACAGACAGAGAGCTGCTTAAGGGGAGCTTCTATAGAATAGTGACAGGGAAACAGCGGCTCCGACGAGAAAGGATTTTGTACAAAAGAAACAGAGGAATTACCTCAAGCGACGCCATTCTTTTGAGCGATGGAAATCTAAAGGCACAGATACAAATGAGCATTATATTAGGTACAGCAAGACAAAGAGTTTCACATATACTAAAATGCCATTAATGGGGCAGTTACCCTCCCAACCCCCTTTGTCTGCTCCTTTATTCTGTAATTACAGGTTAAATTCCCAGTATTCCCCCTGTTTGTGTTTCCCAGGAGCAACTCAGGAAAGCGCTCAATGACTCTCAAAATGCTAAAATTGAATCCATGAGTTGGTGCATTTCTTAACTTCAATGCTACAGAGGGAAAGGCCTGAGCTTTATGCCCCAGGGTAGTTTTCTGCAGAGTGGGCTGCCACCATTTCCCCCAGCTTCTTCCCAGCATCCCCTGCAGCCCAGACTTGGTACATGCGGAACTCTATAGAAAAGTTCTGTCTGACTAAAGTCCAGGGGAAGCTGGGAAGCTGTGGGAAGACGGGGCAGCCCGGCCTACAGAAAACTACCTTGGGCCGGTGCCCATTTTGATAAAAACAGCTCAAGCCCAGGAAAAAGATAAGTAACCTAACAAATTGCACCCCCCCCCCCTAGTAAATTTAAGGCAGACTTGCTGTAGATAAAATCATGAACTGAATCAACTGGATTTGCTAGATTACCTTTAAAAAAAAGGTTGTCAGAAGATGGTAAAAAGATGGTAAAAAGAACCAAAAGGTTCGGACAGAGGGTCCGGCCCAAGGCCGAGTACCCCAAGGGGCCCCTCAGTAGCTGCTGGCTTTCCTCAAGTTCAGCTAAGAATGGAAAAAGTGAACTAAAGGAAAGCCAGAAAAAATCGCAATCCAAAAAAATTCGGTGAAAGTGCCGAAACCGCAAAAAACCACAGCCAGTCACGCACTGTAGCAATCTGTATAAAGAAGGGAATAAAAAGTATAAGTCAACTTCAGGGTTAATGCATTTAGCACTTAATATTTCCAATGAAATACAGAGGAAGACATCGCCACAATTTCAGACCCCCTCATTTAGACTGATCCCCCTCCACTAGTAAAGAATTGTAAATTAGGCCCTGTGTCCATGGTGAGTGAAAAGCGAAAAAATACAGTTGGGCTTATTTATTAACACTGGGCAAGATTGTACCTGGGCAGTAACCCATAGCAATCAATCAGCGGTCAGCTTTGTTGCCAACTGCAGGTAGAACTATGAAAACACAAATATGATTGGTCGCAATGACCCAGTGTTGATAATTACCCCCCCCCCCGACATAGGGAACATTTAATGCAGGGCATGGAGATAATTAAACAGCTGGTTAGGGGGCTGGGAGCCCAAGGCATGTGACATGTGGGCAGTACGTGCTTAGGGGGCAACTAGGCCATAGGCCTGTATATTATAGCATAATAGGTAACAGCAAGGAGTAGCAATAAACATTGTTTTATTCAATATTGCCCCTGTCATTTACCTTATTGCCCCCCACAGCCAGGGCAATTGAAGGGCACAAGACTTACTAATAAATGTTATTCTGTAACAGGAGAAATATTGGTATTTATTCTTTTAAATTCAGTTACATGTTCAGGTTGGTACATAAGAGTGGGGCATATACCTGGGGCAGAGGGGCAAAACTCTAAGGAGCCTGTCAATACGGGGAACAAAAATAAAGTATTTTATGGTGGGGCGCAGGGGTATCCAAATGTCGCACTTTTTGGGGGGACCTCAGTGAAAAAAGGTGTATATTTGCTGTAAGCCCTGCATAACAGCCTGAGTCTGTGTCTCCCAACCAACGCTAACATTAAAGGCATCTCTAATTCTCATTTTAGGGGATGCACTTTCACTTACGCTCATCACTGCTCCCTAATTACCTATTATATTATAAGGGCCCAACCACAATTGGTTGCAAACAAAAGTGAAAATATTAGCAAAGTGAATGTCTGATTGAATGGAGTGCATGCATGTTGCTTCTGTTCTCTGCCTGTACACATACATTACTGCATAGATAAAGCAAACATTTGCCCTCTCCCTCTCGTGGATAGAAGGGTGCAAAACAGAGCTGACAGGACAAGGTGAAAGAACATAAGGCTGGAAGAAACCATTTTGTGTTTATCGTCTTTCCAAGGGAGCCCGGGCAGTACACACTTTTTGGGGGGACCTCAGTGAAAAAAAGTGAATATTTATTGTAAGCCCTGCCTAACAGCCAAATCTTGGGTCTGTGTCTCCCAACAAGCGCTAACATTAAAGGCATCTTCAAAGCTTATTTTAGGGGAAATGTCTCCAGATTCACTAAAACCAGTAAGAAAAGCAACATCAGATAGTCTGGGGGATATCACCCCGCTATTTCCACTATTTTTTTTAGCTAAAATAAGAGTAATTTAGCAACAAAAATCAGGCTTACCTCTCACCACAACAGCAACCAACGGACTGAATCAACTGTCACATCCCAAGGAGTCAAGTCAACTCTCATCACATGACACGTGCCATTGTTACAGGGAAAGTGTAGCCCAGATGTGGCAGTTATTGCCAAGGTAATAGTAAGCATCTTGGGGATAAAGATAAAGATATAAATGTACGAAAGAGTGGGACACAGTGATTCGGTAGAAAAAGTTCTGTGATGATTTATTACAAAGTATAAGCTCTTGAAGTAATAAGCATACAAGTAATTACATAGATGGTAAATGGTCAATAATATCCATATAGTCCAATGATAATAGTCCATCAAGATCTCCACAGACAAAATACTGTAGCTTCATTCTACTACTGGATTCTTTGAAAAAAAGCTCTGTCTTGGTAAATGCTCTGCTCTCATAATACAGTTTGAATTAAGGCTATTGTGATATAGGTATAGGACCCCTTATCCCGAATGCTCGGGACCAAGGGTATTCCATAATTTGGATCTCCATACCGTAAGTCTACTAAAAAATCAATAAAACATTAATTAAACCCAATAGGATTGTTTTGTATATATATATAGTTTATGTATGTTAGTGTATAGATAGGTCAGTATAATTCTATATACAGTATGGACTTTGGTCTTTTTTCAACCCAACTTAACTATGTAACTATGATTTGCACCAATGTAGTAATCATCATTTGATTCATTTCGTTTTCAGACTTAATAAGGAAACATTACTTTATGTGAAAGATGCGCTGACATTGCAGAAAAATGTTTGTTTACATGTTTGTTGTAATATTTAGGTGATTACATTAGCACTGAAAGGCATTCTGAAATGTATGTTTAGTGTAAATCCTACTGAATAATGAGAGGTGTAACCCAGTTAGTTGAGCGATTCATTCACCAGTAGTAAGAGTGGAAGGAATTCTATAGTGAGTAGAGCAAAGTGCCAGGGGGTATAACTAGCCCCCTCCTTACTGCATAGAGTTAAAAGACAACGGTATCCTTGCTCCAAAGTGCTGACAATCTAAAAGGGAAGGAGACTGAAACATACATGGGAATGCCCTGTGAGGGGGTAGAGGCCATATCTGGGAATAGTGACAGGAAGTAGTGAGGGAGAGAGTTAGGAAAGGGGGGCAAGTTGTTAGGGGCCTCCTTGCTGTAAGATTGGCTGAAAAATGACTTTTAATTGGGCAATGCCTGGGGGTTCTGGAAATGAGGAAGGCAATTTCAGAGAACTGCTGCATCATGGGAAAAGTCCTGGACGTGGAAATAGCAAGATGTAATGAGGTGGAAAGAAGGATGAATGCAGATAAAAGGCCATGTCTGGAGAATATATTGCCATTTCTCGAAAAAAAAAAAAAAAAAGGAAAATTGAAACCTGTCCATGTTGGGGCTCAGCACAGGGAGGACAAGAGAGGAAATTACTCCAGGTTTTTGTAAATGACTCCTTATTACTTAAGTAAAGTCATGGACAATTTTTTCAGTAAAAATGTGAGTAAAAAAATGGTGATAATGTGCTGATATTTGGAGGCATGTACACAGTAATTTTTTTGTAAATAAGTCCTATTAATTCTTACTTCTTTCCAATGAAACAAATAAGGCCCCCACTGACCATATACAGAGAGTTTTGATCACCAACCTACAGCTCTGTACCTATCAGGGTTGGACTGGGGGGTGCAGGGCACACTGGGGCTGACACCCCAGGGACCGAGCACCCCCAAGGTGCCCCCGTCAGACACGTCCCCTGCAGAAGTCCCCGCTGTACCCCCTAACCCACTGCCCAACATCCTCCGCTGAGCGCGCTTAAGTGAAATGTGTCAGGGGAGAACACCGGCACCCATGGAAGTGGTAACAGGGATTGGGTCTGGGCTGCTGGGGCCAAGTCCAACCCTGGTACCTATCCTACAGTCTACTGCCAATCCTCAGGTGGTAAATCAACATTGGCGATCCTAGGAAACTGGCATTCAGTGCCCCAGTTTTAAGCACCTGCTCTGTTAGAACTCATGTCAGGTACCAGCAGCTCTGTGTGTATTAAAGTGTAAAGAGGGATAAACAAGTATTTTCACCTGATACAGATTTAGTTAATCTGAGCTAGATTTTTTCCAAATGTTTTTTTCCACAGGAAAAAAATCACAAGAAAAAACACACACTGACTTCAATGCCTTTGGCGTGAGAAAAAAACGTGGATAAATATGCCAAATAACTCCAATGAATTTGGTGTAAAAACAATGGGCACTGATTTTAATGCATTTCTGTAAAATGTCACAATTTCATGAATTTTTTCCAGAAATTATTTGAAGAATCGAAACACAGTAATTTTGTTAATTGATGATTGCAAATCTATTTCCTGGGCTTCTTGCCGCTGGTTTCCTGTAGGAAATCAACTCATTCTCTGCTTTACTGTTTCAACTGGCATTTCCACTCACTGGGATTCTTAAAAGCTGTAATATAAAAATCATTTAAACATTGAATAAACCAAATAGGATTGTTTTGCCTCCAGTAAGGATTAATTATATCTTAGTTGGGATCAAGTATAAGGTACTGCTTTATTATTACAGAGAAAAAGAGAATCATTTTTAAAAATTAGAATTATTTGCTTATAATGGAGTCTATGGGAGATGACTTTTCCGTAATTCAGAACTTTCTGGATAACGGGTTTCCAGATAAGGGATCCCATACCTGTACAATGATTTTCAGTTCAACATTTTAAATAATGCTCTCTCTGTATGTAAGGTTCAATATATAAGCAATGTATAAGTTGCACTGCTCAATGCTGTATTTATAGTTAATAACCAGCCCAAAAGAGTAATGGGCATCCTTTCAATTTTAGTCCACTGCAAACTTTAGAATTGCTGAGTTTGTAAGATGAAGCTGTATGGAACTGCTTGCATGCATGCAAACATACATATATCTTAAGAAGGACGTCTATACTTATTTATTAATAAACACTAAATTGTTCCCACAGGCCCCTGATTTTTTTACATACACTGTTTTGTGTGATATAACGGTGCTATCATTTACAAATAAATTTACCATCCAGGGTAGGTTGGGTGGATGGGCCATTGACAAGGGGTCACCATCTTTGCTAGTAAAGAGGTTTGACTAAGCCACATTTATGGTGATCAGGGCTTAAGTGGTAGCCCAGTGACAGAACAGGAGGGTGTAACAAATTTACCAGCAAGTAAACTGACTGCAATTTTTTTTTTTTACCAACTAGGCTGGTAAATTGTCAGCCAGGTGGAATGCATGCAAACATGGGCTACTTATAAATATTTTTGAGTGTATAGCTTATGGGACCTGTTATCTAAAATACTCCTGGGGTTTTCCAGATAAGGGGTAATTTGGATCTCCATACTTTGTCTATTAAAAAATAATTTGAACATTAAATAAATTCAATAGGATTGTTTTGTCTCCAAGAAGAATTCATTATAATCTAGTCTGATTTGAGTACATGGTACTGTTTTATTATTAGAGAGAAAAAGGAAATCATTTTTAAAATTTAAATTATTTGATTAAAATGGAGTCTATGGGAGATGGTTTTCCGGTAATTTGGAGCTTTCTGGATAATGGGTTGCTAGATAAGCAATAACTAAAGTAAATGATGTAAAATATTTTTTACACTGTATAAATGTTAATTACCTATAACTGTTGCTGCCACCTGTCAGTTTAAAGTGAAATACCTTTAGGAACCGAGTAGATAGCAACAATGCACTTATTAGGAAATCTCTTGGTATCTGCAATGCACGCGGATGCGGCTTCTGTTCCAAAATTGCACTTATCTTGCTTTTAAAGTTTTTCTTGTTTTGTTAATTTCATCCCCAATGAAAGCTTTCCTATATTTTACTATTCCACATGTTATTCAAAATTAGTGATTAATCAGACTGGTCGCATCTTTCAAGCTGCAGAATCAAAGGCAACTTTTATTAAAGTTGATATTTTGTGTGTGTTAAGGGGATTTTCAAGCCCATAATATCATTTGCTTATGCAAATGAGGGAAATGAATTGCTCCCTATGCACACATAAACAACTTCACAATCTGGATAAGTATTAAGATGCAAATGGGAAAACATGTCTATTTATTCAGACATTTAGAAATAATGGCCACAGAAAATGTAGGCTTTTCTGCTCCATGGGGCAGTGAACCAAACAATTAAGCATATGTAATACTAGATGGAAAAGGAGCACATTTTTGTTATATGAGTTAGGGAAAGTGAGACAAGGAAGGTATATTTCCCGCAGATTTATCTCATATTAGATGCTGTACACCAGTACACTGGCACTATAGTGGCTTCTCACCTTGTGTATAAGTAGCAGGTTTGTGGCATTATAGGTGCTGGAAAAACCTTGCTGAAAAGCTTTGTTACTTTGTCACTGTTTTATTTTTTAAGGCCCAATGGGAAAAAGGCAAAATGCTAAGCTATATTGGTGCATTTTGTTATCATTTACAAGTCTCCCATTACCTACTGAATTGCTTTTTCAGAGAACAATAACATATGGCTACTTAAAATCATTATCTATAACAATAAAAAATCCATGGTTATTCCTGCTGTTTTGATGCTGCAACTTTTTCATAGAAACATAGAGATAATGAAACACCAAAGGGCTAAGCAACTATACACTGTATACTGTAATTTGCAAGGTGAATCTCCCCTACCTGAAAAAAAGACCTTTATCACCTATTAAACAAAGAGATATGGACTACCCCGTTTTCCTGTGCAAAGTAAAACATATTTCTAATATAGTTAGTTAGGCAAAAATGTAATATATTAAGGCTGGAGTGAGCAGATTTCTATAATAATAGCCAGAGCACTACTTCCTGCTTTTAGCTCTCAAACCTCTTAGTTTCACAGTTAGACAGCACTGGAAAGAACTTGGCGTGTATTGGTGGGAAGATAAGTGAAAGTAGAAGGCTAAACATTTGGTGTTATTTAGCTGTAAATATAATGAACCATGCTTCTTTCAAAATGGTCCAAAAAATTCCCATTTCATCTTGTTGCTGCAGATAAATTGAATAATAATGCTTAGCATTACTCACAAATGAGGTTAAATGTTCCATCTAATGCATTACCTGATAATGAAACCCTGCATTCCTCTCTACTGGTGGCAAATTAAACACTTTTGTTCTCTCATTTGCTCAGGAGGTGCTGTGCTAGTGGCCATGGTGTAGCCATGAAATCTGGAGAGAATTGAATTCTATTTAAGATTTAACACAAGGCTACAAAATCCAGGGTGCAAATATATCAGCTAAGTGTGAAGAGGTCTGCTTTCACTTCTCTGAGTTGTGTATTCATTAAATCTGTTCTACAAAAAGCACAATTTTCGCAGACCAGGTCCTAAGCTCAAAAATAGAAAATGCTATCACAGAATTTCACAGATTTCTCTTAGGAGTCATTAATGAACAGGTAAAAAATGAGAACTTTCAATTTTGATTTTATGCCATTAATATAGTGCATGTATGGGGTCTGTTATCCAGAATGCTTGGGACCTGGGGTTTCCCAGATATGGGGTCTAACTGTAATTTGGATCTCCATATCTTAAAGGAGAAGGAAAGGCTAATAAAGAGTTAATCTCAAGCTGCAAGCATACCTCCAGTTCTCTCAACAGTGCCCTTAAGTCTCCCCACATTTCTCCCATTCAGATGATCAGAAGCCTCACAGAAAAAAAAAACGCTGAGCTGGGTAAAGAAAGTTCCCATAATGCCTCGCTCCTGCACCGAGACCCAGACTGTGTACATGTTCAGTTTGTAAGACTGAGGAAGCTTCCTGCTGATTGGCTCAGATCCACATTCCTAAGGGGGGGAGGGAGTTCTTGAGGGGGGGAGCAGGAGAGAGGAGAGAGCTGCGTGTCTCTGGCACAGGAAACCAAAGACAACAAATCTTTCTGTGAGTGCTTATGGCTGTATATACATAGACCTTTCTGATAAAGCTTACTTAGTTTTTACCTTTCCTTCTCCTTTAAGGCTACTAAAACATGTAAACATTAAATAAACCCAATAAGACTGTCTTGCCATCAATATGGATTCATGCAGTTAGGGGGGCATTTATTATTGTTCAATGGCAAGTGTCGTCTTTACAACTGGAAGGTCTTTCTTGCTTCGTGGTTTAAGAGTTTGTCAGGGGTTTTTAACGCTTGCATTTGTGCGACAGTATAATAAAGTTGTGGTTTTCGCTTTTTTCCATGTCTTTTTTCATTTGTGCTTTTTCAGATCTTTATCAACATTATTTTATTAAAAGTACAAGGTACTGTTTTATCAGTACAGAGAAAGTTTTAATAACTAGAATAACTTGCTAAAAATGAACCCTGCGTGAGATGGCTTCCTGTAATTTGGAGCTTTCTGGATAACAGGTTTCTGGATAAAGGATCTAGCATTAAAATGTCATTCAGTTAATTTAATCTTTAGTAAAAAGTAAAATGTTTGTACTTCTGTTTAAAAGCCATTCTGCAATACAGATTTTTTGTTATTTCAGCCTGTTCTAGAGCCAAGTCAAGACTAATATATGAAGACTGTGGTAATATAGGGTTTTACCTTCATATTGGTTCACAGGCTTCATTACTATCATGGTTTGCTGTTCAATAATTCAGGTTTACAATATTGTTTCTGCAGGAAAAGCACAGTGTCATCATAATAGCTTCTTCCCTAAAATATATTTTTTATATACCAGAAGCTATTTCTTACTCTAATTAAAGCTGTAACTCTAACAGGAGAAAGTTTACCCTTATAATGAGTTCCCTGGTGACACAAAATGTTTTTTTTTCCCTTTATAAGGCTGAAATCAGCAACTATCTGCCTTAGCAAAATGGCATGGTGATTGCATAAGACCTTTGGTACAGTTAAAGCTAATAATTAAAAAGAATCCTTTGTGAAAATACTTATATTAATTAATTACATGTTTTATTCATATGTAATACATTTTCAAACATGGTTTCAAAGGAACCACTATTAAGGCATATAACAAAACATACATTTTGTTTTCCAAAACAAAGAATATACGTCTTACATTAATGAAAGATAGTAAAGAAAAATAATAAGATTAAGAATACAAAGTGCAAAAATAAATTACCAAAAAACAGGGGTAATTCTAGCTGCTGTCCAAGGTAGCGGACACTTTATAAAAAGGGCTTAGAAGAGCAGCCCTAAAGAAGGAATAATGTGCCTGGGAGCAGATACTCTGTTGTTATAGATTAAGAACACTATTCAATGCTAAACAAAAAACTTTTATTGAATAAAAGGTTTTTAAAGTATTTTGAAAATATTATTTAATACAGGTATGGGATCTGTTATCTGGATCTGAATGATTTCCCTTTTCTGTGTAATAATAAAAAATGAACCAACTAAGATATAATTAATCCTTATTGGTGTCAGTACAATCCTATTGGGTTTAATTAATGTTTAAATGATCTTTTCGAAGACTTATGGGGCATATTTATTATGCTGTGTAGAAAACGGCGAGAAAATTAGCCATACATCGCCAGGCTTCACCGTGAAAAAATGGCGTAAAAACGGCGTAATTGTTTTACGCGTTTTTTCTTCCACCGGAACTTATGGGAAATAATGGCGTAATATCTGTGTAATATCCGGCGTAATATCCGGCGTTCAGATGGCGATCTTTTCCATTTATTTTACACAGCTTTTTACTCGTTTTTTTCGGCGAATTAGTTTTACACAGCATAATAAATACGCCCCTAATGTATGGAGATCAAAATTATAGAAAGTTCCCTTATACAGAAACCCCCAGGTCCTAAGCATTCTGGATAACAGGTCCCATACATGTTTTTTGTTTAGTTTTGAGAAGTCGCAATAAGTGAGCTTTTTTTCTCAATAGAATTTTGCCATTTTGCCAGCGCTGAACTTCTTCATGAATCCATACTAGAATTTCTCTGTGCAGTTTATCCCAGCAGACACCATTTATCTGCCCACTACAGTGCTTAATATGGAAAATTTAATTTAGCCTTCTCGTTGATTTCAAAACATTTCTGCAACATTTAGCAGCTTTGTGAAATTTTCCAGGTGCGAACTTTGCGTTACGAAAAACCTGAGTATAATATATATATATATATATTTTTTATTTTTTTTTAAGCACCTATAGCAGAGTTAAAGTCAATAATAAACATGACCCTTCGGCATTTATTGCTAGATATCATAGACATAGTGTTTTTTTTTATTTTGCATTTTTATATATAGAAATGCAAAGGTGGTATTTGATTATTTTTCAAACTGACAGAAAAGGTGAATTTGACATAGCTGGCCACCTTGAATATCTTGAACAAATATATTCCACTGACAAAATAAGATAGATTCAGCATAGTCCACCAGCTTGCATATATTGCAGTATATAGACACACAATGGGAGGGCATTTTATTGGTAGCGTTTTGCACAAAATATCTATAATGTCAGTAGCCTTAGAGGCCTATTTATTTTACTGTGTAAAACAAAATTAGCCAAAAAATAGTGTAAAAAGTTGTGTTCAATAAATAGAAAAGTTTGCCATTCGAACACCAGATTTTACACAAGTTCAAGCAGAAAAAAAAACTTTTGTGCCCCATGGCCCCTCCCCCGTCCTTCACAGCTTCCCCCCCCACTGTTCTAATGTGGTCTCTTCCACTAGGGGCTGGGCAGCCAGGAAATTCAAATGCCAAAATGTCAAAATTCACTGCCCAATCCCCAATGGATATGCAAACAGTGGGCAGCATGCCGGCCCTAGATCTTTGCCTCCTTAGGCCTAGGCCTTTGTGGCCTGCCCGCAATTCTAGGCCTGGTGGTCACAACTTTATTGCACCCCAGATAATTTAAAGTGTTTGGTCGCAAGCACAACTTTCTGTTTTCCTATTATTCGATTATGATATCATACCTCCCAACTGTCCTGATTTTCGTGGGACAGTCCCAATATTAACAGTTCAGCCCGCAGTCCTGATTCTTATTGAAAAGTCCCACATTTCCCTTTGATCTCCCACAGTTAACGCCAAAAAAGATACAAAGTTTCTCAAACTTAATTAGATAAGGAGGCTTTTGGCAGAGAGCCCAGAACACTCAACACCTGCACTAAGATACAGCTGTAACTAATAAGATAAACCGGTCTCTTGGTGGAACTGAGACTTGCATCTTAAAGGGCAATTTCACCTTCATAAGCAAAACTGTAATAATACATAATCGAAGACCCCCAAAACCACCAGAAATATGTTTAAACTTACATAACCTGCAAAATTTATTAAAATGGTATTTAGGTTGTGTGGCCACAAAAATGGAAGTGGTCAAAAAAAATTTGCCACGCTACGTTCAGCATTTCTTTTTGTCCCTCTTTGCATTTTTTCAAATGTTGGGATATCAGTGGTTTAGCATGAACTCTAGAGATATGGAAATTGACATGGTGTATAAAAGGGGACTAACAATGTGTTTGTGAAATTAATGGGTTTATATTTATACATAAAGTTATGAATTTGTAATTACATATCCCACTCTTATGCAAACTTGCATATCAGGCAGCATAAATGTATCATCAAGGCACAACAGTTATTTCTTTAAATATAACTTTAAATGTAAATTTGTGACATCTAAAAAAGTTGTAATTTGTTCACTTTAACTTTCTAAGAGCATTCAGCATAGTACTCACAGCTCCAAAGAAATCATGCCATGTACTGAATATATGCCAGCAACTGAAATAAAAACTATAATGTAGCTTTATTCTAAAGGAGAGAATGATAAAAGGCAAAGGGTCTTTCTATGCCACCTAAACTGTTGCCCACAATCACTATGTACTTAACTATACTGGTTGGTCTATTATATAATATTTTATATATTGTACCAAGAAAATAAGAAAATGTTCGAACAAGAATAAATGTACAAAAAAAACATTCCTTTTTATAGGCTGTCTCATCTGAAAAGCAGTGTTTAAGTTAGGAACCTAAATAACTGTTAGCATATTGTGGCCTATACTATTAAATTAAGATATATGCCAATATTTTTAATTTAGTTTTTTTTTTTAAGGAATTCTCAGAAAAATGAATTTAGGTAAGGGTGGATAATATTTGCCAAGAGTGCACTTTTAGTCCTTTTTAATGTATTTGTGAGGCTTTTCTCTCAATCATCACCATGAAGTAACCGTGTGCAAACGGCTCTACTCTTACTGCCAATTTACTCTTCATGTTTTGACAGCAAACATATGATATTCCATCTTTAAATCTTTTTTGAATGCAAATAGAATCACTTCTATGGTAAATATTTGAATATCAGTAAAGTGAGATTGAACTGCAATTAACCTGACAACCAAATCCAACATGCAACCTTCCCGGTGACATTGGAGATGCTGCCAGCCACAACATTCCAAAAGAAAACAGGAAGCCCCAATTTCTAAAATGAAATTCACACAATATTCACCTTGATAAACCTTGTTTTTCCATTAGCACCGGTAATCTGCTAAAAAAAAATGTAAGATCTCAATTAATTCAGTATTATACAGTAAGGCATAACAGTGAGATGAGATGTATGTCTCCTCTAATAAGAAACACTGCTGAATACTGTACATCTCATTATATTCTGAATATCAAGCCACTTGCTAAATTATGGATGTCCGACAATTGCTGAAACCTGCTACTGATGTGGAAATATTAGTTGTGATTATATTCAGTTTGATTTGAATCTAACTTATTAGGCAGGGCAGGACAAGGCCATGTCTATTTTAGTATTTATTCATATTTTTCTATTTTTTGCTGACTATAGGATTATAGTCTATGACTGATATTCAATACTATTTTTGTGGTCATTGTTGATTAAAATATTTTAAATTATTTCTCTTTTTGAGGGCTTAAAACGGAATTTAATTTATGGCTGAAAAAAGCATCAAATTAACCCCATTCTATTTAACATCTCTTCAGCTCTGATACAAGATGGTCTTACATTGGCCCACCACAATGGTGCTTTTCTATCAGGGTCCACATCATAGGTAAAGTAACTCTGGGGTCTCACTTTCCCTTGGCCCACCACTGAAATCCCTGTATTGGCAGGGTGACCACCTGGGCACTAGCCTTACTACACTCCTTGGTGGAGAAAAGGTTGCTCATACTAGCTACATAGTTAAGCTGGGTTACAAAGTCCATCAAGTTAAACCCTCCAAATAAACCCCAGTGCACATTTATACACATGTATACAGACCTATATATAGGCTCACATATAAAAACGATATATACCAATATCTATACAATACTATTTATACTAACTAGCTGTAGAAATCATCCAAATCACTCTTAAATGCATTAGTAGAATCTGCCATAACAACATCATCATGGGTGGCTTCTGGTGCCATGATTTTTTCTCTGCATAATGTCCTCAATTGTACTTATCAAGAGTAATCATGTCCCCTTGACAGAGAAAACAACCACAACTTTGTCTACCTTTATGGTTTAAATCCTCCCTTTTACCAGTTTAGTTGCACATCTCTGCACTTTCTCCAGCTCAGTAATATCCTTCTTATATTAAGCACCACTGATCTCCAAGATCAGTTTAAGCCTTTCAAACTTTGCATTTATAATACAGAAATAATTATGACCATGAACAGCATATTGCATCATAACATATCTTCACATCTGCAACAACCAGAGTGGCTAATCGTCTGCAACAATCAAATAAGTAGGAAGCAACATTAACAAGACATTTTGATCATCTATATTGCTGAATGCAAAATTACTTATCAAAATCTTTGGCAAAATTCAACATAATTATTGTGCTGATGAGCATTTCTGATACAGGAAGTTGGTCACACTTTCTGATTATTCATTATGTCTGTGAATGGCAATTTCAAGTTTGTTCTGTAATGCAGACACTAATGTCCTGAATTATTCTTCAGGCAAGCAGCTTGCTTATCCGTAATGTCCAAAATTAACGAAGATGTGTTGTCGTCTGTCTCTAAATGCCTATGAGAAAAGAGAAGTGATTAAATGTGTGTGTATATCACTTGTGCTACAAGCAAAATGGATGAGCAAAAAATAACAAGGAGAGTAGGAGGGATGATACGGAAAGAACAGGTAACAACCCCAGGAGATTCTGCCAGCCAGATTATTGGCAAGAACATTTTTCATCACTGCATTCAGCAATGTGATTGCAGTTGATTGGATGGCCAATTACAGAATGTACAGTACAAATATCTTGAAAGTAGCCACTGTACAATGCTTTAACTTGTAATTGCAACAGTTCTTTCTTCTGGGAATACTGCTGTATTAATGACAGGACTGCTGCAATATATCATATGGCATGCTCCTAAAACAACAGCATTTAATGTTTTATTTCTTTCTCTCCTACATTACTAGCCTCAGAATTGATTCTTATTGTGGGAATCACACCATTCATTAAAACTGCCCCCTGAAGGATATTTCTAATGAATGTTAATTCTGTTTTATCCAATTTTTGTAGTTCAGTGCTGCCCCCAAGTGTAACTTTGCAGTTTGAAAGAAAAAAGGACCAGAGAGAAAATATCTTATGTTCTGTGTATTCCCCCTGATCAATTCACAATTCACAAGCATCCTAGCTAAGGATTGCTAATATCATATCTTGTAAACAGAACTGCACAGTTTTCTGTTGCATTAAAACTTTGAATATTGAGAATATTGTTTTTTACAGTCAGACTAGGCTGGCAGGACACCGGGAAAAACCCCACCAACCCTGACCCGATCCCCACCTGCATTCCCCATTGTTCCCCCAATTGTGGCAAAAGTAAGTATAAGGTGTACGTGGGGGGGAAAGGGGGCTGGTGGTGGGTGAGCAGACAGGCAGCAAGGGCAGCCCCAGTGGGCCTGACACACCCCAGATAAGGGATTTGGATTAATTAACCCTTAGTTTCTATGTATTGTATCAGGAACAAATGAACCAATTAAATGTGTGATATCATTGCTGCTAAATTTCAAATACTGCATTGTTTGTTCATTTAGGTGGTACTTTTCAAATTAATACAAGGGGTAAAGGACTTTGGACTATGGACTAATTAACCCCTCAGTTTTTAGACATTTTATTGGGAACAACTGAGTTAATTAAATGTGTGATGTCATTGCCGCTGCACTTTAAATATTGCACTGCTACACTGGTTGGTATGTCTGACGAAGGGGCGTGCCCCCAAAACGTTATATGGTTTGCTACTATTAAAAATTAGCAGGGATTATCCCCCTTAAATTAAGTCCTGTTCTTGTGCTGTTTAGATCGTGGAGAGTGCCGAAGTCTCTCCTAATACTGTGCACCAGGCGGAACAGAGTGGAAAGGCCAGGGTGTGCTGGTGAGTGTGGATTGACACCCCAGTCCTACTACTTCAAGATCTGTAAAGGCATCGCTGGCATATCAAGAGATTTTCAGCACTAAGTGGATATAGCTACCGGGGTTACTCAGATTTTTTTCTCTTGCTATTAATATAAACTAACCAGTGCCTTCTATCGCTATGAGAAAGTTATGCTTTGCCAATGAAAGAGTGACTTGCAACTGCAGTTGTTACAGCTGGTACTTCCCTTTGTGCCAATTAAAGCAACTGGCTAGCATCACTGAATGGTTACAGTATGTTACTTGTACTCATTGCATCCTGCCTTTCTTACATGTATTGTATTGCCTACCGAAGAGTGGTGTTAATATTAAATAACATAAAACGTTGTCTAGTCAGGAAAATATTAACTGCTTGCCTGCCGTTGATTATAATTCTATGGCTGTCAGGAACCTCTCTGCTGATGTAAAATTTATATTTCCAAGTTACTCTATTATCTAATCCCAGCAGCATGTTGTCTGGCTATATGTGGCACAGCAATATAAAAAAAAATACCAGCAAATTCTAGTCATTTGATTGCATATTTATGATTTAAATGGGTAAGAATGATACATCAGATAAAATACAATACACATGCAATACAATACAGGGTGGATGACTGCTATTCATTTATAAGCTTGCATGTAGTTTTCACTAGTTTCAGTCTATAATATTTATATTATATTATATTATATTATATAACTGCTTGAGCGCCTAGTATACAACCGACTGACGCTATTCCTCTCTGACAATAACCTCCTGGATCCCCTACAATCTGGTTTTAGACAACAACACTCCACAGAAACTGCTCTAACCCGACTAACAAATGACCTACTTTCGGCTAAAGCCAAAAAACACTACTCGCTACTAATACTTCTCGATCTCTCTGCTGCTTTTGACACTGTGGATCACCCTCTTCTCCTCCAGACTCTCCGCTCTCTTGGCCTTCGTGACACTGCCTTATCCTGGTTTTCATCTTATCTCTCAGATCGATCCTTCAGTGTCTCTTACAATGGGGAATCATCTTCTCCCCTGCCTCTTTCTGTTGGGGTTCCTCAAGGCTCTGTCCTGGGCCCCTTACTATTTTCTCTCTATACCTCCTCACTTGGCAAACTAATCAGTTCTTTTGGCTTTCAGTACCACCTCTATGCTGACGATACTCAGATCTATCTTTCCTCTCCTGATCTCAACCCAGAGCTTCTAACTCGCGTCTCTTCCTGCCTGTCCGCTATCTCCACTTGGATGTCCCAACGTTACCTGAAATTAAACCTCTCTAAAACTGAACTGGTTCTCTTTCCCCCATCCAACGCCCACATTGTTCCCGAGGTCTCTATAACGGTTAACAATTCTACCATCACCCCATCTTCCCAGGCCCGGTGCCTCGGGGTTATCCTTGATTCTGCCCTGTCCTTCACCCCTCATATCCAATCACTTATCAAATCATGTCACTTTCACCTAAGAAATATCTCCAAAATCCGATCATTTATCACCCAAGATGCTGCCAAAATTCTTATTCACTCTCTTATAATATCTCGCCTGGACTACTGTAACTCCCTATTAATTGGCCTTCCCCTCCAAAGACTGTCCCCTCTCCAGTCCATAATGAATACTGCTGCCCGGCTCATACACCTCTCCAACCGCTCCTCCTCTGCCATGCCACTCTGCCAATCCCTGCACTGGCTTCCCCTACCATCCAGGATAAAATTCAAGCTATTGACCCTCACATTTAAAGCAGTCCATAACTCTGCCCCACCCTACATCTCTGAACTCATCTCTAGGTACCATCCAACCCGCTTGTTACGCTCCTCTACTGACCAGCTCCTCAACTCCTCTCTCATTCCCTCCTCACACGCTCGCATTCAAGACTTTGCAAGGGCTGCCCCGCTTCTCTGGAATTCGCTCCCACAAACTGTCAGACTTTCTCCCAATCTCTCTGCCTTCAAGAAATCTCTAAAAACACATTTATTTAGAGAGGCTTACCCTAATCTAGTTTAGCAATACCCTGTGCCCCACCTCTCACAACTCTGGTCATGCCCATTCCCACACCTTGTGTCTCAACCCTTTCTCCTTGTAGATTGTAAGCTCTTTTGGGCAGGGCCCTCTTCACCTCTTGTATCGGTTATTGATTGCTTTATATGTTACTCTGTATGTCCAATGTATGTAACCCACTTATTGTACAGCGCTGCGGAATATGTTGGCGCTTTATAAATAAATGTTAATGTAATGTAATGTAATTATATTTTCCAGTAGTTCATATGTTTCAAAATTGCTGTTTTGATTGTCCTGAGCATGTGAACTTTCTACATATGTACATTGGGCTTTTTATTTGCCATGCCATATTTTCAGCAATATATTTGTCATTAATTTGTGGTAAAATTTTGCAGCATTAATGGAGAAGAAAAGTCAACAATAACTGGGAGGTGCCAAAAATAAGGCACCCCTAGGGATTATATTCGCTTACCTGATACCCCAGGCCAGTGCTCCTATCAGCAAAAAATTGTACCAGCCTGATGAACATGCTGCTGGGATTACATCAAAGAGTAACTTGGAAAAATACATTTTACAGCATCAGCAGACAGGTTTGAAAAACCAAAAGCCTGAGTTCTACCTATCATATTATTTCAAATTAATCTCAAAAATATGAACTAAAAATTTGCTTGAATATTGCTAATAACGCCCATTACCTTTTACCTGAACACACCTTCTTTTAGATTTCTGTGAAGATTTTCATTCATCCAGGTCATCACAGTATCTAGTAGAAATAGGTCTAAAGCAGTTGGATTTTAGGAGGTTTTTTTTTAAATGTTTCACCAGTCATCTAAACGGATGAGTGGTGAACTAAAGAAGATGAGGAGTGAAAAGTTTTCAAGAAAATGCGTCTAGTCCATTTTGACTTAATTCTACTAGAGACTATACAGCTTTTAGATGCCAAATTTTTATATTCAAGTTTTTTGTATTCTATACTGAACATAATTCGGAAACTTGAATGTGAATTAATGATTTTTGCTGCCAAAGCCTTTCGAACTGCATTAAAAACCACCCGTTGTGTAGCATGCAGTCCTTTCCACTAGACAGGAAGTCATGGATTTAACCATGGAAGTGCAAGGCCCCTGACACCCTCTGCATTTTTTATTTTTAATGCTTTGCTACTGCCACACAATGGCAATGTCAACCCATTGGAAAATCTAGCTAACAAAAATCTGTTGGATCAATATTATTATTAATCAAATAAAAAAAATGTTTACTTTCTCCACGGTCTTTTTACTGAATTTGGTAGCTTAGACCACTTGTTATTTGGAGGTCAGAGATGGTGTAATCCCTCCTACCAAAATCTTATGGCTAGGAATCCCCATTTGACCTGTCCTCTGAGATTTCCACTGCTCGTGTATGGATGTAAACATCCCACATTAAGTAATGTGCATGGAAATAGGTTTATTTTTCTGAATTATGAAACTACAAAACACCAGTCATATATTAAATTAAACTATGTATTCCAAGGTCCATTTAATTCTTAAATGCATAACAACACAAGATATATTATAAATCACAGTAATATTACATTTTACTTCTACAGTCCTGATTATAGCAGTAGCACCATAAATATTATATTCACACTGCGTCCTTGCACATTTCACCTGCAATATAATATTAGCATTTGAGGGAAAGGAAGATAAATTATGTTGTTAAAAATAAGTTATTATAACAGGCAAAAAGGGCTGAACACAACAATGCTGACAGATTATTTTTCAGCAACACAGGAGACCTAATAATGGTTGTACATTAATATTGTGCCAAAACCACGGATTGGTATTATGATTACATTATATTTCATGCATCTGTATTCACCCTGCTCAAGTTATTTTAAGAAATACACAATGCTGAGATGAAAAAAAATCCTCTTTTATGTCTTACAAGTTTGAATTGAAAGAATCACATTCCATATGTGTTAAAATTTTACTCAGGTAGAAGGAGGTTGCCTTTAATTTGGATGTGGAAAGAAAACCTGTTGGAAAACTATTTATGGTACCTTAAAGGAGAACTGAATCATAACAAAGAAGTAGGGTAGAAATGCTGTACATTGTTATGCCTTTCCTTCTAGCCCAAGGCAACCATAGCCTATTAGCAGTAAGGTATGTTTCTCAAAAGATGCTCCCAATATATCCTAATTTTCTTTTCTGCTTATTCACAGCACCTGCAATAGACTATTGTCAGTTAACACAATATACAGTATATATATATATTCACATGTAGAAAAAAAATATAATATAAAATATATATGTCACAAGACAAAACTAATTAGTAATTCATTCAGATTTGCATTACATGGCAACTCATTGCTTGATGATTTGTAACTGGGGATGCACCAAATCCACTATTTTGGGATTCAGTCCAAACCGTGAATCCTTTGTGAAAGATTTGGTTGAATACCAAACTGAATCTAAATCTTAATTTGCATATGCAAACTAAGGTACAGAAGGTACATCCCTCTTTGTAACAACCCCTAAGCTTAGTAAAACAGATTCCCAGAGCACGCTGAGCATGTGCAGTGTCAATGACTCTCAGAAAACGGCCTAACAAGATGCAAGGAGAAGGAAAATCTTAATCACTGGGGGGTGCCAAGTGTTAGGCACCCCCAGTGATTGTAATCACTCACCTGGTACCACAGGTCGGTGCTCCTGGCCCGGGGTACCTGCGAACATGCGATCCTCTTCCTTCTTCCATCTTCTTTCTTCTCAATTGTGGGGTTAACATGTCTTCAGTGGAGTGAAAAAGACATATTTTTTGTTAGTTTGTTTTTTTCTACTGCACATACGCAAGTAGATGAAGAAGGAAGAGGATCCCTTGCTCAGAGGTACCCTGACTGGTGCAGTCTTCTGCTAATAGGAGAAAATAAAAACACTCAATAGGGCACACCTGCAAAAAAATTCAAAATTTTCATAAACACCCATTGATACAACCCAATGCATTTCAGCCTTCGTCAGGGACACATGCAACAACATTGAAAAGTGCAGGCCTGCATTTAGGGACAGTCAAGTGTTCTCCTGTAGTGAGCACCCTCGCTTGGTTTTCTTTTCCTGGTGTGCCATCTACACTCTGTTCTGCTAATAGGAGCACTGGCCTGGGGTATCAGGTACCTAATATATTGGCACCCCCAAGTGATTGAGACCTTCTTTCAACTTTATCCTCTATGCCGGTACAGTAAGTTCAGTATATAAATAACTGCATTTGTAGCATTTTAAAGTCATGTATAGGCTTTACTTGGCTTTACTTAAAAACCATATGCATAGTAGAATTTGATTGTATCTTTTATCTTTTTCCCCCCACATCAAAAATATATAGCACCTACTAAAAGTACAAATTGAAAAATAAAGAGAGATAAAAAAATATATATAGCACCTACTATACAGTGGTGCAATGGTTTTAGCACCAATCCCCCTCTTTATTGTTCATATTTTGCTGTTCCAAAGTAAGAAAGCATTAAGATTTGTTATATTATTTGGCAATCAGTGGTGTAACTGTAGGTGGCCCAGAAAAAAACTCTTCAGGTGGGCCCAGCTCTTAGCTGCATATACACCACTACCCCCCCCCCCCTTCCCCATGACCACTGCTTACTTGCAGTAGGAAGCACATTAGTATAAGTGGGGAAGATCACAATAAAGTAGACCACATGGTCCCCTGTGGCCATTGGATCTGCAGTATTGTAGTTAAGCCACTGTTGACAATCCGCCCTATAGCAAAGTGTCCAGTCACAGTTACTAGTGTTGCAACCATGGACCAAAAGGCTTTATATTGGTGGCATGGCTTCTCCTCAATATAGAAGGATTGCATCAGTAGTCAGGCTTTTGTGCAAAGTGTATTATTCTAATTGCTCTACAAAAGAACCTTCAGTGCTTAGTTTCACACCATTTTCCTTCTGTGTATGACAGGAACCTTACAAGGCTACAAGCATGTCAATTGCCTGGAGTTGCCATTACTGTAAGTCTCAATTATCTTGAAGACATTTGTCTGAGCATATAAAAAGATGTATTGCCATGACAGTATGTATGACATAAATCTATGCACAGTTAATGTGACTAATATTACTAATACTATATAAGTAATCCTCAAAAATTTAATGTTTCACATTTTAATCATATAGAAAATATGCTGCTTCCCCATACAATGATTGCTTTCTTTTTGTGTAAGATGTATAAAAATTATCAGTGTGCAGTTACCCATCAGGGCTTACTTGCCACATTCTTGAATAAACCAAGGAGCTTTGCCTCTTTTTCTAATGAGACAGACAGTATTTTATTACATTGACTGTTAATACCCCAAGAAATGAATGTGTTTGATACAGATATCCTCTGTCAATTCGCTAAAACACTTTTCTCCTTCTTTGAACTCCTGCAAACTCTTCTGGGCTCCCAGGTTTAATGTGTGATAACAGTAACATTGTATTTTAAATGCTCAAATGTGCAGTAGCAATTTGCAGTAAAATATTGTGTGTGAATATACTGTGCAAATGAGATGCAACAAACAGTATGCCTGTATGCTGAAAATGTTCCTTTGCAGTGCTTATCACAGCTAAAGCAGTCTGCCTCTTTGTCTTTTTTGAGGTCACACTGAGCCTTTTGAGCTGGAGAAGCACTATCATAGAATGAAATAAGAAATAATATCAAAGGTTCCTGAAACAATAGAATTCTGTGGCTGGAGAAAGTCTCAACTTTTAATGTATTTTTTAACTACTTTACAACATTTTCATTAGTTTGTTCCTCTACATATTTACAGTTTCCTAAATCTGGCAAGCACTATCTCTGTGTAATGAACATTTTGAGCTCCTTTTGTGGAATGTTATATGCATCTCATAAATATTCACTAGTTTTGTTATTGTCTAATTATATTTCAGTGTTTTATCTTTTTACTGTATTGTTGTATTTGTTGGACTTTCACTTGGTATTTTACTTTGTAATTCCATTTCTATCTTATTTATGCAGTGATACAAGTATAGGATTTATTATCCGGGAATGGTTGGGACCTGTGGTGTTCTTTACATAAATAGGATCTCCATATCTGCAAAAGTCTGCAAAAAATCTTTTAAACTTTAATAAACCAAATAGAATTATTTTGCCTTCAATATGGATTCATGCAGCTTAGTTACCATCAAGTACAAGGTTCTGTTTTATTATTATAGAGAAAAAGCAAATTTTTTATAAATTTAAATTATTTGCTTAAAAAGGACCTTCTTGTAATTTGGAGCTTTATGGATTACAAATTATACAAATACAAATTATATATATGTGTATATATATATATATAGTCCACAGGTATAGCGGTGCACACTGGGAATCCTTTAAAAGTTAGCTTTTATTGAACTATATAAAACTTAATACATGGAGAAATAGGTCAACGTTTCAGCCCCCATCTTGGGCCTGTGGACTCTATTGAAATTGCTTGAATCGGTAGCACCTGGGTCAATTAGCCACTTGCTAAGGAGTGCTGAACCCTCTTGGTTTGTATATATATATATATATATATATATATATATATATATATATGTATATTTGTTTCTTTATTTTGATATATATATTTATGCATTTTTATAATCCATATCAGTTTTTTCCAAGCCATACCTGCTGGAATAATCTTTTCAAAAAAATTGATGCAAAGTATGTCATATTGGTAATAATGCCATCCACATCTTGGGGAAAACCTGATCTGAAGATCCAATCACCAGTTTGGTTCAAAGGCATAAATATTCCTTTGCACTGAGTATTAATATGAGCGGCTGTGTATTTGCTAACATGATAAAATTCATCTGACCCTTTCTGGAAACTATCTAATATGTGTGACGCTACAACTGCTTCAGTAACAGAATCCCAAAGTCTCTTACTGTGAAACACAGTTTTTGTCCTATAAGATAAAGCCTTCTTCATCTAACGTTAAGGGATGGTCATAATGACAAATAAGACATCAGACTTCATTGTAAGGTCCCATTGTAAGGTACACATTTTTCCATAGAAATCAGATGCACTCTTCTTTAATGTAAACATTCTTAACTTGGTCTAAGTTTCAGTACCATTTGTAAGTTGATCCCCTCTGTGCTAATGTAAACAACATTTGTTCTTTTTGGGGGGATATTGCTATTTGTGGTTGTAGGTTGTTTTTTTTGTAGTTGTATGTTTTTTGGGGGGTTGTCAGTATGTACCCAACTTGTAGTAGGCCGGTATATAACAAACCTGAGGAGCTTTTTAACTTTTACAGGAAACGCGAGAACAATTGTGGAAACAGAATGGTCAAAATTGTTCTGCTGTGCTACAGCAATAGGAAAAGAAAAGAAGCAAAAAGTGCTTCTAAATTAAGTTCATACTTACCATTGTTTACATTACTACAATTTACCAATTTTTTTTTGTGTGCTAGCTTAGTAATCTTAGGCAGATATGAAAAATGCAGCCAACTGATTTTGCCAATAAGTGTGCAACTGCGTAAAATTAAGTCAGTACCTGCTTAGTTTTAAAGTATTGTTTAAATATCTGATTTAGGTCAGAATAATCATTTAAAAATAAAAAATTATATAAAGTAATGAGTTATATTTATATCTCTTCACTACTACAGGAATATAATTTAATTCATTATGCTTTTATATTTAGGAGGGTAACGATTCTGCAAATAATTGTTTTGTAATAGTTCACTATAGGGGTGAGAGGTAGAATCAAGGTAGTTAGTGGAGTAGTCAGAGTTTGAGAGTTAGTACCCTGCGGTGACAAGGCCTCCAGTATAGGGACTGAAGTAGTTAGGCTCAGGGATAGAGAGACCCTTGAAGCATGGGACCACTGTGAGCTTCACCTAGCACTAGGGATTGATTCACCAAGGGAGTGAGTACTACCTCTGGGGTGTTGCAGCTGAAATTGTGTGAGAAACAACTAACTGAAAAAGTGATTGCAGCATTTGCTCTTTGATACTGTACAGTCTGAACCAGTACCTATCATTCTAAAATGTATCATCTGTTGACTAATGGGTTTCATCTGTTTTAAAGAACCACTGGCATTCAAATGAACAGGCCTGAGGTGTATCAAAAGAGGTCTCAAAATGTATCAGTGATTTTTAGGTACCCCCCCCACCCCACATACCTGGTACAGAGACTTACAAAGACTCACAAAGACCATGATAGTAACAATTGCCTTATAAATATGGGCTACAAAATTAGGCTCTGGAATAGATCATATACAAAAAAAAAGCTGCCAAAAATGCTTTTTTTCTGTGAAATAATATGACAGTACCATACACTTGACAGTAATGAAGAAAGAAAATATTTTTGTTGACCGCAAAATGGATTTTTTTTAACATTCAACTGTTGCTGTCCCAAGCATTCCAGATGTTAGATTCCATAAATATATTTTACAAAATGTTGAAACCTTTTTTGAATTTTAATCACAGGTTTTTTTTTATAATACAGTGATATGTTCAAGATGTACAGAAGATGCATGGCTCCAACATTCCTGTGCCCTCAACTGAGCGTGCTTCTAAAAAAGTAGGTTACTGCTTTTTCATGTATGTGTGAATCCTACAGTGTTCTCAGTGACTCAAATGAAGGCTTTTTCACTATATATATATATATATATGTATATATACAAATCCAGAAGTATAAGGTGCACACCAGGATTTTAAATATAAAACATGACTTTTATTACATCATACTGATAAAACAGGCCAACGTTTCGGTCTCCACCTATATATATATACAGTGGAGGAAATAATTATTTGACCCCTCACTGATTTTGTAAGTTTGTCCAATGACAAAGAAATGAAAAGTCTCAGAACAGTATCATTTCAATGGTAGGTTTATTTTAACAGTGGCAGATAGCACATCAAAAGGAAAATCGAAAAAATAACTTTAAATAAAAGATAGCAACTGATTTGCATTTCATTGAGTGAAATAAGTTTTTGAACCCCTACCAACCATTAAGAGTTCTGGCTCCCACAGAGTGGTTAGACACTTCTACTCAATTAGTCAACCTCATTAAGGACACCTGTCTTAACTAGTCACCTGTATAAAAGACACCTGTCCACAGAATCAATCAATCAAGCAGACTCCAAACTCTCCAACATGGGAAAGATCAAAGAGCTGTCCAAGGATGTCAGAGACAAAATTGTAGACCTGCACAAGGCTGGAATGGGCTACAAAACCATTAGCAAGAAGCTGGGAGAGAAGGTGACAACTGTTGGTGCGATTGTTCGAAAATGGAAGGAGCACAAAATGACCATCAATCGACCTCGCTCTGGGGCTCCACGCAAGATCTCACCTCGTGGGGTGTCAATGATTCTGAGAAAGGTGAAAAAGCATCCTAGAACTACACGGGAGGAGTTAGTTAATGACCTCAAATTAGCAGGGACCACAGTCACCAAGAAAACCATTGGAAACACATTACAATTACATTACAATTACATTACATTACATTACATTAATTACATTACAATTACAATGGATTAAAATCCTGCAGGGCTCGCAAGGTCCCCCTCAAGAAGGCACATGTGCAGGCCCGTCTGAAGTTTGCCAATGAACACCTGAATGATTCTGTGAGTGACTGGGAGAAGGTGCTGTGGTCTGATGAGACCAAAATAGAGCTCTTTGGCATTAACTCAACTCGCTGTGTTTGGAGGAAGAAAAATGCTGCCTATGACCCCCAAAACACCGTCCCCACCGTCAAGCATGGGGGTGGAAACATTTTGCTTTGGGGGTGTTTTTCTGCTAAGGGCACAGGACAACTTATTCGCATTAACGGGAAAATGGACGGAGCCATGTATCGTGAAATCCTGAACGACAACCTCCTTCCCTCTGCCAGGAAACTGAAAATGGGTCGTGGATGGGTGTTCCAGCACGACAATGACCCAAAACATACAGCAAAGGCAACAAAGGAGTGGCTCAAGAAGAAGCACATTAAGGTCATGGAGTGGCCTAGTCAGTCTCCGGACCTTAATCCAATAGAAAACCTATGGAGGGAGCTCAAGCTCAGAGTTGCACAGAGACAGCCTCGAAACCTTAGGGATTTAGAGATGATCTGCAAAGAGGAGTGGACCAACATTCCTCCTAAAATGTGCGCAAACTTGGTCATCAATTACAAGAAACGTTTGACCTCTGTGCTTGCAAACAAGGGTTTTTCCACTAAGTATTAAGTCTTTTTTTGTTAGAGGGTTCAAAAACTTATTTCACTCAATGAAATGCAAATCAGTTGCTATCTTTTATTTAAAGTTATTTTTTCGATTTTCCTTTTGATGTGCTATCTGCCACTGTTAAAATAAACCTACCATTGAAATGATACTGTTCTGAGACTTTTCATTTCTTTGTCATTGGACAAACTTACAAAATCAGTGAGGGGTCAAATAATTATTTCCTCCACTGTATATAATCACAAAATTTGGTAACAGGCACTCACAATACAAAATCAGGGATGCCTGGGTGCAGTCCAATATGAAATAGTAAAACACAAGTTGTGCTTTACTATATATATATATATATATATATATATTTAGTTGCAAAGAAGGCTAGCACTCACAGGACTTCAGTTAGTATTAGTCAAAAATAAACTAACAAAGCAAAATATCTTACATGGTTTTTTATTAATCCGACGTTTCAGCTCCTCACAGCATCTTTCCCTGGGGAGGATATATATATATATATATATACATACACACAGACACACATAGGGAGAGAGAAATGCTTATTTATACCGGTTATAAGGGCATGATAAATGTACATGGAGGTTCCAAATAAGAAGAACCCCTTATGCTGTAACATATCTTTTCCAGGCCTCATAAAAACATTCTTATTATTGCTGATTTGTAGGTTCCAAAAACTGAGATTTTGGTTACTATTCGTAGTTCATTGTGTGCCCTTAGCAAAATAAATATGATAAATAGCATAAAGGTCATAAAGGAATGTTTTATGATGTCACACAATGAAGCTGTAGTATAAAAACAATTTGATTAACAGCAAAACCTTCATATCAGCAGAACTGTATGATTTATCCTTTCATTATTTTGAGCCAGCTAACATAATGATTAGCAATCAGTCACTTCAGCTGCATAAAGGGATTCCCCACATACTTCCTGCATGCTATGAAAATGAAATAATACACTATTTAGATTTTAGCACCAGCTGGTAAAACTAGTATAAACACAATTAAAGTATAATATAGTTTATACTGGGATATAAATAAGTAGAAAAAGCCTACTATCATTTGAAAATGTTGCCTTGTTCCCTTTACATCTGTAAAGATAGAAACGCCTTGCTTAAAGGAGAATGCAAGTCAAAATGTAAAAAGCATACTGCCCAATAGTCCTCCTATTGTTTAGTAAAAACGCCACACTTTTGGTTCACCTAATCAAATATTTACTCACTCACACTTACTTCACATTTTCTAGAACAGGCAGCCATCTCTAAAAAGGTATTCTCCCTTCCTTTCCCTCCTTGCTTCATACTGCACATGTGTTTCATTCCCTCCCCTCCCTCCCCTCTGCCAGATCCGCTTCTGATTGGCTGGTGGGCATGTGTAGCTCAGAACAGGAGACAGGATCAAGTTACACACATGCTCAGAGAATAGGAAGGCTGCCGCTGGCACCTACAGGAAGGGGAGAGAGATTTCAGTGATGTCACTGTAGGCTTCACACTGCTGTAGGCTGCCAGCACCATATCTCAGAGAAGCAAGCAGGGATCTGGGAATTTAGATATGCAGTAAGTACTTAAAAAGAATGCCTTTAGACTTACTTTTAATTTATATTAACCTTTCGTTGTCCTTTAAAGGATGAATGGATAGGAAAGGGCTTGGTACTCACTAAGGGGCTGATTTACTAAGACACGAATTCGAATCCGAATTGGAAAAATTCGGATTGGAAAACGAACATTTTGCAACTTTTTCGTATTTTTTTCCGATTTTTTCGGCGACTTTACGTCTTTTCGGAAATTATCGCGACTTTTTCATTACCAATACGATTTCCGCGAAAAAACGCAAGTTTTTCGTAGCCATTCCGAAAGTTGCGCAAAATCTGGCGATTTTTTTGTAGCGTTAAAACTTGCGCGCAAGTTTTAACGCTACGAAAAAGTCGCGACAATTTTCCGAAAAAATCGCAACATACCGATCATTACGAAAAAAACGCAATCGGACGCATTCGGCCTGTTCGTGGGTTAGTAAATGTGCCCCTAAGAGTGAAATAAATTCTCTTAGAGCGAAATAAATGCTCTTGGTCTTCATAGGAGAGAAAGGCACAGCAGTATCCACGGTAAACATCACAAGAACATTGCAGGTGAGAGCAGTTAACAAGGAATTAATTATGCAATTGTTTCACAAGGAGATATCAAATTACAGCACTGTATTGAACAAATGTGCCCCAGATTTGTCGTTATTATGCGAAATTGTGGCAGATGTTTAAAATGAGATCATCTTCACTTAGGGAGTCATGCTGGTGCCATTATTTTCCAATAATTACGTTCTGCTTATTTTTTCGAAAGCGTAACTCTGAAACCTTTTTCTTTATTTTTTGAACACAAACCATAGACTTTGCAGTTGCTAGGATCAGGGGAACAGTGAAAGAAAGTTTTATAACAATTATAATTTCCATGTTCTTTGAAATTGCTCAATTTAATTCTATCCTTGAGTATGTCTTTAAAGTGAGGCGCTCAGCTCTTATTATAGAAATTATGTTATTTGATTTTTATTCTTAGTAACACTTTGCATGTGTGACTGTTATTTTCCCAAACTGTAGCTGAATGCTAAATCTATTGTCCTTAGCTGAAATGAAAATTATTTTTACAATTTCACAATGAATCATTCACTGCATGAATAGTCTCCAATATATGAATCTTTCAGAAGTTTTTATTTATATTGCTTAAACGAAAACATATTAAAGGTAGGCACTATTAGGTGGGTTAGGCTGTGTCTGGGTATAACTGGGCTGAGCCATGATGGATATGTGGGGCATACCCTGAACTTAATTTGGTAAAATAGAGAAAAAACAAACAGGAGTTTTAACTTTTCAGGTTTATCTTCCACTATAAATGCCTGGTGCCTTCCCCCCTGTACTGCATGTTTTTTTTTTTTTATTTAATGATAACACAATTGAGAGAATCTGGTCTAGATCACTAATATTAGTCAAAGAACACATCATACGCCTACCCAAACTTAGCTTTGCCACAAAATACCCCAATGAAAGTTCAAAGAATTGGGATGTGCAGGAAGCAAGTATTGTTCTTTCATACACATATTGCCGTATGCAGCGTACGCTATGGGGGGAATTCAAGAAAGTGGAGATAGTCCTTTTTTTAAATAAAAAACATTAGAGTGTTTTTTATTGTTAAAAATGAATGAAACAATATAATTCTCACCAAAGTGGGACAAAACTCATGTGGGAATATTCTGTCTTTTTTTTTTCATAAATAAGCTAGCACTCGAGATGAAAAGTTGTGCAAGTTTATTGCGGGTTTTTTTTCACATTTGCTATTTTTTTATGAACTCAAATTTTGATACAGTTTGCTACCCCAGTTAATTTTATCTTTCAGTGTATAGATATTGGTGTTTTAGGTTTATGCTATAAACACGTTTCTATAAGTTATTATCAAAGAACAAAGATTTAGAATAGGATACAGGCACAGAACAACTGCACTTGTAGGTTGATTTTAGACATCAAGACGAGAGGTCATTCTATTTACTGTACTTGGGCCTTAGAATGTTTACATAGAACAAGGAATCCATCTGTTGTCTCCTGTCACAAGTATCCCTAGTGCAAGGTTTAGAATGTCACAAATAGTCTCAGAAACACCAACTGCACAAATACCATTTAGTACACTGCTCTGATGTAGAAGAGAGATACATTTTTGGGCTATTGTGCTGAGACAGTGAGACACTTACAGGAGAATGCAAGTCAAAATTTAAAAAGCATACTGCCAATAGTCCTCCAATTGTTTAGTAAAAACACCACACTTTTGGCTCACCTAATCAAATATTTACTCAGTCACACTTACTTCACATTTTCTAGAACAGGCAGCCATCTCTAAAAAGGTATTCTCCCTTCCTTTCCCTCCTTGCTTCATACTGCACATGTGTTTCATTCCCTCCCCCCCCCTCCCCTCTGCCAGATCCGCTTCTGATTGGCTGGTGGGCATGTGTAGCTCAGAACAGGAGACAGGATCAAGTTACACACATGCTCAGAGAATAGGAAGGCTGCCGCTGGCACCTACAGGAAGGGGAGAGAGATTTGTGATGTCACTGTAGTCTTCACACTGCTGTAGGCTGCCAGCACCATATCTCAGAGAAGCAAGCAGGGATCTGGGAATTTAGATATGCAGTAAGTACTTAAAAACAATGCCTTTAGACTTACTTTTAATTTATATTAACCTTTCGTTGTCCTTTAAGCCTTTCCTAAAGATGGACAGAGACACAGTTATGCTAAAACAAGGCTAATGATTGGCTGCCATGGGATCAGCCTATGTAGGAAGAAATGGTTAAATGGCAACATTTTTGTACTTGAATTTGTTCCCCTAACGTCCTCACAAGCTTTCAGGACGTATGAGCTATTATTTAATACTCTGTATTGTAATACTCTGTATTAATGTATACCTCTAATAAAGCTGTCTGGTTGATATCCTGAGTGAATTTGAATAGTTCAGGTCAGGCCCAGGGGGAACTTCGGGTCCAGGCTCGATTTAAGTAAGTATTTATTTAAATCCAAGAGCAACTTACTCACTGTGGGCGAGAATCATATATCCCTATTGGAGAATCATTGGAGTATAGATACAAGACAATTATAAAAATACGAGCCATTATAGAATTACAACACAGTGTCCTTCTTTGACATGGCCACTGTATGGTCACTGTAACTTTCCAAGAATACCAAGAATTCCAAGAATGACTAATGATGAGCAAATTTTTTCATAAGGCATGGATTTGCAGCGAATTTCTGCATTTCACCATTGGTAAATTGTTTCGCGAAACTTCTGTGAAAATTTGCAGCGGAAAAATTAGCTGCGCAGATTTTTTTTGTCGCGTCAAATAGGGCGCGTCAAAATCGAGTGTGGTCACAGCAAAAAGCATGGGCGACAAAAAAAAATCACGCAACAAATGCGTTTCGCAAATTTTTCACTGTGAATTTTCTTGCCATTTCGCGAATTTTATGGCGAAGTGAAACGGGACAGATTCACTCATCACTAATACTGACCATTAATGGAAAGGCTAAAAAGACCTGTATTGGAATGTGGGCTATATCATACTTGCAATTTGATCTTATTACTTCTCATTGCAACTGTTGACTGCTACAGAACCACCCATACGTCCTCCTAACCTGCTCCAGAAAACCATTTCATACCTACAATGCCACTACTGCCAAGAGACAAGGTAAGAGCCTTGACCCAGATGGCAATGCGCAGCTCTTTACCAGGGTGGCAAAAATTTGCCACTAGTAAGTTTAAAAGCCAGGTAGATAACTTTAAGACAAAGGTTAGAGTGACATAAGTGACAAATAAGTTTTTCTATTGTGTTTTAAGATTTGAAAAAAGCACTTTTGACCTTTGAGGTACTTTTCTAAGATGCCTGTAATGACACCAATGAACTTTGCATAAACAAAAAAAAGTATATATTGTATATATAATTTACACAAATATAAGCACAGTATATAAATATTATTCAAGTATTTAAACCATAAGTTGTTCCTATGTAGAGACAAATAGATATTCCATAAAGTAAAAAAAAAATGATTTTGTTGAATCAGTGGGACCACAAGTGATGGAATCTGTGTTCCAGTGTGCGTAACATTAAGCACTTTATTCTCAACTAAAAAATAATTGTGCTGTTTCTAAATCATATCTAGTTTTCTTTTGTAACTGTCACCTTTTTTATAACATCCTACAAACACGTATCATACGTGCAGTTCCAGATATTTCTCAAATATGTTGTCTGCTCAACCTGTACTACTTCTACACCTACACAGATTAATAATATAGTAAGCGAAACTTCAATAAAATGTTATCTTCTGTGCTGGAATCCTTGAAAGACCGGCAGGTTCTTAAAATGAATAAAATGCATTAAAAGTCTTAACGTTGAAAGGTTTAGGTATACTCATTCCACCAGGAAAAGTTTTTTCTTACACTGAGCAAGAGCTTTAATGACCTTTAAGAATAATCAGACTGTTTTGGGGGGGGGGGTTGCACTCCCTAAAGCATAGAAAAATAGAACTGAGGAGAAAAATAAACATACTTGTCATCCAATGTACAGAAACAGCACGTGGCCATATATCTGGTGTATTTTGTAACATCGCTTAGTCTAAAAATGTATTATATATTCTTCATCTGTAACATGTATAAATGGTCTGCTCCGATGTAATCCATTGCTGTCATAATGGAAAAATCTGTTATCAGGATATATGCTGTTTTGAGACATGTAGAAAAAAATGTCCATTTCCTCCAGGGAGATAAAATGGGTCACAGTAAATAGATTAAGATGCTAAAGATATACTGCAAACAAAACATTCTAAGAATCATTTATTTATATATTGTTTAAAACATTAAGAACTTAAGAATACACGTGTATATAAATATATACATACACACACACACACGTTATCTTGGAATACTAAATACTATTGAAATATAAGGGTTGATTCACTAAAGGTCGATAAGCATTATCACATGCTTTTTTGCGTTAAAATGGACGCAAAAAAAAGTGACTCGCTAAAGTATTATCGCATGCGTTAAATAGCACGCAACTGAATGCGTTAATTTTAACACATTGCGTTAATTAGCGAATAGAAATAGTATTAACGCATGATTCGCAAATACATATGAAGCGTTAAACATGCTAAATATAGCATTAGTCTATGCGAAAATTACAACACAATATGGACTTTGCAGTGGGATCTATTCAAGTCTGTATTGGCCCTAGAGTGATGCAGCCTCCAGTTTGAAGGGAAATGGTCATTTTCAGAACAGTAGTTTTCCGAAAGTAATGGTCTGTATGGCTAATATGGCGTGCGTTTTTTCGCACGCGGTGACAATTTGTGCGCGTTAAAAAAAGGCACGATAAAAATTTTAACGCATGCTATAAATAACGCTAAATTAACCATTTTCCTAAAAATATCCTTTTTTAGTAGTCTGTGCCATTGGGTAACATTCTGTAACTGGCCAGTTAATATGATATAAATTGTTGGTATTCATTCTGAAGGTATAGTTTTCCTGAAATGTGAGTAAAAGGAGTGGACATTAGCTCCAGATTGGCTGAATTTTTTTTTTAGTTGGTGTCTTCATGGTGACACACTTTGTCAATCTCATGCAAACAGAAGACTGGCAATTGCAGTGCTGAATTTAATTTAATTTAATCACGCTGTGGAATCCAACACCGTCTGTCAAAGCCATTATATATGTGTATATTATCACAACTGACTAATGGAAAAACACACAGAAAAAGAGAGTAAGAGACCTTTATAGACTTTTACTAACACAGAAACCCATGCTATCAAGAACATGGAAGCACATACCATGATTTTATATATATATATATATATATGAATGGCGCTTCACCTTCTCAATATAGAGAGTTAATATCTTTATTAAACTAAATGTAGGTCTCAAGAACCCAACCTAATTTATTTTTAAGACTAAAGGAGTGGCCTCTGGTGCATTAATTTTTCTATGGGAAAAAGATCCCCTGTTTTCTGTCTATATTGTCCTCCAATGTTCTTGTTAAGAGTAATCATGTCCCTTCGCAAGTGCCTCTCCAGAGAAAACAACCCCAGCCTTGACAGTCTTTACTCATATTTCAATTCTTCCATTGTTTTTCCCAGTTTAGTTGGACATTTCTGCACTCTCTACAGCAACTTTAATATTTTCTTAAGGACTGGAGCCCAAAACTGCAAAGTATATTATACTGGTTTCTATCTTTTATATTACCTAGGGTTCAGATAAGTGTTTGATGTACCCCCCTCCATGTGAAAACATTTCATGTGTCTTTATTTTGATTTAGTAAGTGGGCTGACTCATGTGTGACTGGTAAAAGAGTGTTATCACTTTAAATGTATTAAGTCTTGGAGACTAAAAAAACACATACTTGCAAAGGGTGTTATGATATTGTTCACAAAGATATTGCACTGTTTTTTCATTTTTGTATGTTTCCTTACAGCTTGACTACTACTTTAAGCCTGTTCAGAGGGGACAAAGGACAAAGGGACCCGAGAAGACCACTTAAAGCTCTGATCACATTTAGCATTTTGGTATAAGACTTCCTAGAGTTACACAGCTTATTTTTCACAAAACTCCCCAAATTCCCAACACACTACCATTTATTGTGTAAGTCGCATTTATGTTATTTCAATGAAAGTGCATAACCTTGCACTTATGAACACTGAACCTTATTTACCAGTTTATTGCCCAGTTTCCCAGTTTAGTCAAATCACTCTGCAAACTGGCAGCACCTGCATGGAACTTACTGTTCTGCACAATATAGTATCATCAGCAAAAAACAGAAACAGTACTTTCAATGCCCACCTCCAGGTAATTAAACAAGTTAAACAGCAAAGGGCCAAGGACAGACCTCTGTAGTTTGCCATTAACAACAATTAGAAATGTTCCATTTACCACCACTCTTTGTAATTTATCTTTCAGCCAGTTCTCTATCCAAGTACAAAAATTATGTTCCAGCCCAACATTCCTGAATTTCATCAGCAACCTTCTGTGAGGTACTATATCAAATGCTTTAGCAAAGTCTAAGTAGATCACATCCACTGCCATCCCAAACCTAGGTTTCTGCTCAAACCTTTATAGAAGGCAATTAAATTATATTAGCAAACTCTATTACCCATGCTGGCACAAATATATATTCAAGTATCTTATTACTCCGCTGCAAAAGCTTTCCTATTACTGATGTCAGCAACTTAAATAACATCTGTTTTGCTTTATCAGGTTATTTATAATTGGCACAAATGTATGTCCTAATCTAGTATAATTAAATCTAGAGCAACTTGACTTGCTGTGCAATAATTGAAGATGTTTCACTACTCATCCGAGCAGCTTCTTCAGTTCCGAAGAAATACTGAAGAAGCTGCTCGGATAAGTATTGAAACATCTTCAATGATACTCAGCAAGTCCTGTTGCTCTAGATTCACATATACTAGATATACCATGGCCTGGATGAATGAAAATCGTCATACTTTTCAGCACTCTGATTCAGAAGATATTTACTGTACATATAGAAAACTATGAAATCTTTTATTAAGCTACTTTGCTGTTTTTTTTGTTTTTTTTTAAGGGGACCTGCCACTCACACATACATAAAAAGCTGTATAATAAAAGTCCTTTGCAAATTAATCAAGAAACTAATAACTTTTTATGGCATCCCACTTATTGACTAAGTGGAATCCATGAATGATTAATGCTTTACAAGTCTGGTTTGTCCTGACTAGGGTAGGGTGAAGAAGAGCAAAATTATGGTTAAATTGCTGAGTCAATACAGCATAATATGTTGCCATTATGGTAAAAGAATAATAATTATTAAGAGGGCCTACTGATAGGCTGTCACCAAAATTGTAATTTTTATGTACTTTGCACAGGCTAGTCTGTCCAACCCTTTGTGAATTATATATAATATAAGGTATACCATATATTGTACTGGTGCTAGGGCTCAGGTCTGGGCAGAAGGGTTAAAACAAAGATTATTGCAATGGGTGTAATACCCATAATGTAGTATGTCCAGTAAGTGCTCAGATTCAAAATATGTCAATGTATATCGGTATAATAGAGTCTGCAATATAAACATAAGTGTTTTCATAATTCTACAATAATTTTTTGTACTTTACTGTAAAGTATCTTGCAAATGCATATTTAACAAGCTGCTCGCCTCTCTCGTAATTACTTCCTTGGGGAGTACAACCTAGCCTTTTGTCTTTTTAATAGGTGCTATTAATTTTTAATGGATAAGAAAAATGTTCATAGTACAGGAAGCATTGGGACGAACATTCATTCATGGTGATATGCATACCAATGATAAAAATTAGAATGGGTCAACATCATGTACCTGGCCTTGTCTGCACTACTTAATGGACATATTAATAATCTGAATAGCCATCTAGGATAGCAGGAGTCCACAGCTTCATAAAAGAGTATCATTCTCTTATAATGTGACTAAACAAGCTTTTAATGAGGTGTTTAATGTTTTTGCTTACACAAATAAGAATAAAAATTTAACAGTGAATAGAATGGAATCAGTATTGTATTGTTATTATATTGTATAGAATTTAACATTTTTCAGAAGTGTAGATGTAACCAAGCATCGAAAATATTTGCGCTGTATTTCATTGTATTTCAAGTGCACTCAGCACATTCATTAGAGGATTATACAGTAACATGGGCACATAGCCTTACAAAACGTGATAAATAGTAAAATCATTCCTTCTGTTGGTTACTGGACAGGACAAATAAAACAGAAACTGAAAAGGCAGGTAAAGCTTGTTACAACCAATACATAACAATGTACAATGTGTTGTGAGCATGACCAACCTGTTTCAGGTAATTGCTTTCTTAAGCAGAATAATTTTTTTTCTTAAGCAGAAAGTAGAAATCTTGGCTGTTACTGTCACTCTCATATAGTTTTAGGTATATGCGAGACCATAAATGAGCTCTTTCCCCCCTAACTGTTATTTGGGCTACATCCCTACATCCTTACAAATCCCTATAATAAGTTAATGACTTCTTGTTTACTGCTCTAATTGAGGAGTCATTTACCTTTTAAAAGTAATTGCATTTTGCTTTTTTATTGAGCATGTATATAGTCTGTATGCCCATATGGTAAATATTTAATATTTACCTTGTGGCCACCCCAAATACGTGAGTATACAAATCCAAAAAAATAAATGTATTAATAAAAGTATTACACATCCTTATTGAGCACTTAAGTATTAGATTGCACACTTGTATTCTACTTCCATTCATTTTATGGAAGTTTACAACTATTTTGTTTTTGGAGCATACCCTAATATTTGGGACTCTATATCCCCAGTGACAGCTGTTCAAACTATTGTAGATATTATTGTAACCAAAGTATATTAAATCTGCATAGACTTGTAATGTGGAATATATACAAAATATTTCACAATACATTATTAGATTTTTTTATTTTTTTTTTAATCTTACACAAAAAAGAGATATTATTACAGACTTAGGGGCCAATTCACAAAAGGTGGTTATCACTTAACGCATAGGGGCCGATTTACTAATCCACGAACGGATCGAAAGCGTCCGAATGCGTTTTTTCGTAATGATAGGTATTTTGCTTTTTTTTCGTCGCCGTCACGACTTTTTCATAAATTGTCGCGACTTTTTGGTAGCCGTTACGACTTGCGCGAATTGTCGCAACTTTTTCGTAGCTGTCGCAAAAAAATTGGAAAGGTTTGCCCGCCGTTTACTAGCGCTCAATATGAAAAAGTCGCGACAATTCGCGCAAGTCATAACAGCTATGAAAAAGTCGCGACAATTCGCGCAAGTCGTAATGGCTACGAAAAAGTCGCAACAATTCACGAAAAAGTCACAATGGCGACGGAAAAATCACAAAAAATACGAAAAAGTCGCAAAATGTTCGTTTCCAATCTGATTTTTTCCCATTCGGGATTCAGATTCGTGGATTAGTAAATGTGCCCCATAGTTTTATGCGTTACAAAGTGTTTATTAAGTTACCGGTTAAGTACCAGTTTATCATAATCATTTAGTATGCGTTACTCATCCTATCGCATGCACAAAAATCTCAATTAGTGCAAAGCGTTATTTCCATCTCATTGCGGTAATTATCGAATAGAAATAATACTAATGCATAATTCACAGACATATTTTAAGCGATAATGTGGTGATAATTACTGATATTTAACACCTTCCCAGGAGGTGTTACGTACCAAAAAGTTTGGCACATTTGGTCCTTAAAACAGATTACCCTGTGCACTTTTTAATATTTGCATTGAGTTGCACCAAGAAACCCATTAACACTTATCTTTACTTTTTGCTGTATCCAAGTGCAATTCAACCTCATATAGCCCTTTACATTTTTTAATACCTTTTTATTTTTAAAGTCTACTTGACAGTTGCATGCAACAATTCCACATTGGCTGTGCACATCCCACATTTACTGTGCAGTTTGTAAATTATTGAGGTTTCAGTAATTAGATCACTTAACGTTATTATAAGAATTTTTGCTTTAAGAATGTATGAGTTCAGTGAAAATTAACAAGCATTGTGTATATGGGGTACAAATCTTTACTGAATAAATTCAAGTCTGTAAGTAATTTAGAAAATAATTTTTATCTGAACTTATCGATATGGCTTTTTCAGTGGTAAGCTTTTATCAGCAGTAAATCTGCTCGCGAGTCTTTTTCGGCGACTTCCGGAAATCGCCCCGCCGCGTCTGCCATCCCGCCGGCGACTTACATGTTCGCCGGTGGGATGGCAGGGCTAGGCAACTCGGGGAGATTAGTCGCCCGCGAACAGGGAGTTAATCGCGGGCGACTAATCTTCCCCGTGTGCCAGAGCCCTTAATGTTTAAATTGTTGAAAAACAGTATATAATGGAATATTCATTTAAAAGATTTGGATAATAGGGCTTGTTTACTAACATAGGTGCTAAACTGTATAAGTGGCATTGCCAATAGCAAACAATCAGCAATTAGCCTTGAACAGTTTACTCCAAGTTGTAAAATGAAAGCAAAGATCTGATTGGTAGCTGAACTGGTTTAACATTAACCTTAATAGGCCTTCACAATTCACTATTAGAGTATCTTGAGTAGCAACCACATAATATCAACTACAAGTTTCCAGCCAATATTTGGGTGATCAATATGGTTAAATGTGAGGTACAAATGAGATGTAATCAACAAAAGGCACCTGTGCAATAGTGTTATAGAGATTACAGTGCCTGAACAAGGATTATTGTAGTTGTCCTATGTTCATTTGCTCATTAGTCTATGCCAATGGCAGGTTTTAGAGAATAGTTAGTTACTTGCAACACAGGAGCACTGTGATCCTCAAAACGAAAAAAAAAATATTGTTAGTCATATCCAATCTGAGGTTCTCCAGCTTTTGTTGATTGACTACAATTCCATTAAGTTGGATGCTGGTTGTAGTTAAACAAAAGCTGAAAGACAGAAGGTTGGATGTTGGTGTATATTCTAAAATGATTGTCCCTTAATATTCTTGTATTCTAATTGGTAAGGTCATTACCAAGAGGTCCCTGTAAGGATGGTGCCCCAGGGTAAATGCTTTCTGGGATGTGCTCTTAAACTGCCCCCCCCCCCCCCCATACCATAATGACATGAGCAGCATGCTCACAAAATAGTGAAATGTGCCACATGGCATAAGAACAGTTTGGTTAAATAAAAACCTACAGGATAAGGTAAACTAAGGACATCCTGGTAATTTATTTTTTATCTGAAGATGTGACATTCTCTGTCAAAAGTCTAGGAAATCAGTGTTTTTTATCATTAAGATAAGAAATAAGGATGTTTAAATATTGTAGCAGATCAGTGTCACAGACAGATCAATATTAAATATTAACAAGCAAAATACTCTGTTTTTACCTTCCCTGAACTCATAACTCAGTTTCCTGTAAACACCATAAATAGTTTAACTGAGAACTATAGAAGTACAGACATGCTACACCCTGTCCTGGGTATCAGTACCAGCCACTTAGATGGCACATAGATGCACATGGCTGAGGATGGCATGTTTTCAAAAGACAATAATAGAAGTGGGATCAGATCCTAGATAGACATTGGTTGGAGCAGAGTGACCTCTCTAATGGGTCCCAGAGGTCTCTTCTGTAAGTTTCTATGTGGACAGTACCTGTTTCCATGTGCATATATTTCCATTTAAAATATTCATGTCTGTATATTTGTTTAAAAGGTTAATGGAAAAATAATACTTAACCAACAGAAAGGTTATATTATATTAAGTGACCTATTAAATCTCACCAAACTGGAATATGTGTTTCAGTAAATATTGCCCTTTTACATGTTTTACCTTGAGCCACCATTTAGTGATGGGCTGTGCGCTCCCTCAGAGATCAGCTGACAGGAAATAATGCAGCTCTAACTGTGACGGGAAGGAGTAAGGGAGTAAAAGACAGAACTTTGTCCATTAATTGGCCTAATGTGGCCTAATATATGTGTGCCCTTGTTTGTGTGCACTGTGAATTGCAAATTACCATGGGGTAACCCTTAGTACTTAAAATGGCAATTTTCTATTTAGGATTATCCAGTGGTGCATAATTACTTCTGGTTTGCAGCAACAGCACTTACATTTTAATGGTAGCCAACAAGCAAAAGCAATTCAGGCGAAAATCAGAAGACATCTTTGTTTTTTTTATAATGCATATATTTGTTTCTGAATTGCGATATATGTCATTTTTTTTACTTTCCTGTCAAACCCCAACTTGTGGGAATTAAACTGTTAATTTAAATATTGTCTAGATTCTGTGTATAATGCAGTCAAGCATGCTTTCAAGATAGGCTTTTGTAACAATGGATACCTGAAATGAAGAGAAAAACAGCTCTTGACAAGTGGAACAAAAATGTATTGTTATTCATCTGAAATATCAATTCTGAATACAATTATCTTGAATTTATGAAGTATATTGGTACATTTCTATTGTTGCCGTCTACTTAAAATACATATTGGCATTTTCTTAAATGTGCTTCGTTTATTAGAAAGGCTTATGGTGGCTCAAGGTTGTAATTGAATTTCTTGGATGTGATTTAAATCCAGTTCCTTAAAATAAAAAGGCGACAAGGAAATTGGAAGCATGTAATCAAACTGTTCTAAGATTTCTAAGAATTCTTATTTTATCTAGAAAAATGCATGAAGTAGGTCAATGAAAATCATATTTTTTTAAACAGCTCGAAAAGACTTATTTTGAACTTCACAGCTTCATAGCTGCTATGTAGGTGCTGAAATGGTACAAACATATGCAAGTGCTGCCAACCAGAAGGGTTAGCTTCAGTCATCTGTCAACTGTCAGATTATTTCTAGTGGGGAAAAAAACATTTAATTAAACCCAGAACACTTATCACTTCCCTTCAGGTACATCAAACTTGATTCAATACAGACAGTGACAACTGTCCCTAGAAAATAGATTAATATTAAAGAGTAGGATCCTGCCGGGGAAAAGAATATGTACAGTTTTGCATTTATGTTAATGTGTAATGGGGAAAATCAAAATATTAAGTATTCCAGCTTAGAGATATTCCAACTGGAAAAATAATGCCAACAGCCAAAACAGAGCATTCTGTTGGTTGAAGTTAAAGAGTGGTCATTATGCACTATGCATATTTTAAAAAGATTATAGCATGGCCTAACTGCTATTTATTTATAATTATCTATGTAAAGTTTCTAATAGTTATATTAATGAATGTATTACTGAGAAGAAATGAATTTCTCAGTTATTTTTTCTGCTAAATTACATGCTAAAGGAAGTGCTGGCTGTGGGTACACTTACCAGGTATGGACCCAATAAGGAAGCTAAATTTGCCCTTCGAGTGCCCTTGCCATTCCTTTGCAGGGAAAATTGGCTACCACACCTAGGCAGTTACAAGTCTTCTTATCTTATATCTTATAGGTCAGTGCTGTCCAACTGGCGACCCCCCTCTGTGTGGCCCCCCACCTGTCTGGCTGCTTTGATGGCTTACTCTTGTGGAAGCTTTAAATGGTATCAGTACTGAGATTAACTGGCCCCCTGCATGGTTCTCACCTCAGAATCAGGCTGTAAACCCCCTGTATTGTTTAAACATGTAATCCCCTGTGTTGTTCACACCTTTTAATCTCTGCATTGTTCACCCCCTGCAGTGTTCACACCTCAGGCTCAGACTGTAATCACCCACATTGTTCCTCTGTTCACACCTCAGGCTGTAGGAGCAGTAGAAACCCACAAATAATCCCTGCACAATACAAAAAGAACATATACTGAGGTGGTACTGCAATTAAAGTTTTTTAATAAATAGTTATTGTGCAGACTGTAGGAGCAGTGCCAGCATTGTGTCACTGTATGCTGCCTGTGTGTGCCATACAGCATAGGGCAAGCAGAGTATGGCACACACAGGCAGGGTAGGGCAGGCAGAGTATGGCACACACAGGCAGGGTAGGGCAGGCAGAGTATGGCACACACAGGCAGCATAGGGCAAGCAGAGTATGGCACACACAGGCAGCATAGGGCAGGCAGAGTATGGCACACACAGGCAGCATAGGGCAGGCAGAGTATGGCACACACAGGCAGGGTGGGGCAGGCAGAGTATGGCACACACAGGCCAAGTATGGCACAAACCAGCCAAGAATGGCACACACAGTCAACGTATGGCACACGCAGGCAGGGTAGGTAAGGCAGAGTATGGCAGGTTTTTGCTGTACTATAACCATTAATATGAGTATGGTCATGTGATAACACGGGTTTCAAAAAGGGGAGTGGTCAAAACTGGCTTCCATTATCGGCCCTCCACCACGTAGGTCGGAAAAATTCCGGCCCTCGGTACCACAGAAGTTGGACAGCACTGTTATAGGTAATACATTTGGAATTGAGCCTCCACTCTTGAAGGGACCATGCTGGATATTGTTTCAATGATAACACAGGATAGGTATCTGGCATTGGTAGACTTGGGTTTACCGTAAAAGTTTCTGCAAAAAAACTAGTTAAATGTTCTGCTCTAAATTGAAATGAGAATTATGAACTAGGACTGGATTTTGCCATCTGGGAGACCATCTTTACAGAAAAATAACTTGATCATAACAGGTTTGAGGATTGACATACTGTAGAAATACCCAAAAACTTAAATCATTTTTTATTAAGTACTGTTGTCTTTCATAAATATTATTTAGTTATCTATAAAATGTTATATTTGGCCTCTGCAATATATTTACCTTTAGTACCATACATGTTACATTTGTCAGGAGAGATGCTGTCTACAGTGTTGGAAAGACTGCCTATGCGCACACATAAAAAGGACCGCTGTGGCGGTACAGACAGAACAAGACTTTGCTTGATTTAATGTCAGGATTCTATGCAGTGCTCTGTAAATAAGTATTAAATAGTGCCCTTTAGGAGAAAAAAACAAGTAGCGGCTTTGTATGCTGCTCAATAATCTGTATGTTAATGATTATCTCAAAATTAACTGGGTCTGCAAATGGCATCTATGTGTTTTTTTAAGCACAAGCCTGCTGCATCTACTGAAGCAGCCTACAGTGGAAATCCCCAGAATTATTATACCTTTAGGGTGGCAATAGTTACCCTGTAACAATAGGTACACTTAGGGGCCTATTCATTAAAGTACGATTGTGTCTGAATGCTAAAAATTTGTATTTTTTCTAACTGTGCGTATTTTCTGCGATTTTTTTCATTAATTTCTGCGACTTTTCCATAATTTGCGACAATTTGTGTGACAAAATCGTATTTGCCGCAACAAGTAAGAAAGTTTAGTTATTCATTCAAGCTTCGGTATCGTGACTTTCCTTGGGCCAGGTTGGAGCTGCAGAGTGCAATTGAGCCCTATGGGAGACTTTCCTTGGGCCGGGTTGGAGCTGCAGAGTGCCATTGAGCCCTATGGGAGACTTTCCTTGGGCCAGGTTGGAGCTGCAGAGTGCAATTGAGCCCTATGGGAGACTTTCCTTGGGCCGGGTTGGAGCTGCAGAGTGCAATTGAGCCCTATGGGAGACTTTCCTTGGGCCAGGTTGGAGCTGCAGAGTGCCATTGAGTCCTATGGGAGACTTTCCTTGGGCCAGGTTGGAGCTGCAGAGTGCCATTGAGCCCTATGGGAGACTTTCCTTGGGCCGGGTTGGAGCTGCAGAGTGCCATTGAGCCCTATGGGAGACTTTCCTTGGGCCGGGTTGGAGCTGCAGAGTGCCATTGAGCCCTATGGGAGACTTTCCTTGGGCCGGGTTGGAGCTGCAGAGTGCCATTGAGCCCTATGGGAGACTTTCCTTGGGCCGGGTTGGAGCTGCAGAGTGCCATTGAGCCCTATGGGAGACTTTCCTTGGGCCGGGTTGGAGCTGCAGAGTGCCATTGAGCCCTATGGGAGACTTTCCTTGGGCCGGGTTGGAGCTGCAGAGTGCCATTGAGCCCTATGGGAGACTTTCCTTGGGCCGGGTTGGAGCTGCAGAGTGCCATTGAGCCCTATGGGAGACTTTCCTTGGGCCGGGTTGGAGCTGCAGAGTGCCATTGAGCCCTATGGGAGACTTTCCTTGGGCCGGGTTGGAGCTGCAGAGTGCCATTGAGCCCTATGGGAGACTTTCCTTGGGCCGGGTTGGAGCTGCAGAGTGCCATTGAGCCCTATGGGAGACTTTCCTTGGGCCGGGTTGGAGCTGCAGAGTGCCATTGAGCCCTATGGGAGACTTTCCTTGGGCCGGGTTGGAGCTGCAGAGTGCCATTGAGCCCTATGGGAGACTTTCCTTGGGCCGGGTTGGAGCTGCAGAGTGCCATTGAGCCCTATGGGAGACTTTCCTTGGGCCGGGTTGGAGCTGCAGAGTGCCATTGAGCCCTATGGGAGACTTTCCTTGGGCCGGGTTGGAGCTGCAGAGTGCCATTGAGCCCTATGGGAGACTTTCCTTGGGCCGGGTTGGAGCTGCAGAGTGCCATTGAGCCCTATGGGAGACTTTCCTTGGGCCGGGTTGGAGCTGCAGAGTGCCATTGAGCCCTATGGGAGACTTTCCTTGGGCCGGGTTGGAGCTGCAGAGTGCCATTGAGCCCTATGGGAGACTTTCCTTGGGCCGGGTTGGAGCTGCAGAGTGCCATTGAGCCCTATGGGAGACTTTCCTTGGGCCGGGTTGGAGCTGCAGAGTGCCATTGAGCCCTATGGGAGACTTTCCTTGGGCCGGGTTGGAGTTGCAGAGTGCCATTGAGCCCTATGGGAGACTTTCCTTGGGCCGGGTTGGAGCTGCAGAGTGCCATTGAGCCCTATGGGAGACTTTCCTTGGGCCAGGTTGGAGCTGCAGAGTGCCATTGAGCCCTATGGGAGACTTTCCTTGGGCCGGGTTGGAGCTGCAGAGTGCCATTGAGCCCTATGGGAGACTTTCCTTGGGCCAGGTTGGAGCTGCAGAGTGCCATTGAGCCCTATGGGAGACTTTCCTTGGGCCAGGTTGGAGCTGCAGAGTGCCATTGAGTCCTATGGGAGACTTTCCTTGGGCCAGGTTGGAGCTGCAGAGTGCCATTGAGCCCTATGGGAGACTTTCCTTGGGCCGGGTTGGAGCTGCAGAGTGCCATTGAGCCCTATGGGAGACTTTCCTTGGGCCAGGTTGGAGCTGCAGAGTGCCATTGAGCCCTATGGGAGACTTTCCTTGGGCCAGGTTGGAGCTGCAGAGTGCCATTGAGCCCTATGGGAGACTTTCCTTGGGCCAGGTTGGAGCTGCAGAGTGCCATTGAGCCCTATGGGAGACTTTCCTTGGGCCAGGTTGGAGCTGCAGAGTGCCATTGAGTCCTATGGGAAGCTTCCAAAATCATGCACTAAAGGTTCAAAGTCAGAAAGTTTTTCGCGCCATTAACGATCGTTCGGATATGAAAATTTCAGAACTTTCAGATTGTACCACAATATTTTTGTACAACCACAATGCGATTTTTCATGCAGTTACCACAGATAAGAAATTTTCGTATTTCATACAAATTTTTCCTAAATGTACTTTAAAAAGTCAGAAATTTGGACTTTGATAAATCAGTCCCTTAAAGTTGCATTTGTAAATAAGCCTTATAATGGATATCAGTACTCGGAGCAGCATGTGAAAGTAAACATTCTCCCTGAAACCACAACCCCTCTCAGAAATAAATACATTTTTAAGGTTTCCTTTGTTTTCTGTCTTTTTCTAAAATATAAAATCACGCCTAGGCCACATAGATACCAATATAACATCTAGCCCAAGTTACAACAAGACAAATATTCTGTTCATGACTGTGTTGTAATGTTTTTTGTTCCCAGTGCTTTGTTGAAAACAATTATCAAGTCATCATTCCCTTATATCACAGCCTATGGAATGCAGTAGTAGAACAATAGCGTTTGCTAACCTAGAAAATGCTGCAGGTGAAGAAATAAGGGGGCCTGGTAAAATCCTTGCCACAAGTGCCATGTCAATATAAAATAAAAAGGGATCATTTTAAGATTATTGGAAGTATAAAACTATTCTAGTTCGATTATTTCTATCCAAAGATAAAATATTCATCGGGTTTTGGAGATGGGGAATCTCAAAATAATCCAATTATTTTATATTACAAATAGAATGCATTTCACATGGGTACATAGATTCCTGCCACTTGCACAAGGTGCTTCAAAACTGACCTCTACAGAAACCAGTGACTTTTTCTCAGAATGTAAGGCAATTGCTATTTTTAGAGCTGCAGTCCAACTTTCACCTTCGTGACAAGTAAAGTAAAGTAAAATTGCTGACAAGTCTGTAGAGTCAATAACCCCTCTAAATTAACTCTGTGGCACCCAGTAATTATTATGTAGCAGTCCCTGCTTGAATACCTCTTTGCTATTTTGATGGTCCAATGCCTTCAGTGACTATAATGACAAATGAACCAATGAACGCATGTTACAATGCCTTCCTGGTTCTGTATAGTAAATAAAGTGCACATATTCATTATATGCTTATTAATTATCTGTTTCTTCAACATAGCACTACTCCCAAGCTAATAAATAAGATTATAATTTGTTTTCTTTTTTGAGATAATAATGAAGATACAGTGGTGTGAAAAACTATTTGCCCCCTTCCTGATTTCTTATTCTTTTGCATGTTTGTCACACTTAAATGTTTCTGCTCATCAAAAACCGTTAACTATTAGTCAAAGATAACGTAATTGAACACAAAATGCAGTTTTTAAATGAAGGTTTACGTTATTAAGGGAGAAGAAAAACTCCAAATCTACATGGCCCTGTGTGAAAAAGTGATTGCCCCCCTTGTTAAAAAATAACTTAACTGTGGTTTATCACACCTGAGTTCAATTTCTGTAGTCACCCCCAGGCCTGATTACTGCCACACCTGTTTCAATCAAGAAATCACTTAAATAGGAGCTACCTGACACAGAGAAGTAGACCAAAAGCACCTCAAAAGCTAGACATCATGCCAAGATCCAAAGAAATTAAGGAACAAATGAGAACAAAAGTAATTGAGATCTATCAGGCTGGTAAAGGTTATAAAGCCATTTCTAAAGCTTTGGGACTCCAGCGAACCACAGTGAGAGCCATTATCCACAAATGGCAAAAACATGGAACAGTGGTGAACCTTCCCAGGAGTGGCCGGCCGACCAAAATTACCCCAAGAGCGCAGAGACAACTCATCCAAGAGGCCACAAAAGACCCCAGGACAACATCTAAAGAACTGCAGGCCTCACTTGCCTCAATTAAGGTCAGTGTTCACGACTCCACCATAAGAAAGAGACTGGGCAAAAATGGCCTGCATGGCAGATTTCCAAGGCACAAACCACTTTTAAGCAAAAAGAACATTAAGGCTCGTCTCAATTTTGCTAAAAAACATCTCAATGATTGGGAAAATACCTTGTGGACCGACGAGACAAAAGTTGAACTTTTTGGAAGGTGCGTGTCCCGTTACATCTGGCGTAAAAGTAACACAGCATTTCAGAAAAAGAACATCATACCAACAGTAAAATATGGTGGTGGTAGTGTGATGGTCTGGGGTTGTTTTGCTGCTTCAGGACCTGGAAGGCTTGCTGTGATAGATGGAACCATGCATTCTACTGTCTACCAAAAAATCCTGAAGGAGAATGTCCGGCCATCTGTTCGTCAACTCAAGCTGAAGCGATCTTGGGTGCTGCAGCAGGACAATGACCCAAAACACACCAGCAAATCCACCTCTGAATGGCTGAAGAAAAACAAAATGAAGACTTTGGAGTGGCCTAGTCAAAGTCCTGACCTGAATCCTATTGAGATAATGTGGCATGACCTTAAAAAGGCGGTTCATGCTAGAAAACCCTCAAATAAAGCTGAATTACAACAATTCTGCAAAGATGAGTGGGCCAAAATTCCTCCAGAGCGCTGTAAAAGACTCGTTGCAAGTTATCGCAAACGCTTGATTGCAGTTATTGCTGCTAAGGGTGGCCCAACCAGTTATTAGGTTCAGGGGGCAATTACTTTTTCACACAGGGCCATGTAGGTTTGGATTTTTTTCCTCCCTAAATAATAAAAACCCTCATTTAAAAACTGCATTTTGTGTTTACTTGTGTTATCTTTGACTAATAGTTAAATGTGTTTGATGATCAGAAACATTTTGTGTGACAAACATGCAAAAGAATAAGAAATCAGGAAGGGGGCAAATAGTTTTTCACACCACTGTATATGGGAATAATATTAATATGCACATTTTATCTATTATTAGTCCCCCCCGGTAATAAATTAGCCTATTAAATATTCAAAAGCCACAAGCTATAAACTTAAATCCTGAAATTTCAGCTCCCAATCAAGCTGAATTATATATCTCTTTATCTTGAATCTGCTGCTTTTTCTACGTTGCATTCATATTGACTTGTATAGTTGGACATAGCTGCTCATTAAGTAAGTGTCGCTTCAGTAACAGAAAGCAATGTTTCTCGTACTTCGGCAGTGGATAAGAGCTTACCAAGGAATAGCTGAAAGTCAATAAAGTGCACTCACCTTTCCATTACAAGTGACTTCTTGCAATGCAATAAATCAAGGATTTGCAGTTCTCTATGATTTCAATCTGTAACATATCAACCTCCACTTTCACCCCAAGTAGAAAATGGAAAAAAGGTTTGCAAAGTTTCATCTGGTGCTATAAGAGATTTATACTTACACTTGTAACTCTTAGTGTGCACAGAAGTGGAAAAAAGACATAAACTGTTTGAAAATGAATTAGAAAGACAACGGTAGCCTTTCACAGAGGTACTTCTAACTTCACCCTTAATGCTGTAAGCCTGTAGATAGCTAGAAAGATAGAGTAAATGGGCAGTCAGTTTATTTTATGTATGGGTGCCTGCATGCATAAATAAATCCTGTGAGCAAAGCATAGATTTGTGCAGGAGAGAGTTTAAAGTACAACAAACATGTTGGCTTGAAGACATTCACTACTTATTGGACATTGTAATTATTAACAGTATATATTGCATATGCCATGTGCAGTTTATACAGTTTCTGGACTAAGGAAATAATACCTGTGCAACAACATGAAAAGTATTAGGGTTGGCATTAACTAAGAAAGTTTCCATTTTTGTTCATTAAAATAACCAACATTGTTTTGTGACCATCATCAGAATGAATTGATGTTTGATATTGATATAGAGCAAGATCTAACACAAAGAAATAATGGGAAAAAAAAACTTGAGAAAGCCTCACCCAAACATTAAGGCACATTTTTACAGACTACCATAAAGGAAAAACACTTGATTGTCAGCACAGCAGTCACAAATATCAAAAGTAGTGATGAGCGAATCTGTACCGTTTCGCTACGTCATAAAATTCACAAAACGGCAAGAAAATTCACGAAACTGTGAAAAATTTGCAAAAAGCGTTTTTTTTTTTGTCACCCACGTCTTTTTTTTTGTCACCTGTGCTAATTTGACGTGCGCCAACATTTTTTGACGTGCTCCGAATTTTTCCGAGGCAAATATTTACGGAAGTTTCACAAAACAATTCGCTAATGGCGAAATGCGGAGATTCATGCCTGGCGAAAATATTCGCTTATCGCTAATCAGAAGAGGGCCGTGATCTCAACCTGAAAAGTGCAAACAAGAAAGGTAGGTATTTTATGATACATAAAATGAAAAAGGTTTTATCACCAATGCACTCCACTATTAATATATATAGAAGGTATAGAAAGACTTATGGGACTAAAGAGTATCTGAATATACCCCAACCAACAACTAAATACAAGAATTTAGTAAAACACGTTAACAGGTTACAAGTACCAATATCAAAGAAACAATTAGGAAATAAAACCATTATCCATAGCAGGGCCTGATGGGATTCCAGGAATTTATTACAATGCATTTGTTCTATGAAAAATCCTCTTTAGTGTAAGTGTTCAGAAAACCAGGCTCAACATTTCATCTCCCAGTGATAATTACTTACCAAAGCCAATGGATATTATTTGCTAAAGTTATTCCTAAATGATTAGAAGACAAATTTCCCATGCTAATAAAATTACCCAGCTAGGATTCACAATGAAGAAAGTCACCAGGTGGGATCTGAAAATTTCTAAATCTTAGGGGCACATTTACTAATACATGAATCTGAATCCGAATGGGAAAAATTCGGATTGGAAAGAAACATTTTGCGACTTTTTCGTAGCCGTTACGACTAGCGCGAATTGTCGCAACTTTTTTGTAGTCATTACGATTTGCTCGTATATTGTCGCGACTTTTTCGTATTGATCGCTTGTAAACGGCGGACAAAACTTTCGGACTGCATGATTTTGGAAGCCTCCCATAGGACACTCTGCAGCTCCAACCTGGCCCAAGGAAAGTCACAATACTGAAGCTTGAATGAATCCGAAACTTTCGTACTCGGCGCGACGGCAACGAAAAAGTTGCGACAATTCGCGCAAGTCGTAACGCCACGAAAAAGTCGTAACGGCTACGAAAAAGTCGAGACAATTTACGAAAAAATCGCAAAATACCGATCATTACGAAAAAAACGCATTTGGACACTTTTCGGAGATTCGTGGATTAGTAAATGTGCCCCTTAGTCTATAGCATAATGGTTGTGGGTTCCTTCTCTGCCTCTATCCTTAGATGTGAAGAAGACCTTCAGCCCAGTATATTAGAACTCTGAAAGCCACTTTAGAGAGATCTGGTTTTCCACACACAAATTGAATTCATACACAAAATCATATGTGAATGGAGCATAACCTCCACCACTTTCACAATTATAAATGGAACATGGCAGGGCAGTCTATTTTCATCATTTTTTTAAATTTACTAATAGAGAAAACACAATTAAATAAAAAGGCGAACATGGATAATAGTATGGGTTTATTTGTGGGTGAAGTAATCCTGGATAGACGATTCACTAGACTAGTTACATAGTTACATAGGGTTGAAAAAAGACCATTGTCCATCAAGTTCAACCCATCCAAGTAAACCCAGCACACAACCTATACTAACCAATCTATACACTCACATACATAAACTATATATACAACCAGTAATACTAACTGTAGATATTAGTATCACAATAGCCTTGGATATTCTGCTTGTTCAAAAACTCATCCAGGCCCCTCTTAAAGGCATTAACAGAGTCTGCCATTACCACATCACTAGGAAGGGCATTCCCCAACCTCACTGCCCTCACCGTGAAAAACCACCTACGCTGCTTCAAATAGAAGCTCCTTTCCTCTAATCTAAAGGGGTGACCTCTGGTGCACTGATCGTTTTTATGGGAAAAAAGAACATCCCCCAATTGCCTATAATCCCCTCTAATGTACTTGTACAGAGTAATCATGTCCCCTCGCAAGCGCCTCTTTTCCAGAGAAAACAACCCCAACCTTGACAGTCTAACCTCATAGTTTAAATCTTCCATCCCCTTCACCAGTTTAGTTGCAGTCTCTGCACTCTCTCCAGCTCATTAATATCCTTCTTAAGGACTGGAGCCCAAAACTGCACTGCCAATTTACTAATAGAGAAAACACAATTAAATAAAAAGGAGAACATGGATAATAGTATGGGTTTATTTGTGGGTGAAGTAATCCTGGATAGTCGATTCACTAGACTAGTTACATAGTTACATAGTTACATAGGGTTGAAAAAAGACCATTGTCCATCAAGTTCAACCCATCCGAGTAAACCCAGCACACACAACCTATACTAACCAATCTATACACTCACATACATAAACTATATATACAACCAGTAATACTAACTGTAGATATTAGTATCACAATAGCCTTGGATATTCTGCTTGTTCAAAAACTCATCCAGGCCCCTCTTAAAGGCATTAACAGAATCTGCCATTACCACATCACTAGGAAGGGCATTCCACAGCCTCACTGCCCTCACCGTGAAAAACCACCTACGCTGCTTCAAATGGAAGCTCTGTTCTTCCAATCTATAGGGGTGACCTCTGGTGCGCTGATTGTTTTTATGGGAAAAAAGAACATCCCCTATCTGCCTATAATCCCCTCTAATGTACTTGTACAGAGTAATCATGTCCCCTCGCAAGCGCCTCTTTTCCAGAGAAAACAACCCCAACCTCGACAGTCTAACCTCATAGTTTAAATCTTCCATCCCCTTCACCAGTTTAGTTGCACGTCTCTGCACTCTCTCCAGCTCATTAATATCCTTCTTAAGGACTGGAGCCCAAAACTGCACTGCCAATTTACTAATAGAGAAAACACAATTAAATAAAAAGGAGAACATGGATAATAGTATGGGTTTATTAGTGGGTGAAGTAATCCTGGATAGACGATTCACTACCAGAAGTCCAAAAAAATCATACAAGAATATAGTAAAGTTTCATTCTATAAATCAAATGTAACCACATTCCAGGCCTTAATAACTGACTACCACAAGACAGCTACACTCCAAGCTAAATATCCATTTAGTTGACCAAACAAGTCCATTGCAGTTTTAGGTAACCTTAGCACAGAAAAGCATGGAGGTAATTTTTTTTTATTTTTTGCATTATCCAAAACAACATTCTGGAAGAATTAGCGTATCAACAGGTTGGGGGCAGTAATCAAAAAGTAATTCATTTACTCTCTTCATCTGGTTCTTTAAGCACTGACCATGGTTTCTTATTTTATTGGCGGGATGTCTTACTGCCTATGATTGGTAAGGGGTTATAGAACTGACTGTATTGCTTTGTTGACTCTAAATAGGTGTCTATATGTTAAAGATGAATACAAAATAAAAATCATTATGGAGTTTCCCAGAATTCCAGAGAAATTATGGTAGCCTGCAAAATAGCATGTAAGCTGCAACTTTTACATGACTTACCAATCAGCATCCATATAGGCAAATTACCTTAATGCCTTTCTTGCATGAGAGTGTGTGAAAACATTTTGATGTGTGGTGCAGGTAAATAGTGTTTGAATGCACACAATTTTGTGAACATTTTGGTACTTTGCTACTGCGTTCCTAGGATTGAGAGAGCACAAAATGTTCCAAAGTTATCTGGCTCTTTACACAATGTGTTAAAAATGGCCAGCGCTGAAAGGGTTATATTTAACTTTGATGGATATATGCTTTTATTTTCTTAGTTATCCATCTAACGGTACTACTCATTCCACATATCCCATTAACACTGAAAGCTCTATTTTAAAAATGGACTGATCTTTAGTTATTACTTTCAATAATTTTGTATGTTATGCATGACAGCTTCAAATTGGAAAGTAATTTAGTTTCTTGAGGACAGAATAAAAGGAGGATAATGTAGTATTTTGTTTCCCTTTGGTTGTCAAGCCAACCCTTAAGAGACACGTCAACTCCATTTAAATATGACCTGCATCACATAGCGCTATGAAAGAAAATAAAATATTAATGCTCACCCGTGAACATTGGCCAAATAGATTGAAGTAAGATAGACCTAATTTATTATCCTGACAATCTATCTCAGAGCTTTGATTAAGATAGAAAACCTTGTCTTGAATGTATTGTTTACACCAGTTTTATGATTAATTATTTATTATAAGCCCAAGACAATGGTTAAGAGAATTTTTATTTTTTGATCATGATTTTTTGGTAAAAAAAAAAATAATTTAAAATAAAGCTTTAACTGCTACAGTCTACATTAAAAAAAATATCTATCTGTATTCTGTTCATTACCAGGCTTTTTCTACATTTATAATGTATTTACAAGAATCTGAAAGATTGACGTGACAGAAGGCTACACTGCTTATTATTTATAGGCTCCTTTTGCTGGCAACACGCATTATGTCTGATGAAAGAATTAAAAATAATCAACAGTTAAAATCAAGTCACGTGGTGGGGGGTTTGGCATTAACTGAGAAGGCTACAAAGAAAGAGAAAAACTAAACTCAAGGGCCAAATACATCAATCAAACCAGCAATCAAAAATGCAGATCCAGCATAGATTGTGAGAACTCCGGGATCAGGCAGATCTCATCTTCTAACTCTCAGATTTGCTGCAAAAAGTCAGTGTGAATGATACAACTGTCAGAAATGGTGACACACTAGGTGAAAAACAAGGGAAAGAAGATGAAGAATGTGTGCATGTATATTCTTTGAAATAATAATGATGTTTCCCATAGCAAAGCCATTTAGATATCCACTATAGAGAAAAGAATGATTTATAAACTGTGATAATTATGTACAAAATACATAGGGGCCGATTCACTAAAGTCCGAAACAAGGAGTGATATTTATAGCATGCGTTAAAAATATTATCACTTCTAATTTTTTGAGACTTAACGATTGATTCACTAAAAGGACACTTGTCATAATTAAGAAGGGATGGTCTTGTTATTTATTTGCTGATGACCAATTTCAAGCGTTATTTTCCGCCGTGCTCAATATATTTCGCCGCGTGCAATATTAGCACACGATATTACGCACGTAAACCATTACTTTCTGAAAACTACTGTTCTGAAAATTACCTTTTCCCTGAAAACTGGAGGATGCATTACTCTAGGACGATCACACACTTGAAAAAATCAGACAGCAAAACTCCATGTTGTGTTGCCAAAGATCACAAACCGCAATGTTGTTGAAGTACTGCCTGCCCCAAGTAGGTGTTAATATTAGCACAGATTAAAGCGATATTTTGCATGTTTAACGCTTCATATGTGTTTGTGAATCATGCGTTAGTACTATTTCTATTCGCTAATTAACACAATGCGATAAAAATAATGCCTTGCAATAGTGCGTTTCTTTGTGTATGCAATATGTGTTTTAATGCAATATGCGGTACTTAATTATCGCACACTTTTTAAAGCAAAAAAGTAGGCGATAAGCTTTATCCACCTTTAGTGAATCGACCCCATAGTCAAATCTTTGCAGCACTCATATGAGCTATTGAACAACTTGGAATGGTTAAAAAGCGGCTGAATTGAAATTCCATTTTGAAATGACTTGCCAGTACTGCTGTGGTGCTTGCATTTCCCAAAGAGGTATGGGTAAGAATCTCTTACTCAGATTATGAAGTTAGGGAAGGGGCAAGCAGGCCCATGGGTAGGGTATTTTATTCTCATTTTAATTACATTTGTAGTGAGACAGTAGTCTAGCATATAGCCTATTCTAATCTGCATTTTTCTGAGCATGTAAGCACTGAAACAAAACATAAATGTGATAGTATTCTTAAAATCCTTAAAACAACTATGCTAATACAATGCATTATCAATAGGAGTACTAACTGCATGCTGCTTAGTGATCCTCAGCTAGTTAGCTCTATCTGCCTCTAGAAGAACTTAACACATAATCCTAGTCCTACTCTTACTAACCTTCATTATTTATATCAAAGGTGGTCTTATAGTACTGTGTCTCAAATGGGATACACAACTGTCCCATATATGATATTATATTTGCTTTCGGGGCTTCCCCAGCCATTATTAATTTATTACCTTATATATGGGATATTATTCCATGCTTTACATAGAACATCATTCACACCTTGCCCTGCCCCAGTTTCCCCACTAAAGTGACACAAAAGGGTCGTTTTAATCAGGACTCAATTAACCTACCAGTATTTTTTTAGACTGTGGGAAAAAAAACTAGAGCACCGGAAGGAACCAAAAGCAAGCCCAGAGAAAATGAAAGAACTCCACTTAGTATCGCCCATAAATAGATAAATTAATCAGGCAGTGATTACTGAAAAGTCTGCTTATGTTTCTCCTGCCCTGCATGATAAATAATTATACCTGCAGGCTTCTTCCAGCTTTATATTGATCATAAATACAAATGCAAAACTTCTTCCACAACAGCAAAAGCTCACCCTCTACAGACTAGAGGTACAGTCTTTTTGAAAGGATTAATCTGATTAATGGCAACAGCCTACCAGAGCTGGAGCAAACTCGCCACCTGATATTACATATGACTCAGTGAAGCCAAGCAGGCATTATGTCCTAAAATGCCCAGCAAGTACAATGTACATGTCCAATGCCACTTTAGTTTTCTGACAGTTCAGTCCTATAGAATAAATAATACTAAAATTAATTAATAACAAACGTCAAAATAATTCCCCTTTAGCCCAGAACATAACACAACATAACCTGACACCTTTTCATATGTGATGGACTGTAAAAATGGACTCAGATTAAATGTTTACAATAAAGCTGGCATTTTCTGGTTTGTTCGACTAAACACATTTTAGCATGTAAATTAAACTGACAGTTTTCTTTGCTTTTTTTCTTTAAATAAATGTGAGCACTCACACATAGAATGGCTGCCTTAAGCTTTGCTATTTCCTCTTAAATCTAGTAAATCAAATACTATTCTGTCAAAATGCACTTGAATGCTTGAAAAAAATGATCTTTTCACTTGTTAGGATCTTTCTAAAAAGATAAGAGGATTGGTGCCCTGCTGTTAAAAGTATACTATTTTATATAAAAAAAAAAAGGTTGCACACTGCCTTTAAATTTATATATTGTATATTATGTATTTTGTCACATTGACATTTATCAGTACATTGATGTTTTCTAAAGGGTTTTCATAAGTGCCTTATTTATAGATATTAATGGTCCTTGCTGCCTGTTGTTGCCTTCTAGCAAATATTTTAGAGCCAATTTGCAGCCAATACTGTTTCCCAAGTGCTCTTTTCATCAGTTTTTTGTACTGGCATTATCTTTAAATATGTATTTATTATACAATGGTTTACAGGTTTATTCTGGCGATAAAAGCATTTTAAAATATAAAAGTGTGGGGCTCTTTTTTCAACAGTGGACAAATTTGCCCATGGACAATAATCCATAGCAACCAATCAGCAATTGGCATTTTTCAAACAGCTGCAGGTAGAAAAATGAATACCGCAATGTGATTGGTTGACATGAGTTACTCCCCACGGGAGGGGGGGTGTATAAAAGTGAACATTTGCTTTTATGGGGGTTATTTGTGGACATGCCCTTTTCACTATTTTCGGCACTGAGAAGGAAGGAAAGAAGACAAATGGTCTTGGGGTATCCACAACAGACCCATAGCGGGGTTTTACATACAATATTTTTTTTTTGTGATTTACTTTTTTTGTATTAATAATCATGAATTTGAATTATGGTTTAAAATTATTAGTGGGAAAAAATGTGAAAACCTCTAGATCATGTAGAAGTCAATGGGGGCTCTCGTAGGCAAAATTTTAAAAATTTATTCAATTTATTGAATATTCAATTTTACCCACCCCCCAAACTTAACATACTCAGCCATACATTTCTTTAGTGGGATGAAAAGGCCACAGCCAATTGTATTAACATAAATAACAATCCTGTAGATTTACATATCCAACATATTAACCTTATAACAACTAACCCCTGGAATCCACCCCTAGCTGCTGAAGGCTTCTCTTATGGAGATCCCCTGTTAACCAAATGTGTCCACATTCCCTTTATTTTTGTCACTCCCCTTTCACCGGCATCTAATCTCCAACCCAAGTCTCTGACCATACGACTTCCGCTAACTCTCCTATTAACTGACTCCCTCCTTTTAATCCTTTTGCTATAGCTGCGACTACTGTTTTTTGTTTTTTTTTAATGGGGCGGGTGGGCAGTTTGCTAAAACAAAATGGCACTCGTCTTTTGCTCCTCCTCCCCTTTTTCAGTTCCTGCTCTCATTTATTCCCTACTTTCTTCCTTGTCCCCTCCTTGCCTACCCATGTAACCTGTCCCTTCATTCTGTTGGTTCTTAGAAGAAGATCGCTCTGTGATGTTTGTTGAAAAATACCCCAGGCTTATGAAGTTTTCTGCTAATAGGAGCACTGGCCCAGGTTATCAGGTAAGTGATTATAATTACGAGTGGTACCTAACATTAGGCAACCCCAGTGAATTTACCTTTCATTCTCCTTTAAATGAGCCCCTTCCTATATAGCACTGCAAACACTATAGGGCAAATGTATTCAAGATCACTTTTCTCTGTGATTTTCATTATCAATCAAAATATTCTTCAAAATTTGAATGAAAAACTGTAATAACTAAAACCTGATGAGCTTCTATAGAAATCAATAGGAGTGAAATTTTAAACATTCAAGATATTTTATTTTTCAGGTTTCTGTAAAATGAATGGAACAATGCACTTTTTGTTTGCCATCATGTTTTCCCACAACTTAACATGATTTCTGATACTAAGCAAGTGATCAGAAAAACACTAAAAACTTCATCAAGTTTAACCAACACTCAACCAAATTTTGAAAAAAAAAATCAGCTTCAAAAATGAAAAAAATTGTCTCTAAATTGTATACCTAGGGGCACATTTACCAATCCACGAACGTCCGAATGCGTTTTTTTAGTAATGATCGGTATTTTGCGACTTTTTCGCAAATTGTCGCAAATTTTTAGAGTGTTCAATACGAAAAAGTTGCGACAATTTGCGAAAGTCGTAATGACTATGAAAAAGTCACGACAATTCACGAAAGTCATAATGGCTATGAAAAAGTCGCAACAATTCACGAAAGTCATAATGGGTATGAAAAAGTTGCGACAATTCACGAAAGTCATAATGGCTATGAAAAAGTCGCGACAATTCACGAAATTTGTAATGGCTATGAAAAAATCACAAAAAATACGAAAAAGTCGCAAAATGTTTGTTTTCCAATCCGAGTTTTTCTCATTCGGATTCGGATTTGTGGATTAGTAAATCAGCCCCCTAATGTATGACTTTCTAAACCCCAGAGACCCCCAAAAGGTTTTGCTTAATCATTTATTTATTTTGTACTGTGTGCAGGCCTGGACTGAGATTGAAAATAGGCCCTGGCATTTCAACTACACAGAGGCCCAAACAGCCCTCACCAGCCCAATAAATAATGACTGTCTATGGCAGTGGTTCTCAACCTTCCTAATGCCGCGACCCTTTAATACAGTTCCTCATGTTGTGTTGACCCCCAACCATAAAATTATTCCTAAGACCTTTGGAAATATGTTTTACGATGGTATTAGGCGACCCCTGTGAAAGGGTCATTCGACCCCCAAAGGTTGAGAACAACTGGTATATGGCATCTTACAGCAGCCCCTCTGGCATTTGCCAGAATCCAAAGATTGCCAGTCTGGGCCTGTCTCTGTGTAACATATATAAAAGTGCTTTTTTTTTTTAATGTTTTTACAGTTTTGGCATTTTGATTATAAAAGCAAGGTGAAACATATTAGATAACTCTTATTCAGGTAGACAATTTGTTTTACTGTTATCATTAATATGCATAATAGAACAGTTTGCATTGGGGACTATCTTGGTAAAACTGTTCCCAGGGCAAGCTATGATAGGTATTTATATGGCTGTAAAATATGCCCTTAAATGTCTTCAATTTCATTAATAAGGTGCTGCAAACCAATTGCAATTAATTAAATATTTGATTTACTGGTCTTAAAATTATACTTGCAAAAGATGCCCTCAGGAGACATTTTTATGACTTTTATTTACACCAAAAGCAATTTCTTTTTTTCAAAGCAAAGCAGTCATTCAACATTTTAAAAAATAATTACAGCTACAAATGTAAAATCTAAATGAACATACTGAGAAATTAAAACTACAAGCATACACTTACAAATATTTAACTGTGCTGTTATATCATATATGGGACAGTCATATGTGCCATGTGAGACTCAGTACTATAAGACCTGTGAGATAAATAATGAAGGTTAGTCAGAGTAAACCTAAAAACATGAAAACCCAAATTCTTTTTTCTATTAAAACAAAATCTCTGCTGTCAGTCATATATTGCCTTGCCTGTATCTATGCTTTAGGCGCTTACTTTTAATTTCCATTCAGCAAAAGTGATGAGCGCATTTTTTCGCCAGGCATGGATTCACAGCAATTCGTGAGCACGATTTTATTGTCACTTGCTGAATTTTTGTCACAGTGAATTTTCCAAGCAGTTTCGAAAAAAATACACATAATGAGGTGCGTATTTTTTGCAAAACTGACAGAAAAATTTGCTGTGACAAAAATTCAGCAAACAAAGTCACGTGCGGCAAAAAAATCATGCATTAGTTGCATTTCGCAAATTTGTTGTCATTTGGGGATTTTCCAGGAGTTTTGCAAAGTTTTTGGTGAAGCGAAACGGGACAGATTCACTCATCAATGCAACTGTCCTCCTCCCATTCCCTTCTTACTATCTACAGTATAATTGTGTAGCTTGTGTAAGGGCATGGCCTTCGAGTTCCCCATTCTAGCACATCAACCATATTTTGGGATAAGGCAAGACTTGCCTTAATAACAGTGTACACAAAATGGTGCCTGCCTGCTTGCGGTAGTTGTGAACTCCAAGACTGAAGGAAACAAGATTTGTATCATATATATAGTGTAAGTAAAGTTTATTTTGCTCAACTAACATTATACAAAGCATTTGAATTCAAAGTAAGGTATTTTTATTGGGCAAGAACAATGTCGAACTGTAAATATTTGGGCTACTGACATTGTCACCTATACAGGGCTGGAAATGTCCACTGGCAGCTTATATACCAAAGCATATTTGAAATTTTACAGAGGAGTTAAAAGATCCCTTGTTATTTACTGTAAGGGTGACAGATTTTTCTCTGAATTAGTGCACCTACGTATTTAGAAAAGGTTTAAAATATCATAATTACAATATACCCTCTGCATTTTGCATAGTTCAAGATTATGGTGCAGTTCTCCATATTTTTCCCACGGTCCAGAATTTCAGTGCAATTGCACCCCCTAAAGGTTGAGCACCATTGGTAAATAAGGTACATTTGTTCCTGTAGCAAAATGGGAGTGATGTAAGAAAGCAAGATATGAAAATGGAACATGCATTATATGCCCATGACAGTTGTAAAGTGTAAACCTAATTTACATTAATATGTACACCAGACACAATAATTCAGGAGGGTCTGAGAGTGTCACATCAGTTGTACGCAGGGCTAAGAGGTATGAGGGCATGTAAACATATACAGGTATAGGACCTGTTATCCAGAATGCTCGGGACCAATGGTATTCCGGATAAGGGGTCTTTCCAATATTTGGATCTCCATACCTTAAAGCGGGCCTGTCACCCTAAGAAATAATTCCAAATTGTTTTCTATTGTGTTTGTCAAGCAAAATAAACTTTACTTACACTAAATAAATTATTTTAATCTTAGTTTCTTCAGCCTTGGAATTCACAATTGCAGCAAGCAGGCAGGGGCCATTTTGTGGACACTGTTATCAACGCAGGCATTGCATCCTGCCAATATCTTGTTTCTGTGCCAGTATGGGGGGACCTGATACCCATGTCCATGCACTGGTTACAAAATTACATGGTGAGGAGGGAGGGGGAATGTGAGGGGCACAGCAACATCTAATAAGTTCTGAATTGAAAGTGAAAGTAACTGTCTGCCCCACCCCTATGCCTAAGGCATAGAGGCAGGTCAGGCAATATATGACTGACAGTTGGGATTTTTAAATGCTTTTATAATGGGTATGGATGTGGTAATAAAAAAATGATTTTGGGTTTCATGTTTAATTTGAAAAGGACTTTTATTATACAGCTTTTTATGTCTGGGTGACAGGTCCACTTTAAGTCTACAAAAAAAAATCAATAAACCATTAATTAAACCCAATAGGACTGTTTTGCATTCAATAAGGATTATTTATATCTTAGTTGGGATCAATTACAAGGTACTGTTTTATTTCTACATAGAAAAAGCAAATCAGTTTTAAATTTATGAATTATTTGATTAAAATGGAGTCTATGGGAGTCAGGCTTTCCATAATTCAGAACTTTCTGGATAATGGGTTTCCAGATAAGGGATACAATATCTGTACTGTATTTCCAGGAGTACTACGTTTTTGTCTCCACATATAGCACATTTTAGCTTTAACCAAGTAGTCAGCAATATGGTTTCCTTTATCTATTGGTGATAAATGTAGTAACTATATATGTTCTTGTACACACATTTCTATTCACTTAAAAGTTTATATTTTCTACCTAAAGGCTCTCAATGATGTCTGGAAATAACACTGGAGAGTACAGTATAATTTATTTTTTAAAGCCATCTAAGTTAATAGATGCTCATTTGCTCGTGTAACAAAAGCATAATAACTTCAGAGCTAGACTTAAGCTTGATTTTCTAAGAACTGTGAATGGCCTCTCAAGTATGCATATAAGTAGGCTGATACAATACAGGAGTATTTAGTTCCTTTTCTAAAGACTGATTGCTTTAAAAGTTTCAGACCTCAGACCAAGAGTTGTTTTTTAATGAGAACATGACTTAGATCACTCAAAGGGTGCTTAGGTTTTCTGAGGCAAATCATTCTTACTGGCATAGATGGCAAAGAATTCATAACATTTGGGTCTTTTTTTTTTTTTTTTACACTTTCAATATTCCTTGTCGCTCTTTGCATGTAGTTATAGTGAAATGCTGCTTCACACTCTCTCTATGACATTTCAGGCATGTCACATCTGTTAAAATCACTCCTAATTTGTTCTGTCAGCCTGCAGTGTAGAATTAGAAAGTTTAATAATCTGAAAGGGGCATACAACCATCTGTAGTTCAAAGTTTGAAGTGACAATTCAGCTTACATTTCTTAAGGCCGTTTTTTAGAATCCTATTTTGCCCCATCTCTAAATAAGCCTATGTATAAAGAGAAAGGAAGAGCATGCAAGTTGAACTACAAACAGGACTTGATTAATAATTTACTAGCCATCTATTAACCAGGAACCCTTTATCCAGAAAACTTCAAAATTCAGTGATGCCATTTCCCTTAGGGATCTGCTTTACTAAACAATTTATGGCTCTATTTATCTGTAATAATAAAGCTGTCATACACGTTAAGATTTTTAAAAGATCTTTTCATTATCATGTGTCCAAGCTTGTCCTGAAACAATTGTTTAAAAGTACAATTTGTCCATAAACAAAAACGACCATTTCAAGCGATATTGTCTAGTAAAAGCTAGGAAAACTACCTGCTTGGTCCTGCAAACATTTGGACAAGGGGCAAATTTCATTGTTAACGAAGAAAATTTTAAACAATGTTCTGACCGATTTCGGATGACAGTTGCTAGATGTATGATCAGTCGGTGCCCACTAACCTTGCGATAATTTGACTGTTTTGTCGGATCACACTGAAATTGGTCATTAAGTAGAAAAAATCCTTACGTGTGTGGCCAGCTTTAGACAGTACCTTGTTCTTGATAACAGCTAATCTAGCATGAATACACGTCGATGGCAAAACAATCCTATTAATGTCTTAGTGTTTTTAGTAGCACTAAAGCTCCCTTAGGGCTCTGGTACACGGGGAGATTAGTCGCCCGCGGCAAAACTCCCTGCTCGCGGGCGACTAATCTCCCCGAGTTGCCTTCCCTCTGCCATCCCACCGGCGAACATGTAAGTCGCCGGCGGGATGGCAGACGCGGCGGGGCGATTTCGGGAAATCGCCGAAAAAGCCTCGCGAGTCTTTTTCGGCGATTTGCGCGAAATCGCGCTGCCGCGTCTGCCATCCCGCCGGCTAATCTCCCCGTGTACCAGAGCCCTTAGTGAAAGATCCCTTATCTGGAAAACCCCAGATCCCAAGGATTCTAGACAATAGATCCCATACCTGTGCTCTTCTCATACAGTATTCCTGATGTGAACTGCAAATGCAATTCACCATGTTTTTTAGTCACAATGCAGTGTAATTTTAGGCATATTGGGATTGGCAGCCACCACAATTGTAAAATGTACACAGCTGCAGTTGTGGCCTAAATAGTCAAGACTGTGTCATTCCATATTCTGGGGCCTATTTATTATGCTGTGTAAGATGAAATTTGCCAAAAAAGCTGTGTTAAATAATGAAGTTTGCTGTCTGAATGCCAGATTTTATGTTGTTAATTTACATAAGCCTGGCTATGTGTTGTGAATTTTGTCTCCGTTTTTTTACACAGCTTACTAAATCTGCCCCTTAGTGTCAAAATAAATCTGTTGCCTATTGACTCAGCTCACAGTGTAAAACATAGAATTAGTGCCATATTCTGGGTGTAGGTAGCTCCAGGGTTCCCCTGCACCAACAGACACACTTAAAAGAGATTCATCAGACAGACTGGGCAGGTGCAATGGCACTTGGTGGAAGCAGTAGTGAATTTGTACCTTTAATGAGTGGAAATGGAATTATAAACAGTTAATTCCTGACATTAATTGGCAATGGCATTCTAGTTCTTGCCATTCTGACAAATTATCTAGTGTTTAGTAGCCACAGTGTTAAGGCCCCCATACATGGGCCAATAGAAGCTACCGATATCGGTCCCTTGGACCGACTCGGCAGCTTATCTGCCCGTGTAGGGGCAGACAGGAGCGGGCTGGCCGACCGATATCTGGCCTGAAATTGGCCAGATATCGATCGGCCAGGTTAAAAGATTCAGTCGGATCGGGGGCCGCATCGGCTCGTTGATGCGGTCCCCGAACCGACTGCCCCATTGCCGCCTACATAATCCGGTTGTTTGGCCCCAGGGCCAAACGATCGGATTATTTTTTTTTTAACTTCAAGCTCCCCGATATCGCCCACCCGTAGGTGGGGATATCGGGGGAAGATCGCCAAGCAAGCGGATCTTACCATGTATGGGGACCTTTAGAAGTAACAAATCCGAGCGCCAAATGATTCCTTGTTTAAACTGCTTCATATCACAGAGCTATTGTTGTCCTTGGTAATAGACTGTGGGTCCAGCAGCTGTCAAATTGTAAGCCAATTTATAGACCAAAATGTATCATTCACTTGACAAGGATATGTAAATAAGTAGTGATTTGTGCAGGATATTTTTAGCCTCTTTGACAAGTGTCAACAGCAGGTATTTTATTGAATATGCAAAATGGTGGAATTTATCCTCACAAAACATGACGTTTTCTAGGCATCTGCCAAGAGTTTATGTATACAGTACATGTAAGTGTCATAATCATGGCAGAATTTAAAGGGATCCTAAAGACTTTATAACAAAACATTTACCCAGTTTGCATTTTCTTCATGCCAGTTATGTTTTGTGACAATATTTTCAATAATGTTACAATGAAAATAATTGCTCAGGGGAAAGCAATGAAGCAATAGCCCTTCTCAATTTAACAAACTGTATTTAATTTTGTGCAATAAACTGCATGTCCCCTTTTCTGTGAGTATAGACTGTGGATAGACTATGGGGCACATTTACTTATCTACGAACACTCCGACCGTTCACTCGATCGGTCCAATCGTATTTTCTGCGACTTTTTCGTATTTTTAGTGCAAACAAATCGGATCCGTTTTGCCGCTGTTTACAATCGTTCGGTACGAAAATTACGGGACTTTCGGAACGCTAATACCATATTATTGTGACTAATACGATTTGTTCGGAAGCATTTTCGTGATATTTGCGATCTTCAGAAATTTCCGTTTCCAATCCGAATTTTTCCCATTCGGAATTTGAACTCATGCTTTGATAAATCTGCCCCCTATGCGTTACCCAGCAGCATGCGTGGAACCGAAGCACACAGTGAGACAATGGTGCACTGAAAACCCAGCTGGGACTGGCAATCTGTGGATTCTGGCAAATGCCAGAGGGGCTTCTGAAAGATAACATATACAGTTGCTAATTATTGGGCTGGTGGGGGGCTGTTTGGGCCCCTGTGTACTGAAATGCCAGGACCTATTTAGAATTCCAATCTGGACCTACTAAAGATACTCTTTTTTTTCTCGACAAAACTTTTTCTGGGAAATGTAGCTGTTATCCAAATTCCTAAGACTATAAATACCTCAAGAAATACATTGTTGTTTCCCAGTAATATTTAGCAGCAACATGTTTCACAGTCCTTTTAGAGATTGCTCATTACTCACATTTGTAGCTTCCCTAGTTGAGAATACAACTGTTAAAAAATGGCTGTTTATAAAAATTATCATTGATATTTTAAACAAGATGCATAATGATAAAAAGTTGAAAGGCTGAAGACTTTATAATTTGTTTGAATATTGAACAGAGTCTGTATTAAAAAATAGTTCACTTACTTTGTCATTTCCTTTGTTTCTGTGAAACCTTGAAGAGGCGCATCAATACTTACACAAAACAGTCTCAGTTCAATAACATTCATTAGTGTAGAACCTTGATAAATAGATTGACCCAGCCGTGCAGCTTAAGTAGTCTTGGAGAATGAGATCTAATGACTACTCTCAGTGCATTTAGTAAAATCACTAAAATCAGAATATGAAAAAAAAATAACATCTCCTTATTGCAATAATTACAATTGCAATAATTAACAGTTTAAACACACTGGTTAATATTTTATTTAAAACATAAATGTCATCTTTAAACAGCATTCAGTAAATGCAGGAAAAACATCAATAGCTGCAAATCTATAGACAGTATATGTATATATATATCAAAGATCCACAAACCACCAAACTCCTACTGAGCCAAATGAACAGGTATTCTTTGAAGATGAAAAGAGAACACTGTGAATTCAATAATCTACATGCAGATTTTGCTGAAGCCTATCTTAATCTTTTAAGAGATTAGAGAGTCTAAGTACTGTATTGTTTGCTCTCTGACTGTTCCTAAACCCCAGGCAGGTTCATGCTGGGCTTGTTTGGTGCTTGTACCACCAGGCCAGTGTTTTTACGTTTATGCTTTTTTTTACACAGGTGCAATTTTTGCTTCTGTATGCATATGCTCAATTTTTGTTGCAAAAGTACCAGTTTAAAGCTGTTGGTATTCACAGTGGCCTGGCTGACACTGAATGGTAGTTGGCTTCTGCTACTTACAAGTGGCTGTGTTCTTGCATGTCCTTTCTATTGAACTGCTGTGTTTGTGGCATCTTAATACAAATTTTACACTATTTTGCAGTCCTATTGTGTTGAAATTACTCTTAAGTAGTGATGGGCGAAATGTTTCGCCAGGCATGGATTCGCGGCGAATTTCCACGGTTCGCCATTGGCGGATTGTTTTGCGAAACGGATGAAAAAATTTGCCTCGGAAAAATCCGCCGCACGTCCAAAAATTGTCAAAAGAATAGCTGCACGACAAAAGAATAGCCGCGGGAGACAATTTTTTGTTGACGTGCAACATTTTCGCCAAAGTGAAACAGGACGGATTTGCTCATCACTACTCTTAAGCAACCCTACTCAGATGGAGACACACCATATAACTAGAAACATATGTGGACTATAACATTGTTATTTTTGCAGGAGTATGGTTTCTAATAAGGACTGCACTATTTATTAATTAAGCCCCTACATGTAAACAGTTGAACTGCACAGCTTTACAGAAATATTTTCGTAGCTAGGAATATGCTGCCTTTTGGGGGAAAAGGGCATTATATGCACATTTCATACAATACACTGGCTTTGTAAATGAGATGTAGTATGTGTTAATTTTTCTGTATCTCACTATTTTACATACATGTAATTTTACATTTTTCATTTATAACATGCTTCACACGTTTAGGATTTACATACTACCGATCTACACTAACCTAATGTATAACAACAATAAAAATAATTGTTGCATTCCTTTTATCAGTTTAGTTGCATGTCTCTTTCCACACCATTAATAGCTTTTTAGGGACAGGGGCCCAAAACTGCACTTCATACTCAATGTAAGGCCTGTAGTGATAAGTGAATCTGTCCCATTTCACTTCCGCGAAAAAACAATACATGGGACAATCTTTGTTGCGATGTGTGTCAAATTTTTCCCATTTTTTTTTTTGCCCATTTTGAGAAACAATTCGCCAATGCCAAAACTTGAAAATTCGGAACGGGACTGAAAAATGTCGCTCATCACTACTTATCTGGGATCTATAAAGAGGCAAAATAATGTTCTCAAACCTTGAGTCTTTTATTCGCTTTAGTAGACACTGACTGGCATTGCCTAGAGTTACAGTTTGTCATCTGCAAACAAAACAAATTCTTTCCAATTAAAGAAGCCCCAACTCAATTCTTTCAATTGTATACAGTAGCTAAAATTCATGTTATTGTTTCCCAAATGCAAAACCTTGCATTTATCTACGTCATAGGTGTCAGACACAAGGCCCGCGGGCCAAATCCGGCCCGCCAGGCCTTGCAATGTGGCCCGCACCGATCTCGCCGGCCGTACTTGCTATCTATTACGCATGCGCATAGAATCTATGCACATGCGTATTAGATAGCAAGTACGTCCGGCTATGGCATAGTAGAATCATCAATGGCATAGCCGGCCGTACTTGCAATCTATTACGCATGCGCATAGAATCTATGCGCATGCGTATTAGATAGCAAGTACGGCCGGCCATAGTAGAATCATTATATGGCATAGCCGTCCGTACTTGTTATCTATTACACATGCGCATAGATTCTATGCGCATGCGTAATAGATAGCAAGTACGGACGGATCACAAGCCACAAGTCAGGAAAGATTCAGGAGGCGAGTTGTGTTAAAAAAAACACAGGAGAGCGTATGGCCGTATGCTAAAAAGTACACAGCTTGTGCTAAAAAGTACACAGGAGAGGGTGTGCTAAAAAATACAAAGGAGAGTGTGTGCTAAAAAGTACACAGGAGAGGGTGTGCTAAAAAATACAAAGGAGAGCGTGTGCTAAAAAGTACACAGGAGAGGGTGTGCTAAAAAATACAAAGGAGAGGGTGTGCTAAAAAATACAAAGGAGAGCGTGTGCTAAAAAGTACACAAGAGAGGGTGTGCTAAAAAATACAAAGGAGAGGGTGTGCTAAAAAGTACACAGGAGAGGGTGTGCTAAAAAATACAAAGGAGAGCGTGTGCTAAAAAGTACACAGGAGAGCGTGTGCTAAAAAATACACAGCAGAAGCTGCCAGTTCCTGGCATAAAGTGCAGGCATAAAAATCAGAATCTGCTATCTGTTGGTTGGTTGTTAACAGCACTGTTAAGGAAAAGATTGTTCCACTCATTTTAAATTCCCATTTCTGGTTAACGTTGTCAGTTTATGACTGTTCATTAAACCATTCGGCCCGCGATTTAGGCTGGATTTTAGATTTTGGCCCCTTCTCTGATTGAGTTCGACACCCCTGATCTACGTTATCTATCTGACGCACAGTTCTCTAATGTAGTCAAATCAACAGCCAAACATACTCCTTGCATTTCTCAAAAGTTGCAGTGAGCTGCCCTGATTAATAGTTCCCAAGTGTGTCTATTGATGTGTTGATTCCAGGGTTCCCACTCGGGGTTGCATCAATAGCAGCAACATGTACAGTATGGTGTGATACAATCCTCACTCTGAAAATGTGATCTGCAATTTGCACTAGTAATAGGGGCAGATTTACTAAGACATGAACGCTTGGAGCATTCATTTGAACACTCCAAGCGTATTTTCTGCGACTTTTTCGTATGCTTGCGCGAAAAAATTGGAAAGGTTTTCCCGCTGTTTACAATTGTTCGGAACGAAAATTTTGTAACTTTCGGATTGCCAATATGATATTATCGTGACTAATGCAATTTATTTGCAAGCATTTTCGTGATATTTGCGATCCATTACGACTTTATCCCATTCGGGATTCAAACGCGTGATTTCATGAATCTGCCCCATAGTGTTTATTTGCACAATTGAGGCAGATGGCAAGTGGCCACAATTAAGCTGGAATTCTGTGAAAATAAATGGAAAAAATTCTGTCAAAAACATGGCAATATGTCTACAAATACTGTACTTTGCAGACTGCACTGTAGTTGTAAATGAGGCTTATATTATTAAAGGAAAAGGAAAGGTTAATAAAGAGTTAATCTCAAGCTGCAGGCATACCTTCAGTTCTCTCAATAGTGCCCTTATGTCTCCCCATATTTCACCTGTTCAGAAAATCAGAAGCCAAACAGGAAGAAAAAATGCTAAGCTGTGTAAAGAAGTTCCCATAATACCTCACTCTTGCACAGACACCCAGACCAAGTGAACATGCTCAGTTAGTAAGATTTTGGGCCACATTCATGAAAATGCGAGTTCGAATCCCGAATGGGATAAATTCGGATTGGATACGATAATTACTTAACATCACAAATATCACGAATATGCTTATGAAAAAATCATTAGTCACGATAATATCGTATTGGCAATCCAAAAGTCACAAAATTTTCGTATCCGAACGATCGTAAAATGCAGGAAAACTTTTCCGATTTTGATATTTCTGTGCATGATTTTGGAAGCCTCCCATAGGACTCAATGGCACTCTGCAGCTCCAACCTGGCCCAAGGAAAGCCTCCCATAGGGCTCAATGGCACTCTGCAGCTCCAACCTGGCCCAAGGAAAGTCTCCCATAGGACTCAATGGCACTCTGCAGCTCTAACCCGGCCCAAGGAAAGTCTCCCATAGGACTCAATGGCACTCTGCAGCTCTAACCCGGCCCAAGGAAAGTCTCCCATAGGGCTCAATGGCACTCTGCAGCTCCAACCTGGCCCAAGGAAAGTCTCCCATAGGGCTCAATGGCACTCTGCAGCTCCAACCTGGCCCAAGGAAAGTCTCCCATAGGGCTCAATGGCACTCTGCAGCTCCAACCCGGCCCAAGGAAAGTCACGATACCGAAGCTTGAATGAATCTGAAACTTTCATACTTGGCGCGACAATACAATTTGTTGCAAGAATTTTGTCGCAAAGTACGAAAAAGTCGTGAAAAATAACGAAAACACTGTCGAAAATATGCAAAGTATGAAAAAGTCGCCGAAAATACGCTCGGAGCGTTCAAGAGTGTTCGTGGATTAGTAAATGTGCCCCTATTTTTGGCACCCCCAAGTGACTTTGCCTTTCCTTCTCCTTTAAATGCATGTTTCAACCAACTTAAATGCTAAGCTATGTATCAAACATTATTTTGCTTGTTACATCATCCCTTGCTTACATGGGAATATAATAATAGGTACATTTTAAGTAGCATTTTAAAGACATTCCCTTTGCCTTTCCTAGGTAACAGCAAAGGGAAATATCCTAATACTGCTAAAGTTTGCATACTGTAGTAACTTGCTTATATAATTGTATCTGCAACATTAACTCAAAAGGGGGCCATGTTATAATCATTGTTCTCTAAATGCTCACCCAAACTAGTACCAAAGATAAATTGGTATTATAAGCAATTACATGATCCAAAGAGAGTCTTCAGAGGGTAATTTAAAGGCAGTAAAAATCCCTATCTGTATAGTGCCAGAGTAATAGTCAAAGAATTCAATAATATCCATATATATGCCATTTTTATAAAATTAAAACGCAGATATTTGTTAAAAATAAAAATGCTGCATGATTATGGCAAGAATAAAACAACTGCATCTCATGCAATTCCAGAAGTTAATAATTGTCTGAGAGATACTAAAGATGCTTTTTCTAGCAAAACAGTTTAATGATCACTTCACAAAATGTAAATCTATGGTACATAATGCTATTGCCAAATCACTAATTAAAAATGGTAATGCTAAGATGTGAAAAAGCAATATAAATTACAAGTAGGCACGCATCTATTATAAACGACATATAGTTGGTGGAATGCACTTCAAACTTTTAACAACATTGGGTACTTCATGTTTGGAAGATGGTAAAATGCTGGAAAGCTGAAAGCCTGTAGGATTTGCATTTGCAAATCATTGATCAGTGCTATTTCCATAATTCTGAGCCTTCTTATAATTGATGTAAGAGAGTGAAGGTTTTGCTCACCGTTATTTTTGACAGTTTCCTCCAGGTGTACCATGGCAGTTCTGTAGCTAGCCAGGGTGTGGGGTGACTCTAGTCATTAAAAAGGGAGGTTACAATGTGCCTGGTCTCTTTTGACTCTATTTGCTGGAGGGTGGTTGGTGCTGAAGAGCCGGAGGTGGTGGTAGCCATCAGTAGGAGTAGACAGTATTAGTCTTACTCTAGAGCTAGTATCAGTAGATCAGCCAGAGGCTCCAACGAGGAGACTAGGAGGGTTATGACCACATTGTCTAACCCATCAGGACTTAAAGAATAAGTAAACCTTTTTTTTTTCTATGAGTAAAATTACTCTAAACAGCCTCCACAATTACCTACCTTTGTCCCAGCATTCTCTCTGACCTGGTTCCTCAATCAGAAGGTGTTCTTTTTCTTTGCTTCCTTGTGCAGAGTGAAGCCCCGCCCCCACTTCCTGTTCAGTTCTCTCTTCAATTTGAGTCTGTGCATTAGCAGGAAGAGACCTGAACAGGAAGTGGGGGCGGGGTTTCACTCTGCACAAGCAAGCAAAGGAAAGGATTAACGTCTAACTGAGGAACCAGGTCAGAGAGCATGCTGGGACAAAGGTAGGTAATTCTGGAGGCTGTTTAAAGTAGGAAAAAAAAGGTTTACTTATTCTTTAAGCAGTTAGGCTCAGGGATAGAGAGATTCCTGGAGTAAACACAACTTCCAGCAATGGGACTAGTTTCCTTGTGAGTACTACTGGGCGTTGCAAATACTATATCTGTGTAACATCATCGAGTAGATGACATTGTCTAAAGTATCTGTAAGTGTCTCAATATAGTACCATCTGTGATGTAATGCCAAAGATTGTTTAAGTCAGCATGGGTAACCCTTTCTTCACCAGTACAGCAAGGGCCCACCTGAGAGAAATGGTCCCATGCAATGCACACTCTAATTGGAGTTGCAACTGGTCAAGTGGTTCCCAGATAAAAGATTCCATATACAGTAACCAATTAGAACAATGCAAGTGATAAACTGAACACACACATATTAGGAAAGTAGTTATGGACATATGTTCAAATAGAATGATTAGCTTACATAACATAATTGTGCAGAAGATATTTTATATTAGCCTTAAAAAATTTTAGCTAAAAATAAATCAAAGATATATTGAGCTTTATCTATTGTTGATTTCAGGTAACATAAACAAACTAACATAGTTGTTATTTTATATATATGATTGGGCCTGCAAAAATAGGAATCCTAATTTAACAATCAAACTGATGTTAAAACATTGACATACTAAACCAGTAGTGTTACAATAGTGAAAACAGCCTTTAAAATGAAAAATAACATTTCTTGCTGTCACCAAAAAGCAAGATATATGGTAATAACATATGAAATATAGGGTACAGGTTGCAGGATTTTAAATGAATACTGAAAGTCTTATCCTCTGTACCCTACAGCGACCTTTGGTAGTTACAGCTACTGTAATTTTGTTCCAGTGGCACTATAGCATTCTGTCATTCATCTTGCAAATACACCTGTCCACAGCACATTGAAGGAACACTTTTTAAGTGCTGATTTCACCCATCACTCGAATAAACTGTTGCCTCAAGGTAGAAAAATCTTCTTGTTTGGAAAAGAAACGACAGCAAAGCTAAATCAAATGACCCTGACACTAGTCAAAAATAGTTCAATGTCAAAGAGTGAAGAAAAAAATGGAGAATCGTTTTGATTAAAGAAACTGGTTTCTTTACAACCATTTTATGCCTACAGCAGAAAAATAAGAATCTTGTGACAACTAATGATGTTAAGACACCTTCCGTCTCTGCCTAAATCTCTTCTGAGAATAATGTTCTATGTATGCATTATTTTATCCAGTAATTTATATAAATAACAACAAACACATATAAGCATCAGTTAAATGTAAGGTAATGTAAACAATTACATTTATATAATATTTAACAATTAACTTCCAATAGGCTGCAAAATATTCTAACCAAGTGTGAGGGGCCCCCGCCTGGAGCAGCTTTCCTTCATAGCTCATGCATCCTCATGTCTCCACCCTTTCTAACATTCAACCCAACAAACTACAAACCCAATAATTCCTAACACACTCTTCTGGTTGCACATAGATGAGATAGGCAGGCACTCCGGAAATCCAGTAAGGTGGAATTGAAGCTCAAATATTAAAGTAAGATCAAAAGTATTTTATTGAATAATACACATAAATGCTATGCCTTATGTGTTTTGTGTCATTCTGGGCTGGATTTCCGGAGTGCCAGCCTATCTCATCTATGTGCTTCCTAAATGGCTCCCCAATGCTGGGGGTCTGGGGCATGAGCACCCAGACCAAATCTATACACGGGTAAGCTTCTTTTCTACCAATAACTGCTTAGATATATATCTTTTAAGTGGATTTACACTCTTCTGGTTCCCTTCTTCCTAGCCCCATTATGGTCCTGTCATTCCCCAGTTCCTGGCTGACTCCCATAGAGCATTCTTTATTTGCACAACAATGAAAAAAACCTTTTTACATTTTCACCCTGCCTCAAACTTTGCACCACAGGCACAGGTCTTTGCACTACTTTAAGCACAATTAACTGAACTCATGAATACAGAGCCCTCTGTGTTCAGCCTCACTGTATTCATCAGGAGTGGGCTGATGTAACTAGGTAAGAACAGGGCTGACAGTGCAGTGTCAAGCTGGTAAGCTGACCCTCTAAACCCCCACCCAATTTCTACCAAAACACAAGGTTGATCAGACAATGAAGACAACCAGGTTAGGATATAATAAGCCAATACTTTATTAACAAAATTCATATTAAACATTAAACTCTTATAAATAGCAATATTAACATAACAAAAATAACTATGAACACTATAAGCATAGAGTGCGTGCCCACTGGCAAACACCACAAGCTGGGCTAGTCTGTCCTTTTCTATTCTCTGCCCTGGTAGCTCTGGCATTTGAAACAATGTAACACAAGGCAGCAGACTGACAGACCTGTCTTGCTGGAGAAGACTGACCTTTGCAACATTGTTTTAAAAGTAACAACCAGGAGTTCAGCAAATGCTGCTTTCAATTGCAATTACATTTACAAACACCTTTTAAAGCACTAATAAAATTAATATTGGAAAGTTGCTTAGTATTATGTATTCCTTTATTAGGCATGTTGACATGTGCTTTAAGTGGGGGTGTCCATTCCTTAAGCAACGCTGTCAATGGGAATGATTGTTTTTCTTCCCCTAAACATATGCTGTTATCTAAGGTTTCTTGTATGAGGAAGTAGACCTTATGAGAAGTGGTTTTATTAAGCAACATGGCACAGGTTTTCACATCACAAGAGTAGGAGGAAACACTTTTCTGTACTGTTTTGTTGGTCTGGTATAATGTACAGGGTTAGTTTTGTGGTATGGAACAGAGGGAATTTACCCTGAGACCCTAACATCACAAGGGTCCCTTCAGCAGGGTTGATAAAAATATGAAAGATGTGTATTTATAGTAAAACAATTGAGATCTCTGCCATGAAGTTGTTGAACTGCTGTTCCTACATGAATTATATTACATACTTCCATTCACAGTTTTTGCGTTACTTCATATCTGCATTCAGTTCTTAATATCAATTAAACAAGAACACCTTTTCTTAATATTGTTTTCTCTGACAAAATCTGTGTCCCTGTTTAAAAATGAAAAATAAAAATAATTGAAGTTCTGCTACCAGTGTTATCTGGAATCAACCATAATGGCAATACGGCTGTCCAAAGGAGAAATACTTTAATGAATGGAATATGAAAGCTGCCATCTGTTCATGAGAACGGCAACGAAGACAGACTACCTCGTCTTAAGATGTATCTGTTCTTTCTTCCCTGCCTCCCTAGCCAACAAATGACAAAACCCTCAATCACGAATATCGTTAGCCCTGAGACTCGTGTTTCACATTCAAAGACATGGCTATATATCACATTGTATTTTTTTCTTAACAAATTGTTTGTTGCTTGTAATGGTTTTGTTGACTTCTCTCTAAGCTTCACTTTTTTATTCGGGTTTCTGTAAAAAAATGTTTTCTGTGATTTATGAAGAGGTTTTTGAATAATGATCAAAAGATAAAGGTAGACTACAGAGTACAAGGGAATCATTATAGACACAATTGATGTATATCAACAAATGCTGCACCTGCTAAGGTTGATTTAAAGCAGTAAAGGAAATAAAAACAGAACAGATATATACTATTCCATATATTTTTACATATTTCAAGTTCTTGTGGACTTCCTTCCTTTTAGAAAGAAAATATAGCAAATATATACATGTTTAAATTCATAGGATGATAGGTAATCCGTAGATTGCATATAAATAACCTGGTAGCCATAATGTGCTTTTCTCTTCTTCTTTAAGCCGACGGCACATGGGCATCTGTGATCATTATGGTCCACTGATGGAGAGCTGCCCTAACAAAAGCATCTGCCCCCACTGGCAGCTACTTCTCATTGACTTAAATGGGAAAAGCCCTTCTTATGACAGACATTAGTGCTGTCGAGATGTATTACTATGGAATGCAAGTCACTGCTTCTGAGCTAAACCAACTTGACAGTGTTAGTGTTTCCAATTCATGTTAAGGGTAAACAGCTATTTGTAGAGACAAGAGCTTTGATTATAGTAGTTCTACAGTCAAGGCAATCATATGTGTCTAAATGTCACGGGTTAAAGGCTGTTACAAACCAGCGGACAACAACTATAAAAAAAAAACCATCAGGAATAAGCTGAGACCCATTAATATCAACACAAAATCAGCCAATATATGCTTCCAGCTATTGAAGGTGGTAACTGCTCAGCAGTGATCCCCTGGTGTTTTGATTACCGTTACCTACAGCAGTGAGCAAAACTACTTGTGTGCCAATTTTAGCAGAGAGACATTGCAATCTTATTTCAGACTAGAAAATATTTCTCTTGAAATGTTGTTGTTTTATTTTTAATTCTGGTCTATACCAAATATTTTGCTTCATCTGCTGAAAAGTGAAATATTACTTAAAGATGAGAGAATAAATTCTTCATGAGTTGTTTTTCTCATTGAATATATTCATTTCAATTTCAATTCAAAGTTTGCATAACCTTGCAGATAGAACCCAGTCAATGTTAATTCATACTGTATGTTTACTTTTACCCAAGTTTCCTTTTAAGATTGTCAAGCTGGGCCTAAGCCTTATTCATTAATGTTAATATATGCAAAAGAAAATGCAACAAAACCTTTTCCTAGTAAAAAAAATGATCTTTTGCTTTATAGCATCTTAAATTTCATGCCCTTGTTTACTTCACATTCTATTTATAATGGTGAGAATTGCATTACTCATTAAAACTGCTGGAAAAGGATCTTGTAAACAGTGGTGTAACTACTGGAGGTGCCGGGGGTGCTGGATTGCACCAGGGCCCACATTCCCCTTGGGGTCTGCTGAAGCTGCAATGGCACGCTAGCATGTGCAGAACTTTAAAGCTACCCCCACATCCAGAGGCGGAGGCAGGTATGGGGGGGACCCAGAGCAGGGAGAAATACCTGGGTGCAAATTCTGCACAAAAACCCATCTGGCCCTAGTTGTGCCACTGCTTATTTAAACCTTCTTTATTCATGATCCCAGTAAACTCTGTAACATGGTGGGGACTGGTCTAGTCTTTCCTCTTTATCACTAATATTTCGCTCACATATCAACCTACTAATAAGGAAATATTAAATTAACACGTTTCCCTTTATATCAGCCTAAAAAGAAGCAATTATAAGGCTAATGCCAGACGAGGCGTAGGGCGGATATTTTCGGCAAGCGGAAAAGCAAATGCCGAAAATACCTTCCTACGCCTCTTACATGTGCCTGCACCCAAATGAATAGAATACACTCGGGTGCAGGCACATGTAGCCGAAATACGCATCAAAACGCAAGACTCTCTCGCGTTTTTATGCGTATTTCCGCTACATGTGCCTGCACCCAAGTGTATTCTATTCATTTGGGTGCAGGCATAAGTAGAAGGTGTAGGGCGGAATTTTCGGCAAGCTTTTTTCTGCTTGCTGAAAATATCCGCCCTACACCTCGTCTGGCATTAGACTAAAGCAAACTATTGACTTACTATTCAGTAATGGCATGTTCTCTGGCCACCATACAAAGGAGGTGTGCTTACTCCAAAAGTGGAGGTTGAACTGTAAGTTCCCATTTAAACTAGAGCTACTTACTGCTGTAGCACAAACCATGAGGAGTGATATTAAAAGTCCTGCTGAGATATGGAGGCCTGTAGCTGTAACTTGTACCATTGTGACTGACCCAGTTTAGGGTGGAAAAGCCAGGTTCCTGCTGATAGCAGAGTATGAAACAGTCTATCTTCAAACAGAAGACATTGCAGAGACTGAACAACAGGCCCATTAAATTGCTTTGTGGGCAGTCCATTGAAGTGGTAGGGGCACTTGGCTGGACACTGAGCTGTTTGGAGAGAAGTTGGTGGTGGTAGATACGTACAGCCCCATCATTGTTTCATTCAATTACAGGACTTTGATTGCCTGCTGTTTTCCAAAGTTTGACCTAAACACCATGCACAAGTGTCTTGCTCAGTGTTAATACAGCAAGGTTTGCTGAAGCTGATATGGTCTTGTGGAAAATGGCGAGCCCTTAATAACTTCAATGAGCAGGCAGGGGTAATACAAGCTCTGGCTTAAATGCCACCCTAGTTACCTGCACTATCATGCCTTACTAGCCTAAAACATGGTATAGGCACAATAGGAGGCTTCATTCTTACTTATAGTCCTTCCATACTTAAGCTGTTACTAAAATACTTTTTAACATGTATTATGCAGTAGTACAGTCACTAAATTTATTGTGTCCGGTCACGAGTACTTTATCCTTAGCCTCTGAATTGTCCATGTGAAGTTCATGCTGCAAAATGACAACTTTATACTTGTTATTTCACATTTATTTCTTTGATGTTTCCTTGTATGTATTTGTATGTGCAGAGTGAATATTAAACAGACATGTACATTTACTAGGGAAAATTATGATTAATTTCCATCTTGCAAAAAAAATGCTGATTTTTTTCCCACTGTTTTAAAATCAGTGTTTACTGTACATCCCAAGTTTAAATGTAATTCATCTCTCTTCAAGCATTTTTCATAGAATAGAGAGCAAAGGTGCACTCTGATTCATTCACACGGGGAAGCTATTTTCCAGTTCTGTTCAGACTGAATGTGACATCATGTTACCGAGTGAAGCAAAACTCGGCCACGTATAAAATATAGAGTTTAAACAAGCTTAGCAGATGTAGTTTCAATCAAATCACTTGGTTACTTCAACAAACCTCTTTGTGTTTATTCGTCCAATATTCCAGTGCTCACCACAGCAAATCTGAAGCGCCTCATGAGGAATGATTGAGTTCATGAAGAACTGTGCTATGTGTTCCGTATTTTACTTTACTTTGCTGTACATGTCGAAATCCAAATCAGCTCAATTACTAATAGCATCACTTCCTACAAAATAGCTTTGCCTGAACAAGTATAATCATTACTGCAAAAACAAATCAAATCAGCCAAAATAAAACAGTAAGCAAACAAACTGAATGGAATACAGATATTGGAAGGTTGCTGGATAGTGTATAGCTAAAACGATGCTAAGAACCAGTTCCACAAAGATGTTTCTTAGAAACATTTACGTTTCAGTTAAGGGGTGGTGGTTGTGTTCCACCAGATCTCTAAACATGTACTGAGCCTTGTAAGTAGGAACAAAGGGGGAGTTATGGGTGAGCTGTATGCTATAACTCTCTGACAAGGGGACTCCTCAATTGCCCTTTGCTTTTCAACCATCCCTCTGAACCCCATTGTTACATACCTTAATGAAACACCAGGAGCCAGAAATGGGTAGAAAGAGGCCACAGCATTTATTTACATTTTATCAAATAAATAAGACCTTGCCAGCCTCACCCCAATGCAATATTCAAAGCCAGAATCGCTACTATGCTCTGCTGTTCCTTATTGAAGACTTGAGATCAGTACTATGTCATTATATCCACCACTGAGTATTAGGCTGCCTCTACCTACAGAGAGGATGGTCCTAAACTCTGCTACTAGCAGGAGCTGCATCTCCCACCATGAGAGAAGTTCAGCAGCCCTGCTGCTGGTCCTGAATCTGTCTCGATGATAGGAAATCCAAGCAAGCTGTCACCTAGCACAAGTAGTATTGTAAGCTCTTTTGGGCAGGGCCCTCTTCACCTCTTGTATCGGTTATTGATTGCTTTATATGTTACTCTGTATGTCCAATGTATGTAATGATTTAGTGATCACTTTCCATTATGTTTCACTAAAGATTTTTTTTTGTTTTTTGTTTTTTCACAAGCGCAGATTTAGTTTACTCTCACAAGTAGTAGTAGCGTCTGTATCAATCAACCAACCATGCAGTCAAAGGAGAGAAGCTCCTTTCTCCCTCTTCAAAATTTCCTGTGCAGTACTCTGGCAAGGTCCTACCGCTGCAGTGACAGATACAAATTAAACTACATTATATACATACATTATATAGCCATTGTTTTGATCCAGAGGAAGGCAAAAAACCCAGCCTGAAACCTGTACCAATTATGCCACAAGAGGGAAAAAATTCTTTCCTGACCCCCGTGACAATTAGAAAATTCCCTGGATCAAGGTTTTGACTTTCATTTAACATAAATGATACCATGCAGACTCTCACATTTATACTGTATAATGTTACCGAAACCATGATATAACAGTGCATATAGGAAAACATTCACATTCTGTTAATAGAAATTAAGAGAGCATAAAGAAGACAATATCCTGGCATTTTTAAAAATATGCAAAAAAGAGGGGAGGGTGGGTGAGATTTTTTTACCAGTTCAGAAGATAGGAAGTGAACTGCTTCTCTTGTGACATCACATCCCTATACTTCTCCACCCCCCAGCCCAGCTTTCCCCCTCCTTAACTTATTGCTTCTCACCCAATCACAGCTGCATCTGATTCTGCCAATCTTTAAACATAAACCAGTGTAATCTGGCTGCTGGTCATTTGGATCCCTTGTCATGCAGCCCCTGCATTTATAGCTTCAGGGCTTCCTTTCCCACAGAATAATGGTAGGCCTGCACACCTTACACCAGTGATCCCCAACCAGTGGCTCGTAAGCAACATGTTGCTCGCCAACCACTTGGAGTTGCTCCTAACGGCCTCAAAGCAGGTTTTCATTTTTGAATTCCTCACTTGAAGACAAGATTTGGAGGCATGTGTACTGTCAAGCAGAGCCTCCTGTAGTCTGCCAGTCATCACTGGGCTACCAAATAACCAATCACAGCCCTTACTGGTCATCCCCTAGGAATTTTTTTGTGCTTGCGTTGCTCCCCAACATTTTTTTATATTTAAATGTTGCTCACAGGTAAAAAAAAGGTTGGGGACCCCTGCCTTACACCATAGCATGTGCAAGACAGGGCTCTTAGTTTTCAACATGTACCTTATTGTAAGGACTATGACGCTGTCAGGTCACTGAAAGGGATAAGTATAGAGGAGTCCACAGCAACTGTCAAAACAAAGCACTTTGTTTGTGGGTGCAGTGTGGAAAAATGCTCAATTTCACAAAAAAAAATCTAAAACATTCAAGTAAATTTGAGAATGCTCAGATGAGTACATTCTGCCTATTTGCTTTAATTTTATAATTACCTTCCCCCATTTAGATTCTGTGCTCTCTTCCATGTTCCTGTGTTTTAACTAGTAAAATTAATAAATGAAGTCCATTAATGTTTTTAAACTATTTCTCTATTTAATATAAATCACAGCCAAATTGTACAGATTTGTTTCTATTTTTTCCAAAGCATAGAAAGGCAAAGCAACCTGTAACACAACATTTGCAGATGCTAGAACACTGTAATCTATTGTTGATGGCACACAGTCACTACAACCTTGAACCTGTTGAGGGTGAATAACCAGTCAGCAGCATTATAAAAGCCTTGGAGTGTGTAACTGATGAAATACAATTCAGATATTAAGGAAATACCCTGTGTGAGTTTGTGCTCTCACTACAAAGAAATCAAGCTTTAATCTATTAATACACAACATAGAAGCTTCACACTTTAAGTTCTGTATTACATCTCAAAACAGTGTTCCACGGGTCAGAAAGATGAGGCCAAGTATATGCTTTCTAGCTTTGAATGATTGCTTGCTTGTCTCTGTGTCCATTTAAGCATCACAAGTTAAAGAAAAACCCTGTACAATGTAAATGTTATAAATAGTATAAATTATAGTAATAATGTACAGCAATAATGGTGCCACTGTCATTTATTATTAGCTTTTAAGTGGTTATATGTGTAGTTTATAACATGATAATGGGAAAACAAAACTGCACTGCCATCTAATGAGATTCCCTTGCAGTTTTCCTTGTGTAATGAGGCAAATATGTACCGTAGCATTAGCAGAAAATACTATGTGCTCATTCACTAACTGGACAACATCATGAGCCCAAATCCCATCTCCCCTTTAATTGGCCTTTCATTATAAAATGATGTGCAGTATTATGCTCTCCTTGCCCTGTGCTGCCTTAGTAGTAGAAAAATGACTCTGGTATCAGCGACACCATGATTTTCCTTAGATTCATTTTATGGAAGCTTGCTGGACCAATTATCTCTTCAACAGTAATTAGTTTTTAATGTTTAAATCTCTGAATGTGTTGTACTGTCTTTTCACATTGAAATCATTTCTTTTGTTGTCCTAAATGTTTTGCATATTCATGAGATACACATAACAAAACAAAAAGCAATACAAAAAGAAAGGGAACTGCTTTCAGGCATTTGTAGACATATTTATATACACTGCAGATTCAATTAAAGCAATAAAATCTGATGAATCCAAAAACTTTTATTTGCGCATGAACATTCTGAGCTAAGCCCTCAAAAACAAAATTTGTCTATACAAATGTAGGGACCCATAGGTATTAGAGTCCCTATGGCTTTAATTCCCTACTGCCTCTTTCCTGTTACTGTTGCTGGGCAAAGTCCCATGTATCTAGTTCACTATACCTTATGCCTTATTGGTTTAGTTAGGATGACCACTCCCCTTGCAGATTGATAAAGTGTCTAGCAAGGAGGGGTGGCTTCCTCTTTGGCTGCCTTCTGACTCTCAGGGAACAACTCCATTGAGCCTGGGATCAGAATAGGCCCCAGTAAAGCCACCTGCCCTTTGGCTGTAGGGATCCGGTCCAGTAAAGGGTGACCATCCTTAGGATTTCTGCTTGTTCCACATCTGCCTCCATTGTGGTGCTACTCTGCTTCTGCCTATAACAACTGCCACTAAACGTTGTGTTATCTACCTCAACTATTGTAAGTATAACTCTGCTTCAACCTTGTCTGTATCAATAAACGTTCTACAGTTATTCAGCAAAGAACCTTCTGGCGTCCTAATTACTACCTCTACACCATACAGCATCAGGGAGTTGTAGTTCAACAACATCCTCATCTCCAAAATAGCTCCTATAGGCCATCTCCCTCTTAGCGGAGGCCCATCCTGGGAAAGGGGGATCGCATGTAACGCGTGCTCTACTAAATACTAGCCTGGATTAACCCCTAAACGGCCAAACAGGTGTTACACAAAATAGTATATACAGTAATCTGAACTCACTGGTAACCAACCAACAGTTGTTGCAGAACTGAAAGTCCAAGACACATTTTGCCGAGGTGCAGGAACCCATAGCAACTAATCACAAGGTAGTCTTATTGGTTGCTATGAGTTACTGCACCTGGGTAAACTTAGTGCCTTTTATTATACAGTAAATCATGGCAACAGTTTTCTTAATTGAACGGGAGGCATAATAGTTACTGCAATACTGTAAAAACTTGAGCCCTCAGGGATTTCCCAACAGATTTGAAACATAATAAATGCTTCTCTTTAAACAGGACCATCTTAAGAAATTGTCAGCCCCATGTACAGATCCAATGCACATAAATTAATCATAAACCCCTGCTTCATCTAAATAAAACATTTTCAGAAAAGTATACTTTTTTAGTAGTATGTGCTATCGGGTAATCCTAAATCGGAAATTGCCATTTTAAGCACTAAGGGCCGCCCCCTGGGGATCATTAGATTCATGGTGTACACAAAAAACCCAAGCGCACGCATGCATGTTAGGTCACATCAGCCAATTGGACAGAGTTCTGTCTTTTAATCCCACATTTCTTCCTGTTACAGTTAAAACTGCATTTTTTCCTGTCAGATGATCTCTGAGAAAGTACACAGACTATCACAAAATGGTTGCTCAAGGGAAAAGATGTAAAAGGGCAATGATATATATTCCAGTTTGGTGAGATTTTTTAATAGACCATTTATGATGATATAAACTATCTGTCAGTTAACTATTCATTTTGGGGGTATAGTTTCCCTTTATGAGTGTACATAGAAAAGCAGCAAATACGCAAAACTAGTTATACAGCACATATCCTTCAGAGCCACACAGTTTAGGGCCAAAGGAATTTTGGGATACATGTTTGCTGCCATGGAAACCCCTAGACTTAAGAAGGAGGGCAGTTATATTCCTATGAACTAAGGGGCGTATTTATTATGCTGTGTAAAACTAATTTGCCGAAAAAACGGAGTAAAAAGCTGTGTAAAATAAATGGAAAAGATCGCCATCTGAACGTCGGATATATTACGCCGTTATTTTCCATCAGTTCCGGTGGAAGAAAAAACGCGTAAAACAATTACGCCGATTTTACGCCGTTTTTACGCCGTTTTTACGCCATTTTTACACGGCGAAGCCTGGCGATGTGTGGCGAATTTTCTTGCCATTTTTTACACAGCATAATAAATATGCCCCTAAGTGTGGTTATTATTTCTTATTTTATATTTCACTTCGCCTCTTGTTCATAACAGGTAAGGAAAAACTAGGCTTGTACCCACTGATGAACATGAACTTTCATACTGTAATCTTTTTAATCTATTTTACAGATTAAGGGATTTATTTATCATACAGTGTAAAATGGTTAACACCAAATAAACAATTTAAAATGCTGTGTGAAATAAATGATAAATTCATCAAGGTGTGTGTTTTATTCTATGCCAGTCAAATGCTGATGCCTCTTATTTTGCACCACTTCAGACCTTGTGTAATTAGTTAAAGTCTATGGAAAAAATTCAGGTGTCAAGTAAGTTACATGTGAATCATGCAAAGATTGTGTGTATTTGCCCAAGTACATACAAAAAAAGCAACGTCTCGGGCCCCTCGGGGCCATTTCTCAAGCTTGAGGAGGGGCCCGAAATGTTGCTTTTCTTGTATGTACTTGGGCAAATTAACACAATCTTTGCATGATTTAGCTTTTTGTATATTGATCCCCATACAAGCTGGGGCTCTTCCAGTATTTTGCACCTGACACCCTTATGGGTGCATTAACAGAGGGTTGAGGTGCCCAATTATTCGTTATACTGTTAATACTTGAGTCTTTGCAAAGTAGAGGAAAAATGTGATTGCTTATTTTTCCTGACATCTGGATGCCTGAACTGCAATGTATAAATGGGTGATTTTCCTATCTGGAAAATGTGACGCAGGACCATATATTATATTTAGAGTATACAGTATAATGTAGAAGCAGAAATGGAGCCTAATTTGCAAAAATGTCATGTGTATGTTACACCACATTAAAAAAGGTCATTTATGAAATGACAGTGTCCAATATGCAGTAAAAAAAAAGTGTACATTCCATTGTGCTTTATAATGTTATTGCTGACATAAGATATGATGAGATTACTAAACACTGTACTTACCACTTGAGTAGCTGATGGAAGACGGATTCTATATAAACAATGATGATGACTATGACCTTTAAAATAAAGTAGCATATGTATAACATGCGCTGTGATTATTTCTTATTGCTTCTTGTCATGCACAACTGTTTAATGTTAAATAAACTTGGAACCCAAAAGAAATCTACCGTACTGTTCAGACTCAGTGGCTGCTTCAGCATTACTCATTTTTTGTGCTTCCTTTGGCTCACAGCAAGAGGAACATTTGAGCCTTGTTAAATCCAAAGAGATGTACAGGAAATCTGGGACTTTATTTGAGATATAACAAAACTGTTTTATAGGCAACAAGAGATTAAGGTTTGTAGACTTTTTGCAGTTAAAAACACACAGCTTTTAAATGAGGCATTTTTATTGATTTGAGCCCCAGACTTTCCTTTTTTTTATAGTGAGGTCTGATTTGTCTAAAGATAGCAGACATTTCAGAATTTAACTGAGGTTTGTAGATAGTCTTAAGAGGCTGTTTAGGAAGGGTACATTTAGGGTGCTTTATTTGTTGTTTAATTACAGACTTCATAGTTACATAGTCTGTGGCCTTGTTGAAAAACTCTCATTAAGAGCCTGAATTCCTACATGTGTTCTACAGACAAAATGAAAGCAAAACACGAGTAATTTTCCTGCTTCATATGTATAGTACTTCAAAGAAAAACAAGATAAAGAAAGTTCTATGTTGTCTACGGATATAATGCAATTGTAAAGTACAAAACCATAAACATTCAAATTAAGCACCTAAAATGAACTACAAGATGCAATACACTTGTGGCCCAATTCTTCACCAGTGTAAATAAATGATAGAAACAGCACTCACAGGATTTTTTTTAAGCCACAAGTTGACTTTTTCAGTAAAAGCACAAGGCAATCTGTTTCTTGAATGAAATGCCAGGTGCTAGAAATTTGTTTTGCTAGAAATTTGCTAGAAAGTGAGTGAGTCCTATCATTATATCACAGTGTTACATGCATATATTCAGCAAGATATTCATTAAACTAATGTGTGGTGGGTTTTACCTCTAGAGGGGAGATTTATCAAAATGTGAATTTAGAGATTAATACATAAAAAAAATGCTATGGGATCTTAAGAGAAGTATTTATCAATTGGTGAATTCTAACTTTCACCCACTTTTCACTGATAAATACACTTCTAAAAATCCCATAGGACTGAATAGAACATGGGTATTAAGCTCTAAATTCACATTTTGATAAATCTGCCCCTTGGCTTCTCTGTTTTTTTAACTGTTGGTCACTTTGTCTGACAGGAACTAAAAAGCATCCATAAAGGCACAACTGTTCTGTATTATAAGCTCATTGAATAGAGTTCTGATCAGTGTTAGTTTACAGAATAACACATAATGCACACCTATAACTGGATAAAAAAGAGAGAGCAGGTGGGTAGCTTAAATACACCATTTTTTACCACCCCGCTATTATAGAGAGCCCATGTTGTCCTGCTACTAAGGAGCTAACAATTTTGTATCCAATCAAAAAATGATTTGGTCAAGCTTTATTGTACAGTATCTTTTGTAGTGAGGCAAAACCAATACTCTTAATGTATCCTTTAACACAGTAACACAGTATCCTTTAACGTATACTGTCATTTCTTTACCACAGGCATAAAACAAACCTTTTGACCAATTTGTATCATAAACCATTAAACATGGTTTAAACATTATCCATTAGTTTTTTGCATATATGGAAAACATTAGAGCACCCACAGGAATCTCATCCAAAGGGAAAGCATACTAATTTCATGGTGAAATTGCAAGAATGAAACCCAAGGCTCCCTTCATTGTAAGGCATTAATAGTAACCACTGTGCTGTCTATATATATATATATAACCAGAAGTGTTATCACACTGGGGGCAGATCAACCAGGTACAGATAAAAAAATAGCTTGAAAGTCAGGGGTGGGCTAAGAGCCACACTTTACCCAAATACCCAGGTAAAGTACCAGCAGAACGCCCGTTCAGTTGGTAAATCAAGGACTTCCTATTCTGCAGGTACCTCTGGGTACCTGACCCACTGCGAGTCCTTACTTCAGGTTATCAGACAGCAAAGTGTATGGCTACTAAGAAGTATTTGACAAAAAAAAAGAAGAAAAAATAATTTTTCAGGGTTTGATTACAAAAAACAAGTGTAAGGTGAGAGAAGCGTTGAAATTTATACAAATAGTCATACAATAGATGTTTTTATCAAGCCCTGTGAAATACGGAGCTTTTACTATCAATAGCTAAAACTTACGTGTAAATGTTCTAATGCAATATATAGCGTGGAGAGTGTTGGCATTACCGATGCTACTAAGATGTTTGTTCAGACCATCATAATATCTACAGATTTCTAGTAAATCTATTTCTAACTATTTCACCAAAAATATTTTTTTCAGTGAAGATTATTTCTATCTTTCCTATTAAATCTCCCTTCCACCTCCTTTCTGTAGTATTCTTTATGTATATAAATGCTTTTATATCACAGAAATGTGTTTAAATTGTGCCTAATGACCATGTGTTCTTTGACTTCTAAAAACTACAATATGTTTAGTATGGTAATGCTCGTTCACATAATTAAATTAAAAAAACAGGACTTCTAAAGAAACATTTTTACCTTTATGAATAGGTTGTCAGGTCAAATAAATAATTTTCTTTTTTTGTGTTACAGGTCCTTTATACAAAAGCAATATATCTCCTAGACAGCAAGGTCATGTTAAATAGAACTTTGAGTGAGTTTTACAAAGCTTTAGCCATATTGAACATTTTTCAGAAACAAACCTCTTAATTATGAAAAAGGGGAGCTATTTGCTGGGTGCTTATCCTGTATAACATTCACCGACAGACAGCTGAAGGCACCGCAATGCATCTTCATGACACAGTAATCCTTCCAGAAGACATCTAGAAGCCTTACCAGTGGTTTCAAGCACTTTACTGACTTCCAGCATGTAGCTCTCTTTATAAATTTCTATTAACAAGACACTATTTACTACTTGCTCTTAGTTTTATTTGTTGTGCTTCATGTAAACATTTTAAAAGCTGTGTGAAGAGACAGATCTTTCTTTATTTCCCAAAGCTTCCACTTTATCTGTCAGCCATGTAGAGCTGTTTTAGAGCCACAGTGCCAGTTTAATAGTCTAAAAGGCTTACCCCTATATGCAATACAAAAACGCACTAAGTTTGCCCAGTAGCAGTAACCCAACCAATAAGATGTTTGCTTTTACAGGTGACCAGTAAATTCTACCAGCTGATTGGTTGGTATGGATTAGTGCTCCTCGGCAAACTTAGTGCCTTTTATTACATAACCCCATTATTTTCTTAGCTGGTCATGGTGCAAACAGGCAACCCCAAAATGTAAGTTCCCCTGCAGAAAGTTTCCTTGTGTCTATCTGTTGCTAAAAGGTATTTGATCAATTCAACTAGTGCCTGCCATGTATGGGGTGGCATGTGGGCAAGACATGTGAGTCCCCTTTTAATGCTTTTAGGTCACATAAATGTTTTGCCTAATAACTTTATGTTCTTTGGCTACTAAAACACGACATGCTGCAAACCATGCTGGAAGTCAGTAAAGTTTTTAAACCACTGGCTTTTTACCTGCCAATCATAAAAAGCTGTGCTTAAAGGGGTAGTTGACATTTAAATTCACTTTTAGTATGATGCAGACATTGATATTATAAGGCAATTTGCATTTGATATTCATTTTTTGTGTTCTTCAGTTATTTAATTTTTTGTTCAGGAGCTCTTCATTTTGGTACTTAAGCATCTATCTGGTGCAAGAGTTTAATTTACCCTAGCAACCAGGCAGAGGTTTGAACAGGAGTTAAATACATATGAATAGAAGAGGGTCTGCATAGAAAAATAACTAATAAAAATTATCAATACCAATAAAATTATAATCATAGAAATAGTTACTAGCTGCCAGGATCAGTGACCCCTAATTAAAAGCTGAAAAGAGGTAGAAAAGGAAGGCAAATAATTCAAAAACACAATGAAAACCAACTACAAAGCTGCTAGGAGTGGGGCAGTCTATAATATACTAAAAGTATAATTAAAGGATAAGTAAGCCTTTTATTTTAAAATCCTCCAGCCCCAGAATAACATTTCTCCCTGCATGCAGATTTATTTTGTTCCTCTATTACAAGCAGCTGAACAGAAGTTATTTTAGCTACTTCCTTGTCTAGCATCAGCTCCTCCCCCTTTTGCTTTCTGAGCACTCCTTCTCTCTCTGACTAAGAAGACCTCCGAGAGGAGAGTGCTATGCTGCCCCGAACACCCTCTTCTTTAACTTTGTCCCTGTATTTTTTTCAAAGCATGCCATGAAATTTCATGTATTTATATCATTTATAACTGCAATGCATCTGTTTAAACTAAACTAAGCTACCCTATCTGTTTCAATTGCAGTGCTAAATTAGCCACAGGCATTCCAGGCAGCAGTGTAGTAAGTGCTTATGAGCTATTCGGATAAAGGGTATTCAGTTCTGTTTGTCTTGTGGGACAGTGGCTCTGATCCATAAGGCAAGATAGGGCTTCTGTAATTTGCCAGAAGGGAAATAGAAATTGTCAGGTAAGTACCAGGAAATAGATTCCCCTGTTCAAGAAGAAAGCGTGCAATTCATATTTAAGTAAAGCAGATTGTTTCCAAAAGAACCCTGCTTTATACAATATTTCACATTGTTTTCAGGTAAAAGAAAACATTTTGTACCATGGCAACAGTATCCCTTTAATTGCATTAATCTGAGTTCTCTATATCACATAACGACAGTCACACAATCATGGATATGTATGTATGTATGTATGTATATATATCTTTATTTATAAAGCGCTACTTATGTACGCAGCGCTGTACAGTAGAATACATTAATAAAAACAGGGGGTTAAAGATAATGGATAAATACAAAGTACAACAATAAATACAGATAAATACAAGGTACAGTTGCAATAAGAGTCAGAAACACAAGATGAAGGAGGTCCCTAACCCGTAGAGCTTACAATCTATATGGGAGAGGTAACTAACAGACAAAAATGGGCAAATGTAAGTGCTATAGGTCACATATAAATATACTTCATTTTCGGTGTCTTACGTGAGGTTAGTGAACTAACTAGGAAAATAACTAAAATCTGACTTTGTGTTCTCCACTAAGACCTAAAGATTAAAACCACCACTTTCAAGTCTGGCCCATTAATCGTAGTACTTCATGTAACTTTATTCTCAGGGGTGGCCAGATATACATTAATGTATTCATGTAAAATACCTGCAGGCAAGGATTGTAGATTAATACTACATGAAAGACACACTTTTTTCCCTCATGGGATATACTGCTGAACTCTGAATATTCAAATGACGAACCTTTGCAGGTTGTTATCATTGTGTGGCACATTAGCAAAAAGTATGCCTAGAAATATCAGTGCGACAAATGGATGTGAAAATAGAATATAAAAAAGATATTTTCTTACAATCTTCCCATGCATTCAGTAGCAGTTGTTGAAAACCATGGGTCTTATTTACTTACAGTAGCAGCAGCAAATTGGCACTAGTGCGCTACTAAGGGTATATCCAATCCAGGATTCTGTTTGGGATTCAGGCAAGTCCCAGCATTTTTTTTCTGGATTTATATTCAGACAAACTCTGTGTTCTTTTGAATCAAATCCAAACACTTGTTACGTGACGCTGGAAAATTGGAGAAAAACTTTTGTTCACAGAATATGTAAAGTTTATTCCCCTGATATGTGAATAAGGGAATTAGGTCTCAGATTCAGTTTCATATTATTTAACTCTTTACTGTAACATATTCAGCTGAATTAAAAAAAATGATTCATTTGGAGCATCCCTAGCAGTAGATTATGACAGTAGATTATTTGCCTTAATTTTATCACGCTAGCTCCTACTCAGCTGCTTTAGGTTACAGCACTATAGCCCTTGTGCTAGATAATTAGTCTCAATGTTTTCATCAATATTACTTCAATATGAGATCTAACTGCTGCCTGCCAAGACCTCTTGCCTGATTATACAGACTTGTTTCAGCTTGCTGCCTGCTGCTGACCACTGGCTTGTTATATGGACTTGTGTTACAATTTGTATCTTATATTCCACTACTTGGACTTGATTTTCAGTTTGTCTTTTTCTCCATTATTGTCTCCTGTTTTAGTTCTCATTAAACCAAGTTACATATTCCTGGTTCTTATAGCACCAAACATGGGAACACCACGCTACCAAGCACTTACGCTCCTACCTACCAGTCCCAGCCTTAAAACAATTACGACACACATAATGTGAAATATATTTTATTGTAAATGGTTTAATACAATATCCAGTTCCACCATTAGATTAAAGCAACTTCGAATGTTAGTCATGTGTGGAAATCCCCTGTGAAGTGCCAAGTCCAGTAATCTATTAAAAGGGGGTTGTGACAAAGAAACATATGTTAACAGAAAAAGCCCTTTGTAGCAGGTGTTTCTTAGCTCCGGCTCAGGTAGGAAAAGCTGTTATTAGTTATGGTTAGCTTGGTACAAATAAATCCCTTTAATGGCCCTAGCAGCTTTGGCCTAATAAAGAATGTTAGTTTTGTGGTACAAACACTACTAGTGACTGGGCACCATTTAAAGATATTAGTCATGAGGTGTAAGGTAGTGGGAATGTGCAGGACTACCAGCTACCACTTGTTTCATGACATTCATGTGACAAAAGTTCACAGTTATGGCTGACCTGCATACATTTGCCATAGACAGCAGGATTCAAACACTATGCTGCAGAGGAGTATGACAATACAATCCATACAACCAGGGGCACTGCTGCCATGAGGCAAATTGAGAGACTTGCCTCAGGCAGCACCCCTGAAGTTATGAGGGACAGCAAAAAGCCTCTCCTGGTAACTTCAAAAACCAAATTTCCGATTTTTAAATCAGAATTTCGGCTCTTTTAATAGAGAGATCGCTCTCTGCACTAGTGGCGCAGCCTCTCAGCAACCTAAACAAGGAGGGGCGAGGGGGCAGCATTCGCTAGGCCACCTCAGGGTGGCGCTCAGGTTCAAAACACGTCTGCATACCACTCTATCAACACATATTGTAAATAAATTCATATACACATATTTATTTCATGCTGCCTTGCAGTTGGTCTCCACATTCCCCCTACAAACAGTTAACATATGAATGTTTGCTAAAGAGTAATGCTGGGAATGATTCTGTAGATATAGTGGCTTAGATACAACATCTTTTACCTTGCCTGGTCACTGTTCAAATCTAATAGCTGATTGCTTGCTATGGGCAACATCACCGGTGATGTTTGTCTCCAGTGTTACTAAATAGAACCCTTTGGGGCCGATTCACTAAAGGTCGATAAAACGAGTGCTATTTATGCACTTCTTATTTTTTTTAGAGTTAATGATTGATTCACTAAAAGGACACTAGTCATAATTAAGAAGCGGTGTTCTTTGCGTTATTTATCTGGCGAGGAGTGATTTTAAGCGTTATTTTATTGCATGCACGATATTTTTCGCCGCACTTGATATTAGCGCACGCTATTACGCACATAGCAGTTACTTTCTGAAAACTACTGTTCTGAAACACCATTTCCCTGAAAACACAAGCATGCATCACTCTAGGAAGATCACATACTTGAAAAAATCAGACTGCAAACTCCATGTTGTCACCACAGACAATCACCAGCTGCAATTTTGTTCAGTAAAGCCTACTCCTGGGAGGGGTTAAGTTTCACAGTAATTATCGTCACATTTTACGTGTTTAACGCTTCATATGCTTTTGTGAATCATGCGTTAGTATTATTTCTAAGCAATAATTACCGCAATTGCAATAATGTGCTTTTTAACGCACGCAATATGAGTGGTAACACATGCAAAATTACGTTGATGAATCGGTACTTTTTAACGCAAAAAGCATGCAATAAGCGTTATCAACCTTTATTGAATCGGCCCCTTTGTATCTCAACCCCTTCTTCTTTAAGAATGCAAACACTTTTAGGCAGCGCCCTCTTCGCCTCTTTTTGTTGACTGCTTTGTATGTACGTTCAGTGTATATACCCATTTATTGTACAGCACTACGGTATATACTGTATGTGTGTAATAATAATAACAACACTGCTTGCATTCAGCAGCCCTGTATTCATTAGTGGGAGAGTGTGTAGACATCCACCCTCCTAGTCCTTAAACTTGCATGCCCATCAGGCACATAAGCTAGAAAGCAGCAGAGCCCTGTCCAGTTTGTTTTTTTTATCAGACTGCGCTAGGGAGTAACAGAGCCATAACCCCAGTCCACCTGTCAGGCTCTTGTCTTATCATTTATTGTAAAGAATTTGTTCCTCTGCAAGCCTCGACTGTAGGTAATTCTCCCATTAAGGTTTTACCTCCACCTTACAGTTGCTGGTTCATTGAGCTTCCTTCTGTGATCTAGCTTATAAGTTCCCATCCCTGTCACCATCTTCTAATTTCCTGCTTTGATCCCTGGTCTGCTACATGGACCTGCTCTCATTAGCAGTTATACAGCATATAGGCTCGTACCAGCCAGCTCTATACTTGCAGGTAATGCTAAAACTAACACAGGGATTTTGAAAACACCCTACCCCCAGGCACAATATTTTGGCATTCTGGTGACCCTCATTTAATGCATTTGTTTATAGAAAAGTGACCTTTAAAGATTTGTTTTCTTAAAATTGGAGCCTATCTAAGTTTTACAGGGGGTTTTGATCTCCTTTAAATTCTTCTAAAAGATAAATTGAGTCTACGTATGTTTTTAGCTAGGCAGAGCTACTTGTATATGCAGAGCTGCACATTAAAATTATTCAAAACAATAAAAACTAAATTAAAAGTAACTTAGAATATTCATTCTACATATAAAAAAATATAAAAAAAAAAAAAAATAACTGTTAAGGAGAATGTCCCCTTTCAATTGTTATCCCTGTTATTAAAATGAAGAGAATTGCAAGCGTTTTCATTCTCCCCTACCTCCTACAGAGATGGTATCTCTGGTCCTCAGCCGGGTTGATTGTTTCCTATTAAATACACTCAATCATGCTTGCAATGCTCTCACATTAATGTTTTAGGGATAATTAGTGGTGACTGACCCGAAACCATAGTGCTGGAAAGGCTTTCTCAAATTAAAATGGGATTTAGTGAAAACCTTTGCATTTTTTAATGAGTTAATGTGAAGTGCTTTATATCTAACATGGGCCAAAGGTTTTATGTTAAAATAAAAAATGGAATCATTACGTCAAGGGGAAAAAAATTACACACTGGCTAATTTGGAATTTCTTGCATATTTGGTTCCCGGCACAAAACTGTGCTATGTGGCTCACTGTGCAAAAGAATATTCTGCATGTATAAGGTAGGTACATTATGCAGAGTGCTTTTCCCAGTCCACATCTCCATTCCATTAAGAACAAATGAGACTGGATGAAGAGAGGAGCTGGTATAATGTTGATTTAAAACAAAAAATAATTTATTAAAAGATGTCAGAGAAAGTAATGCAGTTAGTGCAAGTCAATTGGATTGCCTGGTAGTACGTTTTGCATCAAGGACCCATTTTACAAAAGATACATGCAGGCACAGTTCAGATCATGTCTGGAATATTTGTACCTTCCACTGTACAATATCAATTACCAGTAAAGTGCTCTGAATGAAAGTACTGCACCTAGATATGGTAACCGACCAGAGTTCCAATAACAAATCACAAATGATCTCACTCTGCACCATTAATAAAGCCACCAAGCCTAAACTTAAAGGACAAGTTTCATTCATTGGTAGGTGCTAATATGTTACCCCCCCCCCCCCCCCCCCCCCCCCAAAGTTAATGTAATTGCTATGGGGTTTTTTTCTAGCCCATTTATCAACGTAATAATTTTAGTAGTTTTAGAGTTTTTTGAAAACATGAAAAAACTAATTTCCACTAAAACTGCAAATGTCTAGTTTTTATTAAATATTTAGAATTTTATTCTACAAGTCTGGGCTAAAGACACCTGGAAAAGTAAAATCTTTTTCTTGGGCTGGTGTATTTTATTCCTAAAATGATTGAAAAACACTAGCAATTACATTCTCTGGGCGTTGCCTAACATATTGGCACCCACAATACATGGAGCTTTGTCCTTTAAAGTGACTTTATAAGATTCTGAAAGTAGACGGAGCAAAAACCTTTCTGAACCTTCAGTGTATGATTTTTGGAGCCCCCCATAGGACTCAATGGCACTCTGCAGCTCCAACCTGGCCCAAGGAAAGTCTCCCATAGGGCTCAATGGCACTCTGCAGCTCCAACCTGGCCCAAGGAAAGTCTCCCATAGGGCTCAATGGCACTCTGCAGCTCCAACCCGGCCCAAGGAAAGCCTCCCATAGGGCTCAATGGCACTCTGCAGCTCCAACCTGGCCCAAGGAAAGTCTCCCATAGGGCTCAATGGCACTCTGCAGCTCCAACCCGGCCCAAGGAAAGCCTCCCATAGGGCTCAATGGCACTCTGCAGTTCCAACCCGGCCCAAGGAAAGTCTCCCATAGGGCTCAATGGCACTCTGCAGCTCCAACCTGGCCCAAGGAAAGTCTCCCATAGGGCTCAATGGCACTCTGCAGCTCCAACCCGGCCCAAGGAAAGTCTCCCATAGGGCTCAATGGCACTCTGCAGCTCCAACCTGGCCCAAGGAAAGTCTCCCATAGGGCTTAATGGCACTCTGCAGCTCCAACCCGGCCCAAGGAAAGCCTCCCATAGGGCTCAATGGCACTCTGCAGTTCCAACCCGGCCCAAGGAAAGTCTCCCATAGGGCTCAATGGCACTCTGCAGTTCCAACCCGGCCCAAGGAAAGTCTCCCATAGGGCTCAACGGCACTCTGCAGCTCCAACCCGGCCCAAGGAAAGTTTCCCATAGGGCTCAATGGCACTCTGCAGCTCCAACCCGGCCCAAGGAAAGCCTCCCATAGGGCTCAACGGCACTCTGCAGCTCCAACCTGGCCCAAGGAAAGTCTCCCATAGGGCTCAATGGCACTCTGCAGCTCCAACCTGGCCCAAGGAAAGCCTCCCATAGGGCTCAATGGCACTCTGCAGCTCCAACCTGGCCCAAGGAAAGTCATGATACTGAAGCTTGAATGAATCCGAAATTTTTGTACTCAGCGCAACAAATGCGGTTTTGTCACACAAATTGTCGCAACGTATCAAAAAGTCGCACAAATTAATGAAAATATCGCAGAAATACGCAAAAGTTGTAAACTTTAGAAAAAATACGATTTTTTTGTAATCAGACCTGCCGTACTGTAATGGATGTGCCCCCCAACAGTCCAATGGAAATATCTTTCAGTTAGTTCATACGAAAAAGAGGCTTTAGGTCATATTGTTTGACAATTTTTGTAAAGGAAAAAACACGTTAAACAACAATGAAATGCAACTGGATGTTTTTGTTTTGTGGACAGGGTTTTACCCTCTTGGTAGGGCATTACTAGAATTCAGGGTGTTACTGACTAGTTCTGGTTATCAGGAAAACAGTGTTGTGTTTTATTCATAAGCCAGAAACACTGGGAAAAACAAAATAAAATGAGGGATTTAAACCCAAAAATGAATTGATATAAATATACTCAGAGCATTTTTGCAACTTAGAATAATTTGCTATATTTAGTGCTTTCTATGGCTGCCCCATGAATACAGCACTTAGGTAGTGTACACGTACACAGTTAGAGAGAGGCAATGGACAATGCTGTACTCTGTAGCCAGACCTGGGGCAGAAGTGCTCTCTGCATGAACACTAATGAGCACTCCCTTGCGCTCCTGTTTCAGTCTTACTAACTCAGGGGTTTCCAACCTTTTTAGCCCCGCGGCCCGGTAGGAGGCACAAAATCTTATACACGGACCGAGGGGGGCGGGGCGCAGCGCGTAATACATGCGACGCGCTGGGGGGGGAGGGGGCGCTGCGGCCCACTGCCATGCCGTCCGCGGCCCGGAACTGGTCCACGGCCCGGCGGTTGGGGACCCCTGTACTAACTGACACCCAGAATGTCAGCAAGCATATGGTTAACTAACTATGCAGGCAGCACATAGTTAGTGCGACTGACACTCTGGAGCAGTGCAGTTCGCAATACCAGCAAATACGCAACACACTTTAAACAGGATATTAAAAGTTATAAAATTAAAATAATGATTTTTGTTGGATGCTATGGTAACTGCACTGGTGCAATTTTTCACCTATGGTCACATATGAGCCCTTCTGACTTTCAGACATATCTGCCATTTTAGATTGCTAATACTAGTGAGCAGATCAAAACGTGAGTTTAGAGCTAAATACATAAAAACTCTTTCATTCCTATGGGATTTTAGAAGAATATTTACCAAGTGGTGATTCTAACTTTCACCCATTGATAAATAGGCTTCTAAAAATTCCATAGGACTGAATGCAATATGCAGTACAGTAATGAATATTTTTTAAACGTTGATCCGGTTTGCAATCTTGACATTTTTAGATCAGGAAATCCTTAACAGTAGATCTGCTATGGGGGTAGGACGCCTTCTTCTAGAATCAATTCAGAGTGGTGTTGCAAAGGTTAAACCTTGATAGATGAATATCTTTATTCGCCCTCGCCTACTATGTAGATATGTAGTTAAGGAACCACGATTAAGGTTTTTTCTGCCTTCTTTAACATGCGCTTTTTTTCAATCCCTTTTCATTCAAACTTGCCTACTCCTGATGATTACACTTAAAATAATCGCACAAAGGTTTAGCACGGAGTGCGCATGACTTTTTTTGACATTATCTGTTATGCATGTCAGTCAAGAACTGAGGTGCCGACAATCAGTATGGAAATGTTCTTAGGCGACAGCTTTCTCTGACAGACAGATTAATTCTGCATCATTTTTCAGCATATAGAACCTTGACACTGAAAGCACTCAGCAACCTTAAAAAAAACACAAGCGACTAGACATACACGGATTCAGACTGCTATGGGGTTTTATCCTGCATTATGCTTTGAGAAGAAAAAAAAATCTCCAGCTATAGACTGAACGGTGATATAGATAAATGCAATGATTTTGTTGTAAAAGCCAATATACATGTTACAACCCCAACCAGAAAATCTTGCTTGTTTTAATTTAGAGTGAGAGCAGCGCAATTTAAATAGCACTTTCCATTTACTGATTGTTTGAGAACAGTCATGTATATTTTAGTGTATCAGCCTAATAAAGTATTGATTATAGTGCTCCATCCAATAATTGCTTCTACAACAGAGACACAACAGCAGCAGATGTGAAAATCCTTTAGCCTTTTGCTCTATAGTAGAAAACATCTTTACATGTATCTATAAAAGTATACGAGCTGTAGAAAACAAGAAGTGCAAAATATTGATGGAGAGACTTCTATTAAATAGGCCAGGAAAAGATATTCAATAGAATTTCTGTTTGCGTGGACTGCCACATATGTTGTAGTATTTGTTTTCCTTTAACCCTTTTACATTGGACTTGTGATTTTAGATAATAGTATACCAGACCTGCTGCTTTTTAAAAGAAAATAATTGTCAAGTCCTAGGGGTAACATCGGCATAGTGACCAAAGGAGAATGTTGTTCTACAGCGCATGGTAGTCAAACAAACTGTTAGTAATTCCTGTGTCTCAAAATAATGTTAATCCGTTTAAAAAAAGAGAAGGCAACCAAATGCAAAGGCCATTTAATGTTAATACTTGCTCAAATATTCATTCTAAGGCAATCAAGTGCAATAAGTCACACAACAGAAGCATAAATATAATAGAAGCACTCTGCATAAGCTTGCAGATCCTAGACCCTGTATAAATGCATATTCACATTTGAATAATAAAACCTCAATATTTATTATAATTAAAAATACAGATTTGATTAAAATCATCTAAAACCATCCCACAGGAATCTCCCCTAAAGACAATTGTGAAGCCAGTTGCCCTAAAGTGCTCAATACCCCATACCAGGATCAGAACCGGATTGGTTTACAGACACACGGTTGCATCCGCATGTCAACCATACACTAAACAAAGTATAAACTAAACAGTCCCAAATTATGTGCCACATAAATACCAGTTCATGAAGGAAAAAGGCAGTCTAAAGGTAAAGGGCATTGGCTTAGGGAGATGTCATCCTCCACACGCATCACCACAAGGCTTCGTCAGGAGTTGGTCTTCCAATGTTGCTAAGTCCTTTCTAGTATGAAAATGGGACCACAGTTAGCACACTGGTTCCTGAATATGTTACAATGGCCAATTCATTGGTCTTGATCCCCATCAGTCTCCATGCAAAGTCTCCAATAGACAGAAGCATAATATAATTCATTATTTGACGGCAGTGCTAGTCAAAGGTGGCAAATCCGTTGTATCATTTGACCATTTTACTCATCTGCATTCGGTCTGATTCAGATCTATGTATGAAGGAGATGTAAAGAAGTTAGAAAACCTGTAGGTTGCATTGTCAATGAAAGGGTTGGGGTTCCAATACAAAAGACAGATTTTGCATAGTCAGAGGTACACTAGCGCTCAAAAGTTTGGAAATGTGTTTTGTTTTTGTCTCCAGTGGTCAACTCTTCATTGGAGCAAATTTCATTATAAAACAGAGCAATGATATGAACAATACTTCTAAGTTATGCAAAACCTATTTGGGGAAGAAACAAGGAGCTTGTCAAGGGCAATCATCAAACTTCAACCCTATCAAGCTTTGTGGGAAGATCACAAGATTGTCCATTGTGGAACAAGCAGCTAAGCATCACACATCACAGGCTGATCCACAGCTTATAAACTAAAGCTGCAGTAATAGGCAGAAACCGCATTTCATTCTCATCACATCACCCATGAAGGGATTATTCTGTTTGAATAGATAAAGAGTCATTATTCCAACTCATAGGAAGACTTAGTATTACTCATAGGTATGTGATACGGCATTTGAAATCTCCATTGTAAGGCTTGGGAACAGAACAGAAGGCCACTGTGATAATTCCAGGTGACAAGTTCACTTTAAGTTTGTAATTTCAAGATGCACACTTTTTACATGCCTGCAGGGCACTTGTTTTATTCATTGTGCCATGTGTGCTGGAGCATTGTAGTCAGAACCTATAATTCAGTGCTGTACATATGTATCCATCCCTCATTACATATTGATCTGCAAGCACATTAGGGGCATCATATTGCTGTGTGTAACCATCAAAAGACATTTTGCTTCTTCGTTGTATGCATGTGTGCGTGGGTGCATTGACTCCATGTTTTTACACTGTGATACCTTGTGAACATGGAAGCACAATATTATATTTGCAGACACAAAATAAGAACCAAAACTGGAGAGGTTTATTCATGATAATGTTAGCACCAAGGCTTGTAAACATCAAACAATAAAGATTATAATGCCAAGAATGCAACCAACAATGATTTTATACAAACTGCCATCAATATAAAACACAATATTGCCCTATATTGCTTAAAGCTGTGTTTTAGTTCAGATAGCATACTATGGAAATTACAGATTCTCATTTAGCAAAACACTCATTCTCCTAAATAACACTCAGAGAATGTTAACAGATTCTTATTTACATGAAAGGACAATGACAAGGAAGCAACATAAAAAACATTTATCACGCAAGGATGCAGAACCTCAAATCATATTGTTATGGAACAAATTAAATACACATACAACAAAATCATCCCCACCCAGGAGACTAGTAGTTAAAAACCAAAACACACATTGGTGGCCAGGGGGGCCTAATGGTCCCACGTTCTCCTTTAAAAAGAAACCTATTTCTAATATACATGTATTTAAAAAATCAATTTATTAAAAAAAAACCTTGCTTGTGATTCCCCCCCTCACTCCACTAGAACAGAGCTAATGGAGTGAAGGGGGAAATTACAAGCAACGGATAATGCCTTTTTATTAAAACGGTATGGATTTTTAAATGAATGCATATGAGGAACAGTTTCCTTTTTTTTTTTTTTTTTAAATAGAGAGCCTGGGATCATTAGGGCTTTTTTTTTTTTACTTTATTTCCCCTTTAAATAATATGCTGTAACTCCCACTCTTGCATCACTTAAAGGGGGCCCTGCAGTGCTGCCCTTCCTTGGATAAGCCGGGCCCTCTGCTGTCAGCAAGCTGCAGACATGGGAAGGGAGGGAGCTCAGGTGCCTGCATCTTCTTTCCTCTATACAGGCATTGGTACTGCTCGTTCATCACTGCAGTTCAAGTTCCAGCACAGCTACAGAGGGATTGGATAGGGGAAGTTTGAACCTCCCCTTCAGCCCATCCAATCCGGGACTAAACACTGCAGAGAGTTGTGTAGGGGAAAGAACATACAGGCACCTAAGCTCTCATCCTCCCTTCCCAAGTCTGTAGCAGGAGGGCCAGGCTAATCTAAGTGCAGGATGACTGGGCCCCCCTGAAGACCTAAAATCCACAGGACCTGGAAACACTGTCCTCCCTGTGCCCCCCATGGTGGCCATATTAAAGGAGTGTCTGACATGCTACTCCACATAATATGTTACAGTGGCCGAGGGCTACCTATTTGGGGATTAGGACGTTTCCAAAAGGGTCACTTAAAGATACCAGTTGATCAAGTTCTAAGACCTCATTGATGAGCCCATGCTGCAAAATTTAAGGCGGTATTGCATTCAAGGTGGACCTGAGTATAAGGCAGGCACCAAGTTTTAGCTTTTAATAAACTGTCATTAGAGTGAATATAGTTCCTGTACTAGGGCTAAAGAGGAATTACCTGGTCTGCAGAGGCCATTTATAGTTTGTGCCCTGCAGTGCCCATGCCTTTACAAGGATAGACTGCACTGCTGTTATTCCCAATTTTACCCATTTACCCCAACATTTATATATATATATAATAGGGGGTAAACTCTGTCTTAAATGGACAACTGATTCCCATACACCAGCAAGATAAATCGGTCCAGGGATCCCATTGTGTGCACAACCCAACTCTACTTGAGACACTCCATGGAAAATACAGTGCCCATTAAATCCAGAAAAATATGTGTATTTTCTGAGTTTGATACAGCATTTTAGTCCTGATTATACAGAAAAAGTTTAACAGATGTTTCCAGTCACTACCCAAACTTGGTTAGTCTTCTAGTCAGATTTAGTTTTCACAGCTGTCAAAATAACTCGTACTAACAATGGCTATGACAGAATCGCCTAAAGTAAGTACATTCTCCCACAACTTCTGTGACAATATGATTAGTCACATTGCAAAGCATTTTCTGCAGCCGTATCTTACTGAAGTATAACACTGACATCTACTGGCTGCACTGGGCAGGAACCATTTTTGGCATATTCAGCATAACATGAGAATAGTTGTCTGGCATGCAGCAGTGTTGCACAGCTGAATGTCTTAGGAAGGTAACCTCTTTGTCTTTTTTACACATAATAAAATGCTCATGTATTTGTAGATATGCATGTTAACATGTGTAGATATGTGTACATATATCTATTATGTAATGTCATTTTATATAAAGCATAACAGTATTGTATTGCACAATACAGAAATAAAAATGTTTACTCTTTTTTCAGTTTTTGATAATAAAAACATTGCACTCTGGGAACTGCAGTTTGTACAGTATTCAAATCAAACGTTTGTCGATCATATGATGATGCAGGAAAAAATTAATTTGCAGGACTTATAATTGTAGATTTTCTGTTTTAAACTCCACCTTCTACCTTGACTTATATCTCCAAATTTTTAGTACAGGTATGGGATCCCTTATCAGGAAACCCGTTATCCAGAAAGCTCCGAACTACAGAAAGCTTGTCTCCCATAGACTCCATTATAATCAAATAATTGAGAATTTTAAAACTGATTTCCTTTTTCTCTGTAGTAATAAAACTGTACCTTGTAATTGATCCCAAGATATAAATAATCCTCATTGGATGCAAAATAATCCTATTGGGTTTAAATAATGTTTTATTGATTTTTTAGTAAACTTAAGGTATGGAGATCTAAATTACAGAAAGACCCCTTATCCGGAGTACCCTTGGTCCCAAGCATTCTGGATAACAGGTCCTATACCTGTATTTGAATAAAGCTTGAGGATCATTACTCTTAGCTTAGAGGGCTGCACTGATTGCAACTGAAATTGAATGCACTTAATGCAGCCCTGCAACATTTATTTATTAGATGTGTCCCTGAATTTTCAAATGATCTGATAACTTTTCTGGGTGTATATGCAATTTTAATTTTTAATGGTGTGCTTCGTTACCACTACCCCCAGAGTCTTGGATTTTGCATTGAAATTATACCAACATTTCATTTAAAAAAAGGAGAAAGAGACAAACACTGTTTAGGCTGTAGTACAACATTGCACAGTTCGTGCTTTATAGAATGAGTGTTATCATGTTTTACATTTTACAGTGAAAGTGTCTTTGCCATAAAAACTCCAGTTATATTACATTCCTCCACAGCATTGCTCACATAGCTTCTATGTAGCTTATATAGCTCAGCTCATGATGTTGACCCTAAATTCAAATCAGGACATGGATGCAAAACAGTGACAGGACAAGGTGACCAGATCAATTAAAGGACATGTCAACCCTCCCAACCAAAAATTTTAGCAGAGACAAGCCTCACAGCACTGTTTAAATACCTGCCACTCCTGTCCCTCAGAAGCAAACACTGAAGCTGCAGCGATCCCTTGGAGTTTCTCTCACTGCAGAGCTGTGTAACTCCCTCTCCCCCTCCCTTCAGAATCTCCTTGTCTGCCTGGCGTAGTGCACATGCCCAGTTCCAAGCCGTTTTAATGAGCATGCGCACTTGAGATGGATCTCTTCTCTACACAAAAAAAAAACTTGTGTGCATGCGCAGGGGAAATGACAGACCGCTTTTAAAATGGCGACGCCAGCGTTCCGAACGGCGCAGATCTTTGAAGGCGGATTACAGCAGCAGGAGGTCTCAGATATGGAAATGGATGTAGCGATTTAGGAGGCAATAGGGGGCTTTATCTAATGGTGAGAACATCTTCAAAAGCCTTTCCTTTTCCTTTAAAAATTCTGGGACACATCTCATAAATACATGTTGCAGGGCAGCACTGACTTAAATTAAACTGTACTCAGTTCAGTCTCGCTAGCTGAATTTTCTACGTGTCTCTGAATTTTCAAGTGATCTGGCCACCCACCAGGAATAAACTGTGTAGTCTCTATAAAATAATAGTACTTATTTGCCTTTTAACAATTGATATAATTAAACCAGATAAGAGTTGATAAGTATCTCTCCAGAGCAGTGATTGGTGTGACTTGTGGCCACAAAATATAATATATGATGACTAACATACTGTACATAAAGTCTAATATGCCTAAAACACTGTCTATGAGTTGGGCCCTTAAAGTCTTCCACAGGAACACTTCTCATCTATTATAGAGAAAGGCAAATCTTGTCCAGAGGCTGCAGTGGAATTCTGCCATTATTGGCGTTGCAGGCCAGATGTGCTGTTTTCCTGTCTACTTTAATATGAACTACAACAACTAGAATGGCATCTCTTTCCTTATACAGTATCTAGTAAAATTAAGTCTAAAGTAACTGGACTATCTGAGTATTCTTGAAAACGTTTCACCGCTCATCCGAGCAGCTTCTTCATTTTATCTGAGTGACCGGAAATTCCCTGGCATTTAATCCCTCAAAGAAGTAAACCTTTTTTTTTTTAATTTCCTTTCCCCTTCTTCCGGGTACAGCGTGAAGCCCCGTCCCCTCTTCCTGTTCAGCTCTCTCCATCTCTTTGATTACAGGGATTGCCTTCTGTGCAAGTCTGACAGAGAAGAAGCTTTCTGGTAATGCACAGTGAGTCAGCCAGTTATGTATGGGCAAAGACAAAAAATTACTGCTGCTGCACACTGGCTCCTGCTTCTCTGTGCATTCCCAGAAAACTTTTTCTCAGTCAGGCATGCCCAGAAGGCTCTCCTCTTGGACTACCCTGTCAGATCAGACTGAATGCAAGGACTAAATGTGGACACGTAGCAATAACGATCATTGGTCGCAGGAAAGATCGTTCATTCCCTCTAGTGATGTTCAGGGCTGAATCGTCAGATATGGAGATAGAAACAATAGGGATTCTACCTCCACCTGATCATTCAGTCCTAAACGCAGATTTACTTGCGCCCCATTGATCTTTTGACCTGCCCAGCTCACAAGACGACTGTTATCCGAAGCTTTTGCAATATCGGTCGTCACATCGATCCACCAAACATGCACCGAATATCATAGGAAACTAGGTTTTGTACGAACTATCGGTGTGTGAATGGCCAGCTTAAGGTATGTTATTCTGGGGGTTGTTTAGAGTAATTGTAAAGATAGAAAAAAAGGTTTACTTCTTATTTAAGGGTAGTAGAGACACAGAACAATCACAATGGTTCCATTGAACTTATTCAGGCCAGCGGCCTGTCACTTTTGGGCTGCTCAGCAAAGATTAAACACAGTGGGATTAAATACATTAGAAGTACTCTGAGTTTCAGGAGGAAGTTGGTCAAGCTTTGTGACAAGTTGACCCCAGCACTAGATGAGGAGGCAGCATGTGCTAGCAGTGGAATTTGTGTTCTAGTCAGAGAAAAAGTGGATGTCCTTATTTCCCTACCCATAATCCTCCCAGACTGGCCTATCAAACATGCAAGCAGCAAGAGCCCATAGAATTGCCAGTTGTGGTTCTGTGATAGAGTATGTACCTATCATTTGGGCTCTAGTATAGACAACAATTATATAGTTATAGCTGAGTGTATTCAAAACATTCTCTTGTCTTTGTCATTTGTGCTGCGCATTCATCAATAATTAACCATCAACCTGAGATAGGGTTTGGTTTATTGTTAACTACCTCAACTGCTTTATATTACATATTTGTGTAAATAATTTGTAAAGGAGAGTCCTCAAGATAAGCTTACCATGAGGTCAACATATCATTTGAAAAATCACTATTAATAGACACGGGTTCTGCGGCTGCACTGATAGCAGTTGAATTTTCAAGGCGCATTTTGTGATTTTTTGATAGATTCACGGGTATGTAAAAGAGCATATGTTCTAACTGTGCAATCTGTGTTTGTTATATATATACTGTATAATTATCCTGTTAACTGCATTGCCGTAGTTTGTCGCTATCTAAGTCAATGGTTCCTGTTTTCAATTTAAACTGCTTTATCCAAGTCAATGGGCAATAGATTAGACATATTGTCATGTTTGAATCAACTCCCCTTAATAGATTAGCCTTCACGGCAGATGTCTGGCACTAAATACTGTTACTACTCTTGCTTTATTCTAATATACCACATCCTTCAAATTTGTGCCTGGCACAGAGGGCTGTTACAGTGCTTACTATCTACTGTACAACTTAAATCCTTACAACAGTTGCCTGGCACAGAGGGCTGTTACAGTGCTTGCTATCTACTGTACAACTTAAATCCTTACAACAGTTGCCTGGCACAGAGGGCTGTTACAGTGCCTGCTATGTACTCTTCAACCTAAATCCTTACAACAGTTGCCTGGCACAGAGGGCTGTTAAAGTGCCATCTATTGTACAACCTAAATCCTTACAACAGTTGACTGACACAGAGGGCTGTTACAGTGCCTGCTATCTACTGTTCAACCTAAATCCTTACAACAGTTGCCTGGCACAGAGGGCTGTTAAAGTGCCATCTATTGTACAACCTAAATCCTTACAACAGTTGCCTGACACAGAGGGCTGTTACAGTGCCTGCTATCTACTGTTCAACCTAAATCCTTACAACAGTTGCCTGGCACAGAGGGCTGTTAAAGTGCCATCTATTGTACAACCTAAATCCTTACAACAGTTGCCTGGCACAGAGGGCTGTTACAGTGCCTGCTATCTACTGTTCAACCTAAATCCTTACAACAGTTGCCTGGCACAGAGGGCTGTTAAAGTGCCTGCTATCTACTGTTCAACCTAAATCCTTACAACAGTTGCCTGGCACAGAGGGCTGTTACAGTGCCTGCTATCTACTGTTCAACCTAAATCCTTACAACAGTTGCCTGGCACAGAGGGCTGTTAAAGTGCCATCTATTGTACAACCTAAATCCTTACAACAGTTGCCTGACACAGAGGGCTGTTACCTAGCTTATTATATAATGTTGTTCCTACATTCTCACAGTAGAGGGCTCAGACGGCTGCTACCATTCATGCTACATTCTTTTTTTATCTGTGATTTTACAGTTTTTCACTTAAAGGAGTGGTTCACTTTTAAGTTCAATTTTAGTATGTCATAGAATGCTCTTTTCATTATTTATTTTTTATAGTTTTTTTTAATTATTTGCCTTACTCTTCTGCCTCTTTCCAGCATTCAAATGGGGGTCACTGGCCCTGGCAGCGAAAAACTATTGCTCTGTGAGCCTACAACGTTATTGTTATTGTTACATTTTTTTACTTATCTATGTAGCCCCCCACTACTCATATTTCCATCTTTCATTCAAACCACTGCCTGGTTGCTAGGGTAAATAAGACCCTAGCAACCATATAGCTGCTAAAATACCAAATGAAGAGCTGCTGAAAAAATGCTAAATAACTGGAAAAACATATTAAAAGTTAATTTAAAGGTGACCTACCCCTTTAAGCTTATTTGTTAATGTGGTACTAAACCAAATATCATAATTGCTCTGGCTAATACAGCAAATCTTGTGGTAACATTTACATTGCTTATGTCATTTAAAAATAATTTGTATTAATGTTTTAATTTACTCTGTGCAAGCGCATACATATTCGAAAACAGGTAGTTTATGATCATAAACCTAATATGGTGGTTCACCTCTAGTCATAGGTTGGCACCACTGAACCTTTTACATTTCTTGGTCCCAAGTCTTCTGATCAAAGCACTGGTCTCACAGGTTGATCCTGTCGCATTATAGCATTTTTAAAGGGGAGAGATCTCAAAGGCCAACATACATTTTTAAACATAGAGCTTTGGAATGAGCATCACCATTTACCCTTTATTGTCTCTTTGTCTCAGTTTTGTCCAAATTATTAGTATTTTAATAATGCTGTGCTTAAATATTTTTTATACTTCCCATGTATTTTTGTATTTTAGCCCATGTGTATATAGCCTTATTATTCACTAGATGACACTGCAAAACCAGGCATTTTTAAACAAAAGTCTTCTCTGACCTTTAATATTAAACCTAGTTGTTCTCTATTATATAAATATTAACTAGAAAAGAAATAAATAGAACAGCTACTAACAAAAGAGCATGACAAAGCAAGAGGCAGCTCCTATCTAAGACACTAAGGGGCTGATTTACTTACCCACGAACGGGTCGAATGGAGTCCGATTGCGTTTTTTTCGTAATGATCGGTACTTTGCGATTTTTTCGTATGTTTTGCGATTTTTTCGGATTCTTTACGAATTTTTCGTTACCAATACGATTTTTGCGTAAAAACGCGAGTTTTCCTATCCATTACGAAAGTTGCGTAAAAAGTTGCGCATTTTGCGTAGCGTTAAAACTTACGCGAAAAGTTGCGCATTTTTCGCATAAGTTTTAACGCTACGAAAAATGCGCAACTTTTTACGCAACTTTCGTAATGGATACGAAAAACTCGCGTTTTTACGCAAAAATCGTATTGGTAACGAAAAATTCGTACAGAATCCGAAAAAATCGCAAAACATACGAAAAAGTCGCAAAATGTTCGTTTTCAAGTCGGAACTTTTCCAATTCGGGTCGGATTCGTGGGTTAGTAAATCAGCCCCTAAAAGTCATCTCATTTGGCTGTTTTTTTCCTGTAAAGCATTTTTTTTATGTTATTATAATTAATAGTTGTATTTGTCTGACAGTTGCTATTTGCTCTGCAGAACCATGTCCAAGGGGCACAATGAACACTTCAAAAGAAAAGGTAAGGTCTAAAGTCGACTCCTGGGTTACTAAATTATTGTGTATTTAGCCTGCATGAAGATGAAATAGTATCAGACATCAGAAGTGATACAGAGAAAGTCAGAACTGGATCCAAGTTTGCCAAGAAGTCTCATTTAGGATGCACATGCCTCCCATCATCAGACAAAGGTAAACAGAGGAAGAAAGGCATGTCCATTTAAAACGTTATTTCTTGAATCACTGTCTAAGGCCAAATAATTGGGTCCAGGAACATTCCTTGTAAACTTTGCCAGGAATTCTACCAGTTTTTTTGTGCATCACTACCCCACCCCATGCCATCTGCTACCCTGAGCATCACTACCCCACCCCGATGCCATCTACTACCCTGTGCATCACTACCCCACCCCGATGCCATCTACTACCCTGTGCATCACTACCCCACCCCGATGCCATCTGCTACCCTGAGCATCACTACCCCCCCAATGCCATCTACTACCCTGTGCATCACTACCCCACCCTGATGCCATCTGCTACCCTGTGTATCACTACCCCACCCCGATGCCATCTGCTACCCTGTGCATCACTACCCCACCCCGATGCCATCTGCCTGCGCCTATGTTCTGGTTTAGCCCCCTGCAAAGGTGGCAACCCTACAATACCGTCAGACAATTGTGAAGCAGTTCAGAAATTCCTACTTTAAATACAACGAGTCAGCACTGTAGCATTACCAGCGTCTAGGAGGCCAAACATAGCATACCTCCCAACATTTGAAAAATGAAAAGAGGGACAAAAAGTTTTGGCGGGCGCAGCAATTTTTGGCCACGCCCCAATTACCACACCCCATTTTTAAAAAAAAAATACTCCTTTTATATAGATGAAATGGCGGGATCAGACGCAAATGTGCTATACCCTCATACTGTACTACCAAAGGCAAACAATATAGCAACTCCTACATTAAAATACAAATATAGAGAGAAGGCAGTCAGTTATAAGTGAATTATAACTATGTACTAGTTTTGCCCCCCATACACAGTACCCCCATACACAGGTGCCCCCCATACACAGGAGCCCCACCACACACAGTGTCCCCTATACACAGTAGCCCCCCATACACAGTGCCCCTATACACAGTAGCCCCCCAAACACAGTGCCCCCTATATACAGTAGCCCCCCCATACACATTACCCCCCATACACATTACCCCCCACAGTAGCTCCTCCTTCGTCTGCGGCTCCTCTCCTAATGCGGCTCCTTGTGCGGTGGCGACAGGCCCTTTTATATGGTTGCGCCCGTGCGTAATGACATCACACGTACCCACAGGCGCAACCTTATAAAAGGGCCTGTCGCGCTGTAAAAGGAGCCACATAACGAGGTAAGGTAAGGTAAGGCTGTGAGCTTGAGTGTAGCAGGGGAGATTGAAGAGTTAAGGGGGCAGGGCTTTATTTCCCAGAGCAGAGCAGGCACAGCAATCAATTCAATGGCAAAGCTGAAAAGCGGGAGGTTGGGAGGTATGACATAGAACGAACTTTAATACCAGCTAATGAAACCTAATTTTAGCAAATAACTACTTTCCATTGCACTTTACACTGCTGTCCAGTAGATGGCGAAATCTGAGTAAACACGCAAAAGGAGTTCTAGCTGTACAAGCACATCGATGTGTTTCGGTCAGTATCTGTACTGTCCCCCAGCTACTTGGCTCTGGGATGGATTGAGTGAGTCTGGCTCCTCTGAGTCCAGCTAATGCCAGCCGGGCAGCTCAGGGAGCCAGCGAGAGAGGCTCAAGCTCAGAGGTATGTGCTGTGTGTGCAGCTCCTGTAGTCTCAATGAAAGCTTCCATAGGGGTTTTATACTCCGTGCCTCAGGGTTGCACTGCTTATGGTGTAAAGAGAAGCAGAATGTGTAGGATTTTGTCTGGGAGCGGAGAACATACGGGTACCGCACACTGGGCTAAGGCAGTTCTGCCTGCAGTCAGCAGCCGCCTATTATACAGTTGTAAGCAAGTGCCTCAGTTTATTTATTATTTATATATATATATATATATATATATCATACCTCCCAACCGTCCTGCTTTTAGTGGGACAGTCCCGATATTTATGGCACTTCCCGCTGTCCCGGATTCACTGTTAGATGTCCGGCTTTTCAGCTTTGCCATTTAATTGATTGCTGTGCCTGCTCTGCTCTGGGAAATAAAGCCCCGCCCCCTTAACTCTTCAATCTCCCCTGCTACACTCAAGCTCACAGCCTTACCTTGATGTTTAATTGTCCTGGGAGGAGCATTTGTGACAGGCAAGGGTTAACTATTGGCATTGGCTGCATTCCTCTCCTGCTCAGTGGGTCAGGGGCTGAGGGGGCTCTGTCTTTTATCAGGCAGAAGAGGCTGCTGCTTTTATTTGTGTGCTGGGCAGTTTCACCTTTCCACCCCTAACATATATCTCTCACTCCTGGGAATCTCTGGCAGAGCACAGCATGAAGGGGAAGAGGTATCGCTCATTCATAAAATATAGCAGACACATACACCGCTTTTCGCGGGACAGTCCCGCTTTTCATGGCGCATCCCGCTGTCCCGGATAGTTCCATGAATGTCCCGCTGGAGCCGGACGTTCAGACTTCCCCAGCGGCTTTAATCGTTATGTGGCTCCTTTTACAGCATGACAGGCCCTTTTATAAGGTTGAGCCTGTGGGTACGTGTGATGTCATTACGCACGGGCGCAACCATATAAAAGGGCCTGTCGCCGCCGCACAAGGAGCCGCATTAGGAGAGGAGCCTCAGACGAAGGAGGAGCTACTGTGGGGGGTAATGTGTATGGGGGGCTACTGTATATAGGGGGCACTGTGTATGGGGGGCTACTGTGTATAGGGGACACTGTGTGTGGCGGGGCTCCTGTGAATGGGGGGCACTGTGTATGGGGGGCAAAACTGGTACATAGTTATAATTCACTTATAACTGACTGCCTTCTCTCTATATTTGTATTTTAATGTAGGAGTTGCTATATTGTTTGCCTTAGGTAGTACAGTATGAGGGTATAGCACATTTGCGTCTGATCCCGCCATTTCATCTATATAAAAGGAGTATTTTTTTTTTAAAAATGGGGTGTGGTAATTGGGGAGTGGCCACAAAAGTGGGCATGGTCAAAAAATTACTTTTTGTCCCTCTTTTCATTTTTCAAATGTTGGGAGGTATGATATATATATATATATTTCTAGACCACCTGTACTACCGGCTGTTGAGTTGCTTTAGCATCCATGTTACTAAGTTAACCCAACTGTGATGACCTAAGAGTTCAAAGTCAAGCCATATGCATCATGGGTACTAAGCAGGTTCTGTGCTGCTGTATTGGGCAGTTGGGAGTAAGCCTGAGTTTAAATAATATCCATAATATAATATTTACTGCATGTACCGTGGGTACAAGTTTAAGTCTCAGACCTTCATTAAATTGAAAGAGAATTGAAGTGAACCACATCAAATAAAAAGGAGACAGGCCAAAGAGGAAAATGTATGAAAAAAAGATGAATTAATTAACAAAACATCCCTTAAACAACGCGTTTCATGCTTATTGGACAGTGATGTGTTGAGCACAAAACATTTAAAGGAAGACTATACCCCCAAACAATGTAGGTCTCTATAAAAATATATTGCATAAACCAGCTCATATGTAAAACCCTGCTCCATCTAAATAACCCATTTTCATAAAAATATACTTTTTAATAGTATGTGTTATTGGGTACTCCTAAATAGAAAATTTGTATTTTAAGAAATAAGGGCCGCCTCCTGGAAACTTAGGATTCACAGTGCACACAAACAAGCCAATGGCACATTTACATGCTAGGCCCCATCAGCCAATTAATAGAGTTCTGCCTTTTGCTTCCACACTTCTTACAGTTACAGTTAGAGCTGCATTATTTCTGGCCATGTGATCTCTGAGGGAGCACACAGCCCATCACCAAATGGTGGATCAACGGAAAGTTTGTAAAAGGGAAATATTTACTAAAATATATATTCCAGTTTGGCGAGATTCTTTAACATAATATAAACAATCTGTTGGTTAAGTATTCATTCTGTGTTTTGTAGTTTTCCTTTAAAGAACCAGGAAGCCCTGCTTGAAACCACATTACTATAGAGTTGCAGTACCTAATTTCCTGGGATATATGCTATTGCTCTCTGGATCCCAGTGAAGATGGGGTGAGGAGAGCATTTGTTAGGTACCTAGGAAATCTGCCATGTTTGGTCTCCCTAGGTTCCCTGCAAGGCCAGAAAGGGTCTCTCTGCTTTATCAGTTGGCCAGCAGCATTCAACTAAGAAGGATCCCCTGTATTCTGCTTGCAGCTTGCTTACTTTTGGGTCCCATGATAATTGTATTAAAGGGAAACGAGAAGGAAAGGTAAAAACTAAGTAAGCTTTATCAGAAAGGTCCATGTAAATACAGCCATAAGCACTCACAGAAACACTGCACTGAGTCCTCTATCAAAAGAAACACACAATTTCTTGTCTCCTTTTTTGTAAACATGTTCTTAGGGTATCTGACTTCCTCTCTCAGAAAAATCTTTCATTCCTGGGGCCAGAGTCTGCACAGTTCTCTCCTCTCTCCCCTCTCCTGCTCCCCCCTCCCATAAGAATTCATAAAACTCACTCCCTCCCACCCTTAGGTATGTGTGATCTGAGCTATAATGGCTAGACTGCAAACAAAAAGCTAGGAACACCAAGCTAAAATGGCAGCTGCAATCAGAGAAAGAAGTTTATCTTCTCTCTCTTCATTCAGCAGTTGGGTCACATATTGTGATTGACAGATCCAATATATCTTATGGTGGGGCTCTCTTGTTTCAGGATAATGAAGCTATTATTAATTTTCATTTTCACAATAGTTCCCTTTTGATGTTAATTTTGGACACAATTAAAATGTGCCTATTTAGAACCTTCTTGCAAAAAACCAAGGGGCATAGCTTCAGCATAGTTGTTTTTATCTCTTTTGTTACAATAGGGGTGTGAGTGCCATATTCCTCTCTTTATACCTGTAGTTGTGCTCTGGATCGTGTAAGGCTAAATAGTTAAGGCATGACTGTACAAAGTAACGGACAGTAATAGATGAGATTTACAACTGTAACATAATATATAGTTTGTATATATTTTGTATGTATTTATTAGCCTCTTATCTTGTTTTCTGCTGGAGAACTGAGCTTAGTGAAAGATTAGCCTTCTACAGTAAATAATAAGTCACATAGAGAATCTTTTTCTTGTAGCTATTCTAGTACATGCCCAAGCTTTATCATACTAAAAGTAATAAGCAGTATATAAAAATGGTATTCTGGATACTTAAATGAACCATAAGAGCACACATCTTAAAAGCTCTTAAATATCCTTAATTCTGTTGTGCTATTTATTACATGTTTTTTTATTCTGCTTAACACTTTATTTTGTTCAAGTGCCCAAAATCCAATGAATATTAATTCTCATAGCATGTGGTGTGCCTTGGGCTGCTGGAAATGTTCAAAGGTTTCAGGGATCAAAGTTTAACATGTAGTAGATAACTTACCAAAGTAGCTGGCTTTCCCCAGGTGAAAAAAGTGGTAGGAATAAGGTTAATTAATAATAACCCTGGGTTAATGGCCAGCTTGCCTATATTGCAGCTTGTATATGCACTTCTTATTTCTGTCAACTGGTTATGAGTTTGCTGCTGGTTTTTGATCCTACTATCCTGATATTTCTGCAGTCCCATTAATGCCATTTAGTCATCTGCTTGTGCATATATTGCAGTGAGTTCTTAGCATTCTTGAGGGAGGGGGGAGCAGGAGGGGGGAGACAGCAGAGAGCTGCATGTCTCTGGCACATGAATTACAGACACAACAAATCTTTTCACAGAGAAGTCAGTGCAGCGTTTCTGTGAGTGCTTATGGCTGTATTTACATAGACCTTTCTGATAAAGCTTACTTAGTTTTTACCTTTCCTTCTCCTTTAATACTTTGTATACTGATACCTTAAGTCTGGAACAAAATCATTTAAAAAATAATCCCAGTGCAGGGCAACAGTACATAATACCTAAATTATTTTGATACACTTTCATTATTTGGTGTTACTGTTCCTTTAAATCAGAGAGTTTTCTAATACTTCATGTTTTTTTTAATTTGTTACAGACATGAATTATGCACGCTTTCTCAACGCAGTGAGTGCTGCCAGAAGAGAATCTCCCATAAGAGCACTGAGTAAGCACATATCAAACAAATCTTGATAATGTCAGTGATTAAAATGTAAAGGATTACACCTTAATAATTCTCAAATTTAATCAACTATCATTTGGCAAAGATTCGAAAATATTCTACTCAAGAGAATCCAGATGTGGACCTTGGCACGCTTTAGCAACTAAATGCCACAGCTAGTCCCACTAGTTCTAATACGGAACCTTCTACAGTACCGTGTAAGCAGAGATGGAACTGACTAAAACATTCCCCCCATTCATTAAAACCACTCTAAATTGTATTTAATTTTTATCACTGCAAGGACTGTACTTTATGTCTGCGTGTGATGCTTTATTTTTGGCACTTGCACATTCATTTAATGAGCAGAACCAGCAGAACCGGCTTGACATTTGAATGGGATGTGCCTGAATCTAATGTCAGCCACTACTGCTCCTCTTTTGTCTTCAATGTCACCTGAGCATTTTTACCAACTCTCCTTTTTATAATCATTATTAAAGGTATGGACAGCTATTTATTCTCCTTTTGTCAGTGTATGCTCACTTTGGGAATGTACCATGTTGTATCTTCTTAGAATGGACACTGGAAAGCCATTTGGCAATTTCACTGAACATATGCCCTCTTGGAGCAGCTGTTGTCAATATTAGAGTTTTTCGGCTTGAGAGAATGGCATTCCACTCTTGACACAGTCTGTAATCGCTCAAGTTCTATTGTAGCCATTGTCTTTTGTTCCTTGGATTTTAGACATTAGATATATATTACAGTTTCTCAAAACAGTAGGACAGTCAACTTCTGGTTTTTGGGAGGCTGTTTCTTCTAAATGTGGGTAGGGTACGTCTTACCAACTGGCCTCTTACATAGTTACATAGGGTTGAAAAAAGACCAGTGTGCATCAAGTTAAACCCTTCCAAGTGAACGCAGGACACGCAAACCTATTCTGACCTATCTATGTACTCACGTACATAAACTTTATCCCAATAGCCTTGGTATTATTCTTGTTCAAGAACTCATCCAGGCCCCTCTTATAGGCAGTAAGAGAATCTGCCATTACAACTTCACTCGAAGGGCATTCCCCAACCTCACTGCCCTCACCGTGAAAAACCACCTACGCTGCTTCAAATGGAAGCTCCATTCCTCTAATCTAAAGGGGTGGCCTCTGGTGTGCTGGTCGCCCAAAACTGGACTGCGTACTTAAGGTGAGGCCTTACCAGGGACCTATAAAGAGGCAAAATTATTTTTTCATCCCTTCAGTCATTGCCCTTTTTATGCAAGATAGCACTTTATTTGCTTTCGTAGCCACTGAATGACACTGCATTAAGCAACTTGTTATCTACAAAAATACCCAGATCCTTCTCCATTAAGGATCCCCCAACACACTACCATCTAGTCACTAGATTCTAGTGTATAACTTATATATTATTTCTACCAAATTGCATAACTTTGCGCTGTCAATATTGAACCTCATTTTCCATTTTGCTGCCTAGTTTTCAAATTTTGTAAAATCGCTCTGCAAAGTGGCAGCATCCTGCATGGAACTTATATCTTTGCACAATTTAGTATCATCAGAAAAAATAGAAAAAAACTTTCTATGCCCACCTCCAGGTCAATAATATTAAACAAGTTAAAATGCAAAGGGTAAACCCCTGTGGTACTCCACTAACAACACTGGCCCAATTAGAAAATGTTCCATTTACCACCACTCTTTGTAATCTATCCTTCAGCCAGTTCTTTATCCAAGTACAAATAATATGTTCTAGGCCAATATTCCTCAATTTTATCAGTAACTTTCTGCGTGGTACTGTATCAAATGCTTTAGCAAAGTCCAACTAGATGACATTCACTGCCATTCCAGTGTCGAGGTTCCTGCTCACCCCCTCATAAAAGGCAATTAAAATAGTCTGGTAAGACCTGTTATACATAAAACCATGCACAAACTTATAGTACTGTAATTTGCAATGTATTCAAGAAGCTTATCCCTTATTACCCCTTCCAAAAGCTTTCCTAACACTGATGTCAGACTAACAGGCCTATAGTTTTCAGGCTGAGAAAGGGATCCCTTTTTGAATAATGGAACCACAGTAGCAATTCGCCAGTCTATCGGCACCATGCAGACCTCAGTGAATCCTTTAAAATAAAGTAAAGATGTTTGACAGTCACAGACCTAAGCTCTTTTAATACCCTAGGATGAATACAATCCGGTCCTGGACCTTTGTTTACCTTTACGTGTTTAAAAGAGAAGGAAAGGCTAATAAAGAGTTAATCTCAAGCTGCAGGCATACCTTCAGTTCTCGCAATAGTGCCCTTAAGTCTCCCGATATTTCTCCCATCCAGATGATCAGGAGCCTCATAGCAAAACACTGAACTTTGTAAAGAAAATTCCCATAATGCCTGTCTCCTGCACCAAGACCAAGACTGCTGTACCTGATTAGTTTGTAAGACTGAGGAAGCTTCCTGCTGAATGGCTCAGATCACACATTCCTAAAGGGGGGAGGGGGGGTTCTTAGCATTCTTGAGGAAGGGGGGAGCAGGAGAGAGCTACACAGACTCTGGCACTGGAAAAAAAGGGGACAAGAAATCCTGCTTTTCTTTTAGTAGAGGGCTCAGTGCAGCATTTCTGTGCTTTCGACTGTATTTACATAGGCCTTTCTGATAAAGCTTACTTAGTTTTTACCTTTCCTTCTCCTTTAAGTCTCTTTTCTCCTGAGTGACCCATGCAACAGTAGTTTTATTATTAGAACTGAAGCCTTGATTAGCTGGCTCCTTAGTTGTGTAGACTGATGAAAAGTTAGAGTTCAGAATTTCTGCTTTTTCCCTGTTCTCATCAACAAAGTGACCCTTCTGTGATAATAAGGTTTCCATCCCTTCTTGCTTCATTTTTTACTGTTTACATGTGTAAAAAAAATTTTGCATTCATCTTACTCCTTGCTGCAATACCCTTTCCATTTCTATTTTAGCTTGCTTGATAGCTTTTTTGCATGCTTTATTTGCTTCATTGTACCTGATGAAAGTTTCTGCTGTCCCAGCTAACTTGCAACATTTTAGATATATTCCATTTTTTTCTGTGTTTAACCCTGTGAAAAGCCTTTCCCAGTTGACACATTGCAGAGATGCCCTTATACTGGCAAAGTCTGCAGTCTAAAATCGAGAGTTTTAGTTAATCCCTTATAGAGCTGTCTCTGCAGCATTATCACAAAGGAGACCATGTTATGATCACTGTTCCCTAAATGCTCACCCACACAAATGTTAGAGATGATATTAGATATCACCAGGTCCAACAGAGAACCATGCCAAATAGGTTCTTGAACCGCCTGAAATAAAAAGTTGTCATTTAGCATATTTACAAACCTGCTAGCTTTTTCTGACTTGGCCACCCCAGTGTCTGGATAATTAAAATCCCCCATAATAATAATTTGACCTAGTTGTGAGGCTTATATGGGGAGGTTTATAGCATACACCAAACAAAAATCCCAAATTCATTTTTATATTAACACATCCAAACCCATTATAAAGGCATTTAAGAATCCCAGCTGTTAATCATATATTGCCTTATATTGAAAGTACTTTAACTTCCAATTCAGCTCTCACTTTCCCCCCTCCCTGCTAGCCATCTAATTGTGTAGCCAGTGAATGGGCTTGGGCATCTGGTCCTCCATTCTGGCAGATACACAAGATTTTGGGGTGATACAAAGCTTGGTCTAATAACAGTCTATTTCTTAGGGTGACAGGTCCCCTTTAAGGTTACTATTAGGCTGTTTTCCATTTAATAGAGGAATCCCCTTAGCTGGAGAAACTGGTCTCCTTGCTGTAACAGAGATCAGCACTTGTTAGAGTGCTGTTTAACATTTCAACAGATTAGATACATACATATATATATATATATATATATATATATATATCAATATGATGATTCCTCTTTTTGTTCTGTAAGGTTGAGGGTCATATGATGTCTTCATAATATCCTCAGCATGACTGACTCATTTCTAAAACGCTAACAGGGAGGAAAGATGCCAGTCTTTCCTAAGGTGAATTAGAAAGGCATTCCTCTGTCTTAGGAAGTATACCTTGTTTCCCTGTTTCTTACATTTCGATGCCAGATATTGCTGGACTACCAAATTGCAAACTATTTCATCTTCTAAGCAATGGTTGAACAATTGCAAATCAGCAACACGTAGTGGCCCAGTGTTAAGAGACTAGGGGGCACATTTACTAATCCACGAACGTCCGAAAAGCGTCCGAATGCGTTTTTTTCGTAATGATCGGTATTTTGCGATTTTTCGTAAATTGTCGCGACTTCTTCAAGCTCTCAATAAGAAAGTTGCGACAATTCGCGAAAGTCGTAATGCTATGAAAAAGTCGTGACAATTCTCGAAAGTTATAATGGCAATGAAAAAGTCGCGACAATTCTCAAAAGTCATAATGGCAATGAAAAAGTCGCGACAATTCACGGAATTTGTACTTACTATGAAAAAGTCGCGACAATTCGCGCAAGTCGTACCGGTTACGAAAAAGTCGCAACAATTTACGGGAAAGTCGTAACGGCGACGAAAGAATCGCAAAAAATACGAAAAAGTCGCAAAATGTTTGTTTTCCAATCCGAATTTTTCTCATTCGGATTCGTGGATTAGTAAATCAGCCCCCTAGTCTTCCAGAATTGGAGCTATGGCATAAAATACTTTCAGTCTTTTAAAGTTGTTGGGCAGGTCTTGTTGGTCCTGGTCTTTCCCAGTACTAGTGCCAAGTCGATACTGAGATGGAAGGCCACACTTTCACACCCACACATATGGCCTGGCTGTTAAGGGTTGGGAGACAGGATAAGTGCATCTTCATTTATGTTAAAAAGTGTAGCAAATCTATTGGCCATTATTTTTTTTTCTCACTTTTAGCCTTTAATGGCTTTATGATTTAAATAGCTTAAAGGTTTGTCAGCATATTTATAACTGTAAAACCTCTGCTGCAATGGAATATTGTACATTTAATATATTTTTCCCAAATAGTCTAGCATTTCAGTGGGGAAATGGAGTTCACATGCATCGCGATCCTTAGCATAAAGGCTTGACACATTCCATTTGAAAGATGTTAACAGAAGGCAGTTGAAATGAACATTAACAACTTGGATTTCATTACTTGTGCTGTAAAAATGTGATTGCTGACCTCCAGCCCAGTAAATGTATGCTGTAAAAAGTGGCAATTTAATTTACATAACAGGCTTTGCTGTGCTATATGTGTCCCATGCATTTGCTTTGGAAGAATAACCTTTGATTGATTTTCTCTGGAGAAACATATTACAATACACAGCTTTATTTGCAAACAGGCACATTTAAGCCCATGCCACTGTATTTTAATAGTTCTTGGAATATGCTAGATTTTTATGGGCAGTAATAACTTTTATTGGATGACCATAAAAATAATTCGAAGACATTATACGCATGCTACCAAGGTCTTAGCTGTGATAAATGCTCAGCAGTCATTTAGAAATTACAGTATTCTGAATCTATAAATATTTTTTTATCTTTGCTGTTCACCCTCGAATTATATCACACTAATGGTCTTACTTATTTAACATCTTCTAAGGGCTTAAAGCCGCTGACACTCAGGGGACAATTTATCAGTTAACAATAAATGTTAGCAATAGTTACTACTTGCAAAATAATTCTCTGAATCCTTGCACCTTTCCTATGAAACTCTCACAGTTCTATCTTCCACACTGACACTTTAGGGCTTATGTATGTCCACAAGTGTAGTTGAGGTCCCCACAATTTTCAGTTGATAAATGCAGATTCCCTGGCCTCCTGTTTCATTAGTAGTTTAGTATCTATAGTAGTGCATATACTTTTAAGTAGAAAATGGGTCACAAAAAAAAGATTTCCAGAACTACTTTCAGCAGTGCTACTGAAGATCTAAACCATGTTTTGTTTGTTTTTTCCATTCTGCTCTTGCAAATAATTACACCTGAACCCCTGTAGCTGATCGTTTGGCAACGTTGCCACCATCTGTGATATCTCTTGCCGGAGGAGTTCCCAATCCAGATACTTTTCCTCTGAAATCAGCCAGTGTGAATCTGAGTGATGGAACGAAGATTGATATTGGGTCAACCTTGATGAAGAGAGCTCTACAGTATTCAGCAACAGCTGGGTAAGCTCTCCAGTATAGAGCAACAGCTGGGTAAGCTCTCCAGTATAGAACAACAGCTGGGTAAGCTCTCCAGTATAGAACAACAGCTGGGTAAGCTCTCCAGTATAGAGCAACAGCTGGGTAAGCTCTCCAGTATAGAGCAACTCCTGGGTAAGCTCTCCAGTGTAGAGCAACACCTGGGTAAGCTCTTCAATGTAGAGCAACTCCTGGGTAAGCTCTCCAGTGTAGAGCAACAGTTGGGTAAGCTCTCCAGTATAGAGCAACTCCTGGGTAAGCTATCCAGTGTAGAGCAACAGCTGGGTAAGCTCTCCAGTGTAGAGCAACAGCTGGGTAAGCTCTCCAGTGTAGAGCAACAGCTGGGTAAGCTCTCCAGTGTAGAGCAACAGCTGGGTAAGCTCTCCAGTATAGAGCAACTCCTGGGTAACTTCTCCAGTATAGAGCAACGGCTGGGTAAGCTCTCCTCTGAAATCAGCCAGTGTGAATCTGAGTAATGGAACGAAGATTGATATTGGGTCAACATTGATGAAGAGAGCTCTACAGTATTCAGCAACAGCTGGGTAAGCTCTCCAGTATAGAGCAACAGCTGGGTAAGCTCTCCAGTATAGAGCAACAGCTGGGTAAGCTCTCCAGTAAAGAGCAACACCCGGGTAAGCTCTCCAGTAAAGAGCAACACCCGGGTAAGCTCTCCAGTATAGAGCAACACCCGGGTAAGCTCTCCAGTAAAGAGAAACACCCGGGTAAGCTCTCCAGTAAAGAGAAACACCCGGGTAAGCTCTCCAGTATAGAGCAACACCTGGGTAAGCTCTCCAGTATAGAGCAACTATGTGCAGACAGTCAATAATTATATAATATGAAGCCAATGTGAAAGAATTCATTTATTATAGAATACATTTATTTCCTTATGTATTTTTGTTTGTTTGTCTTTGTCAGGGTTATGCTTTGTTTATCTCCTAATCAGTGGCATTACAGTTAAGGGAAATGACACACCACGCAGTGCAGCTACTTTCCTCAAGAGGCAACTTTAGGCTTTTTGCAAAGTAGCTCCTTATGTTTCCCCACTGGCAATTTGCATTTTAGGTTTTGGGAAAGCATTTAAAGGAGATTAGTTACCTGTGGTAGAGGAGGTTTATTGCGGGCGACTAATCATCATCATTTCCTTTCTGGGGGGCCTTTCTGGGGGCCCTGACTGGTTCAGTCAATTTCAGTATGTGTGTGGAAAATGATTATCTTATATCTATCAATCCTTTGCAGATTATGTCACTGTTGAAAATTTAGACTTTCCCTAGAAGGGTCATATTGCCTTCCAGTTTCCTATGAGGTTTATTAAGGGGAAAAGTTGGCCAACATTGTCCATCTTGTTCAGGCTTGCTGATTAGGACTCATACTGATTAAATTTAATGACATGTAATAAGGGCTAAACTTTCCCTCCAGGGTATGTGTCCTAATGCGGTTGTCTATACATTTGGTCCAGCTGACAATAATGACAGTCAATTTAGTCTGCAATTCGCATAAAAACTCTGATCTAAACAAGTCCTTATCTGATGTTTAAGATTAAGATTTTTTATGTATATTTATTTTTCTTTTTAGAGTTCCGGAATTAATTACTTGGTTAAAAGATCTTCAGAAGAAGTTGCATAACCCACCAACAATGACTTACAGTCCTGACAAAGGGAAAATGGAGCTTTGTGTAACCTCTGGCAGCCAGGAGGGACTCTCTAAGGTAAGTGTTTAGCCTCATTTCCCAGTGCCCAATTGCAAACCTAAATGAAGAATTACACTTATTAAATTCTTGTCTTTATGATTTTATGTTGTAAGTAAACTAAATGCATTTCTTATGGATCAGCTAGCAGGCAGGTTTAACTTAGACAAAAAGTTTGAACTAGATGGACATGTATTCTTATACAATAGAAAAGTTTGACAAGAAAATGCAAGTTTGAAGGCCAATAAAGATGTTATTTTGCATAATGCTTAAATGCCTAGCTGCAAATATAATTGCTAATTGAAGGACAAGGAAAGGCTTAAACACTAGGGGTGCTATTTCTTTAGGCAAACACCAATCATTACAAATTGCTAACATTAGATTCTCTTTCCTGGAAACTGCAGTAGTACAATTGCACCTCCATCTTGCCTTCTGTCCCAGGAATCTGGGGCCAATGATTAAAGGACATGTAAAGACTACATTTTCCTACCATTTATATAAGTCGGACACCTCTCCCCCACCTGAACCACATTATTTCTACTGCAAAATTCCCCTCTGTTTGCCAGCATGATCACATTTTCCTAAAACAAATAGCAACTTTGCGCAGGTGGCCATTTTACCTCTGTACAGAGACAGTTTTACTAGCAGTTACCATGGGGCTATCAAAAAAAACAGTTGCAGGCCTTATTTGTCATCCCCAAAGAACTTTTTCTTGCTTGTGAGGCTCACCAACACCTTTTACATTTTAGTGTGGCTCATGAGTAAAACAAAAGGTTGGGGATCACTATTAACCTTTGAACAACAAGGGTGGCATACATTTTTGTGGGAGGTTTACATGTCCTTTAAAAACCCCAGTTATTCCTTCACAGGATCATATAAATGAAGACTGAAACTGTAAACTGACCAGTAGCTGCATCATAGAAGCCAGGGGGAAAATGCTAAACTAAAAAATGTACATTCACATCTTAGTATTGTGTTGGGTTAGACAAATACATATTTTAACCTTTCATTACACTTACTTTGGTGAACATCTTTGCAAAAAAGAGTAAATTCTCATTTTTACCAACCAGCTTTGCAAAAAATTTCTGTTGCTAGTGTCTGTCCTAGTCTTATACTTTCTCTCAACAAATAAAATAAAAAACCGCACCCGAAGAAGATCACCCGGTGTTTTTGAGCATATACCGATGATCATATATGTCTATGTTCTGTTTGGTAAAGTAAACCTCTCTTGCAGGTATTTGAAATGCTTGTAAGCCCTGGGGACAATGTTCTTTTAGATGCACCAACCTATTCAGGAACAATTGCAGCGGTGAGTGGGTTTTTTTTTATTGAAATATAGCTCTTATAGTTCCTAGACATTCTTTCTTATGTGTGGTTTGTATGATCATACATCCCTCGTGAAGGCCACAGATATGTGACTAAAACAATGGATTGGTTGGATGGTCCATCAAAATGTTGTTTGATAAAAGACCATTGGTACTTCATTCATTTGTATAAAATGTATTATACAGGTATGTTAAATTTACTAAAGCATATTCCAATACAATGATGTTTTGGGCTTAATATGTACACCAGAGTATTCAGGGTAAACCCACATAGCCCACAGCAACTCTTTGCAGATAGTGCGCTAACTAGACCCAGCAGCTGTGCTAACCATTGCACCACTTTCTATTAACATTATAACAGGCTGTCAGTGTACATAGTAACAGTTATATTTGCAAATGTTTCCATGGCAGCCTGGTGGTGCTTTGTATGTGGGTACATTTTGGCTTGTATAGCATCACATGCACATTAATGGACCCTATTTACAATATAGTGACATATATACCTGTACATGCACGAGGAAAGTACAATCAAAATGTGCAAGTGAGTAATAATAAAATACAATTACACCATGCATACTGATAACATTTTATGTTATAAGGGATCATTTGTGCATGTAATTATTTTATATAATATTGGTAATAAATAATGATATGTTATGGTTAACAGCTTAAACCATTGGGCTGCAACCTCATTGGTGTTCCAACTGACCAGCATGGCATTGTACCTCAAGCACTTAAAGATATTCTTTCAAAATGGAGTCCGGAAGATTCAGGCAAACCAGAAAAGAAAAATCCCAAACTCCTATATACAATTCCAAATGGTGGTAACCCAACTGGAGCCTCTCTTAGCACTGAACGTAAAATCGAAATCTACCAGGTATTTCTGCAAGATGCACATAAAATATCAGCATAGCCATTGTTTTTGGGGTTTTATCTCTGGTTCACACCTTATAACCTGCTGTGTGTGTTGACTTTATTTTTTATGTTGTATACACTGTGTAGTAGTTTTCGCTAATGTGACTTTGCTATTTAATCTGTTGTTAGGGCACTTCTTAGCCAGTCAGAACTCTGGTGGGGTGTTCTGTGTTGCTAAGGAATATTAGGCAGGAATATGCAGGTTACATTTGTCACCTAAATACAAGAGTGACCAAGCATAGAGTTATAATTATGTTTTTACCAGGAGTTTTCATTTGAACAGGTGTGCAAGTAACATCTTACAGCAGAACCCCACTTTCCAAGGGTTGAGGGTTCCACTTAAAACAATATACAAGCTTTGGTCATTTTTTGCTTTCTTGTTCTGCCCCTAATATCACTTTAAATGTAGTTTGCTAGGTTATCACTGATGTGTGTATGCCGCCCAAGTTCTGTTAAAGCTTTCTTATGGTGTTAGGGTCTTGTTATCAACTTACAGTGTTTATGTTATTTTTTCAGCTTGCTCAACAATATGATCTAATTATTATTGAAGATGACCCCTATTACTTTCTTCAGTTTAACAAGGTGAGCATATTTATCTATAGGATGTTGTTGCACATTGCTAGGTAATTGATTCTGGTATATGTCAATATAGTAAGGTGAAACCCTCTCCTTTGTTGTTTGATACCAGTTATTCATCTGTCTGCTACTGGTTACCAAAAGACACGCTACCTGGCAAAGCCATGAGATAACAGCAGACATAATTTGAAAGGGTGCAAAAGAAATTTTCACAAACGTAAGATAGGTTGAGAGCAACCAATACAAACCTCCTGTATAGGAGCTAACACAGTAAGCAGTAAGAAATATAGTTAAGCATGGATAAGTGCCAAACTTTTCAATATGTAGCCATTGTTGTAGTACTACCCAGTGAAATGTTCAAAATATGAAAGTCGCTGTCCCCAGCTACTCCTACGAAAGCACTGGTGAATCACCCTCCCTCACATTCTACTTACTCTTTAGTAACCAGTATTAATCATTAAAGCAGAGAGGAGCATCATTTCAGAGCCTAAAATGTGATGCGTAACTAATAAAGCTAGGTCTACAGTTAAACCTGCTTCTTTGAAGCTCCTCTTAGCTTTGATTTGTACCATTACCAAAATATTTAAAATGTTTTTCACTGATTATTATATGTTTGCACACATATATAAAAGTGTTACATCTTGCTTGTCTCCTTAGGAGTTTGCCCCTTCTTTCCTTTCAATGGATATTGATGGTCGGGTTATCAGAGCTGACTCCATGTCAAAAATCCTGTCTTCTGGGTAAAATTATTATTATCCTATTCCTGTGAAGTGTGCTTCCCTTGCTTATAAAGAAAAGGAGATCCCTAGTTATACTGGGTTAGCTGAGATCACTATAAACAGGGTGATAAAATAAATATACTGTTTCAAGATCTGGCTAATATCTATCTTCACTTATTATGAAGTAACATACCAGACCAGAATGCACACTTGCTTTTTTAATAACATTGGCTCATTTATGGGAGGACTACATGTCATATGACTGGTTGTAAAATATCTCACATGTCACATTGTCATTAATGTAGACAAATTCAGAGTACTAAAACCTTTCGTAAGAATAGTAAAAGATGTTGCATCTTGTTGTAAAAAATCCTCTTTGAAGACGGTCTCGGTAGATGATGTGGATTCTTGAACTGTACATCTTATTATCACTGTATATTGCCATTACTTTTGTTTTAATTTCCCTAGACTAAGGATTGGCTATGTAACAGGTCCAAAACCACTCATTGACAGAGTCATTCTGCACATGCAAGTCTCAACAATGCACACCAGTGCTTTCTCCCAGGTAACAATATATAAAATTCAGTTAGCAGAATTCATGGATTGCAGTTTTGTCATCTACGATATATGTGCACTGGAGGGATCTGATTGAAACCATAGCTACCACCATAGCTTTTGTTTTTTGTAAAAGAATTGTGTTTTGATTTTGAAATAAAAAGAGGAAAGAAAAGATGAAAAATATAGCAATGTAACACTATATACTGTAGTTTCTCCACAACAATATTTTATCCATTAGCATTAAAAGGGTTGTATATTCACAAAAGTTGCAAGAGTATAAAGCAGGGATCCCCAACCTTTTTTACCTGTGAGCCACATTCAAATATAAAAAGAGTTGGAGCGCAACACAAGCATGAAAAATGTTCCTGGGGTTACACATAGGGGCTCTGATTGATGATTTGGCATTCCCTATGTGGACTGGCAGCCTACAGAAGGCTCTGTTTATTTTTTATGCAACGAAATCTTGCCCAAAAGCCAGAAATTCAAAAATAAGCGTATGCTTTGAGGCCACTGGGAGCAACATCCAAGACCACACAAATAATACCACAAACCCCACTATACATTATTATATTCAACTTCTGGGGGCTGTAGGTAATTACAAATTTACTTCTGTACTGAAAGAAGTTGCAACTGTGTCTTTATCATATATTTCCTCTACTTTGCAGAGTTATATATTCCTGTAACTTCAGAAGTGGGGTAGATTTCTTCACTGGAGGAAGGCATTTCAGTTGAATATAGATCTAGAGAACATATCAAAGCTACCATCATTTTGGGGAGTCACTAGTATTTATACTCCTGACAGAGGCAGAGCAGGGGGCATGGTCTTGGCAGATTATGTGCTGGGCATGTTGTTATTATGTGACAGAGTCATCTTTGACTATTTCTGCTCTTGTGAAGCCATTTTACCTTCCTCACCTTAGCATCGTTGTTTAATGTTTTTTGGCAGTAGCTGTTTTTCTTTTTGTTTGAAAGGCACCTTTTTTCTTAATAAACAGACAGACAATTAATGGAAGCTTTTTTTCAGATTTTAATATTGGAGTTGCTCAGTAAATGGGGAGTAGAAGGCTTTATGGAGCACATTGAAGGGTAAGCCCTAAAGTGTATTTCAATTTGTGTGCCTGTGGCAAAAAGTTACATTTTGTGAATAATTACTGCTCAGGATATAGTTTTTTTGGCAGTCTGGAAATAATTACAATTAACAGGAAACCTACATTTATAAGATACAGGTTAGAGATCATTAGAAAACACAGTAATAGCTCCCTGTTACCTATAATTAGAAGCAATCTACAGGGATCCCCTGCAGTTTAATGCTGCAACATTTTCACTTTAGTCACACAAGTAAAAACAGAGTGTACACAATGTGTATTATTACACTCTCTCTAACACTCACTTTCATTTATTTAGATAAACAAATTAGAAAATCACCTTTATTTTGCCATCTTATTCTGCTATATAGTACTGAAGGAATTAATTCTGTGCCAGTCTCTCCCAAAATTGTTCTACACTCATGACAGGACATCTCACCAATCAGTTGTTTTTTTTGTTCTACTTATTGTACATTTTCCCTTATAATGTGGCTTATACTTAATAAAGAAATGTTGTGTACTATACAAAATATAACTTGTCCTCCAGTAATTGTGCATTTAAAGATAACTGTACTTAAAGATGTTCTTGCTGAGTTGTTTATAGTCATTCCTACTTTCTCATAGTATCTGCATTAGACATGCCAACGGAAGATGTAAAAGCAATTATTCATGATGCTTCTATAAGTACAGATATTATGTGAAAATGCACACTGGATTTATCTTGTCTGCTTACAGTATTTTTCGTTGCTTTCAGTGTAAAAAAGTTCTATCAGACTCAACGTGATGCATTACTTGCTTCTGCAGAAAAGTGGCTAACAGGTTAGTTTACTGTTAACCTTAAAAAAGCTGACTTCCTGCTTTGTACATCACCTAAGCAATCATTCGTCACTGTATATATGAATGGGATGTCAGGGGCAATTCTGCAATTCTACCCCTCTATGTTAACCCTGAGATGGCCTTCCAGATGCTGACCCCATTATCCTCTGCGCTTACTGCTTCTTCAGGAGTGAGAAAACCACAATTGTGCTCCCTGCATTGCAAGAGACAAATTTTCTATTCAAAAAACTGAATTTCGGAAAAGTAGAGAGAGGACAAAAAACTTAATAAAACATATATATGTCAGTTATTTATGTAATTCTTATTTTTGTTGTTCTGTTAAGCTGTCTACTCACATAGCAGTGTGTTTAACTGACCCAGAAAAGAACTGATTTATCACTTGACACCCTAGTAGTACACCTTTTTCACTAAGACAACACTCTATTATTCTTAACAGCTATACACTGCTAAAAATAATATCCCACAATGTAGCTTTCCCCTAAATCCCTACACACGTCTCCCTTAACTTGAACATCTTTTAGGACTGCCTTGTATACGCCAGCCAGCATAAAAATCCTACACAAGGTGCAGGGCGAAGCAATGCCCAGACCCTTGCATGGAATTAATAAGCACAAAGAAGTGCAATTTTGTGCATTTTAGTTTTCTAGCACCTGTGTCTGGGTCATTTGTAAATATCATGTTTCATCTGCAAGCAGTACCAAAGGGAAGATTATATTTGTGTACCAGCACAAACACACTTACCATATTAGTGTTACCAACAGCATAAAAGCAGAGCCAGTCATTGTGTATAAGCGAACAATGCAGAACCTAAACTAATGTAACCGCAGAAGACATAGACCATACTGGTGTGCCAACATAACAAGGGCCGTGACTCCCAGCATTAAATAGCACAGTGACTTTTAGAATTACATATCACCGTAATGAATGGCACATTGACCCACAGTATAATGTCAGTACAATGACACAGTGACCCAAAGCATTAAATAGCACAGTGACTCACAGAATTAATAATGTTAATTATCATTCATAAGAACATTGCCACAAATAACTGGTAGAAAATAAATTGTTTGTATTATTACTTCCAAGTTGCCTCAAACCATTGTTCTTTTTAGATCTTGCATATGTTTTTTCATTAGAAATATGTATTATTTTTATCTTACAGGTTTAGCAGAATGGCACAGCCCATCAGCAGGTATGTTCTTGTGGATTAGGATCAAAGATGTGCCAGATACCCATAAAATGATTATGCAGAAAGCAATTAGTAAAGAGGTAAGCTAATAGAAATGTGGTTCATTTTTGTGAATTCCGTAAGACTATAATAAGCTCTACATACACAGACAAGTATAGTTACCTTTTCACTGCTCTTCATATTGCTCTATGCCTATGCTGTTACTGATTACACTTGGTTAAACAAAAGGAACATAAACTAATTGCTTTTGGTTAGAATGCAAATACTATTGACTGTGTAAGACCCATCTTTGCCAGTTTGCCAGAGGAAACATAGTACTACTAATGGTGTCTGTTGTAAAAAGGCTAAGGTACACCTGTTGTTAGAATGACCTATTGTCTTGTAACATACACTGGCCAATCCTACAGTATCCAAATGATTGGCCTGTGGACCAAACACTGGCCAAATTTGCACCTGGGCAGTAACCCATAGAATCCAATCAAATGTTTTACTTTTGTTCATTGTTCAACCTGCAGCTGGCTGATTAAAGCCAGTTGCTGATTGGTTGCTATGGGTTACTGCCCATGGGCAAGTTTGGCCAGTGTTTGGAGCTCCAGTGTCTGAGAATATCATATGCAGGGCGTAGTTGTAGTGAGAGGACCCCCATAATAATACTGTGTTCTGCCAAGTAACATTCGGTCTGGTACTAGTACTGGTGGTCACCAGGGCTAAATTTTTATAACTGGGCACATTTGTTTGTGGTCAGCAACTTGTAGCACGCAATCAGTAATTGTCTAGATGCCTGGGTTTTACTGACTGAGTGTTATTTATACTTGCAGATTCTTCTGGTTCCTGGGTCAGCATTTAATCTAAACAGCGCAGATTCCAGTTCATATGTAAGAGCCTCTTTCTCACTGTCCTCTCCAGAGCAGATGGATGAAGTAAGGAAACAGAATTCATATTAATTTATTCCTAGGTGCTGCCAAATAATTTTTGGTTTTAAAATTCATATTGGCTTGATTTCAGCAGAACTAAAACCAAGGCCCACCCTTTAAATACATGAAAGAGTATAGTCGTGTTATGGTTTTGGCACCCATGGTCAAATTACATGTTTTCTGTGTATGTGGTTTGTTGTATTTCTGTTTGTTGTTATGCTAAATAATCAGGGGTGCTGCTGCCATAAGGTGAGTCGAGAAACTTACCTAAGGCGGCAGCAGCCCACATGTTACCAGGGGGCCAAAAAGCCACTCCTGGTAACTTCAAGAGCTGAAATTCCAATCAGAATTTTACCTCTGCTAATGCAGAGAAAACAATTGCACTGTTTGCACTAGCAGCGTTTCCCCAGCAGCAGCATCCAAAAGGCCACTTTGGGCAAGGGCCCCTGGAATGCCCTTGTAAATAATAGTTTGCCCTTCTTATATAATAAAAAGAAGGGAATACAACTTCTGTAGGGAACAACCAAGGGACTGATTTAAAACCCTTGGGAATGTTTTACTGTGAATTAGCTATCTGCTTTGTAAAAAAATAGCAAACAGATAACTGGGTCACCCCGTAAGGCTGCTGGATACACCACTTAAGTAATTTATTGCATAAGATATAGGAATTGAAATCCTTTTTAATAAACCTGGTTAAACAAAAGGAACATAAATTAATTGCTTTAGGTTAGAATGCAAATACTGTTGACTGTGTAAGACCCATCTTTGCTAGGTTGCCAGAGAAAACATAGCACTACTAATGGTGTCTGTTGTAAAAAGGCTAAGGTACACCTGAGGTTATTTATAGATGACCTGTTGTTTGCTAATTTTTACCAAGCAGATAGTTACTGCACTGTAAAACATTCCCAATGGTTTTATATTTACCAATGTGCTTTCTGCTCTGTAACATTTTGTATCTGGGATTAAGGATTTAGATGGGTATTAGTGCAGAGTGCTGCTGCTCAGCACTAATACCCCATAGGAAATGAATGTGTTTAATGTTCAAAGCAGGCCTTAGTGAATTGTCGGGCAGCTTGCAACATCTCAGGCTGAAGTATGCAGCACAACACTTAGATAGGCCTGAGATGTTTGGAACCAAGCAGGATCAACCGAGAAAAATGCCTGTTGGTAGTTCCCCTCAGGCTTGGCCCACTAAACAAGCCTGGCCCTAGATGTCCAGTTCCCAGTGGGCCCCAGGTATGCCGGTCCAACACTGGAACCAAGTTCCACAGTCTGATGACCCAATGGTACAAAAATACTGTTGAGGTAGAATAAAGAATGATTCTGTTAAAGGAGAGGGAAATGTAAAGATACTGGGGGGCACTCCCCTTTTTTTTTTTTTTTTAAGAAGAGGAGTGCTAACCCAGGGTTACAGGTAAGTGAGTAGAATCATTAGGGGGTGTCAACTTGGCTCCACTCAGTGATTTTATAGTTCCCTTTCTTTTAAAATAAATAATAATTCTACATCCAAATTTGCAGATTCATTTGATGTTTAACTTTGTTTCATGCAGAGGCTATGTTTCTTTTCTTTCTATTCACTGCATTTTTTTCCAACACTTCTCTGCATAGTTCTAATTATTGTGACAGGAGGGGTTGTTTCTGTTGTATAGTATAGTGAGCTAAGGCTTAAAAATGTACATGTTTTAAAATCTAGGCAGATTATGTATTTGTTATAAACTCTCTGTGTTCTGTATGCAGGAATTCATGTTAAAATGAAAGTTTATTACGAATCTGGTTAGTTTTTACCATGTAAGAAGAGCTGATCATGTTAATGTTTATGGAGCACTCAGGAAGGCTTAGAGTCCTTATTTGGGCAGCTTGCCCTTAAAGCAATAATTAAAAAATATTGTTAATACAGTTTGATTTATGTTGAAACTTTTAATCTGTTAAATTGTTAACAATATGATTTTCTGGATTAGGGTTTCAAGAGATTGGCATCCCTCATTGTTGAAGAAACAAAGGCAAGAAGCTAAAGGCTAAATGGGCACATTTTAAAGAGATACTGCCATCAGAATACAAAGTATTTAGTTTTTCCTGAATAAATTTTATCATTTTGTTGCGTGATCTTCGGCAAACAATTTTACTTCACTTCAGAAAAATAATTCTAGCAGTATTACTCCAAGTTAATAGAATGGACAAAATACACATACCTCATCAAAGTCTAGTGTAATATTGGGAGATCCACAGGGTCACCCCATAAAGCTGCTGGATACACCACTTAAGTAATTTATTGCATAAGATATAGGAATTTAAATCCTTTTTAATAAACCTGTGAAAATGCCACCTCTCTATCTGTAATGTTTATGTATAATATTTAAATAATATCAGAGTAGCAGTTAAAACCTCACAAAGTGCTACGTTAAAAGACTGCTCACCATAATAAAAATATATATTGATACAAAAAATATTTGTGGTTTTTATTAACAGCTAGTGGAACTTCAATATGTATATTTAGTATAAAGAGAAGAGTAGGATTGGTGGAACTAAGAGCTTACAGAAGCCCCCCAGTAATCTGTTATCTGCAAGTACATACTTTTATCAAAAATCGGTTCTTATTTACAGATTTAAAATCATAAAATGACTAAGATACTGTACAATACCCAAGTCATGGTTCACCTCATGTGGTGCTACTAAATAATTAACTCTGATCAGTTTTCATAAGATGGCACCTTCCTGTTAGAAGGTACAGAGAAGTTCTTTGGCATAAATGAAAGTGACTGTTCATCTTATATGGAACCTCAATATAAAGGACAAGGCTGACTACTCTGAAGTAGTTTTTGATTTGCAGAAGGCTGGTGTTTTGGTCCATTACCTGTATATCCATTAGGGATTGACGTTTTCTTGCTTTCCTATTTGTAGCTAGGCAGCGGCAACTGCATTTGTAATATCATTGGCACATCTCATATGCTATTGAGTGTCTGGTCCATCCATAAAACTGAAGTTAGCCTAGTTAGCCTTAGCAGAGATGTTTGTGTGAAGGGAAAAAAGAATCAGTGAAATATATCCAGACATACTTTACTTACAAACATGTACACTGCATGTGCTTGGAAAGCCCAGATTGGAATATGTACATCTGTTATCCTTCATCAAGCAATGATTGTAAAATATAAGGATATTAAAAGTCACCAATCAGCTCCATGGTCATATAAAGGCAAGTGGCCTACAGGTCATGTAACTCTGAGGTGCTTCTAGTATGCTCATATTTTAAAGTAGGGGTGCATTATTAAATTGGATAATATGACACAAATGACATCACCAGGGCATTCTACAACCTCTCTGCCCTTACCATAAAAAACTTACCAACTGAGAACCTGCAAAAATAAAACTGCCAGCCAGGCTTATTTTTATTGTACAAAAGGGCAAACATAAGGTCACTTTTATTTTGAAATATAAAAAAAGGTTAAGGGCGGTGACAGACGGGGAGATTAGTCACCCCGCAACAAATTGCCTTGAGAGGAAAGTTTGGGCGACTTCTGGAAATCATAGTGACACGTATTCCATCCCACTGGCGATTTACATTCTTGCCGGTGGAATGGCATTGCGGGGATATTAGTTGCCTGCAGCAATGAAGATTTGTTGCTGGGAGACTAATCTCCCTGTCTGTCACTGCCCTAACGGCTCTGGCACACGGGGGAGATTAGTCGCCCGCGATTAACTCCCTGTTCGCGGGCGACTAATCTCCCCGAGTTGCCTACCTCTGCCATCCCACCGGCGAACATGTAAGTCGCCGGCGGGATGGCAGACGCGGCGGCACGATTTCGCGCAAATCGCCCCGCCGCGTCTGCCATCCCGCCGGCGACTTACATGTTCGCCGGTGGGATGGCAGGGCTAGGCAACTCGGGGAGATTAGTCGCCCGCGAACAGGGAGTTAATCGCGGGCGACTAATCTTCCCCGTGTGCCAGAGCCCTAAGGCTACTTGGGGAGATTAGTTACCTGTGATAAATCTCTACTACAGCATGCTCTTCCCAAATAGCCTTTCTACCGGCAATAAAGTTGCATAAAGTAACCTGCAGAAAGAAACTTTGTGCGGCTTTGGAAAAACAAAGAGATTCATAGGCCTTTCCACTCGCGATTCCATTTATTGCCGGTGGAAAGGCTCCCCATGGGACATTACCCTAATGGGTCGAGAGCCAAACTTGACACTTGTTTTTGCAGCCTTGAATATGTTTTATCTAAAGTTCTGTTGAACACAAAGGACCAGACAACATTTTGATTAGACAGCAGATAAAATTTATCTGCAGATGCAACTTTGCAGTTAAGGGCTAAAGACAGTGGCACACGGGGAGATTAGTTGCCCACAATAAATCTTCACTATTGCTGTGCGATGCCATCCCACTAGCAAGAATGTAAATCGCCGGTGGGATGGCATATGCGTTGCTTCAGTTTCCTGAAGTTGCCCTGAAGATACCTCCCAGTGTGCCAAGACTCACAGAGTAGGCAGCTACTGGTCAGGGCTACTAAATACCCTGCCATAGACAATACTAAGAACTGCCTGTGCTAAAACATACATAGGGACAGGTATCGATAAATGATCATCATTGTGTATTTTGTAGCCACTACAAGTAGCTGGCTACAAGCAGCTGCATGTGTCTTAGCCCTAATGGTAAGGAGTCACGAGGCAGAGTATCAGCCTGCATATAAGCACAGGCTGACAATCCACCCACACGCCTGAAAAATCGTTTAATTGTGCCTGCACCCAGGAGTATTGGATCCGCCCGAGTGCAGGCACACGCAGCTGATATCCACCAACTAATGTAAGACTTTGCATTTGTCAGTAGATATCGGCTCTCCACCCAGGCACACAATTTTACATGTGCAGGAATGCAAAAAAAAAAAACATTTATAAATTCAAATTTGATATTATGGTGTTACAGGTTCTATTACTCATCTTGTAACTCTACCAAAGTACTACATAACAGTTTGTTGCTCAGCTATTGGTGATTTGCTGAAGCTAAGTGCAAATGCTATCCAGGAGATGGCAGGCTGACATTAGAAAGAGACTTGCTTGTAGTATTTGACATTATTCTAGAGAAAAATCTTATCTAAATGGTAATGTGAATACTGTATGTCATCATGCTGTGTATGTGACCGCTTACATCTAAATAAATAGGTTGTTTCTTTGTTGCAAAATTTATAAAGGGAAATTCTGTTAATCTTGTCTAAAAAAAAACAAACTAAGTTTTAAAGGGTTACAGTGTCACTGAGTAAGATTTACAAGTTCCTCTGGTTTGAGGTTATTTTCCTGCACCAAAGATACAGCTGTTGAAGGATATGGTAACTTCAGCCTATTTTTGTGTATCTTATAATTAGCTAGCAGATTCCAGCCTACACTAGTTACTAATTACATAGTAGTGAGTTTTATGATTGTTGCTAATATTAGTTTTTTTATTTGTCATTCTGTTTTTACACAAGGGAGTAATGTTGGCTCCTAAGCTTGATAAAGTACCAGTGTCCAACTGGGGACCCAAGTGCCTCTGCCACCACTGACCAGCTCAACCACCAATCACTTCAACACTCCACTGCGTGATGATATCCACCCTTCCCCCTGTTTGCACAAACCTTCCCAATACTCATACTCTAATTTTTATGGTGGAGCCACTAGAGGGCCAGGATGTCTTTATTATTGGGCCGTTAATTAGTGCACCTGGGATCATTTATCCGGAATCCCGTTATCCAGAAAGCTCCAAATTTCCAATTTTAATCAATTCAGATGTTTAAAATGTATATCCTTTTTCTCTGTAATAATAAAACAGTATCTTGCACTTGATCCCAACTAAAGATATAATTAATCCTTATTGGAGGCAAAACAGTCCTATTGGGTTTATTCAAGGTTTTATTGTTTTTTAGTAGACTTAAGGTGTGGAGATCCAAATTATGAAAAGACCCCTTATCCAGAATACCCTTGGTCCCGAGCATTCTGGATAACAGGTCCTATAGCTGTAGTTCTATTCTTATCATAAGGGAAAAGGTTTCCATTTAGACTGCTCAGGTTACAAAGGTAAGGGTAAGTCATCAGAGAGGTAAGGCTAATGTCACACTTCTTACTGCTGGCAGAAATGACAAGCTCATGTCACTGCTGTCACAGTTTTCATTCAGACACTCAAATGTACATATTTTAAGGGTACCTGACATCCCAAAATAGTTTCCCCCACCAGATGGGCTAATTAAGCTTGCACTCTGGTTGGAGGAAACAATTTTTTCGCTCATTATGTGCGTCACATGCATGCTCATAACAAGTGTGCCACAAGTGCTCATTATGTGCATGCTCCATTAATCATAGCCACTAGTGCGGGCAGCTTAGCATTAACGTTTTTTTGGGTTTTTTTTAAATATGTATATTATTTACCCCACCAGAATGTGGGCTCTATAATTCGGCACCACTTTAGGGTGATTGGTGCCTTTTAAGTAAAAAAAAAACAAAAAACTACATGTACCAGTGGAAGCCTCTAGATTTGACATTAGTGTAAAGGCTATCCCTAAGAAACATGTTCCTGTTCTTAATTATTTAAACACTTCTGGCAGCAGCAGACATTAGAAGAAGTTGCTTTGTACCATCAGTGCAGCCAAGTATTTTTATGCCAGTAAATAAAAGCCCCCTACCATTAGGGCTGATTTAAGGTGCAAGTGGGCCCATGTCAAAGATCCCATAGGTGGACCCCCATCGGCCGACCCAATAAATTTGAAACAGTACTACCCTCAAGTAGGTAATCTTGAAAAATGCAAGCAATAAAGAAATGGTCTTGATTTAGCAAAGGAGACGCCCAGGTACCCTCACCACCCTGGGCCAACAGCCATGGGAGCAGTAATTACAAAACGTAACAAAATAAATAGTGAATAATTCAGAATTAAACTCTCCTAGCGGATTAAAGTTAGGGGTCATTTCAGGGGGCTGCATTACTCAAAATTTACATAATAGATCAAGAGTCTGGTGGTTGCTCCCCCTGTACTGGTGGGCCCTGGGCAAATGCCCCTTTTGAACATTTATTGAAAAAGCCCTGCCAACAATTATCACATTCCATTACAATCATGGTGTATACAGTCTTTAACAATTTGGACCAAGAGGAGTTTGTATGTATGAAAATACCAAATGGTCTTACAAATAGGACAAGTTTTATAGTGGGTGATTCAACAATTTTATATGTTGTGTTTCACACACAGAAGACAAAGAAGCAGTCAGCACAAGCCAATGGATATCTACACAGCACTGAATGTTCCGACCGGTCACTAGCCACTGGAACTCAATAGAAAATCGATTTTGAACAGCACTTGGTATGTATTTAAAATGCTTTTATTGCACACCTTAGGTCATGTGAGAGATACAAGTAGTAAGAACACTGCTTGGTGTATTTTCCACCAGTGTTAAAGGGGACCTGTCACCTTAAGAGTTAATTCCAAATTGTTTTCTATTGTGTTTGTCAAGCAAATTAAACTTTACTTACACTGTATAAATTATTTTAATCTTATTTTATTCAGCCTTGGAATTCACAATTGCAGCAAGCAGGCAGGCACCATTTTGTGGACACTGTTATCAAAGCAGGCATTGCATCCTGCCAAATTCTTGTTTCTGTGCCAGTATGGGGGGGCCTGATGCCCATGTCCATGCACTGGTTACAAAATTACATGGTGAGGAGGGAGGGGGAATGTGAGGAGAGCAGCAACATTAAAGAAGTTCTGAATTGAAAGTGAAAGTAACTCTCTGCCCCGCCTCTATGCCTAAGGCATAGAGGCGCGTCAGGCAATATATGATTGACAGCTGGGATTTTTAAATGTTTTTATAATGGGTATGGATGTGGTAATAAAAAAAATATTTTGGGTTTCTTGTTTAATTTGAAAAGGGCTTTTATTATACAGCTTTTTATGTCTGGGTGACAGGTCCACTTTAAAGGTGGGAAAACAAGTAGCACCAGCTAATGCAGCAGCTAATGCTGTTTTCATGCAAGTGGCTTAGGAAAAGCCAGATAGGTATGCCCCTAGAGTAAATAGAGGGTTACTAGGATAGGTCCTCCATTCCATGCCCCAGTTTAGTATTTTGATTTGGCCTGCTGTAATTAGCTGCCTGATTAGGCTGCAGGTGATCAGTGAGTGGGGGTGATTGAGATTGGGGACTCAGAGGGGTTCACTCACAGAGCAGGAAGGCTGTCTGCCTCTGTGAGGAACTTCCAGAGGGGCTGGGGAGCAGCCCCTCTGCAAGGAGCCATGACCACGTATATGAGTGGTGGAATGACAAGGCTTAGTAAGAAGCCAAAGTGTGCCAGAGGCTGGTGAGCTGGTATCCTGGGTGTTCATGAGTGTGAAGGTCATTAGGGTTGGTGAGAAGCCCCAGGAAAAGGTTCCAGTGTGTGAGAGTTACCCTGGAACGTGAGAGTCCTAAAGAAGGGACAAGTCATAACCATGTTTGATGAACTGTTATGTTTATGTTGGGAGGAGGTGCCCCAAATAAACATGTTTTTTGAAAGAAAAACATGATGTCACATGTGGTGTCCATGTCTCTTATGCTCCTGATCCTCTGCTTACCTGCCTGCCATTGCTAATTCCTTATCGTGTACAGGCAGACAGAATGTCACAGGCATTACAGCTGTAATGCCCTAAAGTGTGCAATAAAGGCATTTTGAATACATAAGAAGTGCAGTTCTACTTAAAATCGATTTTCTATTATGTTTCACACACACAGATGCAGATGCAGCCAACAAGTTTTAACAATTTGTCTCACCATATCCAGACACCATTTTTTGAGTGTTTTATCCTGCCTCTAGATGATGCTAGATTGACAGTATTATAAACCTGTTTACTTCCAAAGCAAATTTTTTCTGCAACTTACTTTCAGTCTGGTTGGACACCTGGATCAGATGAAAGTCCACATTGTGAAGTAGTACATAACATGTAGAGAGATATGTGCTGCTCACTAGGCTGCCGCTGACACAAGGCATAAAGCCATACTTCCTGAATCCAGTCTTCAGGTTTCAGCAGTGATCATTTGCAGGATATCCTCAGAGCACACCAGCTGGATGTTCCAGGATTACCCAACCATTGCAACACAGGCTTCACTGGGGACATCCTGGAAAATTGGACCTTGCTTACAAATGAAGGGGCCCCAGGTAATGCTAAGCCACCAACAATGCAAATCATGGATATGTAACCTTTGGCACTACAGGTGTTGGTAAACTGCAAGTCTAAGAACCCCTATACTGGGAATGGTAGTCCAATAAATACTAGAGGGCAGGAGTTAGGATAATTCTGATATACAAAGGTTACTTTATTTTGTTTTTTAAATAGTATGACATAATTTTATCCAGTTATGTTGAGGATTAAGGCAACTGTCCTGTTGTCCTAAAACTGTTCATATTCAGTCTTTTCTATAGCTTTTGTAACATCTTTAGTTTGCAAGGAGAACAAATACATACTTACCCCCACTCGAGGGCTAAGGTTAATGTGTTCATTGTTAGCTCATGCAGAAAAGCAGATGCTTGATACGGAGATGCCTTAGATGATGTAGCGATGCACACTAATCCCTTCAGAGCAGGAATTCATATTTGTTAGGACACATAGAGGTGTTCGTCTGTTACTGCATAGTCCTTGTAGATCCAAGGTCACTGCACAGAAAAAGAAAAACCTATGCCTTTGCTCTACAGTGTGAAAAGCTTCAATCACCAGACCGATTAGTTACAGCTAATGGATTTAAAAAGCACTATTGATATAATCTGGCAAACATTAAACTCATACAGACAGCAAAAGGCAATGCAAAAAAGCAATGCGCTTCAATGAACATGAGAATGATGAAAATGATGAAAATGATGCTAAATGCTTCAGTTTCAAGGAAAGTTTCATAGAAAGAATGGACTTTAATTAACATGATTAAGTGTTTTATCTACTGATATAAATGTCTGTGCTAAATTAATCTGGGGACACACAGATTTTGGAATTATGTCAATTTCAAAAGATCAGTTGATGAACCTGGGGTAATATATAAAAGCAAATCAGCAAAAAACAAAATGTTTATGATTCATCTTTACACCTTGGCCTGACTCTGACCCACTTTAGAATTGTACAGCTACCATTAATAAACACTTGCATAAATGGAGTATGCAGTAACTCATAGCAATAATCATATGTTTCTTTTTAGTCATTGGTCTCTTTCCAGGAGTCATAGTGCTGCCAGCTTACAGCTAATGAAAAACAGTTTGTATATAGAGGTTTTATTCACTTTTATGCTATTATCATTATTATTACTTACATAGTGTATCTATACCACCAGTGTAACAGTCTTTATCCCAGATGTCTACTACAGTCCTTACTAGCTTTTATAGATGTGCTGTGGAGTCTGTCCTTACAGGTTGTATTACATCCTGGTATGGTAGCTTTGCAAAGAGTGTTGAAAATGGCTCAGAAGATCATTGGTACACCACTTCCAGCAATTTATAATATTTATATCATACGATGCCTTCGAGAAAATAGAGTGTATCATGAAATATTTTAAAGGACATGTAAAGCCTACATTTGCCTACAATGTATATCAGGCAAATTTTTGAGTTTGAGACTGGAAACAAAGTCAAATAAAACTCAAACATACATTATGGCTTGACTTTGCCTAAGAAACTCCCTTTGACTTCTATAGAAACTTGCAAGCTTGTAGATGGTGAATTCTTACATTTGCGTATTGGGCTTTTTGCAATACAAAATACCAGACATTTGTGTTTTCAATTTTAATTTTTTAAGCGTTAAAAAAAATTGAGAAAAGAAAACAAACTCATCTGATAAATCACCCCCTAGATGTTGTAAATGCTAAGTTTGTAAAGGCACTGTATTCTATAATGTATTTTAGATATTGTTAAGCTTGCCAAGGCACTATATTTTACACTGGCACTTTATGCTATAACAGTATATGGGGTTTTAACATATTTTTGTGAAATATTGCAAATAGATACTACAAATGCACTATACATTACACTTGTACTTTGGATAGTGTAAATGCTAAGTTTGTTAGTTTACACTGGCACCTTATTGTAAGTATATGGGTTGTAACACATTTATGTGCAATATTGCAAATCCATACTGCAAGTGTTAAGATTGGAAGCCCTATATTTTATATATGTGCAATATACGCTAGTGGTGGTTTTTAACACATTTATATGTAATATTGCTAATAGACACTGGAAATGTCAAGTTTGCAAAGCTACTTTTACACTCGCCTTTATGATTAGTTGATGATAATAATAAATGGAATAGTCACTGCAAATGTTAAGCTGGGTTAGTACCAAGCTTTTTTTAAGTTTATTGTGGAGAATATTTGTGAAGAATTTTACTGTGATTATATTTATTGTCATGTTTTATTGAGAGTTAAGTGTTTAGTCTGTGAAGAAGGCATTCAAGTAAGGATATAATTGCAGTGTGTACATTGTACTCTGTGCATATGACAATAAACTTTGAAATGAGCCCTTTTATGTTTCATGGGAGTGTAAAGAGATTATTTTGAGCAAAATGAGAAAAAACAGCAGTATTTAGAGTCAGACTGGCCTGCAAGTATAGAGAAGGATGTAAATACAGGACCCCCAGTCTAAGGACATTTATATCATACCATCCATATTTTTAGTACTATAAAACACCTAACTGGTGATGATTTTACAAAGGTCAATCATTTTGTTGAATTTGTCTAAATTCTATTGAGATAATGACATTTCAATAAAATTTCTGCAATAAGGGCAAGCTTTTTTTTAAGCACTACAAAACTACTGGTGACTGCATGGGAAACTGACTGAAAAAAGCAGATGTCATGCTCATGTTACATGCCTCATTAGAATCAGTAAATGTAGTAGATGTAATGCTATACAGTGACTTTGCTAAGTCAATATATTGCTTAAGGGAAGATGTATAGCCAAACAGGTGCACTGCTAATATTTAATGTAAACACAATAGTTACATTTTATTAATACTGTACTATAATTCACTTTTCCTCTTAACCTCTAGCCAGTGCTCAGCATTGTCCATGAGGGTGGGGTTTAAGGTGAATGTAGTTCACCTATGTTAATCTGCAAATATATGAAGGTTATCCTATCCACTGATGCCCCCAGCAATTCTTTGTGTGTTATACTTAGTGAATTCCAATGCCACATTAAAGATACAAAGGAAAAGAGTTAAGGGAATAAAGATATTGCTTACAGTACAATTTTTTATTAGCCTGGCAAGAATTATGCTGGTAAAAATGACGCTGGATGCCATTATTAATAATAGAGCAGAAATAAAGAAAGGTAAGTATTTTTTTTCATTAAAGATGGCAAGTGAAAGCGATAAAGAAAAAAACTCCCCTTTTTGACATAAACTCATTCAGGTGTAGCAGCTATTTGTCACAGCTACAAAAATAGACAATGTTGATCATTTTAGCAGAGGCAATTCTCAGTATTGTCTATGGCAAGGTATTTTAAGGCGTTTAGTAGCCAAGGTAGCTGCTACTAAATAGCACCATGTCTTTACCCATTTAGAAAAGGTACATACACAATCTGAGCTTCCAGAAATAAATATAATTGTATTTTTTCTATACACAGACACACCTTATATTACTGACTGAAAGGAAACCATGATAGTCTGCCTCCATTTGCAGGGATGAATTTCCTGGCACCCTTAAGCTCATAGTGTAATGCAATAGGTGTGACTTCTCTCTGCTTTCCAGAGAATCGTCACTCCCACTATGGAAAGCAGAGGGACTTAAAGTCACAGAAACCATCTTCTGTAATAGAACAAGGCGAGGAAAGGGTTGAGTAACATAGTTGCCTTTAATCTTCAGAATCAAGTATCTCTGTTTAAAAACTAAAGAACATTTATATTTCTTTTTGCAAGTTCTGGCAATGTTTATTCTTTTTCTACATAAGCCTAAATAAAAAAGCTCTTGTCAAAAACAAGGTAAGAAAAATTTAAAACTGTAGGGATAAAAATAAGATAAACTGATTGAGAGCAAGGAACTGTGAAAGTGAAAGCCACACAATCTAAGAATCTTTACAGAGGTAGACAGTGAGTAGTGGCCCACAAAAGTAGTTCAAGGTTATTGCAAAGTTTAGACAGGTGAGAAAAGTTATACAAAGGGGGGCTTTGGGACCAGAAAAAAATGTCTAAAAAGGATAAACTTGGCCTTTTTGTGTGAACTCCCAGAGGGGCTGGGGGTGCTGCCTGTCACTGCAAGGAGCAGAGGGAGATGTAACCAGGAGTCACTGAGAAAGGGTCACTCTCAGAGCAGAGCACAGAGCAGGAAGGCTGCCTGCCTGTGTAAAGAACTACCAGAGGGGCTGGGGGTGCTGCCTGCCTGTGTGAGGAACTCCCAGAGGGGCTGGGGGTGCTGCCTGCCTGTGTGAGGAACTCCCAGAGGGGCTGGGGGTGTTGCCTGCCTGTGTGAGGAACTCCCAGAGGGGCTGGGGTGCTGCCTGCCTGTGTGAGGAACTCCCAGAGGGGCTGGGGGTGCTGCCTGCCTGTGTGAGGAACTCCCAGAGGGGCTGGGGGTGCTGCCTGCCTGTGTGAGGAACTCCCAGAGGGGCTGTGGGTGCTGCCTGCCTGTGTGAGGAACTTCCAGAGGGGCTGGGGGTTCTGCCTGCCTGTCTGAGGAACTCCCAGAGGGGCTGGGGGTGCTGCCTGCCACTACAAAGGAGCAAAGGGAGCTGTGACAATGTGTATGAGTGCTGGAACTGGCTTAGTGAGAAGCTTCTGTCCTCACCAGGGACCTTTATAAAGATACCATATGGTAAGGACCGAAACTTTGATCCAATAAAGAAGTGATTAGTGTTTAAGTCTCTGTGTGCATCAGACTTTTCAGGCATTTGTCTTAGTAAGTGTGTGTCAGAGCCTTCTATTGAAAGGAAACCCTGTAAACTGAAGTTATCCATGAATCCACGTAGTGCTATAATAAGCTGTTGAAGATGTGACTTCTGCCCTAGTATCCTCTGTGCAGAAGAAGACGATACATTCTGTTTTATCATAAGTTTATGTGGTCTAAGCCACAAGAACACTAGACATGACATACAAGTGAACAGCGTTGTAAAAATCTTATTTGACAGATTTTGATTGTGAGTTTTGAACTGTCTGCTCACCCTTTGCCCCTGTGAGTTTTCTCGTCCAGACAAAAAAATTTGCTGTGTTGTGCAGGCCAAATGCTGACATCCATCTGTGTTTCTATAGGTATATCCAGAAATGTGAGTGTTGCTGTGTCTACCCCGTGAACTAGATAAACTTCCACAGATTAGTGTTCAGCAGCAGTAACAGGAATCCATGTTTAAAACATGCTGTCATGCTAACACTACTCACTCCCTCTTAACTACATACACCTCCCTCTGTAGTTAAAACAATGTATGTTATTAAGAAAATGTATTAAATATAAAGTTAGCATTGCTTATCAGCTGCTACTTTTTCTGGGAGCATCTAACTTTTATGTGTTCTGGGAGCATTAAGCATATGGTTGGTACTGCATATCTACTGCTACATGTTTTAGTTCATTAAACAAAAAGATGGCAAAACATATGTACTGCTAAGATTTCTGAGGACAATAAACATGAAGTTGGCACTGTATACTTACCACTATGTGTTCAAATTTGGCACTTCATTTATACTGCTATGTGGTCTGGGGGAATGAATCATGGTGTTCGCAATGCATTTATACTGACATGCATTCTAGGGGTATTTAACATTTAGCTGGCACTTCATATATATTGCTATGTGTCTGCATGTATTATACATGGCACTGCATATCTACTGCTACATGTTTAAGAGAAATGAAACATAAAGTTGTCAACACACATCTACTGCCATTTGTTCCTAGAGCAGTGATCCCCAACCAGTGGTTCGTGAGTAACATATTGCTCTTCAACCCCTTGGATGTTGCTCCCAGGGGCCTCAAAGTAGGTGCTCATTTTTGAATATCTGGCTTGGTTTTTGGTTGCATAAAACCCAGTATAAAGCCAAACAGAGCCTCCTATAGGCTACCAGTCCACATAGGGGCTATTAAATAGCCAATTATAACTCTTATTTGCACCCCCATGAACTTTTTCCATGCTTGTGTTGCTCCATAACACTTTTTCCATTTGAATGTGGCTCACAAGTATAAAAGGTTGGGTATGTTATGCATGCATTATAAGGGTTAAGATACTAGTAGCAGCTACTTGTCACTGCTACAAAAATAGACAAAGCTGATTGTTTACTGATAACTGTCTTTATATGTGTTTTACCAAAAGCAATTCTCATTATTGTCAATGGCAGGGTATTTTCTGGCATTAAGTAGCCACTACTAAGTAGCTCCGTTTGTCTTTAGCCTAAGTAGCACTGTATATCTACGGCCATCTACACATGAAACTGGCATTTCATATACAGTATATTGTATATTTTGGGGAAAGTAGATATAAAGTTAGCACTGCGTATCTAATGTTATATATTCTGGTACAATTATTGTAAAGGTGCCACTGTGTTGTATTCTGTGATGTGAAATAGAAAATGGGGTTGGCACTGCTTTTATTCTGTGATTCTGGCATTAAACATGAGATTGGCACTGCTTTTATTAATCTATGTATTCTGTGGGCATTAAACATGAAGTGTGCATTGCACTGATACTGCTTTATATTTGCTTTGTCTATATGGGTGACAAAGAGCACCAGTGTGGTTTATATGGTTACCTTAGGGGAAAATTGCTTGGTTGTATTACTGTTTTATATGGGATAATACTGTATAGATAAAAACTGCATTATATTGCATTGCAGCCTCTATGGGGAAATACTTAAAAGAATAAACATGTGGATGTGACCTTGAGTGGGAGTGTTTAAAGCGGGAGTGGTCAAAAATCAGACATGGTATTAAAATGTAGCCATCTCTGTAACTTTGAAAATCTGGTAATTTTAGTACAGTGACCCCTAGTTGCTAATATAACGTGCTGGGTAGCCTCCTGTGCTTGCAAGTGGTTTTGTAAACCTTTCACTTTACTATTTTCAATCTCTTTGGAGAAAGTTCTCTGCTTTAATAAAAAATGACATATAAGAGTATAAATGAACAAACAAACTCTACTGAAGCCTGAGCAGTACTTAGTGCAAAAAAAGTACAAACACAAAGTGCAAAGCGTGCAAATGGGCTTTGTTCCATAATCCTTACTCACCTGGCCAAAAGGCACAAATTAACAGAGTCTTTAAGCTCACCTTTGCCCAAGGGCTAGGGTAAACACTTTTATGCCCCCCCTTTACCCCCATCCCCCCTGACAAAAAGGCACATAAGGTAAGAGGCAAGGGTCTTCAGACCCCCTTCACCGCAAGGTTCGGGGGGGTCCCTTTGTCCAATCCCTTACAGCATGGCTTTTAAGGGGACAAGATAACAAAATGACCTCCAAAGAGGTTTCAAGTCATTGCTTCCACAACAGGGCCAGGTTTCGGGGGAGAAGCAGCCTAATGACCACACATCTCCCCCCTAGATTCAGGCAAGACAGAGGAGATCATTTCACTGGATCCTTGAGAAAAAGTACAGGAAAAAAAGTGCAGGTGACAGGCATGGAGTAAAAGAATATGTAGGGGTTTACCAAATCTGGGTCCTTAGGATAGAGACCCCTGTGCGCAGACCCCTGGGTGGTGCTGGTCATGGGATAGTGGGTAGAGCTGGTATAGTTATAGTTAACAGGGAGGGTCCCTGCAGTTTTGGGTAATGGCCACAGGGTGGTGCATAGGCCCATATAAGGGGAATGCAGCCATGTGCTGCAGGCCAGAGTTAAGGGAGAGCCTCTGAGAGCAGAGGTATTCTTCCCAAAGGTAGATTAGTAGATTTCTTGTGTCAGGTCACTCTAGGAGTGCTATGTAGTAAGGGCACAGTTAGAATGGGCAGAAATAGCCCCTCCAGGAGTGGTAGAGGGAGTAGGCTCCCCCAGCAGTACATCAGCTGGAGTGCAGGGACTCAAGAGTCTAGGTAGGTGGTTAGGCTGCCGCTAGATGGGGTACTGCTCTGAGGGTACTTAGTCGTGAGTACCGGGGATGAGTCCTGGAGGTGGTCCGTCTTGGCGAGAGTACCGGGGAGAGCCCTTAGAGAGGGTCTCTTGGCGTAGAGTACCGGGGAGGACATCTATAAGGGATCATCCTGGCGGGAGTACCGATAAGTTACCCAACAGGGGTAGGTACTCTGAAGGAGTAAGGAAGGAGAGTGTCCCCTGCACTGTATTTGTATTGCCACTCCTGGAGAGGTCCTGCCTAATAAACTATCAACTGTTTCATCACAACTGTGCGTTCATCGTGTTTGCCTCAAGGAGCACCTACATACCAGTAAGTGGATACCCCAGGGAGGGGATTCCCTTTGGGGGTTGTGTGAGGTCTCAGGCAGCACTACTTCAAGTATCAAGTCCCAGGGAGGGAGTTGTAGTTCTCCCATAACAGAGCCCTGGGTGGAGGCACGCCAATTACCCAAGAAATCCCTGCTTCCCCCATAGTCAGCGGGGCTCAGGACTCCTGGAAGCGCCAAACAGAGTAAAAGAGCAGGTAGTGCCACAATCGTTAATAAGTGGGCTACAAATAAATAAATAGATAAAATCATAAATGACAGGCTGGGGCTGCACACAGCCAATCAGCTGGATTTTTAAAATTCAGTTACACAAAATGTCAAAAGGTTTGAAGTAAAAGAGCAGGTTCCTGCTAAAGTGCTTGAGAATTAACAGTGCAAAGTGCCTTGATCACTGCTGCCTCCAGTAACTGTGACCTGATGGCACTCTGTATGGGCAAAGCCCTAGGGGCAAGAAGTTGCCAGGATTAACAGCCCCAGCCCCTTGGCCAGAGGACCAAGTGCCTCTCTGTCTAGCCATAGGCGACCCACCCACTTCAAGAACAGTTACTACATTCGCTCTTAGCCAAATGATACTCTTGCCACAAGCGTTACAGAATGAAGCGGTACAGTAATGCTCTATTATGTCTATATAATGTCTATTATTTATCTGAATGGTCAACAATTGACATTTAAAGGCTCCCTTTATTGCAGGGGTGAAACTATAATAAACCCCCGTTAAATGAGAGTAAATGCGGCACACACGCAACGAGGAACAGAACATGAGTTCCTATGCGCCTGCGTCAAACTGCTGCTGTCACTGCAGCCTCAAGCCAACGGGAGGGGCGTGGTTTATGCAAACAAAGAAGGAGGAGATTATGAGTGATGATTTGGGGACTCAATGCGCCCCGCCTACATTTCTTCATAATACCTACTACGTCAGAGTGGGCGGGCAGCTTCGCTTGTATAGGGAGCGGGAGGAAGGCGATTGCTTCTTAAATTGAAAAGCAATAGGGTGCGAAGAAGCTGTATACAAACTTTGGAGTGCATCTTAAAGGGAAGGGGAGATTTCAAGGAAGACGGGGGCGGTGTTCGTAGAGGGGCGTTGCCTGATGGGCTGGTGGGGCGGGTTCTAGTGCGGGTGTGGGTGGTGCTGCGTGTATTGTGGGCGTGGCTTTTAGAGTGAGCCTGTGGGGGCGTCGCCGTTTGCGAGGCAGCTGAGCGCAGGACTAGCTGGGTCCGGGGGCAGAGATGTGTGGCCGGCATACAGGTGAGGGAAAGCAGTTGTTGTGCTGCCCCAGTCCCTTTACTTACTGTCTGTGCTTCGTGAGTTTCCATCCTATATAACCCGCAGCGCTGCAGTCTTGTAGTTCTCTCCCGCAGTGTGGCACTCTCCTTGCTCTGTGCGCTGCTGCAGTCTCACGTACTGTCTGTGGTGCCTGCTACAGTTTCCCCTGTGTAATGATTCTGCATTCACATTCGCTCACATTCATTGCCCTACAATTCCCGTTGGCACCCCTGTCTGTGCGACTTGTACAACTGCAGTCGTAGCCGCTATCCCTCTGCATGCTCTACCATGTGCCCCTATTGCCTTACTAAGCACAGATAGCATTGCTCTGTCTCCTACACAGGTACCTCTCCCACCTACTGCTGGCTCCCCAACCATACCGCTCATACCGCTGCCCCCATGTCATCATGTCATTGTCACAGCTCACCCCCTGCCTCTTATACCACTGCCACCTACTCATCCCCCATTGGTCACTCTATTACAGCTGTCACCCCACTGCATCTCATACCCCTATACCTTAGTCTTCATCATTTTGTCACTAGCTGTCACCCCATTGTCTCTAATACCACTGCTACTTTAGTCACATTGTCACTCTACACATAGCAATCACATTACTGCCCCCTCACACCACTGCCACCTTTGACTCCTCTTGCTGCCTGTTGCTCCAGCCATAGCTAACCCCCCCCCCTTGCTGACTGCACATAGCTAGCATCTTATTGTCTGTAATACTTCTGCAGCCACTGCTTCCTCCTCAATGGTGTTACACCACTGCACCCATTGGCATGTCCTTACTGCCTGTTACACCACTCCATTCATTTACTTGACCTCTCTGCCTGTTATACCACTGCATCCATTGCTATAATCTCACTGGATACTATAGTGTTTGTTTTACCACTCTAGCCATAGCCCCTCTCCCACTGTATGTTGCATCACTGCCACTATAGATTCATGACACCCTGCATAGGGAGTATTTTAACAGTAACAATCCCACTTCCTTTTTACTGTTGCAAGTGACTATATATATCACCCCTTTGCCTTTTATACCCCCAAACCATAGCACTTACTTAGCTACTTGTAATATCACCATAACTTTATTTATCACCCACACACACAACTGCTGCCATAGTGATAACAGTTGCTGCCATTACCTACCTACTATATGACTGTGTCCATAGGCAACATTTGACCTCCAGCTATATCTCTGCTTCAGAAAAAAACTTGTGTCTTTGTGTAACTGGCTGAAAGTAGGTTCTGTTCTGTTGTTGTTATGTATGGGTACAGTATGAAGTATGAAGAACTTGTGAAATGCATCATAGAAAAATTGTAACCTGTGTTTTGGTGCAAGTAATTGGCAAAATGTTGCTCTGGTTGCACAGTCCTAAATTCAACCAGCAGTTGTTACACTATAATGTGTTTATCACTAGGTGTTATAGCATTGCACTTATTGCTAGCACCCTGCTCACTTTGATAGCTATCCCCCACCTGCAATGCAACCCTATGAATAACTAGTTCCTTACTAGATTTTTCAATTCAACCAAAGCTATTACCCAAATGCAAGTACAGGTATGGGACCCATTATCCAGAATGCTCGGGACCTGGGGTTTTCTGGATAAGGGATCTTTCCGTAATTTGGATCTCCTACCTAAAGTCTGCTAAAAACATTATTTAAACTGTAATTAAACACAATAGGTTTGTTTTGCCTCCAATAAGGATTAATTATATTTTAGTTGGGACCAAGTCCATGGTTCCTGTTTTATAATTACAGAGAAAAAGGAAATCATTTTTATAAATGTGAATTATTTGATTAAAATGGAGTCTATGAGAGATGGCTTTTCCATAATTTGGAACTTTCTGGATAATGGGTTTCTGGATAAAGGGTCAGATACCAGTATATCCAAAACTGTTATACCAATGCTTATTAAACAACTGCATTAGCCCAATGCAAGTATATTCAAAACGATTATACTAACGCTATTAAACATCTGCATTCATAACTATTTCCCCACTGAAATTAACCTTAGATTTACCTGTTAAGTTTTAAATGTTATCTTTGCTTGTTGTGACTCAACTACAGCAACTAATTCACCATTTTAATAATAAATTTGTAGATTGTAAGTTCTTTTGGGCAGGGCTCTCTTCACCTCTTGTATCGGTTATTGATTGCTTTATATGTTACTCTGTATGTCCAGTGTATGAAACCCACTTATTGTACAGCACCGCAGAATATGTTGGCGCTTTATAAATAAATGTTAATAATAATTATAAGTTGCATAGATATCACTTTTCCATTCTGAGTAAAGAGAGCATTTCTCTGCACCCCAGGTAAGGCAATCTTTCAGATATGTAGGTGTATTTTAAAAAAAGCATTGCATAAAAAAATTAATATTTGTTTTTAGTTGATTTAATTCATTTGAACAGCACTATGCAGAGTGACATTCCCTTCCTCCTAAAACAAATTTAGAAAATAATTATTCTGTTGTTTAATTGCAATTTCATTACTAATGTGGAGCTATTTTAGGATATTGTCACAACCACACAGTGCCACACTGTGCCATTTGAATTTAGCAGGGTTTTTTGCAGCACCTAGTGGTTTGTGAATTACACAAAACAAATTGTGATGGGCATAAAAATGGTACATGCTGGGTAAAAAACATACAGCAAACATTTATAATTTTTTAAATGGCCATCCCTGCCATTTTATGTTGCTGCTGTTTTGGCACCTGCAGTGGTAAAAATATTGGTTATTAGGCAGTGATTGACACTAGTGCCATGTTATACATTTAGGAGATTTATCGCTTGTAGGTAGCACGGATTTCTGCCAGGCAACATATTTCTTGGTCTGCCATTAACCTAAGATATGCCTTAAGCTGGCCATACACGCACCGATAATATCGTACGAAACCTCGTTTCGTACGATATTCGGTGCGTGTATGGCAAGTCGGCGAGTCGACCGATTTCGCAGGAGGCTGCTGGTATCGGTCGACTCGCCGATCAGCCAAGTTAAAAGATTTTGATCAGGCGCCATAGAAGGCACCTGAGCAAAATCTGCCGTCAGGGCTGAATCGGCAGAAGGAGATAGAAATCCTATTGTTTCTACCTCCTTATCTGCTGTTTCAGCCCTGAAGGTTAGTGGCGGATTTAACGATCTTTCTTGTGACGATGGTCGCACGAAACATCGCAAATCGCCACGTGTGGCCACCTTTACATGAGGCTTTTAATGTGCTGGCAAAATCCACCCAGTATGTGCCATTTCTGTCAGTGTGCACAAACCACAGGGGGTGGTTGGGAGTAGATTGGCAGTGTTTTTCTGGCAGTGAAATGTCTTGGAGGACATTTGCTTTATTTATGCACTTAATCTTTATCTAGCTCTTATTTGATAGTTATTCTTATAGTGCTCACAAACTCAGTTTAGATTATCTCATTAGTGCTAGTTGTTATCACCTTCTTCTTTGTGGTATCTCTTTGCTCTTTGATCTTTGTTACCTTTGGTGTTTAATCTCATTCGTTATCTGAACCCAACCCTCATTCTTTTGTTACCAGATAACTTATGTCATGCTTATCTTGTTAAGCAGTATGTATCAGCTACTGTGCTAAAGTGTATACTTCTGTGTGTTGTATGCATGGAGTTTAAGCTAATGCCACAAAGGTGTGATTTTCCGCAGGCCGAGAATCAGCCCCGACACTAACACTTTCTTCTTTACCTGGACCAGGAACCATTGCATCGGCCCAAATACAGACACACATGGCAGATATCGGCACTCAAATGCAGGTGTTTGCATCCCAGAGTAGATATCCGCCGTGTGTGTCTGCACATGGGCTTACACAATGGTTTTTGGTGCAGGCAAAGAAGAAAGCTAAAGTCAGCATTGGGGCTGATTGTCAGCCTGTACTTTTCTGCAAATCAAAATCAGGCTCCATGTGACATTAGTCTAAGGGTTAAGACACACAAGGCTACTACTAGTAGCTACTTTTTCACAGCTACTAAACTCCAGAAAATACCTTTTCATAGACAATATTGAGAATTGCCTCTGCTAAAACACACATAGAGACAGTTATTTTAGTAGCCACAACTTTTTCATGGCTACTAAACTCCAGAAAATACCCTGCCATAGACAATACTGAGAATTGCCCCTGCTAAAACATAAACATTTAGCACCAGCATTGTCTATTTTAGTTGCCACAAGAAGTAGCTGCTACTGGTAGCTCCATGTCTTGTCCATGTGTGGCAGTAGCCTAAGGGCTCTGGTACACAGCGAAAATGTAAGTCGCCAGTGGGATGGCACACGCGGCGGCGCGATTTCTGGAAATCGCCAAAAAAGCCTCGTGAGGGGAATAGTTTTATTTTAAGAACTCTAAATGTATCTGTTATATGAATAGGGGTCTTTTATGACTGCAAATGCAGTTGCACTAAAATGGAAACAAATGTTACGAACATTGATGTTATTCATTATATTTAATTGCATCCACCCCAAGAGCTACTCTCACGCTGAATGTGGTGGTAGTTCCAGGGTTTGCACAGCACATTGCATCAATAGGTGCACCAAAATGATGGCGTTCTAACATCATGTACTAGAATTGATGTAATCCCAACTCTGAATATGTTAGCCTCAACTTGTACCTATTTTGACACATCGGGCACAATAGCAGCAAACAAAATTTATTATGCTGGAATTCGAGGAAAAAAACATGTCAGGTTGCATACTGTGTCTGGTAAGTAAATGGTGCATCATATCTAAAGCTGGCCACACATGAGCTGATTCTCTAGTCATTAGCTGGTAAGAATAATACTTGTTTTACTTTAAAAAAAAATTGGTACATTCCTGAAATGATAGTAAATTAAAAGTTGCTGAAGAGCACTGAGCCATTATAATATGCAGCAAGTTTTAAACCATAATATATAACATGCTTTGCCTCTGGCTGTTGTTAGACTTGAAATCTCAGAAAGAATTCCTGGGCGTGGAACTTCAGCAGCTGCTGAATAGCTCTACTCTAAGTTAATATTAATTATTATGTTGGATTTAGACTCCAGTTTAGACCAGGCACACACTATTGGTCTGACTTTTTAAATGGGTTTTGAAGATCTACTTCACAATGGAAGTTATCCTTATTTGGAGTGAAAAAGCAAGCAGCAACTAAGGCAGGGCCGCCGCTCCCTATAAGCAGAGTACTCAGTCTGCATAGGGCACCAACTCCCAGGGGGGCACCATCCCAGCTGCTCCAAAAACATTTTTATATATTATAACATACCTCTCAACAATGTCCCGCCGGTTTTTATAGCGCATCCCGCTGTCCCGGATAGTTCAGTCAATCTATGGGGGCTACTGGGGGCACTTACTATGGGGGCATTGTCTATGGGGGCAATTGGGGGCACTGTGTGTGGGGAGACACCAAGCCTAGCAATGAGCAAGGCTTTTGCAAAGATTAAGCTTGCAAGCTGCTGATGGCCAGAGAAGGAGAAGTTAACTGTTCTTGGGGAAGTTCTTGTTCCCATTAACTACAATAATAATTACATAACTTTTTTTCTAAATATTGTGTTTCTCACAATTTTATCTTCACAAATATATTATTTGGACTGAATGAGCTTGGGGGTGAAGCACAGTCATTTTGGGGTAGCATTTTTAGGTTTCCCCTTGGTTGGAAAAACTGCCCTGATAAAAGTCCTGTTATTATAGGTTAGTCATTATTAGCATTATTTACAGGGTACGGTACATCACCTTCTCCTGCATTATTTACAGGAAAGACTTGGTATACCCTTTTTACCCAATGCTGTAACAGGATGATACATGTCCTCCCTTCACCCTGACATTGTGCGTATTGTGTGAATCATTCACAGGCTTTTTGGCTTTTGCCAGCTAAAATGAAGTTTGTGTACCTGGTTCAAATTGTGCTTCTGTTTAGTGATTGTCAGAGCAGGCTAAAGTGTTTGGACCCATAGTGGCATATTTATTAATATTTGCATTGTAAGAAAAAAATTCAAATTTTTATAAAAATCGTGAAAGGGTCACTCACTATTATTAGAAATAACAGCAATAAAAGTGAACTGCATTTTTAAGCAAGTTAAAAAAAACCTTGATTATCAACTTGAATGATAGTTACACCTCCCATTGCCTCTATTGCACCTAGTGTGCAAAAACAGACATTTTGAACAATCTCTGTGTTCAAGAAAAAAACACAGATACACATATATCCTCCAGTAACCTGAGGCATTAAGCAAAGTTTGTAACATGCTGCCTGTGGCTCATCACACTACTAAGTTAGATAAAAGCCACTTTGCTGTCATCAAGTGATACTTGCTTATCTGCACTGACGGGTGTACCACATGCAGCACTTTTGCACCTGCACTTACTTGGATTTGAATATTGGTGGGGCAAGGGATATTTTTTTTATAACCACAGGTCTCTCAGGTGATTAATATCACTGCATGTATTTCCACTGTATCCGCCCTATTACAGTGGTGTTTAGGCTTTTTTTGTTTTCAAGGTAAAAATCTACAGCATTTGGTCAGTGTAAGGTAACAGTAAGTTCATGTAATTTTGAACTTTCTGAATAACAGGTTACTGTATAAAGGATCCCACACCTGTATAAGCATTCCGTGTAGATATATGAGTAAAGATCCAGGCAGTTGTATGTTGTCACTAGCGGAACCAGCACCAATAAAAGAAGGGATGCTGTTGATCACAGCAGTCATAATATGGAGTACATAGGGATGCTAATCAGTTACATGTTTTGCATCCCTATGTGAAATAGAGAAACAGTAATTAGAAAATTTTCTTTTTTGGGTTTAGCGTCCTTTTACTAGAATACCATGCATATAACTAATTCATTTGTTTCATATTTGGCTAGTATAATTATTGGAGTCACCAATGTGCTAAAATTGTAACTAACTACCCTTAGGCCCACCAGTGTCTGTTTAATTAATTTCTGAGGAAATGTCTAGGCACAGAAAGGTGCAGTTAACAACATATTTATCATGTGGTGTGACTCATTAGCTAGGGAAAACACTGTCATCACTAAGCTATTGCTAAACCCTTGCTCTTAACATCTTGGCACTCAGTATTTATCAAGAAGACACAGAGGCTTTGCATAATACTGCTGATATTTCTTTGTCACAAGCAGCTGTGCCTTCAGATCTGGCAAAATATTTTATTCACTAGGCAATTTTCAGTGCAAGACTTCATTATGTGGGTATGATTTGTATTCAAGAAGATTTTGAATATATTTATTGCAGAAGGCAGTTTTTGGCTTTTTTTAAGCCACCTACCCTTGACCTACACCCCAGACTCTATTCTTCAAATCATAGACTATAGTTAACTTTTTTTTTACATTGTCTTGTTTTTTGATTCTTTGAATCTATTGACACAGGCTGCTCGGGAACCCTGAACCCTTAGGAGGTGGCAATAGCTCTATGGTTCCCTTGTGCCAGCAGGCACACTTTCCTCCAAGGTGGCAATAGCTCTAGGCTTCCTTTGTGGCAGCAGGCACACTGTCCTCCAAAGGTGGCAATAGCTCTAGGCTTCCCTTGTGCCAGCAGGCACACTGTGCACAAGTAAATTAACAGCACTGAGCAAAACTATGCGGAAGTGCAAGGAGTATCTGTAACACCTATACCCGTCGTTATAATTCGATCGTTTGTCCCCAGGGCCAAACGATCAAATTAGCCTGGATTCTCCCGATATCGCCCACCCGTAGGTGGGGGATATCGGGAGAAGATCCGCTCACTTGGCGACATCGCCAAGCAAGCGTATAAGCACCTTTATTTGCCCACAAATAAGCGGTTGTAAATAAGCCCTAATATCTGTTCACATGTGAATGTAAAGATCAAAACTGTCTATATCTTTGGTGGATTTTAAATACTCTGACTTGTATTCAGGTTACAAAACCAGATTTTCTTGATGAAAAGGCTCACACAGAGAAATTAGCATGTCTCTTTCCACAGTTTCTAAAGGTATAGTGTTCCCAGTTTTTCATTTTTGTCCTTGGATTGTAGTGCTATTAATATAGCAAGGATCATGAAAATAGCTTGGCTCAACTGTGTTGGAAACATTCCTATCAAACAGAGCAGAGACAACACCCCTGATTGGGTACAGTAGAAATTTAATTATCTGCGAGGTTTGCACTGGCTGTATGGGTTACTAAATTTGATGCAGACGTAACCTTTTTTTTATATTATGCCATATCATATTGAAAAAAGTGTATCACTTCAGGGTTTAAAACATAAATTATTCAGATAAAGTTGTTACAATTATAATCACTTTCTAATATGTTATATACACTGTGTCATTTCAGTCATGTATTGCAATAAGCAATGTGTCTGTTCTCAATATAGAAACAGTGTTACCAGTAACTCTATGAACAGCCATGATGGGAGGTATTTCCCTTTATATTTAGGTATTTCATAGCAAGTTGAACACACACTTGACACTCCTGTGGTGCATATTTATATATTGGCTACATTACAGTGCTTGAATCTGATCTACCAAAACTGTGCTCTTTACTAGGTTAACAATCACATATATTTTACTCTTCTTACACAAAGCTTATGCAAGGTCAGATTCATCTAACATAAAAGAGCACTGCAGCTGCTGAGCTTAGGCCTGCAGTCATCTGGGAAATGTAAGCACTCAGGAAAATGAGAGTGCGGTATGCTTCAGCATGGTTTAATTTCTTGATGATCAGCTCTGTGTGCCCACGGTTTGCATATAATTTATCCAAAATAAAACATTTTTAAATGTTCAAAATAATATTGAATTCTATATTGAGACAATCTAACATTTGGACATATATATATATTTCAGTATGAAAGGGATATAAGCAAGGCGTGGGGAACATAATCCATCAAAGTTTTTGTTAAACAGTCATAATCCCAGTCAAGTATTATTATTATTATTATTATTATAAATATTATTATATTGAAAGGTATTTATAAAGAAGCCCTGCATAATTTGCTGGCGCTATATAAATAATTGATGAAAGCTCCAACATATTCTGCAGGACTGTACAGGGTGGGAGTGCATATCAAACATACAAAGTACATACAGGCACTGACTGAATAGTTCCAAAGGGAAAGCAAGCTCTAAACTAATAAGTTAGTTAGTAAGTCCAATCATTCAGCAGGGAATGCTTGGATAGCAGAAGAAAGTCCATTTTCCTGCTTATTAAGCAATTTACTATGCAAAATTACAGTAAGGATTTCTTTATATACACATATATTTCTTCATGATAACCTTATTCTTTTGAAACATGAAAACTTCCTGAACAGAAAACATGTACATGTGCATTCAGTACAAGCCACAGCTATGCCTTGGAACACATAATCCTCGCCAGGGGCTAATACAGTCCTGACAGAAGTGATTCTGAGAAATTCAGTAGGCAGGACTGTCTGCCTGGCCTATGTTTGTTTCTGATGCTTAAGGCACTGACAGATAAAGTGAGCTATAAGAAGCTACTGTGGGAAGGAGGAAATTCTTTCTCTAGTTAGGTTAATTTATTCCCATTCCATTATGTATATTATTCCATCAGAATGATGTGTATGAGAAAGGGGCTGAAAACAGGATTACTGAAGCTTTCTGAATGCATTTTTACACTTTCATAGGAAATAATATAAAGTGATATATTTTGGTCATATCACTAAATGAAAAGTTTAAACCATGAATATATCATGCCCCCGAGCACTATATATTATTGTAGCTTACTAAAGAGAAAAAATAATATCATTTCATAATTGTATCTGAATGATCTTCTTCCCTTTTTTGTTTAACCTTTCCTCTGATTTTTCTTTTCTTTTCATTTTGTTTCAGTTGTTTGAAAAGGTTTTTTTGTGTTATAAATGTCTTAAAACATATAAAATGACAAAGCATTGCCAAATATACAGGCATGTTAATAAAGCATAAAAATAATTACAAACAAAGTTTGCCACGTATACCAGGAAGAAGTACCCCTGTGTGCCACAGCCCTAAACCACACAAAAGATTATCTTGAGGCATTCAGGCTATTTTCCCTGATACTACATACATACTAGCTTGTGTATTTTCCTTGAGTTTTGGAACATTGTTATAGCTGTCAATTTGCCATGTTTGATTTATGAAGATCACTTTACATTAGAGAATTACTGAAACAAATATTTTGTTTTTTAACCAAAGTAGTGTTCTTTCCTGTCATTGATGATTGCACTTGCAATGCAATATAATTCTATCCAGAAAGCTCGAATTTCGGGAAGCTCACCTCCGACGGAGTCCATTTGATGCAAATAATTCTAATTATTTCCTTATTATCTGGAATATTAAAACAATAACTTATATTTGTAAAACAATCCTATTTTAATATTTAAATGATTTTTTTAGAAGACGTAAGGTACAGAGATCCAAATTACAGAAAGACCCCTTATCCATTAAACCCTAGATCCAAAGCATTCGAATAAGAGATCCTAAGTCTGAGTACAGGTATGGGATCCCTTATCCGGAAACCCGTTATCCAGAAAGCTCCGAATTACGGAATGTCTGTCTCACATAGACTCAATTTTAATAAAATAATTCAGAATTTTAAAACTGATTCCCTTTTTCTCTGTTGTAATAAAACAGTACCTTGTAATTGATCCCAACTAGAGTATAAATAATCCTTATTGGATGCAAAACAATCCCATAGGGTTTAATGTTTTATTGATTCTTTAGTAGACTTAAGGTATGGAGATCCAAATTACGGAAAGACCCCTTATCCGGAATACCCTTGGTCCCGAGCATTCTGGATAACGGGTCCTATACCTGTATAAGAAAAGCTTTCACTTATTTCTTGGCGCCAAATCTGCTTAACTGCATTGTCCTCTTAAGCTTACAGTTGTTAACTTCTTCATACCAAGTAATACTGTATGTATAAGAGGTTCAGCATGCAGGCACTCTTTACAACAAGAGCATATCTAATAAATGCATTCTGTGTGTGTGGATTATATTCAGGAAAATGTTTACTAATTTCTAGCTGCTGAATTGGAACAAATCATACTGGAGTAGGTCCAGTACAAAACAGAAAAGCCCTTTCACATCCCTGGGTGATTTGGAACAAAGAGTGGTTTTATGGAGCTTTCTAATTATGGGGCCACTCTTGTTTTGGAAGACACACTGAACAGTGTGTTTACAAATGAGAAATGAAGAGGATGGAGAAAAAAAGGTTTTTAAACAGTTTTTTTTCCAGAGAAAATGTAAATTTAAAATGTGTGTTGGAAAAGAACCGTGTGAAAGATTTACACATTATTTTGTGCACAAAGCAATTTGCTCTGCTGCCTGGTTACCAGCACTTCAAAGCATTGTCCTTATGTAAGTGGGAGGCAGGGTGGCAGCAGTGAGGAAATGCCGTATGCTCAGACAGGCAGCAAACAGGTGGTAAATGTGTGGCACATCTCAGCTTTACTGGGGCTGCAGCAAAGTAAAATATACTATTGGGAAGATAATTCGGAGCCCACACACGGTCCAAAAATTGTACGAAACTAGGTTTTGTGCGATTTTATTGTTACGTGTATGGCCAGCTTAAGCACCCTTATTGTATTTTTCTAAACAAACCAAGAAGATATCTATAGTGCAACAACTGATCTGCCAGTGCCCTAGCCAGTCCCATAAAATATTTCTCTGACTGTGTCCCCTTCCTTAAAGATTTCATATTCTACTCTGCCTAATGATGAATAAGGGCAGTAGAATAGAAAATCACCAAGAAAATCAGGTATTATGGTTGCTTCCCAACAGTTTTAGTATTGAACTACTTGGAGCACTTTCCGTTCTTAGTGGTGGCACTCATAGGATGCCCTAACAAGACTCAGGATTGTGCTACACACATCTGTGAAGGCCTGAATCATTTCTGTAAGGGCTGCTGAACCCTTGGGTTGGTACTTTAATTTTAGTATATATTATACAGCATTTGAAGCTATGTTGCTTTTTTAGCATTTACTGGGAGTGATTGTTGGTACAGGGTTCTGGTAATTGTACCCTCAGGTAATTGTATTTCAGAACTTATAAAGTTTGTATGGCATCCCACACCTAGAGTAGAAGGCTGATGGCCCACGGTGAGAATAGTCACCCATGGTTAAATCTCTGCTATTGCGGGCAACTAATCTCCCCAAAATACCTTATCACTGGAAATAATGAGAATCGCCAGTGTGAAGGCATAAGCACCTCTTTGTTTTCCAAAGTTGCACAAAGTTTCCTGAAGAAGCGATAGATATGCCCTTCCACCAGTGATTCGCTGTTTTGCTGATGGAAAGGCATTTTTGGGAGCTTTGTTGCCTGCAGCAGAAAAGATTTACTGTTGCCCATCACCTTAAAATGTACAGTGTGGGTCTTTGAAAATAAGCTTTTGGCTGATGCAATTATTTAATCAGCCCTTATGTTGGCATCAGCCTTCTTCCTTGCCTGTACCCAGAAGCAGTTTGATGGCCCAGGTGCAGGCATATGTGGGGATATCCACTGTGGAATTAAAATGTTCATGTTTCTTCACATATATCCACTGTGCGTGTCTGCACCAGGGCCAAAGTATAGTTTCAGTTGCAAGCAAGGAAAAAGGCTGATACCAACGTTGGGGCTGATTCTTGGGCCTGCATTTTTCTGCAGGTGGTGAATCAGTCCTGTGTAACATCAGTCTTTCTGCTTCCCCTGGAGGTGTTTGAAGGACTTTTTGCTGGTATCTTTTATATTATGGGACCTATTTATTTGGCTGTGTGAAATGAAATTTGCCAAAAAAAGCTGTAAAAGCTGTATAAAATAAACAGAACGCCAGATTTGCAACTGTGTTATGGTTCCATCAACAAATTTTCTCCACTCGTGACTTTCTTGTTGCTTTGGGAAATCACTGATATTTCAAGTGTATAAAATCTTACATTACATGGTATTTCCCATGGCCAAATTGGGACTGATCCGATTGTTTGGCCCCCAAGCCAATAACTGGATCATAATGGGGCCAGCAGAGACCCTTCTGGAGTACATGTGCTTCAATGTGCCAATGCAATAATCTCCCCCATTGATATTAGGTCAGACTTTGACCGGACAGGGCCTCCTGTGGGCTCCATACATAGGCAAATAAGTTGCTGACTTGGTCTGGAGGGGTCGAGTTACTAGTTTATGGACAACTAAGCGTGTTCTGCTAGCAGTGGTTAGAGCCCTAGTACAGTTTGTGTGTCTTTACTTTCTTGTCTAGGATTTCACCATTATGCATATTCCACCAGCATAAGCTAGAGTTGTACTGCAGTAAGTTTAACCCTACAGCAATATATATGAGCAAAATTATCAGCACTGAGTATGGTCTGCTGGTGTGTTGGCATAAACAGCATCTGCTACTACCAGCTTTGCTTTGGATATCAGTGCAGTCGTGGAATATACAGAGTACACACAAACTGCTTTTTTCTCAGTTGTGTGACACTCTGCAAATAAGTGAGTATAGTGTTTCGAACAACTATCAATTTACTACACAATATAACCATGCCAGTTTTACTTAAACAACCCGCAGGTATCGGGCTGGCCCGCACATCACTAGTAATTATCAGTTGCATTAACCAACCATAGATATGTCACATTCAGTTTTTAATTCAGATATTAATTAAATCTGACTTTTTTTTTCTCCCTCAGATCTGATGGCTTTATAACAGGGTGCCCCAGGTGCCAGCACACCAACATACTGCATCAACTTTACCAGGGACACAACGGCACTATGGCAGATTATGATTCTTATTGGCTACCATTACTACTTTGTGTTTTTCTACTCTCACTGGTTACAGTGGCTACATCAGAAGAGACGAATAACAACACCTCAAATAACACACAACCCCTCCTTGACTCACTGCCGGTGGTCACGTTAAAGGTGGATCATATAATTGTGAAGGAGGGAAATGGTGCAGTAATCAGATGCAACATAGAAGGTCACCCAGACCCTCATTTTCAATGGTATAACTCCAATGGGCATTTACTAAGGGAAGAAAATGGTAAGGCTTTATTGTATGCATTGCCTTAACTGAATTCTTCTATGTGTACTTCAAAGGGATTATTTACCTTAAGTTAACTTTTAGTATGTTATAGAATGGTCTATTCTTTAATTGGTCTTAATTTTTTTTAGTTTTTTATTTGCATTCTTTTTCCGACTCTTTCCAGATTTCTATGGGGGTCACAGATCCCCAGCAACCAGAAAACTTTTGGTCTGTGAGGCAGTTTTAATGTTATTTGTATGTTTTATTACTTATCTTTCTATTCAGGCTCTGTCCTTTTCATCATTCAGTCTCTCAGCAAAGCCACTGCTACTGCTGATAACATTCCAAACAAGAGAGCTGCTGCACAAAAAGGCTATATAATTAAAAGAAGCATAAAACAAAAAACCATAAAAACACCTTGCCAAACAAGTGGATCTTTAAGTGCATGGCCAGCTTAACCATTGTTCAGAAAGAGCTTAGACAAATGCATTTTGGGTCACACTGGTAGTTTCCTGTTATTTCTTTTAGGGCTCTGGCACACGGGGAGATTAGTCGGCCGCGGCAAAACTCCCTGTTCGCGGGCGACTAATCTCCCCGAGTTGCATTCCCCCTGCCATCCCACCGGCGAACATGTAAGTCGCCGGCGGGATGGCAGACGCAGCGGGGCGATTTTGCGCGCCGCCGCGTCTGCCATCCCACCAGCGACTTACATGTTCGCCGGTGGGATGGCAGGGGGAAGGCAACTCAGAGAGATTAGTCGCCCGCGTGGCAGACGGGGAGATTAGTCGCCCGTGACAAATCTCCCTTGTCGCAGGCGACTAATCTCCCAGATATGCCATCCCACTGGCTAGAATGTAAATCGCCGATGGAATGGCATACGCGGCGCCGAAATCGCCAAAGTTTCCTCTCAAGGCAACTTCGCCGATTTCAGAAAATCTCCGCGCCGTGTATGCCATCCCACCAGCGATTTACATTCTAGCTGGTGGGATGGGATTAGAGGGAACATTACTTGGCACCCACCACTGAGTTTTATTACTACATAATATTAGTAAAATGTGTATCCAGGTATGTTCTTAATAATATTAATGGAAACACATATTCATTGTTATTTATCATCCTGCATGTTATACTCCTGTATTGCCACATTCGTCTAACATCTCCTAATGCATCAGTGATTTATAGTTAAAGAAACTGAATCCTCTCTGGGAGATGCCATGATCAGATTGCATCTGAGACATGGAGATGAAGGGGTCTCCCATTCAGCTTATGAAAAAGCTATTGGAAGATCTAAAATGGAGGAAGGTCAGTGTAAAGTAATTTATTTGTCCTGGTTTACACTTGTAACTGAACATCTGTCAGTGCTATGGGTTCCAAACTGAACTTTATAGGCCAACTGGCAAGGCTTGGAATGCAGGCATCTATTTCTTTAGTAGTGATGGCTGCTTGGCTAGGTCAGAGGGAAGACCTTGTCTGACTTCCATCCAGCACAGGCTAAAACTATAAATAATCTAATAGCAAGGTTAAGCACCAGATAAATAATAGCAGGGTCACACAAATAAGTTAAAGAATTTGGTTCGAAATTATGAAAATTGTATGAAAACTCTGTGTGCTCGCAGTGGCACTCTACAGTCATGCATACCCTTCAGGTAGGTGCATTGTTATTAAAAAACTCGCCAAACTACAATTTTGAGACAAAGCTGTGAATGCAAGTGCTTAGTGCCTCTGCGAGCCCTCACATCCATGTTTATATGTGAGCAGTCACATTAAATTCTGGCACATCAAAATCAGATGTAGTTGATATAGCTACACTTCTACGAACACAGCCAATGTATTTATATCATGGTTTTTAAATCTCAGAAGCCTCTTGTCTGTATAGAGATGTTGTAGCTTCCCACAGTACTAAACTGCATTTGTCAGGGTCACATCAGGAGACAAATTCTGTTTGTGTAAGCACTGGCTGACCAAGCACACTCGCAAGCCACATCAGGACAGTCTGACATAACATGCCTTCCACTACTGCGCAAAACAAACGGATGTTTAAATGTGGCAGAATAGCATCATCTGCACTGTTTCATTTCTATATTATTCATGTACAAAATACAGTTTTTTGATTGGTATGCACAGCAAGTTGTATGGCTATAACACAAAAGGTGTATAACAGGACGGGTGCTAAATAATTGTTTTGTCAGTTCACACTGCTTTCCCATGCATTACTAAAACAAAACCAGAATTAAGGCCAAATTTCTGCAAATAAACTTGTATCTTAGAGAACAGTGTACTATGTCCTGCTAACACAGAAATGTGAAAAGCAAGGCCTGCAAACCATGGAAATGTGTGTTATCCCATGGCCATGCCGTTTCCTGCTTTTCAGATAATGTCCATTTGCAGGAAATGACACCAGTGGCACTGTTCTGAAAGGAACACCAAAAAGCATTCCGTGTCCAAAATTGTGTTCCAATTGTTCTAGCAGGGAACAGGAAGGGTTTGATGTGGAATAGTGTGTGAAGTCAAAGGGATTTTATACAATGAGAATGCCGTTATTTTCCTGTAATGCAGTCTATGATCACTAATGGCTCTTTAGTGTTTAATTATTAACACTGCTCCTTGCTGTTTAACTGTTTCCGCCCGTAATCAAAGCTACTAGGGCTTATTTACAAGTTGGAAGTTCAGTGTGCAAAGTGCAATTTCTGGTGCAAATAGCCATGTTTTTTACCCAAAATGCAGTGTTTCTTATCCAATAGCAGCCATAAGGTGGTGACATGCCTAATGCAATTGCAGCCATTACGTGGAAACTCCAGCAGTTGCGCTTAGATATGTAGCAGGCAATTGCACTAAAATAAATCGTTGTGCCGCAAGCACCTGCAAAAAAATAGCACAAATTTGTGTGACTGCAGTAAACGTTATACAAAAACATTTGTTGTGGTGCTCAATATTTTAGCCCTGCTGTATTTGTAATGGTCCATCGGTTACTGCTGCATTCACTCTTTTTGGATTTGAGTTGTAATGTAAACTTTGTTCTTCATGAATTGTTACCTATTTCCTGGATTGAGGCGCTAAGGCTGGTATTTCACTGTAAATATCACTTACATATGTCATCAAAAGATTTCCAGGGGCACATGCTGCAAAGTTACATAGTTACATAAGGTTGAAAAAAAGACCAAAGTTCATCAAGTTCAACTCTGCCAAGCAAAGTGCACACACATAGACCCATACTGACCTTTCTAACAACTTTCACATGCATATTGCTCTGTTTATTATTCCCAATGCAGAAGTTTTTCCCAGAATTCCAGCATAAAACTAGCATCAGTTGCAGTAGCGCATTATGTGCCAATATGGATGGTAATTGATGTTTCACGCACAATTGCAACATAAATTTTCAGAGTGGGAATAGTATTACTTATGCACTTAATAATTAGCATCCAATGCGCTTGCAGCATTCAAACTGCTAGAGGAATGCTGAAACTAACACCACCTCCAAGATGGCAATAATTCATCAGAGCAGGTTGAGATGGTGCACTGGCACTGGGGAGGGTTTTTTGGAATGATTATAGCTGCTAAGTGGTGATATATGTCACCAATGTGTGCTTAATTTTGTGTCAATTTTAGTTTTTGCATTTGTACATGAGCCTTGTAGTTGTTCCTAATGTGCCTGAAAACTCCCAGACACCTTATTTTAGGGACATTAAAACTAAAATACAAATTGCATTATAGTGAAGACACACTTTAATTATTCAGTATAGCTGGCCATATGAAGACCAAGTCATTCCCACACAAATTGCTCTGCATGTGGGACCTTGGGATTGAGAATCCATATGGTGTATGTATGTGTGCCTCGGACATTGTGTGACCTTAAAGTGATGGGTGTCACTCCTGCCTCCTGTGCAGTTCAGCTGCTTGTTCCATGAGAAGCTTATGCAGAAACAAAAGGTTAATGAGACCTGTTAAAGAAATCTTACAATCAATTAACATGTAATTAACCAACAGAAAGAAACAAAAAATAGCCCATCTTTGTAGCAGGCACAAATATTTGTGGTAAAATCGTTAAGATAATGTGTATATGTTTTCCTTTCAGATGGAAAACTGTGGATTCTTGAAAATGGACTTTTAAATATCACAAGTGTATCATTTGAAGACAGGGGAAAATACACCTGTGTTGCTAAAAATTCCCATGGAAGTGTCAATAATACAGTTACTTTGAGAGTGATATTCACCTCTGATAATATGGGTATATATTACATGATTGTCTGCCTCGTCGCCTTTACTGTTGTGATGGTCCTGAACATCACCAGACTTTGCATGATGAGCAGCCATCTGAAGAAAACAGAGAAAGCTATTAATGAATTCTTCCGAACAGAAGGTGCTGAGAAATTGCAGAAGGCATTTGAGATTGCCAAGAGAATCCCTATTATTACATCTGCCAAAACACTTGAACTTGCTAAAGTGACACAGTTTAAGACCATGGAGTTTGCCCGGTACATTGAGGAACTTGCTAGGAGTGTTCCTTTGCCACCTCTTATCATGAACTGCAGGACTATTATGGAGGAGATCATGGAGGTTGTTGGTTTGGAAGAACCCGGGCATTCATTTGTAAGACAGGGAGCAGTTGGCCAAGACGTTGGTGAGGAAGACGAGGTCTTTACCATCCCTAAATCTTTGCAAAGGAGTGAGTCTCCAACAGCAGATTCTGATGCCTCATCTCTTCACGAGCATTCTCGCCAAATTGCCATAACAGTCTCTGTACACCCGCTGGCCAAAAAACAGTGTTTAGACACTCAGTCACAGGACAGTGCACAATCTTATGTGAAAGAAGAAGGTGAATCGAAAACATTTGCACAGACTAATGAAACAGCTACGCCTCCATCAGATGCCACTACCATGTGCATTGTTTATGAAAGCCATGTTTAAGCTAACTTAGTAATCTATGCATATCACTAATGACACTCCAAGCACCTTATTGAGAGTAGATCTAAAGTTACCATTTAGCCTTACTAGAAGAATGTACCATCTCTTAAATTTTTTTCCGATGAACAACAGCTCTGGAGCCATGCTGAACCTCACGAGTAACATAAAAGCAGTTTCTGCCACTGGATTTTGAATTGAAATAGGTACAGTTTGAAAAACAAACTCACAGTAAAAGAAAGAGATAAAATGTATTTATGATCTTGCACTTCTGTTCCATTTGTTCCATTTCATCTAAATGTCTACATTGCTTCAGAAACTGCAACTCAGTATGGACGAGCATTTATATGTCTGTCTAATACAAGGCTTTAGTGAACTGATAACAATGCCTGTGTCACACTAAGATGTTCGTATATTGCTATTGATTTTTTAGGGACCTGCTAGATAAATTAGCTAAAATTAATTTTCAAAACAATAAATTCATTGGGACATATTTTTATTTAACACTTCTATATTTACAAAATATGCCAGGTGGTGAATTGAGAGCTTCATTATGAGATTATGAGCATTATGAGCTTATTATGATAGAAAACAAAGAACTGTTTTTGTAATCAGTTCTCTAGAGGAACCAAAGCCTTTTACATTTATGGGAGCACCAGTCACAAGCTGAGAGCACCCCAGGGTCTTTGTTTGCCCTTGAAACTACAGCTTGGGGATAGAGTGGTACTTGAGCTCCCTCATTCCACTCTCATTAGTATAAACTTCTCTGTAGATACATATAAACATATTTACTGTAAGCACAATACATACACTCTGTGCTACATACTATCTGTTTCTAGCCTTACTAACACATAGGAAAAGTCTTCTCTCTTGTGCTGTTCTTGCATTCTTTAGATTTTATCAACAGCTTAACCATCAACAATCCCTGAAGTCCTGGGCTGCCCAATCAGCTTCCGTAGGAAGGGAGTCCAGTGGCTTAAAGCAACAAGTTTGGTTACATATCTCAATATTATCTTTTTATTTCCTGAAAGTCAACACACCACTTCTGAGGAGGATATATGAAACAATGTAACAAAATAGGCAAAGAAATTGGAGCACAGTATCAATGCCTGAGCAGTTATACCATATTCAGGCTGGTTTTATTCAGAAATACACTGATTTATTGGGGCTTATTTATCAATGCTGTGGGCAGTAACCAGTGGCAACCACAGTGATTGTCTTTTTTCAACCAACTGCAGGTAGAGCAATGAATGCAACAATTTGATTGGTTGCCATGGGTTAGTGTCCATGGGCAGATTTGCTTAATACAGGTATGGGACCCGTTATCCAGAATGCTCGGGACCTGGGTTTTCCATAATTCAGATCTCCTAATTCAAATTGTTTAAACAGTAATTAAACCCAATAGGATTGTTTTGGCTCTAATAAGGATTAATAATATCTTGGGATCAAGTACAAGGTACTGTTTTATTATTACAGAGAAAATGGAAACACATTTTTAAAAATGTGAATTATTTCATAAAAATGGAGTCTATGGGAGATGGTCTTTCTGTAATTTGGAACTTTCTGAATAATGGGTTTCCAGTTAAATGGTCCAATACCTGTATTGTTAAATGACCCCCAGTTTTTTTTATGGTGTAGATTTGACATTGCAAAAAGCATCTCAATAAGTTTTAGGGTACATAAAAGGCTACATGAGGCCGTATATGCAGTAGTTAATAAAGGCAACAAGGTTTATATGAATATTTTGAGCAGGAGATGGGAGCATAGCAATAGGATTTCCAGCCTTCACTGTTCCTGAGGACCCTCCAGCTTGAATTCAGGAAACATACCGTGGGCTGGCTTGCCTGACATATATGAATGTACTCTTTCCTGTGGAAGGAAAAAAGTTGTTTCTTTATACAGGTATCATGACGAGTTTGCACAAGTTTGCATTTGTAGATTTGTAGCATTTAGGAGCCTTCATACCCAAAACAGCAGCAGGATAGTTCACTTGCATTCCATACGCATTCCATACGCAACACGGTAATAATATTTACATGGCAACTTCCATTCTGTTGATTCATCTCTTTTGTGGAATTAATTGATAGTTCCTGTTAAAGTACCATGTTAGAGTTCATTTGCAGATTGCTCTATTTTATTAGGTATATCCATAAGCATAAAGAAACACATTTGTTAATCCATGGCCACAAACATCATCATCATTTACCTATACAGTGACAGCAAGTTAATCATCTTTATAGTAAAAATATAACAGAAGGGTTTTTACAATATTTAAGACAATTATTAACTCATAAAACAATAGGAGTAGAGAGCCCTGCTCACAAAAACTTGCATTCTACAGGAATAGGGAGAAAGGTTATTGAAAATATTTGTTGCTAAGTTTTAATTACATGTTGACTTCTGATATTCTAGGGTGGATCTTTAGTGAATGAGCTAGCACGAGGACATACAGCAATAAGAGAAGTTTGGAACAAGATGATAAGTGGAAAAGAGAGATTAATGTCAGAAACAGAGCATAGCCAGCATCTATGGTTCTCCAGTGATGCCCTATCTGTAGCTACTTCCAGTTAGGATTCAGTTATGTCTATTAGACATAAAAGCTCCTAGTGATTGCCTACAAATCTAAGTATCATTTCTAATGTGCCTATATACAGACAATTGACACACTCTGACCCCTGTTTGTTCTATGGAGATGATTACACCTTTAGGGTAAGGTCCCACGATTTACTTATACTGCACTTATATGCAGGCTGACAATCCGCCAATACACTTGAAAACACTTTTAATTGTGCCTGCTCCTGTAAGCATTGAATCTGCACATGTAGCCAATATCCACCAAATGGATATCAGCAGCGTGTGCCTGCACCTGGGATTTAGTGTTTCTGGGCATAATGAGAAGATTTTTCAAGCATAGAGTACTTATATAGGTGCACTTATATGCAGGCTGACAATCTGCCTCATGGGGCCCTACCCTATGTGGGATGTGTTTTTACTGATAATACTCATGTTGCTCCCCATGACCAACTGTTGTTTGGCAAAAAAAACTCCCTGTACACTGCTCTCCTGCCTGCAGTCTTATTAAATATTTAAAAGTAGCCCTCCTACTCAGTGGCAGCCTCTTAGTTTTGTGCCAGTGCTATGATGCATTACGTATACAGCATTAACCTGTTGTGTGAGTTGTGCCAGCTATGGCCAATTGGTACTAAAAGCACTTTTCATATTGCCAGCAATAGAACTTGCTGGTCAGTACCATAAACTGTACAATTTATGGCAGTCAAGTGTTTAAGCTTCATGTCAGATCATTCTTTAGGCCTTAAGAGTAAATGTGTACTATTCACTGTTAATTGTAGCACAACCTAGAAAGCTGTCATATTATGCTTGGTACAGTCCATTTGCACTTAGAACCATTGCCATTTACTGTTCTATTTCTCATGCATGTGGCAGTTACCATATAGAAAATGTAATGTATTGCACACCTATGCACTAAGATTTGGCTTGTTGCATTTACTGGTTTGATCAGCGTGTCAATTAATCAGAATGTGTGCTTAGAATGTCTGCTTCGACCTTCATTTTGTGCTAAGTTAGTCTGCAGAGCTTCATTATTTATTAATTGACCGGGCACTTTACCAGTAATAGGCATATCCAGAATATGTGCTCTTAACTTAATAATTGCTGGGGTACCACAGGCTTGTTACTCCTTAACCTTTAAGATTTGGGATCATCAGAAGGAAAGGCTAGTAAAGAGTTAATCTCAAGCTGCAGGCATACCTTCAGTTCTCTCAATAGTGCCCTTAAGTCTCCCCATATTTCTCCTGTTCAGATGATCAGAAGCCAAACAGGAAGAAAAAACACTTTTTTCAGAGAAGTCAGTGCAGCGTTTCTGTGAGTGCTTATGGTTGTATTTACATGGACCTTTCTGATACAGCTTACTTAGATTTTTCTTTCTCCTTTAATGCCCATACTGGAGGAGTGGGATTAATAGAGAATAAGGGGCAGATTTATTATGCTGTGTAAAAAACAGCAACAAAATTAGCCACACATTGCCAGGCTTTGGCTTGTCCTTTTTCTTCCACCGGAACTTATATAAAAAAACGGTGTAAAATCTGGCGTTTGAATAGCGAACTTCTTCATTTATTTTTTCCTTTTTCTTTGCCAAATTTCATTTTACACAGCATAATAAAAAGGCCCCTTAGTGTAAAAGGAGAATGAGTTCAGACTTCCCAAACCCACTTTGAAAGCCACAAAACTATTATATTAAATGGATCAGTCATAATGGTTTGAGGCCACTAGCATCAAGTTTAGTAGGGAAACAAACCAGCAAACAGAACAAAGTTCCCCACACTTTATATAAACACATTTGCAAATGTGCAAATGGCATAAAAAGTTCAGCAATCACTGGGATAGAATATTACAGCAATTACGTTATGTGTGATCACATTCTATCCTGCTGTTTGCTGTTCCCCTCTTTGGTACAGTGCCTATGCGTATAGGACTTACTGAAGTGCTTATTGAAGTTATTGCAGATGATTTTGCAAGTGGCACTCTGCCTTAGCTGTGACATTATAACCAGCTTGTAATGGTTAATTTATCCTTCTCAAGTCACACCCTAGCAGCCAGACTTATTAAACTAAATATAGACTCATTTCCTGCCAAACAGAGCCAGCCATTATTATTATTATATTTAGTTTGGTCAGTGCAAGCAAGTTCAGAGCTGCACAAGAGTTACAGATGTCTCTGAGGCTGCACAGTCCTTATAAATAGAAACTAAACAGAATCCTCTTAATGACAGAGCACAACCACTCATAATATACAGGTTTACAAGTAACATGTAACAGGCATAAATGAACTGGAGGATAATCACCGTCCCCTGTTGATGCTGTAAATTAGAAACCTAGTGGCTTAATGTGATTACAAACCAGCCATGTAACTCAGGGTATTGAGCTAATTAAACATATATTTATATCCCCTAGAGTTTTAAAATTAAAGATGGATCACCATAGACTTATCTTTGGATGCTTGGATAATGCTGTGCTTTTATGGGACTCTCTGCGCATCCTACCAACTGTGTGTACATAAGTAGCAATCAGTGCACTGTTCCTGTACAGCTGCCATAGCACTTGCCATGGTGGTTATTTTCCAGAAACTTCACTACAGTGCAATATTTTTACCCTGTAGAAGAATTACCCTGCAAAGGCAACCAGTAAGGTGACCATAATAAGCTATGGCCTTGTAACTTAGCAGAATATTTATCTAAGGGTGAATGGAAAATTACCCACAGAGTACCCAGAAAATTATGCAAAAATCCCATAAAAGTCAACAGGTTTTTCCATTTTTGGTAAAGGCTATTACAGAATTATAAGATGTATTTATTCATTTTTATATTTTACTCAGTATTCTGCTGGAATCAGTATCTGTTCCAATCCTAGTTCTACATCAGAGGAGCGCCCTTCCCATACAAAGTTTTTGTGTGACAGCAACCCCCATGGTAGCATGGCACATTGATTTTGACCACTCTTTAGTTCTATTCAGGGTCAGGTGCCCCCGCACCCCCCTATCCCCCAGCAGGGGCCCCCGCCACCTGCCCGACGTCCTCCCCTGAGCACGCATAAGTAAAACGCATCAGGGGTGGACATCAGCAGCAACAGGGATCAGGTCTGGGCCCACCGGGTTTTTTCCTGGCGGCCCAGTCCGACTCTGATTCTGTTCATTCTGTTGGTTTTTTGAAGCATGTTTATCAGGGGCGGGCCAAGCCGACCGGGCGCCCTAGGCAACCCGGTTGGCCAACTCCGCCCACCTCCCCGCCCCCCCGAACGGCGCCAAATGTGCGCCAAAGCACAGGAGAAGGTTCAGGGGTGGAGCGATTAGATCGGTGATTGCCTCCGCCGCTAATGACAAGCGGTGGAGGCAATGACAAAGTAGCGCTAGGGGTAGGCAGGAGAGGCTCCTGCCTGGCGCCCCTCAATCGTTGCGCCCTAGGCAGCTGCCTCTTCTGCCTACACCTAGTTCCGGCCCTGATGTTTATTAGAGAACTTACCATTTGATAAATACACGTCTAAAAAACCCATAGTAATGAATAGAATATGGGCAACTTTTTATGAATTAAATTCTAAACACACATTTTGATAAAATATGATAAATCTGCCCCTTTGGGTTACTAACTAATTGTATGTGACATGTACTGTCCATCCACATCATGTTGGTTTATTACTATGTTGTGAGATGGGGAAAAAAAATCTACTTTAGCACTTTGGATAAATATTATATCTTTACAGCAAATAGAGAAGTAATGGGCACATTTATAAAGGTGTATAAAATAAAGGTGTATTAATAAAACTTTGTAGTTTCCCTTTACAAGGGAATTGAGACCATGTATACCGATAGTGTAGATTATACATTGCAAAGAACTAAGTCTGGTGTCACATATTAATGCCATAATTTATGTTACTGTTTTACACCACCTCTAACTGGTTTAACCCAATTAATTTAATGGGACAATTTCAGATAGCAAAGCCACATCTCTTTAAACAGCAGCATTTTACACATGCTATACATACATTAGACATAAATACACAGCATTCTAGCTACTAATGAATGTATGCAGTGTTCTATGGCTTTACACTACCTTACATGTAAGGTGTATTCTAACACCTCTTTTATTATATACGCCTGTATTGTATGGTATTTCATTCTGATTGCCAGGTAACGTACTCCTCCAATAAGCACTTCAACATGTTTGAAGCTTGTACAAACAACTAAAACCAGGTCCAGAGTTTACAGAAGGGGCCCTGGTGGATACTAAAAGGCTGAAGTCCTGAATCTGAATCAGTGCTATTTAGCCTGTGAGTTTGCAGCTGGCATGGGATGCTGGAAGTGGATGTTCAGTCACTTAAATAGTAAGAGAAGTACTTACTTTCCATCACAAAGGGGCAACTCTGAAGCTAGCGTGCTATGGGAAAATGCTTCTTTACCCTGTCCTAATGTGGATTCTAACCATGTTGTAAACCAGTGCTGTCCAACTGGCGCCCCCATGTAAACTTTAAAATGGTGTCAGTACTGAGATTAACTGCCCCCCCCCTGCATTGTTCACACCTCAGATTCAGGCTGTAATCCCCTGTATTGTTCACACCTCAGATCTATGCTGTCTGTGTGTGCCATACTCTACCTCCCCTATGCTGCCTGTGTGTGCCATACTCTGTCTGCCCTATGCTGCCTGTGTGTGTGTCATACTCTGCCTGCCCTACCCTGCCTGTATGTGTGCTATACTCTGTCTGCCTTACCCTGCCTGTGTGTGTGCCATACCCTGCCTGTGTGTGTGCCATACTCTGTCTGCCCTATGCTGCCTGTGTGTGTGTCATACTCTGCCTGTCCTATGCTGCCTGTGTGTGCCATACTCTGTCTGCCCTACCCTGCTTGTGTGTGTGTCATACTCTGCCTGCCCTATGCTGCCTGTGTGTGCCATACTCTGTCTGCCCTATGCTGCCTGTGTGTGCCATACTCTGCCTGTGCTATGCTGCCTGTGTGTACCATACTCTGCCTGACCTATGCTGCCTGTGTGTGCCATACTCTGCCTGTGCTATGCTGCCTGTGTGTACCATACTCTGCCTGACCTACGCTGCCTGTGTGTGTCATACTCTGCCTGCCCTGTGCTACCTGTGTGTGCCATACTCCACCTGCCATATGCTGCCTGTGTTTGCCATACTCTGCCTGCCCTATAATGCCTGTTTGTGTCATACTTTTCTTGCCCTATGCTAACTGTGTGTGCGCCATACTCTGCCTGTGCTATGCTGCCTGTGTGTGCCATACTCTGCCTGCCCTGTGCTGCCTGTGGAAGGTGAACCTGGCAGGATTTGCTGTGAACATTTGGAAATAGATATTTTATGGTCCCTAAGGTGCATAATTATGTGCTAGGGGTTGCTGCACTGTCCACAGGGGAGAAAGAGGCATATGGATTTAAGGGTTCATTACTAAATCAACTTTTTTCACATATGAGTGATAGGTGGTATCCCTGCAGCGAGTGGGAAAAAATTCTGGCCCTTGGTACCACAGAAGCTGGACAGCACTGTTGTAAATAAATCAAGCTTATTGTTGTTTTATTAGGGCTCTGGCACACGGGGGAGATTAGTCGCCCGCGATTTAACTCCCTGCTCGCGGGCGACTAATCTCCCCGAGTTGCCTACCCCTGCCATCCCACCGGCGAACATGTAAGTCGCCGGCGGGATGGCAGACGCGGCGGCACGATTTCGCGCAAATCGCCGAAAAAGACTCGTGAGTCTTTTTCGGCGATTTCCGCAAATCGCCCCGCCGCGTCTGCCATCCCGCCGGCGACTTACATGTTCGCCGGTGGGATGGCAGGGGTAGGCAACTCGGGGAGATTAGTCGCCCGCGAACAGGGAGTTAAATCGCGGGCGACTAATCTCCCCCGTGTGCCAGAGCCCTAAAGCAGTACATTCCACAATGTGGTTATGTGTTCCACAATCCTCTGTTGTAAAACTGTGCTACACACAAATAAGTCTGAGCCCAAACCCCTTTAGTGTAACACAACATAACAAGGCACCAAGGTCTGTAACACTTTAAACTATTAAACCTAGCATATTGTAATTATTAGTTACTTACATCACTTTTGTCTTTGATATTAATTCAGGGTGTAACGAGCCTCCATTTCATGTCTAATTTTACTGACAGCACATAACACTGTCCTGATCAGTTTAATTGTTATGTAAAATAATGGCAAAATGATTTTTTTTTTAAATTACATTTTTAGGAGGCAAATAACCTCTATATTATACAAAATCGTTTTGTGTTCAGAGGGGTATTTTAGGCAATTCCATACATTTTACAGCTAGAGCTCTAGTTTTGTCTGGGTCTTGTTTCTCCAAGGCAAGACGGTCGTTAAAATAAAGAATGCCTTTTCATAGTAATGGACGTGTGGAATTCTTTTTATCTGTCAGCATTTCTCAGCCAGACAGTACCAGCTGTTACAGAGCTGCTGATAGGCAGAGGGTGCAAGCAGCATACAAAATTAATATGGTGCATGTGCTGACTGACTGACTGACCAACCAGAATCCCAGAGGCATAATCACTCCCCCACATTACACAAAGCTGGTACATACAGTACTTATCCCAAAAGTATGAAAGCTGTCATTGCTGCAAAGGGAGGCTTTATATAACATTACATAAGTGCAGGGGCTGAATATTTAGGCAAATTGCATATTTTGTTTTTTATCATATTTTTTCTAACCTATTACAAATACCACATTAGGATCCTGCAGACAGTAGGTGCCAACCTCAAGCCCTGCTGTACATGCAAGTTACTACTGTTAAGGTTTAAAACACAAACATGAATTACCACTAGATGAATAGAACAAAGGTTGGACATTGGTGGACAGTGATGCAAATTATTTATATATCACAGACACTCATCTTTATTTGCGGACAGTTTTTAGAAGTATAGGCTGGGGTTCTGCATGTTACATCTTCCAGTCACTCAAATTGTGCATTTTGTAGGTTATTTCAACTGCTTTGTGGTTGCTATGGTCACATACCCTAACAAACAGGCAGTTCTATGAACAGTAGCCTAAAAAAGAATGTATTGACCCCATACAGCAAATGGAAATTACAAACATCTACTGTATTTAGACTGTAACCTTAAAATGCTTCATTTAATTGGACTTTATTCTGCTTTGTTATGCTATTCAATGGAATTCTGCAATGTGAAAGAGGCCAAGCGCTAACAACTTGCAGTGCTCCCAGAGGAGAATGTATTGGGATTTACAGAGCACAAGTACTTTCATGGTTTGCAGAATTTTATCAGTAGAAATCTTAACTCATTAAACTGTAAGCACAAATAAAGCATTTTAAACTGCTCTAGAATAATTACCAGAATAATTGTTCGTAACTAATACATCTGTTAAATGATCTTTTAACAAGTAACTTTTTCAGTACCTGGGAGCAACACATTTCAAAGGTCCTTTCATGCTATAATGTTATTTTGACAGACTATTATGGAGACAGGTTGAGTGAAACATTGACTAACAAGCAGAGGAAAACAGCCTACTGGACCCTGCCAGGCCAACACACAACTTTGTATTGCCTGTAGCTGTTTTGTTTTTCCTTAGAAAATAAATCTATAGATCTGGATCCAGATCCAGTTTATTGTTGATACATTTTTGGCAGTTCTGCTGCAACGTCAGACTAGTAGCCACATATGCTGCTGTCAGCCGTAGCTTACCTGTTTATGGACACTGCAGACAAAATGGGCATTGTAGGATATACACAGGCAGACCTTTGCAAGATTAGCCAGGCATTGGATATTGGAGCCTGACTTAGACAGGGACTAAGAAAACCAATTGGAACAGCATCCAGATTAAAATAAGTCAGGGTAGACTGTAAAATCAGAACTACAGCAAGGTTATGCCAGAGTCTAGTGTTCACTATCACAATTGAGTTAAACAGAAAGATGTTAAAATATTACTTTTATTTAATTGCTACTACTTATGCAATTACTTCACCCCTTATTTTTTATTCAATTGACTCCATCCAGACCAGCGCTACGCACAAAGCCATTCCAAGTATTTGTTACTTTTTATCAGGCCTGAACTGGGATTCATAATAGGCCCTTGTATTTCAAGTACACACAGGCCCAAACAGCCTCCTCAGGTACAATAAATAGTAGCTGTCTATGGCATCTTACAGCAGCCCCTCTGACATTTGCCAGAACCAACCAATTGCCACAGTACAGGCCTATTTTTCATCCATATGCTATGTCATTAAAATGCCTTGTGCTCCATAACAAATTAGTGTTGCTGAGTAGGTCAGGAGTTCAGAGCCTGTTAGGATGAGTTTCAAAGAAAAAAATAGATATGGGGATAGACTATTTCAGAAGTAATTAGAAAGGAGCATATGAGCAAGCAGTAATATAAACACTCCATGTGTCACTGGTTAAAGGGAATGTCCACCCAAAAAAATGGGTAAGCATAATGGAAGAAGATTCTAAACTTTCCAATATACTGTATATTAATGTCACATTTTTCAGTGGTTTCAAATAATGAGGAAACCCAGATTCACTGGGGAGTGCCCTGGGCAGTGCTTCTTTTACCCGGTGCAGCATTGCCTTACCGTTTCCCTCTTTTTACAGGTGTCCCTAGCACAGACTTAGGCTTGTGCATACGTAGTAGATTGAAATTTAAAAAGCTTTATTACCAGGGGCACTAGGGGATTAGATACGATAATTTCTAAGGATCGCAAATATCACAAAAATGCTTACGAAAAATCGTATTAGTCATGATAATATCGTATTGGCGATCTGAAAGTCACAAAAGTTTTGTATATCTACTGTACGGCGCTGCATACATAAGTAGTGCTTTATAAATAAAGATATACATACATACATACATATCCGAACGATCGTAAACGGCGGGAAAACCTTTCTGACTTTGATCCTTCTGTGCATGATTTTGGAAGCCTCCCATAGGACTCAATGGCACTCTGCAGCTCCAACCTGGCCCAAGGAAAGTCTCCCATAGGGCTCAATGGCACTCTGCAGCTCCAACCTGGCCCAAGGAAAGTCTCCCATAGGGCTCAATGGCACTCTGCAGCTCCAACCCGGCCCAAGGAAAGTCTCCCATAGGGCTCAATGGCACTCTGCAGCTCCAACCCGGCCCAAGGAAAGTCTCCCATAGGGCTCAATGGCACTCTGCAGCTCCAACCCGGCCCAAGGAAAGTCTCCCATAGGGCTCAATGGCACTCTGCAGCTCCAACCCGGCCCAAGGAAAGTCTCCCATAGGGCTCAATGGCACTCTGCAGCTCCAACCCGGCCCAAGGAAAGTCTCCCATAGGGCTCAATGGCACTCTGCAGCTCCAACCCGGCCCAAGGAAAGTCTCCCATAGGGCTCAATGGCACTCTGCAGCTCCAACCCGGCCCAAGGAAAGTCTCCCATAGGGCTCAATGGCACTCTGCAGCTCCAACCTGGCCCAAGGAAAGTCTCCCATAGGGCTCAATGGCACTCTGCAGCTCCAACCTGGCCCAAGGAAAGTCTCCCATAGGGCTCAATGGCACTCTGCAGCTCCAACCTGGCCCAAGGAAAGCCTCCCATAGGGCTCAATGGCACTCTGCAGCTCCAACCTGGCCCAAGGAAAGTCTCCCATAGGGCTCAATGGCACTCTGCAGCTCCAACCCGGCCCAAGGAAAGTCTCCCATAGGGCTCAATGGCACTCTGCAGCTCCAACCCGGTTCTAGGTGAGGCTGATCTCTCTAACAGCCGGGAGACCAGTTTCACTAGTAGTGGTGGGGAGGAGAGCAAAGCTAGGCCTAAACAGATGGTGGTTATAGGGGATTCGATCATTAGGAAAGTGGACAGGGTAATCTGTCAAGCGGATCGCTTCAACCGGACAGTTTGCTGTCTTCCTGGTGCCAGGGTTCGGCATGTGGTTGATCGGGTTGACACATTATTGGGAGGGGCTGGGCAAGACCCGGCTGTCTTGGTACATATCGGTACTAACGACAAAATGAACGGTAGGTGGGGGACTTTAAAGAGTGAGTTCAGGGATCTAGGCTCTAAGATTAGGCAAAGGTCCTCCAATGTCATTTTTTCGGAAATTTTGCCGGTGCCGCGTGCAAGTTTAGGGAGACAGCGGGAGCTTAGGGAGCTAAATGCGTGGCTAAAGTCTTGGTGTAGGAAGGAAGGGTTTGGGTTCCTAGAGCACTGGGCTGACTTTTCCTTGGGGTACAATCTATACAGCCCTGACGGATTGCACCTCAATGGAAGGGGGTCTGCTGTGCTAGGGGAGAGAATGGTTAAGAGGTTGGAGGAGTGTTTAAACTAGACAAGGGGGGGGTGGGTGAGCTAGAATTCCATGGGAAAATTAGTGTAGACGGGGTAGGGGGACTAGCAAAGGGTTGTGGGGGAGGAGTGAGGGGGGCATATAGTTTATCAGATAAGGAGCTTCCGTTACAAGGAAAGCAGTCTCATAATTGCCTTAGCTCTAATTCTCCCTTAGCTAATGTAAACATCAGAGGGAGAAGTAATAATCTCCGCTGCATGCTGGCTAATGCGCGTAGCTTGTCGGGTAAATTAGGGGAGCTGCAAGCTATTGCATGTATTGAAAATTATGATTTAATAGGTATCACTGAGACCTGGTGGGATGATAAATGCGACTGGGCTGTGAATTTAAATGGGTATACACTTTTTAGGAGGGACAGAGAGATTAAAAAGGGTGGAGGGGTTTGTCTTTACGTAAAGTCAGACTTAAAGCCATGTAATAAAGACATTACCAATGAAAACGTCGAATCTCTTTGGGTAGAAATTTCAGTAGGGCTGAAGGTCACAAAGAAAATGATCATTGGTGTATGTTATAAACCACCCCGTATAGATGAGGGGGATGAGGCCCAGCTATTGTTGCAAATGGAGGAGGCTTCAAAACTGGGTCAAGTTGTTGTTATGGGGGACTTTAATTATCCGGACATTGACTGGAGTAATGGGGTGGCTAAGTCAGAAAAAGCTAGTAGGTTTGTAAATATGCTAAATGACAACTTTTTATTTCAGGCAGTTCAAGAACCCACTAGGAATGACGCTATTTTGGACCTGGTGATTTCTAATAATAATGAACTTATCTCTAACATTTGTGTGGGTGAGCATTTGGGGAACAGTGATCACAACATGGTCTCCTTTGAGATAATGCTGCAGAGACAGCGCTATAAGGGAGTAACTAAAACACTCAATTTTAGACGTGCAGACTTTGCCAGTATAAGGGCATCTCTGCAATGTGTCAACTGGGAAAGGCTTTTCATGGGGTTAGACACAGAAGGAAAATGGAACATCTTTAAAACATTGCTTTGTAGGTATACGCAACAGTATATCCCCCTAGTAAGCAAGGAGAGGCATCGCAAAGCAAAACCTTTATGGCTGAATAAAAGTGTTATTGTCGAGGTTGGTAAGAAAAAACGTGCTTTTAGGGCATTCAAGTTAGCTGGGACAGCAGAAACTTTCATCAGGTACAAGGAAGCAAATAAAGCATGCAAAAAAGCTATCAGGCAAGCTAAAATAGAGATGGAAAGGGATATTGCTGCTAGGAGTAAAAAGAATCCAAAATTATTTTTTAATTATGTGAATAGTAAAAAAATGAAGCAAGAAGGGGTGGGAACTTTATTATCACGGGGGGGTACGTTGGTTGATGAAAACGGGGAAAAAGCTGAAATTTTGAACTCTTATTTTTCATCTGTCTATACATCTGAGGAGCCAGATAATGAAGGCTTCCCTTGTAATATGCCCAGTTCTAGTAATTTAGCTACTGACGCATGGGTCACTCGGGAGGAAATTCAAAAGAGACTTGAACATGTAAAGGTAAACAAAGGTCCAGGGCCGGATGGGATTCATCCCAGGGTATTAAATGAGCTGAGCGCTGTGATTGCCAAACCTCTTCACTTAATTTTTCAGGATTCATTGAGGTCTGGCATGGTGCCAAGAGACTGGCGGATTGCTAATGTGGTGCCGTTATTTAAAAAGGGATCCCGTTCTCAGCCTGAAAACTATAGGCCTGTTAGTCTGACATCAGTAGTAGGAAAACTTTTGGAAGGGGTAATAAGGGATAGGGTACTTGAATACATTGCAGTTCACAATACTATTAGTTTGTGCCAGCATGGTTTTATGCGTAACAGATCTTGCCAGACTAATTTAGTTGCCTTTTATGAGGAGGTGAGTAGGAACCTTGATGCTGGAATGGCAGTTGATGTCATCTACTTGGACTTTGCTAAAGCGTTTGATACAGTACCTCACAGAAGGTTAATGATCAAATTAAGGAATATTGGCCTAGAACATAATATTTGTAATTGGATAGAGAACTGGCTGAAGGATAGAGTACAAAGAGTGGTTGTAAATGGAACATTTTCTAATTGGACCAGTGTGGTTAGTGGAGTACCGCAGGGGTCAGTCCTTGGGCCTTTGCTGTTTAACTTGTTTATTAATGACCTGGAGGTGGGCATAGACAGTATTGTTTCTATTTTTGCTGATGACACTAAATTGTGCAAAACTATAAGTTCCATGCAGGATGCTGCCGCTTTGCAGAGCGATTTGACAAAATTAGATAACTGGGCAGCAAACTGGAAAATGAGGTTCAATGTTGATAAGTGCAAAGTTATGCACTTTGGTAGAAATAATATAAACGCAAACTATCTACTGAATGGTAGTGTGTTGGGGGTTTCCTTAATGGAGAAGGATCTAGGGGTTTTTGTTGATAACAAGTTGTCTAATTCCAGGCAGTGTCATTCTGTGGCTACTAAAGCAAATAAAGTGCTGTCTTGTATAAAAAAGGGCATTGACTCAAGGGATGAGAACATAATTTTGCCCCTTTATAGGTCCCTGGTAAGGCCTCACCTTGAGTATGCAGTGCAGTTTTGGGCTCCAGTCCTTAAGAAGGATATTAATGAGCTGGAGAGAGTGCAGAGACGTGCAACTAAACTGGTTAAGGGGATGGAAGATTTAAACTATGAGGTTAGACTGTCGAGGTTGGGGTTGTTTTCTCTGGAAAAGAGGCGCTTGCGAGGGGACATGATTACTCTGTACAAGTACATTAGAGGGGATTATAGGCAGTTGGGGGATGTTCTTTTTTCCCATAAAAACAATCAACGCACCAGAGGTCACCCCTTTAGATTAGAGGAACGGAGCTTCCATTTGAAGCAGCGTAGGTGGTTTTTCACGGTGAGGGCAGTGAGGTTATGGAATGCCCTTCCTAGTGATGTGGTAATGGCAGATTCTGTTAATGCCTTTAAGAGGGGCCTGGATGAGTTCTTGATCAATCAGAATATCCAAGGCTATTGTGATACTAATATCTACAGTTAGTACTAGTGGTTGTATTTATAGTTTATGTATGTGAGTATAGATTGGTAGGTGTGGGTTAGGTGTGCTGGGTTTACTTGGATGGGTTGAACTTGATGGACACAGGTCTTTTTTCAACCCTATGTAACTATGTAACTATGTAACTATGTAACCCGGCCCAAGGAAAGTCTCCCATAGGGCTCAATGGCACTCTGCAGCTCCAACCCGGCCCAAGGAAAGTCTCCCATAGGGCTCAATGGCACTCTGCAGCTCCAACCTGCCCCAAGGAAAGTCTCCCATAGGGCTCAATGGCACTCTGCAGCTCCAACCCGGCCCAAGGAAAGTCTCCCATAGGGCTCAATGGCACTATGCAGCTCCAACCTGGCCCAAGGAAAGTCTCCCATAGGGCTCAATGGCACTCTGCAGCTCCAACCCGGCCCAAGGAAAGTCTCCCATAGGGCTCAATGGCACTCTGCAGCTCCAACCTGGCCCAAGGAAAGTCTCCCATAGGGCTCAATGGAACTCTGCAGCTCCAACCCGGCCCAAGGAAAGCCTCCCATAGGGCTCAATGGCACTCTGCAGCTCCAACCCAGCCCAAGGAAAGTCTCCCATTGGACTCAATGGAACTCTGCAGCTCCAACCTGGCCCAAGGAAAGTCACCATACTGAAGCTTGAATGAATCCGAAACTTTCGTATTCGGCACAACAAATACAGTTTTGTCACACAAATTGTCGTGCTTTTTGTCACAAAGTACGAAAAAGTCGCAAAAAATACGCACAGTACGAAAACTTGAAAAAAATAAAAAAAATTTGTATTCAGAAGCGATCGTACTTTGATAAATGAGTCTTAGTGTTGGCAATGCCAAGGTGACTTGGCACCAGGGATTTAAACCAAGTCTATCTGTAAGCTTAATCATGCACCACTGCCAACCTGGTTCCATTAAAACGATAATTCCAAAATCGTGGGACTGACCTCTCCGAATCAGTAGCTGGGGGACTCAGATTTGGGATTTGGAGGTGAGCACTGTTTTATGCAGTATATTGTAGCAACTTTGGCTGAATGGATGATGTTTTCATATATCTGTAACCTTAAAATTAACTAAGGCAGCTTGTATATAAAATAACTGATAACCCCTCTTTAAGAGCATTGACTGCTAGCCCTGTGCTGTGCCTTGGGCTCTATACAACTCATTAAAATGTTTCCTGGCAGAGGCAACGTACTATAAGCATTAGTCCCCCTAACCCTGAAACTGATACAGGGAGCTAGGCTAAGGAGATTTGTTTTATCTTAAAAAATGGCAAAAGTCCACACGTCGAATTAAATGTGCAAAGGCTTGGCTTTATTTATGCACTGCAAACTGTATGACCTTATGTGTAATGCATAAATGAAACCAGTCATGAGTGCTGTTAATTAGATGTGTGGAATTTCCTCCTTACTGTGAATGTGTATCTGCTCCTCTGCTGAGTGAAACTATTGTACCATATTATTATTTATTATCCTTTATTTATATAGTGCTTTACTAATATTATATATCATTCATATCATTCCCTGTGCTAGTGGAGCTTACAATCTAAGGTTCCTGTAACATTCACACACACTGTGCTCAATTGAATAAAAAGTCAAGCAACCTGCCTGTATGTTTTAGAAGAGTGGGAGGAAAACAAAGCAAACACTGGGAGCTGCAGTGCAGTAGTTTCATTCATATAATTGTGCTCCCCCACACTATTTATCTTATTGTTTAGCGGTACATAACAGTTCTCATTGTCCTGCAAGAAATGTTTATTTATAACTGTTCACATAACATATGGGGAACACGGAAGACGGGCCTATGTTGTGCGAATGGCTGCACATACTATTCAGCTCTCCTCTGATTGAATTTCCTGTCTTCTCTGGAATGAATCCTTATCTGACAGGGCCTGGTCAGATTCCGAATGAGAAAAGAGAGCCGGTTCCCTATACAGGCCAACTGGCTGTCAGTATAGACAATAAAGCTGGTCATACATGCACCGATAATATCGTACGAAACCTCGTTTCATACAATATTCGGTGCGTGTATGGCAAGTCTGGGAATCGACCGATATCGCTGGAGGCTGCTGATATCGGTCGACTCGCCGATCGGCCAGGGTAAAAGATTTTGATCGGGCGCCATAGAAGGCACCTGAGCAAAATCTGCCGTCAGGGCTGAATCGTCAGAAGGAGGTAGAAATCCTATTGTTTCTACCTCCTTATCTGCCGTTTCAGCCCTGAACGTTAGTGGTGGATTGAACGATCTTTCGTGCGACCGATGGTCGCACGAAAGATTGCAAATCACCACGTGTGTGGCCACCTTAAGAAAGGCAATAAGAGCTGAAATGGCATGCAAAGTCTGCCCCATGTATAGGCACATGTAATCCATAAAAAAAACCCTCAAGTCATTTGCCATACACTGCGGAGGGCAAAACTGTGAAAAGGGGCCATTTTCTTTTCTCTTACTTGAGTACAAATACAATTTAAGATTATTTTCTTATACTGAAATGAGAATCAGTTCCTTCATAGTGTGTGACATTAGTACATCTGAGACAATTTGGATTGCAACCCCTCTAGTGCCGGCTGTATATTTATGCAAAGTGAAACCAAATGATTAGCTGTGGAAGGAGAAGTGATGTGAGTGAATAGCCACCAGACAAGACATTCTGTGCTCCAGATCTGAGAGAGCTTCAGTATTCTGCCAAACAGTAATGTAGCCATTCAGCCTGGCAACGACGCAGTACAAGCTGTATTCCTAGTGCCAAGTCTGTTGTGTGCTCACTAAGAGATGAATGCAAAGCACATCTGGAGGCACTAGAGCAAGGCTTTAACTCATTTCCATTAAGCCTAATAAATAGTGCTCCAAGGCAGAGAATTACCATAACAGGCTTATGTTTTACTCTACTAAATTTTAAACCCATCTAAAAATTTTTGCAAATCCCAAATTAGTTTGAAACAATCAGCTATTCTACTTATTTAAAATCCACAGTAATCTGGGTATGTAGGCCAATGGTAGAAAATGTTGTGCTGTATAAAGTGAAAAGGAGCCAGCATTATAAATTATACGCAGCGCTGAGAAGGGACAGTCAGGTTGGCAAAACAGTCAGGTTTAGGAACTTCAAGTAACAATTACTTACAAAAGCAGCCCTATTAGTGAAAAATGACCAACATGACCTATAGGTAAATTTCAATGTACATTCATATTTTAAAAAGTAGTTTTTACGTGTCAGAATCAATTTACTGTTCTTGCAATTACTTCTGTTGCCTTAGTTGCAATTAAAAACCAATTTCCTTGCCTGTATTTTGTTTGGAGGAAACCCTCCTAGACACAGGCAAAGATCCCATTTTTCCAAACCAATGCACTTGGGGCGGTGTGGGCTTTTATTGGGCTGGATGTTTAAACTTTTAACATTCATTTTTATGTGCTTTTTTTGCTTTATATTTTATATGAAAGTGTGATTTACAAACATGATCAAAAAATGAATCCTACCTTGTAAAAATAAGAGCCTGTCTGCTGTATCTACACCTCTGTATGCCATGAGGTTGGTAAGTACTCTCCACATTGTATTGTGTGTTAGGGGGTCTGCCCAGATCCCCAGATTAGCAGATGTTTCATATATATTGTGTAATGTCAGCTTTCATGCATGGGGTGACCTGAATGTGTAGGTTGCTATATAAACCACAACCTTGGTTCCATATGCTGGCCCTTTACACTGTGGGGGGGGGGGGGGGGTTAGGGCAATAAAAGGGCACAGGAACAGAGATCCTACATGCATGCAATTTTATAGATTTCACAAGTAATTAGCTGCAGGTGCATGGGTCTCTATAAAAGTACACATTCCTTTTGATCCATTATACAGGGTGTTTGCTGGCCAGTCGTTATTGAAATTCTACATTGAAGTCTGTGGAGCCCATGCACAGGCTGGAAGCCATAAAATGGCAAATGGGGGCCACTAAGATTGTAGGTTCAACAGGGCAGGGACACAATTCCTCTTTTATTATTTTATTGACCCCTGTTTGTAATTTACCGTATATCCGTATAAGCCGATCCAAATATAACCCGAGTACCTAATTTTACCTAAGAAAACTGGAAAACCTTATTGACTCGAGTATAAGCCTAGGGTGGGAAATGCAGCTGCTACTGCTAAGTTTCAATAATCAAATAAATAACAGATAAATAAATAATAAATAACTTTAGCGAAAGAAAAATGCTACAGCAGCAGACAAAAGCAAGTTTGGGAAGGCTAAGGAAGCTGCCATACTAATTATCAAGTACTTGCCATCCTGCTGTGTGTGCGCTCCCATCGTATCAATCATGTGCTTCACTCATATGCTGTGTGCGCTCCCATCATATTAGTGCTTTGTGCTCATCCAATCGTATCTGTGTGTGCTCCCTGCATATAAGTGATGTGTGCGTGTCCCATTATGGCGCGTCACATTATGGCGTGCGCAGGTACGCACGCATACACATCCGTCCATGGGGGGGTTGTTTGTGCGCAATTTTTAGTGCTGAAAAACTCGGCTTATACTCGATTATATACGGTAAGTACTGTTCTGTACATTATTATAATCATCTTACTCTGTTATTTATGAAATTGGTCATGTATTTAAAGGAATACACTTTTAAGAAATGAAACAGTTAATGTCAAACCTTCAGACCTCCAGAGGTGATAATGTTGCCACTTATTTGGCAATGGCAACTCATTCCTATGGATTAGGTTGGCAGCACAAAGGGAAGAGGGATATAATATAAGAAAAGCATCTCCTGGGGCTAGGCCTATAGACAAATGGCATGGGTAGGGTGGGGGTACATGATGGAGCAAAACAAGATTTTTTTTACAGTGATTGTAGGAAAGGCTATGGTGGGAAGTAAACCACCCAGGGGTGCTGCTACCATAGGGTAAGGTGAGAATCTTCCCTCAAGCAGCAGTGCCCTACATGTTACCAGGGCTGAAAATGTCCAAAATTAAACTGGAAATTTGACTCTTTTAGTGCGGAGAGTGCAATTGCACTAGTACTGTGGCCTTCCCTGGACCTGCTTGGATGCGGAGGGGTGAGGGGGCGGCACAGAGAAGGGCAGCTTGGCACCCAGAAACACCTCTAAAACCACTATGTTGCCAAAATTCTCTCTCCCCAAAACCTCTGTATCTTGTTTACATAGGGGTATCTCGTCTTACTCTAAGAAGTAAGAATGTTTGTACTTTATCCTTTGTTATTTCTTTAAATAACTGAACTTTCACCATAATATTGGCTTTCTATTCTATTCATAGCAGTTACAGATGGAAACAAGCTTAGCAATGTTTCTTATACCAGCATGTCTAAGGTAAGCTTGAATAATCCATATGTAAATATTTACGTTGTCGTTTTTACTTTATCCCTTTATTTAACTACACTGCCTTCACCACAGTACAGTGGAAAAGACTGCAAGTTTTGACAGAAAAGCAAACAGATGAGCATCACTTTACCTAAAACATGCCAAGACTTGACTTGGCACAGCCTCCAATCCACTGAGTTCTGCATTATAAAAAAAAAAGCTTTGCAAACATTTGAGTTTTAAAAATACTCCAGAGGCATCAAGCAAGTTCCCTGGGAACAAACAGGATTAATGAAAGGGCTCATTGGCCTGTTAAATACCAAGCAGCACCAAGAGGGAATTTTATAATCAGATAAACCATAATGACAAAATAATGACACCACAATAATAAAAAAATCTCCACTAAATATATCAGCAGAGATCAGCATCAGACTAGGGGACACTGTGACTGCTCCTAACACCACCTTCATGCCCACATGCGCGCACAACCTGATCCTAAACCATCTCTCAACTTAAAGTGGCCATACATGTGCTTGCCAATATCTGGCCAAAAAACATCCAGATGACAACTGGGCAGGTTTAAAAATCCCATTGGGGCAAGAACAGCATAGGCACTCCAACTAGGGTACGCCAGAGCCCCCTGCAAAAAAAACTTTTGAGGGGCTCAGCGCACAGCTTGGGCCCCCACTAACTACCAGCCTCCTGCCACAGTCTCCCGCTGGAGTCTACGCCACTGGCAGCCATGGGTATATAAAAGATTGCAGCTGCTAGGTTAAGTTGTGGTAATTTGGACAATGGGGCCCATGGGGACTGGGGCCCACTAGAGTTTTTTTCCTGTATTCTGGTGGGCCATTCCAACACTGGCAGACATCCCCACTAACTGGCAGTTTTGTTCAGTCGATCGTCTTACCAACGAGTCTGAAAAGGAAAGTATTGGTTTCCAAGAGATAATGGAGATGCTGGTTCAGACACAGCTTTTGGCTTCTTCATAACCTTGTAAGCATCTTGTAGCCTTGGAAAAGACACATAGTAACTTCCCGTCCTTGTACTTTAATATCCATAGAGTGCTTCCACTTTCATGGGATAAATAATACATCATGTAGCTCCCATTATTGCTACAACATTTTTAGGGGGCACTGAGAAGGGTCAAAGAGGCCTATATTGAGTGGAGTGTTCCAACCCATAGTAACCTGTATCCTTCAAATTGGTTCAGTTACTCCACGTTACAATGTGGGCAATTTGGATCTCAAAATTACACTTTTAACATTGTACTATTTTGTAAATGGGTTGTTTTAGTTCATTAACGAACCACCATGCTCCCCCCATTATTATTTGCAAGTGAAAAACACATTTACCACACTTTAGTGATTTTAATATTGCAAACAGGGCTATGATTCCCACCATTCCATGAGTTTTGTTTCCATGCTAAGCAAAACCACTTAGACATCTTCATAAATTATCAAAGCCAACAACAGAATTTTACAGACAGTAAGAACTAAAATAATAACAGATGGATCCTTATATTGAGAAATACCCACTTGAATTAAGACATGAATATAAAGCACTATTCTGTCTTTTCTCTGCATAATATTATAACAAGCCAATTTATTTACACCTACTAACTGTCTGCCGTGGAAATTCTACACTCCCCTTTAATGCTATCTTCCTGACAAATCTTTCTATTAATGTAACATAAATGTAGCTTTTACCATGGTAACGGTATGTGATGTGCAGCAGGCGGAAAAAAGATGAGATAAATGCAGGTGAAAATAAAGAGTTGAATTAATGCCATAAATGCTGTACAGAACAAAAGTACAAGGGCTGAATAGCCTAAAGCACAATAGTAACATTATTCAATGATGTTAAATAGTCTCTATAGTTCCTGTTCTCAGTTTAACTTTTTCACTTCCATGGGGCATAGTATCCTTTTCCTTAAATGTTAATGCAGGGCTGGGGATTTACATGTATAGACTCAGGAAACCCTTATGGCACGGGCCCATCGCAGAGACAAAGGCATCAGTCCAACCGCAGTCTCAGGGAATGTACAACTATACTTGCAATCATAGTCCTGCGAAAAGGTGAACATTATCCCAAGTCAATCCAGTTTATAGCAGACTGGAAGAAATTCTCTTACAGAATTTCCTTGTGATTTGCTCCATCCCTTCTTACTTCTGTTAGGGTACCTGGTCCCTACCAATGAAAACAAACTAGCAAACTTCCCTGTAGGTATGGGTCAGCTAATCAAGAACTTGCATAACACTTGCCGGTATGGGAGAGTGGCACAAAAGAAACCATTACTATAAAAGAACCATGTGAAAAAACATCTGGAGTTTGCCAAAAGCATAGCAGTGACCAGCTGTGATGTGGAAAAAGATTTTATAGCCATGTACAAAGCAAAATGTGTGGTGCTATGAAGCTGCTTTTCATCAGTAGGCTCTAGGCATCTTGTTAAAACAGAATAAAGACTGGATGGTGAAAAACAGAGGTGCAAGAATTTGACCTCTAATTCAGAATGCTCGGGACCTGGGGGTTTCAGGATAACAGATCTTTTCGTAATTTGGATCTCCATACCTTAAGTCTAATAAAGATCATTTAAACATGAAATAAACCCAATAAGATTGTTTTAGCTCCAATAAGCGTTAATTATAGTTTAATTAGGATTAAATACAGTAAAGTATTATTAAAGAGATGTGTTATATGATTTGACCATTTTGCTCAGCTGCAATTGGTCTGATTCAGATCTATGTATGAAGTAAAAGTTAGGGAACCTGTATGTTGTATTGTCACTGAAAGAGGTGGGGGGTTTAGTATAACAGGACAATGAGTGTAAAGGCAAGACCAAAGTAAACCTGAACTGGCTCAGGAACTAATGTATACATGTCATCTAAATAATCTGAACAACCAGCAATAGTCTGTTTGGAAGACTAGGCCAAATCATCCATCTTGTGTGCCAAGCTGGTCCATACTGACCCCAATAGACTTTAAAGGGGATGGAAACCTTGCTGCATGGCACTGCTCAACCAAACCAAACATACTCATTTGTTGCTGGACTACAAATCCTGCAATGTAATTTATAATGAAGGTTGAGGCATGCTGGAAGCTGTAGTCCAGCAACACCAGGGTTGTATTCTTAATTAAAGCAATATTGCACAATATAAAATTTCTACAATTTTCCCCAAATCTCCACAGCCAGTGACTGCTTTAAAATGTGAAAAATCCTCCAGTGAGAATCCCAGCTGATCTGTGTAAATCTGGCTCCCTATACTTTGTTCCTACAATTGGAGTTGGAAACTTTAAGCACAGTTTCCCAGCACTGAACAAGTCTGTCCTTAATCCCCATGTCTGATTCCAGCGTCATATATATGTAAGATAACAGTAAGATGCCTGACATAGTGCTGGGAATCAGCATTCTTGCTGGTCAGTTCATTTGCTTCTATAATGAAGTTTTTAATCGCTAGTATTCTTATTGTTGAATTTTCTTGCATCCTTAATTAGGTTTTTGCACCTTCTATAGCAAAATTTGGGGGGCGCAGTGGGACAGCATCATGGTTGGGTTTACAACCCATTAAAGCTGTTATTGCTGCAGAAGCAAAATAAAAAAAACATCATCTTATTCATTAAAATGGGAAAATTGGTCATGGGTTAAACTACTTTTGCAAACCACTATAAAAGGCTATCAAAGGTGCAGTGTGTTGTAGTTTAGTAAAAGCTGAGGGGGTCAAAGGTTGTGCATCCCTAAGGCTGAGGCCCCATCCTAGATTCATTAACCAGGGGCCCATAATCTAACGCCAGCACTGGTGACTTTTTAGAAAAATCCTGCACTTCTTATAAGGTCACTTCCATATGACAAATTAAGTTGCTTCATATGAAAAAAAGATCTTTATTATAAATCAGTAGATGTGTGAGAGAAAGTACCTTTATATAAACCATTTTCTATTCATTTAGCAATAATTTGGCTCACAATGACTCCACCACCATGTCAATACGCCTGCTGATCTGGCTGGTCCAAATCTGCTGGTCCTCTGTGCTGTTACTAAAACCGTCAGTGTTAACACCACTCCACACTCTGCTTAGTAAGAGATCTATATATATGCAGATCCATTAGCAGCACTTCTGATGAATATTTTATAAAACTATTAAGAGCCAATTAGGTAAGAAGATCCAGAAGGGATTTATTTGGGAACACGTTTAAGTTTCTGCATAATGAAAATGATTTTTCCCTAGGGCTCAGATATTGATTTAGTTTCCCAGTGTGTATTACTTATTCCCAGGTTTGGTCATTCAACACATGATCAGAAAGACTCTATTAAACAGATATTATTGTGCACAATGGAATATTGGGTTAAGGGGCCCTTGTATCTGCTGCCCAGGTGCAGACACTGTGCGGGGGGGTCTAACAGTTAAAATGGGTGAGGGATTAGTTCCACATTACAGAAAGACCCCTTATCCAGAAAATCCCAGGCAATTCAGACATTTGCACAGGATAGAAGAAACAGCATTTTCCAAAATTAGAGGTATAACTGAGTACCACAATCCCCACATTTTAAGGTTTTGAGGGACCATTGTTCCATAGCAACACCAGCTTAGGTCTTTTAGGGTACGTATGTGCCAAATTTGAACAGTGTTTGAGAGTAATTTGACCCATTCCTCCTGGCAGATTTGCTTCAGGTTGTGATGATTCTCGAGCTCCCTAATTTTCAAGCAGTGCCACAGATTCTCAGTTGGGTTTAGATCATAGCTTTGACTAGGTTATTGCAGGGCATTCACCACTTTTGTTCTTGAGCCTCCGGTATTACTTTGCCTCGTTACCTGCTGAAAGATCAACTTAAGCCTAAGCTTCAGCTTTTTTTTTAAGCAGATTCAGACTCTGGAAATTGCCATATATTATAAGTGACCCAGGTGTGATGTGGAAAAACACAAAAGGAGTCACTAGCATAATATTTTGTGCGTGTTAGGCTGGAATTATTTTTGATTAGGCTCTATTGACCCTGTCCCAAACCTCAGGTAAGCTGTTGGGGTTTACAATAAAAGTGATATTTTCCCAGTTACCTTTCCTTGGTTTGCTCTCCAGCCTTGATTCCCAGCCAGAGAATGTGTATGAGTATGCAGGCAATTGATATTGTGCGCGTGTCTTACAATGAGACAGGCAACAGAGTGAATCGCTCTGATAAAAAAAAAGCTCAAGGCAAAATTTGTAAATCGTAAAAAGAACGGATACAGGAATAGCAAAACCATAGATTTGCATAGATATAATCTCCCTCAGTGTCTTTATGAGGCTGACTACATGTCCTGTTCAGCCACATTGGGCAAGTTCAACAAGGCATATAATGGTCTTGATTCTATTTTCATTAACTTGTGCCTTGAACCTAGTGGCACTTGTTGAATGCTGTAGCATTTTTAAAGGATTTTATTTCATTTAAAGGCACATTGCAGTGGATTTTTTTTTTTTTGCCTTATAAAGGCTTATACAGATGGGTGCAAGAGTCATGCATTTCATGTCTGTTATAATGCATAAAAACTTGCAATACAAAGTAAATTAAATTAATTTTAAATGCATTTTAAGTAAAAGAAGCCTATAAATAATTTTCTCCCTCTGTTTCCTACTGCATCGAGCAAAGATTGCTTCAAGGAGGAGATTTCAGAGATTCACTCCTTATATAGGCTGCCTCTCCCCCATCATAAGGCTCCTTCATTCCACTTGGAATTACTGTATATTCTTACACATACAGACATTTATGTTGCTTTAAAAACTTCTAAACCATGACAGTATGAAAGATCATATGATTAGGGATGAGCAAACCTTTTCGTTGGTAACGTTTTGCTGTGAAATTCGAGATTTCACCAGTGGTAAAAGATTTTCAGGAATCTGCACTCCATGTATTTTGTTTACCCCCCTCAAAAAAAAACATGTTTTTTGTGCAAGAAAAAACATGCAGCACTAGAATTTCACCACATGTTTTAGTTTGCAGAAAAAACTCAAAACACAGGAAAAAACCAGAACAAACCCAGGTGTCAATATTATGTTTTCTTTGCATTTCATATCAACCAATTAGATCAGAGCCCTCCCTCTGTCTAGCTAATACACTATCCGACTGTCTGGGTACCATGTTTGGAAATAAATTAGCAACATGGGATGCTTTTTTTATTTTCTAAACAAAGAACAGTTGGAGCACAGTGGCAAGGAGCTTCTCTCTAACAAGGACAATGTATATGCTATTGCAAAGCTAAACATTGCTTTACTGCAATGTAGTTTCACCTTCCCATGTACTCCAGTGCATTTGGAGAATTATCACTACATTTTCACTATTTTGCAAATTCCCCATGATTTCTCGAATGTTTCTGGAGAAACTGGACAGCTTTGCTCATGACTACATATAATGTTTAACTTGTGAAGATGAAAGCATATTAACCTAAACAGGTGCCAAACATTATATTGTTTAATATTGTAATCACTACCACTACCTGTGACTGTACTGACCTTTTCTATAATGAAGCATTGTGTTTGAACAATATGTGTGAACAATTATCCCCTCCAGCAGTCAATAGCATTTGAAATGTTTGAGTAAAAACATAAAATATACAGTACATCTTCGTGGTTTGTTAGTCTTGTATTTTGGGTTTTGGCTTGTCAAGGCACGCATTGCTGGAATACAGCTTGTATCACAAAAGAATGGGTAGAATGTACTGGTCTAAATCCAGAAATAACTGGAGTGGCTGTAATCAGTTGCTCTGCAGAGTGTTGTGGTTTAATCATAAGAGAAAAATGCAGTTTATATTGGGCTTGTTCTGCTATCAGTGACTGAAATAGCTCTGGCTTGCAAAAATAATACAGTAATGGAAGTACTTAGTAAAGCTCAAGAGTTAGCATTGTGTCCTGGGGTAATGCAGAATAATGCATAATCGTTCCATAAATAAACAGGCTGTAATAATGGAACTCAAATATCTTTTAGTATTAACCTGCAAATTAACTCTTTAGGGCAGGGGTGGCCAATACGTTGATCGCGGTCCACCAGTCGATCCACCAGTGGATTCCTGGTGGACCATGATCAAGCCGGGGATGTGGAAGTGCTGCGTGAATGTGTACATGCACTGCGTCACATACATACGCATTCACGCCGCACTTCTGCATTCCCCGGTCATCTGTCGATCGCGACTGTAATAGGTCTGGCCACCCCTGCTTTAGGGCATGTACCACTATTACATATAGGATAGACGTAGTTTAACACTACAATAAACTTGAGGTCCATGTGGTCTTGCAAAAGAACACAGAAACAACTTATTTCACAGTTACCAATATAACTTCTTCTATAGTAATCGTCAGTACTATACAAATTTAGAGCACAGGGGACAGCTATGTGTCAAGATACTAGGGCTAGGCCCTAGTTACCATAGTTTCCTCTTTTTCTGGGTCCCTATCTTGGTATCAGCCTCTACAATGGCCCCTACCTTACTCATCATTGGAGCCTCAGCAGCTTGACTAGTCTAACTCACTATCTCTCACCACCTACAGTGAGCTCCACTAACCTATCATTTTTTACCATAAAGGTGGCCATACATGCACCGATGATATTGTACAAAACCTTGTTCCATACGATATTCGGTGCGTGTACAGCGGCTCAACAAGGCAACTGATATCGCAAAAGTCTGCGGATATCTGTCGACTCGTCAATTGGCCAGGTTAAAAGATTTTGATCGGGTGCCATTGAAGGCGCCTGAGCAAAATCTACATTCAGGGCTGAATCTTGCAGAGGGAGGTAGAATTTCTATTGTTTCTATCTCCATATCTGAAAATTCAGCCCTGAACTTCAGTGGAGGGTGGGAAAGCCCTTTCATGCGACCAATGGTCACACAAAAGATAGAAAATTGCTGCATGTATGGCCACCTTAACTCTTCACTGCCAATGAGGTGGCAAGGCTCAGGCTCCCTGGCATCATTCACTTTTCTTTTCACATCAGCCAAAGAGGATATGAGACACTTCCTTATATAGTCTCTCCCTCTAAGTGACACTGAGAGGAACCTGCTCTAGAACCTCCTTAACTATTTCCACTCCATACAAAGTAATATATAAGGCACTATATAAACATTATCCATAAATATATGTGCTGTTAGCATCCTTCCTGCTTTAGGGCAATGACAAATGGGATGTTTAGTCTCCTGCAATAAATCCTGGCTACCGAGGATGACAAAACATCACTTGTTTCCTTCCCACTGGCTAAAATGCAAATTGCAGGTGTGAAAACATCAATGGTGTGGCTGCTTTCCCAGTGGGAAATTATTTTAAGTCGTGGGCCACTATTCTCCCGTGTCAATGTCTGCTTCCAGTGTCTGAGCTATCAGCTTCTCTTGGGGCTACTGTAAAGAGAATTGTCTAATGCAATTAAAATCAAATGAATATATAAGGGGTAATTATGAAATGATATCTGCCAATGGAAAAAAGCACTATGTGCCACAAGCTTTATACTTTATTCACCACTTCCGGCTAAAAGCCCTAATCTGTAACTAAATGGGACTATCATAAGTTTAAAGGTGAAGAGTCTTTGATATAAATATACAGTTACGCTGTAGTGGATGCTAAATTGTTCTTTTTTTCATAAAAAAAACAGGTTTCAAAAGGCTTCATCATCAGGTTTTACAATTTTTTTCCTGTTGTTTTTGATATATAAATGTGTGCTCCCTAAACCTAACCTACTGCAGAAGTACATTGCTGTCATTTAGAGTGGAGGTTTGTCACTGACGAACAATACTGCAGTAACTGAAGGGTTAAGCAGTCTCTTCATCAGTATTCAGCCACTGGGTTGCATCATGATGACATCATGGCCATGGATACTGCCATTTTGGAAGCCTGTAAAGACAGACAACATAGGTATGCTAAATGATATACAGTTCAGCAGGAAATTAACAACCATGTTTTTTCTAATTCATATAATTTTTACCAATTAATATTAGTTAATGTAAGGTTATGTATAAATGGGTGGTAGTTTTCTCATCTGTGTGCAGAGAACACTTGTATTCATGCAGTATTGTCTAACTTGTGCACTGCATAATTTAATAATTTCCTCATTTTACTATATAGTTTAACTAATATCATAAACTCTTTCATCTAGATCTGAGCTAGAAATTTGTGTTCCATCCAAGTGTCCTATTTTACCTATATGAGAATATGTTGGTATAAGGAATAATACTGATTAGTTACAGTTCACAGTTAATGTTCAATGCTGCATGGTTAAATTAGTTAGAAATTCTCTGAACATCCTCAGTAAAGTAAACCGTGAGTAGTGTTTTTCCTTGATGTAAAATTAATTACAGGTGCTCTCCTGGGTCCCACAACCACCTGCTGTGTGTTCCTTTCTATAAATACAATCAGCTGCCCAGTCCCACTGCACCTTACAAGAGTTCACAAAAAGAGCACTGGCATTTTCTGATAATGAGACAGTCACTGTATTCTATGAAAAGGTCACATATATTGATGCAATGGAAAATGTCCAACATTTTGTGAAATTACATAAATATGAATTTAACTGGACTGCATATCTTCCAGTTTAATTCTTAATGAAAGTAAATCCTCTTTTATATTGTATGCGAACATATTACAAGGAAACATTTTAAATAGTGTTTGACAAAATGTGCAGTGTAGACCTTTTTTTAATTAAGAGATTCTAAAATGAAATGACCTTATGAAAGGGAGGGGAAACTCTATATGAAGCAAAGATGCAGAAGTCGGCAAGTTTGTGAATATTCACAAATGTTTTTCTAAATGCAGTTGTCAGCAGTGTCACAAGGATTTGGTTCACAGAAATTTATTATCATTTGAAACATTACCTACATTAATAAATACATGTGGTTTGATTCAGAATCTTTAAGGCTACATGTTTTCTGTGTATTTACATCAGTGGAGAAAAGCTGATCCACTTCATTACATCCCCTGTATGTGGGTGCACAGAATTGGCCTGTCAGTGAACACACAGCATGGATTTCATCGCTGAATCACTAAAGTATGAATTTTTGTGCCCAAGGTCACATACAGATGGGCAATTTGCCCTGCGGTGGTGTTCTCCTGTGAATGTTGTGGGCCAACATAGATTTTGCTCCTCTTTTCAGCAGTTATGGGGCACTGGTGGTCACATTGTGTGTCATATTGGGGTGAATCTGTGTTGTAATGATTATGAATAAACTGACATGTTTTAAAAATAAGATATTTGCAATATAGTGAGTGACCTTATTACCACAGTCTTTTATACCCCAGATGGGACAATTTTCTATATTTATTGACCAGAGTATCATAATGTTGAGCTTTCTCTTTCTTTCTTAATTTCCAGCGGTGTACCATCCCATGTTGTTTATTAACTTTACAGGGACAAACGCTATTGATTGATGGTGTGGGTTCTAATTGTAATATAGATCTGCTACATGATCCTTCCCAAAATCTACACTGCGCTGTTGAAGTCGACATTTCTTATTTTTTTCACTCATTTTGCTGTGCCTTGATATCTGGGCCAGTCAGACTTCTTTTAAACAGACTAGTAATATTTGTTACCTGATTTTATTGTTGATATAAGTTTGCCAGAATTTTTATGAGTTAAGGTGACCATACACAGGCAGATTCCAGCTCCCTGATATCGGGAGAAGATCTGCTTGCTTGGTGACTTCGCCAAGCGAGTGGATCTTAGCGTGTATGGCCATCTTTATTTTCTTGATGCCATTTGATATCTTAAGCCACAGCAAAAAGTAGTCAGTTTCTAATTAGATCTAGACTGTTTTGAATAAAAGTCACAAACATTCCTCAACTAACATACAGTACATGTTTTCCTAAAATTTTAGGCTAGATTGGTTGAAATTCTACCACAACATGCTCAAGAACACACTGTTAAAAACAACAGTCTGACAGTGTAGCTATAGAAAAACACGAACTCTGTTCATCTTAAAGAAACTGTAAAGAAAAATAAAAGTGGGTAAATAGAAAGGCTGCACAAAATGAAAATGTTTTTAATATAGCTAGTTACCCAACAATGTAATCTATGGCTAAAGGCTGAAGTTAGCAGATAACAGCAAAGATTCAGTGAAAATAAAACCACATTTTAATGGCTCAGAGATTTTTTCAAAACATAATACAAAACAAATTCAAATGTATACTATACCACACAGTGACAGGGTACATCCTAGTGCCTCTCCTAACACGTTTCGCACAAAGTGCTTCATCAGAGGAGACCTCCTCTGATGAAGCACTTTGTGCGAAACGCGTTAGGAAATTTGTTTATATGGAATAAAGTTTAGATTATAATGGAAAATAGTAATAATAATCTGTGACATCAGCTATAGGATTTGGCATATTACGAGAAGACACATAGATGGGAGCAGGTATTTCATGTAAAACCACAGATGTCAAGTAATTTATTAAAACAGCCTAATATAAAAAGCATGGGAAAAAAAACCTCAAGAGCCTCCTTTTTGGAAGAATATTTACGAGCTTACATGTGAAAAAAATAATTTTAGATGTTTGTATTAGTGTTTTTAATGGTTTTTACACTTAAAGAAGAATGAATGTAAAAATATAATGCCTGCCCCTATAGTAGGTCTCTGATACTACTAGAAGATCGCTATGTTTTTAGTCCATAAAATCCTTTTATTAAAAAGTTTTACCTGTTCCTAATCTGCATCCTGTCTTTAGTAACACTGCCGCCATCTTAGTAAAGGAAGCGCTGACCACAAATCGCTAATGCGCATGCGCACAAAATCTGTCCACTTGTCCCGAGCTGTGCGTTATTGCTGAGAGGAGAACTTAGTTTTATAGGCATGTGCGATAGATAAAAATCGGCTCATGTGACTTACAGTAAGGCTGCCGGCGGCAGCAGGGAGGAGACAGAGCGTTAACTCCTGGACTCGCTATCTTCAAGCAGCGCATTTGCTACTGAATGCCAGCAGGCACACAAGAATAAGCCAGCGCTATAAGTTATACAAAAGGATGCCTTTATAAGAGTTGTATTTTTTAACCTTTCAAACTTACAAACTTTAGTAACTGGGCCCCTTATTGGACACCCCACAACCACAAGGTGGAGTAGTAGAGATAAGGGCAAGGGAGCGTCTTGAGAGGAAACTTCGTATGCCATACCACCAGCCATTTACATTTTAGCCGGTGGGATGGCATTTCGGGGAGATAAGTCGCCCGCAACAAAGGAGATTTGTTGCACGCTGACTAATCTTCCCTTGTGTCACAGCCCTAAGCCATGAATTTTGCTTTACTTGTGATTGTAGATTGTAAGATTGTAAGCTTTATTGGGCAAGACTCTCTTCACCTCTTGTATCGGTTATTGATTGCTTTATATGTTACTCTGTATGTCCATTGTATGAAACTCACTTATTGTACAGTGCTGCAGAATATGTTGGCACTTTATAAATAAATGTTATTAATAATAATAATTAGGGTTGCCACCTTTTTTTGTAACACAGTACTGGCCTTTCGATATTATCTTTCTTCCTTATTTACATTGACAGCAGACATCAGTTTTACTAGCCAGGTTAGTAACGTTCCAGCCAGGGGGCAACCTTATTTGCCACCACTGCCCTAGGCCCTGAGCTTCAGCCCCAGCCTTTACAGACTTCTGTATCCAACAAACAAGCCCCTCCAACCCTTTAATAATTCTCAGCCCTATCACATTTATACCAGAATACTTCATTTAAGCAGAACATCATAAAAATGCTTGCAAATATAAAATTCCGAGACCATTTTTAGAACTGCACAGTGCGATAATCTTGTATGAATTTCCTTTATTCTCTATTCTTACTTGGACAACTGGGTTGTTTGGAGTAAGCCTGCCCTCTAGTGGTTTAATTAGAGTTACACCTTACCAGCTCAAGAAGAATGTAATTTTGTCCCGTTTACAGGCATGTTATGCCTTGATGTAAGAGGTTCACTGTCCGCTATTCTTGCCTTAGCTTTGCTTATTTTATGAAATACGTGGCCCCCTGCGAGCTACCGCCAGGCTCTAACAAAAGGCGCCATGCGTGAGGTGAAGCGAAGGGCACGTTGTGATGACGTCACTGGAAGTGCGCGGAAGAGGCAGGAGACCTGTCATGGCTGGAGGCGGGAAAGGGAAAAGGAAAAAGCCGGCTGCTCAGCAGGTGAGAGCTAGGGGTAAAATGTCTGGAACATAACGAAAAGCGCTTGCAAACTAGCTCCTTAATTGTCTCGTAAGGTGGAACATACGCGAAGATACGCGGTCCAGTATGTGTGGCTCAGAAGAGAGTATAAAGCACAGTGTATCTGGTGCTCACATGAAATTAGTATTTTGACAGGTATAATAAATGTATTTCCAAATATTGACATTACCTCACGTTGCTGGCCTTTTAAAGAGAATCTATACCCAAATATTTGATCAATGAATTGTATATATTTTTAACTTTATATTATGCTACTGGGATTCACAGCACTGTACGGTTTGACTTTATAGAAAAGTACACACAGACAGGACAAGTATATAAAAACACGACACTTTTTTAAATTGAAGATATTTTTGTTATTAAGTGTGGAATCTACACACGGGCCGATTCTAGCTGCTGATATCGGTCCCACAGATTCGCCAGCTAATCGGCCTGTGTATGGGGACTACTAACGGGCCTGCCCGACCGATATCTAGTCGGATCGGGGACCGCATTGGCTCAATCATGTGGCCCCCGGACCAACTTTGCCTATGCCCGTCATTATAATTTGATCGTTTGGCCCCAGGGCCCACCCGTAGCGAGCGGATCTTAAGGTGTATGGGCACCTTAAGGGGCAGAGGAGTGAAAGGCTTTGAATGTTAGCAGTAGGGTTTGTATGCTATCCTTTGCTTAACAGGCAGCCACGATAAAGCTAGATTTTACCAGCGGTTGAGTGGGTTCCCTCTTAGGAGAGATTGGGAGGGTTCACCAGAGGTTTAGCTTGATTGCAGGGAGAGAGGTTAGTAGTAAGTTGGAATAGGATAAGGGCATGGGTGAGTATTTTAGCAGTTGCTTGAGAAAGAAAGGGGGGTGCCTTGGCAATGTTGCAAGGATAAAGGGCAGGTTTTGGACTGGTTTCCCTCAGCACTTTTGCTAATGCCATTTCACTTTATTATTAGTGGCTTTTGAGATTGCATTTTTAGACTTGTAATAGGCTTATGGCTCAGCTGAGAAGCAGCAATCAGAGGTTAACTGAATACAGAAAGTGCATAGATGGTTAGGGCCTTCCACAATTGTTCTTGAGCTAAGCCGGCTGTATACAATTTTAAGCAAGACTAGGGGGGGAATTCACAAAAGATAGATGTTTGTGAATTAGGTGGAAAATCCGACAAATCTATCTATCTCCACTTTTGTGAATTTGTCTTTTAAACAGACAGTTTTCAGATTTTGTCATTTTCCAGACATTTTTTTTATGAATTTGCCTTTAGCTGTTAGTAAATCTGTCTGTGCCTCCAAACCCAGTCCCACAGCTACAGGAGCCTTCGGGGTAAGGATTTTACCAGCAGGATTTTGCATTTTATATGCCATTTCACTTTGGGGGCATTTCCTGAGGGGTAATTTTTAGTTTGCCCAGGGAAACTATACATCATTTTTTCAGGACAATCTGGGCTTTATAATGTTTTCTATATTTCTGTGTAATTCCACTTCTGTAACAAGATTTAAGGGTCTAAATACCGTCTTCTCTAGCCCCTGCTCATTACTGGGCAGCAGCAATCCAGCCCCCACACCTACATGCCCAGTGAATAGAGCTCCAACAGGACTAGGGCCCACTGGGTTTTTATCCAGTGCCCTGTTGGGCCAGTCCAACCCTGTACCCCAATATCCCAGTTTGGGTGCTAGTGTGTATGTGCCACCAAGATGGCTGCTGGGAGCAGGTGGGGGCCAATGCTGTCAGGCAGCTCTGTAGTTCTGGACAGGCTATGGGGGCACAGATAAGTTGGGGCAAATGTCAGTGAAGTGGTTAAAGAGGGGGCACTGCTGCTAAAACTAAAAATTTGCCTGGGAGGCTTTACTTTTCCTTTTAATAAAAATGTTTACAATATATTCACGCAAAATGTTATTATTGTCTCATTGATTAAGCTAAAACTAGCATAGCAATGCAAATGTGAGGTAAAAACTTTTTATATATAAGATATAAATTAAACTTTTTTTAATCAGTGTTTTACTTGTTTATAAAATGTTAATGAGGCTTTTGCACCTATTGTTCTAGGGTTAGACAGAAACTTGTCCCCTAACAATAGGCTGCTAATCCCCATTAATATGTTACTGACCCCCCAATGGGGCCCCTACCTTAGGTGTGAAATGGAGACTGGGGGAAACCAAACAAAACAGAAGAGCTTAGAATTGGTCTGACAGAGTTACACTGAGCTTTACTCCATTTTGAAAATGTCGGGGGAAAAATGTTGTTAAAACGTCGTATAAATGTCGTTTAAACGACAAATTCACAAAAGTGTTTGTAAACTGTCTTTCTTTCACCAAAAACAGAAAAGTGGCGGTTGAGTCGGAATTTAGGCGGATTTCTGTTTGTGAATCTGGAGAAAGTGTTTTCCACCACTTTTACTCCAAAAGAGGGCTATCTCCACTTTTGTGAATTCCCCCCTAGATGTTTTAGGCCAAAGGTGGCCCTTCAGAAGAATGATCTGAATGTTTTAAAATCCATCCCCTGTATTACATGAGAAAGAAAGGGTAAATGGCCCACAGCATGGAAAATCTAGAACAACACAGTCCAAGTGCACAATTGAGTTATTTTACAGCATTTCTGTTATGTAACTAAAATCCTTGATACTGATGTTTTAAATGTTCTTCTTAACAGTGTGAAGAACCGTGTGATGCAAAAAAGAGGCACTCGGGCAGATCAGAGGTTTCGAAGGATGTACAACAAGAGGTAGAGGCCCAGTATCGGCTCACCATGCCTGAGGATTTCTACCAGTTTTGGGCTTTTTGTGCAGATATTGACTCAGAAGCACCAAGTGGTAAAGTGTATTTCTTGAACGTCTGCAGTTTTATACTGTGTATAAATACTAGATCTGGGGGGTACAGGAGGTACTTCAGTAAGGGGTTCTTGGGACAGGGGACCCAAAGAGAAGAGAATGAGATTTACAAAAGAATGGGGCTTGTGGGTGGATTTTGTCACATAGGCGTGTGTCCAGGTCTGGTCAATGGTGATCGTGCTGGGTGCACTTAGAAGGAAAAAGATTGCTACATGATTCTCTCTGAAAAGTACCCTGGACCAGTGCAGTTTTCTGCTAATAGAAGCACTGGCCCTGGGAACTAAGTTAGTGATTATAACCAGTAGGGGGTGTCTAACATTTGGCACCTTTCAGTGAGTTATACTTTCCATCTCCTTTACGCATAAACATTTGACTTTGTTTATAATAATAATAATAATGATGATGATAATAAAAGAGTGTTTAAAAAGCACCAACATATTCTGCAGCTCGGAACAACAAATGCTCAGTCAGTTTGAGGGACACATTTTATTGCAGTCTTCACCCAAATTAAATGGATATATTGTCAGGGTAAAAGGGGTTTACTTATACTTAAAATAATTTGTTTTGCTGTGTAAAATAGTGTATTTTTAAAAAATTTTACTTTGCCGTACTTTTGAAACAGATTATTTTGGTATTTGTGTGGGGAAGTTGTATTTCCTCCTTTTTAAAAGAAAAAAAAAAAATCTTCCTCCTTTCTTTGATAGTTTGAATGTTTGTTTGTTTTTTTTAGTGCCAGACAAAACAGGTCAAAAGATCCTCATTGAAGTCAGCAGCTGGTCAGATAGTATGTGCCATTAACCTTAGAATGGAAAAGCTTGTGATGAGACACAGAAAACAAACCATATAGAAATCTAACCCCCATATATAATAAAAGGCACTAAGTTTGCCCGGGAGCATTTACCCATAGCAACCAATAAGATGTTTGCTTTTAAGCAGTAAATGCTTCCTGCTGATTGGTTATAGGTTACTTCTCCCGGGCAAACTTAGTCTTTTAGGGGGCTATGTAATAAAAGACACTGACTCTAATATGGCATGGAATAATAGCATTATATAAGAATTTAAGTTCAGAAGTTATGGCAGCACGATTGCTTAGTGGATAGCACCTCTGCCTTGCGGCACTGGGATCCAAAGTTTAATTTCAGCTTTGACGCTGTCTGCAAGGAGTTGAATGTTCTCCCTGTGTCTTTTTGGGTGTACTCTGGGTTCCTCCCATGCTCAAAAACATACAGACAGCTTAATTGGCTGCTGATAAAAATTGACCATAGTGTTGCTGAATGTGATAGGGACCTTAGATTGTAAGCTCTTCTAAAGCAGGGACTGATGTACAAGCTGTATGGTGTTAAACAATGTGGAAATGTTTCTGTGCTATATAAATACCAGGAAATACATTAAATAAATTATACAGTTGACCATCAAAAGCTTAAGTATTCAAAACTTGGATGTGCAGACCTCACTGAGCAAAATTTTGTACAGTATAAGGAAGGTACCTGACATTCGATGGGTGGTGGTGTATATTATTTACTGGGACACAGGGCAAGACACCAAGAATAAGAGATTTATTGCTGTTGTTTTTAGATGTTCTGCAGTCAAGCCTTGGGTTGCAGCTTGTTGGCCCTTATGATATTATTTCTGGTAAGCACAAGATAACCAAAAAGGAAGCCGAAATAAACTACAATTTGCACTGGAGGTTCTATTATGATCCACCTGAATTTCAGACTATCCTGGTGGGGGATAGCAAAACACAGTTTCATATGGGGTATTACAGGTAAGCAGAATGCAGTTCCAATGTAAGTCACAGTAAACCAATGTCTAAAATACAAAAAGCCTACGCGATACGACATAGCTATATCAATGGCCGGTTTCTGTACTGTGTGATGTCTTATAATATATATGATATATATATCTTCTGTTAGGGAACTAGCCATTGTCAGACACCCGGCAAGCTCTGTTTATTTTTGTGTTTGTATGCATTGATAATAAAGGCTATTCATCTCTGCATACACCAGATTCTTTTATGTGATTTTTTTTAAATGGCAGAAGATTAGAGTTTATATCATACCTATTAAATAGAGTTTAAACTCATTTACTTTAGGGGTATTTCCTAGGGGATCTGTTAGTTTACAAGGACATTTATATGTTGTTTTTTCATGACAACCTAAGCTTCCTAAATCTGCATGAATTTGTGTATTTCCACTCCTGTATCAAAATTTAGGACACTCGGTACCGATAAAAAGCATTTTATGTTAATCACGCACTCTCCATTACCTTAATGCAAACATTGGCTTGGTCTAAATACAGAAACGTCACCATTAATACAAATAATCGGCCATCCAAATGCTTTTATTGTTCCGCATCAATAAATTCATATTAAGGCATATATACAGCTCTTATTTTCTTCCCCTTCATTCAGGGACTCTCCTGAAGATCTTCCTGTCTTTGTTGGAGCCAATGAAGCCGCTAAAGGATGTCAAATTACTCAGCTTGGAGATAATGTATTTTCTGCTGTCAAGTAAGTTTCTTTTCCCTAGAGAAGATCTTTCATACTGCCGAGCACAGAAGAGAACAAAAATGGCATTGGTATTAAAATAGATATTTAAGTGGTTTGTCCACCTTTCGGAAATAATGAAACCATTCATTTGCATCCCTATGATGCTTTCCTAACTGCTGCTGACTCCTTAGCTGTTCTGTTTCCTTTACAGCGATATCTAGCATGGTACTGTTTTTGTGAAACAAAACAATTTTTCAGTGTGAATGAAATGTATAACCCATTCCAGATACCTTGTGCTTCGGTTTAAACAACAAAAAAAAAATACTTAACTCTGGAGCGCCCTCCTCTGTCCAGATTTCTCAGATGAGGTCTTATGGGGTAAAATAAAATAAATAAAAAAAAAATGGTACTGTGATACTCCCAAAACAACTGGTGTTAAGGGCACAATGAGCCCTTCATCTCTTCAGCTTTAGCCTCTGATTTTGCTGAATCAACTGCTTTGTTACGTAGTACAACAACAATATGATATTCACAATAGGGTCCAATAACTTTGAAAGTGAGAGGAAGCTGGAGAAGGCGAATGAGACCCAAACATATGGGGAAATTGTTGAACTGTTTTATAACATTACAAGCTGTTTGGAGGGCATTATATACAGGCCTGTGCTAACTGCCAGCTTATTGCAATTGCTGAGTTTGGGTTTTTATGTTTTCTTTATGTATCAAATTACTTCCCGGCAGTAGTAGTAAATGTGTATATATTCTGTCCTCTAGGCAATATGCTTCCAACAAGCTTAAGGAAGTTACAGACAGAAATCTATCCAGCACAATTAAAGATCTGATAGCGAAGCTGACTGCACAAGCTGAAGATTTGGGTTACTCGTTGGAGCAAAAGTCTGCAACCATGAAACGACGGGAGAAGAAAGTATGTTGCATTTTATCTTCTCCAAAGTGCTTAATTAGAAAAGGGAATGATGATGCAAGTATATTAATTTTTAACCTACTCTGTGTTATTTAGGTTGTAACAAAGTCATTCCATGGTGCAGGTCTTGTGGTACCAGTTGATAAGAATGATGTTGGGTACAGGGAGCTTCCTGAGACAGATGGTATGTTGGACGTTTTTTTAAAAAGGGGTTTTTAATATCATATATAAAATGTTGCATAATATAGGCAAATGTAATCCTGGGATGTAAAGTCCTTCCAATGTATGGTTTCCTATTACTGAAGCTATTAAATCACCTGCCCCTGGATTTAGGAAACCTGAAACGAATTTGCAAGAACATTGTGGAAGCTCCAAATGATGAGAAAAGAATGAAAGCTTTTGCTCCAATCCAAGAGATGATAACTTATGTTCAGTTTGCAAATGATGAATGTGATTACGGTATGGGGTATGAACTTGGAATGGACCTCTTCTGTTATGGATCCTATGTAAGTAAAGCTACAGAGACTTTTACATTAAATACATATGGGGAAATTGGCAACCTGGGGTTACCCAGAAACTGAATTTTGAGTTAATGATTAAAACTAAAAAAACAGCCTTAAGTTAGGCTGAACAGGCAGATATTAGGTGCCAATTTGCCTCCTTCAGACAGAGTCGGCAGCTTAGCTGCCCATTTATGGGGAACTCAGACAGGCCTACCTGACCGATATCTGACTGGAAATCAGCCTCATGTTGATTGGACACAATTTGGAGAGATGAAGAGTACCGGCTTGTTGATCTGGCACTTGCTCCAACGACCGCTTTCCCTATTGTGATGATTGCTTGGCCCTTAAAAAGTCAGTGTGTCGGCAATCCAGGGTTTACTAGATATAGGCGGTGCAAAATCAAGGTTACTGACTTAAACAGCTGTAAAGGCAAAAGCCTAAAACTGCTAATATTGCAGAAACCATGAACCACTTTTTTCTCTAGATCGCCTTTAAGGCAGCTTTTATTTTATTTATATCAATGGTTAACATAATATGAATAGTGACATTTATTTTCTTTTTTGCAGTATTTTCACAAAGTAGCTAGGCAGCTTCTGCCCTTGGCTTACAAGCTATTGGAGAGAAACCTATTTGGAGAAATAATAGAATCTCACCTGGCAAACAGAAAGAAAGAGAATGTTAACCAACTGGTAACATAGCAAGCTCTGCCTACAACTCTGTTTTATATTTGTTTCCTGTTATATGTGTATTTCACGAAGTTAGTTTTGTAATAAAAATGTAAGAATATTTCTTGGGCTTTTTTTTGGATAATTCTATATTTTGTTGGTATCTTTTTCTTGGAGATTAATTGATGCTGCAAACTTAGACATATGACTTATTATATAATGTGGACCAAGGAACAACCACCATGATGGAGCCCTTTAATTCTTAATTGCTGCTAAATTATCGTAATTGACATTCATAATAAGGCCGGGGAGGGTTCCTGGCCTGAAATATAACAGTGGCTATAATGTGAGCACAAATTGCCTGCTTGTTTGTCCAGCAATTATCAAAAAGTCAAAGCAGGAATTACTTCCTATTGGTACCGCACCACTCCACTTAAATGTCCTTGCTGCTCCCTTAAATGCAGTCCTCACTCGTGACCGGAAAAATAACTGTACAAATCTAAAAAAGGGAGAAGGGAGCGTACATAGAGTAATAACTTAAAGGAGATATTAAGTCCAACCAAAAAATAGTATAATAAGTATTGTTATATTTAGTTCACCCAAAGTGTATAAAAGGCAAGTTTATTCCCCTTTTTGGGTGGTAATTCATAATATGCCACAGGGGAGTGTGTATCATTATCCAATATACGGCTTCTCTTCAAAAATAAAATCAAAGATGGTGCAATACGGTTTATTTAGTTGAATAAACGTTAAGTAGAAGTGCCTACTCACAAGAGGTGCAGTCTCGTGTATAATACATTGGCGATAACCCAAACTCTCCTAGTATTGTTTCTGTTTTTACACTCATTTTACTTTTCACGTAAAAATCATTTGTTTGGCGACCTCGCCATGCAACAGATCTTTTAGTCTATGCCCAGCTTTATTCTTCCTATTCATGCTTACTTGTATGAGAAGAGAACTTGTAGCCCTGTATGGCCAATCCCAACTCATTGCATATGGATCAGCCAGGTTTGAAAATATCATTTGCTGATTCACCATGTAGGCGAGTACAATGGATGGTCAGAGGAGGAAGTAGAGAGAAGCTGCAGATCCTCTTCAGTTCGTGCTTTTTGACCAAACAGTTGGAATAATACTGAGCATAGCCCAAAGTACACTTTGTTTGACCTATGGGATGATATTTTGGAGGGTATATGCAGTCTGCCCGTGTATGGCGACCTTTTGTCCCTTGTTTTTAATACCAGTTTCAATGTGTAAAGGACTTTCCTTATACCACTCTTCTATCTGTAGCAGAGTTTTTACATTTTTCATGTTAACAAGTAGGCTTCATCTGTTTGATTTCCCCTTTGCCGCTCTCTAGTATTCTGGATCCTCTGCATGTTATTTCTTAAAAGTCTTGCTTTTTCACTGTTAATCCTATTGCAGACTTTGCTCTCTGATGCAGTGTGGAGGGGATGTTCCAGAACACATTGCATACAAGTTAAAATGCGACAGCCAGAATGGGCACCTCATTATAATGACAAGTCAAATACAAGCTTTATCATACATGACTTTAATATCTACATTTTAAAATGTTACAGTTGTCAGAAAGGGGGACGGGGTTAGACTGTCAAATGTAGCTTTCTACTTAATAAATAAGACAAAGATCAGTATTAAGTAAGAGTAATGTTAATCAAAATGCTTTTGGGTAGCATTATAAAATCTGACACCCTGATACAATGACATAAGGCTGCCCATTATCACATTTAATTGTATATACTATTTTGTACATTGGAGAGGGAGGTTACCTTAAATTCACAGTCATGCTTTGATTTAATAAATAGGTTCTGTAGAACGATGCAAGGAGAAAGTACTTTTAAAAGCTGTTCCCAATTTAACTTTCTTTTGCCTCTGGAAGCCTTAGAAGAGCATATATTTGAGTTAAGAAATCTGCCATTTCTTGCAGCATTGTGTGGCGGTACTGGAATTGTCAGTAGCACATCACTTCCACATACACACATTAAGGGTGAAGACACACTGGGCTACTAGTAGCAGCTACTTTTTCAAGGCTACTAAACTCCAGAAAATACCCTGCCATAGACAATAGTGAGCCTTGCCTCTGCTAAAACATACATAGAGATAATTAAGCGACAAATCTGTCACTAATTATTAATAACTTTGCTAGCAAGGGATAAAAGAAACCAAGGCAAACATATCGAGTCATTGGCAATCAAGGTGCTAAATATTTGTTTATCCTATGTAAACATCTTTAAGACTGAGTTAGTCCAGCCATCTAAAGGTGGCCATACACGAGCAGATCCGCTCGCTTGGCGATGTCGCCAAGCGAGCGGATCTTCCCCCGATATCCCCACCTACGGGTGGGCGATATCGGGGAGCATTTAGGTAAAAAAAAAAATAATCCGATCGTTTGGCCCTGGGGCCAAACGATCGGATTATGTGGGTGGCAATGGGGCAGTCGGATCGGGGACCGCATCAACGAGCCGATGCGGTCCCCGATCCGACCGGATTTTCTAACCTGGCCGATCGAGATCTGGCCAATTTCAGGCCAGATATCGGTCGGCCAGGCCGCTCGCTCTCCCCATACACGGGCCGATTAGCTGCCGAATCGGTCCAAGGGACCGATATCGGCAGCTATAGTCGGTCCGTGTATGGGGACCTTAAGTCCCTAGGAGTAGTCTCCCAGAACAGAATACAGAAAGATAGATCTGTCTACTTCAGATATTTTTGAATTATTACTTTCAAAAGTTTTTCCTGATGTAGAAAGTAGTTAGTTCTGGTATTTACTGGCACTGACCCATAATAGTGCAATACAGGTGCAGCCAAACTGGCCAAGTGTACAGGTTCGATTGACCTGAGATTTTAGTTGCAATTGGGCAAATTCTGGACAGGCATGCTAAAAACTGCTGTTTGGGCTTTGTACAGGCAGTTCTGGCTCTCAGCCACCCATAGATCTGCTCATGTACTCGGCTCATTGTAAGTCACTGGCATGATAAAGATTCAACTTACAAGGAGGAGGTAGTCAACAAGCCAAATTATTCAGAAACAGTTTAGTCCAGAAGCAGGGTAAGTAAGATAGTAAGTAAGGGTTAGTAAGGAATCATCAGGTAGAGAAATGCATTTAAGAGGCCAGACCTCCCTTTACCCAGGCCAACAATCAACCTTTTACTCCACATCTCATTCTGAATGACCTTTGGGTAGAGGCCAGCCCCTCATTAACGCT